>NC_140581.1:856382853-857854621 GCF_964204655.1 Triturus cristatus | reverse complement strand
TGCAATATTATTTGGACAACACGGCAGCTCACTTGAGAAAATGATTGCACTCCAACTACCACAGGCCACTGGGGTGGCCGCGCCCACCTGGGCGGAGATTATCATGCTTGGGAGTGTTTGAAAAATTGCCGCGCTGGTTCATTGACAAGCCGTAAGCCCCAGAAGAAGTGATGAACTCACGAAACGCGTCGGGCTGATATCGTTTGGTGGACTGGGCTGAACTGCTACTTCTCTTCCTCCAATAAAGAATTGTGGCAGACACTTACCTGGTGTGGGGTCTTTCTCTAGCAGGCAACTTTGTTCGAAGTGATGTGTAGCGGCTTGCCTGAGCCGCGGAAAGGTGCCCCGCTGCTTTCTGGCAGTCCTTTGGAGACGTCGAATGGCGTAGCTGTGTTTGGACATCAGGAGCCGTTGTTGGTGGAGTAAGCAGTGGAAGCGGCAATCTCCAGCCCTGTACCGCAATCCACTTGGATTTTAATTTGTGCAATATTATTTGGACAACACGGCAGCTCACTTGAGAAAATGATTGCACTCCAACTACCACAGGCCACTGGGGTGGCCGCGCCCACCTGGGCGGAGATTATCATGCTTGGGAGTGTTTGAAAAATTGCCGCGCTGGTTCATTGACAAGCCGTAAGCCCCAGAAGAAGTGATGAACTCACGAAACGCGTCGGGCTGATATCGTTTGGTGGACTGGGCTGAACTGCTACTTCTCTTCCTCCAATAAAGAATTGTGGCAGACACTTACCTGGTGTGGGGTCTTTCTCTAGCAGGCAACTTTGTTCGAAGTGATGTGTAGCGGCTTGCCTGAGCCGCGGAAAGGTGCCCCGCTGCTTTCTGGCAGTCCTTTGGAGACGTCGAATGGCGTAGCTGTGTTTGGACATCAGGAGCCGTTGTTGGTGGAGTAAGCAGTGGAAGCGGCAATCTCCAGCCCTGTACCGCAATCCACTTGGATTTTAATTTGTGCAATATTATTTGGACAACACGGCAGCTCACTTGAGAAAATGATTGCACTCCAACTACCACAGGCCACTGGGGTGGCCGCGCCCACCTGGGCGGAGATTATCATGCTTGGGAGTGTTTGAAAAATTGCCGCGCTGGTTCATTGACAAGCCGTAAGCCCCAGAAGAAGTGATGAACTCACGAAACGCGTCGGGCTGATATCGTTTGGTGGACTGGGCTGAACTGCTACTTCTCTTCCTCCAATAAAGAATTGTGGCAGACACTTACCTGGTGTGGGGTCTTTCTCTAGCAGGCAACTTTGTTCGAAGTGATGTGTAGCGGCTTGCCTGAGCCGCGGAAAGGTGCCCCGCTGCTTTCTGGCAGTCCTTTGGAGACGTCGAATGGCGTAGCTGTGTTTGGACATCAGGAGCCGTTGTTGGTGGAGTAAGCAGTGGAAGCGGCAATCTCCAGCCCTGTACCGCAATCCACTTGGATTTTAATTTGTGCAATATTATTTGGACAACACGGCAGCTCACTTGAGAAAATGATTGCACTCCAACTACCACAGGCCACTGGGGTGGCCGCGCCCACCTGGGCGGAGATTATCATGCTTGGGAGTGTTTGAAAAATTGCCGCGCTGGTTCATTGACAAGCCGTAAGCCCCAGAAGAAGTGATGAACTCACGAAACGCGTCGGGCTGATATCGTTTGGTGGACTGGGCTGAACTGCTACTTCTCTTCCTCCAATAAAGAATTGTGGCAGACACTTACCTGGTGTGGGGTCTTTCTCTAGCAGGCAACTTTGTTCGAAGTGATGTGTAGCGGCTTGCCTGAGCCGCGGAAAGGTGCCCCGCTGCTTTCTGGCAGTCCTTTGGAGACGTCGAATGGCGTAGCTGTGTTTGGACATCAGGAGCCGTTGTTGGTGGAGTAAGCAGTGGAAGCGGCAATCTCCAGCCCTGTACCGCAATCCACTTGGATTTTAATTTGTGCAATATTATTTGGACAACACGGCAGCTCACTTGAGAAAATGATTGCACTCCAACTACCACAGGCCACTGGGGTGGCCGCGCCCACCTGGGCGGAGATTATCATGCTTGGGAGTGTTTGAAAAATTGCCGCGCTGGTTCATTGACAAGCCGTAAGCCCCAGAAGAAGTGATGAACTCACGAAACGCGTCGGGCTGATATCGTTTGGTGGACTGGGCTGAACTGCTACTTCTCTTCCTCCAATAAAGAATTGTGGCAGACACTTACCTGGTGTGGGGTCTTTCTCTAGCAGGCAACTTTGTTCGAAGTGATGTGTAGCGGCTTGCCTGAGCCGCGGAAAGGTGCCCCGCTGCTTTCTGGCAGTCCTTTGGAGACGTCGAATGGCGTAGCTGTGTTTGGACATCAGGAGCCGTTGTTGGTGGAGTAAGCAGTGGAAGCGGCAATCTCCAGCCCTGTACCGCAATCCACTTGGATTTTAATTTGTGCAATATTATTTGGACAACACGGCAGCTCACTTGAGAAAATGATTGCACTCCAACTACCACAGGCCACTGGGGTGGCCGCGCCCACCTGGGCGGAGATTATCATGCTTGGGAGTGTTTGAAAAATTGCCGCGCTGGTTCATTGACAAGCCGTAAGCCCCAGAAGAAGTGATGAACTCACGAAACGCGTCGGGCTGATATCGTTTGGTGGACTGGGCTGAACTGCTACTTCTCTTCCTCCAATAAAGAATTGTGGCAGACACTTACCTGGTGTGGGGTCTTTCTCTAGCAGGCAACTTTGTTCGAAGTGATGTGTAGCGGCTTGCCTGAGCCGCGGAAAGGTGCCCCGCTGCTTTCTGGCAGTCCTTTGGAGACGTCGAATGGCGTAGCTGTGTTTGGACATCAGGAGCCGTTGTTGGTGGAGTAAGCAGTGGAAGCGGCAATCTCCAGCCCTGTACCGCAATCCACTTGGATTTTAATTTGTGCAATATTATTTGGACAACACGGCAGCTCACTTGAGAAAATGATTGCACTCCAACTACCACAGGCCACTGGGGTGGCCGCGCCCACCTGGGCGGAGATTATCATGCTTGGGAGTGTTTGAAAAATTGCCGCGCTGGTTCATTGACAAGCCGTAAGCCCCAGAAGAAGTGATGAACTCACGAAACGCGTCGGGCTGATATCGTTTGGTGGACTGGGCTGAACTGCTACTTCTCTTCCTCCAATAAAGAATTGTGGCAGACACTTACCTGGTGTGGGGTCTTTCTCTAGCAGGCAACTTTGTTCGAAGTGATGTGTAGCGGCTTGCCTGAGCCGCGGAAAGGTGCCCCGCTGCTTTCTGGCAGTCCTTTGGAGACGTCGAATGGCGTAGCTGTGTTTGGACATCAGGAGCCGTTGTTGGTGGAGTAAGCAGTGGAAGCGGCAATCTCCAGCCCTGTACCGCAATCCACTTGGATTTTAATTTGTGCAATATTATTTGGACAACACGGCAGCTCACTTGAGAAAATGATTGCACTCCAACTACCACAGGCCACTGGGGTGGCCGCGCCCACCTGGGCGGAGATTATCATGCTTGGGAGTGTTTGAAAAATTGCCGCGCTGGTTCATTGACAAGCCGTAAGCCCCAGAAGAAGTGATGAACTCACGAAACGCGTCGGGCTGATATCGTTTGGTGGACTGGGCTGAACTGCTACTTCTCTTCCTCCAATAAAGAATTGTGGCAGACACTTACCTGGTGTGGGGTCTTTCTCTAGCAGGCAACTTTGTTCGAAGTGATGTGTAGCGGCTTGCCTGAGCCGCGGAAAGGTGCCCCGCTGCTTTCTGGCAGTCCTTTGGAGACGTCGAATGGCGTAGCTGTGTTTGGACATCAGGAGCCGTTGTTGGTGGAGTAAGCAGTGGAAGCGGCAATCTCCAGCCCTGTACCGCAATCCACTTGGATTTTAATTTGTGCAATATTATTTGGACAACACGGCAGCTCACTTGAGAAAATGATTGCACTCCAACTACCACAGGCCACTGGGGTGGCCGCGCCCACCTGGGCGGAGATTATCATGCTTGGGAGTGTTTGAAAAATTGCCGCGCTGGTTCATTGACAAGCCGTAAGCCCCAGAAGAAGTGATGAACTCACGAAACGCGTCGGGCTGATATCGTTTGGTGGACTGGGCTGAACTGCTACTTCTCTTCCTCCAATAAAGAATTGTGGCAGACACTTACCTGGTGTGGGGTCTTTCTCTAGCAGGCAACTTTGTTCGAAGTGATATATATATATATATATATATATATATATGAACAAACAGTCCTACTCCAATTGAAGAAGGCACGCACACAGGCTGTAAAGATACGGCATTATTTATTTTCTTAGGTCTCCCTCGACCCTGCGACAAAAGAGACGTGTTTCGGCTTCAAAGAAGCCTTTATCAATCTGATTGGCGCCAAAATACACATATGTATATATAGCCCTTCCCACTCAAAGCACACATAAACATAAAGAAAATACTTTACATTTGAGGTTATGCCCTCGGACAAACCAATAAAGTTATTTAAACATTACCCTGAAAAAATGACTCAACAGTGCAGCTAATACACATAATCATACGTTGTTAAATTTAACGTTGTGAATAAACTGCAAAGTGCAAACCAGCATGTCTAAACATCATGCTTCCTCCGCCTGCACTGCTCCAGGGATAGACATAATGCGTGCACATGGGAAGAATAAATCACACGCTTGTTGTTAATTTCAACAGCGCCAATCGCTCAAAAAAATAAAGCTCACAATGTATAAAACAAAACATGTAAATGTATTAAAAAATCGTGATGTGCATATGAACTCCGCGTTGAGGTGAGACCTTTTGACCCCATGATGTTGCCCCTAATGCTTATGAAAATTGCCAGTAAATGACCTGTGCTTTGAGTAACGGGCTCAAAGAAATGGTATGCTGCCTTTTGAAAAGAAATACATTGAACGTCATGAGAGGCAGGGAAATGCGCAGGTTAGTAAAACATCACAGAGATAAATACTGCAATACAATATGTATAATTTCAGCACGAATGCCAGCCACCTGGTGAATGCTTAAATTCCCACCAGACTACTAGTCCCACAATGTCTCTCTGCATTTGCAACAATGTCTGAAGTTCATAAGCATGCAGCCCGAGTCCAAGTCGAAATCATAGGCTCCTTATATAAACAAAATATCCAGCTCCCACAGAGACATCCTTGGAAGAAGGCACGGACTTGAGGCAGTCAAGATACGGCAAATATATTTATTCTCACAGGTCCTCCCTCAACCCCTGAGTTAAGAGAGACGCGTTTCAGCTTGCTCGAAGCCTTTATCAATCTGGTTGGCGCCATTGTTATCACAGAATATATAGCCCTTCCCACTTAATGCAATGGTAGACATAAACAACATACTCATCAGTACGCTACCGCATTATCTACCCTATGAAGTAAAATTCATAATTAAATCTTTTCCTAATGCAGGAGTCAGCACCGAAGGTTAAAATGAACAGGGCCAGAGACAATAGGCAATAGTCTCAATGTCTAAAATAACAGGCAGAAGAAATGGGTTCTAACCAGGCACATAAACCGAGGTTGAAGGGGACCGATGCATAAAGATGTGTACGCCAAGACTGACCTCACAGCATCGGCATAGGCGTCCGCAGTGCCTAGTCACCAAAAAGGCGCCAGTCTCCTGGGTAAGGCATTTCTTGCCTAGAAAGCGTGGACCCTGTGCTGGCAGTCGCTAAAACCACCCCGCTGCGGGACCATGACCTCCCACCCCTGTCATCCTTAGTCCTCTTCCTGGCTGCCAATATGGGGGCTCACCCTCTAGCACTCCTGTACTCCTCCAAAAACAAACAGTCAAAGGGGAGAGCCACAAACGACTGGTGTTCTGTGTGCAGCGTTAAGACCGCCAATGCTGAATTCAAATTAACAAAATATCCAGCTGCCACAGAGAAACATGGAAGAAGGCACGGACTCGAGGCAGTCAAGATACAGCAAATATTTATTCTCACAGGTCCTCCGTCAACCCCTGAGATGAGAGAGACGCAGTTCGGCTTGCTGGAAGCCTTTATCAATCTGGTTGGCGCCATTGTTATCACAGTATATATAGCCCTTCCCACTTAAGGCAATTGTAGACATAAACAACATACTCATCACTACGCTACCGCATTAGCTACCCGATGCAGTAAATACATGCTCTCTTCAGTTGAGTATCAGCACTGTTACAGGTAAAACAATATGTAATATATCAATTGCACAATGTCAATCAGCAATTTACATAGTTTACCATAGGACCTTTTTGCCAGGGTAAATTAATTAAGCTTAAAAAATGTCGCACGCCATAGTGGGAATATTGTGAATAATTAAAAATGTGCCGCCAGAGTCTCATCATATATCGCCTTCATAAAAACAACAAATTGTTAAATACATTAAAAGAACAGTGCTTTGAAGTGATGATGAAAGTGCAATTGGAACAAGAGATGAGGAACTTACATGGGATTGGGACTGAGTGTGGCGATGGCTTACAAAAGAGCAGCTTTGAGAGACTCATATTTATTAGCATAAGTAGAAGGAAGAGCAAATTTGGTTTGAATTTTGTAAAGAGTAAGAGGCGTCATATCACAAAACAACTGTTTTTTTTAAATTTTACCCTTCATAACCCAGTGTTTCCAAAAGATAGATCGATTTGAAATTTTGAGAAATGCATTATGCCATATAGAGGATTCCAGAAATTCTTGTACTGGGGATAAGGGCCTTGTGAGAATACAAGAAGATACCAGACTAGAATATATAATAGGTGGAGTGGAAAAGGTACAAGGAGGTTTAGAAAAATATGGTAACAAATAAAAAATAAAAGGCGACACAAGTGAATCCTCCGATCTGCGCCAAATGCTATTAGGTGAAGAATCGGTGTCCCCCATATATGGTGAAACCTGTTTTAAAACAAAGGCATTATGTTATTGCTGAAAATGTTGAAAACTTACGCCCCAACTCTTTGGGCTTACAGAAGATGCTAAAGAGGTGTGTACCTTTTTACCATCCCATAGAAACATAGTAATCAATTTATTCAATAACGTAAAGAATGTTAAAGGTAATTTAATAGGCAACATGGACAGGTAAAATGTAATGACAGGTAAAAACATCACCTTTATAGTGGCCAATTTTTCCCACCGAGACAAATACAAACCATTTCTCCGCCATGTGAAGGATCTTATGATGAACATCTTCTAAGTTTACCTGAATCGTCTTTGCCATGGAAGTAGAATATTTTATTCCCAAACACTGGATGACGTGTGGAGACCAATTAAGCCCAGTACCATCAAACATATCTCTCAGACAATACTTAAGAGGGAGTACTTCCAATTTTGAAAAGTTCAATTTATATCCAGATAGACTGGAATACGATGATAAAAGATTAGTAAAGGCCTGGAGTGATATTTCCTGTTCAGAAACATAAAGAATCACATCATCGGCATACGCTGAAAAATTAATTTCAGTATCTTTGTGTCGAAAGCCATGAAATGATGATTAATTTTGTAGTGTGTGCAAAAAGGGTTCTAGGGATAAAATAAAACGTCAATGGGATAAACAACATCCCTGTGTGGTACCCCGTAAAAGGGGAAAATATGAAGATTGGGAACAATTTTAAATAACAGACGTCATTGGGGAAAAATATGATATAGCTATATACTTGAGAAAGATTGAACAGAAACCATGCCATTTTAGAGCCCACATCATAAACTTCCAACTGACACGATCAAAAGTCTTTTCGGCATCCAAAGTTACGGCAGCCATAGGTATTTTGGCAGAAGAAGCCATATATAGAATATCCAGGAACAACCTAGAATTATCTGTCATGTGTCTACCTTGACAAATCCAGTCTGCTCAAGGCCAACCATATCAGAAATTAGAGGAAGAATCCTAATTGATACAATTTTGGCGAATTGCTTGCAATCTAAATTAAAAAGGGAGATGGGTCTATAATTGGCACATAAAGAAGGGTCTTTATCCTTTTTTGGGATCAAACAGATCATAGCCTCCAAGCTTCATCCTGTGAAGTAAAAAAGACTGATATAAAGTAAGAAAGTGCAGAAGTAAAAGATGTGAAAAGTAGAATTCAACAGAAAACCATCCAGACTCTGTGCTTTATCTTTGGGTAGACCACTAAGAGCAGATTTGAGTTCATATATTAAAATAGGCTCTTCTAGAAAAGAAAGATCCTGCATCTGTTGCCGTCTTGGTGGGAGAGAATTAAAATAGGAATCTAGTGCCTCATCAGTGGGATAGTGGTCGGGTGTATAAAGATTAGTATAAAAATCAGTAAAGCACTTCAAAATGTCATTGTTTCTAAAATGAGGATTCCCGCTTTCATCCATAATCGTAACTATTTTAGACTTTTGAGATTTAACTTTCAGATAGTTGGCAAGTAATTTACCCGCCTTATTATGCCCGACATAAAACTTGGAATTAATTTTCAACAGCGTTCCCGTAGCCTCCTCAGTTGACCTTTTATTAAACTCAAATTTAATGTTCATTAAACGTTGTAAGACAGTATCCTTCCTGGGAGTGAAAAATTCATGTTTCAATTGCTTAATGGACTGAAGCAGTAATGAGGATTCTTTAATCAGCTTTTTTCTTTTTATCCTGGCCAAAATTAATTATATGACCAAGGGCAGAAACTTTGAAAGCATCCCAAACAATATAAAATGGAATATCCGATTAAATGTTATGCAAAAAAATTCTTGAATAAAAAATTCAAAATTCTGTAAAAAATCTTTATCCTTCAGTAAGCTAATGTTGAAGCGCCATCTGTTGGGTTTAGAAATCTCAGGTAATAAATCCAAATCTATTATAACCGGTGCATGGTCTGATATTAATATTGACCCAAATTCAGCATGTGTAAGTGTAGCAACTAGAGGGGGTGAAAGCAATAAGTAATCAATTCTGGATTGGGATTTATGGGTTGGTGAGAAAAAAGTACATTCCAATGGGTCCGGGGAGTATAATCTCTCAGCATCAGTTAATCCTCTGGAGTGAATAAACCATGTAAATGTTTTCTGCATTTTGTTAGGAACAAACTTAACTTGAGACTTTCTATCTCAAAAAGGGTCAGCAATCTGATTAAAGTCACCCAAAACTATTAAAATTTGCATCTGAACAAGAGTGTAAAACAACTTACATTTGTTCCCAGAATTGTACATCTACACCTGTGGGACCATAAATATTCAGTATAGAAATGGGCGTGTGATGAATGGTGGCATGTAGTAGAATCCATCGACCGTCTGCATCTCTTTCGTCTTTTTCAATTACAAAGGGAAGTGATTTGTGAACCAGAATAATAACCCAATTTTTATGGTCAAGAGCTGGAGAACAGAAAATCTGACCAACCCAATTCCTGCGTAATGAATTTGGATCTTTGTCAAGTAAATGCGTTTCCTGCAATAGAGCAATATTACACTTAAGCCGAGATAAACGAGTCAGAACTCACTGTTTTTTGATAGGATTACGCAAGCCCTTGACATTCCAAGAAATAACCTTAAGGGAGTTTACCATTGTAATACTTTTACATATATACTGAACCAATATATTCAGAGAAGAAACCAGAGCAACAAACCTTCTGAATATATATAACACATGAAATGATCTAACCATGATAATCAATGAAAACCTGTGAAACATAATGAGGCTGAAAGAAAGGATAAAGAAAAAGATACAAGAAAAAAAAGAAAACAGAAAGGAAAAAGATATGAGGACAAGGAAAGAAACAGCATTCTGAGAGACAATAAAGATGACAAAAAGCCAAGAAGCTTTAGTCATGAGGAAAGTAAAACGAATATGTTGAAGGGATGGAGAAGCACAAAACCAAAGACGCACAACAGGCAAAAATATATTTAGATTGAACAGCAACAACAACAGCATTGGAGACAATCATTATAATGGAAAAGAAACAGAGAACATGTTGAGAAATAAGCGCATTTTAACAAATCATGTGACTTAGATCAATGAGATACAAGACAAATAAATCAGCAGGAGAAGTGCATAATACATAAATGATCGATAAAAATAACTTAGCAAACACAAGGATAAAATGAAAACAGTAGGTGCAGGAGGGTAGGTAGCTGGGAAACAACAAATCAAAGGAGGGAATCCGGAGTAGATAACAGACAACCTCAAAGAGGAATAAATAATTAACACGGTTAAAAGACTAGATCAATTAACTAAAGACAACAACCATAAAACAAAGACCATTAACAGTTGAACATTTTACTATTAGTAACAGCATATTTAAATACTTGAAGTAAGATATATACTCAATTCAATTCAATTCAGAACCAAGGATCGAAGGCATATGTAGGAGAGTAGGATCTGCTTCACATGGTTACCCCCACCTTTTGCTGGTGTTTCACTGTTTTTTTACTTTAGTCTGGCTGGGGCCCTGCTATTCAGGACCCCAGCCTAGCTACTTCCTCTCTAAATTGATTCCATGTACTTTAGGTACACTCCAGGTTGGATTCTGGGGTACCCTTGTGAGTCCTTAGTATATGGTATACTATGTACCCAGGGCATAGGTACCCCAGAGGCCTACCAGGGGCTGAAGCATGTATTGTGCCACCCCTGGAAAGCCTTCCAAAATGACACCACAGGTCTGCTACTGCAGCCTGGGTAAGGTGGTGCATTCACCCCTTACTGAGGTATAGGTTCACTATACCTCACCTATCACTGCACATAGAAATCAGTCACCCCTATGGCAGCCTCATCAATCCTGAAGGCAGGGTGCTTGGTTATATGTGAGAGGGTGCCCAGGCATGAGCTGGGCCCCTCTGCAGCCTTCGGAATCTCTTCTACGGGGTTGTCAGTGGTGCAGCCTGACCATATACTCTTAAGTGCATTATAACCAAACGGTAAATGCTAACTTTGGACTGGCTGCACGGAAACATGTCATGTTTGATGTCAAACACCTTGGAATCATACCCCCACACCAGTAACTGGTGTGGGAGTATGATCCCACCCTTCTAGAGGGAGAGACATGACAGCACTGGTATACCCGGTATCAACTTAACTGAGCCCTGGCATCACAAAATGGATGCTGCAGCCACAGACACGGGTCTGGCCTCCTCTTGCTGACCGAAACTCCGGCAGGGGAGGCCTGGACAATAGGTTTCCTGTCACAGGGAGGTGTAACCACCTCCCAGACAGGCTGATGTGTATTGGGGCTAGGTGGGAGCACTCACAGAGTGCTTTGAAGTCCTGCACTGGGGGCACATTTGTTGTCCCTGTGCATAGTCCAGCTCAAACAGGTTCAGGGGCTTCCAGCCTCTGCTCTGGCGCGAAACTGGACAAAGGAAATGGGTGTAGCCACCCCTCTTTCCAAACCTTCCCGTATGTGGGTCCCTAGAGTTAGTCCATCCCCTTCCTTGGGTATAAGTAAGGAACCCCTGGCAACAGGAATTTAGATATCCCTGGACGAAACTCTGTGGCTGAATCCTGGAACTTCGACGCTCTACTCAAGACTAGAGGACTGAAGAAATCTCCCTTGGGGTCAAGGAGTGACTCCCCTGCTTGGCAGGCACCAATGAAGCATTTTGACGGTCTGCATCTCCGAAGCTCCCGCCGGACTCTGAAGTATTTGCAGCCCAGGAAGAGGATTTCCAGACTTCTCAAAGGCCGACCTGAGTCCCCAGAAAAGCTGAGACCCGCAGCCCTCGTGAGTAACGTGGAACTGGAACTCCTGGTCACCGTGCACATTTGCAAGTGCATTGACTTCCCGATGTCTCTCAAAGTCGTGCTTTGGGTTACTTGTAGCCCATGCCCTGAGCACCATCTGCACCGAAAAATGTGGGCCCACACTCCACGAGTGTTCCGTGAGACCGCTTCTTGCATTTCAGCTCGAGGCCCCTTCGCGATCCCTGGTCCGTCGACTGGTGAGTCTCTGTGAAGGCAACTTTGATTTTCCTTGGGCTTCCCTGGTTGCTCCAGACGTGCCCTGACTCCCCACCGCATGATGAGTCCCTCAGACCTTGCTGGTCTGCACCAAAGCATCTTTCTCCTTTCTGTGTGGGTTGCTGTTGCCAAGACTTGTTGTGTCCAATCCGGGCACCAACGCTGCAGCACTCAACATCCTTTGCGGGACAGCTTGAAATCAGCTCCTGGTTGTCCTCGACGCCTCCTGGTCCTTGTGGCTGAAGAGTCAAGCTTCACCTTCTTCACCTGAAATCACCCGACTTCGGTGGGCATTCACCTATCGTGCCCCTGGTCACTGGCTAGTGACCCAGACTCCGTCTCCTCTGCTTTCAGGTTCTTCTCAACTTCGATCCAGGCTTGGATCTCTTCGGACACTTCGCATCTTCCCAGCAGCAGCACTTCTTCGCCAGCTCCCATTGAAATCGATGATGCGACCCGACACCATTTGACACCTATGCACCTGGCTTCCCTGGGCGAGGTAACTCGAGTACTCCGGTGCTCCTGTGGGTGTTGACCCTAGAACTTCCTAAGTCCAAAAGGGTTTGGTCCTAGTTCGTCTCCAAGTGTCCCTAATCTTTAAAAATCTAACTGCAACTTTCCCCAAAGAAGCTAACGGGAGCTCGCGGCTGTGTTCTCACACTGCACACGGCCCCCGTGGGTCCCCTGTGTCACTACCTTGGGTGGTTCCTTTGGGTCCCAGAGATTCTACAGGCTCTAGGCCTTGTGTCTAGTTAAGTAGTGGTTCTTATACCACTATTTTAGTATATGGTTTGGCTCGCCCCTAGGGCTTGACGTGTATTTGTGCTATTTTACTGTACTATTTGAAGTGTAACTTATGTGCTTTGACCTCTAGCTTCATAAAGAGACTAGTAGGGTGTGTTTAGAAATAAATACATATATTTTATATATATATATATATATATATATATACCTGGTGTGGTTGCCTTTCATTTAGCCATTCAAGGGATTTTAGACTGGTAAAACAAGCTGCTTTACATTCCTTCAAGACTTAGCCTGAAGGCTGCTCTCCATAGCTACCACTAGGATAGCTTTCAATAAAGGTTGTCTTTAACCTATCATCAATAAGGGGTTGTTTGGACTGGTGCAAGGTGCCCACTATAACTAGTGGACAGCATATACCAGGCCAACTTCTTACAGCATAAGCCTATGACAGATGAATTTGCAAAAAACAAAGAATTCAAACTTTTCCAAGATCCCTTTCTTCGCCCTTCCATATCTTGCATTCATAGATTGTAGAGTTGACCAAAAGGAAACTCCTTCCGACGAGCAGAAGTTGCGCCTGTTATGGGAAATAAAAACCCTCTGACCAGACCACAACATTTGTTTTCTTTGTTTAGCCTCTGAAAACACCATCAGCAGCATAGTATACTCTAGAAAGTGAACAATTATTCCTCTGGGGCGGCCAGAACTTGAAGCACTGGCTTGGGGTCAATACGGTGAGCACGCTGTAAATTGAGATGTGTTCCTTCCTTAAGGCCCACCAGCTTGGGTATATGCACCCTAAAATAGGCAAGCTGATCTCTCTGGAATGCCATAAATTTGAAGATTACTACGCCTATTCTGGTTTTCTAAATCTTCTGTCTGCTGCTGCTTCAAGAGCGCATTCTCCTTAGTCATGCCATCTATTTTAGCAGCCGCATCCTGCACCTCACTAATCTGCTGTTCAACATCTGACACCCTGGACTCCAACGTAGACCACTTTTCCTCAATACGTTGAAAGAGTAACGTTAGTCACCATGACAAAGGGCTTCAAATGCTTGATCTCCTCCATAATGTCCTCCAAAGTCAAAGGTAGAGGAGTCTTTGTAGGGGAAGCAGGATCTTTTTTCTGTCTTGGTAGGATCATCCGAACCGCTACGAGCAGAGGCCATGACTGTAGGTGAGGTATCAGCCTTCAAAGTAGAAGTGGGAGAAGACTCCATAAAAGTGTGAAAAAAACCAATAATAGCACAGCAAAGGCCATGAAGACAACCTAGTGCCACACACAAGGAGATATCTGAAAGTGCGCTATTCAAAAATATCGAGTATAGCTCACATAGTTGAAGGCTGAGCCAAATAAATTGTTAGGAAAGAAAGGGCATCAAAATTAGCCAAAAAGCCCACCTCTCAACTGGTATGTCAGCTCTATTTTTAAAAGCTCTGTCAAAACAGGCAAACAGGCATTCAAAAGCAGCCTCCAAAAGCTCCAGAATGTTTCAGCTGACATGTACTATGTTATAAGCGTATTATATAGCCAGCATCTCAGCCCACAGTAAACAGTCACTATAATAGTGACAAATAAACAATAAAGTTCAGTTTTCAAGGCTTCCCTGTTGCTACCTGCCCCAGGGAGTCATCTGCATCACAGCGCGACCAGCACACAAGCCGGCTCCGACGCGTCCTGAAACGGACAAAATGGCGTACGTATCCGCCGATTCTGAGGTGCGCGATGCGGGGGTAACAACAACTCGCGCACCAATTCAATTAAGGCAGAAGCATGTTCGGCAGACACTGCCGCCCGTAATGTAGAGGTGTCTCCGACGCCGATCGGGGATTCAAGGTCCTGCGGCCATTTTACGGGTGGTTCAGCCACGCCCCTCCCTGTTTATATTTTTGTAAGAGACGTCCTTGTTGATGCTTGATAATTTAATTTTTGGGGGAATTTACACATTTTCGTATTTGTGCCAAATAGTGGGTTACTTTTTCTAAACTTTATTTCAGTTCTTTTACTGGGAGTCTATTGCTTTTTTTTTTTTTTTATTAATCTAATAGGTGGTTTTCAATCATTTTATTTTGAATATGTTTTTTCAGTCATGGTTCTCGGAAACAATATATGTTGCCACATAATACAGTCACTGTTGATGCCAAAACAGCAGTCAATCGTATCAATTGGGATTATTTAGAATAAACATTAGACCAATTCAGGTGCATCAGGAGATTGAAAGTCTGCTGTGGACATTGAAATTGGATGCTAGAGCATCTGATTTCATGTTTGGCACTTACTAGAACGGGGGTGTGATGGCATTATCAAACCACAAAGTCCCAAGCACTAAACAATGAAATGAGAACACATATTTTAACAGTATGAGAATGTTGGTGTCTATTCTAAATAAAACAAATTTATACTTTTCAAGCCTTGATTTCAAGTGCCTTGGAGTAAGAGGTGGTATTTATGCCACCAGTTAAACTGATGCACTAAATCGTCCATTTGGTTTGAGCTGTCGATATTTACTCTAAGAAAACTTAGGGGAACTGGAAATCTTGAGCCCACTCCTAAATGCGACAGCCTTTCAAACAGAGGTTTGCATGGATTCTGCAATTTAGTGCAGGACTCGCAATCAAGGACTCAGTCTAATGGATAGATATGGAAAACAGTTGAGGGCATTTCATAATGACATTTTTTTTAAATCTTTTTTTTATTTTCATTTCATTACAAGTAGGTAACATACAAGAAATTAATACAGAAAAATAAATAGGATACAATTAATCTTTTCCCACATATGCAAGTAATAGATATTAATATCGCCGAAGGCACGCCAAAGGAAAGCCCGTCTGCGCCTGTCTGCGGACGTCTGGGGCCAGGGCCCAGTCATTATACGCAATCTATAGTATGCTCTCCACTGGAACTATGACAGCTACACACGGTCAAGTATCCACTCAATCCCTCCATTTGCCTTAGCCCAATCCAAAATGAGATCATGGTACCAAGGGTGTCATCCCTGAATTTGCACACTCCACGCACAACCCTAGACATTCACAGATACAAGATAGACACAGGCATTCTGTGCTATCCATCTTCTACTTAAACACCCGCTCTTTAGTAAAACACAAGCTTGATATATTCCATTTACTTGTATCAGAGAAACCAGACATCCTCTTATTAACAGAAACCCGGCTCTCACAGGAATATAACCCTGATATTCTGGCAGTGTTGCCCAATGACTACTACATCCTCAAAATGAACCGCCCAGCAGGCAAAGTTGGCGGAGGAGTGGCTCCCATTACTAGCCAGGACATTAAATTTACAGCACTTAGCCCACTAGGCCTCATTTCAGTAGACAATGTCGTAATCAAACTGGAGTCAGACTCGGCCCCCCTAATCTGTGTACTACTTTACAGGCCCCCTCAGAGCAAGCCTCTGTTTCCCCAATCACTGGGTGAACAACTAGCCCAACTGGTAACTAACCATGCCAAAATTCTGCTGATTGGTGACTTTAATTACTGGGCAAATGACACACTAGGTGGGCCCCACTCCACCAAGCTAACCAATCTACTCACTGGATTAAACTTTGTTCAGCAGGTATCCTCTGCTACACACATCTAAGGGCACATACTTGACCACGTATGAACTATCAACCTTGTTGTGTCTGCTCTCTCCATGCATATGGTCGGACCACTATTTAA
This sequence comes from Triturus cristatus, assembly GCF_964204655.1. Classification (NCBI taxonomy): domain Eukaryota; kingdom Metazoa; phylum Chordata; class Amphibia; order Caudata; family Salamandridae; genus Triturus; species Triturus cristatus. Next base: position 857,838,345 of record NC_140581.1, on the reverse strand, counting down.
TAAAGTTCACCATCAAGAATGTTACCACAGCCAAAACCCCTACTAGTGAAGGTGGGATGGCTAGGAAATGGAGTACTATTGATAAAAATCTTTTTCACAACACACTGGCCAACACAGCCCAATCTAATAAATCCAATATCAACCTCAGGGATAAAACTATCTCAGCCTCGCTATTAGCAGCCAGTAATAAGCACGCTCCATTCAAGAAAATTAATCTAGCCCGTCGTCATGAGGCACAGAGATAGTTCTCCACTGACCTACAAGCTCAAAAACTAGCCCTTCGCCAATCAAAAAAGAAGTGGAGACAGAGTTACTCATCAGAAGGAAAACAAACATACTTGGCTGCTATGAGAGATTACAAAAAAGCTATTTTGACTCCTAAAGCCGCTCACTTTTCCTCCAGAATTCTGACCTCTAATAATAGATCTAAGGAAATCTTCTCAATCGTTAATAAACTATCCAACCCGGACAGAGTTACAATAAAACCCACTCCCTCTCAAGCATTATGCAATTTCCTGAATACCTTCTTCATTGAAAAGATCTCCACTATTAAAGCTAGCATCCCTACAGGCCCCCTCCCGGAGATATCCCCCTCAACGCCAGGAAATCCCGGTTCTCTTTCCGGCTATAAGTATACAGGAATTTCTGGACTTGTTGTCTAAAGTTAAATCTGGATCATCTACGGACTGCTGTCCGCCTCACATTCTAAAGGAAGCCTTTAATAGTCTCCCTGGGCCAGCCCTCTCCCTTTTGAATGAGTCTCTATCTCAGGGCCGTGTCCCCAGGTCCTTTAAAGAGGCAATTGTTGTTCCCCTTTTGAAGAAACCAGGGGCTTATCCCCAGATCTTGTTGAACTATCATCCAATCTCCTTGCTCCCCTACGTGGCTAAGGTACTGGAGGCTCATGTGGCTAAGTGCCTCTCCAACTTCATTGAACAATCCGATTTTCTTGGTCCTCGTCAAGCAGGGTTCCGCCCTGCCCACACAACAGAGGCTGTGATATTGGCGGTACTAGACTCCCTGCGGGAGAAGGTTGACAGTGGCACCCCTCAGGCCTTGATGCTGTTGGATCTCTCTGCGGCTTTCGACAACGGTCGACCATGGTATCTTGGTGGACTGTGTCAGAGAGGCGGGCATCCAGGTCTCAGCCCTTAGTTGGATCAGTTCTTTCCTAGAGGACCGCTCCCAGTCGGTCCGCATAGCCCAGTTCATGGCACCAAAGTTAAGAACTACCTGTGGGGTCCCGCAGGGCTCTTCACTATCCCCTCATCAGTTTAATCTTTGCCTTCTCCCTTTGATTGGTCCCTCAAAGAGAGGAAAGCCAACATTTTCAATTATGCTGATGATCTGCAATTAATGTTTACTATTGACAACTCATCTAAATCAGCTCTTGAATTCCAGACTACCATGCTGTAAATCAGTCACTGGATGGACAGCAATCATCTAAAGCTTAACCCAGGCAAGACCGAATTGATCCTCACGGGGGCGTCCATAACCTCTGGGGCCCGCACTTCTGGCCAACGGAACTGGGATCCTCCCCTACCCCTTCCTCCTCCGCAAAAACTATTGGCGTAACAATAAATAACGACCTAACAATAAAGACCCAAATTGGCTCAGTCAACTCAACCTGTTTCTTCCAGCTAGGGAAGATTAGAAAGATCAGCAGACTCCTCACACAGGAAGCGTTGATACAGGTTGTGATAGCCATGGTTATGTCTTTTTAAAAAAACAAAAAACTTTATTTTGCATTTTCATCAATACAAAAACAACAAATGTAAATATACGTACAGCAGTCCATAAACATAGGCTGTCCAGCCTTACAGAATCAGCATGTCACATTAGGGACCATAAACCCAACCCCACACATAGTTGTGAGCAGCAATGACAATTCACCCCTAACAATCTCATCTCCTCCTTACATAAACCAGACCAGTCTCTCATTGTGGCGTTTTTGCATTTGCAAATATGAAAATAGTTAAACCAGATGTCCGGACACACTCACCCCACCCCCGCCGGGACAATTCCCTGCTCAAGCTGTAACTCGGTTTCTTGTCTTAGAGTCTAGACATACGCCTTGTACGGTCCCCAGATATCTTTGGGGCGGGACATGATGGGCATCATACTTGCATATAGCTCACTATTTACATTACAATAGGCGATACTGCGCAGCCATCCCTGGACGTTTGGGGCAGTTGTCCACCCCCAGTGCAGTGCAACCTCCCGCTTAGCTAATAAAAGACACAATGAAGCAAACCTATGGATTTTTAGGGGGAAATTGTCCATGTAGCCGAGTAGGGCTACCTCTGGAATCGGGGTCAATGGGATGTTCAATATCTGTCCAAGTGTCTGGAGTACTTGTTCCCAGTAGCCATGTAAGTTCGGGCACGTCCAAGTGAGGTGTGCGAAGTTTGCATGAGGTGCAGAAAATTTGCGACCGGTATGGGATTTAGATGGATCTATTTTGTGCGTGAGCGCTGGAGTAAAATAGATGCGTCATAGGAATTTGAAATGGAGGCTTTTGTGCCTGCTGTTTAGAGAAACATCTTGGTTGACCGAGCAGCAGTGAGCCCACTGCTCATCGGTGATAGGGATTCCCAGGTCCAGTTCCCATGCACTGCGAATTTTGCAGTCCTGCACCGGTTTTAATGAGGCACACACCTTGTCTAGTTTGGATATCAGGTGCGTGCTATTTTCTTTTCCTATGAGCAGCGTTAAAGGAAGAAACAAGACCGGCTCTAATGGGAATGTCGGGAAGGTGGATCGCAGTGCGGTGCGGATACGGCGTAGTACAAATTTGTCCATAAAGTCCGCTGCATTAACGCGCGTGTCTTCCGAGGGGGAGAAGATATGGCCATCGTATAAGTCACCCAGTGTAGTCAGGTCAAACTTTGTCAGCGTGCGCTGAACCAGTTGCTCAGATGTAATGGGAAGCAGTCGAGGATTAACAAAAGGGAGGGCGGAGGAGTAGAGCGTCTCCGATCCGGTGATCCGGCAAAGTCTATGCCATGCCCAGCTCGTGGAGGAAACAGTCTGAATATCGTGAGGGTCTCTGGGAAAGCCCATGGGTAATACAGCTGAGAGGTGCCCGGGTAATACTAGGTCCGCCTCTTGCCTCAAATAGGGGATCCGGGCAGCTGGATGGTACCAGGGATATGCATAACTACACTGTGCCACCAAATAATAGAGCTGAAAATCTGGTACATTATAACCCCCACTCTCATATGGTAACCTAAGGACTGCCCAACGGACCCGTGTCTGTTTACCCCCTCCCAAACAAGCCGACTCAGAAGAGAACGAAGTGTGTTAAAAAAATGATTAGTGAGGGGAATCGGAATATTGTTAAAGAGATATAAAAATTTGGGGAGGACTACCATTTTTATAATAGTAACTCGGCCCGTTATTGATTATGCTCTAACCTCCTGTGATGGTCCTTCCAGCCACCTCAAGCTTGTTTCGTGGAATGTGGCAGGTTTGCGCAGCAAGCTTTCCCTTCTGGACTGGAATGCTTTTATTGACGGGTATGACCTGTGTTTGTTCCAGGAAACCTGGAGCCTTGAGCCACTGTACAAGCCGGGCTTCTCCTGTTTTTTTGTTCCAGCAACCTCGGTAGGTCGAGGCCGTCCTTCTGGTGGACTTATGGTATGGGTCAGGGCAGAACTTAATCTTAAGATTACCCATCATACTTGCTCTACATTAGATGTAATGAGACTCTCCATCAAGTGCTCTAAGAGTAATTATACTTGGGAACTGTTTAATGTATATGCCCGAGGAACCCAAGGGGATGCAAAATCCTCTACTATTTCAGCTCTCTCAGACATGCTCCATTGCTGTCCCTCGGACTCCCTTCTTCTGGTTGCTGGTGACCTTAACTGCTCATTTGAGCCTCTTGCAGCAGACGACATCCTGGGAACCTATAATGAGGATGTTAGATGGGGCATTCCTTCATTGTCACTTAACCCAGTGAAGAGATGGTCACCGGTTGTTATCCAAATAAATGCTTTATCGCTAGAATTTGGGTTAAGAGCTGTCAATGGGCGCACGATTTCTGATGCAATGGGAGCTAATACTTTCAATAGGGTCCCCTGCCAAAGTAGAATTGACTATATATTGGTTGACAGGAGGGCATGGAAATTTGTGGTAGATATGGTCATCATACCAACGATAAATAGTGATCATAAGCCCTTGTCCCTTAAAATGCTGGAAATGTGGCATAGGAAGGAGCATACCCCTACTTCTGGAATGTGAATGCTGTCTAAGACAGTCTTACCTTCTAACTGTAATAGGTTCCTTAAATGGCCTAAGTTTATTTTGAGTGATCTAAAACTAAACACCCTTGAAGAAATTCTTGCTGATCCGACTCTTAGGCTTTCCGCAGTTTGCAGGGATAGGGTTGGCCCTGCTGCTGCAGTAAAAGTTTATGTGGAAACTATAGATTCGATCGGCACTTTGTTTCTTGATCATAGTAAAAAGCGTCAGAAGAGTGTTAAGCCAGAACAGAAGTGGTTTAATAGGAACTGCAGATCAAAAAAAAGACAGCTTGGTCCTTGCTATTAATTCTAATAATCCGGGTGAGGTCAGGCTGTCAAGATTGCAATATAGGCAGGCCCTTGCAGCCGCAAAGAAGGAATGGGAAGAGCTGCGCTGGGATAGTCTAAAAAATGCGAGCCACTCCAAGAACGGCAAGCTCTTCTGGTCTATAGTGAGAAGATTTAATAGCTGCGAACCGGACCAAATTCCCAACTATATAACGGATAGGGAATGGTTCGAGCATTTCAGAAAGCTTTATGTAGGGGATGAGCAAACGGGTGATCTATGGCCCCGAGCTGGGATCACAGTTACTGATTCTGATCAGGCTTCATTTATCAGGATAGAGAAAAGAGAGGTCGAGGCAGCCATCAACAAGATTGTATCCGCCAAGGCTCCGGGGCAGGATGGTATTCCGGGTGATTTATTCAAAGCCAATACTGAGGGATGGGCCTCCTATTTTGTCTTTTTTATTAATGCTTTGCTGGAAGGCTCGCCGGTACCGAACTCCTGGAAGGGAGCTGAAGTAATCCCCATTTACAAGAGGGGCCCAAAGGGGGACCCAGCCAACTATCGTCCAATTAGCCTTATTGATTCTGGACAGAAGTTGGTTGGCAGGGTCCTCCTGGAGAGGATCCACTCTTGGGTGGATGACAATGACGCTATTTCACAGTTTAAGGCGGGCTTTAGGACTTGTATAAGCACGATCGACCAAGTATTTAGGCTGATGCTCCTATACTGGAAGGTGGTCACTATTGGCAAGGGTGGCCTTTATTTGGCATTTATTGACCTCAAGACCGCCTTTGACCTTGTCCCCCGTGATCGCTTGTGGCTGACCCTGGAGGAGATGGGGATTCCTTCATATATTCTGAATCTTTTGATTTGGATGCACGAAGGTAACTATGCTCGCATTAGATGGGGGTCCCAGGAGCAAAAAACCGATAAAATCCCGGTGAACAGAGGGGTTCGCCAGGGCTGTGTATTGGCTCCTACACTTTTCACACTTTTTGTGAATGGTGTAGTTTCTTTCCTTCTTGAATGCAATGCCGATGTACCTGTCCTGGCGGGTGATAAAGTCCCTGCATTACTTTTTGCGGATGATACGCTTCTAATATCGAAAACACCAGCAGGATTGCAGAAGCTATTGGATCAATTCTCTTTGTTTTGCAAGCTGAAGGGCCTTGCCATCAATACCTCTAAAACCAAACTCCTCTATTGTAACCCGAGCAGATCAGCCAGATCCACCCTGACTCTCGATGGGAAGCCATTGGAGCGTGTCAGAGAGTTTGACTACCTGGGGATCAGAATCTCTGACAAACTCAAATGGCAGCCTCATATTGATAAAATGGTGTTAAATCATAGGCGGGTAGTAGGAGCTTTAGGGAGGGAATTTCGTGCTTCCACCACCAAACCTGTTGCTCCAGCTATGGAAATATACGCTGCCAAAGCTGTAGGCTGTGCCCTCTATGGCGCAGAACTATGGGGTTTTGGTTGTGTAGATGCACTTGTCACTGGCGAAAACAAGTTCTTTAGGGAGCTTGTATCGCTCCCAAGGGACACTCCAACCAAGCCACTATTGAGTGATTTGGGCCGGCGATCCATTAAAGACCTAGTCACCCTGCGTCCTCTTTTATATTGGGCGCGGTTATGGCGTACCCCTGAGCTCTCTAGATATGCTGATGGCCTAAGAGAGGTTATGACCCTTCAAGGAGCCCATAAAATAGGCTGGCTAGCTAACATATAGAAGCTTTTGGTGGCAACAGGCCTCACAACTGCTTGGGAGCCTGGGGCACTGTTAGCAAAGGAAGAAACTAAGAGAGCCTTTTGGGCATGGGTCGATCTTCAGGAGCAGAGGGATCCTAAACCAGGTAGATTGACTGAGGCATTTCGCCAGCACAAGCCTACGCCCCGCCTGGAACCTTACCTAGATTTTATTACGAAGCCTAGGGACAGATCACTTTTTATTCAGTTTAGATTCGGTACCCTTCCCCTCCGTGACCGTACAAGTAGGTGGAATCCTCCGCACCAGTCACCCGTGGATTGCCCAAACTGTCCAGGCGTTATTGAGAATTTTTCCCATTTCTTTCTTGTCTGCCCAGCCTATCTAAAACCTAGATTGAAATGGCTTAAAACTGTGTGCCTGCAGCTTGGAACGAGGGACCATTCTGTCGCACTTAGAATCTTTAAGACTGATGTTAATACTACTATAGTGTGCGGGGTGGCCAAATTTCTCGGTTGGGCATGGTTGATCAGGCAGAAGGCTATCTGATTAATTCAAATGGTTCTTAACATTTACAAAGCTGCTCAAGTGTAATATATTTTAAAATATTTATTGTATCTAAAAGGTTTTTTTACGACTTGTTTTTAAATATATTTTTCTGAATTGTCTTTTTATGTGTAAATGTGCTTTTATGATATTACATGTCGAAATAAAGCTTTGTTGATTGATTGATAAGGGCAATTTTAACCATTTGTCTATTTGAGCAGTAAGTGCGTGAATTGCCCTGCCATAGTTCAGACCGAGTATTTGGGCAGTGTCCAGATGGATGTGTATACCTAAATATTTTACCGATTCTGTGCACCATTAAAGGCGAAACTCAAGTTCCCACGGTTGTGTGCTGATTGTCAGTGGAAATATGACCGATTTGTGCAAATTTATGCCCAGTCCTGAGAAACTGCCAAATCGAATAATCTCTCTAATCAACTCTGTTAAGTTATCCTGAGGGTGCCTAACATACAGTATCGTGTCATCGGCATACAGCAATACCAATAGGGGGCCATTATTAAATTGTAGTCCCCTGTGGGGCTGTTTTTCCTGGAAATGCCGTACAAGGGGGTCCATGGCCAAAATGAACAATAAAGGGGACAGCCCTGCCTGGTTCCTCGCGTTAGCTGAAAGTGATTGGAGAGAAGCCGTTCAAACGCAGCCAGGCAGTCGGTGTATTATATAAAAGGGCTATTGTGGCAATGAAGCCCATGGGCGCATGATGGAGAGGAAAAGGGACCATTCCAGGGAATCAAAGGCCTTTTCCGTATCCAGTAGAATGGCGGCAGCGGGGGTGCCTGGGTCTATACTGTGGATGACCGAGAACAGCGTGCCGAGATTCGGAGAGGTGGAGCGGTGAGGTACAAACCCAGATTGAGCTGGGGAGATTATAAAGTGCATTAGTTGGGACAGTCTGTTGGAGAGGACATTTGCTAATGTTTTATCATCTAAATTTAGCAGGGACAACGGATGGTAAGAGCCACATTGCGTAGGGTACTTACCTGGCTTGGGAAGGAGGATTATTACCGCCTCTCGAAGAGTAGGGGGAAGAATCTGCCTGTCTAGGGCCTCTGCGTAAATTTCAATAAGTTTAGGGGCTAAAATATCTTTAAATGTTTTGTAGAATTCTCCCGTGAATCCGTCTAACCCAGGAGCCGAAGAACCACGAATGGTGTTGATGGCCAGAAGCACATCCTCTTCTGAAATGGGTACAGCTAAGACGCCCTGCATATATTTTTCTAGGTAAACTAATGCAACTTCGTCTAAGTAGCCCTCCTGTGCTCCCTTATCTTCACCTACAGCAGACTTATATAAATTGGTAAAGAACCCCAGAAAGCCACTCTGAATGTCTTTTGTGGTGGTGTAAGTGTGCAAGTCGAAGGCCCTGAGTTCAGTGATGTGTGTTTTGTGGTAAGGCGGACGTAATAATCGAGCAAGGACCCTTCCAGGCCTCTCCCCTTCTCCGTATCACCTAGCCGTCTGGTATTTCCCCAGGAATAAAAATTCCCTGTCCGCTGTGTTCCTGTAATCCTCTAACAGCACCAGCAGTCTCCGCTCATATGTAGTGCGTATGTTGTGCATATGTCTCGTCTAGCGTTTTGAGGTCTCGCTCCAGTCTTGACAGTGTGTTACATAGGTCTTTGAGGACACCGGCATGTTTCGCAATGCATGTGCCCCTAAGAACTGCTTTAAAGCCCTCCCATAAAACCGCCCAGGAGTCTACTGAGCCGGTGTTTATATCAAAATATTCTTCAATGGCCTCATGTATCTCTGCCCTGAAAACTTCATCCTGCAATGTTCTGATGGGAAACCGCCACTGGCGTTCAAAGCCCACTGGGCGGGGAAACTGTGTCTGCAATTTAACCGGGGAATGGTCCGAATAGGTCCTAGGAAGAGTCTCCACTTGCGCGCCTCAGCCTGGCTTAATGCAGTGATTGGAGAGTCCCCTGTTTTTTAAATCATGAATGAAGTGTTTAATTTGATTATAAGAAAAGAGGAACCTATCAGTGACTGCCGGATTGCCCTCTTGACTATGATTCCAGGGCCTTGTGGTTTCGGCTATTAGAAAGTACTTAAGCCTGCAAATCCTTGCTTCTTGCCACTTCTGAATTCACCCTCTTCCTAACGAAAGGCCTAACAAGTCACACTCTTCCAATAGGATGGGTGGATGAAATTGAGGAAAATCATAAAATTCCTCAAGATGGTTAAATCTCCAGGCAACTAGCACGGGAAATTTATACCTAAAGCGTTTTGGGAGCTTGGGAATTTTAAGGAAAGGGAAGAGCTTCATATTTGCTTCTTTTAAAATGTCATTAAGATAAAAATGATCCATGTAAGATTCTGGCATGTTGCAGCCCCCTACAAATAAATCTAAAAAGAATCTTGAAAGTATTCCTTGAAGTTTGGGGTGGCAAGGCCAACCCCTTCAATTGGTAACTGTAAGATTGCTAAGTTGGTCCGAGGGTTTTTGCCTGCCCAAATGAAATGGCGCAACATTTAATCGATTTCTAAAAATAATTTCTGAACTCTTATAATAATATTGGAGAAGATGAAAAGAAAGATGGACAAGCTCAACATCTTTATTCAAGCTACTCGCCCAATGGTGGTAAATGCATATAGCTGCCACTGCGATAATAAGCTTTTAGCCTTCGCCAATGCCGTTTGGTAATTTTGCTGGTAAAGATTGGTAAAAATATGTGAGATGTAAACACCAAGATATCTAATGGGACGTAGCACTTGGACTTGGAGCTGCATTTCCCTGGATAGTATGGAGATGGGAGTGTTATATAGCAAAAATTCTAGTTTTGACTGGTTGATTCTATACCCTTCCCCCCAGCTCAGAAAAGGCTTGAATTTTAACAACGGTTCCTTTAATATTAAGTTTCTCAGCATTCCAATAGAGGATCAGGTTATCTGCGAACGGTTTAAGTTTTGGGGCCCCAAAAACAGGAGGTTCGATTTACGGATCTTGCCAAAGAGAGAAAACTAATGGTTCGATAAATAATGCAAAGAGAACCGGAGAGATCGGACAGCCTTGACGAGTACCTCAACTAATCAGGATTCTCCCTACCGGATGTGAGTTTATCATAATCTGGGCATGAGCTTGGCTGTATAAAGGGCTCAAGATATTCACCAACAGCAATGGAAACTCACATCTAGTCATGCTGGTGAAGAGAATTTCCCACTGCACTAAATTGAATGCTGTTTCAGCATCTATCACTATTTTTCTAATAATAACATCAAGGCTTCTATTATAATCTATAGCTTGGAGGAGAAAGTTAGTATTCGCTGAGATGGTCCATCCTGGGAGTAATCCGGCTTGGTCGATATGAACTACTTCTTGCCCCAGAGGTGTTATCCTAGACGCAATTATTCTCACGAAGATTTTACAATCACTATTAGAAGGCTAATGGGGTGGTACAAGCCAGGTTGATTCACAGGTTTACCTTTTTTTTTTAAAAAGCTAATGATTACTGCCTCCGAGAAGCTAGAGGGAATTTCAATACCTTCTAAGATCTCATTAAACAGAATGACCAAAAAGGGACCTAGCTGACTCTGCTGGTAAGCTGTCATTCCCACATGCTCTCCCATTAGGAGAGGTCTTGATTGCTTCTAGAATCTCTTTAGAGGAAATGGGGACAATTGCACTCTGCCGCGGTTTTTGATCAAGTAGAGGTATATCGATGCCATCAAGGAATTTGTTTATATCTTTGGCCTAGTGGCCGATGGAGACATGTATAGATGCGCACAATGTGTTGGAAATTCTTTAACTATTTCCTCCTCATTGCAAATGCATGCAAAATAATTTTTAAGGGCAGGCAGTGGTCCCAGGGCTCAGCCCTTAAAAAATGAACACAAAATGTCATTTTTTTTTTTTTTAAATTCATCCCGTTTTCCGCTGCATTGGAAAAAAAAGCTGCTTTATTAAAAAGCAGTCCCAGATATGGTGGTCTGCTGAGCCCAGCAGGCCACCATCCCTGGGAGGGCTGGCATTCACAATGGGCTCGTTAATTGAGAGAGGCTCATTAATTTGAATGAGCCTTGCAATTTGCAACCCCATTGGGAATTGCAAAACAGTGTAAACACACTGTTGTACATTTCATTTAGCTGCTCACAATTTGCGACTTGCAATGTGTCGCAAATTGCGAGGCGCTAAATGAAAGGGTCGTACATCTGGCTCTAAACTGCATAACTTGAAGCCGACTTTTATTTGTCAACAAAGATTTCTTGAGCTCAGATTTAACATTAAGCTCAATAAATGGGACAGAACAATCTGAGAAAGGATTAGACCATATACCGGAATTCTTCCTAATCCATGGAAACAAGACCAAAAAAAGTCAATCCTAGAAGCCGTACTATATCTACTATATCTAAATCAGGTAAACTCCTGAGAGTAAGGATCCTCCCATCGCCACGGATCAACTAAGGCTAGGTCCTTAGTCATTTTAGCTAGAAATCTCAATGCATTGGTTTGTTCAGAACATTATTAATATGGCATGAGTCCAAGCTAAAATGCTGGAGGATGTTGAAAGCTCCCCCTATCAGGATGAAGTCCATGCAAACCCGGAGTGCTTCATACAACTCAGTTAATGCTGTTGTATCATTTTGAATTGGGCCATAGAAACTAGATAAACAAAACTGTTGCGTTCCTGATACCATTAGTACCTTGGAAAAAGAGGTGGTATTTATGCCACCAGTTAAATATAGCTATCCTAGAGTTTGGAGCTGGTGTAATAAATTGCACATTTGGTTTGAGCTGCGGCTATTTACCTCGAGTAAACTTAGAGGAACTGGAAATCTCTAGCCCATTCCTAAATGCGACAGCCTTGCAAACAGAGGTTTGCAAAGATTCTGCATTCAGCACAGGACTCTCAATCAAAGACTCAATCTAATGGATAGATATGGGAAACAATTGAGGACATTTCATAATAGCATTTTTGTTTTTTAAATTGGTTTTTATATTATTTCATTGTGAGCAGGTAAAGTACAAGAAATTAATATAGAAAAATAAATAGGATACAATTAATCTTTTCCCACATAGCCAAGTAATATATTAATATGATCGTAAAATTGGTAGCAAGCGTTCAAAAATATGGAAGTTAAAAACAAATAAATAGACACGACATCTAACCCCTTTCTTAAGCATAGATCTATATGATACTTCATTCCATCTAAACTTGGTAGAATAGAGCATCTTAATTTCGCACATTGTTTCATAACACATTCTAGAGATCTTAATTCGCATTAAATGATTTCAATAGACAGATACTTGACAAGACCCCCATAACCACATTGCATCCTCAATTGAAGCCTTAATTAATGGTCAATTGTTTTGACACTGGAGGTGGTCACAATTAACCTCATATGGTAGTCCATCCTACCTTCCCCTTACCATAGTTTACAAAATTTGGCGATCGCCCCCATCCAGCCAGCATAGATCTGTTACTGTGCTTGTACCTGCCGCATCATTGCTGCCCTCCGCTCATAAGAGGGGGCTTCTCTCGATTTCCACTTTTTGAGGATCAATGATGTGACCACTAGGGGCTAAATGAAATAGAACTGTTTTTAGTACACCGTCAGATTTACCAGGTTGCATATACCAAAAAGGGACCCCAATGGTTCTGGGTGTATTACAATTTGGAGCTTCACCCGTATCGATTGAAACATTTTACTTCACACCTAAAACACAACCCCAATGAGGTTGGAAACATCCTTTGAAGCTGATCAGGTGTATATTACAGTAGCCACTTCGAAAGGAACACCAGCCTCAAAGATTGCACCGCTAATGGCCTTATGAGCCTATACATTGTAAGCATTCCAAGTATAGGGTTCTATCTTACATCCCATAATGGATGCAATTTTCACTAGATCTGCTGGCACTATCTCGGGCTACAGTTGTTTGAGCAATGTATTGTAACATTTCCTAACCCCCACTTGTCCAGAGACATAAAATGCCGGGTTTAATGCAGAGATTGGACAGTCCCATGTTTTTTTTTTTTAATCATGAAGTACAGTTTTCAGGCTCTAATCTGATTGACGAAAATATTCCCTTTAATTTCTGTGATTTGACCAACACACAGAATCTCATATTTGACTGTAGAGAGGTCGAAGCAGCATTAGACCAGATACCCTGTGGAAAGGCTCCAGGTATGGATTGATACCAAGGAATTATCGCCCGATCAGCCTGATCGACTCGATCCAAAAAATCATTGCTAGGATGGTTTTAGCAAAAATTCAGATCTGGATCGATCAGGAGGAAATCTTATCGCCCTTACAGGCTGGGTTTAGATCCTGTATCAGTACCATTGATCAGGTTTTTAGGTTTCAATTGATCGTGTGGAAAACGGTCTACTTAGGCGGCGGCACTTTGTACGCCGCTTTTGTTGATCTTAGGTCAGCTTTTGACCTAGTTCCTAGGTCTAAATTATGGGGGGTTCTAGGTAGGTTAGGGATGCCCCCAGATCTCCTGAACATCGTGATTAGGCTGCATGATGCAAACTTTGCTCGGGTAAGATGGGGGAAGTCAAGGACAGGTTACAGATAGATTTGCAGTAACACGGGGTGTTAGGCAAGGGTGCGTCTTAGCGCCTACCCTGTTTTTGTTATTCATAAACAGGGTTGTGCAGTATTTTTCAAATATAGCAACAGACGTCCCTTCCCTAGGTGGTACTAAGTTTCCGCTACTTATGTTTGCGGATGACACCCTTTTATTATCGCAGACACAGAAGGGGTTACAGGCGGCCTTGGATAAGTTTGATGACTTTTGTCTTGATCACGATTTACAAGTTAACGTTTCAAAAACAAAGCTCAAGGTTTTTAAGAAGGGAGGACGTATGGCAGGCCATGTTATGATGAACAATGAGAAGCTGGAACAAACTAATGTTATGACTTATTTGGGGATTGTCCTTGAAAGTAAACTGAGTTGGAAGCCCCAAATCGATATTTTATCACTTAAGTTTGCCCAGCTTGCCGGGTGCTTGGTAAAAGAACTGAGATTGTCCGTGACTAAAAGGATAGGTCCAGCAATGAAGATCTATTCCACGATTAGTTTGGCGATCCTTTATGGCGCAGAACTCTGGGGGTTTGCGGACCTTTCTCCTTTGGTCAAAGTCCAAAATAAATTCTTGAAGAATCTTATTGGCCTTCCTAGTTCAAGCCCTGTGAAACCATTACTATTGGATCTTGGATGTTATTCAATAGAAGATATCGCCCGGTTTAAACCAGTGGCTTTATGGAGAAGAATTTGGACCACCCCGGAACTAGCCCTTTATGGCAAGGCCATCCAGGATGTCCGTTCTATTTTGGGCTCGGGTAACCTAGCATGGTTTAAGCAAGTTAGATTACTCCTGGAGTCCATGGGCCTGGGCATTTTGTGGTCCGACCCCGCTAATAACCCTTTCCCCTCTAAAAAACTTGTTAAAAGTTTATATTGGTCCCATATTCAGCAGAGACACTTTAGTCAAATCTCGGCTACCTCTTTGACCGGCATGTTCCTGGTGTACAAAAGCGACCCTATATTAGAAGAATATTGGGATATCATCTGCAAGCACAGTGACAGGAAACTTTATCATCAGTTAAGGGTCGGCTCCCTACCCCTTAGATCATTTACTAAAAATTGGAAGGGGGAGGAGTCCGACTCCTGTCATTGGTGTATTGCTCGTAGAGAAACAGTTGGACATATATTCTTCGAATGCCCAGCTTACTCCGCTCCTCGGGCAAAATGGCTTAAACCCATTTGTCGTAACATGGGCATCAGAGTGGGGTCAGTGGCATTAAGAATACTAAGATATGACACGAGTGAACCTATTGTAATTGCTGTGGCCACATTTCTAGGCTGGGCCTGGATTATTAGAGCAAGGGAAAAAAATTAACCATGTACTGTGTTTCATTTTTAACCAGTTTTTTTATTACCATTGTATCGATTTTAATTCTTATTTATTACTGTGTAGTTTTATTGTTTGTTTTTAATGGGGAAGTACCTTTTAACACATTCTAATTTTTGTCTAATGTCTTTTATGATGAATTCAATCGAAATAAAGACTTATTGACTTGACTTGACTTGAATTTGATTGTAACAAAAGATGAACCCATCAGAGACTACCGGATTTCCCTCTTGAAGATTATTCCGGGGCCTCATCTTTTCAGCTAGTAGAAAATCTTTAAGCCTGTGAAACCCTGCTTCTCGTTACTTCTGAATACATCCTCTTCCTAATGGATGACCTAACAAATCACACTCTTCCAATAGTATGTCTGGGTGATATTGAAGAAAATCATAAAACTCCATAAGATGGTTAAATCTCCAGGCAACTATCAGGGAAATGTATACCTAATGCGTTTTGGGAGCTTGGGAATTTTAAGGAAGAGGAAGAGCTTGATATATGCTTATTTTAACATTTCATTAATATAAAAATTATCGGTAAGATTCTGGGATGTTGCAGCCCTCACACACCAATCTAAAAAAGAAGCATGAAAGCATTTCTTGAAGGGTGGGGTTTCAAGGCCACCCTCTAAAATTGGTAACTGTAAGATTTGTAATTTTGTCCGAGGTTTTTTGCCTGCCCAATTGAAATGGCGCAACATTTTAGCTTTCACCAATGCATGGCGGTAATTTAGTTGGTAAGAACATGTGAGATGTAAACACCTAGATTTCTTATGGGATGTAACACTTGGACCTGGAGCTGCATTTCACTAGGTAGGATGGAGATGGGAGTGTTATATAGCAAAATTTCCGATTCTGAATTGGTTGATTCTTTATCTCTGCTGGTAAGCTGTAGTTCCCACATGCTTTCAGCTCTTGATTTCTTCTAGAATCTCTTTAGAGGAAATGGGGAGAGTTGCACTCTGCCGCTGTTTTTGATCAAGTACAGGTATATCAATGCCATTAAGGAATTTTTTCATTACCTCTGGCCTAGTGGCCAATAGAGACGGGTAATAGATGCGCATAATGTGTTTGAAAGACTTTTCTTATTTCCTCTGCTTGAGATACCATCTAGCGCCATCGTAGATAGATTTAATAATATGTTTGTTCTGCCTCGTTTTCACCGACCAAGAAACCGTCTGGCATTTTCTCTCTTCATATAAGCTGAAAGATAGAGTTCTGACTTACAATTGTCTGGGCAAAATAGTATTCTTTCAGAGCTTCTCTAGCTTTATTTAATCTTGCTCCAGAGTCCTGCACGTGCCCCTTAAGATGGGCACGATTGGTGTGATCGAACTCCACTTGTAAGACTTGCTTCTTTTCCCGTTTAAGTTTTCAGACTTGAGCTATGAAGGCAATGACCTCCCCTCATATGAAAGCCTTACACGCTCTCCAAACAGAAAAAGAGGGAGCTGACCCACTTTTCCTCTCGAGAAAGTTTGGAAAATTAAAGTGCATAGCTTGAACCCAACTTTTATTTGTCAACAAAGATTTATCGAGCAACCACGTGGTCTTTCTTGTCGCTCAGATTTAGTATTAGGTTCAATAAATGAAACAGAATGATCTGAGAAAGGGTTAGACCATATACCAGAATTCCATTCTTTATCTCTTAGAAAAGCAGGTAAACTCCTGAGAGTAAGGATCCTCCAATCGCCACGGATCAACTAAAGCTAGGTCCTTAGTTATTTTAGCTAGAAACCTCAATGTCCTGGGTTTGTTCTTAGCCTTATTAATTCAGGATGAGTGCAAGCTAACATCCTGGAGGATGCTGAAATCTCCCCCTATCAGGATCAAGCTCAAGCAAGCCCGGAGCGCTTCATACAACTCATTTAATGTTGTTCTGTCATCTGGAATTGGGCCATAGAAACAAGCTAAACAGAACCGTTGCATTCCTAATACCATTTTGAGGATAATCCATCTAGCGTTAGGATCTCTAAAAACCTCTAGAACTTCTCCTTTAAATGTCTGAACTATTTGGAGTGCCACACCTTTGATAGCTGCTCCAGCGGAGGCATAGAATGCTTGAGATATCCCTTTCGGCATTTTTTGGGTGCTTGCATTGGGCCTTAAAATGGGTCACTTATAAGAGAATAATCTGGACTTGGGCTGTAAGTAGCCACTCTATAGTGTATTTAATTTAACCTGGTTGCTAACCCGATTAATATTGCATGATGTTATCATAACGGTATTCAACCCCATTCTTTATGTGCATTGTGCAAGCATTGATTATTCAGAAAAAACATGCGGGTGGCTAGCGTGACCGACTGATAAAAAAAAGCTTCTACAGTATATGTTCTACCTGCTCTTTCACCGACCTCATTCCCCCTTCCCTACCTCCTCCCATCACCACCCTCTGGCTCCTGAGGCCCCACCCATAGAAGGCCACCCCACAAAGCTGACCTCCCCGATTCTCTGCCCCCCCCCACATCCTAGCTTTGTGGTTTGTGATGGCACTCTGAACCCTCCACCAGGAAGAACACACCCTGGATGGTCACTGTCTAGCTAGTCCCTTTAGGAATGTCACAGAGAAAGCTACACCTTGCCGTATAGATTGCGATATATTATTGGAATCAAGGCAGCTTTGCTTGGAGCCAATATATGTGAAGGATCCTTGCCCATATCCGTTCCCTTTCTCCTAATGAAAACCAATATTAGGTTTATCTATAATTGGTGCATACATTGCTTAATGGCCATTGTTTCTTGACCCAGCAGCTGCTGGATTTTGTTTAATTGAGTACAAGAACTTTCTGGCTAGATCAATAGAGAGGAAAATCTGTATGCGCCCCTGATAAAGAACCTTAAGTTTTGACTGTTGCATAATACCTGCTGGAGGACCTTGGCGCTTGAAATCATCAAAAAGAGCAACAAACTATTTGCAGTGGCGAGCTGCTACAATGGACATGTATGAAAATGTTTGAAACGTAAAGTTGTCGGGTCTGCTGAATGATTTGTGCCTTATAGCACATGATAGAATTCGCTCTTTGACACGAAAGTCCCCAAAGTTTGCTAAGATCATTCTAGGAATTTGGCATTGGCTGGGCGACTGGCAGGGATCTGGTTGGCACGTGTAATGGTTAAGTCCACCCCTTCAGATTCTTTTTCAGTAAGGACATGCTTAAATATCAGATCGGAGACAAATGACGTGACTGTTTGGCCTGCCTCCCGATCCTTAAGAATTACAATAAATCTTAAATTTGTCCGTCTGGACTTTCGTGTTGATTTCCATTTGATTCTTGTTTTTTTTAGTCCTCAAGGGTAGCAACCCTGTTCCACCCGGTCATCTGGGAGGTAAGTTGCAGCAAGAAATCAGAAATGCGGCTGTTCATTGTTTTTTTTCCTGACATCTTCCTGTGCTAATTTCATGTAGCGTAGTTCGTTCAAAATTAAATTCAACGTTTTTTTGTGGGAGGGCAACTGAAGCATGGCTGTTGTCGGGGATGACCCTTTTTGAGAACATGCGAGAAGAGTGGCGGGCTTTCATTAGCGGAGGGTATGAGCTTTTTTTTTGTCCTCATTTGCCAATTTTAGTATTAGGTGGGATTGCACTTCCTCAGAAACCTGAATCATCATCCAATACCACTCCGATACCTGCTTCTGTAATAAAGGACGGGAACAAATCTTTGACTCCCAAAATTGATTCCCCTTTCCATCTGTGCGCAATTCATTAGCTGGTAATATTTAAATTTGGATACAGTCCCTTCTGATATTTCCTGCATTAGCTGCCAAGAGATTAGTTCAATGTCATCCAGAAGTTGGTCCCATCTCAGAATACCGCATTCCTTTAAAGGAATAGCTAGAGAGTCTTGAAGACAGGCTGGTGTACCCGGTGAGTTCCAAATAGGTGCATCATAGCTGAAGTAAGGTATTTGTAAAGAAGTTTTTATTTGGTACCATACCTTACACGCACTCAAAAGAACCTTGAGCCTGTCTTTTATGAAACTTTTGGGATGACCAAATTTAAATAGAAAAAAACATTCAAGTCAGAGGGGCCGGCTATTAGGGCCTTAAAAAAGGTGACATCTCTGAAGTGTCTCTCAGCAGATGTCTAAAAATCTTCAAGTGGAAAGCCTGATAATACTTAAATAGATCCGGGCTAGCTAGTCCACTCTCAGCTTTTTTCATTCTGAGCTTTCTCCACACAATACTGGCCTTTTATCTCCCCAAATTAAACTCGTGAAGTCCCCTTGTACCTTCTTAAGCCACTCTTTTTTAAATTCCAACGGGATAGCATTAAACAGGAGGGTAAATTTGGGAAGTACTGAAATCTTTATCCAGTTGGACCTTCCAAAAAAAAAGACAAAGGGAGGGAACTTCATGCCTGTAGTTGTTTCCGTACACTAGACAATAGTTTATCAAAATTGACTTTAGCTATATTTTCGAAGTTATGCACTATTTGTACGCCTAAATACCTCAAGCTGTGTATGGATAGCTCAGGCGGGAAACAGGCATTCCATTGCGTTATCTCTGTTTTCTAGTGGGTTATGGCATAACCTAATAACTTCCTAAAACTCTCAAGTGCATCCCAAATTGCTGAAAGCGACTGAGCTAAGTGACCTGTAAAGATCATCAAATTGTCAGTATACAGCATACAGCCCAACCTTTTTCGTCCACCCATTACACACAGGGGAGATGAGGAACATGGCAGCCGACAGCTAGTGCCGGTCGCGAGCTCTCTTGCGAGCTAGCGGAGGACCGTGGTTAAAATGTACCTGTGCGGGGAGATCGATGCTTGAAGCCTTGAAGGTGGTGCGGCAGTGACGGGGTGGGGGGTAGCCTGTGTGCTCGCCAGCTGTGTAGGTCGCGGGACTCACTTTCGGGTACTCGATCCAGCAGGAGTCTCCACACAAACACAACAGGGGCACAGACGGAGCACCGAGGAGGCGTGTGGGCGGAGGCTGCAGAGCGGCTTAGCCGGGGACGCCGCGCAGCTGCAAGGATCGGCTTCCCAAGGAGAGGGGGTTGCCGAGTTGCTGGTCAAAGGCTGCATTACTCAGCAAGACACACAGCGGGGACATGTCATCCAAGGCCCCCTGATGACTCCGGTAATGAGGAGAGAGCGGGAGTCTGGGATTATCAACATTAGCACTAAAGAAGGGGGTTTGTTAAAATACAAAGATGCCACTTCTAAAAACAACGAAGAAACCAGAGAGGAATCTAGAGAAGGGTTTGTGCGCAAAGTAAATAGATATGCACTGAGGAATAGGGATATTTTGGGGATAGAAGACACTACTCAGAGCACTTCAGTGGATAAAAAGGTCCTCGCTGCCCCTTTAGACCCTCCGAGTGTATTAAGTGGCAAAGCTTCTTGCACTCTCCCCCAAATTACCTGCGCCCTAGCGACAAAAAAAAACCCGGTAAAAGAACACCGAAGAAAGTAAGCACTAGGCACACGAAAAAGAAGCCAGAGAACATAAAAGTAACACCTTCAATCTGCTCGTATTTCAAAATGCAAGCCCAAGTCACACTAGTGGTCTCTCCCTCACAGGCGCTGCTCCACTCGGCGGAGAACTTCTCCAGAAGTTATGGAGAGCACGGTCCTTGCCAAAGCAGGGGGGTGAAGTGGGGGTCTTACGTCTAGAGAACAGGTTTAGTCCCTTGGCAGAAGGAGACCTGTCCCTGGAGCAACCTAACCCTCATCTCACGACCTTGGAAAGTCATCCGCAGATTCAGGATGGACTACCTATTGCGGTTTCCAGGCAAACTGATATTCCTGAACCCCCTGAACTGGAGACAATCCTGTCTACCCTGTTAACAGAGGTCAGGGAGAAATTTGCGATTTCCGAAATAAATCAACAAAAAATTTGAGGTACTGTTGAGGCTTTGGAGGTAAAGGTCAATAACCTGGTGGAAAGAGTCAGGGCCACGGAGGTTTCTTTAGAAGATCTCTCTAAAAAAGTAAACGGCAATAAGGGAGAAATTCAGAGCCTGAAAAATACTGAGAAAGAGTTGAGAGATAAGTTGGAATCTTTAGAGAACAATGCCAGAGGAAATAATATTCAGATTCTGAAGGTGCCCAAGGGAGGAGACGTAAGATGCTTTGTGATAAACCTCCTGAGGGAATTTAACATGGAAATCGATCAGAGTTGCCTAGAGGAGGATATCCAAAGATTACATAGGGATTCCTTTACGAGGCGGCGGGGAAAGAATAACTCAAGAAGGATTCTGGTGAATTTTAAATCTTACTAAAAGAAAAAATCCTAGCATGAGCCCTCAAACAAGGAGTCATTAAAAAAGATAGCTGGTCCTTTCGTATTAGAGCTGATATTTCACGTGCTACGCAGGACATGCAATGGGAATTGGGCACATTTATTCAGGAACTGCAAACATACGATTCCCCGCCACGCTAAGGGTAATGAGAAATAATAAAATGCATAACTTCAGGAACCCAAGTGAAGTCACTACAAACATTGAACAGCTTAAGGTACAACAAGTATAAAACGTAATCCTTCCGTCCTAGCATAGCGAGAGAGTTCACATGAGGTAATCTAACATCAGTTTACCTCTAGTGTATGGGGAGGCTTCCTCTGGGTGGGGGGAGGGGGGTCACAAAAAAAGGTAAATAAAGCACTTTTGCACTGGGTGAGAGAGCATGTGGGACTTTATTTTTTTTAATTCTCCTCATTTGCAATTTTCAGATCAGGGTCTTTTTTTCTGATTAGTAGGCCTTCTAGTCTGATGGGAAGAACTAGGTTTTTAGGCATTTATTTCCTTTTAGTTTACGGTCTATTTCGTGGCAAATTTGGATAAGCCTAGGCTTTTAAAGATTCTATCTTGGAACGTCAATGGTCTCAGGGTTCCTGCAAGAAGGAGGAAAATCATGGAGTATCTGAGAATAAAGGATTTAGACGTCTTCTTTATTCAGGAATCACATTTGGCCAAAGAAGAATGGCCAGAGATTCTAAGGGGCCAGCAGTGGATTGAGCCTTGTATATATGCACCTCACAGTCAAGGACATTGAAAGGGGTGGCCCTTTTAAAAAAGATCTGTCCATGCTATATTTGGGGGAGTGCGTAGTAGACCCAAGTGGTAGGTGGGTTATAGTTAAAGCAAGAATCATTTGTTTGGCTGGCCTTTGTGAGATACTATGGCCTACTCCCCACTCCATTACGAACCCTGTTTTCGCACTTAGTTGATATAAGCGATACCATCATATTGGGAGGAGATTTTAACGTTTGATCCGGAACAAGATACGACCTCAAGGAGGGCAGCTTTGTCAACCCTCAACACAAGAGGGGGCTCTGAAGCAGCTGATAGCCAACACAGGTCTAGTAGATATCTGGAGGACTACGAGTCACAAGGGTGGGACAGAAGGGGGAAATTTCACTTCCCACGTTATGAAACATGGCCACCGTTCCAGGATCGATTATTTTTTGATAGAGCTAAGTATTAGTAAGAATATAAGGAAAGTTACGCATGTTGCTGAACATTTATCGGAACATTCTGCGGTTTCTCTCGAGATTATGTTCAGAGATAAAGCACCTCTGCGACGGACATTAAATTGCACAATGTTATTAGACTGTTTGGTGGTGGAAAATCTTAGGGTGGCCACAAAGGAGGTTTTCCTTTTCAAACTTAACTCCGCCCCTTTAGAGGTTGTTTGGGATGCATACAAGGCTTTCCTTAGAGGCATCTTATCCAGCCACAGCTCTGCCCATAGTAAAAAGGTCAGGGAGGAAATCAATACTGTTGAAGCCTCAATAAAACCTCAAAGCAAACTGGCACAGGCCTCTACCTCTCTAAATATAGGTCAAATCGAACAGGAACTGCAGGTGGCAAAAACTAAGCTAGCAGATTTTCTGGAAGTTATAGTAAGGCAGTAATGGGAGGCCAGTTGGCTATCACATTATGAATATGGGGAGGGATGCGGGAAATTGTTAGCCTGAAAGATTGAAGCTAACCAGTCCAGGAATTAAATAAAAGACCTAAAATGACAGACTTCAGGTAAAATAATCTCGGAAGCTTGCGAAATTGAAGATGCCTTCGTACAGTTCTTTCAGGACGGAGGATGTGGCACCAAGCAAGGAACAAATCGAGGCCTTTTTTCAAGATTTAGATCTTCCATACCTTCAGTGGCCCTAAGTGAAAAACTAAATAGCCCAATTTGTATGGAAGAGGTTGATAAAGCAATTAGTAGCTTAAAGAAAGGGAAAGCGGCAGGCCAGGACGCCCTTTTAAATGAAATATTTGTGATTCTCAAAGAAGAGTTAATTCCAATGTTATTACAACTTTGTAACTCTTTTTTATCTCCAACCATAATCCTTCATGTTAATGGGAACTCTGCCACCATAACTATTCACCTTAAACCAAATAAAAATCTGAGAGCAAGCAAGTCATATAGACCTATTTCATTGCTCAATAGCGATTACAAGATTTATTCTCCGATACCAACTAAGCGCTTGGATAAGATAGTGGGAACCCTGGTCCACAATGACCAGAAAGGCTTTATAAAAGGGAGATAGTTGCATGAATCGACGCATGAGTTAATAGGCGCAATTGATTAGGTGAAAGAATCTAGCAGCCCATTGACGGTTATGACCATAGATGCCGCAAAGGCTTTTGATAGGGTTAGCTGGCTCTTTTTAGATGATGTGATCAAGCGTTTTAAACTAGGAGAGACCATTCTGGCAGCTGTTAAAGCCTTGTACAAGAATCCGTCTACCAGATTATTAGTTAATGGGAATCTATCTAAAAATTCACACATCGATAGGGGGACAAGACAGGGTTGCCCCTTATCGCCTCTTCTCTTTAATCTATATATGGCGCCTTTGGCAATTAAATTAAGATCTTGCAGGAACATCTCCACCTTTGTGTGTAAGGGGTGGACAAAAGAGGGTATGAGCTTGCTCATGACCTGGATATCTTCCCCCTGCACAATGCCATTATGGTCTTTCTGTGTTGCTTTAATTCCGACCGAAAAGAATAGAGGGGACGGGGTTTTGCTCGTAGTCATTGTATTCCAATTAGCATCAGGTTTGGTTGCTTCACTAGCCCCTGCAGTTGCTGCTTTCTCTTGCTTATTGATAGAGATGCCTGGCCTTATTGGCCACATCGATGGGCAAACTTAGGTTTCATATATCTTTTTGCGCCTGCGAGTCAGTCATCCCTACTGTCTGGGCTTTGAATTTACTCGCTAAAGGAGTTTAGAGGCATAGAAATAGATCGCAAGAATTCCTCTGTGATCATAGGGTGTGGCATAGCTCCAGGAGGGGAATCACACCTCCCTAAGCCCCGAGCCCACAGTCGAGGAAAGATCACCTCACCCCTTATGACCTAGAGCAATAACCAAGATAGGAAAACAAGTAGAGGGCACTAACCAGATAGTGCCTTCTCACGTCGGGCATCCGTAATCTATTGAGGTGGTGCGGGCGCCAGGCATCTGCTGGCGTCGTCAGTTTTTCTTTTTTCCCTCTGCGCTCAACCTCGGGAATCGAATAACCAGCAAAGCACCTTACAATTGCTCTCAGTCTCCTTGTTGCCATGCATATTTTTTAAATTCAAAAAATGCATTGTTTAGTTAATTAAAACCAAAACAATGTTCCAATAAGCAAGAGGCATTGTACCATTAAAAAAGCAGGCAGGAGTATATACATATTAAAATTCATATTCACATCCGCTTCATTAAACATTCATTTTGGAGGTGTAAGGTCGATAAAAGTAGGTGATACACCACCTTGTATATACAATACATTAAAAATAATTAAAAAATAATTAAAAAAAAACATTTCCTGCCTCATTTTGCATTTGTATAGCGCTTACAACCCCCAACGAGGCTTCAAAGCGCTTTTTCAGCGAGTAGCACGCTACTCCAGGACCCATAGAGGATTAGTGTTGAATTAGTATAGTGAAATATGAAAGTAATTTTAAGTGGTGGATAGGTTAGTCAGTTATTTGATTCGGAAGGATAGCAGAAGGACAGAAGAAGGACAGAAGAGGAAAAAAGGTTTGCATTCATATAGCACCTGTTACCCCTGATGGGTGCTGAAGCGCTTTTCTGGCGAGTAGCACGCTACTCCGGAACCCATAAAGGATTAGTGTTGAAAATTAGTATAGTGAAATATGAAGTAATTTGAGTGGTGGATATGTTATTCAGTTATTTGGATAGAGAACGGTAGGCGGCGGGATAGAAGACGGAAAGAGGTTTGTATTTTTATAGCGCTTGCTACCCCTGATGGGGTTTTGAAGCGCTTTTTTGGGCGAGTAGCATGCTACTCTGGAACCCATAAGGATTAGGGTTGAATTAGTATGGTGAAACATTAAAGTAATTTGAGTGGTGGATATGTTAGTCAGTTATTTGGATTGAGAAGGGTTGGGGATGGGTAGAAAAGGGAAAATGTTTTGCATTTATATAGCGCTTGTAATCCATGGGGTGTTGAAACGCTTTACTGGCGAGTAGCATGCTACTCTGGAACCCATAAATGATTGGTGGTGAATAAGTATGGTGGAATATGAGAAGTGAAAATGTTAGTCTGTTATTTTGATTGAAAAGGATAGTGGAGGGATAGAAGAGTGAAGGATTTGGATGGGGGGGGGTCAAAGCGGTAGGAGGAGGCTTTTGGATGAGTAAAAAGGGGTTTTGGAGGGAAAGAGTTGAGAAAGGTTTGTTTTGGGGGATCGGTATAGTAAAAGAGGTGTCAGATGATGCAAGGAGGGTGGAGTAGGGGAGTGTGGATGTAGAGGATATATTGATAGATGCATAGGGTGAGAAATAGGGTAGTGCATTGGAAAGAGTAGTAGAAAGAAGTTTGAGATGAGTCAGAAAGTTGGCCTAGGAGATATAAGAGAGAAGTATAGGCTGAGAAATAGGGTAGTGCATTAGAAATGCTAAATTAGCGGAAAGTGATAAATATATAGATCCATAAGTACATTGACTGTATATAGATGCATAAATGAGGTAAATATATGTAGATGAACGATACGGATAGAGGTACAGGATGAGGAATGGGGTAGTAAATTGGATATGCTTTTTCAGGAAAAAAGTACCAAAACACACAGATCCAAGTACATGGAAGGTACATAGATGCACAATGGAAGCAAGTACATGTAGACCAAAGATGCCCAGATTAACTCCGGTTTTTAAGTGCTACTGTACTTTATTTTTGCTTTAACAACTTCACTAAACAAGGTGCACATGTACCATTCGTCCTGGAGTACACAACTTAGGGAGCCAATGATATCAATATACAGAAAATTGTCAATGACACAAACTACACAATTGTTATTAAATGATTTGGCATGTCAAGAACAAACTATGAACGGCTTCGCTTAACGCAACTATCTCATTGCAAATGCCAAGTAATTTTAATCTCTCCACTGGTGTCCACATTGTGCATTGCAGCATTTATAGAACGTTGTCATGGGTTCATCAGCTGATCGGGTCTGAAGCTGCATAAAATAGGCTCGTGGGTGCTCACATTTAGGACATGTCTCTGCAGTGGAATCAACATTCTCCCAGGCTGCAGCTCCTCCCAACACATCATCGACCTCTTTAAGTTTTGGATATTTTCTACTGGTGACCTTCCGAATGACGTTGTGTACATAAGGGCAAGTGTTGCAAGCGAATCGATAACACTTCTGCCCCTCCTCTACGATCAACACGTTTCCACAAGTAGGACAAAACAGCAGCATGGTTACGGCTCACCAAAAGCGGCAGGGAAGGGGTGGGGCTTCTGTTTGCGGGTACACGTTTCTTGGTCAGCATACGTAGTTAAAACTGTTGCGAAGAAATTAAAGAATCGAGTCAGGGAGAAGTACATTTACGTGTACAGTGCAATACGATGTGCAAAATCGGTAGACATATTGGATAAGGTAGCTCGCTCATAGAGAAATGCAGAAAAAGTACACATTACACCGGGCCGCGTAAATTAAGCTCTCGTTGGCACCCGTAGGAACTTAGAAGTGTCAAAGAAAGAACATCCCACCTTCCTTCGATGAGTAAGTCAGCCAAGCAATTGCTGCTGTCTGCAGGCTGTTATGACAGGCTCCCTGACTCTCAGCTACTCCTCATTGCCATACGCTTACTGCTGGTTTATGGCTGCTGTCACGGGCTGTGCGGCGCTCCTCGTTACCATACGATTATTGTTGGCGGCTGGCTGCCGTCACAGGCTCTCAGGTTCTCAGCCGCTCCTCATTGCTTGGGGAGGTCGGGACACGAAGCACTAGAAACACTGAGCGCGGCTACCTGCTAAGCTACCATCCGGCACGTCCTTCACCCGGAAGCAGTGTTCGCGGCTGTCTGCTATGCTACCATCCAGCGCGTCCTTCACCCGGAAGCAGTGTTGCCAGACTTTTTAAGGATTCTCTAGTCTAGCCCATAGCCAACCAACAAGCATTTGCAATGCAATAGGTCTCGCATTTGTTATAGAGTTATTGGCTTTGAAAATAACAATGTTTTTTACTTTCGTTTTTAAAAATTTGTACAGGAGTTAATATATTTGCATAGCACTATTGCCAATGGTATAAAAAAAGCAAAAGTAAAAAAACATTGTCATTTTCAACACCAGCAGCTCTAACTTTAATACATGCGAGACCTACTGCTTTGGAAATGCATACGTTCTCAGATTTGTTGGAGTTATTGGCATATAATGCCAATGTTTTTTCCCCTTGCCATGTTGGAGGGTGCAGTACCATATGCGTCCAAAAGAGGCCCCATTCTGCAGAGGGCTCATCCATTTGCATTACACCACTGGGCAGGCTATGTTCTTTGTGACGCCTAAACAGCCAAATCTGTGGAGGCAGAAAGATCTATCTGGATCGGAATGTACGAAGATCTTGTAGAAAGAGAAAAATAAATATAATGCAATAATGAAAGAAGTGTACCACATTTACAGGTTTACAGGGCAGGAAATCAACTATAATGGGGTGCTCCTCCTCTTGGGTATATTGTGCAAACACATTACCACCCTGGGGATGTGCACGATGCACCTCGCTGCCACAAAGATCACTGCATTTTTAGGTCTGCCCTTGAGTTTCTTGGCACTCGCTGGACTGTTATACATTATTTTACAGCACTTCTCCATGACTTCCAAGACACACCCTTTGGCTCACTGTTTGAGGCTGGTTTGGATGACTCGTTGGCCTCGCACAGAAAATGTTGGCCATACGGTGGGTGAAGAAGTGTTGTTGCTCAGCCCTTTCGAAGCACAGACGTTGACATTCTTCCCTGAGCTCTGAACTGGAAAAAGATTGTTTGAGGAGGGTTTCGCCGCAAAAATGAACTTGTATGATGCATATTTGATATCCAGTGCTTACATTGTTCTGTACCTTTTAAAAATTGAATACACGTTAACAGTTTCCCCTTTACTCCATTCCCATTTATCCCAAAATGTTAACATGCAACAGTGCCACTAAGGACCAATACCTGCATACTGTAAGTGCTAACGCT
This sequence comes from Triturus cristatus, assembly GCF_964204655.1. NCBI lineage: Eukaryota > Metazoa > Chordata > Amphibia > Caudata > Salamandridae > Triturus > Triturus cristatus. The sequence continues at coordinate 857,810,256 of NC_140581.1, read as the reverse complement.
GCCTTATCTGACTGCATCCCACCCATTAAAATGGTTGCTTTTGAACTTTAGGTAAGAAAATAATGAATCTGGCATGAGTCTATGTTAATGACTGGAATCATTTAATCTGAAAAACAACTTTTTAAATTCTATAGATATGAATATTTTTTTTTTTTTAAAGATAGTTTATATTGATAATAAAGGTGGTACATATTGGAAAAATATCCCCTTCTTTTTGCCATGCTTCTTCACCTTGTGTCCATCTCTGTCATTTTAGGAGACACGCTCACCCACCCATCCTTCTGTGCATTGTGGTCTCATACCTCTTTTGACTCTACTCAGTTGTCCAAATGTTTCACCTTTCCATATTTGTCTTTCTCTTCTCTTTTTCCCCTCTATCTGTCCCTACCTACTTTTCTTCATTTTTAAGCTTATTGTTCTCCTTCCAAGATTTGAAGGATCTTTTCCCCAACTATGTGCCAGAAGGAGTAAATGCCGCAAAAACATAATTCTTTACAGTTCAATTTTTCCTTTACTTAGTTGTTTGGCAATAATCTGTTCACTTTTGCTTGGATCTTTTGGGTCTTGCTAGAGACAGCTTTGATTATCTAGGATAACTAGATAAGATAATTTAAACAAAGCTCATGTAACTGGATTAGCAGAGAGAGAGATTAGCCCTATTCATTGATAGTTCTCAGTCCACTCCGCTTCTTACCCTGCCATTTCTCGCTCTGTTAATTGCGGCTTCCATTACACATCACTCTCCTCACCTTGTTCCTTCTCCACCTCTCTGCCTCACCCCCATCTTCTTTCCAGACCTGCCTCATCTCCCTTCTCACTTGCCCTGCCGTCTGGAAGAACATGTTCAAAGATGTACTTTTTGTAGCTTGAAGGCAGTTTATAGAAGTGTTAGGTACTACCTTCCATAACACCCCAGTCCCTCGATAATGGCCATCTCCTTCATAACCCAGCACTGCAATATATATTTAAGTCATTCAGAACAAACACAAATATTAAACATTGGGATGCAACGTTGGCCTAATTTAGTGCAGCCTACTACAGAGACCACTTGTCTCTTAATGGAGGTACTGCTAGGAATGACGTAAGATACTGCAGCTACTACAGAAAGGACTTGGGTCTCATTGATGGACCTCTAGTTACAGCTCAATGTACTGCACCTGCCACATCAAGCAACTTCTGCCTGACTCAAGGGACATCTAATAACAGCTTTAGGTACAGCAGCCTGAATTGGGAAAGTGCACACAGCTGCTTTTCAAGGACATCAGAAGGTGTGTATTTGTTTTACGAGACCTTTTGTCCTTGTTAATTTAATTTATGGGAAACTGACACATTTTACTATTTGTGGCAAATAGTGGGTTACTTATTATAGCTTTTTTTCAGTTCTTTCACTGGAAATCTATTGGTTTATTGTTTTTTTAATTAGTCTTGTAGGTGGTTTGCTATCATTTTATTTTGAATATGTTTTTGCAGTCATGGTTGTCGGAAATAATATGTATTACCACTCAATACAGTCACTGTTGATTCCAAAACAGCAGTCAATTGTGTCAATTGGGATTTTTTAGAATAAACATTAGACCAATTCATGTGCATCAAGATATTGAAAGTCTGCTGTGGACATTGAACTTGGATGCTGCAGCAGCTGATTCCATGTTTGGCACCAACTAGAACCTGGGATGTGATGGCATTATCAAACCACCAAGTCCAAAACATTAAACGATGAAATAACTACCTGAGAACATTAATGTTTTAACAGTATAGGGATTTTGGTGTCTATTTCAAATAAAACAAACGTATACTTTTCCAGCCTTGATGTCGAGTGCCTTGGAATAAGAGGCGGTATTTATGCCACCAGTTAAATACAGATATCCTGGGGTTTGGAAATGGTGCAATAAATTGCCACTTTGGTTTGAGCTGCCATTATTTACCTCGAAAAAAGGTAGGGGAACTGAAAATCTCCCGCCCACTCCTAAATGCGACAGCCTTGCAATCAGAGGTTTGCATGGATTCTGCAATTTAGCGCAGGACTCGCAGTCAAGGACTCAGTCTAATGGATAGAGATGGAAAACAATTGAGGACATTTCATAATGGCATTTTGAAACAAAGAAGTCTTACCTTTATCTAAAAACTATTACATGATTTTAGAAAAACAAAACAACCTACTGTACAAGGTCAAATAGTTTATTTTTATCAATAAAAGGACAGCTAATAATGGTTGTTGGACTTGGCCCTTTTTACAGGGTCATCCCTAAAATTTTTGCCTTCCTCCTGTATTTTTTCTGACCTGTTGTTGGCTGTTTTTTGACTCTGGGCTCTTTACCACTGCTGATCAGTGCTAAAGTGCATATGCTCTCCCTATTGTAAATTATTGTACGATTTAGTGATTCCATGATTGGTTGGTTTGGTTTACCTGTCAGACCCTAGTACAGTGCACCAGGAGTGCCCAGGGCTTGTAAATCCAAATGCTGCTGGTGGGCTTGCAGCACTGGTTGTGCCACCCACAGAAGCAGCCTTGTAAAATGTGTCTAAGGTCTGCCATTGCAGAACCTGTGTGCAGTCTGGTACTGTCATGCTGACTGGGCAAGTGCACCCACTTGCCAGTCCCTAAAACCTTCCCTTTTCATCATATCAGACACCCCTATGGAAGGCCCAAGGGCAGGGTGCATTGTAAGTATAAGGTAGGACATGCCCTGCTGTGTGTGGCATGTCCTGATAGTGAATTACAGCCATTTTCGTTTTTCACTATTGCAAGGCTACCTGTTCTCCATAGGCTAGAATGGGCTGTTAGATTATTGCATGTTTATAATCCTAACTGACTCAGGGAACATGGTAGAAATTCGAATTTAGTATGCCTGAACTCAGAATGATAAAATACATCTTTTAACATGGTTTTAACATTCTGTGTTTGAAAATACCACTTTTAGAAAGTAGGTATTTTCTTGTCTAACCATTCAAACCTGCCTCTGCTAGGCTGTGTATTCCTTGTCTGGAGTTTGATTGACAGGGGCTGGGGAATTCCAGGGGGCTGGGAAATTCCCGGATACAGGGTGAGTCCGCCCAGTGGTGAATAGAGGGATCTGCATCTAGATGGGAGGGAGGAGTTGCACCTGGGACCTGAATAGGACAGTGCCTGTCCCCCACAGTGCTGGCTCCACCCCCTGTGGTGCGTCTGATGTCTCTGCCCTGCACTGTGAAAGGAGAGAAGGAATCATGTCAACAAAGTGCTCCAGGGCTGGGTTTTTGCCTCCACAATGCTGGCTCCACCTCATGTGGGGCGTCTGATGTTTCTGCCCTGCACCGTGAAAGGAAAGAAGGAGTCATGTAAACAGAGTGCTCCAGAACTGGTTTGGACTGGGCAAAGGCCCCACTGCCCTCAAGAGGACAAAGGATTTTGGAGTATAAGTAGTGGGACCCTGATCCCAAGAATTTAGATCACTTTTGGAACAAGAAGAAACCTTTACGGAGGAGCGGAACCTGAAGAAACTGAGGAGAAACTATCCCTAAGCTGAAGTGCTGCTTGGGGGATTGGCCTGCAATGGTTTGCCTGACTGTCAAAAGAAGGAGAAGAGACTGTGTGTGCTTATTTCAACTTGTAAGGTTCTCCAAAGGCTTGGAACAGAGCTTGCCTCCTGCTGAAGTCTCAGGGACAACAGACTTCAACCCCCAGCTCCCCAGAGTTCTTTGGAAGTGCCTGCTGCTGTTTTGGGCCTTCTGAGGGACTGCGTGTCGCAAGGAGCTGGAAGCGTGAGTCAACGAAGCCGAAGCGTGTCGCCCTCGCTGCTGCTGCCGTCGCACTTTTGAACAAGGGAGTCGCCACTGGAGTTGTCGCACTGCACCGCATCAAGAGAAGCGTCTTGCAATGAAGAGGAAGCGTGTCGCTGTTGCTGCTGCCTGCCGTCGCACTTCTGAACAAGGGTGTCGCCGCTGGAGTTGTCGCACTGCACCACATCGAGAGAAGGGTCTTGCAATGAAGAGGAAGCGTGTCGCCGTTGCTGCTGCCTGCCGTCGCACTTCTGAACAAGGGTGTCGCCGCTGGAACTGTCGCATTGCACCGCATCGGAGAAAGCGCCTCGCATCCCCGAGAAGCGCGCCACCGTCGGAGCTGCTGCCGTCGCATTTCTGAACAAGGATGTCACCGCTGTAGTTGTCGCATCATGCGGAAGCTTCACACATCGTGGGAGAAGAGTGTCGCAGTTGGAGCTGTTGCCGTCGCACGTCTGAACAAGGGTGTCGCCGCTGCAGTCCACGCATCAAACCGAGAACTTCTCGCATCCCCAGAGAAGCGTGCCGCATCTGGAAGATCTTCACGTCTTTATTTCTTTGCACCAGAACTTTGCCGCATTTCCATCGCTGCGACATTGCTTGTTGTGGAAGCGCAACGCATCGTTAGGTACATTGACGCAAAGTGTCGCATCTTAAGAACTGAACTGAACTAAGCTAAAAACTACCATCTTAAAGTAATAGTATTGTTTATTTTTGTCGTTTATGGTCTTGTGGTAAATCTATGTAAAGCATACTTATTTTTGATATAAAACCTGTGTGGTGTCCATTTGTAGTGTTGTCACTGGATTACTGTATGTGGTCACAAATGCTTAACACACTGCCTCTGAGATAAGCCTGTCTGCTCGTGCCAAGCTACCAAGTGGGTGAGCAGGGGTTATTCTAGGAGTGTACACCCTTACCCTGACTAGAGGCAAGGGTCCCTATTTGTCACAAGTACCTACCTGTGCCAACTAGAGACCCCCAAATCTAACAATGGTTACTTGTAAACTCCAGGAGTTGATCCTCTTGTAAAAATGAACGTTTGTGCTAGATCATTTGCAGCTAAACATCTATTTTTATCAGCAATTACCAAAGTAGTGTTCCATGGAGCTATATGGCTTTCTAAGGCTGTTGACACAATCACTATTTAATAAGGCATGAACTACTTTCGTCCAGAGCCTTGTTTAATAAAACGATCATACTGTGAAAAATCAGGAAGGATACCTTCCTCCAACACCATATTTCACAGTAGTGCAAGATGAAGTACAAAATTATCAGGGATCTTGTTATTATTGATTACACTCAGTTTTCAATAATGAATTTAAGATTAGTGAACTTAGCTGGCAGAGCAGAGTTGCTGCCACATTACCCCCCAGTCAAAGGTTTACGATGTCCTCCAAAAATGCACCAGTATAATACTAATTTCTTAGATCTCCTTCTAAATCAGACATTCTTAAAAGTACTAATAAGATTTTACTTCCGTTTTGTCACTGCAGATCAAAAAAATCTCCTTAAAAACCTGAAGCCCGTTGTGTAAACATTAACATTTCTTTTTTTTTATTGATATCAATGTTTTAGAGTACTGTAATGTATTTTGGATGGCATAAGCTAATGTCTCACTGCAGGCGTTGCCTTAAAGTCTTGCTACATGGTTGCCACCCCATCTGTGCCCTCATTTAATTTGAAATAATACCTTTTTGCCTGATGAAGGGCATTCTCAACTTCATTCACAAAAATATGAATTACCCACAGGTTACCAACCTTTTCACTAAATCTGTTCGATATTGAAAACATATTGAAGAGGTTATCCCAAAATGAAGGGAGCCAGTGACAGAAACTGTAATGATATATTGGAACTGGAAAAGACGTAGAAAATGACATTATGACATCATATTTAAAAATAAATATATGCAACAATAAATCACTTACAAGGTAACTTATTAACTGCAAGGAAAAAATGAAGTAACTGGCAATAAAAACAGGTATAAGGCTTGTTGAATAAATATGACCTCATGAAAAGCTAATTGTATTCAGGTTCCTGTAATGAAATGCTATGTGAAAAATGCAGTCCACAGGTAAATTAGGTAGCTCAGTTGTAAAGGTACGATGCTCAAAGCACTTCTCTTTGGTGTAGAAATCACTGATAACGTCTGCCAGCTTAGACCATCTTCGGAGTGGTTCATTTGTGAGATATGTTCGACAAGAGGTGCTGTGAAGACCTTACACTTGAGTCTACTTAGATGTCGGCAAATGAATATTCAGTTTTTTGGGTGGTCTAACTAATATATGCGCAACCACAAGGACAGAAAATCGCATATTTCACATTGTTAGCGTAGCAAATGGAGAAGCTCTTCAAAGTCAGATTGGTGGCGCCATATGAGAATTCCTTACTTTCAATCACCAGGGGACAGACACTGCATGGACAGAAATTTGTAATGTCCTAGTAGGGGTAGCCTACCCCACATGTTGAAAATTGTGCGGGGTACTGTTGTTTAGAAGCGTAGCATGGCCAAATGATCTTTGAAGTATTTCCCTTTTCTGAAAGCAAATATTGGAGTCTCGAGCCAGGTCACCTGCAGCTGATAGAAGACAGAGGAAAAAGGCACCATGTGGGGTCTCTAGAGGGTTACTGGACATAACTGAATCTTTCTCAGTTTGTAAATAGACAAAGTCTTTCAAAACTGTTGAAGTAGCACCAACCACGGTATGTGAATAAAGGTCACATACTAATTTTAATGATGAGAATTTGATACCTGATTACCAGCCTATGTGGATTTCAGTATATTGGAATTTCTACAAGAAGGATGCACACATGCATGAATGAATATATAAGAAGCCTGTGACAGGGGATGATGACAACTAAATTGACCACCAATTATAAAGAATACTAACAAACAACCCAATAAGGGACTACCTTCTGGAACACTAAAGCAATCACCCATAAATTCTATATGGGAGAACAGAGATGTATCCTCAGACTATCCAGTCATCATAGAGGCTCAATGACAGCATGGCGTGGCTTGGTATGAGATAACCTCAGTTCCCATAAACTTATGGACATTGTTTGCTAAATCACACTGTAAATTCTACATTACAAACTGATACTTTTTGCTACTTCTGTTACATCTGTAACACTCACTCACTTTTTATAATTTTATTTTCCCAATTACAGACCTTACTGGTTCTGGTGTGTGCTTTCGATATTGTAACTACTTAGCTTGTCGCTCCCTATAAGTGATAGAAGGTGTAGATATTTGGTGTTTTCAAATCTCCCCAACCAGTCATCAGGTAAATGCTGTCTATTTGGGGAATATTCTGTGCATTAATAGGCCTCTATACTAAGATGCATTTCTATAGAATTGTTTATTCTACAGAACTAGTCTCTTTCTCTTAGATGAATAAAAGAGAGAAACCTGTCTAACACATATTCTATATAAATCTGGCATGATTCACCAACAGCCGATACAATAAACAAATTGCCATTATCTAAGAGTGGCTTAATTTAATTAAATTAATTTGCAGCACATCGACTCTTTTCCTTTACTTATGATGGACCACTGAGAGGTAATCCGCGTCCATTATTCCTCTGACCGGGAGACTTGAAGCCCATCTTTTCCCGTCCCCGCTGTTTTGGCTCCAGTGGGCAATGTGAGCCTTTGCGCCACATATATCATATTCTCTTGTACATCCTTCTAGTCAATCAGATTTTAGTCCATGGCATGTCATTACCAACTTTATAGTTTGCTCCCTATGTCCTGATGAAGACCACGCCTTAAGGAATTATCGGTCCTTCTATCCATATTGGGGTCGAAACGTCTACTTTTTCACATCAACTTCAAGTTTCAGCGACCCTTAGATACTGGCAATTTGTTTACTGTATCGGCTGTTGGTGGATCACGCAAGATGTATACAGAATATGTGTTAGGCAGGTTTCTCTCATTGTAAATATTGTAATTTCATTGCACTGTTCCTTCCATTCACAACCTTGCACGAGCACTCCTCTGAGCACTTGCTTCTAATCACTTGCTTTGGAGCACCTTTCCATTATACAATATGATGTACAAATTGATTTTTTGGTATACAAAAACATAAAATTGAGAAATTGAATTTCAAAAACTGGTATACGGAATCATTTATTCTGGATGCTATAGATGTTTAATGATTAAAGATTTTTCGTTTGGACCAATTGTGTTTCTGTAAGATAACATAAAGTAGGCTGGAATACATTTTCAAAAATGTTTTATCTCAGGAGTCTGTAAGCATTGTTCATTCTTTTGTTCGACCCATTAGTGAATATTCTTATTCTGGGGTGGTCCATTGCTATTTTTCCAGGGGAAGCCACCTGTAATACATGAACTAGGGTTCGCTCTGGCTATCACCTCTGCGCATGTGCAGGCTGTGTGTGGGTAGGGGCAGGAGACATTAGTGGCACACATTAGAAACGGTCCTCCTGCTGAAGAGAGAGCTCTTAATGAACTGAGGGGCGACCCTGAAAGCAAACGGAACCCAGAGGCAGCAGGAACACAGAGTAAAATATGGTTATTGTTTCTTTTCCCAATTACATTCTCCACATTGTTGGGATTTGATTTATATTCTTCGACCCTAAACATGTTTCTGCATGGCACACTGCTTTCCTTCTGTACTTAGTAGTTAAAAGCAGCGGCCTGGAAAAAAGTGTTCGTAGTGGCGCTGTGGCGCTATATTGTACCAGATGTCTGCCTTTTTTCCAGGAGGATTTGAGCAGGCAAATGATATACGGATCCAGGGCTGGCTGCTGCACTGGACGCTGACCTGGAGGGAGGCACTGACTTGAGGGGGAGAGGGGCGTTGTGTTTAGCATAAATTAAGATTTAAAAACACCTGCTGCAGAGTTCCTTCCTTGGTCGTCCAGGTTGCAGGTAGCAATACAAATGTCAAGATAACTCTTGTGATTAATGTTCCTGTTAGAGAGGGAGATGGAAGGTGTGTCTAGTGGCAGCTTTTACTCGCCATAAAGTAGCGCAGAGGGTTAAAGTGCCTGCTGCATAGAACAGATCAAAATTTTATGTGGATAGCTGAGTGGATTAGCCAGCCCTTACCAGCGCTTTAAAACAAAAGAAATGTAAGTGAGGAAAGGGCTATGGAGAGATAAGTGGCTCTTTTGCCAGGTGGTAGTGAGGTCATGGGGGGTACACAGAAAAAGATTGTCGCACTGAGCACCCCCCAGCGCTTAAGCTTGCCCTGTACGGGTCTATGTGAAAATTGTGTTTGTCCTATCAGGACAGTTTGCCAGGCTGGAATGCTGATAATCCCTCTGTCATCCACCCCTAAAAACAACCCTCTGGTCCTTAACTTAGGGGTTTTCCCGGCATCCCATATGATCAGTCCAGCAACCCCATGTTCTCACAGTTTTCCCCTGCAGCCATTCCCAACCTCTGCTCTACCTAGTTTATATTGTGCTCAATACCAGACCTGCAAAATTCCCCTCTATGAGAGCAGGACACCTTCCTATAAATAGGAAGGTGTCACTGGAGGCTACAGGCTGCCTCCAACTGTTGCTGTCAGAGGAAATTAGAAGGGTTTCATTTTGCATTCTATGCATCTGCTGTCAAGGCAGATCAGCAACACCTGTGTTTACCCATTTACCTCTGTTGCCAAATGACTCAGGCAGCAAGATTTCTTTTGTCATGCAATTGTGTAGATGCCGGGAGTCCAGTTCACAAAAATGTCCATAAATCTATGCATTGTAAACTGCCATCTTCAGTTTACACAGTTTTAAGCATACTTGTCAAATCACAAAAGCCTAAAGAAGTAGAAACGAAAATCCATTTACATCATAGACTGATTGGTGCACTTCTTGCGGCCCATTAACATTTTAGTAGAGGTTGTATAACAAAATATTGTAGCCAAAAATATCGAAATGCACAAACTATCATCCAAAAATGTATTGAAGACAAAAATATTGTTTTCTCAGACTTTGTATGTAAAAGACAAAATATTAAGTACAAAAATGTAGAATTTTTAATAAAAAACAGTATATTAATTGTAAAAATATAGTTGCTTAAAACGAAATCACATTAAAAAATATAATATAAACCGTAAAAAATTACAGGGCAAATGCATCAAGCAAAATACCAGTCGTAAACCGTCTGATTCGCAGAATCGGACCATTTGCGACCAGTATTTTGCCATTTGGGATGCATCAACCCAAATGCAATTTGCAAAATAGGTAGTCGCAAATTTAGCTACTACCTATTTTGCGAATGCAGTTAGGGAATCGCAAATTGCGATTCCCTAAATGCGATGCATTATGCATTGCATTCGAGTGTTATCGCAATTTGAAATCGCAAAATGTAATTTTCAAAGTGCATTGCGGTGCATACACATGCCCTTACATGTGCATACTTACCTTTTTTTGGGGTGCATCAGGGTGGCCTTTTGGCCCCCTTGCACCCTTAAAATTGCATGCGCAATTTGCGAGTACATCTAGGCCCATATGAATGAATGGGAAGCCATTCCTTAATAGCGAATCACAATTTGCGATTCGCTATTAAGGAATATGTGTGTAGGAACCGCAATTTTTTTTGCGAAACCTACATGCATAGGTAATTGCGACTCCTTAATAGTAATTTCTTAATAATCGCTATTAAGGACTCGCAATTCCTACCTTTGATGAATGTGCCCCTACATTTATAAATTCTACACGTAAAATAAAATATATACTTTAAAATATATGTATAAAATAATAAATATAATACATAAATAAATGCAATTCCGAAACAAATATGTATAATAAAATAAAATATACCAATTTTAATTAACAATAATTAAATCACTAAATATCAAATATTAAAATTGTACAATTATTAAAATAAAATAAATAAATCATTAAAAATCTAATTAAATGAAAGTAAATATTTACCAAATTAAATTAAAATCATTTATACATTTAAATCACAAAATAAATATTTTAGAAATTCACAGAATATAATTAGACTTTTACAGGTCAAATTTACAATTGCTTCTCCTAAGTAAGCAACAGTAGGAGAAATCTTGGACTTTGGAGGTGTTAGAATTACAATTCCCACTCTAATAAAAACAACAGTAGGGAAATGTTGGAATTTGGAGGGGGTATAGTCACTATTCCCACTACAATGTAAACAACAGTAGGGAAGGTGGTGATTTACTATTCCAATTCCAACTTGAGCAAGAGCAGGGAAAGTGTTGTATTTTGGAGGGGGTCAGATTTACGATGCACACTCCAATGTAAGCATCAGTAATGAAAGTGTTAGAGTTTCGAGGGTCAAATTTATTATTCTCACTCCAAACGGGTAACAGTAGTGAAAATGTTGAACTTTGGAGGGGTCAAATTTACAATTGCCACTCCATTGTAATCAACAGTAGGGTACGTGTTAGATACTTGAAAACCTAAACTTACTATCCACCTTACATTAAAAAATATATTTGCATTTGAAATTATTGACATAAAATATATAAAAAAATATAAAAAATACATTTTAACACTACAAAATGTAGAACAGTAAATGCTAATTAAAATGAACACATTAACAATTAGGAATGGAAAGAAACATTAAACATATTTAAAATTAAAAACTACTTATGCATATTCGAAACATTTCTGAACCTACTATCACAAAAATTCAACACCCACAAAAAGAGATTAAATGTATGCTTGAAAATGTTTAACAATACACATTAGTGTACCAAATAATACTTAAATTCAAAATGCAACAAATACTTTTCAAGTACGAAATAATATAAGAAATTCGAATCAGTTAATATATAAGTTATCAAAATACATTAAAATAATTTACAAAATCAACAATCTTATTAGGCAATTACAACAATCATATTTAACACTATCTATTAAAATAGTAACAGCCTACAATGCAAAAATTAATAAATCACAACCAAATAATAAAAAATCCTCTAACATATACAATGTTAAATAACGCATAATATACCTAGACAAAAACTCTTCTTTCCATCTATATTCTGTCACATGATAATTTTGCCATCACAAGTTTTTTTAGATTTTATTTATTAATTTTGCAGTGTCCAAACAAGATTTAAAGAGTTATTCCATGTTTTTTATACCATAAAAATGACCCTACTAAAGGCCCTGCAGTATATCCTATTACAAATCACAAATAAGTAGTGAGGCATGGTGGGGATAAAGTGTATCAAACAGTGCTATTTAAAGTGCATTAAAAAAGGAACAGCACAACTATCAATAAACCCTGATTGCATTCCGTAGAGCATATTAAATGATTAAGGGTTTTTAGAAGTCTTAGATAAGCACCTAATCAATTTCTAAACTAAAGTGCTTCCAACAGTACTTTTTAAAGCTGAACAGATCCAATTCATATAATTTAAGTGTGGAATGCATGCTTGCATTGTGGAAAGCAGGGTTGCAGTTCATCCTCGCACCCTGTGGGTGGCACCCCAAGGTGCCTACCACCGGGTGCAGGGATCCACAGAGGGGCACCATAGGTGCCCCCAGGCCGCCATACGGCGGCCTTGCACCCATGGAGGTCCTACTGGGGACCCCCAAAGACAGTTTCCGACTGCCTTTTCGTGACAGAAAAACTGGCATGAAAAGGCAGTGAAAAACTGCCATCGTACTCCCTTGGTCGCAAAGAGGCAGCCGGGGAAGTACTGAGGGATTTCCGGACGGCGGACGGGCTCTCCGAGCCCGTCGTCCGCAATCCGGAAATCCGTTTCGGATTCCATTCTGACTGAGCCCATCAGAATGGCTCAGTCGGAAAGGAATCAGGCCGACATAATTCGAATCGGTCGGAAGGGCCTTCCGACCGAAATCGAAATCGGCCCCTCAGTAGGGGATCTATCAAGGTCCCCATCAAGGACACAGTTGGAATCACCGGCACAGGCTATGCGGGGCCTCCAGTCTGTCCTCTTACAAGTCCAGTAATCTAAAAAAGAAATGCTGGTCATTCACATTAGGAGCTTAGGAATTAAGAAATGTGAGCTCCCTACCATCCAATGTCCCCTGTACAAGGATATAGAGCCCCTCTACATCCGCCTCACTGTGAGTATGCCTGATGGGCATCCCCAGAGCCACGCAAAAGATCACCCCCTGGCATAGGATGAGTATGATGCTGAGAACAATTGACCCCTCATTTCTTCCTCAATTTCTGTCTCCCCTCAACCATGAGGTGGGTCTCCTGGAGACAAGCTATGTACACCCAGTGATGTTTAAGAAACAAATGAACCCTATAACACTTAGTGCAGCACCGAAGCCCCCTCACATTCCAAGTAAAAATGTTAGTGTGCTCTGATATGGATCTGATAGATAACAGCGCTGAGCCCACCTCCCACTCCTGCTTCACCATGCCATTCCATTACACACCTCCCACCAGACATTCCCATGCTCCATTGATCACCTAGCAGTGAAACAAAATAGAACATTGAACCCCAAACTGCTGGGTCGAACAATAAAAGGAAATAGATCAAATTCAAATCCCCCACCCCAGACATGCAGTATTTCAATAACACATTACACTGCAAATCCTTGACTTCTTGTGCTGCCAGGACTCGCAGCCTAACCCAACCCTCCCGAACAGTGCCTACATCTGAAGTGGAGAGACCTCCCAACCAAACCCCAAATGCTAAACCAGATGCAAATGACATATAAGCACAAGAGGAGGAGCATCAGCAAACAAGCAATGCCTTAATCAAACTCCATTAAGAAGAAAAGGACAACCTGGCTGTCGGTTTATGAACCGCTATTTATTTAGGCGGACAAAAGCTAAGACTGTTTGGTTCTTACGCTTTAAGTGTCTTAATCACATTCTTTTACCATGTTAGACACATTTATGAGAACATTTTGCTCATGTCTGAGTTAAATACATTTCCAATACACAACAACTGTGATACATATAAGGTGCTTTGTTAAATCAAACTGATGTGACATGAAAATTGTGCAACCATAAATAATATACATTTGTAAACATTATACAAAAATTACACCAGCAGAATACTAGTACAAATAATAATACAAGGCAAATCCAAGGGGCCCTATAGCTTGGCACAATTTAGGGAACTGCCACCACACGGGATAAGTGCTGCTCTGTGGGGTACATTAACTTTGAAAACCCTCTCCAGAGATCCAGAGCTTTTCTGAATGCCCTTTGTGGCAAAAAAAGGAATGGAAGTTGCCGACGCGTTTCCAATCCCGAAGAACAATCATGGGATTTTCCTCAGGGCTAAAGCACGGTGTAAACTGTAGGTTAAGATTGAATAAAAATGGGTTACCTAAAATAAGTTGACCCCATTCTCATATGTTCAATTTAATAGCCATATTCGCGTTAAACTAATTGTACCTGAAGTTGAAAATAATGCACTTGTTGTGCTTCTCACATGGGTCAGATGTCTCGTGTCAAGGACCTAAAAAAAACAGGACATTAAGTATCGATGTGACTGTGTTTTTACTTTGTGTCCCACGTTAGCCAAGGTTTATTATCGTATAACATACAACTATGTCAGCGGGAGGAGACTGCGAGAATAAGGATTCAAGTTTTGCTCGCAGCTCAAGTCATTCGGTGATTATTTCACTATCGCGGGAAGAATACCGCGCTGACTGAAATAAAAGAGCAATAACGCTATTTATATGGCCAGTTAGTTGCATGATTTAAAGTACAGTCAGAAAAACAATGAATGCACTTACTTTAAAGCATGTGCACTCGTGACCGCCGATAATCAGATGTTGCGTTTTTCAGCAAAACAAGCCATATTTCTGTGAAAATAATAGACTGCATTGACAGCCTGCATCTTTCATTTGATTAAAGACCAATTCCAATCTGTTCAAAGGGAGACGAAAATATAAGGGAAGGACCACTTACTTAAAAGCCTTTTCTGTGCCGATATATACAACGGTCCTCCCACCGCTTGGGTCAATCGAGAATGATTCAAAGCGGCAGATTTGTCTATTTCCTGTTTCACAGGAAGTATTAGACAAGTCTCTTTTGTTGGATTATGGGATTTGTGGTTCTCTAAAAACAATGAGAGTGGAACCACCAAGTAAAAGTGATTTGTTAAACTGATGCAGGACTATCTGCGAGCCGATCAGTAAGTGTATGGCTCATTTAGTAAATTAATACACGCTTTATACTAAGCAGTCTCCAACTCGGTTAACCTGTCTGTGTTTTGTTCGCGAATGTGGGATCTATGAAGTTTTTTTTATAAAGTAGATGTAGTTAATGTATTTCTCAGGCACGAAAGATTGGATCATTTACAGTGGACTCAGCGCAAAATTTTATGCAGTTCAGACATCTCATTTGAGCCTTCCGTAACACAATTATATTTCATAATCAAATAAGCTTCTCTTTTCTGTAGTAGTGTTTCAACATCGCCACCTCTGGGTGATGATTTGATTCCTGACAGAACTGTCCAAACAAATTCTTTTTCGGAGTGTTCCACTTCGACAAAATGTGGTACCATTGGTCCTCTGATTGATTTGTTGTGTTGTTTTGCCAATGTACAGCTTTGGGCAATGGCACTTGACGGCATACACAATAATCTTGGTTTTACAATTTGTGAATTCTTTGTGTACCCATTTGATGGAATTGTGCGTGAATTCGGTACCATCCACGGTACTGATACATACTGAACAGGTTCCACATTTATGGTGTCCTTCCACTGGTTTCAAATTCCATAGTGTTCTTAAATCTGTCTTAGCTTTAGTGTTTCTTAGATCGGCACGTATAATTTGTTGGCCTAT
Source organism: Triturus cristatus (assembly GCF_964204655.1). Classification (NCBI taxonomy): domain Eukaryota; kingdom Metazoa; phylum Chordata; class Amphibia; order Caudata; family Salamandridae; genus Triturus; species Triturus cristatus. The sequence goes on along the minus strand of NC_140581.1, from coordinate 857,794,757 downwards.
GCTTTTGTTTTTTTTCCATTGCAAAAAGTTGTCTATCCATGGGGCATTCAAGACCAGTAAGCAGATGCCAGTTGTTCAAGATGGCCTTGCCGAATTTGTGGGTATGTGGGCCAAACGTGGATACACATACTAACTTGTCCAGTGGTTTCTTGCTCTTTTCTCTTCTTGGTGTGTACCATGCTCTCTTCGTCGTGTGTTTCAACATCTTCCTCGCTACCCTCTTTCCTTTAATAATTCACACAAGACTTCTGCATGAACTGTAAAATCCTCTTTGCGGGCGCAATTGCGCCTGATTCTCAGTAGTTGGCTGTACGGCAGATTATCTTTAAGACTTCTGGAATGAAAGCTGCGATAATGTAAGATGGTGTTTTTGTCTGTGGGCTTGCGGTGTTAAGTTGTGGTTAAATTTTGATCTTGTGCGAACACCTCAACGTCCAGGAACGTTAAGCGGGTCTTGTTTTTTGTCATGCTGAATTTGATATCAGCATGTCTGCTGTTAAGCCACTCAAAAAAAGTAGACAATTGATTATCCGTGCCTTCCCACAGGCACCAAACGTCATCGATGTAGCGGTACCATGATAGAATATTACCATTATATGGATTATGGTTGAAGATAAACCGGTCCTCAAACAGAGCCATGAAGAGTACCGCCATCTCTGGGGCATAGGGACACCCCATGGCGGTTCCCTTGACCTGCATGAAGAACGTATCTTCAAATTTAAAATAGTTCCTTTTTAAGGCTATTCTAGCTAAATCCAAAATAAAGTCAGTTGGAGCCATTTGAGGTTTCGGTCGTGTTGCTAGAAAAAACTCAATTGGCTCCAGGTCTTCCTTTTGTGGGATCTGAATGTATAATGAGTTGACGTCAAATGAGACCATCCATCGCTGGTTTGAATCAAATGGATGGCCTTCAATCTTAGTGATAAAGTCTGTAGTGTCTCTAAGGTATGATGGTACTTGGTCTAGGAAAGGTTTAAGGAAGACATCAACATATTTTGCTATCGGTTCAAGAACCGAATCACACCCCAGTACAATTGGTCTCCCGTGTGGTTGTTCCTGGTTTTTATGAATTTTCGGGAGAAAGTAGATTACTGGAATTCTCTGATGTTTTTTGTTGAGAAATTCAAATTCTTTGGGACCTAAAATCCCTTGTTCCAGTCCCCATTTGAGTTTGGTACTGATTTCACTCTCTATTTGCATAGAAGGGTCTTCCGTTAGTTGTCTATACCAATCTGTATTTAGTATTTGGCTGTTTGCTTCAGCTTGATATTTGTCCTTGGACCACAAGACAAGGGCTGCCCCTTTGTCTGCGGGTTTCACCCCTATTGAGTTGTCATTCTGCAAATCTTTTAGTGCTGCCTGTTGTTGCCTGGTAATATTTCTTTTAAAGAAAGTCTTTTTCTTTGCCAAATGTGTGATCGATGACAGGACTGCTTGTTCGTAGACTACAATTTCTTTCGGGATACTTGGTGGAATAAAGCTTGATTTTTTCTTTAATCCAGATGATTCAGGATTCTTTTGATTTTCCTTATCATGGAAGAATGCCTTAAGCCTAATTTTTCTACAGAATTCCAAAGCTTAACGCTTAATCAAACTCCATGACGGTGCCATTGCCCGTCCCAATAGTTAACAGTCAACAACAATGTCTCACACAGCTAGTTCACATGTAGGATCTAGATAGGACGTAAGAGCCACTAACCTATCCAGAGCCACAACCTTCGAAGGAAGACTATTCCAACGTGTGGCTCCCACTCCTACGTGGGCACCCAACCTACAATGAAGCGATGACGGTTAGGTTCTGGAATAGACATCATAGCAACCTCCCAAAAAGCAATAAACATGAATTAGTCTCATCACCCCAGCATGTATCCACCCAGATGGCAATTAGTGCAGCAACTCAGAACAGCAGAAAAAGCAGAGGTTGACACATCATGGGATGCAACATCACTTTGCAGTCTCAGTAGGCAGCAACAACTCTTCAATCAGCGATGAGGCCTCATCTGGACTTTGCTTTTGCTGGGCCAATGCCATGGTGAAGCATTACTTTCTGGAGACCGCCCACCTGCCGGAGCTGAGCTCTCCACAACTATCCAGCTGGGACCCTCCCCGGTGGGGCAAACCCGATGCTCAGGCCTCTAGGAGCCTGCAAGCTCCCTGGAAATCCTTTCCCAGGCCTCCAACCAGTGCCACACATTGTCAGGGCTAATCAAAGAAATGGGCTTTACCTCCTGCCAACACTTTAAGCCGCACTGGATACAACAGCATGTAGCGCAACCCCATGGAGCACAGCTTGACTTTCACTTCCAGGAAGGTTTTGCGAGCCCCCTGCACCTTGTTTGCATAGTCTGGAAAGACAGATATTATGTGTTTTTCAAACCTGGCAGTGTTCATGTACCTAGCCACCCAGAGGATACCATACCTATCCTTATAATTCAATATTTGTGCAGTGATTACCCTGGGCCGAGCACCAGGATGGGGAAGAGGCGCCAAAGCCCGGTGCGCCTGCTTAATATTGAACATGGGAGACAGACCAGAGGGTTTAAAAGTATTACGGATCCACATTCCCAAAAAATGTTCCATCGCTGAACCTTGAGCTCATTCTGGGAACATTAGTAAGTGGACATTATTGCGCCGTGATCTCCCTTCTGGATCCTCCTCCCATGCCTTCAGTGCCCCGGCCTGGGTAGTGATTTCAGTAACCTGTCTCCTCAGGGTGGCAACCTCTGTCTACAAGCCCGCGATCGAGCCAACCGCAACTCGGACTTTCTCCGAGACCTTACTCAGGTTTGTATGAAGCAGATTCACATCTAGGGCGACTGTCTCAATTTTGTTTTTCAATGCCTGCCTCGAACCCTGAATGGCTGCAAGTAGTATTGCTCTTGAGAGCTCCTCAGCAGGCCAATCAGGGGCCTGGTCTGTCCTGCCAGAGGCATGATGCGTATTTTTCTATGCCACTGACTCCGGGGTTGCATATTTTTCAATGATGTTACCCTAATGGGCACCAGCCTGCCTACTCCTACCCATGGGGACAGGTGATGGAATATATCCCACAAATGTCAAGAACAGGCACACAGTACCCCCAGGCAAGGCTGTCTCCAAATATCAGAACAGACCCGACGCTCACTCCTCCACGACCAGGGTCGTCCAGTTAACCCCAGGTGCAGAGAGAGGGCCCATGCGCTGACAGATGAACTCTATCACCCGTACCCCGGGAGTATCACATCCAGGTCCCTGCAACGAAGTCCACCTGGGGCCCAAAAGGTAATCCTCAGTGCACGGGGAAGAAAAACAAAGTTTAAGGGTCTAGCACTGCTGTATATCACACTCCTCATGACTCACCAAATAAAGCTGGAGGCTAGGTGTGCATTGCACAAGTGAAGCCCCCTCCCAAAAGGCCCAAAATTAGTCTCTTGTGCTCCCAAGGCCACACAAGCCCACAGAGGAGTCAACTGTGCTCACAAGGGAACCCTGGATGAAAGTTGAGCAAAGTTCAGCAAGCCTTTGCTTTTCAGGGGCCCCCTGTCAGCCCCGGCAGCCACAGCAGCTCACCCCTCATGCAGCCCACTCAGTCCACTCCCAGTTTCAGGCCGAATTCCTTGCTCAGAGCTCAGGCCCTCTTCCAGGCCACACACTAAGGTCCTCTCACAGGGCCGGAGAGCAGAGACGACGTGCCGCTATTGGTTCCCTGCATGCAGATAAGCATGTGACCGCTGAATTCCACAAGGCCAGTCTTGCATTAGCATACGTGCGCAAATGGGGAGGAGAGAGGCTCACTGGCACCGGAGCACAGCACGGTAATCTCCAGGTAGGGCTTACTCCCTGCCCCCGGCAATAATCATGTTGCCAGTCGGATCGAGGCTGCAGAGGTCCTGAAATCCTGGAAGGCATGCCTGTACCCGCAGAAACTTCAGGCACCAGGTAGGCAGTCCTGCTCCCAATCCGGCCCCGCTGCCTTATGTCATACAGATTAGGCGCTCCGGTGCACACGCAGAGGGCCCGTCATGTGGTTCTCAGGACCGACTCACATATGCAGCCGCCAGAGTTGGAATTCTGGTGATGTAAGCCATTAGCTGCACTGTGCTGACATGCAGGGTGTAGAACACAGCAACTTGCCACCAGATAACTTAAAAAGTCAGCAGGATACTGCAGGAGTAGCTGAGGCCTGCTGGGAGCTCCCTAGGCCCACGTCCTGTCAGCCATTTTGCTTGGCCATGCCCCCTCCATACAACATTTAAAACATTTCCAAACTTTAAAAAACTTCTCACCCCTTTTCATATATAAATATTCTTTATTATAGACAGTATAGAACTGTATGTTTAAAAGCTTGGCGGATCCCTAGATTTCTTATAGGTAGTTATCACTGAACAGGCTAGAAGAACTGCTATATATCACCAGCCTTGCAGATCTCTGGTCTTTCTGTCAAATTTCTAGAACTTCCTAAAATTATTGACTTAGCATGCAGACAATGGGAACTCCTAAAACCTCCTGGACACATGCTGCAAAATGACCGCAGCATCCCCTTAGCTTCTGGAAGCTCCAATCATAAGTTCCCAGGTGCCCGTCTTATTATATCTAGGGCAGAGATCTGTAATAGTTGGAATTCAGTCATGAAACCTCTTGGAAGTATAATAATATGGCCACAATAAGAACACCTGCATCTGTTTAAAAGGTGCCTCCCTTCCTCCTTCAGCCACATTCAAGCCAACCTCCTTCATCCATTTATTTTGAGCATTACAAAATATTCTATCAGCATTGTTGTGACTAGTTCAATGCCATCTAACTCATTGATCAATCTTCTAAGTTAACTTTTTGGGGTTAACTATTTCCATCACTCTTTCCCTTGATTCCTTTATGTGAAGTTGAAGGCATTTCTTAAAAATGCTTTGGATTGTAATTGCTCTAGGGCATTCCTGGCCGGGGATGAGGACGATCTTATTTGACTTCCTTCCCAGTATAATAATTCATTATTGCTTATCCAGTCTCCTACCCTTCCCAACTTAACTCTTTCCCATTCTCTAGCTGTTTAATGCAGATCTGGAGGCATGGGATTTTAAGAGGGATTGCAACATGTATTCATTTAATGTTGATGTATTTCCACAACTGCGTTTGCTTCTGCTTAAATAAATTATTGTCTTGTATCTAACCATGTTGGGATTCCTCTCATAAGACTTTGGGAGGCTTGGATATGGTGGAGGCTCTTTCAGCATTCTCCCTAAATATAAGTTATCTGACATTGATGCCTTCAATATGTTATGCATTCTAGTATGCATAACCAAAAAAGAGGTCAAATGATACACTTTACAATTTGGGAGCTCCATCCTGCCCCTCTTCCAGGCGAAAATGTAGCTTCTGCAGACTTATATTTCAGTTAGCCTTGTTCCAGTTGAAGCTAGTGATCTTAGTGTTAGTTCTTGGAAAGAATGTATTTTGTAAGTGCACTGGAATTGTCATGAATACAAAATTCAACACGGGCAGGATATGCATTTTAACCATTGCCACCTTACCGACAATTGAGAATAGGAGCTTCTGCCACCTATCTAATTTATCCTCAATGTTTGTCATGAGGGGGGATGTAGTTTGATTTCTATAAATCCTCCAGATTATGCGTGACCCTGATCCCCAGGTACCCAATGGGGTTGCTACTGTAGACTTCCTTAATAACTTTTGGTAAGTCCTTCACATCGGTATTAAAAAAGCAGCATCTCTGTCTTGGCAGTGTTTATTGTATTTTCTGCCACCACTGGAAAATTGTCTAAGCGCTCAACATTTTTTCCAATAACTGTCATTTTAGTTTTGGGAAGTCCAGTACTCGGGCTTGAAATGCTTCCACTGTCCTCAAGGCACAGGCAAGGGGTTCAATAACAGCCACACACAATGATGATGATAATAGGCATCATTGCCTAGTGCCCCAAGAGATATTTATGGATGCTAATATTTTCCATTAATCCATGGCTTCAATTAAACAGTGTGCCTTCGAATATAATTGGCAAGATGGTACAAACCCATTCTGATCTGCCGCTACTAAATCAGTTATTACCTGCAATATTCTTCAGGCTAAAATCTTCATAAAGATTTTGTAATCTATATTAAGTAAGGTGACGGGAAAGCATGAATGCACCTGCAATGGATTCTTCTCCTTTTTAGGAAAACATGTTAAAATCTCTCTACTAAATTAAAGAGATGGGATCTCACCTTTACGAATATAATTGAACAGCTCAGTATGGAGATCCTTTAGATACTTAATCACTCAGAAGGATACCCATCCTCCTACGGGGTTTTACATTTAGAAAGCTGCTTTACCACCTTCACCACCTTTTCTGTTTCTATAGGGTGAATAAGGTTCTCACATCTTGTGTTGCCAGCGATGGAATTTGGGCCAGGGTCAAGTAATGTGTAATAACTTCATCTGATGGGGTCTATGCTTTCTTTTTACATTCTATGGAAATAGCCAATAAAAACAGACTCTATTCCTTCTCTCTCCCCCTCCATTTTCCCTGTCTCAGGACTTTTTTGGTAACATTATTTTTGACCTTTCAAGTCTGGATGCACCATGCCAACAATCTTCCACTAACTCCCCCTCTTCATATAGCTGTTGGCCGTAAGTGTGTGCACCTATGATATCTTTTTCCAGTAAGAAATTCTGTAGTTCCTTCTAGATTCCTGTGTACTTGTTTCCATCAGGGTTTGAACTATGCCAGGGATCAAACAGGCCTATTTCAGGGGCAGGGTGGGGGGTTGCAAAATGCGGCATACGGCCAATTGCAGGGAAGGTAAGAAAAAAAATAAAGAAAATGAATTTCGTTGCGCGCGCAGCATTGCCAAATGCGATGCAGCGCGCGCAACAAAATTATTTTTCTTTAATTTTTTTCGTAACTTACCTGCAATTGGCCGTATGCCGCATTTTGCAACCCCCCACCCTGCCCCTCCTCTGCCCCACGTCACCGCCCCGGTAACACGCCCTATACGGGCCGTCGCTGCTAAATGCCCAGTATACAGATCTCCTTATTGCGGACTACTGGCATTCTCTTTATCACCCTATTGAAGACAGAATGCACCTTAGAAACTCCACCTCTGCCTTGTGTTTGACTTTCAAAAGCAGCCTTTTGAGTCTGAACAGTATAAGCTGTGGTGCCCTCTGCCAAACATTCCTGCAACCATGTACCTCCTTGTGCAGGCTGTCCTTCCATGCCTGCAAGGTATCCAATTCAGTCTTGTTTGCCATTACCTCTCCCATCCCATGCAGCATGCAGGCATCCAGCTTCCACCATCTCCTCCCCCTGTACCCCCAGTCTTTCAGGAAGGGGTAACTTAGCTCTTCCATGGGGTGCTTCTTGACTCGGAATGATTTCCCTGTTTGTCCTCTGTGGATAGGCCTGGCCACATTTTGGGAGTGTAGAAACCTTTTTCCCCTTGAATTCACTTAATAGCTTGCAGTTCTTCAGCTCCGTAGGGTAATCCCTCTCCAGAGGTGTATGTCTTGCTTGCCTCCGCTCCTTTCTTCAAGCCACTATCCACCTCTTAGCAACCTATCCAGCTAAATCCAGCATTTATCTTTGCCCCTTTTATCCACTTTTAATTACTCACTCCCCAACAACCTGGAGATAATGTCTCTCATTGGGCTTAATATGACATCATCCCAGAAAGTAAAACTCATAATGCACTAAGTGTCAGAGGAGGATAATGCATTCACTTGAGTCCTGATAAGGGGGGGAGGAAGCCAGACTCCTTCTCACTAACTGTGTAATCTTCTCTCAGCCTGTTCCAAAAAAGGACTATTCCTTACCTCCTTCTTTGTGGCTCCTCTTTACTTCTCTCTCCCCCAGTTACAAGGTTTTTCATGGGCCTTCCAAGGTCTTTTTTCCCCATGGGGACCAGGGATAGGCCGATGGGAACATCTATGCTCTGAGCCACAGCGCTTGCTGCAATAAATCTGACCTGCGTCCTTCTGCATAATGAATTGAGGCTCGATTTACCCATGCAAGATTCTATTACTTTTGCCACTTTCAGGGGGAGAGCAATGAGATGATTGCCTCAAGTCAACGAAGAATGTGCTATGCAGGGCTGTGCCCCACCTCTCCTCGCCAATATTGGGCAATCTCAGTGACTGCTTCTGCGATCATGCTGACTGGGGGAGTGATTCCACTGTTTGAGACTTGCTCAGTGGAGTTGCTTGCCATCCAAGGGAGAAGGAAAATCTAAAATCACAATATTATTTTACACAATCAAAAAATATTGTCAAATGATATTTCCCCAAAAATATTTTGGTCAATCACTTTACTAGATTATCTGAATGGTGAACAAATCACTAGTGTATGAATCATGGAAATGTGAAAAAGGATATTTTCTTTATATATTTGATGGGCAAAGGTCCCTTCCTCTACATTCCATGAAATTTAAAGCTGTACCTTTTCTGTTCCCAAGTCAGAATGGCGCTTTTTCTGGCTTTTTGGGAGCAAATAGTTTTTTGTTGCTAAGCTGGCTTTTAAATCTGGGGACCTGGACACTGATCCTGGTTCTAGCACTTGAGAAAAAAATAGTGTGGTAAGCCAGGCATATGGCCTCCAGCTGCTGGTGTGGTGGAGTTTTATACCTTCACCCATTCAGTGGCGGACTGTATTTTAATTTCCTCACCATTCTAGCATGGAGATATTGAAGAAATGCTTCCATTTGTACAGTGTGAGTACTTTCATTTAAAAAAGTGTAATAATCAATGGGCTATGATATGGTGGCCCTCCTTATTTTTTTCCTTCTGCATGAGTGGTTTATGCATATAAAACAAAATAAACAAAAGCCCTGACATATATGGAGTTTTGCCCTGTGTGTGGACCATTTTTCATTTTTCCTACCAGGTACTGACACGTTTTGGAATCAATGAAAAATGAATGCCGGATTGCCTGTCCTAAATAGGGATGGTCTTTCAATGTTCATAGACCAGACAACCTAGGGTCGGTGGCCCACCTCAAGTAGGTTTGCAATGGAGAGACCAGCTGAGGCTCTATTGTTGGAAATCTAGGGGTTACTGTACCTTTAAACGAGATGGGTGAGCCAAAGATTTCATAGCAGAAGTTCTATTGATTCACAGTGGGGCATCCACTGCACTAAACTCTAAGTCCTTTAATCTCCCGGTACCTACGAAATTGCAAATATATGTGAAGTGTAATGCATTTGTAAATAGCTAAAATATAATGTCTTTATAACATTACAATATACACAAACTATGTGACTGTCCACATAATGTCCACAATCTTGTATCATTTACCAGCACCACTATTACTGCGCAACATAACTACTGAGCTACAAAGACCAGCAGGTCGAAACACGTCAGCAGATGCAACAAAGTTGGTGTGGATTATCCTTCTCGGAGTGCGGGCCTTTATTTGCGTTGCGGTGCGAGTGCATTCTTGATACATATATATGTATGTATGTTTGTTTGTATGTATGTATGTATGTATATATGTATGTATGTATGTATGTATCTATGTATGTATGTATGTATCTATGTATGTATGTATGTATGTATCTATCTATCTATCTATCTATCTATCTATCTATCTATCTATCTATCTATCTATCTATCTATCTATCTATCTATCTATCTATCTATCTATCTATCTATCTATCTATCTATCTATCTATCTATCTATCTATCTATCTATCTATCTGGTACTTACAGTACTTTGAAATACTGAGTCATTGGACATCATGGTGTATAAAAGAGCACCTTACCCTCAAACCGCTTTCACCTGTGAACAAGGCTGACTGAGAAGCCGAAACGCGTACAGACATGAAAGAGAGCGTGCTGCTGTCTACAAATAAATGCATGATGGCGCTCTGTTGTTTCATTGTTTGATTACCGAGTGTTCCATTCCCATCTCAAGCCGATGCCGCTGTGCAGGGTTGGGGGCTCCCATCAACCCATAAAGTGGAGGATGTTTTGTGGATATATATATATAACCTACTGGCAGTAGGTAGTTATAGTTAGGACCTACTTTAGATAGGAAAAGTGTTTTTTTGTTTTGCTAATAACTATGGTACAGTTTGACGGCTCTTCACAAAACGTTTGAAATTAGTACGCACCTGAGCTCTGCTGCTGTGTGGAAAGTTTCAGGGTAATTTGTCAAATGAGGGAGTCAAGAAAAAGGGGGGTCCAAAGTGCATTTTTCCAATGCAGTTTCCTGGCCCCCCTCCTGGGGTCTTCTCATTTACATTTTTGGCGATCGGGTTGTGAGAGGGCCCTCCTCCTGAGCCAATCAGGGCCCCAGGGCCTCGATCCTCCAGGGCCATATGTATCCCCGCCCACCAAGCCATTTATGGGCCTCGAGGAACACATCCCTCTGGGTAAATGTAATTATAAAAAGGGGGCATGCAGGCCCCGCCTCGGGCCTCTACTTAGCCCCTGGAACCTCATCTCCGTTGCCCAAATAATCACAAAAAGGGAAGGTGGTCCACTCACGCCCCTCCCTTTGATGGAATACAACACAGTGTCCCGGGAAGCAGTGAAAGACCCTCTTCTGGTTGTTTTTATGATTGCATTTTCTGAGCCAAAAAATATTAAAATAATAAAAGTCTCTGAGACATGTTTTTGTTTTAAACAAACAATATGTCTCTATTTATTTTGCCATTTCCCCCCTGAAAATATAATAATAAAAACACAGTAAAAACAAAGAGTCAGTGTCATTTTTAAAGTAAAACTTTAATAATCTTTTTTATAATAATCAATAGTTATAAAAAGTGCATTGTGTGAATTATTGAAATATACATGTGATTAAAAATATTGGTGATTGTTAAATAAAGATGATAGATCTGCTTCATACATATTGATATGCTCACACTTTAATAAAGCCCACAGACTCACCTTTTATATTTTTGGGTCACAGAAGGCTGTGTGTGGCATAGGTTTGGCTGTTCACAGCCCAGGCCCTGCGGACACTCCCACCCCATTCACAGGGAGTTGGCTGCCTTCAGGGGCTTGACTTATGGCCCTGGGTGCAGCAGTGCACAGTGGGTCATTGGCTGCCTGCAGAGGGTGAGACACAGGGCCTCACCATAGGTGCGGCAGGGGTTGACTTTACGTATGGTAATAAAATATTACTTCATGTTTAAAAAAAAAAGAAATTCCCAGAAAAAAACAAGGGTTGAAGTGATGTTATAATTTGTTGAAAACGTCAGTGACAATGTAACGCTTTAAACTAAAAAAACCCACTGAAATTATCAATGATAGTTATATCTAGTAACTCTTACTCATGCCCTAAGCTAACTATAACTTGTGCCTTTGCAATGCGCAGCTAATTACCCCACATCTTACATCTCATACTGCATTACTCGTGACACGTTTTACAACATCATTGAAAACATCACTGCAACATTTTTAATAACGTCATTGATGAGACTGTGCATAGAGGGGGTGCAAGTTATTGTCATCACTATAACTGGTGAATTTCAGTGGTTGTATGAATTTAACCTATAACTGTTTTTTCAGTGGAAATGTATATGTGTGTGGTGTGTGCATGTATATATATATTCACTGAAAAAACCATAGGTTTCAGGGGTGTTATAGTTAGCTGGACTTTTCACTTGTACAAAACCATTGAAATTCCCCCGTTATAGTTAGTTCAGCTAACTATAACTCGCACGCCCGCAATGCACTGCTGATGACATCACATATTACATCACTCATGACATGGTCAGTGACATCACTCATGACATCACTGATGACATCTCAAATGACATCACTGATGACATCACTGATGACATCATCCAGTGAATGTGTGTTTTTCTGAAACTTAAATATGTTTTATATATGTATATCTCAAGGTCGATGGAAGAATAAATGGGTATATAAGTGTCTAAATGGATGATTTGTTTTTAAAAAATTGATTGTGTAACTGACTGATTAAGTGTATCATAGTGAATACATGGCTTAGTGAGTAATGTTTAAATATGTAAATATCTGTATCAGTCTCTCACTTTGTGTATAAGTGGCTGCAAGGGTTGGTGAGTATCTACATGGGTGTCTATATAGGTTATTAGTTGGTTTTTTGAGTATCAGTCTGAGTGTCTGCATGGTTCGGTGGGGGGTATTACGTAGTGCATAGGTGCATGAATGAGTGACTCACTGTTTGTATGTGTTGAACACAGCATGTGTGCAGGACTGTATGGGTGGATGAGTGTGTGTATGGGTGTGTTAGTGAGTGAATGACTGTCTCAATAGTGTCTTTATGAGTAACTACATATGTTTTAAACTAGTATATGTGACTATTGGTGTATATTTGTGAGTATATGTGAGAGTGAGAGATTGAAAGAGTTCCTGTATGAATAAGTATGTGTTTCTATAAGTGATTGTTTAAAAGACTAAGTATGTGTAAGTTTCCGTAGAAGTAAGTGTGGTGGTGTGTGTATAACTGTATATGCAAGTAAATGTATGTTTGATTCTTTATTAGCATGAGTGACTATGTGTGTGAGTAACTCTATAGATGAGTGGCATTGTGTAACAGGATGTATAGGTGTATGAGTACATATGATGAGTGAGTACATGTATGAGTGACTGTATAGGACTGTTGGTGAATGAGTGGATGTGTATGTGGATCTTAGAATTACTGAAGAGGTTGTTGTAACTGGTATTGGTATGTCCATTGTTTTGAAAATTTTAGTCTCTATTTTTGAATGTGTGTATCAAAGGTTATATTAGGGTGAGAGGAGGTCTGCCACTCTATCACAAGGATGATGTCATCAGTGATGTCATCAGCGATGTCATTTGAGATGTCATCAGTGATGTCACTGACCATGTCATGAGTGATGTAATATGTGACGTCATCAGCAGTGCATTGCGGGCGCGCGAGTTATAGTTAGTTGAACAAACTATAACGGGGGAATTTCAATGGTTTTGTACAAGTGAAAAGTCCAGCTAACTGTAACACCCCTGAAACCTATGGTTTTTTCAGTGAATTTCTGAGGTTTTTTAAATGCTAATTCCTAACTATAACGTGCCTGAAACCTATGGTTTTTTCTGTGAATTTCAAAGGTTTTTTTAAATGCTAATTTCTAACTATGCCTACAGAGATAGGACATGTGAAGAAAGAAGAAAAAATGCACAGAAAGAAACAAAAGAAGTGCAGAAAGAAGCAACAGAAGTCCTCAAATACGAAGATAAGTGCAGGAAGAAGGATAACGTGCAGAAAGAACAAAAAGAAGAGCAGAAAGAAGCCTTGTTGCAAAATCATCCTGTACCCTCAACTTTTTCAGACGGATACTGGTGGTAACTGAGTCTGACTAACCAGTCCTAGAGCCAGTGCTATGTTAAAAGACACTTAGAATACAGTGAAAACACCTACATACACTAGGGAACATTATGCGTTGGGGTCCCCCTGTGATTAGCATGACCTCCTCTGTAAGCCCCTAGTATATAATAGGGCATGGGGATTAAAACTACCTCTAAAACTAACCCTGGGCGTAGTTCGCATAGTCGCGCTTCGCGAAGCTTCGCGAAGATGTCATTGCACTACGCGACCTTCACGAAGCTTCGCGAGCTTGCGTAGTTGCTTGTGGCAACCTGTTCGCGTTGGCTTTTTCTTGTTCGCGAGCGCGGTAAGCATGTTCGGGGAGCTTTTTGCATGCTCGGGCGATATATCTCGCGATCTTACCCATGCGGTCGCCAATGGGCGCGGCCATCTTGTTTTTCAATAGTCCCGCCCGCTCGCGATGCCTTATTTCCTGTTCCGGGTCGCGGATAGCGTGTTTGCGATGTGCATTGACGTGTTCGGGAGCGCATTTTACTTGTTTGCGATGAATAGTACATGTTCGCGAGAAATATCGCACAAACTTATCCACGCGGTCGCAAATGGGCGCGGCCATCTTGTTTTTCACTCTATGCCATGTTTCTGGGCCTACTTTTGTATCCTCCCTTTATCTTAGCAATCCTTTGTCTTTAAAGCCTTTTTCCTGACTTTTTTTTAGTTATTATCTATCTCTCTGTTTGCCTCAGTTTATGTTTTGCATTTTATTTCTACTTTTACTGTGTTTTTGTTACTTTTATAAAGTTCTTTCTATCTTCTTCCCCCTAACTTTTTTTCCCCTTCAGACTTTTCTTTTCCGCCTCCCACCCACCCCAGAACAATGGCCAAGGGCACACCAAGTCCCAAGGGCAAAGGACCTGCAGGCGCAGAGAAGCGCCGCCTGCCTTGCGGCAGAATGCGTCCTGCAGGGGTGCAGGCCCGGCAACTGTTTGGGGAGGAGGAGGTGGCGGCTCTTGTTTTCTTCATCCAGCGCCTCCTCCCCTTGACCTTGGCAGCAGGCGGCAGGCCCGGCTCCGGGTACGCTACCCAGGAGCGGCACCGTCGGTGTGCGAAGGTGCGCCGGGACGTGGTCCGGTGCACTGGGATCCGGCGCACCCACAACCAGCTAGCCCACCGGTGGTCTGACATCCTGGACCGGGAGCAGGATCTGTTGGACCTGCTAGGTGTCGAGGTCATCGAGCTTGGTGAGTAACTGATTGTGTATATTAAATTAGATGAACAACAAGATTACTGCTGCGTGCCAAGCGTTGCTGGTAAATTACGTTCCACGGTGGTACTCTTACTTGTTTGCAACTTAGTTTGCGCTAGCTTGTGCTGATGCTGATTATGTAAGAGTTTACTTTACAGACCTGAAGTTAGGTAACGCGATTTGCTAGAGAGACTCTAGTCCTTCCATTGTCCTACTGTGAAATAGTGGTGGATGGATATTGGATACTAGGTTTAGTTTGTTATTAGTAGTTACTAATTGTTTTATGCGGTCTGCGTGACGCATCCTCTGTCACTGAGTGCTGCTTACCCCAGTCCTCCGTCGAACCTTTTGTACTTTGTTTAGTGAGTGGTAGGCTTAGCATGGTCAGTCAGTAGCAGAACTAGATCAGAATTATGCAACCAACCCACAATTTGTTGTATGTATGCACTAATGTATGCAACTATGCATGTGTCCTCCATCTCATCTATGCATTTGATGGCTGAAAAAAATTGAAGTGCAGACTTAGTGAACAATTGGCCCGTCTGGAATAGGTGGTGTAGGTCAGGTGGTACTTACTAGGCTTTGTTAGTATTTGGAATCAGAATGATCATGGAACACTGGAGTGTTCATAAATAAGTAGACGATCCATCTGATTAGATAGGTCAATTTTATTGCACTTGTTGTTTCCTAAAATGTTCTTTGACTTATTTTTCCAAATGATTTATTATTTTTCTCACAGCACTCCTTAATGTTGGTCTCTTTCTTTATTATATTTTACATGATCATCAGCACCACCCAGGGGCAAGAAGACGGGGTCGGAGTCGGCGGGGGAACCCCAGGACCGCTCCTCTACTGAGGCTCCTGCAGCTGGCCCCAGTAAGTCCTCCATTGGTTAGATTGACATTTATATTTCCCTAAATGTTATGTTACTGCATCTTTTTTTTCCCAAACTCTAAATTATGGTTCCACTTTCTGAATCTCTTTTTTACAAAAGTTTACTTCTTTGACCTTGACTATCTGTTTACTAATTCTGTTTATCCCTGCCTCTAAGTTGCTTCTAACTCCCTCTGCTATGACTCTCTGTACTACTAATACTACTACTACTATTACTATTATTACTCTGTGTGTAGCGAAGCTTGCACAGTTGCCCACTCTTTAATAGAAGGTTTTCTTTGCAACAATAGAACTCTGATTGACCAATAGCTCTAGCCACTGGGTCCTGTCCTTTGGGTTGTCCTCTTCAAGTCTTCTCAATGTTGAGGCTTTGACAATTACCACAAACAAAATCCCCAACCAGATATTTGACTAGTATTTTTGATCGGATAGTACATGATACTACTATTGTCTAGGATTCTGCAGAGCCACATACAGAACTATGCACAACAAAATAGGATGTTGATGCTGATGGGAGGTTGGATCTTACTGATCTCACCTCAGTCCGAAGAACCCAGGATCCCCTGACCGACTAGCTATAGTGTCTCACATTAGGGTCCCACTCCCGACCCCCCCCACGAAGACGATACACAATGTTGATGATGACTGAGACAGAGACAACCCAGAACATAATAACAAACACCATTTTGCTCACACACTTGTGTAAGTCCACTCCACCACACCAAATACCACAGAGTCTATGTGTAAGTTCAAAAGGTTTATTTGAAACAAGTATCAAACTCTGTACATCGTTAATATGAAATTTAATTTACTACAGCCATAGTCAATAAGCCAGCAAAAAGCCTGACATTAAAACAGTAAACATTTACAAGTGCATGATTGACAACAAGAGCCAAGATCTTTTGAATTCTGGAAGACCCCTCACCGTAGAACGTAGAAATACTGGTTACATTATCTTGCATCCAATATGCTTTGTAAATCTCTGGTTTGTAGAAGGGAATCTTCCGCCTATGATATATGAGAAAAACGCTGCGAGTTAGCCGTTAGATAGTATACTGGTGAATGCTAGCATTTTGCAGGCATGCCAAAAAGTGTAACATGTATGTGTGATGGCTAAGCAATATAAACTAAACAAAGTCAATAAGTTGGTTTTTTTTCGACCTTTTCACTTGTACGCAACAGTCAAGCGGCCTTAAAGGCATCTACTGCACATGCCTATAAGCTGGCAGGTATAATATGCACCAAAAGAGTAGTAGTCGACATGATGAATCTAAAAGGGTTACTCATGGCTCAGGCTAACTTTCAAAAGAGTAGAGTAGGACTACATGACCCTAGGAAGTGGAACCATATCCTACTAGTGTCTGTCTACTGACTGTGCTTACTGTCTAGTGCTGATGTATGTTGCATCGCATTAACTTTTTTTTCAATGTTCCAAGTGAACACTTAAAATAGGGGGAGGTTTACAGGCATCTAAAAAATTTGTGATGCTTTTTTCTAGGCACACTACCATCCACCAGTGCCATCGGGGCCAGCGATGCGGCCATTCCGGAGGGGGCAGGCAAACTGGCGGCACCTGCAGGAGACACAGGGCCCAGGGGGGATCCAGCAGCAGTGGCCGGCGGCGGTAAGTTATATTCATTACTTCTTGACATTACAGCTAGATGGAACTGTGTTCACTATTTCACTGTACTGTGCGACTTATTATACAACGGTTGAAGAAGACACCCTTTACGTAGCATTACCAGCGTGAGTAGAGTAACCAATGGCCTCTTCTATGTGACTCCAAAATCAGCTGTGAATGTTTTATGGAGAAGACAAACTCAGATCAGATGACCTTCATGGATGTGTTGAACAAAGAGGGAAAGCACTAAGGGTGGAAGGACGGGCGAGATAAACAATATGACTGACTGGCAGAGAAGGATATGTTGTTGGAAGCATGCATAGGTGGCTGATAGTAATAAGATCAGATGCATGAGTTGTTGAAGGATGGGTGGAAGGTGAAAGAATGCCTGCCTGGGTGGGCGACACAGTATGGGTGGATAGTACTAGATAGCAAGAATCAGCGGTGTTTTTGGTTCAAACTCAAAGCCAAGGCAAGGAAGGAAGGAGCAGAAGCATGGGTGTTTGTTGGTGAAACCAACTAAGGTTTGTTAAGAGATATATAAAAAAGGATAGACGTTTACTTTAATGGATGTATGCCTGGATGTACTATCACCAAGAGACAGTATAGGTGGAAAGTGTCACTGGAGATTCTTACTTTGAAGAAAATGTAAAAGAAACTGCGCAACAGTAGCAAAGCCTAGGGGAATCAAGGTAGTATTATGAGCATACAGTACACTTGCAGTAGTTTGCAAGCACGTCATATATTATCAAGCGGAAACCCCTTCCTCCCACTCTGGGGACCACTCCCTACCTATTATTATTAATGTATTTTCGATTGGGGCAGCCAGCCTGCAAAGGGTGGCCTATCTGTTGTTTATGGATATTGGTTACACAATCAATGAAAGCAAAGTACCCTCTGCAGTAGCGGTTGGTGGTGGGATTGTTGGCGGGCGGTGACATGGGGAGGGGACGGGTGGGTGGCACTGGCGAGTAAACTGTGTATTACGGCCAAATACAGGTAATCAACATAAAAATAAATAAAATTATTTTCAAGGTGCGCACTGCACCGCCGAATGCGATGCAGTGTGTGCTACTGTGTGCAGCAATGTTTTTTTTTAATGTATTCTTTAATTACCTGTGAATGTCCTTAATCCATCGTTTACTATCCGTACCCTGCACCTTCCCACGTCACCGACCGGCAGCACTCCCACCACCGACCGCTACCGACCTGATGTCGTATATCGTATTAGCACTAGCAGCATCTATAATATGAATATAAGCAATGATCGTTGGATCCGATAAATAATCAGCCTTTTTGTAGTACCCATGGCAGGGTGTAAGTGAAATTGTGCATGCCATTTGCCCTCATGTAACAGAGTATGACCAGTGCCAACGGCCGTAAGGCGTCAGACAAAAAGATGAGCTTCCCCACCTGCAGACAGTAGTAGTAAATAAAACTAACGTGAGTCTGCATCATGTGGCTCATATCTGTTTCTCTTGGGTGCAAGCTTAGCTGATGGACCTGGCATGCCGCCTACAACAAGGTTATGTAATTGGGCTAAACTACAGATAAGAACAGCACGACTGGTGTACCGGAGTACATACATAGTACGATTATATTTATAAATAATGTCTGAAACTGTCACAAATGTTAGAGTCCAAGGAAGTAGGATTAGAGATACTTACCCCACCACCAAATCACAAATGTTATGAACTGTGCTTGCTAGTGATACTGTGACACTATGTGTTAAATGATTTTAGTGTTCCTGTTTTGCTAAGAGTATTGGCTCCAACATGTTCTTTTTCTTTCTTGATATAGATGATACTCCTTCCACTAAACCATCAAGGAATGAGTTGGCCGCTAGGGCCCGGCGCCGGAAACTGGAGGCCATCTGCGAGCATTATCACCGGCTGGTGGCTCAGGAGGAGGAGGAGGAGGCGGCTGCAGCTGCAGCCTCCTCCAATGCCCCGGGCCCCAGTCAGGCCCGGCCTCCACTTTCACGGCGCCGTGGTCCGGCATCTGCCCACCGCCGCGCCTCTATTTCCAGCACTGCTGCCCCCCACCCTGGATGTAACTGTAGGGCATTTCGCCGCCAGCTGCTCCGCCGGATGGCCCGCTTGGAGGAGAACATGGAGGAGCGGGTAAAGATCCTGGTGGACAAACACCTTAAGGCCCGCCGACAATAGAGGACCTCGTCGTTTGCCCCTTTTTTAATTCCTTTTGTTGGTGGGTGGGTGTGTGGGCGTTGGGGATTTCTACGGACATTGGGACTTTGGACTTTCGTTTCGTTTTGTTGGGGTTAGGGAGGGGGGTGGGTTAGGTCAGAGCGGGATAGTTTATTTTTGTTAGGGGACATTAAAAATATACTTACTATTTATTTATACGATGTTAATGTTTTGTGGTGGGTTACAGTTTTCCGAATTCAATGTAAGTTACATGGTTGTTTACTTTGTTTCCGTGCTGCTGCATGCCCACAGCCAGTGTTTGATTTAAAAGATCTGCCGATTTTGTAACACACAAACCGATAGATGCAGTACCCCTCACTGAGTTATTTTTAATTGTCAAAATAGTACTGTCAGTCTCTCCTCCTAGTCCATACCTCCCACCAAACTTATCTTACCTGTGATTGATGATGAAGTTCGGCACACTGATGGCTGCATGGTTGGTTTCCCAAATTGACGGAGTAGATGCCATTATTGTGGTGGTAGTAGTAGACACTGGCAATAGCGTTTGAAAAAAGAAAGAGAAAGTCACTTGACTGAGACTCTGGGAGGAGTAGTAGAACAGAACACAAAGTAAACTACCGCATGGGTGGTCAAGCAGAAGAAGATCCTTGCCCTGCCTTAGTTGAAATTCAATTAGTGTTGCTTTCACCACATCTGCCCCAGCAAGCGTGTGATCAATTGGTGTACATAGTCATCACATCACACCTCAATATAAATCACACAGCCCGGGGGAAGAGGGTTAGGGATTGATGATTGGATGGGAAGTGGGGTTTTGGGAAAGGTTTGAGAAAGAAAAACAGACAATATGCATGGACACAACAAAAGTAAAACACAATCTTATAAGACGACCATGATCCATTATCAAAGAAATCAAATGCATGCATGCTGAGGAGGATAACTTGATGGTTAATGATAATGAGTTGTACTATAACTACTATGACCCAATGAGCTAGTACAGTCAGGGACGAAATTGAAATTTGCCTTGCCTGTCTGCCGCCCTCAGAGCTCAGACCGAACCCAATTACATGCTGTACCGGGCTTACTTTTATTTTTCAAGCTAGCTAAGGAAATTAAAAAAAAGTTGGATCAATTAACAAACAAACCACAACACACAGTCGTAATGATTGAAGAGAAAAAAGCAAGCAAATAAATGTAAAGACGAATGACGATACTAAAGTTACTGTATTATCCTGGTCCAAATGTGGAGTTGCATCATTCTCGTCATTCCTCTTGGTCCTCCCTTCCATGGACACTCCGCACATCAATCTTGGGTACCACTGCCTGCCTGATGCGGATTGGTAAGGTACGTGTGAGTCGTTTCTCCCACTGTAGCACAGGGTAAAGGCCGGCCTGTAAGTGTAGATGGAAAAACAAACAGGGTATTGAAAAATTACAGCATTTACAACAATAAACTCAATTACAGTGGAGTGCAAGACAACACTCTGGAGAGAATACTTTCAGACTGAGGCAGCTTGGATAGGCTACATAGTGTCTACTCTACAGCATTAAGGTACAACAACAACGGGACAGGATTGAGGAGCCAGCACAGCCACAGAACAGGAGAACCGCGGCACAGGCCAGGCACCCTACCCCTTACTTACATTTTGACCGAGCCAGAGAAATGTCATATGCACTGCAGCAACCTAGAATTTTCCCAATGAAGTGACTAAATCAATGCGCCACTGTCCATCATTCCACTACACTCTACTCCATTCCACACCACTACACGGACATCTAGCCTAGGTCTGCTGTGGTTCTTGTTCAAACTTTTTACCTTTTAAGTCAGCCCATGAAACGCAGTTATTCCATCAATTTTCTCCAATCCAACTGACTGTGTGCAAAGACAGTATGCTCAGCATCCTCATGATGGTGACCGTGTGGTACGTATTCTCCAACACCAAATCAGTCTGTAGTGACTGATTAAGTTTATAATATATTCCATATTACCAAATTGCAACGGATATTGGCCGGCACCTGCAGTGGTAGGAGTACAATGTGGTCATTATTAAGCAACAAGGAAACATTAACTGTCACCACACCTGAGTCACTTTTACTTTGTCGATAAACTAGTATAGTTCTACTTCATGGCATGCACAATTCTTCGTAGTCAGCCAGCATCCAATGCAATGCATACCACCATCATTCATAATAATCACTCATTACCTGTCTTGGTGTTCTCTTTGGCTGTCTGATCTGATGCCTGCCTAGCCTTCTGCCAGTCAGTGATGAGTTTCTTTCGGATTGGAAACAAAATGGAATATAGGTGGAGTCACGTTTCACGTCTTATGGAGGGACTGTTAGAGGCAACCTGTATTGTACTATTCTCCATCTCCATCCAATGTCTGACTTGCTTGAAATGTACTTAGGGAGGGGGATACCGACTCTGACCCTTGAACCAGCCAGGACATTTCACAGTTGCGGGGGGTATCGGTGGACCGGAACAGCGGACGGGACTGCGAGGTCCAGGGTGCACGCCTACAACCTCCGCGAGCACACCTGGAGCCTCTTCCCTGCCCCGCCCCCGCTAAACCCACGCCTCGCGGCCCCCGCTTCGCGGGAGCCGCTCGGAGGCTTTGAGTATTTATTGCCAGCTCCTGGAGGAGCGCGTTGGGATACCGACTCTGACCCTTGAACCAGCCAGGACATTTCACAGTTGCGGGGGGTATCGGCGGACCGGAACAGCGGACGGGACTGCGAGGTCCAGGGTGCACGCCTACAACCTCCGCGAGCACACCTGGAGCCTCTTCCCTGCCCCGCCCCCGCTAAACCCACGCCTCGCGGCCCCCGCTTCGCGGGAGCCGCTCGGAGGCTTTGAGTATTTATTGCCAGCTCCTGGAGGAGCGCGTTGGGATACCGACTCTGACCCTTGAACCAGCCAGGACATTTCACAGTTGCGGGGGGTATCGGCGGACCGGAACAGCGGACGGGACTGCGAGGTCCAGGGTGCACGCCTACAACCTCCGCGAGCACACCTGGAGCCTCTTCCCTGCCCCGCCCCCGCTAAACCCACGCCTCGCGGCCCCCGCTTTGCGGGTGCCGCTCGGAGGCTTTGAGTATTTATTGCCAGCTCCTGGAGGAGCGCGTTGGGATACCGACTCTGACCCTTGAACCAGCCAGGACATTTCACAGTTGCGGGGGGTATCGGCGGACCGGAACAGCGGACGGGACTGCGAGGTCCAGGGTGCACGCCTACAACCTCCGCGAGCACACCTGGAGCCTCTTCCCTGCCCCGCCCCCGCTAAACCCACGCCTCGCGGCCCCCGCTTCGCGGGCGCCGCTCGGAGGCTTTGAGTATTTATTGCCAGCTCCTGGAGGAGCGCGTTGGGATACCGACTCTGACCCTTGAACCAGCCAGGACATTTCACAGTTGCGGGGGGTATCGGCGGACCGGAACAGCGGACGGGACTGCGAGGTCCAGGGTGCACGCCTACAACCTCCGCGAGCACACCTGGAGCCTCTTCCCTGCCCCGCCCCCGCTAAACCCACGCCTCGCGGCCCCCGCTTTGCGGGTGCCGCTCGGAGGCTTTGAGTATTTATTGCCAGCTCCTGGAGGAGCGCGTTGGGATACCGACTCTGACCCTTGAACCAGCCAGGACATTTCACAGTTGCGGGGGGTATCGGCGGACCGGAACAGCGGACGGGACTGCGAGGTCCAGGGTGCACGCCTACAACCTCCGCGAGCACACCTGGAGCCTCTTCCCTGCCCCGCCTCCTACACGCCCCCTCTCCTATAGTAAGGGCCAAGCAAACACGCGCCAGCGGTACGCGCGCGGTCGCAGCTCGGACGAAGACCGGACAAAGAGCGGGCCGTTTGAGGCCGTTAGAGGACGGGAGAGATCGGGCCTGGGCCATTCCCCCTGGATCTCCCAACCTACCAGTAGACACAGAGGGTCACTACTGGCACGTGTCTGCAGGGATGCCACCAATTGAAACCAGAAGCAAAAGCGCCATGGCTGGCGCATCGACCTCCAAGGGTACACTGGACAAATACTTTGTAAAAGCTGGGTCGTGGCTAATAGAGGACATTACGTTACTGGAAAGACGAATCTCTCAAGAACTGGACTGGGTGCGGAGATCGTCCATGGGTCCTCTGGCACAGGCAAAATCTCCTGTGGTAAGCTCTGAACTGATTGTGTTGGACACAGGGGGGGATGGCACGAATAATCTCACTGGGTCCCCGGATATATTAAATTACACCTCACAGTCAAGTCGAAAGGACCCTAGTGATTGTATTGATTTCAGCATGTTAACCCTCCCGCCTGCTCAACCCCTCCCTAAATCTATAAATCAAAGCCCCGTGACTGATAGGGATAATCCCAACTCTAAAACTGCTAAAGTGAACAAGCAAAAGGGGATTAGGGAAGGAGCTATCCCTAAAAAGAGCGGAGGATCTAAGACCAGGAGGGTGCGCAAATTAACTCCCACAAAACCTTGCACCAGCTCGTCAACAAGAAGCTCCGTTTTGAATGACAGGGAAATCCTACAAAAGGGCAGAGCTGGGCACACCAGCTCTAATGTAATAGGGGAGACAAACAACCATCCCGATTTAAATCCATGTGAGTCTGCTGAAGAGGACATTACCCTAGCTGACATTGGCATCCTCATCAGAAAACTCCTTAGCCCACTTGAGGAAAGGCTGATAAAAATAGAAGCTAGGTTGGTGGCTATTGAGAAATCGACAGTACAACTAGCTGATAGTTTGAAACCAGCCAACAAGGGTGGAACAAAGGGTCCTAACGGGGTTACAAAAATTGGCCACCCTCAGCTCAATAATCGGGCCAAAAGCCCCGCACACTCAATACAGCAGGCACTACCCACCCCGCCGACAAACACCAATACAAAATCGAGGGCAGTCGCTCAAAAAAACCACACAGACCAGCTTAATCACCCATCCTCCCCTCTAATAAGGGTTAGCAGAAGCGGGCAAAGCAACCCCGCCCCTAGTGAACTATTGAATAATGTGGACCCATTGGGAGAGGGAGCGAAGAAGAGGCCAAACCATGGGTTAATAAACCTACTACCAGAGGCAGCCCCATATACCGTTGTACTGGTAGGAGTGCCAGAATTGAATGCTTCCACTAATGAATCTACTCTTTCCCTTAAAAATAAGGTGATCAATTGGTTATGTACCTATAGACCGCTACCTGAAGGTATTTCCAGCCCCGTTCTAATGGTACGAAGGGTCTCGTGGCTGGGCAGTCTAACCAAATCTATTAACGGTGACTGCATCATAGTCAATTTTAAAGACCCAAGGACAGTCCGTTATATTAATGGATGGGCTGCAAGTGAAGAGGGAACGACCATTCAATCCCTACCCCTCTCTTTCTTCTATCCTCCACGGACACACGATAGGGAAGGTGAGATTTGGGGGACCCAGATGCAAAGACAGGTTGGGTGGGGAGCCCAAAATATAAGGGGAGTCTTCCACCACCCTAGTAGACAACACCAAGGGCATCCCGATCTCAACACAGTCCACTCCTACCCAGAGAGATTGGGAGGGGGTCCATTTAGAGGATGGAGAGCATCATCCAACCCTCGAAGAGAGGAGTCTGCCCATCACACTCCCAACATGGCCGAAGAGGGCTGGGAAATCTATCATGGGAAAGGAGGCAACTGGGGTGCAGGAGAGTATAATTATCCCTCCCGGAGGCCCCATCACCAATTCCATCTTCCAACCTGGAATAGCTACAGCACTTTAGAAATGGTCGATTGACTGCCCGCAGACCCCAGCGGGAAGTCTAATCCTGTAGCACAGGAGACTGAGGATGAAATAAATCAAGAATTAGAGCACCTCACCGACCTGGAACATCACGTCCCCCTGAGTAACGCCACCAGCAATACATCTCAGGATGCAAAGGGACAAATAAGTATGCCTCTATCGCATAGAGAGACCATGAGTAACAACAAAGGGAATGCTTGTACCCGTAATATCTCCCGGAGTGACAGATCCTTGCCACTCAAAATTTTATCGTGGAACGTCGCGGGTTTGGGAAACAAGTCTGATTGTAATGAATGGACTGAATATACTGTTACCAAAGACCTCTGTATGTTCCAGGAAACCTGGGAGAGAGAGGTACATGAGAGGCAGGGTTTCGCTGTATTTTCTATCCCCGCTAAATGGGGTGGTAGGGGGCGGCCATCAGGTGGTCTTGAAACATGGGTTGCTGCCCATTTGGGATGTAAAGCAACACAATTCCCTGTGGCCTCAGATGATATACTAGTGGTTTTATTGGAATGGTCCTACCACTGCAGACTAGCGGTGGTGAATGTCTATTCGAGACCGGTTCCAACCTCGCAGGAATCCCCTACCATTGACAAGCTCACAGACCTTTTAGCTGAACTGCCCCCTGGGTTCCCATTCATTGTGGGAGGGGATTTGAACTCACACTATGAACCCCTACCCGGTCTTTTAGATGGGGCAAGTCTAGAGGAAGAGGCAAGATGGCAAGTCCCACTGATCGAATCCATTCCCCCAAAAGCCTGGAGCCCGCTGGCAGTACAGATTACAGCCCTAACCTTGAGACATGGACTTAGGGCTTGTAACGGGCGAGCCAAGTCTGATATCCCGAGTAAACCCACATTTAATCGGAAGGGCAGGGAGTCAAGACTCGATTACATTTTAGTGCAACTCTCCTCATGGCCACATGTCGTTGATTTTAAGGTCACCGACAGAGAAGACAGCGACCACAACGCCCTAGAATTGGACTTTCTTCTCCCCGGCCGGGGTCGTGGGGAAGTAGAACATCACAAGATACACCCCGACCTGGTTGTAGAAAATAACAGGAGAAGAATTAAATGGGAAAAATTAGTAACATGTGCAGACAAATTACCTCGGCTTTATAATAGCCTCATTCCCACTTTGGAAAAAATGGCGCTCTTGGGTGTTGAACCTAGTTCAGGGGCTAATAACAATCAAATATGGCTACTCCATGAAGAACTCGTAAAGACCCTATCTTCGGAGTTATTTAATAATGGTCCTAGGAGGGGCAGAGGAAGGAACCACCCCACTTGGTTCAATGTGGCGTGTCGTAGGGCAAGGAAGGATCTCTTGTCGAGTATCAAGAACCGCAATAGCAGGTCGGAGATACAAAACAAGAGACGTGAATATAAGAAATTAATTACTAATGCCAAGCTCGAGTGGGACCAGAACAAATGGGAGAGAATTGCAAGTGCTCTAGCCTCCATGGACTCGCGGAAGTTCTGGAGAATTGTGAATTCTGGCTCTGAGGAACTTGTCTCGGCTATAGAGCCAAATATTTCTCCAAAAGCCTGGCAGGAGCACTTTCAGTTACTATATTCAGAGGTGCCAGGCAACGGTAGCACTAATATTATCCCGCAGGTCCATAATTGCAAGGAAGGGGATCCATTTACTATAAGGGAACTCCAGCTTGCTATATCAGGCTTGTCAGCGGGAAAGGCACCCGGTCTGGATGGTCTCCCAGGTGACCTCTTCAGGCAAGAGCCAGATATATGGGCCCCTTATTTTATGGTGTTGTTTAATGCGATTTTAAAGGGCATGGAAATACCTTGTACTTGGCTGGGCGCAGAGGTGGTCCCGATCTTTAAAAAAGGCTCCCCCCTGCTCCCATCCAACTACAGACCCATTAGCTTGATAGACGTGTCGCAAAAGCTTTTTGGGAGGGTTATTCTCGACCGTCTGCAGAATTGGATAGAGGACACCGCTACCATGAGCCCTTATCAGGCTGGGTTTAGGAAGGGGGTATCCACCATTGATCAAATTTTTCGCCTTAGTCTCATATATTGGAGGACTGCGCATTTGGAAGGGGGCAGCCTGTACACGGTATTCGTGGATCTAAGGGCTGCCTTCGACCTGGTGCCTAGATCAAAACTTTGGAACGTCCTGGGTGATATGGGAGTCCCGCAAGACATCCTAGCCATACTGATTAAATTACATCAGAATAACTTTGCGCAGGTCAGGTGTGGCAGGATGGGAGGCTTAACAGAAAGATTCCCCGTTGATAGGGGGGGTGAGACAGGGATGTGTATTAGCACCCACCCTGTTCTGCCTCTTTGTCAACGGGGTAATCGCCCACTTGTCCAGGATAAAAGACATCGATGCTCCTAAATTAAACGGCAGCAGGGTGCCCGCTGTAATGTTTGCAGACGACACCCTGCTGCTCTCCAAATCCCCCATGGGAATTCAAAGGATAGTGGACGGGTTTTTGGAATTTTGTATTGAGAGGGGTTTAGAAATTAACGCCTCTAAAACAAAGTTCATGATTTTGAACCCAACACCTTCAACACGTCCAAACCCTCTCTTAGGTAAGGTGAGACTGGAGAGGGTCACAACATTTGAATATTTGGGGGTTACCCTGAATGAGAAAATGACATGGGGGACTCATTTGGCTAGGGCAAATTTGAAACTATCGCAGAAGATGGGGGGAATCCTAAGAATGGTGGGTAAATCCATATATCGCCCACTGGGCCCTATGATACAGATCTACAAATCTCAAGCTCGGGGTTCAGTCGTTTATGGGGCGGAGCTCTGGGGCCATGTATCTACAGATAATTTAACAACAACTGAGAACAGGTTCCTCAGGCAGTTAGCGGCCCTTCCCTCGAGTACCCCATTGGTGCCCCTAAGACTGGATCTAGGTCTAAGGCCAATCGCCGAGGAGCTAGGACTTAAGCCCCTGGCCCTTTGGCGAAGAATATGGAGCAGCCAAGACCTCGAGGATTATAGAAAAGAGCTCCAAGAGTTCATGGCCTTACCAATCATTTCTAATATTCCATGGCTAAAATATATAAGGAGTACATGTGAAAGTCTAGGTCTTTCCGAACTTTGGATCGACCCTCTAAACTCATGTAACAGGATTTCTAGGAAGGCACTTTCGCAATTATACTATCAGTTGAAATTGTCAAATAGTATAGCCAATACACGGATGGGATCTTTAACCTATACATTTATACAATTGAAAGATTCCTATAAAATGGAAAGTGTACTGGATGGAATGGGTCCCGTGCTGGCAAGAAAGTTATACCTACAATGGAGATACGGATCTCTCCCACTGAGGGCCTTTACGAGTTCCTGGTTTAGGCCCCCGGGGGTAGAGCTGTGTCCTGCCTGCACATACCCTCATGAGAATGATTTACATGTGACTCTCTTCTGTAAAGCTTATCAAAGAGCGAGGAAATATTGGCTTTTACCTATTCTTAAAAACATGGGCTTTAGGAATTACTCACAGGCATTCAGAATTCTCAAAACTGATTTGTCACCCCCGATCGTTTTTGCATTATCAAAGTATCTGATGGCAATGTGGCATGTTCGATCTCGCATTTTAAAAACAGGGGCCTCTGTTTAAAGTTTAAAGTATAACTTACTGGTGTACCTTTTAAGATTATTTTAATGTTTTTAAATGTTTTGAAATATGAAATTTTTTAAGGTATTTGATTGATTGAACTTGTTTAAAACATTGTTAAATGCTTAAAGTTCTTTTTTATGTACTTTTATCTTTGATGGTCCAAGAGACCGAGAATAAAGATTGAATAAGAATATATTATTCAGAGCCCACTTAGGGAGAGTAAGGAACATGGAGCAGGACCCTGAGGATTGGAGTGGACAGTTATGCACAGACGTGCAACTCCAATAGGGAAATAAAAAGAGGAGACTGTTGATGGATTTGTTGTGAATGTAGATTTTGAACCAGAAAAACAGATACACACAGTCACACACAAATAAAGGAAGAGAGACCAATTTGAAAGCCTAGTTGTCAGGGAAGAGGAGCTCATCCTCAAACTCTGGTGGTGCGGACAGAAGTACGTCTAACAACCCACTACTTATGTCATCAAAGTCGCTCTCCTCTTCCTCCTGTGATTCACGTATTTTGTACTCTGGTGGTATAAAGTGGTATAAAGTGTTGATTCATTTTGATCATGGTTAACCTCTCACCACTTTTGGGCGAGAGACTGGTCCTTTTGACAGTAACAATGGCACCAGCAGCACTGAAAACACGCTCTGAAGAGACACTTGCAACAGGGCAAGTCACATACTTAATTGCCAGCCTGCTGAGCACTGGCCATTGGCTTCTTTTCCCATACCAAGACACCAATGGGCTTTGCTCCATGTAGACCTCTGTTGTGTCATCTAGATAGGCCTGAACCATCCGCTCAATGTTCAGGGGTGCTCCGATTTCCTGGGCCTCTTTTGCCTTTGCATCAGTCATGGATGTGCAATACCCTTTCCGTAGAAACCAATCACCTGCCGTTTTTGTAAATGTGCCTGATGATCCTGTTGGTGCTGTTGATGTTATTGCTGGCAGTGTTGTTGACTGCTGGGAGGCAAACGCACTGCTCTTGGCCTCTGAAGTAGAACTTTGTTCTGGGTGCCCTGCAGTACTTTTTCGGCCTTGGGGGGGCGGGCCTTTAATGGAGATCCTTTCGTTTTCAAACTCAGTGGCTTCCTCAGCCATCAAAGTTTTGTACTGGGCAACATTCACTTCTGAAAAAGGAATGACTTCATTACTGCGCAGCAATAATTTGTAATGTGGATCCAAAATTGAGGCAGTAATGTAATGTGGATGTGACAGAATGTTATTTTGAATCCTTGTATTGTGAGATAAGCGAGCGGATAAGGTGTCTGCCAAATAATGTGCGTCTACTTTGTCATCCACACCTGCGTACATTTCTGACACCTCCTTCAGCTGTTGCTCTAGCATGTAGAACAATGGGATAGCTTGGCCCATAGTACAGTCCTCCCTGCTCACTTCACGTGTGAAGACCTCAAAAGGAAGTAGCATCTCTGTCAGGCTTTTGACAAGGTCCCATTGGGTCATCTCAACTCTCATGCCTTTCACTGTAGGATCCCCTGACCTTTTCATGACATAAGCATTAAGTGGTATGTACTGCTCAAACAGACGCTCAAGCATGTAATACGTTGAGTTCCAACGTGTTGGCACCTCTTGGATGAGTGCTTTGACCGGCATTTTATGGTCACGTTGAATGACCCTCAGCTCCTTCCGGGCTTTAAAAGAATGGTTGAAATGTGTGCATATTCTTCTGCAGGTGGTCAGTAAGCTGCTGACTTTGCTTTCATTTTTCAGAAAGTCTTGAACAACAATGTTAATGCAGTGTGCCAAACATGGCACCCTGAAATAGCCACCATCTTTCATGGCCCTAACTACATTACTGCCATTGTCCATGGCAACAAAACCAATGGTAAGACCTCTTGGTCGCAGCCACTCAAACACCTTGCTGTTAAACTCATCCAAAATGTTAACAGCAGTATGAGATTTCTCCATAGCAAACATGGCTACAGTTGCATGTTTGCGAGTGTCTTTAAAAATCTCAGCGGTGTCAACAACACCGTCAGATATCTTATCTTTAACACCCGAAAAAGAGACCCAGTGTGCAGTGATGCACATGTAATCAGTGACTTGGCAACTGGTCCACATGTCTGTTGTCAGGTGTATACTCTGAACAGCACTCTGTTTTAATGCTTTTCCAAGCATTTCCAGCACGTCGTGATGTAGTGTTGGAACAGCAACTCTTGCGAAATAGTAGCGGCTGGGAACTTTCCATTTTGGGCAGATGGTGGTCACAAACTCAAGAAAACCCACCCCTTCAACAAAAGAAAAAGGGAGAAGGTCCAGTGCTAACATTTTTGCCAGCTTTGCATTGTACAAACGTGCTATTGGGTGGTTGCGTTGGTACTGCCCCTCCGGCCTACCAAACATGCTCAGAATGGTAGGCTGCATGGTATTCCTTCCTGTGGTCAACGTCGCACTTTTTGGGCCAGCAGTGCTCCTTGGTGTCTCAGGCTGACTCTTACTCTTGTGCCAATGAGATGTGGCTGAGGATGTGGGCGTTACCACTGCAGTGCTGGGGACAGGGCTACTTTGTGTACCACTAGCACAGAGAATGTCTCCCTCTTCTTCCTGTTCCACTGTGAGTGGACTTTCTACTCGTTTAAGCCCAACACCAATGGTTCCAATTTTGATGAGCCTAAGGTGCTCCTCCCACTGGATTGCGTGGTGTTTTTTCAGATGGGTCATTTGGCCTCCGGTACCATAGTTTGTACCAAGCTTTCCACGACTAACAGAGGTATGACAAACGGAGCATACAGCAATGTTCTCCTCCTTTCCGCTAACCGTAAAGAAGTCCCACACTGGGGAGCTTAACTTTTGTCTCCTGCTGGAGGTGCCACTCCCACTCCCAATGCCGGATGAACTGGAGGTTGTGTGTTGAATTTGACTCTGTGCAGGACCACTACCTACTTCTGCTGAGGTGGTGCTTGTTGTGCTGGATGTAGGACGCTGCCGGCCCTTTGCTAATGTAAATATGGAAGCTGGAGGTCGTGTTGGTGTTACCTGTGTTGGAGGTATGCGTGCTACATCCCTCGCATCCATTTTGGATAGTGTAAAAATGTTGGTCTCCATCTCCTCAGGCCCGGGAGTGATGTTTGTGATGACTGGCTCATCATCATCATCATCCTCATCATCCTGCTCTTCTACATCAACATCCATAAGTGTAAGGCTTTCTGGAACCTTCCTTTTCCCATGCCTGCTCTTGTGATGTGTTTCCCTCTCAGACTCAGTTTGTGGCTTCCAAGTGACATCTAGATCATCAGAAGGGGGGCTTGGTGAAGAACTTGATGTACTAACCCTCCTTTTCCTTGCTGGCGATTTAAAAGGCAATGCAACTTCTAAAGGAGTGGCTTCCTCTTCTTCCTCTGCATGAGGCTCAATTTCCTGAACTGCCCCTACTTCGGGAGGAACAACAGCTACTACTGCGGGCGGTGGCTGCGGCTGTTGACCACTTATCTGCTGTGTTGATGATGTTCCCTCCTGCGTTGATTGTGTACTACTTTGAGATAGCGATAAGTTTAGTTCAGGCTCAGCATCGCTGCTTTCCACCATAAGGCTGGCTACCTCTTCCACACTCATCTGCTTGGGCATGGGTTGGCGGGTTGGGCCCACTGATGTGGAGGTGCTGTCCCCAGCTTGGCCCCCCGACACCGCTGCTGCAGGCGTCATTTTTGGTGTACCAAAAAAGGTTTTGGGAGGCACACCAGACTTAAGTGACACTTCCTTCTTCTTCTGTTCCTTCTTCTCCATGGCAACTTTCTTGGTACCGGAGGACCTGCTACCTGCTTTCTTTGGGGGCATCTTCAACAGATGTCAAAACAGCACTCAGTTGCACAAGTTGCAGAGATGCCTGGTCAGGTCACTGACACGTCACGTTGTGTACAGCAGCAGGACGTCGGTCTGGCACCACAACAGTGGATGATGATGACACACCTCCTCTGTCTTTTGTGCACCTAAAAGCAAAAAAGCCAGAAGAACATCAGTCAAAAGACCCATAATTTAATATATAACTTATTATTGTCTGGTGGGTGGTCAACACAATTCTTAAATTTTATGAAGTCAGTGAACAACATCACCAGTATAGCCAGCCATTAAGACTCTTAAGAGACTGACAAGGCCAGGGATCCTGTTGTATTTGTACTGTGTACACTGAGGAAGAAGAATAGCAAGGAACAAACACATAAATGTAGTCTAGCCTGTTTGACCTAAATAAAAGTGTGAATCTTATGGGATGGATGCAGCATCAGGGAGCAACAACACAACGAACATATACACATAAAAACTAAAGGCATTTATTTACAACACCCAAAAAGTGAAATCTAACCCCGTAAAAAAGTATAGGCCATATTTTACAATTCAATCCAAAGCCATACATGATGTTGAAATTCAATGCACAACACAAAAACAGTTGTTTACATTCCATGTACCCGCCGTGATGATTGCTGAGTTGTACCCCTGGGCCTACTGTACGACTAGGCCACAAGTTTGGACGCCTATGGCTAAGGCACAATGCATGCCTTCCTAAAATGGCCGCCACACACATGCTCAGCCCACCCACCACAATAATAAACAAAAAGTGATTGCAAAGGACAGGAACAGGAAGTTGTAGTGTCTGTGGAACTTAATCCCTCTCATAAAAATGTTTTCCAGACAAATAACAGCTTCTCCCTGCTCCAAACCTACAGCTCAATGACAGCCTGAGGAGTTTTTTGTGCAGAAATGCACAAAAAAGCGTTTTCGAGAAGGGTCTATGTTGCTCGCGAGATATTGTTTGCCAGATTGCAAAAGCTGCGTGTTCGGGATCGCGAACTGTACAAAAAGGCTTTCTCGCGTGCGCGAACACGCATATTGCGAGCGCAAAAATGACGAAAACTGTAAGTCCGCGTTGTCGCGCTGTGCAGAGTTACCGAAAGTTCGCGAGCTGAATCCCTTGCCTTACATGCTGGCCAAAAAAGCCCAATTTGTTTAGCACACACCCAAAAAATGCTATTCCACCCCAAACACACCTTTTGCAATAAAATCCAAAGCCATCCATGGAGTAAAGGAAAATCACCAGACAACACCAACTGTACATTTAAATCACGCACCACAGATTGGAGGCTGACTACCTCTGGGCCTACTGGAAGACTACTAGGCCACAAGCTTGGAACCGGATGGCAAAAGCAAGCACACTGCTTGGATGGCTCCACAAAATGGCCGCCACACACCCACAACAACCACAAGAAATGGGAGACAGTCAGTGTACGCCTATGGCAAAGGCACAATGCATGCCTTCCTAAAATGGCCGCCACACACATGCTCAGCCCACCCACCACAATAATAAACAAAAAGTGATTGCAAAGGACAGGAACAGGAAGTTGTAGTGTCTGTGGAACTTAATCCCTCTCATAAAAATGTTTTCCAGACAAATAACAGCTTCTCCCTGCTCCAAACCTACAGCTCAATGACAGCCTGAGGAGTTTTTTGTGCAGAAATGCACAAAAAAGCGTTTTCGAGAAGGGTCTATGTTGCTCGCGAGATATTGTTTGCCAGATAGCAAAAGCTGCGTGTTCGGGATCGCGAACTGTACAAAAAGGCTTTCTCACGTGCGCGAACACGCATATTGCGAGCGCAAAAATGACGAAAACTGTAAGTCCGCGTTGTCGCGCTGTGCAGAGTTACCGAAAGTTCGCGAGCTGAATCCCTTGCCTTACATGCTGGCCAAAAAAGCCCAATTTGTTTAGCACACACCCAAAAAATGCTATTCCACCCCAAACACACCTTTTGCAATAAAATCCAAAGCCATCCATGGAGTAAAGGAAAATCACCAGACAACACCAACTGTACATTTAAATCACGCACCACAGATTGGAGGCTGACTACCTCTGGGCCTACTGGAATACTACTAGGCCACAAGCTTGGAACCGGATGGCAAAAGCAAGCACACTGCTTGGATGGCTCCACAAAATGGCCGCCACACACCCACAACAACCACAAGAAATGGGAGACAGTCAATGTACGCCTATGGCAAAGGCACAATGCATGCCTTCCTAAAATGGCCGCCACACACATGCTCAGCCCACCCACCACAATAATAAACAAAAAGTGATTGCAAAGGACAGGAACAGGAAGTTGTAGTGTCTGTGGAACTTAATCCCTCTCATAAAAATGTTTTCCAGACAAATAACAGCTTCTCCCTGCTCCAAACCTACAGCTCAATGACCGCCTGAGGAGTTTTTTGTGCAGAAATGCACAAAAAAGCGTTTTCGAGAAGGGTCTATGTTGCTCGCGAGATATTGTTTGCCAGATTGCAAAAGCTGCGTGTTCGGGATCGCGAACTGTACAAAAAGGCTTTCTCGCGTGCGCGAACACGCATATTGCGAGCGCAAAAATGACGAAAACTGTAAGTCCGCGTTGTCGCGCTGTGCAGAGTTACCGAAAGTTCACGAGCTCAATCCCTTGCCTTACATACTGGCCAAAAAAGCCCAATTTGTTTAGCACACACCCAAAAAATGCTATTCCACCCCAAACACACCTTTTGCAATAAAATCCAAAGCCATCCATGGAGTAAAGGAAAATCACCAGACAACACCAACTGTACATTTAAATCACGCACCACAGATTGGAGGCTGACTACCTCTGGGCCTACTGGAAGACTACTAGGCCACAAGCACACACATCCAACAAAGGTAAATCACACACACACACCAACAGTGAAATACACCACAGCCACGTTTAGCATTTCAATCCTATGCCATCCATGCCCTACATGATGTAGAAATTCTACAGACACCACAAAACATGGACCCATGGGTACCCTACTGGCTGAAATTGCAGAGAAAAACAACTAGGCCCCTATTGAAAGTAGTACAGGCCACCCACCACAACAATAATTTTTAAAAACAATAAAAATCCCAGAAAAATGTAGGTACAAACAAGCCCCAATGAAACAAACACACCAATTCTCCAACTTACTTGTAGTAAATTAAATCTCAAATCAAAAATTCCTCAAATACTTCCAATCCAATGGTATGATGCAGCAGACAGACACAAAAAGTGATCCTTTCAGCTCCAAATCCAAATGAAAGTGAACAACACATGCACAAAGCACGTGGGAGGAGACTGCTGGACAGGAACAGGAAGTTGTAGACTCAGGGGCACTTCCTTCCTCTTGAAAAAAAAGAGTTAAAAAAATTAAAGGACTCTTTCTTACACAAAAGACTACAGCAAGATCACAATCTGAGGAATTTTCTGAGCAAAATGATCATTTTAGAGAAGGTTTTATGAAGCTCGCGAGATATTCTTTGCCAGATTGCAGTTTTTCCATGTTCGGGATCGCGATCTTACCAAAACAGCCGCCGGAAGTCAGCTCGCGCGCACCACTGACGTGTTCGGGGTCGCACACTCTCGCGGGCTTGGGCAGCCATAGTACAAATCTCGTGGCGCTCGCGAACAGACAGAAAAGCAAGTTGGCGATCGCAGAATCAAGGTAAGACGTTACCGCGCGCGCGAGAATGAATATTGAGCGCGCGAGGAAGCAAAACTACTACGCTACGCGCTAGATTGCGTAGCAAACTGCAACTTCGCGCTCTACGCGAATCGCGAAGTTACCTAAACTTCGCAAGCTCCGCGAACGGAGCGTAGTTCAACGCCCAGGCTTACTTAAAACAGGCCACAGGGCGTTTTTGCACACGTTAACTCAGGTCCCGTCCCCTCCCTTCACCACTGTGTAAACAATCCCTGTGTCCGTTTTTAGTTGGGAGATTAAGTTCATTTGAATCCTTAGGGTCCCTAGGGTCCAACTAGCCCACTAGGTACCTCCAGTAAGTGCCACAGAGCTGCTTTGCAGAGAGGTGTAAAAAGTGGCACGGCCTGGACCACCTCTCTGCAATGCAGCTAAGTGGCGCTTACTGGAAGCACTTGGTGGGCTAGTTAGCCCCCAGGGGCCCTCAGTATTGAAGGGAAATTATATCCCCAATTTAAAACGTGCCATAGTGCGTGTTTGCACACGTCACCTCAGGCCCCGTCCCCTCCCTTCACCACTGTGTAAACGCGCCCTGTGGCTGTTCTAAGTTGAGAGATTAAGTCCCCTTGAATCCTAAGGGTCCCTAGGGTCAAACTAGACCACTAGGTACCTCCAGTAAGCGCCACAGAGCTGCGTTGCAGAGAGGTGTAAAAAGGGGCTTGGCCTCAGAACACCTGTCTGCAGCGCAGCTCCCTGGCGCATACTGGAGATGCCTGTTGGGGGCGCGTTTTCAGAGTGCTGCACGGAGGGGGCATGGCCTCCGGCACGATGCCAGTCTTTTATTTATTTAAATTTTTTAAGAAGGGGGGCTGTGTGGTTCCCCTTCTTATTCTAATTCATTGGCCCTGATGACCCCATCCCCCAGGGCCTGTCTCCTAATTATATTTTTTTGACCCCCTATCCCCAGGGCCGGCCACTGTTTTTTATTATTTTTAAAAAATATATATTTATAGACACACCTAGGACCTGCTGGACAAACCGTACGTACCTATCACCATGACGATTTGCGTGATATTCATTAAAAGGCGACTATGCATGCAATGAATCCACGTGGAATGTATTTACACCACTAGTGAAGCTCTGACATGTCTGATGCCCTACCGTGCCTAATCCCGGTAGACACCCTTGTCGTTTATTTATACAAACATGGGTAGCTATTGACGGGCACATTTAATACACATGCAGACCAAGCCATTCAAAGGGGATTCGACAAAAATTCGACCAAAACTATGCAAGAAACCCCCCTCACGGTTAATAAAACACACATCCACTGCCGGACGTGTAATACTTTTTATTTTACTCTCTGGAAAGGGGACGAACATCACTTGAGAGTCACAGCGCGCTTCTGACAGAGCCCAATGCTGTGTTACACCCACCATTGCCTGCTGAGTGCCACACACCTCTGTGTTGTATTCCACTAGCTAGTGCATAGGCTATGACACTCTGTAGCCCATGTGCACTGTAACACCACCCTGTGAATATGTCATGCCACACTTGTCTTCGCACGGGTTATATTGCCCCATCTAACGTGCCTTCCTCGATGCCTATGTTATAACGCACAGTGCTATGCCATACATATTACAATCTGGGATCCATATCTTTGTCACAGTGCATATGCAACGTTACACTCCCCAGCACATATTTTATATTACAACTTTAGAGACTAGTTAGGTTACACAACACTGCCCTGTGCATATTACACTCCAAGGCGCATATCGCATAGCACGCGCTAGTGCCTGTGCTATTTCGCGCTCTCCAATGAATCTGTCATTGCGCACAATGTATTGCATATTATATTTCACGCCCGGTTCATCTTATATCACACTTTTTGGTGCATAGTTTATACCATACACTATATCTAGTTTTCATTTTCAATCGTGCTCTCAGGACTATGTTCTATATAACACTGTGTTCACCTACCCTTTTCACGGGCATTACATTTTGCGATAGGGGGTGGAGGGTCAGGGGGTGTTTCTGCCAAGTGAGCCCTGAGTCACAGTCACAAACGTCCTCTTCTTCCTGAATAAAAGTGAGATTATGCTGCATACTTGTTCATATTTTAAGTAGTTCGCACAGACACAATGTTTTAAAAACAATAAAGTTCCTAATACCCGCCTTCTCTGAACAGTTAGCTTGCTGCCCCATCCCCCTCCTCCCTATCCTCTGTTGTGTGAATCCATGGACTAGCCTCCTCCCTCCTGCCATGTATGGTCTGATGTGCTGCCACTGCCCTCAATTTAGTATGATGTACCAGTCCACTCCTCCTGCCCTCCATTGCCCAATTCTATGCCCCATCATTGACCTCCTGCTTAAACTCTGTGCTTAGCTTGCTGCCCCTATTCTCCTTCCCCTGCCCTCCGATGTCTTTGTGCATGCCCCTGCTCCATCCTTTTTGCCCACCATGTCCCATGGACCTGCCACTCCTATCTACTCTGAGTGTTCTGTTGAGCTGCCACTCCCCTCCCACCTGCCTAGCATTGTCAGATGACTGTAACCTGTCCCTGCCATCTCCACCCTGCCTTTCCACATGCCATGCCCCTATCCTCTTCCTCCTGTCCTACATGGTCCATTTTACTGCCACACCCTTCTGCCCTCCCTGGTCTGTTGTGCTGCAACTGCTCCTCCTGCCTGCCCCGTGTGGTCTGTTGTGAGGCCCCTTCCCCTGAACTTTGTCTGTGCACAGGTCCTGACCCTCCCTTCTATCCTCCATCGTCCTTTGTGCATGCCCCTGCACCCTCCTTCTTGCCCATCATAGCCATTGTGCTGCCACTAACCCTCCCACTTGCCATGCATGGTCTTCTGTGCTGCCATGGCCCCTCCTACCTTCCCTGTGTGGTCAGTTAGCTGCCCCTGACCCCCTCCCACCTACACTCCATGGTCTGTGTGTATGCCATCACAGTCTCAGTGTTGCTCTTCATGGTGTGTCTTGCTTCTAGTGCCCATCCTGCCTGACCTCCATGGCTATCTTGCTGCTCCTGCCCTGCCCCCTTGCCCCCAGCCCTCTGTTTACATGTGCAGGCCCCTATTCCCTCCCTCCTGGCTTGTCTGTTCCATTGTAATGCCCCTGATCCGTCCCTCCTGCCCTTTATGGTCTGTTATGCTGCAGCTTTCTCTCCTGTCTGTCCATTATGGTCATCTAGCTACCATTGCCTCTTTCTCCTCTGTTCTCTGTTGTCCATGAACTTGGTAAGAGGGAGATTTTGAAACAAAACTGGGGTATTGATTTTTCCCTTTGAGTTACATTGAAAAAGAGGAGATTGTAGACAGGAGACAGATCAAATAAAGACCATTTGAGCTTAAAAACATTGGACGTTTCCTGGCTGAAACGGGTCTGTTGGCATGTATGGTTGTACTACCACTGCCTCTTCCTTCTGCCCACAATGGTCTATTATATTGCCACAGCCTCTCTTGCCAGTCCTGTATTGTTGGTTTGTTGCCCCTGCCCCCCTTTCCACTGCCCTCCATAGTCTGTTGTGCTGCCACTGCCCTTCCTGCCTGCCCAGTGTGGTCAAATTGTTGCATCTGCACTCTCCTACCTGCCTTCAATTTTCAGAGTCCGTGCCCCTGGTCTCTGCCTCTCAACAGTATCCCAATGAACAACTAGATTGCTAACATTCTATATTTATTACAAAAGTGTGGAACGCCTGACATCATCTTGATGTAATCAAAACTGTAATACCTAGAGTATTTCCTTTAGAAATTACATATATGAGAGGGTCTTATTTGCATCAAAATTATGGTTAGTGCTCTAAAAAAATTAAAATGAGGACATATTTTCTGAGTTTTCAAATAGCGACAAAGAACTTTTAAATTATTTGTAATCTTTATGTTTTTTTATCCAGTTGACCACTTGATTAAATGTTGCACCTAGGGGAGAGGATGTGGTGTTACTTCCAGAGCTGCAGACTTTGCAACTGGGGAACCAAGTTGGAGTTTCTGCTTCAGCTCAACATTCTGTGATTCTGGTCAAATCGTTTAATCTCCCCATGTCTACAACCAAAATGAATTTGATCTTGTGTGATGTAACCAATGCTTATGTAAAGCACTCCAATACTTGACAAGTCTGCACTATATAAAACTGCAAATACACAAAAAATACGTGTTTTGCACACTTTTGTCATTGGGCTACATGTGGGCTACATCTAAGTGATACTTGTGCTGCATTTGGGCTCTTTTGTCTCTGGTGGCCATCTTGGGAGATTTATTTGTTATGAAGTTTCCTAATTTCCTCATTTACTGCAGTCTCCTCAGTAGGAAATGCTTTCAGTCTTTTACTTTGATTCCATCAAGAAGGTATTCAGATATGTCACACATTTGCCATAAATTCTGAATGTTAGCACTCTAGTTGCTCATTAGATCACTGTAGTAAAGCTACTGCTCACCACGGAAGTCTGCTGCTGGTATTAAAAGTGCCTGTTTCAGTCTGCATATCAGAATTTTTTTAATGAAATAGAAGAGGATTTGAGAAGTCACTCAAAATGTGCCCTAATTTTTCTTTCTTCAGCACTAATCATAATTTCTATGGCAAAATAAACCCCCTCATTGTGTTCCTTTTTAAATTAAATGTTTTAAGTGTTACCAGTTAATTCCAATCAAGATGGCTTCAGGTGTGCCATACTTTGTCATAAGTAAGACAGTAAGCGCTCTAGTTGTTCCTAAGAACACTCTGGGACATTCTGTCATTGGGCTATACTTGGGCTACATCTGGGTGATATTTGGGTTACATTTGGGCTCTTTTGTCTCTGGTGGCCATCTTGGAGATTTATTTGTTATGAAGTTTCCTGATTTCCTTATTTACTGCAGTCTCCTCAGTGGGAATACTTTCAGTTTTTTATTTTGGTTTCAACAAGAAGGCATTCAGATGTGTCACACCTTTGCCATAAATTCTGAATGTTAGCACTCTAGTTGCTCATTAGATCACTGTAGTAAAACTACTGCTCACCAGGGAAGTCTGCTGTTGGTATTCAAAGTGCATGTTTCAGTCTGCATGTCAGTATTTTTTTATGAAATAGAAGAGGATTTGAGAAGTCAAAATGTGCCCTAATTTTTCTTTCTGCAGAACTAATCATAATTTCTTTGGCAAAATGAACCCCCTCATTTTGTTCCTTTGTAAAATAAATGTTTTAAGTGTTACCACTTTATTCCAATCATGATGGCTTCAGGTGTGCCATTCTTTTGTCATAAGTAAGACTGTTAGCGCTCTAGTTGTTCGCTAGAACACTCTGGGACATTCTGTCATTGGGCTATACTTGGGCTACATCTGGGTGATATTTGGGCTACATTTGGGCTCTTTTGTCTCTGGTGGCCATCTTGGGAGATTTATTTGTTACGTAGTTTCCTAATTTCCTGCAGTCTCCTCAGTAGGAAATACTTTCAGTTTTTTACTTTGGTTTCATCAAGAAGGCATTCAGATGTGTCACACATTTGCCATAAATTCTGAATGTTAGCACTCTAGTTGCTCATTAGATCACTGTAGTAAAGCTACTGCTCACCAGGGAAGTCTGCTGCTGGTATTCAAAGTGCATGTTTCAGTCTGCATGTCAGAATTTTTTTATGAAATAGAAGAGGGGTTGAGAAGTCAAAATGTGCCCTAATTTTTCTTTCTGCAGCACCAATCATAATTTCTATGGCAAAATGAAGCCCCTCATTTTGTTCCTTTGTAAATTAAATGTTTTAAGTGTTACCACTTTATTCCAATCAAGATGGCTTTAGGTGTGCCATACTTTTATCATAAGTAAGACTGTTAGCGCTCTAGTTGTTCGTTAGAACACTCTGGGACATTCTGTCATTGGGCTATACTTGGGCTACATCTGGGTGATATTTGGGCTACATTTGGGCTCTTTTGTCTCTGGTGGCCATTTTGGGAGACTTATTTGTTATGATGTGTCCTAATTTCCTCATTTACTACAGTCTCCTCAGTAGGAAATACTTTCAGTTTTTTACTTTGATTCCATCAAGAAGGCATTCAGATGTGTCACACATTTGCCATAAATTCAGAATGTTAGCACTCTAGTTGCTTATTAGATCACTGTAGTAAAGCTACTGCTCACCAGGGAAGTCTCCTGCTGGTATTGAAAGTGCATGTTTCAGTCTGCATGTCAGAATTTTTTTATGAAATAGAAGAGGATTTGAGAAGTCACTCAAAATGTGCCCTAATTTTTCTTTCTGCAGCACTAATCATACTTTCTATTTCAAAATGAACCCCCTAGTTTTATTCCTTTTTAAATTAAATGTTGTTAGAGTTACCACTTGATTCCAACCAAGATGGTTTCAGGTGTGCCATACGTTTGTCATAAGTAGGACTGTTAGCGCTCTAGTTGTTCTTTAGAACACTCTGGGAAGCTGCAGTAGAACACAAAGGAATCAACTGACAGTCTCTGCCCTTGTTGGATGTACATGTTTTACTGAGAATGTCAGACTTCATTCTCACATGACTGAGAAAGATAATGTGAATTTACAGAAAATATGCTCTCAGTTTAGCTTATAGATCACCTTCCAAACCTCTGTGGGAAAAGCATGAGAAAATAGTTTTCTCTCAAACATGATTCATGATATCACAGCAGAAGGCTTTTTCACATGTTAAAATCACCATAGAACACACCACAATTCCTAAAATAAGTATGGTACCATCAACAAATGATTTATAATGTAACTAAAGTCTTAAAACCTTCTATTAACTGCAATGCTTTTTAATGAGGTGCTATCATGTATATTGGTCCCAAGATGGCTGCCAACACTTCTTGGATGAAGTCCTTACAGCCAATCAGATCTCATGGTGAGATGTGTGGTTAGGCTCCGCCCAGATATATATGTGATTTTACTTTTGATTTTCTCAGGAACTACTGAACAGATTGACACCATATATGCAAAAGGCACATGCCTGACCTGAGGACTACCTCTTTGCCAAATTTCAAGTAATTCTGTTCAGCCGTTCGGGCTGTACCTTCGACTAAAGGTCCTATGGGAAAATGCATGGGGAAAACGCGTTTTGGGACCCCCCTTTTTTCTCAGCCCCCGCTTGACGAATCACCCCGAGACTTTCAGGGTGCACGCACGGTGAAAAACCTGAAAAAAAAATATTAATAAATACATAACTTAGCATTTAAAAAACCGTACAAATTCACTTAAAAAACCATAGGTTTCACACATGTTATAGTGAGCTGGACATTTCCCTCGTAAAAAAACAATGAAATTCCCACGTTATAGTTAGTGCACACAACTATAACTCACGCGACCGCAATCCTCTGCTGATGACGTCAGATATTACATCACTGATTACATATGTGTCTTTCTGAAAAATAAATATTAGTAATATATGTATAGCTAAAGATTAATGGAAGAAGACATGGGTAAATAGGTGTCTAAATACAGTGATGTAATATCTGACGTCATCAGCAGAGGATTGCGGTCGCGTGAGTTATAG
Source organism: Triturus cristatus (assembly GCF_964204655.1). NCBI lineage: Eukaryota > Metazoa > Chordata > Amphibia > Caudata > Salamandridae > Triturus > Triturus cristatus. Next base: position 857,751,304 of record NC_140581.1, on the reverse strand, counting down.
TTGCCTGCACTAACTATAACGGGGGAATTTCATTGGTTTTTTACGAGGGAAATGTCCAGCTAACTATAACATGTGTGAAACCTATGGTTTTTTAAGTGAATTTGTAAGGTTTTTTAAATGCTAATTCCTAACTATGACGTGTGTGAAAGCTATGGGGGATATACCTAAGTGAATATATATATATATATATATATATATATATATATATATATATATATGTATATATATATATATATATATATATATATTATCTACTGGCGGTCGCCAGTAGATAGTTATAGTTAGGACCATGTTTCCATAGGAAATCTGAAAATTCTATTTTGAATAACTTTGGCGCCGGTTGACGGATCCTCGCGAAATTTTCAAAACGCATGGGGCGCTCAGCTCAGCTCCTACCCTGAAAGTCTCAGGGTGAATCGTTAAGCAGGGGCTGAGAAAAAAGGGGGGTCCCAAAACGCGTTTTCCCCATGCATTTTCCCGTAGGACCTTTAGTCGAAGGTACAGCCCGAACGGCTGAACAGAATTACTTGAAATTTGGCAAAGAGGTAGTCCTCAGGTCAGGGATGTGCCTTTTGCATATATGGTGTCAATCTGTTCAGTAGTTCCTGAGAAAATTGCAGTTAAAAGTACATAAATATCTATAAGCGCGCACCGTGTGTGCACCGTGCGCGCACCGTGCGCGCACCTTAACGTGCGCGAGCGTAATTGTGATTGGTGGTTACATGTCAGTCAACATTCGAATCGGTTGAAATAAGGAAGTGTCTTCCGCCATTTTGTGTGTGACAGTGAAAAAGAAAGGTGGAGAACGTGAAAAGGGGGCAGGGTACAGAGTTCCTGACCCCCTAGCTTTTGTCAGGGGGTCCCTGAAGGACCCCGAAGGGTGAAAAAAACATTTAATTTTTTTTTTAAATCGCGAGGTTCGCGCACGGCGGAAAAAAATCATTAAAAAAATAGAATTAAAAATTAAATTTAACTGTTTAGATGTTAGGTGGCTCCAAAAAGAGCCGTTGTGTTAATTGAGGAACAGAGGAACAAAAAAATGAAAAAAAGTAGGGGGTGCCGCATGTGTGCTGCTGTATCTTGCTCTCTATCAGGGGAATGCTGGTGTCACCATAAGAGAGAAGAGCATTACACACATTGCACCGTATATGCACCCTCTTGAACAGAGGGTGCATATCCAGAGGAACAGAAGCAGGTGAAGCTGCCGCCGCAGATGAAGTGCTCAGCTGAGCTGCCGATGATGTGCTCGGCTGAGCTGCTGCGGATGTGCTCGGCTGAGCTGCTGGAGGGTTGTCTCTAGCAGCTCAAGCAAAAGCCACAGGATGTACTCCTTTAACGTACCTGATCATAGTGAAAATACTAAAAGAGTATTTCTTTTTAGGATCTCCTCTTGATAAGACAACACCACAAATAGTGCAGGTGACTTTTGGAGCATTCACCTTCTTCTGCCCCTCTGGAAATGTAAAAAATTGCCATATAAAAGAGTCTTTCTGTTTCCTCTGTCTCTGTAGCACAAGGGTCTCCTACTCACTCACAGAAGATGACTGCTGCTCTGCCATTCTCAAGTACTGGAGTACTGGAAAAGCTGCTCAGCTCCTTCTCCCAGGGAATCAGAAGAAATAATGAGGGCAGTGGGTGTGGTGTTGGAAGTTTCTGGAACTGAAACTACTATAAACCAATGAAAAGTGTTGTTTCTTAATCACATGACCTGAAACTACTATAAATCAATGAAAAGTATTGTTTCTTAATCACATGCCTTGCCGTGCGCGCACCGCGCGCGCACGGTGCGCGCACGGAGCATGCGCGTACGGAGCACGCGCATACGGAGCACGCGCGCATGTGTTTACGGAGCACGCACGACGTACGTATGCGCACGTGGAGCACGTACGCAAGCGCACACGGAGCACGTACGCATGCGCGCACCGTGCGCGTACTGTGCGCGCACGGTCAAAATCCCTTAAAAGAATATATATATATTTTTTAAGTGTTTATAAATTTATAGAAGATATTAACTATGCTGTTCAACTTTATCCAAATTAAAAAAAAAGAAGAGCTGAGCCATTCCATATTACAGGATACAGTCAATCTATAAATATATACATAGGTAGCTTATTGTAAAATAAATATTTAAAAAATATAATAATACATTCATAAATTAGCATTTACAAAACCTTGCAAATTCACTTAAAAAACCATAGGTTTCACACATGTTATAGTTAGGAATTAGCATTTAAAAAACCCTGAAAATTCACTGAAAAAACCATAGATTTCACACACGTTATAGTTAAGAATTAGCATTTAAAAAACCTTGCAAATTCACTGAAAAAACCATAGGTTTCACACATGTTATAGTTAGCTGGACATTTCACTCGTAAAAAACCATTGAAATTCCCCAGTTATAGTTAGTTCAGCTAACTATAACTCGCGCGCCCGCAAGTCACACATTACATCACTCATGACATGGTCAGTGATATCACTCATGACATCACTGATGACATCTCAAATGACATCACTGATGACATCACTGATGACATCATCCTTGTGTAAGAGTGGCAGATCTCCTCTTATCCGAATATAAACTTTGATACACATATTGAAAAATACAAACTAAGGTTTTGAATACTATAGAGATACCAATACCAGTTAGAACAACCTATTCAGTAATTCCAAAATATGCATGTGCATCCACTCATTCATCAACACTTCTATATAGTCACTCATACATGTACTCAGTCATCATATGTACTCATACACCTATACATCCTGTTACACACCTACACTCATACATAGAGTTGCTCACACACATACTCACACATGCAAAAAAACATCCATTTACTTGCATGTACAGCTATACACACACCAGTACACTTACTTCTACAGAAACGTACACATACTTACTCTCTAAAACAATCACTTATAGAAACACATACTTATTCATACAGGAACTCTTCCAATCTCTCACTCTCATATATCCTCACTTATATACATCAATACTCACGTATACTAGTTCAAAACATATGGACTTACTCATTAAGACACTATTGAGACAGTCATTCACTCTCTTACTCACCCATACACACACTCATCCACCCATACTGTCCTGCTCACATACTGTCTTCAAAATACATACAAACAGTGAGTCACTCATTCATGCATCCATACGCTAAGTAACATCCCCCACTAAACCATACAGACACTCATACTGATACTCTAAAATCGAACTAATAACCCATATACACACTCATGTAGCTACTCACCAACCCATGCAGCCACTTATACACAAAGCGAGACGCTGATATAGATTTATAAATATTTAAACATTACTCACTAATACTTGTATTCGCTAAGATACTGTTAATAAGTCAGTTATACAATTAATTTTACAAAACAAAACATCCATTTAGACACTTATTTACCCATTTTTTCTTCCATTAACCTTTAGATATGCATATATAAAAAAAATATTTTTCAGAAAGACACACATTCACTGGATGATGTTATCAGTGATGTCATTTGAGATGTCATCAGTGATGTCACTGACCATGTCATGAGTGATGTAATATGTGACGTCATCAGCAGTGGATTACGGGCGCGCGAGTTATAGTTAGCTGAACTAACTATAACGGGGGAATTTCAATGTTTTTTTACGAGTGAAATGTCCAGCTAACTATAACATGTGTGAAACCTATGGTTTTTTCAGTGAATTTTCAAGGTTTTTTAAATGCTAATTCCTAACTTTAACATGTGTGAAACCTATGGTTTTTTCAGTGAATATATATATATATATATATATATCTCCTTGACTTCCGCCTCACCACTGGATTCTCCATGCAACGGAATCGGACCACGGTAATTTGTGCTTCAATATTTATTTAGTGCACAGTCACCATAATGCGTTTCGGCTCCACACGAGCCTTGATCACATGACATGGGACAGTTGTAACACTGGTTTTTATAAAGTGACGAGTGCTGATGTGGCTTACGACGTGAGCAAAATCGCAATGGACATAGAAAACATTTAAAATTGAATATCTTGCTGATATTTTACACAATGTATATTGGACAATGGGAAATAAAAGGATAAAAAGTTGGCATTGGCTCAAAATACATAAAATAGCACCAGAATTATTATAAGTATAAATACATTTTTTGGAGCCATTTCCTCTGAGATTTAAACACACAATAAGCATCTGGCCATAGGTGACCTTACTACCTCTAAATACAGTGTAATCTCAGTCCATGTTGCTTTTATAATTTCTGTATAATACATTTATTGGCAACACATAGCCAAAATAGACTTTTATCCTTTGTCAGCCTTACATTTCTACACATTTTGTCCTGGATGTCAAAATTGCTAGTCATAAAAGGGCTATGGTGCAAAGTGAAAATAAGTCTATAATGACCTCACGTATAGCATTCCTCATGACCTGTTATATGACATCATTTATATCACTGATGAGATCACTCTTGTTTTTCCCAAACCTACAGAACAGACATTTGCACCCTATTCCCAGTTTCAGACAGAAGTTGGTCATAGAAAGTGTGTCGTTTATTTCCTCCCTGTATCGAAGTGCAGATGGAATTTGTTACACCCCCCATCTTTCAACGAGTGGGGAGAGAAAATATATGTTCTGTTCCCATGGTACTACTCGTCTGTATTGGATGGGAATTTCATAGCCCCCAACATGCTCAGGTGTGGGGGTAAATGTTGTTTTGCTTCCATTCAACCCTACTGTGGTCAAGCAAATGAAAGAGGGGGATTTCTTTGAATTCCCTGACAATCTGTGGCTCTTATGCCCCACCACCCTGCCTATAGGTGAGAGGTGTATAAATGACACAAGAGGCTGATAACAGCTGTATGAAGTTTTTCTGGCCACATGCAATAATGTGGGTCACAAAGAGTGGGCAGCTCCAACCCCTCCTAATCTCTATTTCCATTTATGAGCAGGGTGGATTAGCCTCTGTCAGCTGCACCACTCCATCACTCCACCATAGCCAGGGCCCTGCAGCACTATGTTGGCTATCGAGTAACAGCTCAGTTGCAGTGACCCCTGCAGCCTGTTAGTAATTGTGAACAGGGGACATGTGTGGCTGTGAGATATAGCGCCCACAATGATGTGGATAACAAGGGAGTGGCTCCGCTCTGAGCTGCCTCAGTTCTATTGTCATAAATTGAAAGATGGTACTGGGGCACCTTGAAGAAGACCTCACCAAAAAGGAACCCCCTCTCCCTTGAACAAGACGAGATGGTGTGGGTAAATATCTTCACTCTCACTTCTAAGCAAGACTGGTGTAGATATTCAAAACATTATACCCTTATCTTCTAATAGGGCAGGGCAGAGAGCACACTTTCCCTCTTCTCTCAGACAAAGCAGAGGTATTCAAAATTAACAACAGTCATTGGTCAAGATAGGATGCCGAAGGAACGTAATGACCCTGTTGAGATAAAAATGTTCCCTGCATAACTCTGGAGGGCATGCACCCTTGCTGTGATTTAATCGCGCATTAAGTCACTGATGTACCTTCAATTATTTTTATTTTTATTTTGTCTTAGTGAACATTAAAGTCACATGTGCTTACTGAGGGTCTGCACTCAAAGTGCAACCCTTATAGAAAGACTGACTAATGTTCTTTTATGAGGCTGAGTAAGACTGACAGTATTTGGAGCATTCATTTTAAGTAAATGGGGCAGGCCTTTTTTGCCTTCAAGGGTCCTAATGGGCTCTCCTGCTAAAGGCTGCTAAATCCGTGGAGAAGGAGGTCATTTGGGGGGGTGCCCAAAAGAATTATTGCACTGGGCGCCACTAGCACTACAGACCCCTTGATCCATCCATGTGGGACACTGAAGTTGAGTGTGTATGCACTATATATGTATGAGGCATAGTGAAAACAAAGAGTCCATCTTGAAATCCCTTTGTGAAGGACTCCATAAAATGGTGGATTGGGGAGACTGCCAAGGCCTTTTGTCTGACTTGACCAGCAGGCACTCCAACAGAGATGTTTGTAAAGCTGGGCTATGGCAGCTGATGGGTGGGTTTCCATGTCCTTTACTTTGTGATGGCACTCTCAGCTCCACCCCCACCCGTGCCTGCTGCATCTGTGTTACAAAGACTGTTAATGGGACAGTCTAAGTTAAATACACAAAAACAGCCGGACAAGCACAAACCAGCTTCGGAGAAGGTCTCCTTGCAATAGCAACATCATCTGCAATATCTGATTGCAGGAGACTCCCCATATATTTTACATGGCACAAGCTTGGTCAGCCTCAAAACAACTACTGGGCAGGTGCTCTGCTTAAGGTGACATTTTCTTTACCAGGGATGGGAGACATACACCAACCGGTGCATTTGTGAAATTAAAAGGGCTCCACGACTGGCAGTAGACACTAATGAAGAAATATGAAACATTAATCTTGCCATTTGGAAGAGTGGAGTGGGTGTAGGGATGCAATTTTCCATTTGTAAATTTCTCACACAATTGCTGCATGAATTTTCAATTAGATTATGTCCTGTGTTCCCTCCACGGTATGTGCATTTGCCCAGGCACATACAGCTTTCCCCAGAGCACAGATCATTCGAGGCACTTGGAGAAAACCTGTCTTTTGCTACTGGCTTATCTTTTAAAATGAAGATCAGTGTGAAAGGAGATCTATCTCTTGCGCTCGGATAGGAAGATAAAGCAACCCGGCTGGGACACAGTGGTGGGGGGAAAGCTGCACATTTAGCCTGGGCACACAGGGTGACTGCTGAGGACTGGGTAGGATGCGTTCACTTACACCACCTGTTTCACAGTTAGCCTGGAGATGGGAGCTGCACAGAGGGCTTTGTGCAGGGTCTGCCTCCTGCCCAATACCCGTGAGGCATGGAGCACTAAATGCACTGTTTTGAGAATTAAAAGGGATAAAGAGATGTGAAGTGTCAATGTTTATTCACAGGGCTGATGGCAGAAAGGAACTGCAGTACATCAAGCACCCTGCACAAAGAAAGAACGTAACCTGGAAATGATAAGGCACAGGATTTCTGAAGCACACCTTGAACCCGGGGAGGCACTGAAGCGCTTAGATTCTGCTGTGGAATATAAACAGCTATGCTGAATGTGAGGGACTGATCAAAGCATTTCAAGGATCCCCTGGCTTAGACATCAGTGAGCACCCAGTTCAGAGAGGAGGCAGGGCAGTTAGCGCCCTTACCTGTTAGCTGTGCTGTTAGCTAACAAGATGCTAACTCAAAACAGGTGATAGCCCAGATTATTTTCTGGCCATACTCCCTTTAAATGCAGACCATCTTTGCAGTCATTAAAGCCCTTGTCCCTCTTTTTTATGCATACGTCTTTATTTTGTTAAATTTAGAGAAAGCAAACAGTCATTTGTTCCCAAAGCATAATGTTGTTTCCTTAATGATGGGTTATATGTAAGATAGCTGAAGGTATTTGTTGTGATCTTGCTTAGATGGTACTGTTATAGCACCATGCAGAACTTTCACACGCTAATGTTCTGTTGTCATGGTGCTGTCCTCGCAGGTCAGCTGCTTTGTCATTTGCCACTGGCTGTTGAGAGGAACACCACGTTTTGATGAGCTGTCAGAGAATAAACCCTAAATGGACAATTATATCTTCTTCCAATCCTAATTTCTACAGTATTTTATAACCAGAACGTTAGAAAGTTAACATGAGCAAGGTTAGCATGATAACAGCACAGGAGAAAAGGGTATGAGTTTTCAGAGATTTTTGTGGCAGTAATGAGGACATTGTATTTGTCCTTCAATCAGCATTGGATTGAAGTTGAAAATAAACCCAGTGTGAAAATGTAATCATTATTTCCGTCACCAAGGATGATTCCTGCTGTAAATGCAGTTAGCTCTATGCCCATTGTATTGCAAAATGTGAGATCACCCTTTGCCCATAGGGTCACACATTCTTACAGAGATAGAAATATCAATTTAATGATCATTGGTTTGCACATAGCACTGATATGAGAGGGGCTCTTGCTGTGTGTCTTTTTAACAATAAATGATATACTGAGAATACGTTGGAAGCCTCTGATGCTCCATCAGTGTGCACAGACTATGGTGCGCGTTCTTGAGAAACAAACACAGTGCTTCACATCAGTGAAAGGATGGCAATTCTGCTACCCATGGCATTTTGGTAAGGTCTTAAACAACGTGAGTTAACAGCCAGTCAGGTCTGGAGACAACAATAGCCTGAGAGCACTTTACCCTCCCATTTTAAACAGTGTAAAGTGTTTGACTATATAAGGTATGGGTGCCATGGAGAGCCTCTAAATCTCATAACTCACTGTTATTGCGTGGCAACAGTTGATAACAAAACTCATTACCCACTGTTGCTACATCATAAAGACATTCTAGGCTAGGCTGACAAGGCTCTCTAAGAGCCTGTCAGTGCTGCACTGCTTGCCTTCTTTGAGTGAAAGCAAAAGGCCCAGTGCAGGAGTGGGAAAGAAAGGCAGGGAAGGTGGTAAGGGTTGGCCAAGGGTGGCAGGTAAGTCTTATATTTTTACCTTTGGGACATGGATACATAATAGAATAATATGTATAGCTCCCCTCAATAGTTCTCTGCCACTGTGTAGCAGTTGAGAGCTGGGCCAGATGATCTTGGGGGCTATACATAACATAAAATTATATATGGGTAAAAAGTGAATTACATGAATGTTTTTCACCTCAGGGTTCTGAATGACATCATCGACAACTCAAACTTCGCACTTGTTATCTATTTGATGGCACTCAGAAACCTTTGGTGAAAAACACCCCCACAATTCACTGTTACTCATCTATAATTCTATATATGTTGAAAAGAACACCGCAACTTTGTGATTTCAGGAATCCATGAAATAAATCTTCCACCACTGGAATATGTTGCAAGGTTTGTATTTTCACACGTCTTTAATTTCACCATGTGAAACCAAAGGCTGAACTTGAGGCTAAGATGTTGATCAATTACAGTGGCCGACAAGGTGCTTGTTGTCTGTGAACTATAGCTGTAGCCATGAAAATGTGATAAAATCATAAAGATGCATGAACAAAAACTGTGTTGGGGGTATATCCTTGTAATATATCATGGTGCTCATTTTTTCTGCTAAGTTTATTTAAAAAATCACATGTATTTGCAGATAAGGGGAGAGAGTTTGATAAAGTAGAATATGGCGCAACACAGGAATGTTTGCTCTCTCTGGGTAATGTGTGTCTTGAGGTCCATTTCTTATCATACACTTACTAGCAAGGTTTAGGCTGATTCTATACACTACCAAACTAGATTCAAATGGGAGCAGAGGAATATGTTAAACTAGAGATTACCCAAGAGAACACAATTTAGCAAAATGGAGAGGCCTACATTTCCTGGTGTTGTATTGATATTTGGATCTGAGTCAGTTGGTAGTTACTGGCCAAATCTGTGGTGATACTTCTTCCAAAGGTCCAGGAGTGAACTGAAGAGTGGGTCTGAACGTCCTATCTTAAAGCTCTGGGGCCCTTTTGCTGGAAGGTAGAAAAATCTTCTAGAAGGTTATTTGAAGTGCATGGAATTTCCTGAATCCTCTGCCCTGGCTCCAAGAAGGCAGAGCACCTGCTTTTTAGTTGTTAATGGGGCTGTGCTCAGCTACACCCCCCCCCCATCCTCCTAGTAGATGGCCCATTCAGGCACACCTAATCTCTATATTGTGTGACTGTCTGGTAGGAATCCACAAAGTCTAACTGTTAGCTACACCCAGTCATGTGACTTAATAAGGGCTACAGGCACGAAAGGGGAAAGGGATTAAGTACAGGAAAATGCTAACTTTCTAAAAGTGACATTATCAAATTGTAATAAAATATCTATCTTCACCATTAAAGAGAGTTTATCATTACAATTTCATAGACACCAAACTTGATATAGCCAACTGTTCCCAACTGCAGTCCTCCCAGTAGTGTAAAATTGATTTTATGACTTTTTTTTACTACCAGGGCATGTAAAACTTAAAATTCACGCCCAACCTTTTAATTACACTGCACCCTGCCCTAAGGGCTACCCAGGGCCTACCCTGGGGGTGATTTATATGTAGTAAATGGGGAGTTTAAGGCTTGACAATGGGGTTTCAATACCATGTCGAAATGACATTTTAAAACTGTGTTCAAGCTGCAATGGCAGGCCAATGACATGTTTTAAAGTGCTACTTATGTAGGTGGCAAAATAAGTGCTGCAGTTCCACTAGGGGCATTTAATATACAGGTCCTGTGTCTATAGTATGCCACTCTACAAGGGACTTACAAGTAAATTAAATATGCCATTTGGGTAGAAGCCAATGTAACCAAGTTTAGGAGGAGTGAGCACAAGCACTTTAGAACTTGTTAGCCATGGTAAAGTGTACAAAATCCCAAGGCTAACAGAACAAAGTCCAGCAAAATTGGAGGAGGCGAGGCAAAAGCTTTTGGGGAAGACCACCCTCAGAATGGCAGGTCTAACAATTTACGACTACTGACTGATTTAGATTTGATAATTTAAATGGTTATAGATTCTCTCCTGAACATGTTTGACACATTGTTATTTGTATTTCATGGCTTGATCATATAAATAATGAATATAACTATCACTATAGACTACACCATCTGCACATGTTGGTTACACAAACACTATTACATCTCTACTAGTGCAGAAAGAACAACACAAAACAAGTGCATTGAACTGAGTTGGCAAAAAATAGTGGGGTTATGTGATCCTATACTGATTATTTAGAGTTACTCAATGCATTGATTGATTCCTAGTTGTCATTAATTGCCGTTAATAATAGTGACAATCACTATAAATAGGAGATCAACATTAATAGTGACAACACACAGCTGTCAGGTTCTACGTTCTTTATATCTTAGAAACTCGTCTTATACATATAATTTAGAAAGTTAACACATGATCGGCTAACGAATGTGATCAATAATAGAAACTATCAATATATTAAGAGACACATACTAATGTTCGCGATGATTACTAATGTAGGTAGTAGGCAATCTGTATAAACCATGTTGGAATTAACAACTGATAGATAGTAATAATAATATTACAAGATGGCCAACATGTTTCTGTTACAAGTTTGCCATGTGTTTTTGGTACAGGTACATCTACTCAACACTAGCTTCTTTCAAGTCAGGACTCGCTATCTTGTTTGGGTATGAAAAGATAAACGGTGTCCAGCAGGCTGACTGTTTCATGTATTCTTGTTGGCATGGTTAATTTATTCAATATTGACCAATATTAACCATCTGGTTCGGTTTGGGATTTGGAGATATTGGACTGAGAGTATTGAGGATTCCTATACTCTTTCAATCACCTTGTAACCATCTGATGGGTAAATAACGATTGAAAACAACCTGTATAATTGCTTGGGAAATCTTTCAGTCGCTGTTTTCCAACTTGGCAAGGGAATACCAGGAGGGATTGAACAGTTTAGTTTTGGATGAGCAAATGCCTAAAGTGAACAAAGCTCTATGTAAAAGTGATGAATTATGATGTGCCCAGTTCATTTTGTAGCCAACACACAACCTTAAAAAACTGTGCTGATTAATGGGCAAATGTTTCTTATGTGTCTGATTGCACACAACTTCACCTTCCAGATTTGTTTTCAATAGCGCAGGACATATTTAAATGTCAAGAAATAGAATGAGATTGCAGTGTTTTAGCATAGTCTGTTATAATTCTGTGTGGCAATACAAGAGATTTGTTTTGGGCTTAGTATCTCATTTAAATGCCTTTTTAAATACCAATTTAGGACTTTAAAGTATTCCGTATTCTGTTTTGCTAAATGGAGCACACAAGATGGCCAACATGATTTTGTCATGTATGCACTACCATTCCTCCTTGAGTGTATTAGATGGAGATATTTGGATTAGTAATACAAGTAATTTATTCTAAATACATGCACAAGTATTTATTATCTACAACCTGTGATACATAGCAAGTCTATGACAAAGCTCTTGAGAAGAATGAATTGATAAGTAAGTGATCAAATTTCATCTGAACTTAATATCAGATCACATTGTTAGCATTTAACACTTTGCATAATTTGTTCTAGTGATGACATTTTGAGACTCTGACCACTAATGCCACTACAATTGTTTTGTAATAGTAGATTTTTAAACTTTGTGATTTATATTCTTAAATAAGGGAAAAGGGGTTTTAGACAGAAGGATTATTAGAAATGTTTGCATCTTATTTATTAAAAATAATGAAGCTTTAGTTCATAATTACATTGCGGTGTTTGCAGGAATACCAGAGTTATAATACGTCCTCATGCCTACTTTGTATTTTATCGATTTCTACCTAATAAAAGAGCAGAAAACGTTGTTAAAAGATAATAAATCAATAATTTACTTGATAGTAAAACAGAAAAAAATGACCTTAGATGGTTTCAAATTAAATCAGATGATAAAGATAATGCTGATTTTAGATGTTGGATGTGTTTGGCCTAAGTATTATATTTTAATAATATTTATATGTAATATTACAGCCTTGAAATTCCTGCTGGAGCAACACATTTTAACTGAAGATGTTACCTATCTGTCTATCAAATTTATAAAGGAATAAGGTGATATGGTCTACACATGTAACGGTTATGGTTTTGTTTCAAATTTGAACCACCATCGTAAATAATACTGTATAGGAGATTGATTGTGAATCCACATTTTTCTGACTACATTTTTAAAGTGCTTCTCCTTTACCACATCTATTGAAAGTTTGGTCTGCTGTACTCTAAGGGCTGTAGACGGGAAGCCCCTAGGGTTATGAGCACCTATACTCTTTGAATGTTAGGGCACTCAGGGAAATGGAGTGACACTGAATCACAGTTTGTGAATCAAGCAGAGTTTATCCTCAGGCTTGTCATGTTGTCTAGAAATATCTTTTGATTAGGCTCAACTAATCTCCAAATTACAGATTTGGAAATTAAGAATGAACTTTTTCACTTGGTATATGGCATAGAGGGTATTAACAAGTATGTTGATGATGACATAAGAATAAAAACTTTGGATTGGATATATGTACGCCATGAATCAGGGAGTAATATGAAAGCAACATCGAAATTTATAACTTAAATGCAACAAGTTTCTATGTGCATGTGCTCCAAATTGGTTACATCAGACCTATGGAGAAAATCAGTTTGTCGTACAATGTATGATAGTGTTATGTCTAAATAAAAAATGCTTCTAATTGTACTGTGAACCCATCTGACAAAGGGGAGAATATTGTGATAGGGCCATGAATATGACTGAGGCATATCATCGATTAAACAATACTGACTGTTATATCATGAAACCCAGATCAGATTATCTAAGTGGCAATAGACTTGCCACATTAAATTGAGTGATTGGTGTGAACAGGGACTTTTGTTTAATGCCAAATATCTTTTTCTTGAAACTAACTATCCCAGAATCCTAGTTTTGCACCTACACCTGAGGGTACATAAAATGTAAACATTTGCCCAGGAAGGCCAATTATTTGAGCGCTCTGCAGTATTTTGTAAGCCACCTCCAAATATATTGAATATTTCCTGTTTCTGCATGTTCATTGTTTATCATCTTACATAAAAGAGACAAATGATTTTCTGGGAAGATATGATTTAAAGGGGGAATCAGATTATTTTCTGATAACTGATAAGTGTCATTGTTATAAATTAGTAGAGTGCTTGTGGAAAGCTTGAGGGCACGTAAATATTTTTTATGCTCCAGACCACTGAAATGTTATTAGCATACTAAAATATTACTGACGATTATGGAGATACGGCTCGCTGAGAATATTTTTCTGTTTCATGTTGAACTCTTCAACCAAATGAGTGGAATTGCAATGGGGACTCCCTTCGTCCTCAGCTATGGAAATTTGCAAATGGGCTGATGCTAGGAGCAGGTGGACTTGGGACCCGACATGGCACACTGCTCAGAACACTTAGGGGCAGATTACTTATGTTTCACACAACACAGCAGGTAACATGCAACTTCCCTTTACGTGAATGGGAGACAACAGAAATATGCCATATATATATATTAAGCTACGGAACACTTTTACTCTCTTCTAGAGCATGCAGACTGTGTGCTGCCTAGTACCAATGAAGGAACCCTCAAGCCATGCTGCAAGGTTGCCTGCGTTTCAGGAATGACTGTTTCTGAGCAGCAATGATTCCTTCCTGCACAAAAACAGTCCTAAGATGCAATTTGCTCTTTCTATGTGTGATGCAGAATATATCATGCACTAAAAGAGGAAGTAATGAGGAGTAATTAAGATATTTCTCCTTGTCACGCTTCTCCGCAATAGGCACACCATTTTGGAGCAATCCCAGGTGTGCTGCCTTAGGAAAATAGGGGCTTGAAATGCCTATCACAACAAAATTTAATGCAATGCAGCACAAGCCGCTGTCCTGTGTTGCATTTATTTAAAAAAAATAGGCAAGGTGGCACAAATCGCCGCTTGAGCGGCTTTGCAAATCCCATTTAAGTACATGTGTTGCCTTGTAAGGACTTGTGTTAAGCAAGAATAGCACATGTCCTTCATGAATATGCCACTTAATTAGTCCTTAGCAAATATTCCCCTTAATTCTTTGGTTAAATTTTATGCATGACCTTTTCCTTATTTGGAAATTAACCATCATTAAGCATCAGGATTAATGTCTTCACTCTATGACATCATCTTAAACCTTAGTTTAGCTAGTATGATGAGCAAGACAGAGACTGGAATTTTGGATGTAAAATTATCACTAATGACCCACAAAATAGAGACTTCGATATATAGAAAACAGACCACTATTAACTGTGTTTTTCATGCGTTTAGTTGCAATCCAATCCTTCTCAAACAGACTCTTCTATATGGAGAATTCCTTCAAGCAAGGAGAAACTGTAGCACAGAGACCACTTCCTCAAAGAACAGACCTATATGATTGAAAGTATAAGAGGCAGAAGATACTCTGAAACTACCCTGAATGCTGTCATGTCTAGAGTAAATCATAACAAAAGGGGCAAATTACTATATGAGAAGGAAAGGGGTAAAAATCAGAGGAACTTAGACTCACAGATTATTTACACCCTTCAGCTCTGAACACGTATCCATACGTACTATATCGAGTAAACATTGGGCTTTACTGAAGAATTATCCAGCTATAGGAAATGAAATTTCATCTAAAGCCAAATTGACTTTCAGAAGGGCTGTATCTAAGAGAGATACTCTGGTGACCAGCAGTCACAAAGAATTTAAAAAAGCAATATGGTTATCACCTGAGCAAGGTTTTAGAAAATGCTGTAAGTGTAAGGCAAGCAAACATGGAAGGGATCGAAATCAGAAGTCTTATACCACCCCCTTCTCCAGTGATCTGAAGCTCAAACAAATCACTTAATTGCAAGGATGAATATGTGGTTTTGAGTTCATTTGTCTTTGCTCAAAGAAATTTATAGAGAGTACTACTTTATCAGTACTTGCACGCATATTACATCTCATTACAGAATATTGATCCCTGTTACCTTGTAGCAGGGGAGTTTGATATGTATCACATAAAAAATGTGATTTGTTGAGTTATTTTGCAAGAGATCAAAATAGCAGTGGCAGAGAAAGGGAAAGCTCCGATATGCTTAGAGTTGAGCAACATCATGGAGTTGGATCTGAAAAAGCCAAATAGTTGGAAACTTCATGAGGAGCTGTGCATGAGTTTGTAAAAGTAATTGATTGCTGTTACTTATGCTCACATGAGAATTCCTTAGATTTTAACAATCTTTTCTTATTATGTATCATGTACTTTCTATGCCTTCTCACCTTATCTTTCTCTCTCAGGATGGTGGATACTATGTTTGAGAGTCAGTGACCTATTTGTTGATTGATCAACAGAAGCCTAGCTTGAAAGAAAGGAGTTAAATGAAAATGATTTTCTAAAGCAACTGGAATAATGTTGAATTAATTTGTATGTTTCTCATGAATACACTCCCACTGGAGAAGGATGTTTGCATTTAATTATAGGCTGAATCCAGTACTATAAATTCAATTTTGAATTGACTTGAATATAATGTTATTAATTACTTATTTGCCAACTATACTTTACCATCTTAAGATACCCAACCAATGAACTCTAGGTTTTGCCTACTTGGCCAGGATATGACACAATTATTTTGATGAGTATATCCCCACTGGTCTTTTGATAATAAACTAAACTCTCAAGCACAACATATTTCTGTGTGTTATGTACTTTTAGACTCAAGAACTGAATGTCACTCAATCTATACCTGAACAATATATGAGTTGGTTTTGGAAATTATGGAAATTTGGAACGGTTGTACTGATAACATTTCTATGCAAATACTGCATGGAAATGTCCTTGAATTCTAGCACATTATACATTAATTCCAACTCTGTGAGGATTCTGAGCAGTGTATTGCTTATGATCACTATGCACATGTTTCCACATACTGGGGATAAGAAAATCTGTGGGCCCGATTCACAAAGGTAAATTTACACTTAAATCTAAGTTTACTACCTTTTGGTATTCAGAAAGGTAGGTTACTTCTTGCAACTGTACTACTAGTAAACTCACTAGTATTACAGCTACTAGCAGTACATTTACTACTATTAAAGTTATTAGTAGCAAAGTTACTAGTAGTAACTTACGTTTGTGAATACTAAAAAGTAGTAAACTTAGATTTAAGTTTAAGTTTACTACTTAAGTCTAAATTTACTACTTTTTGATAGTTGCAAAGTTAAGTTTTTTTTAAACTGACTTTACTACTAGTAAACTCACCACTAGTAAAGTTACTACCAGTAAACTTACTACCAGTAAACTTACTAGTAGTACAGCTACCAGTAGCAACTTACCTTTGTGAATACCAAAAAGTAGCAAAATTGGACATAAGTCTACGTTTACCTTTGTGAATCGGGCCCTTAATCAATCTTGTTTTTTCGCCTATGACCAAGGCTTGATACAGCCAAAATGTGCTGACTTGGCTGATTCCAGTGCTTGGAATACAAGTGCCTTGTTTTACTATAGATTGAGGCTGGTTATGAAATGTGACTAGAATGGCAGTTCAGTCCCCACTTGCTGAGCACCCTCCCCGATATGGTTGCGCGGTCGCATGCCGCTATACCACTTGTTGAACTTTTCATGATAATATATTCACTGGAAAAAACAGAGGTCAAAGTGATGTTATAGTTAGAAGTTTAAAAAAATGACTGAAAATCACCAAGGATATTTTACGGAGCTAACTATAGCTTGTGGCCCTGACGCGCACTGCTTATCACTTCACATATTACATCACTCGTGACATATTAATTAACATCATTGATTACATCACTGGTAACAGCTCAAATAACATCATTGGTGAAATCATTGATGACGTTATTGTTTCAGCATTCTGCACATAGATCAGAATTAGGAATTGTGGGGAAAATATCACATTCTACCATTTTGAATGGCTGGATTGAACAATTAAAGGCTACATAAAAGAAGGAAATAACTACTGAAGACTTTGAGATAGCTTTGAATGAGAAGCTAGGACGTATAAAGATGGTCCAGTTTGCATTGCTCTCTAGAGTGAAAATAGAGTTAATAAGGTATGTTAACAAAGAGGGCAGAGCGGTCCTCACTGTAAAGTCTGGTGGACGAGAAAGTGAAAGGTTTATAGCGAATTAATCAGGAAGCGAGTTCTATGTATGTTGAATAGTGAGAGAAAAGAATAGTAAGAGAAGGGAAAAAATAAACACCAAAAATAAATTCAGATGCAGCGGAAGTGGTAGGCTTGTTACAGAGAGCAACCATCAAGCAGAGTGAGCGGGGAAGAAGATGACTGCAGTTTTAAAGGAATTAAAATACAGATGAATCGTGAGAATTCATTTTCAGATCACAGTGAACTGTTATTTTCGTGAGCAAGATTTTAAAAAAAAAAAAAAACAAGTGAAACTGAACTATTTTGAACTATTACAGTAAAAATGAAGTTGAAAAGCCAACCACTGAGATGATAAAAAACACAATAAGCTGTTATAAAAAAAATAGATTGTTGTGCGAAATGAGTGGTGGTTACTAATAATTTTTCATGTTTATTTGAGGTGAGCACAAATGATTAATACGTGAGAAAAACAGAGTTAACAGATTGGAGAGGGAGCTGCCCCCCCCCCCCCTCCCTACATTTCCTGCCAGTCCTGCTGAGGGCAGAGGGGAGAGCAGAGTTAAGGGTGGTTGCTTTTTTATGATGGTGCTATTAGTAGTACTGGTTGAATATTGACAAAGTGGAAGAGCTTGGAAGCAGAATGAAAGGAAGCAGAATGGACAAAATCAAGCAGAAGGAGATGAGTGACTGAATGAAAAAAAGAAGTAAAAGATTAGGTTATAATTATGTCAGTAGAGAGAGCTAAGTAACTCGTGCCAACGCCTGTGTGGCACTGCAACCAGTGGCTCATGCACAGTAACGCCCTCGAAGAAATCACTCACACAATGAGCTTCTAAATAGGTGCTCATGCGATGTCAGTATCTGGAAGTCATAAAAAGACAATCGAGATACATTAGCGTACAGACAAAACACAATTATCACTGAAGAAAATGTCCCCTGCTTTATTCACACAACAATCATAACAGCAGTGGAAAATATCAGCTTGAACGATATTTGAGACACATTGGTAGGGCGCGCACTAGGGGAAGTAACTTAACAATCAAAACCAGAAGAAATGTTTGCCCTCACATAAAGTTCACAATCACACGCAATCAGACTGACCATAGATGTTTGCATAACGTTAAAAGTAGACAACAAGGTGTAAATGGAACGAACCCCCTGGTATAGAAGGCTGGCAGCATGAAGGACTTAGTTCATAGTATCCATATAGTAAGGAGGAGTCAGAGCAGCGACAGCGCTTGCAGACACTGAGGGGCAGATTTACAAGCCCCTTGCGCCACTTTTGCGTCACTTTTCCCCATGTTAAAAGTGACGCAAGAGTGTCGCAAGGGGCTTGTAAATCTGCCCCTGACTGTTCTGTGGACCGGCACGCGGAGGGATGCATGCATACTTGCGAGAGCCGATTCACCCGCAGCAAGTGCAGCCTCGTCCCTGAGTGTGAATGGCATGCCAGAGACTTAAGGCACTGCTTCCAGGGAAACATGTTGCAGCGAGTGCCTTGGCCCTGGAAGCGAACCTTCCACCATAGCGGGAAACAGAAAGTATGAGGATGAAAGACATGGCATACAGAGTCATCAGGAGTTCAAAGTGACATCTCAGGATAGGGTTTGTAGACATTTAATTCATTTTCATTAACGTCGACTCGCTCACAACTGTTACAAACTGCACACTGTATTTGGTTAAGCTGGTTAAGCAAAAGAAAGTGTTAAAGTAGTGGGGTGTAAAAATATTTCTTTAATTCGTAGCGAGAGGGGAAAGGCTAAAGATGCATTTTCAGGCAGCAGCCTTTCTATCAACTTTCCTCAGTCTGAACAAAATTGTGCTAGCTCGCTAAGAATAAAAGTAATAATTTTACACCCCGCCACTTTACGACTTCATTAGAACCCATTGAACTGTCTTGTGGACTAACCTGGTTTTGTTTATTAAGTTGGTAGGGATCACCTCCTCCTAAATTAATAACTCAGTTTATGAAAAGACATAACTATTCACAGAACAAAGCTTTGTGAATTTTAAGAACCCCAAAATAAGCAATAATTAGTAATTTCTGACTGCCAAGATTCATGACAGTTTGCATCTCTGAAGTACTCAAGTAAGACCATGGGGAACCCCAAGAAATGAGTGAAAAATGCAATGTGTGACTCACAGCGGTAAGTGCGATGGTATTTAGACAGAATATCAGAAACAGAAATGCCATGGAGCAAAATATCATGTCAAGAATATCGCTGATACAAATATAGTGAAGGTAAGTTTATGTAGGTAAGCAAAGTTTTACTATATGTACACCTGTGATACCTACCAACTCACACTGTGCCACCGTGTGACACACAATATCGGCTCCCATCACACGATCTCCCGGTGAGAAGCCGTTATCACACGGTGGCAGAGAAAACGAGTTGAAAACCACTGTAAATGACGGTTTTCCAGCTTGTTGTCTGAGGCTTTCTGCTGCTGATATCCATCACGCGGTGAAGACACCCCAGGACAGCGGCACCAGCCTCAACAGGCCGTTTTTTGGGGGAGGAGGGGGCTTCGGGGTGGGATGGGGTTCAAAGTGCCTTGTAGGTACTTCCCAGCACAAGACCCCACCCCCTCCTCATACAGTGAGATTGTTCTTCAAGTTGGCAGCCATGTATAACTTCACATATGTGTAACTTGACATTATATATCTCTTCATGGTACGTATATGTGGAGTTAAGAATGGTACATCTATACTTACTTATTTGCACTAACCTTCTCAATAGTTTCAGACTCAATATTTTTGACAAGATAATATGTCCACACGCTATTTCTGTTTCTGATATTCTGTCAGGGATCTAGGTGGAATGAAATCAATCATCTATAATGTTGCACTTAAGAAAGAAAGAATAAAAACACAGTCTTGAGGAAGAATATCTGTGCCACAGACTTTACCAACCACATTTGGAAAACTGGACAAGGTGTGCAACTTTCAAATTAAAGTTCTTTGTACAGTAATTGAAAGATATAACCCACTCAGCAAATATGCTGAATCCTATTAGACATCTTTGATTCTACTTCAAGGTCTGATTTCCCTGCTGCCCTGAATCCAAAATGAGAGACATTGTGAGTGTGGCATCAATGGTAGTCACTAGAATCCTGGGGTCACATTACAGATAGTGCCCCGGGGTGCAGCAGTCATGTGCACCTGTTTTCTGTGCCCCAGGGCACTATTTTTTTATGGAAGGGACTGCACACCATTGTGCGACCCCTTCTCTAATACTGATAGCGCAGTACACATAAAGTGCTGGAGATATCTTAGGAGGGCATTCCCTCAATTGAAATGGGGTGCGGCCCCATGCAAAATAGGGAAACACTTTGCCCCTGAACTCCCGCCATATTATTTACATGGGTGCAAAGGCATAGAGGCTATCAGCAGGCATATTGACAATGTGCCACAAAAAAGGGGGGTCATAATGAGTGCACACCCTAAAGGAGAACCAATGGAACCCCCCCCCGATATCCCCCTGCAGCCTCATTCATTTTGCCACCACACAGGTGGCATATATTAAGAATAAATAATTGACAAATCACTTTTCTTCCAGGCATTATGATCACATGCCACTTCCCTTGGCATTGCCATGATTCTTGGGGTAAAGGTGACAGATCGTCCCCTAATGGACATGCACCCCTGTACATACATACCCATAGATATGCAGTTGTCTGAATATTTTTGCAGACACTGGCCCAAAGTGCAAGTTATTAATATTCAAACTAATGAACACTTTGGTTTTGCTGGTGGTTTGTATACATTGAAATAAAGTGAAGTTTAAATTTCCATCTCATGGTTTTCACATGCATTAGGGCAGTGGTTCTTACCTTTGGACTTCTATAGACCCATACTAAATAATCGCTGGAATCCGGGGACCCCCACTAAATCATGATTGGAAATTCGGGACTGCTGCCTAAGCAATTTATATAGCTTGAGCTTCAAAACAATACACGCAGATGAAAAAATCAGTATGCAGCAAACAAATGCTAAAACATTGCAATATTATGTTTAACTCACAATTATAGTCAATTTTGCTTCTTTATTCGTATTTACTGTTTTAATTTTCATTTATTAATTTAAATATTATTTAATTCTGTAAACAGTCATGGACCCCTTGAGTAGGCCTCACAGACCACCTGGTGTCCTCGGATCACAGGTTATGAACCACCGCATTAGAGCAAAAGAGAGTTTCCTTCACTGGACTTTCATTAGCCAAAAATCTGTCTTTGACCACATAAATATAATAAAGCTTTGATGTATATTATCTGACATGGGGTAGGTGAGTTCATGCCTAAACATCATGATTTGCATTCACACACATCTTACATTGTGAGTGTCAGGTTCGTTGGATAAGTATCACTTTTTATATCAGCCAGGGGTGAGTCATGGATCTGGTGTGTAACGGAGGCCTCCGCAGCCCCCAAGGTGCGTGGGGTCCTCCAGGGTTTCTTGTTTTGGAGGGGGCCCCCTTACCCTCTAAGCCATGCCATTGCATGCCTTGCAATATGCGCGTAATGGCATGGAATTGGAAATAGTTAAATGCTTGGGAAAGCCACTCTGCTTTATTGAGCACGCTACTGCAGTGTAGGAGGGGACCATTCAGAGGGCCCCATTGAGCTCATTCTGCTGGAGGGCCCCATCATTTTGCATTACACCACTATCATGAAAGTCTTTAGGGACTTAGCTAGTGTTCTTAAGTCTGATACATTGTCATTGAAAAACAATTCTTCAAAAATCAGAAGCAAATGTTTTCTACTTTTCTTGTGATGACGACTCTGCTGATATCTTGACCGTCTAGCAAGATGGATGACATGGAGGCTCGTGGCCTCATTACCAACAGTGTAAATTAAAGGTTATGACTCTCTTAAATAATGTCTTTGGTGTTTATTGGAACTTGTATATATTGGTTTGCCTGGTTGACTATCTTTTTACATATTCTGTATTGTGAGCCATGGTTACATTTTTAGGTTTTTACTGTGTTTTTAATATGTTTTATATCGTTTATGGTTATTTATTTAACAGAATAAAGAATGTTCTTCTTCTTCTTGTGACTCTGGGATCTAAAATGGTGACAGTAAAAGCAATAACAGTAAATGTGGTCACCTGTAGCACAGGTTTGCACCTTTATTTCTCTTGGAGTGAGAAGGAACAATAATTTGAATTAGAAGTTTCACTTAGCAATGATACTCCCGTTCGGCTCAGGTTCAGGCCAGCCTTTCACTATATGGTACTACAATGAAGACAGACATGCCCAGCAATGCTTATTTTTAGCTATTTCAGAAAATTCATACGACTATCCCCTAGACTTGGAAGGGTGTGTTCTAGAGTTTCTGCAGGCATCTTCTCACTCATTCTGGATAATCAGCTCTTTGAACTGGTCCTTATGTTATGGTGTTGATGTATTCCCTCATGTGGCTGTGGCTGTAAGTTTTTCCTAGATCAGTGTTATACTTACAAAATGTCGGATTTGGGAATATCAAGTAGAAGACCCAATAAACATGTGACAGAGTACTGTTTAGGGGATTTCCTCATCACATTATTGGTAGAGGCATCTTCTAAAATAATACCTAGGAGAAGGACATTATTTGTGAGTGATTCTCATTAAAAAATAGAAATTCATATCATATTTTCATGTGTATTTTATGTGCTCTATTTTTCATTTGAAGGTGATAGTGATGAACTAGAAGTTCTTTGTGCCTATTCTGCATGCACAATCTGCATCCATTTTTTTTAAATACGACACATTCATTCATAAAATGCTATAAAGTAGACGTTTGAATCCCTGAAAATGCACTTTCGATCTCTGTAGGTATTGGGAGGTGATTTAATCCATAGTCTTCAGTAACTGCACATTTATACTTTACTGCACATGCGGCCATTTCTCGGCAGTTGACCACTCATGCGGAGTTAACGATTCCACATGAGAGGACAAAGGTTTTACACTTAGATTTATAGAAAACCACATCTTTACTAAAAGGGGCAGTTTTTGGCGGGTTTATGCCCGCTGCACGTTGGCACACTGAGTTAGAGAATGCTCGCAATCAGCGCTGAGCTATGCATGCTAGTGCGCATGCGTTATATATATGAGACAGCTGGAATCAAAATATATTGTACTTCTTGACACCAGGATCCCCAACGGTCTAAATACAGGAGAGGATCTGCATAATTTCTTATAAATAAGCATACTGTATAGATGTACATTTGAAAGATTCTCAGTAGCTGCCATTATCATGCTGTGCATTTTATGTAAGGTTCCGCACAAATGTTAATATTTGATAAACTGATCAGGAATATTGTGATAACATTACTGCAATGGATTCAACTACGTTTTACTGATTTCACAATTTTTAAACTTTGGTTTTTAAGTTGTGGCTGATGTAGGATGAATTGATTTTATTGTAGTTGTTTTTATGGAATTATTTGTGTGTATATTGACCAATCCATAACCATTTTTATTCGGAGTGTGTATATGTTTATTATTGCGCATAATGCTATGCACTGGCACTTTAATCAATAATGACAATTTGCTGAAAAATGATGTAAATTTGAGCACTCAGAAGCCACCTCCCTTGACACATAGTTTTTTTATCTTTTTTAAGATATGATATTTAATATCTTTTTTTTACTTATATAATATTTGCACTTGCACTTTCCCTGATCATTGGTGTTATTTAAACATTAGGACATGTTGGTTTTGAAATTCAGCTGTGTATATATGAGATAGAGAATCGTTGGCCACTTGGCCTTATCATTACATTGCTTTTTAAGGCACTGTCCATTTAGGTTTTATTTGGTATGTATATCATTTAGACTAATTATTTATTTGGATATGTAATGAGAAATATTGTTAACAATATTTATGGATAAATCAGTAGGAAATTATACTATGTGTGTTCTTACTAAAGGACACATAAAGATTTTCAATTCACAGTAGTATGTTTTCTAGCTTTACTATTGCCCTATAGTCAGGTGATCCGTATATGTTCAGGGAAGCACTATAAATTATTCACTGGTGTTCCGGTGTGTCATGTGATCAAGGCTGCGGAGACGCAGCCGAAACGCGTCATGCTGATTTTGTGACTGGGAAAATAAAAGCATAATCAAACTGCACTGCTGTGGTCCGTACCTGTTTTGATAATTACCAAGGAAGGTGGTAATCCAGGATTGTGTTTCTTGATATATATATATATATATATATATATATATATATATATATATATATATATATATATATATATATATATTTACTGAAAAAAACACAGGTTTCAGGGACGTTATAGTTAGTTGGACATTTCACTCGTACAAAACCAGAGAAATTTGTCCGTTATAGTTAGTTCTGCTAACTATAAATCACGCCCCCGCATTGCTGATGGCGTCACATATTACATCATTCTTGACATGGTCAGTGATACCACTGATGACATCACTGATGACATCATCCAGTGACTGTGTGTTTCTGTAAAGTTTAAATATGTTATAAATATATATATCAACAACCTTGGGGGCCAACTACCCCTCCTATTACCTCCAGTAAGTCCCACACAGCAGGATTGCTAAGTTCTCATAGAAGGCCACGCCCCCTTTGCCCACCACTCTGCAAACACGCTCCCTGGCGTGGTCTTGGATGGGGACTGAAGTCCCCTTCGCTGCTTGGGATCCTTGAGGGACCAACTAGCCTACGTCTTACCTCCAGTAAGCCCCACAGATTGGGATTGCTGAGAGGTGGCCAAAGGCCACGCCCCCTTTCCCCACCACTCTGCAAACGCGCCTCCATGCGCATTATAAGTTGGGGTATTAAGTCCCCTTCATTCTTGAGGGTTCCTCAGCCGTGATGCCGGCTTTTTTTTTTTAGAAGGGAGGCTGTGCGGCCCCCCTTCTTTTACTGTTTTTGGGGCCCTGGGGACCCCATCCCGCAGGGCCTGACCACTTTTAAAAAAAAGAAAAAACAGGAAGGGGGACCGCGTGGCCCTCCTCAAAAGGCCAATTTCGGCCCCAGGGACCCCATCCCCTGGGGCATGGCCTCCTTTCCTTTTACCTTCCCTGGGCCACCTTTGGCCCCGGGGACCCAATCCCCCGGGGCATGGCCTTTTCTTATTTTTTAATATTTACAGGGAAGGAGGGCCACGTGGCCCCCCTTCCCTGGGCCACTATTGGCCCCGGGGACCCCATCCCCCGGGGTTTGGCCATTCATTATTTTATTTTTAAAGAGGGGGCCTTGGGGCCCCCCTCCCCAGGCCGATTTCGGCCCCGGGGACCCCATCCCCCGGACCTGGCCATTCTTGTTTTTTAAGAAAAGGGAGGGGGGCTGCGTGCCGCCCCTTTCCTGGCCCTCCTGGCCCCTGGAACCTCATCCCCCGGGGCCAGCCCTTTGCTTTGCGGACCGTGGGGGGAGCCCCAATGGCCCCACGGTCCCGCCGGCTCCCCGTCTCCTGCTGGAGCCGGCATTGCTTTTGAGCAAGGGGAGCTGCTGACATGCAGCTCCCCTTGCTCAAAAGCAATCCTGCTTTGCTTCGTTAAAGCGAGAGCAGGTTTTCCTGTTCTCGCTTCAACGGACCAAAGCAGAGTTTGCTATGGCAGGGCGGGAGCCATGCTCTCACACTGCCATAGCAAACGGCAGTGTCTTGGGGTGGGCATCCCGGGACATTGCAGGAGCCGGCACTGGGGGGTAGCGGTCCCCAGGGCCATCAAGGGCTCCAGGAGGGGGCCGCGTGGCCCCCTCCCATCATTTTCAAAGCCCTGGGGAGGTGGTGGTCCCCGGGGCCCGGGGTCTATAACAGACCACCGCATTTGAATAAACAGTGTCCCAGGGAGGTGGTGGACCCTGGAACAGTATGGGGGACAGGAGCCCCCCACACATTTCTAAAATAAAGCCCAGGCAGGTGACGGCCCCCAGGGCTGCGGGCGGGGCTTCGTGCCCCCCACACATAATTAAAGAGAGCCATGGGGAGGTGGCGGTCCCCAGGGCTGCAGGGGGCCCCAGCGGGCCCCTGCAAATTAATTTGCATTGCCCCGGGACCTGGCCCACCTGGGGGCTTTAAGAAATGAAGTGCTTCAATGAACCAAAGCAGAGTTTGCTATGACAGGGCGGGAGCCATGCTCCCGCCCTGCCATAGCAAACGGCAATGTCCCAGGGTGGGCATCCTGGGACATTGCAGGAGCCGGCCCTGGGGGTGGCGGTCCACAGGGCCATCAAGGGCTCCAGGAGGGGGGTTACGCAGCCTGGTTCACCACAGCTATGACAAAAATCAGTTACGGACCACAACGTGTTGGTTTTGAAGAATTTGCAGTGCTTTATTGCAGAAACAAAAAGTCAGCATCCATTATTAGACAGCAAGTGCTCAGCATGCTGCGTTTCGACTGTGTTTACACAGTCTTGCTCACATGACGCGCTGGTCCAATTACAATAATTAAATAATGACAACATCCTTGGATGACCATGTTCAACCACACCCCTGAGCAATAGACCTAGATAAAAGACTTGACAAAGATAATATCAATCACTTGCCTACAATAAATATAACGGGTTCTCTGTAAAAAAAAGTGTTAATTCATGAGGTTGACAAAAATGAGAACGTTAAACTGTAAAACCAGGATAAAAAGCACACGAATAAATACAAATGTATTAAAATTCAACCAAGTGGTAAATTGTGCCACATCCTGAAATTAAACAAACAGTTATGCCTAATATTAATACTCATTTCATAATGCCTCAGAATTGTCAAGTACTCATGTTTCACTATTGCACGCTCCCAAATAAAGTGCTGGAAAATATATATGATAAAGTGCAAGTGCAAATTGTGCAAATCACAAGAATGTGCAAAAATAGTAAATGACATTTAAAAATGCCGCGAAGCCTAAGAAGCGCCCAATTCATATGCAAATAAAGTGCAAGTGCACGGTAAACATACGACTGAGTGCAAATGGAAATTTTTTCCAAACCACAAAAACAGTACAATGGATAAATGGGATTAAACACCAGGTTAAAAACCAGGTTAAAAAACAGTCATGAGTGTTCAGGGCCCAAAGGTAGCTAGAATATAGAAAATTATGTAAGTCCTCCCCCATATTCAAGCCGTTAGGCATCCTAGTATCTAATAACAGGATGAACTGGGACTCAAGCTGGCATAGTTGTTTTTCTTTATTGCCACCACAAATTGATTTAGGCACTGACCCTATCACAAAAAAACTCAAGTCATTCAAGTTGTTATTGTCGACAAGTTTCATGGTGGCCGGCTAGAAGGTCCGGTCGGGAGCTCTCTGCCTGCTCTGGTAATTAAGCAGACTATGCATACGCATTAGCAGTTTCCGCTACGGGGGGTGAAGAGGACTCTGCCAACATTGTGGTGGCATTAAAAACAAAAAAAAGAATCTACCAGTGAATAACTCACCGTTGCGGGCGTTCCCGCTGGAGAGGAACTTGGATGTTGGATCAGAGGCGAGGGTTCAGGGAGGTAGTGTTCCCAGTAGGCTCGCTACGCTGGGCAGAGGCAGACGCGTATGCAAGGCAGTTCAGGCGTGTTGCAGGAAGGTTTTGCTTCCCAGGAGAGAGCGGTTCCTCCGGAGGTCTACAGCAGCAGAGGCAGCACAAGAGTTGCCTAAAGGAGGATGTACACCACACAGCGGAGTCGCAGTTGGCCTCGCTACAGGAAAAGGTTTGCCCAGCGCGCATGTCATCAGTAGGTACTCGGGGGCGAAGGTGGATTGCAGCTTGATAAAGGGAAGGAAGGAGGGGACCAGAGGTGTAAAGATAAAGAAAAGGGGGAGGTTGCACAACCCTTTCAACAGGGGGAGGGTGGCCTTAATCAAGGCATAAGTTATCCCCTATGAACAAGGAAAGTAGGTATCCCCACCACCATCACTACCTCACCAAACAAAAGTGCGACCCCTCAACCAGTGTATATCACGCACAGGAAAAGGAGGGGGCACACTAATATCCCGGCCCCCCCGTTATCAGCCTTGTCTCTGCGTTCCTTTTTTTAGGTAAAAGCTAGGTTACCCTATCATCTCCCAGGACCTGACACTAGAGCATTCTTACCCTTGGAAAAGGAGCCAGAATTGGAAGAGAGTCACAGGGGCTTTGTGGGGGAGAGTATCACGCTTATAAACAGTTTCCAGATTTTGGCGATAAGCGACCAGGTAATGTCCAAAGAAACGACCCTGGTGGAGGTCTTGACCCCGGAGGCACAGAACCAAGATGGCGTACAAGCTAAGGCCGGGGAAACAATCTTGACCCCAGAATAGAATAACGCTAGGTTGTATAGCATGGGGCCTAGTCAACAGACATCCGAAGAGGCTGAAGAAAATCCCGGGATAGAGAGGCTGATGGAAGCCATGATTATAAAAATGAGAGAAAAGTTTGCTCTCTCAGAGAGAAATCAGGGTAAAATTCAGGACTCCAGTGAGGTTTTGGAGGAGAAGATGTCTTCCTTGATGAACCGGGTGGCTGCAGTTGAGGTCTCACTGTCAGATCTTGGCAAAGCGGTAGAGGAAAATCGAGAGGAAATAAAAATATTAAAATCAAGGGAGAAAGAACTTAGGGATAAGATGGAATCCTAGGAGAACAATGGCAGCAGAAATAACTCGAGATTACTAAACATTCCAGAGGGAAAGGATGGCGACGATATCAAAAGATTTCTAGTAAAATTACTCTGTGATTTTATCCCAGGTCTTGACCCAGCAAGGCTAGAGAAAGACATACAAAGAGCACATAGGGACCCCTTCAGGAATTCTGGGGCAAAGAAAAATTAATTTTCAATCTTATTCCCTGAAAGAGAGGATCCTAACAGAAGCGTTAAAAGTGGGCAGTTACAAAAAGGATGACAGCTCATTTAGGATCTGCTCAGATATCTCAAGAGCCACTCAAGATCGCCAGTGTGAGCTGGGCAAGTTTATCAAGGACTTAAAATCAATGGGTGCAACAGCGCAAATACGCTTCCCTGCATCCCTAAGAGTCATGTGGCAAAACAAAATGCACAACTTTAGAAACCCTGAAGATTTGGAAGTCTTTACAAAGCAGATTAAAGCACAGTAGATGATGTGAAGCAGAGTTTAGTCCAGAGCAGGCAGGGTCTCGAATGGGCGGAAGTGTTTCGCCTAAGGAAAGATGGGAGGGTTCTCCAGGGGGAGATCGGGTGGGGCGTTCATTGAATTTTGAATACACAGTTTTTCACAGGGGTGTTGGGAGCAGATAGGGAAAAAAAAGGAAAAAAAGTTGTCCAAGTTTGGGGCCTTGTGCGATGGAGGACAGAGGGAGTTTGCAGGTCTTATGAATACGCTAACACGCTACTTGTAAAATTTAAAGATGATTAAAATATTATCTTAGAATGTAAATGGGCTGAGGGTCAGGAAGAGGAAGCAAAAGATATTGGAGTATCTGGTAGATAGCGAGATTATTATTCTGCAAGAGACACACCTGGTAAAGGCGGAATGGGAGGAGGTGATAAAGAAGCTGAAATGGGTGGAGGTCTCAATATGCACTAATCAAAACTGTGGTGTTAAGGGAGCAGCTATAATTTTTAAGAAGGCAGAGAAAGCAATAATATTGGAAGCCTTCTCAGATACTGGGGGGAGATGGGTTGCTGTTAAAGCTAAGATTCAGGGGAAGACATATATTATTGCTGGGTACTATGGTCCGAATACGGACGACCCCTCACCTTCCTGTATAATCATCTGTTGGACTCTACAGCTCCCATAATCTTGGCAGGAGATTTTAATCTACTTTTAGACCCTGATTAGGATAGGTGGCCAAGTATTAAACCATCTAGGGAGTCAAACTTGCCCCAAATGAGATCAATACTCAGATGCTGTATGCAGGATCTTGGGTTACAAGACGTGTGGAGAGAGAAGGGGATGGGCCACCAAAAGTACACGTTTAAGAATAGGAGGCATGGCCATGCCTCAAGGATCGACTACTTCCTGATAGATAAAGGAGAAAGTAGGATGATCAGCAAGGTGGAACATCTGCCAGGACACTTGTCGGATCACTTTGCGGTCTGTATGGAATTCAAGGTGGGAACGAGCAAACATACTCCAAGATGAACATGGGACAGAACCTTATTATTAGATCACCAAGTGAGGTTGCAGCTGAAGGAGATAACTAGGGAATATTTCCATATGAACAACGCAAGCTCTGTACCACAAATGGTCTGTGATGCGTATAAGGCTGTCATAAGGGGAGGTTAATCAGCAAGGCAGCCTTCAAATATAAGATCACAAAGAGTAAAATAGGGTCCTTGAAGGCTAGGCTGGCATATCTTAAAGGACTGGTCAAGAGGCAGAGTCAGGGGCAAGGGGCTCAGGGAGTAAACTTGCTGGAGGAGGAAATGAAGGAGCAAAAGGAGGAGTTATCTTGTTTACTGGAGGAGTTAGTTAGAAAGAGGGGGGAGACAAGTAAACTGGCGCACTACGAATATGGAGAGGGTTGCGGCAAACTTTTGGCTTGGCAATTAAAAACAGAACAGAGCCAGAACAAAATTCCAGCTGTCAGGGTGGTGGGTCAAGGGACGCCTATGCATGAGGAAGGGGAGATAGAGAAAGCCTTTGCAGAGTTTTTCTAGACATTATATACAGAGGAGGTACACGTGTCAAAGGGGCAAGTGGAGAAGTACTTAGAAGATATGCATATATCCGCACTGATCCTATTACAAAATAACTCAAGTCATTCAAGTTGTTATTGTGGACAAGTTTCAAGTGTCGAGCCCCCCTCCCAGGCCACTCCTGGCCCCACATCCCCCGGGGCCTGGCCTCTCCATTGGGGACCGTGGGGGGGTCCCCAATCCCCCCACAGTCCCGCTGGCTCCCCGACTCCTGCGGGAGCCGGCATTGCTTTTCCACACGGGGATCTGCTGACATGCAGCTCCCCATGTGGAAAAGCAATCTGCCTTGGATTTTGGAAGCTTCCAAAGTCCAAAGCAGAGTTTGCTATAGTAGGGCGGGAGCCGCACGACTCCCGCTCTACCATGGCAAACAGCAGTGTCCCTGGGGTGGGCAACCCGGGACACTGCAGGAGCCGGCCCTGAGGGGTGGCGGCCCCCAGGGCCATCACTGGCTCCATGAGGGGGCAAAAGCCCCGGGGAGGTGGTGGTCCCCGGGGCTTGGGGGTCCATAACAGACCCTCCAATTTCCAATTTCTGTGCCCCGGGGAGGTGGTGGTCCCCGGGGCGTGTGGAGGGGCTCGAGCCCCCTCACAAAGAATTTTTATTTTAAAGAGGAGCCCCGGGGAGGTGGCGGTCTTTTGCATGCCCCCGGGACCTGGCCCACCCGGGGGCTTAAAAATAACAAAGCGCGGGAGACCGCTCTTCTTTTTTTTCTTTTTGCGGCCAGATTTGCACACCCAGCGCGAATTCGGCCAATTTGTTTAAAAAAAAAATGCTTTTTTTTGGCCCTGGGGGTCCTTGTGGGACCTCCTGAGCAGGCCTAGGGGGACAGGGTGTTTTTACCCTGCCCCCTTTTCTTGTTTTTCATGCTTAATTCTCTGTTTTCTTGTGACTCGGTTCTACCGAGTCACAAAATGGCTGTCAACACTTTCTGGTTTGGAGTGTTGGCAGCCAATTAGAATAAAGCTCTTGGTCGGGAGGGTTCGCGAATATGGCATATGTTAGAATACACAAAGGCAGTTTTAGGGAAAAGTTAAATCAGTTCTGCAAAGGTGTCCTTCATAAGCATTTCCAGACCTACCCCAGTCAAAGTGCCTAGGTCATTGCCACCACAGTGCACTATTATGAGGTCAGGGTGTTGGATTTGCATGAAGGATTTCACCAATAGCATCAATTGGTGCCACTTTAACCCTCTCTGTCCAATCCATTTAATGTCTACATTTGGCAAACCTAGGTGTTTGTGAATGCCTTTGTTTTCTGCATACCTTTGGCTCCAGAAAATGTAGCTGTGTCCCACAATCCACACTCTAAGCATCTTGTAAGGAGGTCTGGATGCACTCAGATGGTCTCTGTAAATGAAATGGCAGTTTGGAAAGTAAGATGTTTCTAAAATGGTGGCTAAGATGCAATTTTGAAAAAAGACAAGAAATCATTGGTTGTTTGACAACCTTCTACACTGAAAGGTAGGGTGCATATTTCTGTTTTTTAAACGCATTCTTATTGGTTAACAAAAACTGATTGTAAGGAACATTATATTTGATAAGCTGATATGTTGAGAAGTCAAGCACACTTGCTGTCTTGATTAGCAACATTGTATGTGCTGAACTTGTGACCTGTGTGCTCAGTGCAGTGTTCCATGACCTGTATCTATGGTAATGGGCTGAAGGCAGATTTTTGGGAGGGGTTGAAGTTTATGTCATTTGGAAAGGGTTGAAATGTTTAACCAATAGAAATGTGTGTTTGCTTTTGAATTTATGTGGGAAGGAATGTGATTGGATGTTTACATGTATATGTGTGGAAACTTTGCCATTTTTTGGTTCTGCTGACAGGTGCACAGTGCAGAGATTCTGTATAAGAAAATCTGGTGTGTGACTGATATCTGGTGTGTGACTGATATACTTCTTAATCTACAAAACATCTTGAAAAGTGAGTTATTTAGTTATGAGGGGATGTATGTAGACTATTTTTATTTTAATCTGACTAATGTATTTCTTCTGCTAAAGTGTAGGGAGTACTTTTGTTTTCTCTACAATCTTATTGACAGTGTGTGTGCATGTAGAAACCATTTTGTGATAAGGATTTGTTTTTTTCATGTGTTTGTAGACAGATAACTATGCAGTTTTTATATTTTGGTAGAAATAGAAACCAGTCATTGTTTATGAATTTGTGAAATGAGTTATGTTTCTGCACTAAAATGTAGTACTCCTTGTAGATGAAGAAATGTGTTTTGGTATAGTGCAAGGGATAATGTTGTTTGTCTAGAATCACACAGAGAGCCTGTGGCCATTTGGGAACCACTGTGAGAGAAGCATTTAGTAACATCTTGTATTTGCTGACAGATAACTCTTTTAAAACCTGTCATGTTGTCAAGTTTTAGTAGCATTCAAAGCCAGTCTTTGCTTATGCGTTGATTAAATGAGTCAGGCTTTGACACAAAAGTGCACTTTTGAAATATGCACATTGTGTGCAGTTCCCTTACCACTTCCATAGTAGTAAATAACTTTTGTTAAACTCCTAGGGATAGTGGTTGTTGTCTAGAGTCACACTTTGAGTCTGTGTGCATTTGGGAACCAATGTGAGAGAAGTGTTTGGTAACATTGTGTATTTGCTGACAGATAACTGTTTTAAAACATGTCATGTTGTCACGTTTCAGTAGTATTAGAAGACAGTTATGGCTTATGCTTTCATTAAATGAGTCAGGCATTGACAGTAAAGTGCAGTCGTGAAATATGTAGATTGTGTGCAGTTCCCTTACCACTTCCACTGTAGTGAATGAGTTTTGGTAAACTCCTAGGGATAGTGGTGCCTGTCTAGAATCACACTGTGAGTCTGTGTGCATTTGGGAACCACTGTGAGAGAAGTGTTTGGTAACATTGTGTATTTGCTGACAGATAACTGTTTTAAAACATGTCATGTTGTCAAGTTTTAGTAGCATTAGAAGACAGTTATGGCTTATGCTTTCATTAAATGAGTCAGGTATTGACACTAAAGTGTAGTCGTGAAATTTGTAGATTGTGTTTAGTTCCTTTACCACTTCCACTGTAGTGAATGAGTTTTGGTAAACTCCTAGGGATAGTGGTTGTTGTCTAGAATCACACTGTGAGTCTGTGTGCATTTGGGAACCACTGTGAGAGAAGCATTTGGTAAGATTGTGTATTTGGTGGCAGATAAGTGTTTTAAAACCTGTCATTTTGTCAAGTTTTAGTAGCATTAGAAGCCAGTGTTTGCTTATGCATTGATAAAATGAGTCATGCTTTGACACTAAAGTGCAGTACCATGTAGTATTGTCTTCACTGCACCAGAACTGAACTTTTAAAAGTTTTACCCAGGCACTGTCCTAGAAGTAGTCTGATGATTTAGTCAGTTTCTAAATACTTATGTTGTGAACCATTCATTACCAAATAGACTGCTTCAAATGTCTATGCAGTATGCATGTAGTTCTCTAACCACCTACACAGTTGTTTTTCACACCATCAATTCCCTAGTCAGTATCCATACACTTCCGGGAAACACCCTGTCACTCCCTTTGCAGTCCTCCAGTGACCCATTCAGCACCATGTACTAATCCATTCACTGTGCCAAAACCCAAACACTTATAAATTTACCAAGACACTCTCTTTCCAGTAATCTAATGATTCAGTCACTGCCTAAGTATTCATGCACTGAGCCAGGCCTTAGCACATGGACTGCTTCAAACCCCTATGCACTATGCATGCAGTCTTCTAACCACCTAGACACTTGTCTTTCACACTTTCAATTCCCTAGTCAGTATCCATATAGTCCAGCAAACATCCTGTCACTCCCTTTGCACTCTTCTAGTGACCCATTCAGTACCAAGTACTAATCCATTCCCTGCGCCAAAAGCCTACCACTTATAAATTCACCCAGGCACTCTCCTTGTTGTAGTCTAATCATTCAGTCAGTACCCAAGTACTCATGCAGTGAGCCAGGCCTTAGCACATGGACTGCTTTAAATGCCTATCCAGTATGCATTCAGTCCTCTAATCAGCTACACAGTTGTCTTTCACACCTTCAATTCCCCAGTTAGTATTCATACACCTCTAGCAAACACCCTGTTACTCACCCAGTGTGTCTCCTTTTAGTACTGTAATCATTCAGTCAGTTAGCATGTAGTCTTTTAGTGAGGTAGGCTTTAGGGCATGAACTGCTTCAAAGTAGTATGCACTATGTATGTAGTGTTTTAACCATCGTCACACTTGTGGTTCAGGGCAATAGTTTCTTAGTCAGTTTTTATATAAAATGTGTTTGTACAGTAATGGAATACTGTAAATTTGAAAGTTATTAATATACATTTATTTATGATTCTTTTTTGCAGATACTGTTTTTCAACGTTAAAATAGAGAAATTATGTCAGAAAAAAAGAAAAAGAAAAGAACAGAGACAGGAGGATTATTTGAAGAAACATCAACCACAAGTATTGAATGAACAAGATAATATGGCTAAAAGGAAAACATCTTCTGGTAAGATCACAAAGCAATTTATTAAAAATGTTTGTAGGAGCAAACAGAATGTAGATAATGCTGCAACTTCAGAGAATTTTTCAAGTAAGAAAAAAATTCTAAATAAGAGGAAAAGTAAAAAAGCAAATGTTCAGTCAAAGGAGATAAAGTATGGTAAAAGAAGACAAAATCAGTATAAGGAATTACGCAAAAAAATATTTTACAAGAGAGTAGTGCATAATTTGCTGAAAGATGTGAAGAAATATAAAAAGAGAGCTTTATTTTATAAAAAGAAGAAGCATATTGAAAGCATTGTGGAAAAGGCTTTTGAAGTAAAAAGGAAACTGTTTATTTTAGTGTTAAACAGAATTCGATCACTAGACCAATATATGTAATGAAGGCCAAAAGTAGGAGGAAAAGAGTTATTAATAAAAAAAATGTTGTGGTGTTTTTTTGAGAGAATGGAAACACAGTTCTAGTTCAGAGCCTTTTTTTAATGAAAAGAGTTATTCACTGAGTGAAAAATTATTGTATGCAGTTGACACCAGTGGTAGAGGTTATGAGGTTAGTGATGGTTGTCCAATGGAGAAAGAGAAAATGGTTGAAAGAAATGCAGAAGAAGTGATAGCTGATGAAGTTTTAGGGAGACGTGCTAAAAACCCTGTGTACACTTGGGATTGCAGTAGTGTTTGTAGTGTACGACAGGAATCTATTGAAAAATATGTAGTTTTTTACGAGCCTATACTAAAAAAAAGTGTAAAACAAAAGATTAAGCTGTTGCAAGGACTAGACCGTTGCAGAGTGAGAAAACATACTGGTTTGCAAGGTCATTCTCTGGCTTGTCTTTCTAGGAAAGTTTGTGAAAGTGTTTTTCACCATTTCAGAATGCTGGCAGTACATCATACTCAAATACGGAAGTTAGTGAGAAGGTTGTATTATGCAAAAAGTCCAGCACTAAAGTTAAGTGAGTTGAACAGTGCTCTTTTACGTGGGTCAGTTTCAGATGTGAAGCAGGTCTGTGAGGATATTGAGTTTTGTTACTTTGGGCCTCAGCAAGAGAGTGAAGAAACTGACTCATTAGTAGAACAAAATGTTGAAGAAAATGTAGAACCTGTAATTACAGAAAAATTTGAGGATGAAATCACAAAGTTTAAGGTAATTTCAGGTGAAAGACCAAATGTTTCTTGTATTTGTTGTCAGCGAATTCACTATAAAAATCAGACTTGGGGTGTCAATCTGTATTTAAAAAGTGAAATAGAAGATAATGATAAGTGGATGGAATTTGCAACTTATTTGTTGGTAGAGGATTGTTTTGATTTGGGATGTGAGCAGCGTATTTGCAAATATTGTTATAACAAATTAGATGAGAATAAAATGCCTGCTAGAGCTGTTCATAATAATCTAGAGTTGGTTGCTATTCCTCCAGAGCTGATAGATTTAAATACGTATGAGTCTATTCTGATACAATGTGTTCATCCGTTTCAGGCTATTGTTCCCAAAACAAGTAAATTACCTCCATCAGAGTTGCAAAGAGGATTGAAAGGAAGAGTTGTGTATTTACCATTAGATTTAAGGAAAAATATTGAAACTATTGGTGTAGATCATGCAGAAAATGAGCCACTAGTCATTCTAGTTAATGGTGTTCCTACTAAGAATAAGAAAATCTGGCAAGAGTTAGTGGATGTTAGAAAAGTGCAAAAGGCATCATTGTATCTGTTAAAAAATAATGAGTACTATAGAAATGTGTTTGTTGGAAAAGAAGAAATAGATTTAGCAGAAGATACTGAAACATTAAGTGGACAAATTGAAAAAGTGGACATGTCCAGATGTGAAGAGATCTATGAACATTACAGTGTACATCCACTTCATTCCAAAGAGGTGATGGGGAATACGATTGAGTTGTTTCAAATGAAAAAAGCAACAGGAAGTCCCATGAGTGTATGGAAAGAGAGCTTGGAAGCTCGTTGTTTCCCGCAGTTGTTTCCAACAGGAAAAGGTGGACGATATGATGAACGTCCTGTGCAGATTCCTGCATCTGAATATCGGACAACAAGATTATATGCAGAAGATCCAAGATTTCGACAATGTATCCGTTATATGTTTAATCTTCTGTTTGAAAGTGACTTGTCTGGACTTTCATATGCAGTAAATCACATTTTAAAAACTGGAATGCATCTTCAAAATGTAACTGCAAAGGATTTTATGGATAAAGTGCATCAGAGAGATGATCATTTAGAATCTCAGTTGATTAATCTGATGGCATGTCAGCGTGGGACTAATGAATATTGGTACCGTCGACATGGAGAACTGAAATATATGCTACGGAACTTGGGAACTCCTACATGGTTCGTTACACTAAGCTGTGCTGAGTATGCTTGGGATGATTTACATGAATTTCTTCGAGAGGCAAATTCCAATATAAAAAATATTGAATACAAGACACCTGGAGAATTGTGCTCTTTGGAACCTGTCAATGTATTCAGATATTTCAATCATAGATTTGAAGCTATGATGTCTTTCATCTGCAATAAAAAGAATCCTCCTCTTGGAGAAGTTGTGGATTTCTTTTGGAGAAAGGAGTATCAAGCAAGAGGTGCTCCTCACATACATATGTTGTTATGGGTCAAGGACGCCCCCAAATTTGGAACAGATTCAGATGAAACTGTTTTGTCTTTCATTGAAGATTATGCTACATGTGCTCTTCCAAATAGTAGAGAAGAGAAAAACTTAAAACAACAAGTCTTACGATTTCAAAGCCACAGGTGTGGAAAATACTGTAGACGAAAGTACAAGTCAAAGGATAAGCTCTATACCAAATGTCGTTTTGGATTTCCACGTCCTGTATTATCCAAAGGAAGAGCGAACAGTTTTATGTCAGCTGTATGACATACCATCATAAGAAAGTCTCCGAAAAACACCTACAACTTAAGAAGGAGCGAAGAATCAAAATACATAAATGACTACAATCCAGTTATTTTATCCATGTGGAACGCTAACATGGATATTCAGTATGTTGCGGACAATTCCATTGCTGTTGCTCGATATGTAACGTCTTACATTACTAAATCAGAAAAGACTGAATTGAAAGAAATGTGGGAAGAGATTTCTCACGAGAAGACTCTAAGTAAGAAATTATACAGTTTCAGTTTGAAGATGTTATCGCATCGTGAAATTGGAGCATATGAATGTTCAGATCGGTTATCATCTGCAAGTCTATATTCCAAAAGTAGAAGAATCATTTGGGTGAGTCTAAGTCTTGCAGGAATGCGAAATCGGGTACTGAAATCTGTTCAAGAAATTGAATATTTAGCAGAAAATGATCCTGAAATTACAGAAATTTTGAAAACCAATATGTTGGACACTTAGGTGCCGATCACGATCCGGGAAACAATTCCCCCGTGCGACTCGTATCGGGTCTTTTTACCGTACGAATCGTACAAGTGCCGTACGAACTGGCAATCACGATTCGCATGGTAAAAAGTCCATACGAACCGCACTGGGAATCATTCCCCACACGTCCTCGGGTCGGAAAATGTGTCCGACACGTCCTCGGACGATTTACCTTACAAACGTGAAAATCCAAGTCCGACCGAGGAATCACGATCCATCCCGTGCGTCCGAGCGTACAACCGTATGGAAAAAACACCGTCCGCACCGAACACCTATAGCAACCATGGAGACATGTGCCCGCATACGCGCCCAACACTCCCCCCAGCCCCCGTACGTCCGACACGTACCCCCCGTATATGTATACCCCCACCCGTCTAGGTACACCCCAGTACGTTCCAGTCGTACCCCCACCCCAGTACGTGTCATAGCCCCGTCTACCTACACCCCAGTACGTTCCAGTTCTACCCCCATCCCAGTTCGTGTCGTACCCCCCGTGTACCTACACCCCAGTACGTCCGAGCCACACCCCCACCCCAGTACGTGTCATAGCCCCGTCTACCCACACCCCAGTACGTTCCAGTCGTACCCCCACCCCAGTACGTGTCGTACCACCGTCAATGTACACCCCCCCACCCCTGTACGTGTCGTACCACCGTCAATGTACACCCCCCCACCCCTGTACGTGTCGTACCACCGTCCATGTACACCCCAGTACGTTCCAGTCGTACCCCCACCCCAGTACGTGTCGTACCCCCCGTGTACCTACACCCCAGTACGTTCGAGCCACACCCCCACCCCAGTACGTGTCATAGCCCCGTCTACCCACACCCCAGTACGTTCCAGTCATACCCCCACCCCAGTACGTGTCGTACCACCGTGTACCTACACCCCAGTACGTTCCAGTCGTACCCCCACCCCAGTACGTGTCGTACCACCGTGAACCTACACCCCAGTACGTTCGAGCCACACCCCCACCCCAGTACGTGTCATAGCCCCGTCTACCCACACCCCAGTACGTTCCAGTCGTACCCCCACCCCAGTACGTGTCGTACCACCGTGTACCTACACCCCAGTACGTTCCAGTCGTACCCCCACCCCAGTACGTGTCGTACCACCGTCAATGTACACCCCCCCACCCCAGTACGTGTCGTACCACCGTCAATGTACACCCCCCCACCCCTGTACGTGTCGTACCACCGTCAATGTACACCCCCCCACCCCTGTACGTGTCGTACCACCGTCCATGTACACCCCAGTACGTTCCAGTCGTACCCTCACCCCAGTACGTGTCGTACCACCGTGAACCTACACCCCAGTACGTTCGAGCCACACCCCCACCCCAGTACATGTCATAGCCCCGTCTACCCACACCCCAGTACGTTCCAGTCGTACCCCCACCCCAGTACGTGTCGTACCACCGTGAACCTACACCCCAGTACGTTCGAGCCCCACCCCCACCCCAGTACATGTCGTACCACCGTCAATGTACACCCCCCCACCCCTGTACGTGTCGTACCACCGTCAATGTACACCCCCCCACCCCTGTACGTGTCGTACCACCGTCCATGTACACCCCAGTACGTTCCAGTCGTACCCCCACCCCAGTACGTGTCGTACCACCGTGAACCTACACCCCAGTACGTTCGAGCCACACCCCCACCCCAGTACGTGTCATAGCCCCGTCTACCCACACCCCAGTATGTTCCAGTCGTACCCCCACCCCAGTACGTGTCGTACCACCGTGAACCTACACCCCAGTACGTTCGAGCCCCACCCCCACCCCAGTACGTGTCATACCCCCCGTGTACCTACACCCCAGTACGTTCCAGTCGTACCCCCACCCCAGTACGTGTCGTACCACCGTCAATGTACACCCCCCCACCCCTGTACGTGTCGTACCACCGTCAATGTACACCCCCCCACCCCTGTACGTGT
Source organism: Triturus cristatus (assembly GCF_964204655.1). Taxonomy (NCBI): domain Eukaryota; kingdom Metazoa; phylum Chordata; class Amphibia; order Caudata; family Salamandridae; genus Triturus; species Triturus cristatus. Next base: position 857,710,311 of record NC_140581.1, on the reverse strand, counting down.
CGTACCACCGTCCATGTACACCCCAGTACGTTCCAGTCGTACCCCCACCCCAGTACGTGTTGTACCACCGTGAACCTACACCCCAGTACGTTCGAGCCCCACCCCCACCCCAGTACGTGTCATAGCCCCCGTGTACCTACACCCCAGTACGTCCGAGCCACACCCCCACCCCAGTACGTGTCATAGCCCCGTCTACCCACACCCCAGTACGTTCCAGTCGTACCCCCACCCCAGTACGTGTCGTACCACCGTCAATGTACACCCCCCCACCCCTGTACGTGTCGTACCACCGTCAATGTACACCACCCCACCCCTGTACGTGTCGTACCACCGTCCATGTACACCCCAGTATGTTCCAGTCGTACCCCCACCCCAGTACGTGTCGTACCCCCCGTGTACCTACACCCCAGTACGTTCGAGCCACACCCCCACCCCAGTACGTGTCATAGCCCCGTCTACCCACACCCCAGTACGTTCCAGTCGTACCCCCACCCCAGTACGTGTCGTTCCACCGTGTACCTACACCCCAGTACGTTCCAGTCGTACCCCCACCCCAGTACGTGTCGTACCACCGTGAACCTACACCCCAGTACGTTCGAGCCACACCCCCACCCCAGTACGTGTCATAGCCCCGTCTACCCACACCCCAGTACGTTCCAGTCGTACCCCCACCCCAGTACGTGTCGTACCACCGTGTACCTACACCCCAGTACGTTCCAGTCGTACCCCCACCCCAGTACGTGTCGTACCACCGTCAATGTACACCCCCCCACCCCAGTACGTGTCGTACCACCGTCAATGTACACCCCCCCACCCCTGTACGTGTCGTACCACCGTCAATGTACACCCCCCCACCCCTGTACGTGTCGTACCACCGTCCATGTACACCCCAGTACGTTCCAGTCGTACCCCCACCCCAGTACGTGTCGTACCACCGTGAACCTACACCCCAGTACGTTCGAGCCCCACCCCAACCCCAGTACGTGTCGTACCACCGTCAATGTACACCCCCCCACCCCTGTACGTGTCGTACCACCGTCAATGTACACCCCCCCACCCCTGTACGTGTCTTACCAACGTCAATGTACACCCCCCCACCCCTGTACGTGTCGTACCACCGTCCATGTACACCCCAGTAGTTCCTGGCGCACCCCCAACACAACCTCCTAAGTACGGAGCGCACCCCATGCCCCAACATCACAACCGCATGTACGAGTCGTACAAAGCCACACACAAGGACATAATCGTACAACCAAATGGCCCATGTACACACCGTACACACGCTCAAAACGCACGTACACAACAAGGACAAAACAAAACAACACAAGAATACACCATTCGAAAGGCACACAGCCACTAAACATGGCCAACAACCACTAAAATAACACAATCACTGACCTGCAACTGTCAAAAACAAACAGAGGCCCAATACACCACCACTCCTTATAACACACCCACCCAAAATTCAAACACTGCCACACCCACCCATGGACCAATGAAAAGGGCCCACACACACAAACCATGAGCCTTTGCAACAGACTCACTGCTGCCAGACACCACAGAACCAGACTACAAGCTACACCACACCTTACACTTGCACACCTTCACACGACCACCCTCACAAACACCCTCTCATCACATTCACACACACACACAACCATCCACACCCCCCCCAACATCCACACACCCCCCACACCCACACCATCCCCACCCACACCCCTCACCATGCCCACTACCAAGAATCCAAAGTTCAGTCACCGAGAGTTGGAGGTCCTTGTTGATCAAATCCTCAGAGTCGAGCCACAGATCTTTGGAACATTGGTCAGAAGCACTAGCCAGGCAGCCAAAACAGCCATGTGGCAGACCATCGTCGATGCTGTGAATGCCGTTGCGGACACCAGGAGGACCAAGCAGGATTGCCAGAACAGGTGGTACGATCTGCGGAGGAGGGTCAGAGCCAAGAGGCAGGAGGAACACGACCAGGCCAACGCCACCGGAGGAGGGCCCTCCCGCAGAGCCGTACAGTACCATCCCTGGGAGGAGAGGGGGATGGCCATACTGCCGGTGGAGGCAGTTGAAGGAGTAGAAGGACTCCGAGACCCGGGTGAGTACACAAACAACGCACCTCACATGGGGGGAACTGCAACCACAACCAAAATTACTAACAGGCACGCAACCACCACAAGCCATCGCATGACTCAACCACACTCCATGAGCAGGCACATGCCACTGCTGCCACCATGCCCCATGCACCCAGCTGGACAATGTCAAGTCACAGGCCACAGAAGACAACAACACATGACACGGTAACCCGGATGGCGGGAGGCTGGGCACCAAAAATCACATAGTGCGACTCCATAGCAGACAACAATGCCCTCTGCCCATATGGCCTAGGTCACAGCCAGACAAACACTGTGTCCCAACACAGGAATGACTTGCCAGCAAATGGCGGACGCCTTGCATCAACACATGGGGGTGAAGGCACTGTTTTGCACATGACAGCAGCTAATGAACAGCCAACATTGTGAAAGAGTGGCAGCACACACCACCACAGCAGCAGCGCACAGACACACAGCAGACAAAATGGGTGCCTGGAGATCAGAAACAAACTCACATCAACAGGCCAAGGGCCACTCAAAGATCTGCCAACAGTGTGTGCCCAGGAAGCTGGGCCAAGGTGACAGAGGGTGACACACGGAGGGAGGGAGAGGGGGACAGAGAGGGAGGGAGAGGGGGACAGAGAGGGAGGGAGAGGGGGACAGAGAGGGAGGGAGAGGAGGACAGAGAGGGAGGGAGATGGGGACAGAGAGGGAGGGAGAGGGGGACAGAGAAGGAGGGAGAGGGGGACAGAGAGGGAGGGAGAGGGGGACAGAGAGGGAGGGAGAGGGGGACAGAGAGGGAGGGAGAGGGGGACAGAGAAGGAGGGAGAGGGGGACAGAGAAGGAGGGAGACACAGGGAGAGAAAATCAGTCCTTTGGTGTGTGGGAATGTCTGCTCGTCAGCAGGTGGACTGCGTGCATGTAGACAAGGGTGGCCAGTGCCAGAACCCCCCCTCTTCATCATGGCAAAACGCAGGGCCATGTCACAACCTGTACACGAGCACAAGGACAGCCACCTGCATCATATAAGTGTGTGGATCCACTCCATGTGCACATGTACAGTGCTACAAGGAAGGTGCAAATGCATGGCTCGCCACACCTGCACACTCCACTGCTGACTGCAGTCACACTTGACGCAGCAAGTAAGACTGTGCCACACATAGTTAAAGGGGCCAAATTGGTGCCCAAGGGACACACCCATGCACAAGTGCACTGTGAGTGGAATGCAAGACAGATCCTAATTCCAAGAGGAAATGTGCCAACTTTGAAACGGATGAAACATGGATGTTGCATGGACCAAAATTAACATTTTCTCTCTCACACACAGGTCAACGTCGTGCTGCACCCCCCAACACTGGGGGGGAACACTCACAGGACCCGGATCTGCAGGAGACCGATCCCACCGGCAGCGACCACTCTCACCACTCTGCGGACGACCACGACCGACCTGGCCCCTCTGGTGTCCAACCACCTGCAGCACCTGCGTCAGGTACAACCGTGCCAACCACCACCCCCACTCCTGCCACATCCCAGGAGACACCCAGGATCCCTGCCCCAACACCACAATGCAGCCAGGCTCGCCAGGAGGGACACGGTGTCCCGGGCACCCAGGAGGAGGCAGGCGACAACGCCAATGCCACCCCTCAGGGGTCCCGGAGACCCGATGTGCCCACAAGTGCAGGCCAGACGCAAGTGGGCAGGGGTGGTGGGAGTGGAGGACGGCGGAGGCGCGAGCCTGACCAGTTGGCTGGGGATCTGGTATTTTCCCATGTCCGTAACATCCTGGACTCATACCGGCAGGACACCACGGGCATGGCCCAGGTTGTGTCCGTCCTCGAGGGGATCAAGGTCCAGCAGGCCCAGCAACATGCGGAGCTAATAGCCTGTCTACAGGTACACCAACGGAGGATGGAGGACAGACAGGCTGAGCAAGTGACGGCGTCCCAGGGGATTCACGCTACACTCCGTCGGATGGCCGACACCATGGCCGACCCTCCCTGTGCCAGAAGGCGGAGAACATCACCACCCACAGGGAGGGATCAGGAGGAGGAGGAGGAAACATCCGACGGAGCATCCCAGACGTCGTCACGGCCTGCTGCTGAGGTTCCCCGCAGGAAGCCGGGTCGTCCACGGAAAGGACCGTGAGGGTGGCTGCTACATCACCATCTCCCAGGACACCTGGCCTGGCACCTGGCCCACTGGAGCAACAGCATCACAGCATCAAGAGACATTCTCTGCCACATGGCCCTGCTGGTCACTGGCTGACCAATGTTGACAAAGACTGTGGCATGGACTCTGAGGATTTCCAATGGCAAGGACACCAACTCCCCTACTGAACTTTGGATTCCCTAATCCCGGAAAGCCCCTCACTTTGTCCCCCCCCCCCAATAATAAATCACACTATTAAGAGTAGATGCCTGCTGGTAGCATTATTACCTAACATGTGTCTTGTACAGTCTAAACATGCCTGAGTCATCTGTTCACTTCAACCATCCACACCCTGGGGCCTGAGTCTGGCACAGGACACATGGGTCACAGTTTATTAGGCAAGACAGACATGGAGCACCATACACACCCGTGATGGTCAGAACCAGCTGAGGGGGTGGCCGAACAACCGTGCTGACAGACACATTGAGTACAGCAACAGTCATGCGCAGAGGTCAGGGATCCTGGCCAGTGTCCTGGGGGGCACCCAGGTATGTGTAGACAGGTGGCAGAACCATGTCCTGCAAGCTTGAGTCCGGTGGATGCAGAGAATGGGGTCATGGACAACGTTGGATGCATGGGGATGGCACATGTCACAATACCCACACAGTCATGGACATCATGCCCAATACACAGTCTCAGCACACACACACAGCTTGCATCTTGCCACTCGACACATTGACACATAGCCACAATCAGGGAATACCATGCCAGACATGCAGGATGCACCAAGCCAACACACCAGCATTGACTGAGAAGAGGCACCTTGGAGGCATAGGGACACCTTTATTAGTCATGTTTTTGGGATTGCAGAGGCAACTTGAAGTACACATGAACACATCATGTGGAGTAACATGTGGCTCCAACACTGGCACCCCCCTTCTGCAGCACAAATGCGTGATAGCCATGGAACTGGCACACAAGCGTCGGCTAACAGCTAAACACCCACAGCTGCTCACGGAGAGCCTGCCATACACCATAGATCCGCTGATGTGGAAGTCCCACGCCATGTCAAGACAATGTTAACCGTATGTGTCCGAGGGCAGTGTCACACACATTGATGCCATCATCACAATCCACTATCCCATCACTGATGACTGACAACCAGGCAGCCCATCTATTCAGGTGTACCCAGCTGCATGTCGTGTCCCATGGGGATGCCACATGTCTGCAGAGGAACCAAACCCCGACCGGGGCAGTGTGCACACATCGTGAACAACTGCCACACCCAATACACCCCAGATGCATCCCTTACCCCATGGAGACTTCCAAACGTGTCCGTGCCTGTAACGCTGAGTCAGCCCACGATGTCATGTCCATGAGGAATAGCAGTGCCACAACAATGCAACCAGCAAACGGCATGCGCAGGTACCTGGGGAAGAGAGACACACAAGAAGTCAGCCACAAAAAGCACAGCCACTTGCATGTGCAGTTACTCGACACATGTATGGATGACAACATGCTAGGTCACAATTATGACTGGGGAAATACTACCATCACTGCCACCATCACTCCAGTGACACACCCACACACACTCTGACCCACGTGCCATACATGCAGGTGGAGACACACATCACAACGCATGCCACACGGGGACCAATGCGTGCACACTCAGACCCTGGTACTCACCACTAAGCAAAGAAGTCGCGTATGAGCCGAGTCCGGATGTCCTCTTGCGGCTCCACATCCTCCACATCACTAGCCCCATTGCCAAGCCCTTCGTCCTCCACGGGTGGATGGTCCTCGTCATGTTGATTCAGGATGAGTGGCACAGCTCTTTCAACTGCCATGTTGTGCAGCATGCAGCAGACCATGAAGATCTTGCAGACCTTCACCGGGGCATAAGGGAGTGCACCGCCGGTCTTGTGGAGGCACCGGAATCGGCTCTTCAGCATGCCAAACGTCCTCTCTATCACTCGCCTTGTCCGGCCATGGGCGGTGTTATAGCGGAGCTGGGCCGGCGTGATGGGGTTGCGGAGAGGTGTCAGCAGCCAAGGCATGTTGGGATAGCCAGCGTCCCCTACATGGGAAGCACATGGACATCGTTAGAACTGGTGTAGCGGTCGTGCTGGTCGGCTATACAGAATACAGGACAGACAGACTGTACCCACCAACAACACATGCCCGTTCGTTGCGCAGCTGCATCATCATGTCAGGCATCCCGCTACGCCTCATGATGTAGGCATCGTGTGCTGATCCTGGGAAACGAGCACAGACATGTGAAATCACCATATTGGACAGACACACCACAAGGGCATTGATGGAGTGGTAGTGCTTCCGATTGCGGTACGCCACCTCCCGTGCGTGTGGTGGTACCAAACCTACATGTGTCCCATCTATGGACCCAATGACATGGGGCATCCCTCCCAGGGCATAGAATCCACGCTTGACCTCAGTCATCTGTTCAGGGGTTGGGAACTTGATGAAGTCATCCAGGTGAATCAACATGGCCTCCAAGAAATCATGCAGCACACCGCTGAACATGCTCTGGGACATGCCACCAACATGAGCTATGGTATTTTGGAAGGTACCCGTGGCAAGAAAATGTAGGGCAGCCATTATCTTCAGCTGGGGTGTCAGTGCCGTAGGATACCTGTGCTGCGGTTGCAGGTGTGGTGCCAGTCTCGCCGTCAGCTCCAGAATCCACGGTTGGGTGAAGCGGTAGAGCCGGATCCTGTCATTCTCCTGCATGGTAGCCAAGTCTGGAATTCTTCGGGCAACAGGAGGCGCTCTGCAGTAATTTGGAAGTGACAAGGAAGAGTGAGTGCACTACGAGAACAACTCATGTCTACTGAGCACATGTAAATCTGGCAATACACACATGCCACATAGGGAGTCAGGCATGTGCTACATGCCCAGGACACGTATGGATGCAAGGTGACACTCCTTCCAAGACCCAGCTACACACGGTGATTGAGAACCTCCCCATGCCACGCCATGGAAATAGCTGTGTCCCAGTGCAAGTGCACAGCCCGACGCAAGACAGGAGTGACATACACCCACACATCAGCAGAAGTGGGATGCCGATTGCAGAGACTGGTAGCGGAACACTGGAGCCACAGGTCACATGACATTACACTAGTCCAGCCCACACACCTTGCCATGAAGGTGCACATGTCATGACTCACCACACATTCCTTGTGAGGATGCTGACATGGCCTTGTCACGCTACTCCGTGTCCCATGCATACATGTGCACCTCACATCCGATAACACATGTAGCATGGTGTGCGGAACAGTGTGCAATGACAATCTACACACAGCCACATGTTGGTTGCTGCAACGGCTGCAGCTTTTGAGGGTGCTACAACATCAACCTGATGTAAATCCCGGACACATATATGACATAGTCACATTGTGCACTGTGGGTAGTGACAAGTCATGTGTCATGACCCCTGTACCGGGCATCATGGGACACTTCCGTGTGTTGGTGTCCGTGCCATGCCAGTGACGCTCACCCCAAGTGCGCAGTCCCACATGCACACATGTCAAAGGAGTCAAGGGCATGCCTGGCACACATTGCACCCTCACACAGTACACATGTACACATCTCATCATACATCTGGTGCCTTCTCCACTCAGGAGGCATGTTCCACATCACAGCCTGTGACACCTGTGCCCCACACATGTAGTAATGCACAGATGATGCCTTGATGTCCATTCCTGGACAAGTATGTCCATCCATGGACAAGTATGTCCGCCCTATTCCTACATGTGTGTCGCCTATCACCACAGTGATGTGTAAAAACCGCCGTACTGCTGCTGAGAGGGCCTGTGCATGTTCCCAAATCACTGTGGGAGTGCTGCCGTATGTGTACCCATCGTGATGGCGAGCGTACAGGCATTTGTACGGTCCGTAGCACTACGGGTATGCATACGCGTGCAGACCCATAGTGATAGTGAGCGTAGATGCGAGTGTACGGTCCGTAACACTACGGGTACGCATACGCGTGCAGACCCATAGTGATAGTGAGCGTAGATGCGAGTGTACGGTCCGTAACACTACGGGTACGCATACGCGTGCAGACCCATAGTGATAGTGAGCGTAGATGCGTGTGTACGTTCCGTACCACTACGGGTACGCATACGCGTGCAGACCCATAGTGATAGTGAGCGTAGATGCGTGTGTACGGCCCTATCACTATGGGTCTGCACGCGTATGCGTACCCGTAGTGTTACGGACCGTACACTCGCATCTACGCTCACTATCACTATGGGTCTGCACGCGTATGCGTACCCGTAGTGGTACGGACCGTACACTCGCATCTACGCTCACTATCACTATGGGTCTGCACGCGTATGCGTACCCGTAGTGGTACGGACCTTACACTCGCATCTACGCTCACTATCACTATGGGTCTGCACGCGTATGCGTACCCGTAGTGGTACGGACCGTACACTCGCATCTACGCTCACTATCACTATGGGTCTGCACGCGTATGCGTACCCGTAGTGGTACGGACCGTACACTCGCATCTACGCTCACTATCACTATGGGTCTGCACGCGTATGCGTACCCGTAGTGGTACGGACCGTACACTCGCATCTACGCTCACTATCACTATGGGTCTGCACGCGTATGCGCACCCGTAGTGGTCAGTTGGCACTGATGCTGACTCCAGACATGGGAGTTGGTCTCTCATGTGTCATGCCTTACAGCGCGCATGTCCTATGTAGTGGCCTGTGACATGATGTGCATGAGTGTGCGATACACATAGTGCAGGGATGGTGACGTGTGTTGCAGTCATTACCATTCAGTAGCATGTAGTTGCGTGCCCACTACTGTCCCCTGGGGCACCTTTTCCTCAGTGGTGTATGTGTCATCATAAACGTGGACAATCTCAGTGTCTACAGCGTAGGTTGTGCTCTGTGCCATTGTCCCCTGTCACCATGTATATAGACGTGCTATTTTGTACAGGTGTCCACTGTGCAGCCTGACCTGATTGTCCTTCTTCATACTCACAGTTGCCAGTGCCTGTGTGTCTTGTTATACTCATCTGAGGATGGGCACTGGTACCTCATTATTTGTACAGGCGCACCTTGGCTGTTTGGCGTACACTCTTGCTTTTTGCCTGCCCCTGTGTGTATCAGCCAGACTATGAGATGTTGGTGCCACCTGTGTCTCAACAATTTGCCTCGTGTAGGGTCTTGTTGGTGCGGGCAATGCCTATGTGTCAAATCCTGATTTCTACTTGCTGGGTCTGGGCAGTGTGTGATGTGTCTGGACACACACGCAATGTGCAGTGACCGAGTCATGTTGGGCATGTTTTCAGCATTACCTATGCAGCATGTGTCTCAAGTTCATGGATATGGTCCCTGGTCATCGGTATTTTCGCCAACGCTGTGTGGTGCAGATGCAGTGCTGGATTGTCCCCAGGGCCTGGGTGCTATGTCAGACTCCGTTTCCTGTGTTTAGCTATTGTCTCATGCTCTCCATGGTATTTCAGTGGCATGGTGGCTCAACCAACTGTGTGTTTCATGCCCTACATCGGTACCTTGTTTAGTAGATGTTAGGGATCTTCCTTTTCAGGCTATGCAGTGTTACCTATGTCGATTGGACTCATGTGACTGATGTGTACAGCTGTCTGATTAATTTCTGTCTCTCCACCCTGCCCACAGCATCGTCGGGGGACACAGAGGGAGACATGGACACAGGCAAGGCGGAGGGACCGAGCACCAGTGCCAGCCGTGACATCGGGGCTGGCACATCGAGTGGGACAGAGGTGGAGGATAGTGCGGCCGAGGACCTGTCGACTGGCACGTCAGAATACGAAGCTGACAGGTCCGAGGAGGATGTCTCCGAGTGGGCGGTGGCTGCACCAGCAGCTGACAGCGGAACAACACCTCGCACCGCCCCCTCAGTTCCCACCAGCCGCCTCCCACTTGCTCGTGTCCCTTCCCAGCGTGCCCGGTCACAGCATGTCTCCTTCCTGCCAGGCACCGCACCCCCTGCCCCTGTCTCCACTGCTGCCGCCAATGCAGAGTCTGTGGACATCCAGCGGCAACTGCAGGTTGGTCAGGCTGCGATCCTTAATGTCCTCCATGCCCACGGCAAAACCCTCACCAACATCGAGGCTTTCTTGGAGGGCATTCATTCATCGCAGGCTGACCAACGCAACTTGCTGAGGTCCATCGACTCCACACTGACTGCAGCAGTGGGTCTCCTGCAGCGCGACCTCCCCCCACCTACCCCTGCCCCATCCACACTTCCCACTCCCATGCCTGTCCCACGTACACCCAGACGTCGGCATGCACCCACATCAACGGACACGGGCACCACACCAGCAGGGAAGGTCCACCGCACTCCTCCTGACACGCACACACAGGGTGAGGTAGGCACACCCACTGGGTCGGGGGGCAAACGTGTGACACGCAGCCATAGTGGGATTCCACCCAGTCCACTCCCTCCAAATCCCCTCCCCTCAGCTCCCCTGGCCACATCTCCCCCAAGGACTCCTTCATGGCCGCTCTGTCCCTGAGCCCCACAGTTACACCACCACGCAAGCGGTCAAGGAGGTCCCCGGTCAGGGTGGTTGAGTCTCCCCCCCTGTCTCCACCCTCCCCCGGTGGCGCTGCGACCCATCCCTCTGACCCCCCCCCCCCTCCTTGGGGCCTGAGGTCCCTTCGGGTGCAGGGGACTCCCTGGAGGACCTTGCAAAGGTGTGTAGTGCCATCCTGGCCTCCGCCTTTGGCACTGACCCACCCCCTGTGGTGGAGTCCTCCATCCCTGCACCCACAACGCCGCCCCTTTGCCCTGATGTCCCTGCGGTGCCTGTTGCTTCCCCCCCCCCTGATGCCCTCACCAGTGTGGAAGACGATGCCATTTGACTGTGCAGGCAAGGTAGGGGACACGCATCCCACTGTGTCCCCCATCCAGCTGAGAATCATTGACTGCCCTATGGGCTTTGTGAAGATTGAACTGCCTGCGATCCACGGACATTGTGCTCATGCTGAATAAAGCTTAATTTTGTTTTCATTATCACACTACTGCTATGCTGGTATTGGTGTTGGTGGGGCTGCTACATGGTTTTTGGTGGTGTGTAAGGGTTTGGGTGTGTGGGATATGTAGTAGTGTACTGCTCATTGGTGGGACCCTGGGATCTGTGTGCCATCACAAGGTGTTGGCTAACTTTCTTTGTTCATGTAAGCAGTTACTGCATGGTGCACTTGTCCCAGGGTGTATTCCTTCCTCTGTGTACCCAGCTTTCTTCCCTGCAGGGTGTTCCCAATATTTAGCGCAGAGCTGTGTCTACATGAGCTGTGTGTGTGACGGAGCCCTTCTACTTTGGCCATGCATGCAGGGCCATGTCTCCACCTGCAACAATCGTGGCATCCTTGATGATCACTGTACTTGTGTGTGGAGTCTGTTGACATGAGTTCATGGGGACATGTTCCCTTGTAGCCAGTATGCATGTGGATAATTCTGGCCTCACACACATGTGTTACACCCCTCCTGTCTCAGGGCACTGGTGGGAGGACTCCACACCCACCCCTCCTGTCTCAGGGCACTGCTGGGAGTGATAGGCACCCACCCCTCCTGTCTCAGGGCACTGCTGGGAGGACTCTGCACACACCCCTCCTGTCTCAGGGCACTGCTGGGAGTGATAGGCACCCACCCCTCCTGTCTCAGGGCACTGCTGGGAGGACTCCACACCCACCCCTCCTGTCTCAGGGCACTGCTGGGAGTGATAGGCACCCACCCCTCCTGTCTCAGGGCACTGCTGGGTGGACTCTGCACACACACCTCCGATTTCAGGATATGTACGCTTGGCACATACACGGTGGGGGTACGCTCAATGCATTCGAGGTGAGGGTACGAGTCTACTTACACTGGTGTGGTGGGGGTACGCTCCATGCATACGCGGGTGAGGGTACGGGTCGAACTTACACTGTTGGGGTGGGGGTACGCTCCGTGAGTCCGCGGGTGGGGGTACGGGTCGTACTTACACTGTTGGGCTGGGGGGTACGCTCCTTGCATACGCGGGTGAGGGTTCGCGTCGTACTTGCACTGTTGGCATGGGGGGTACGCTCCATGCATACGCGGGTGGGGGTACGGGTCGTACTTACACTGTTGGGCTGGGGGGTACGCTCCTTGCATACGCGGGTGAGGGTTCGAGTCGTACTTACACTGTTGGCATGGGGGGTACGCTCCATGCATACGCGGGTGGGGGTGCGGGTCGTACTTACACTGTTGGGCTGGGGGGTACGCTCCATGCATACGCGGGTGGGGGTACGGGTCGTACTTACACTGTTGGGCTGGGGGGTACGCTCCTTGCATACGCGGGTGGGGGTACGGGTCGTACTTACACTGTTGGGCTGGGGGGTACGCTCCTTGCATTCGCGGGTGGGGGTACGGGTCGTACTTACACTGTTGGGGTGGGGGTACGCTCCGTACGTCTGCAGGTGGGGGTACGGGTCGTACTTACACTGTTGGGCTGGGGGGTACGCTCCTTGCATACGCGGGTGGGGGTACGGGTCGTACTTACACTGTTGGGCTGGGGGGTACGCTCCTTGCATTCGCGGGTGGGGGTACGGGTCATACTTACACTGTTGGGCTGGGGGGTACGCTCCTTGCATTCGCGGGTGGGGGTACGGGTCGTACTTACACTGTTGGGGTGGGGGTACGGTCCGTGAGTCCGCGGGTGGGGGTACGGGTCGTACTTACACTGTTGGGCTGGGGGGTACGCTCCTTGCATACGCGGGTGAGGGTTCACGTCGTACTTGCACTGTTGGCATGGGGGGTACGCTCCATGCATACGCGGGTGGGGGTACGGGTCGTACTTACACTGTTGGGCTGGGGGGTACGCTCCTTGCATACGCGGGTGAGGGTTCGAGTCGTACTTACACTGTTGGCATGGGGGGTACGCTCCATGCATACGCGGGTGGGGGTGCGGGTCGTACTTACACTGTTGGGCTGGGGGTACGCTCCATGCATACGCGGGTGGGGGTACGGGTCGTACTTACACTGTGGGCTGGGGGGTACGCTCCTTGCATACGCGGGTGGGAGTACGGGTCGTACTTGCACTGTTGGCATGGGGGGTACGCTCCTTGCATACGCGGGTGAGGGTTCGAGTCGTACTTACACTGTTGGGCTGGGGGGTACGCTCCTTGCATACGGGGTGGGGGTAGGGTCCGTACATATCCGTCCCCACGCTATGTGATGTTTGTGCGGCCCGTACCCAGGCCTTTGCCATGTGGGTGCGATCCGTCCCGCCATTGTTGGGGTGACGTGTGTGGGCGTGGTCCGACTCGTACCCACGCTCTTCAGGCGTGGGTACGGGACGTACCTGTCTGGTTGTGTTGCCGGTTCGCGTGGTGACGGACTTCCGTTGTGGCGGTCGCTGGCTTATCAGGACACGCCCCCACCCCCTCGTGGTGACCAGGGCATGGGAGTCAGGTATGTCCAGGCCATGTGTGGTGTGTGACTTATGTGGTTGTTTTGTGGCCTGCCCTGGTCCTGCCACCCCCACCCCACCCCACTTTCCCCCCTCCCTTAGTTATTCTGACCTTCTGCGGCGTCTGCGTCGTAACCTGTAGAGGAGGTGTACTGCTATGAGGGCAGGGATGACTCGTAGGTTCGGGTCCATGTCTGTCCGTCGCGTACTGGTACTCCTTGCTCGCGTCGTCCTGTCGCGTACGGGTCCTCCTTGATCGCATCGTCCTGTCGCGTACGGGTCCTCCTTGGTGGCGTCGTCCTGTGTGTCCGTCACGTACTGGTCCTCCTTGTTCGCGTCGTCGTCTGTCCGTCGCGTACTGGTGGTCCTTGTTCGCGTCGTCCTGATTTCCCGGCAGTTTTTGGCTGCCGCAAAATATTCACCGTGCGGGGTGACGTCGGTGCGAATCGTGATTCCTGGGTCGTGAATGGCTGGCTGCGAGCGTCCCGACGTCAGGTCGGCGCTTTCCCGGATCGCATTGGTAGGTGTTTTTTTGTTCGGTCGGGCTTTTTTACGATTCGTACGGTAATGGTGTACCCGTGCGAATCGTAATTCCTTGTTTGTGAAAATTGACGACCGGGTACGCGTCGGGCGGAGATTGTGCTCCGTCCGACGGTTCGTACCCGGTTTTTGCAGGATCGTGATCGGCACCATACTGTCCAAATAGAAGTCATCATCTTGAGAACATGTGTCTCTATGAAGTGCTGCAAAACTACACTTTTAAATGGAATATTACAGAGAACATCAACGATGTAAAATATGGAGTGATTGGTTCTGAAGGATGTCTGGTAAAACAAAGGAAAGGAAATTTAATTAATCACAGAAAACTGAGTTGCGACACTGGTGACAAAAGGGAATTTTACTATTTAGCCCTTTTGCAAATGTTCAAACCATGGCGTTCTGAACTGGAATTACTTGGAGATTTTCCCAGCTATGAAGATTCATTTAATGCTTGTAAAGATAGCATACAATGCAGTGCTTTCGCAAATTATGTCACAATGTTGAATGATGAAATTGATCAAGAAGCTATAATTGCAGCTGAGATTGCTAGATACAGTTCTCAAGACAGTCAAAGTTCTGCTGCACTGAGTCAAGATCCACTAGGACAACCAATTGTTGAAAATGAAGCAGCGATTGCAATGAATGAGGTGGAAACAGCAATGTATCAAGCACAAGAAGATGCAATACAGTTAGGAAACTTGGAAGGGCAACTAAATGTTGAACAGATACAAATATATCAGCAAGTGAAAGAGCAGATTGACGATGGATTACTTCATGAAAAGAGAGGGTGCTCATGTACATCAATTCAACCTATCCGAATGTATGTGAGTGGTCAAGCTGGAACAGGAAAGAGTTTCTTAATTAAAGTAATTACAAGTTATCTGCAAAAAAAAACTGAGCCGCATTTGTCTTGTGTTGTCACTGCTCCAACTGGGTTGATGAGGTGAGCATGGTTTCAAACTTGATGCTTGCCTTTGTGCATTTAAGAATGCTGCAAATTCTTAAAACAGAGTATGATGTGTTATTTGGAGGAAAACACGTCATAGTTTTTGGAGATCTACTGCAACTAACACCGGTAAAAGGACAACCGGTATTTAAAACACTTGCCCATGAAGATACCAGAAAGTCTCTTGGCAGTGTTGGTAATGTGAACATTTGGAGTAATTTGAATACAAAGAACTGACAACAAATATGCGACAGGCAAATGATGCTGAATATGGAAGTATTCTTCAAGATATAAGAATTGGAACTCTTTCAAAACAAGGGAAAGAAGCTTTGGAGAGTCGATTACTTTGCAATGTCTTACCAAATGAAAATGCAGTTCCTGCAAAAGTGTACGTGGAAATTGCTAAAAATAAGTCAGTGATTTGCTTAATGCCAACACTGCGTGAGTGTTCAATATTCAACGAAGAATTATTAAAATTGGAAAATGAAGAAATTATAAAAATGGAAGCCATCGATAAAATACTACATGAAGGAATCACTATTATTTTGACGGGTAAGTTGAGATCAAAACTGGATTGTTTAGAAAAAAAAATATCTAAAACTGCTGGTTTGGAAAAGACACTGTATGCGTGTGTAAACTGTCGGGTAATTTTAAGGCGTGATTTGGATGTAGAGAAAGGTTTAGTTAATGGTGCAATGGGCAAAGTGGTGGATTTTGTGAATTATCAAAAAAAAGAAGGAATTGAATTTTTAAAAATTAAATTTGATCAGATTGATGAAGTTAAAGAAATCGGTCGTTGTTCAGTTCGTTTTTTGCTTGTTAAAGATGTATATGTCCGTAGGAAACAATTTCCATTTTCTCTGGCATATGCAGTGACTATTCATAAATCGCAAGGATTAAGTGTAGACAGTGCATTGGTGAACATTGGATCTACCGTATTTAAAGAGGGTATGGCATATGTTGCTATGTCGCGACTCAGAACATTATCTGGTTTGTTTTTGATTGATTTTGATGAGACAAAGGTTACTGCAGATGCAAACTGTGTAAAAGAGTATAATAGGTTTAGAAGGGTGTATGCTCCAAATTTAGGTAAATATCCTGTATTTGAAAAGCGTATGGTTGGTCGAAAAAGAAGGTTAGAGAATATCTGTTCTGAAGGTATCAAGAAAAGAAAAGAACAAGATAATGTTGTGATTGCAGGTAAAAAGAAATTGGACACTGTTGGTGAGATTGTTGGTTATCAGTTTGAAAATAGTTCTGGTGTCAACTGCTATGCTAATGTAGTGGTCAATGTTGTTTTTTATCTTGAAGGTTTGCAAGAACAAATCATGGAGAATCGGCAAAAAAGATTTTGTTCTCTGTTGCATTCTGTTTATGAAAAATTGACAACAGATAGAAGTAAAATACAATCTGTTTCAGATGTTCGTAATCTTTTGGATGTGTTCTGGTTCTACACAATTTACACAAAATATCCAACAAGATGCTCAGGAATTTTTAATGTATATGCTTACCATTTTTGAAAATGAAGGTGTAGAAATAGAAAATATTTTTGGCCTTTCTTACAAATGGGAACATGATTATGAAAATTGCATGTATACATGTAGCACCAATGTAGACACTGAAAGATTTCTGTATTTAACATTACCAGACTGTAAATCAGTGTCTTTCAATAAATTAGTTAAAGGTGCAAATCAAAACATGGAGTGTAGCCAATGTAAATCAGAAATGTTATCCACATTATTCTTAACATAATATGGAAAATATATAATTTTAATGATGCAACGTTGTACAGCTGACGGAAGAAAATTGGACACTTTAATAAAGCAATTTGTAGCAGCACAACTATCAATATCAGGAAGGACTTTTGTAGCAGTTGCTATAATTTTCCATGATGGTCCTTCCACCACATCTAGACATTACACTGCCTATCTAAAATATGACAAAGGCTGGACACTTTGTAATGATGCCCAGTTGGTTTTCAAACAACGTTTGCCTAGTGAATTACCAAATTCCTACCTAATATTTTTAAAGCCAAAGTTTTAGGAAGATAATTCACTCTCTGAGGAATTTATTATTATAATTTAATAGGACTACCATTGGACAATTTACATAAAGAAGAAGTGCAAAAATACCATTTGGCCTCAAGGAAAGGTATATTTTTGAATTATGGACTTTTTGGTGGTCATTTATTCGGTGATTATTATAATGCGGCAACATTTACAGTTTTTATAAATTAAAGTTATTAAATCTTGTAATCTGTAAGCATTTCATATATGTATGATTTGTATTTTCTGGTATTTTACTGACAATACTATGTTGTTTTTTTTTTAACAATCTTTCTGATTGCTTTTTTTTTGCCCACTGTTAAGTGATGAGTACGATTGAAATCACTATTTCTAGTGAAATTCAATATATTCTGAGAACAGCAAAAAAGGCAAACAAATTACTTTGTGGAAATTATGTTGTGTTGTAAAAAATGTATTATTACATGTTATAATTTTTTTCCTTTTCTTTCACAGATCCAAATTTTAAAGTAAGCAATTTTTAAGAATTTAGATTTGAATGAAAATGTGAAAAAATGTGTACCATGTTTTATTCCTATTACTGTGAATGTAAGTTTAACTAAGTCTCAATATGCAGAATGAGAAGGTCTGCAAGAAGCTACAAAGTGAAAACATATTTCTAAAAACACTCTGTTTATACCTATGTAGATTTGAAATCTGACCATAATCAGATATCATGTGACCTGCAAAAAAAGTGATTTGAGGGGTTCATATTATTTCCTATTTTAGCTACTGAAGGACCGCAATTATTTCAATCATTCTTCTTTGAACATCTTTGCAGACAAAACTCTGTGCTTACTTTTATCATTCGCAAGGAATTTTAAAAATGGAAATATGTCACTTTTTGTAACATAGTTATTGTGTAAGATACTGTTTCATATTTACAAAGAGAGGAAAAGGCACTCTGTGCACTTTTTATACTCCATGTAAATACAACCTCATCATGCAGACCACTTTGCGTTGATAGGGTGTTCTATAAGTGTTGTTGTGCATGATTGCACTGAATACTCAAAGAACAAGACACATGTCTAGATTTATCAGAAATCATGAATCTCGATATGTGTGTGAATGGTGCACCATTCTAAAATTGGTGTAGGAAAGCACAACAAGGAGAATTGTTTTCATTTCTCCACATTTTTATATCTTCAATGCATGCTGAAATGTTCAGCATACATTGAAAGAGAAAAATGCATTTTCTCATTGTTTTTGTGCAGGAAGGTGTGTCTTCCTGCAGAAAAACAAACAGCACATGACACAGATATCCTTGCACTACGGTGCAAGGGTGCCTGTGTCACCACAAGGCTGCAGTTTAAGCAGCCGTGCAGACAGAAGCATAGATTTGCAACATATTTATGTACATATGTTGCATCCCTGTGCTTCGGAAGTACTACAGCACACTGCAGTTAAAGAGGTTACTGTGAGATGCTGCAGCACTTCCTCATACTTCTGCACTTATACATTCACCATACGCTACTAATGCATTCATTCAGTCAATTACGTACTACACATACATTCATCTAAACTAACACTAACAAAGAAATGTAGCTCTTTTTTTAAAACCAGGAAAGTTAGTTCTTACAAGAACTTTTTTTCCTTCTTTCAAATTTTTTTTTGGGGTTTTCTGAGCAATTTTTAAAAAATGTGGTTTTTCTGCAAAAAACTAAAACAAATAAAACAGGAGAAACCAAACAATGAACTTCAGGGAACAATAAAAAAAAAAAACTAGCAAATGTGACTTTCTTGGCGGCGCCGGCAGATCAGATCGATCGACTGCTCACCATAGCACAAAGTCGCATTGCACTTAGTGCAGAGCACTTTTAAAAATTGAAATTGAGGATGGATGTCCAAGGTTTGGGCTGATGGATGCACTCTTGATGTGCTCGGCTGCGATGAGGTGGATGGCGCAGGAGCAGGAGTGTTTCTCATCTGTCGGCACTCTTCTCGTGCAAGATTGTTTGGATGAAGGGTCCTCATGTGCTTCATCATACATGCCATGCCGCAAGAGTATTTCTTGTTAGGATCCCCTCGCGACAGGACTCTTTTGCAAATCTTGCACTTGACCAAGGTGGCATTGGTCTTATTCTGCCCCTCGGGAAAAGTAAAACATTTCCACACCACTGAAGAAAAACGTTCTTTGGGTGGTGCCTCCGGCAAATATTCATCCTCAGAAGTATGAGGTGATGCAGGTGATGCCTGCTGCCCTGAAGCCATTTTTGGTTGAAAAAAGTTAGAGCTAAGTGTAAACTTAGTCTAAAAATCTTTTTCTCTCCAAAGAGATGGTGCTCCAAAGAAGGTCAAAGAAGAATGATTGAAATGGGTGGGGTCTTTCAATAGTTAGAAGAGGAAGTGTAATGAACCAATCAAATCTCTTTTTTTGCAGGTCACATGGGATCCGCGCACCCTGCGCGTACGCAGCAGGCACCCAGCACGCATCCGCGAAATTGAATAAAAAAAGATTATAGGATTAGATGTAAAAATATATTAGTTTTAAAACTAGTTTAGGGTTTGTCTTCAATTAATATTCACATGAAATACATACATATGTTTTTTTAAGTGTTAAATACTTTGCGGGATCCGCGCACCCACCGCGTCATAGATGCAGGTAACGTATCGCGGAAGCGCGTAAACCTCGCGTTACGTACATCGATCGTGTCACGTATAGGCTTGGAGTCGCGTACCGGTCGCATTGGAATCGCGCACTAACCACGTATCCGACGCATATCATGCGCGGATGCTATCGCGTAGGGATCGAGAACGGTGCGCATACACAAACATTGAAAAAAAAAAATAATACAGTTTTAAATATATAGTTAAAAAAACATTTTGAAAAATATAAAAAAATATGTTTGAAAAACCCATTAAGTTAAAATAATATTTTTTAATTTTTAAAAGAATTAATTAAAAAAATAAGTTTAAAAAATGGTGATAAAAACGTATTTAAAAAAAAAGATAATTAATGAAATTGACACACTGAATTTGAAAAATATAGAAATCCAATCAAAATCATTAAACATGATATCTTCAGAGATAAGTTATAGATAGGAATTAGCATTTAAAAAACCTTTGAAATTCACTGAAAAACCATAGGTTTCATGCACATTATAGTTAGGAATTGGCATTTAAAAAACTTTTGAAATTCACTGAAAAAACCAAAGGTTTCAGGGGCGTTATAGTTAGGAATCGGCATTTAAAAAACCTTAGAAATTCACTGAAAAAAACATAGGTTTCAGGGGCGTTATAGTTAGCTGGACTTTTTACTCGTACAAAACCCCAGAAATTCCCCTGTTATAGTTAGTTCAGCTAACTATAACTCGCGCCCCCGCAATGCACTGCTGATGACGTCACATATTACATCACTCATGACATGGTCAGTGACATCACTGATGACATCACTGATGACATCTCAAATGACATTACTGATGACATCACTGATGACGTCATCCATGTGATAAATTAGTGCATCTTCTCACACCCTAATATAACCGTTGATACACCGACTCAAAATTTCAGACGGCCATTCTCAAAACCATAGATACTCCAATACCAATAACTACATACCTACTCATTGACTCTTAGGTCTACATACACCTCCACTCACTCACCTGTACAGTCACTCATACTTACAGTCACTCTGTACAGGACTATCATATGCATTTATACACCTATATAGACACTCACACACCGCCAATCATCCATTGAGGTACTGACACACCTAGTCAGTTGTGCAAACAATTAAACACAGTCCAATTTACTCACCTATACAGTTAAACACACTCAAGTTCACTTACTCATAAAAATACTAACAAATTCTGACACTCTTATACAATTACTAATACAAGCACACACTCATCCATACAGGCAGTCTCACAATCACACACTCTCACATATACCCACTTATATACTCTTACACACATATATTCTGCCTTTCACACATGTAGTTACTGACACATGTACAACTGAGATATACATTCAATCACTAACACACTCATACATACACTCACCCAACCATACAGTCCATCACAGTTGCACTCTTAAAACCATGCACCATAGAATCACCCACTCATACATCTATGCACAGAGTCACACACACCCTACCCACACAAACACTCAGGCACCCGTACAGATACTCAGACAACCAATCAGTAACCCATATAGACACTCATATAGCTATTCACAAAACCATGCAGCCACTTATACACCAACACACAGACACATACAGACATTCACACAGTTTAGTTACTAGTCTGCAGTAAGATACATTTAATAACTCACTTATAGAGTCAGTTACGCACCTAGAAAATCACCCATTCACACACTTATACACCCACTCATTCTTGCATAGGCCTTTCACTATAAATATATAAAACATATTTAAACTTTTAAGAAAAACACACATTCACTGGATGATGTCATCAGTGATTTCATGAGTGATGTCATTTGAGATGTCATCAGTGATGTCACTGACCATGTCATGAGTGATGTAATATGAGATGTCATCAGCAGTGCATTGCGGGGGCGCGAGTTATAGTTAGCTGAACTAACTACAACAGGGGAATTTCTAGGGTTTTGTATGAGTGAAAAGTCCAGCTAACTATAACGCCCCTGAAACCTATGGTTTTTTCAGTGAATTTCTAAGGTTTTTTAAATGCCGATTCCTAACTACAACGCCCCTGAAACCTTTGGTTTTTTACAGTGAAAATATATATATATATGTATATATATATATTTATATATATATATATATATATATATATATATATATAGATATATAGATATATATATATAACTCACGCGACCGCAATCCTCTGCTGATGACGTCAGATATTACATCACTGTATTTAGACACTTATTTACCCATGTCTTCTTCCATTCATCTTTAGCTATACATATATTTTTTTTTTCAGAAAGACACATATGTCATCAGTGATGTAATATCTGACGTCATCAGCAGAGGATTGCGGTCGCGTGAGTTATAGTTGCCTGCACTAACTATAACGGGGGAATTTCATTGGTTTTTTACGAGGGAAATGCCCAGCTAACTATAACATGTGTGAAACCTATGGTTTTTTAAGTGAATTTGCAAGGTTTTTTAAATGCTAATTCCTAACTATAACGTGTGTGAAACCTATGGTTTTTTCAGTGAATTTGTACGGTTTTTTAAATGCTAAGTTATGTATTTATTAATATATTTTTTTAAACAAAACTTTTTCACGGCGCGCGCACGGTGCGCTTCACGCACCCTGCGCGCGCGGTGGGCACTTGTTTTTTGGCCCTTGGGGGTCCTTCTGGGACCCCCTGACCACGGCTAGGGGGTCAGGAACTGTCCACCCTGCCCCCTTTTCACGTTCTCCACATTTGTTTTTCACCCCCTCAGAGTGCGAGAGACAAAATGGCGGCTGACACTTCCTGTTTTCGACCGATTCGAATGTTTACTAAGATCTAACAACCAATCAGAATTGCGCTCGCGCACGGCAAGGTGCGCGCACCCAACGCGCACGCTGCGCGCGTACAGATATATATATTGATTTAAATGCTATTTTCTCTGGAAATACTGAACAGATTTACACCAAACCTGCAAAAGGCACTTCATGGACCTTATGGCTACCTCTCTGCCAAATTTCACGTAATTCTGTTCAGCCGTTCGGGCTGTAGCTGCGACTAAAGTCCCTATGGAAAAATCCATGGGGAAAACGCTTTTTGGGACCCCCCCTTTTTCTCGGCCCCCACTTGACGAATCACCCCGAGACTTTCAGGGTAGGAGCGGAGCGGAGCGCCCCATTAGTTTTGAAAATTTCACGAGGATTCGTCAATCGGCGCCAAAGTTATTCAAAATAGAATTTTGAGATTTCCTATGGAAACTCGGTCCTAACTATAACTATCTACTGGCGACCGCCAGTAGATAATATATATATATATATGGAGCAGAATATAACACGCGGCCGTCCAGCCGCGGAGTATGCACCACCCCGGAAGTCTTGGGGGCCACGAAAGTGGAACAGCAGCCGTACATAGGATCAAGGACGGGCCCACTTGCAGGGTCCATATAGGACTTGATTATGTGCTTTCCGCACTACACTTCCCATAATGCACAGTCTCATTTGAGCCTCCCATTGGTGGGTGTGTCATATGTTAAATGGCGAAGTGGGTTAGCGGTTGTGCACACCGTTTCCGTTAAAGCCTCTGAAGAGAAGCATATGGAGCTTCGAAACGCGTCAGGCAAATCCACTACGGAGCGGCTCCTGCGAGCGGATCCCCGTCCCTACCTACACATAAATCAAGCTGCTGGTCGAGTGCTACTTACAGGTGGACACCTTGGAGCAGAATATAACACGCGGCCGTCCAGCCGCGGAGTATGCACCACCCCGGAAGTCTTGGGGGCCACGAAAGTGGAACAGCAGCCGTACATAGGATCAAGGACGGGCCCACTTGCAGGGTCCATATAGGACTTGATTATGTGCTTTCCGCACTACACTTCCCATAATGCACAGTCTCATTTGAGCCTCCCATTGGTGGGTGTGTCATATGTTAAATGGCGAAGTGGGTTAGCGGTTGTGCACACCGTTTCCGTTAAAGCCTCTGAAGAGAAGCATATGGAGCTTCGAAACGCGTCAGGCAAATCCACTACGGAGCGGCTCCTGCGAGCGGATCCCCGTCCCTACCTACACATAAATCAAGCTGCTGGTCGAGTGCTACTTACAGGTGGACACCTTGGAGCAGAATATAACACGCGGCCGTCCAGCCGCGGAGTATGCACCACCCCGGAAGTCTTGGGGGCCACGAAAGTGGAACAGCAGCCGTACATAGGATCAAGGACGGGCCCACTTGCAGGGTCCATATAGGACTTGATTATGTGCTTTCCGCACTACACTTCCCATAATGCACAGTCTCATTTGAGCCTCCCATTGGTGGGTGTGTCATATGTTAAATGGCGAAGTGGGTTAGCGGTTGTGCACACCGTTTCCGTTAAAGCCTCTGAAGAGAAGCATATGGAGCTTCGAAACGCGTCAGGCAAATCCACTACGGAGCGGCTCCTGCGAGCGGATCCCCGTCCCTACCTACACATAAATCAAGCTGCTGGTCGAGTGCTACTTACAGGTGGACACCTTGGAGCAGAATATAACACGCGGCCGTCCAGCCGCGGAGTATGCACCACCCCGGAAGTCTTGGGGGCCACGAAAGTGGAACAGCAGCCGTACATAGGATCAAGGACGGGCCCACTTGCAGGGTCCATATAGGACTTGATTATGTGCTTTCCGCACTACACTTCCCATAATGCACAGTCTCATTTGAGCCTCCCATTGGTGGGTGTGTCATATGTTAAATGGCGAAGTGGGTTAGCGGTTGTGCACACCGTTTCCGTTAAAGCCTCTGAAGAGAAGCATATGGAGCTTCGAAACGCGTCAGGCAAATCCACTACGGAGCGGCTCCTGCGAGCGGATCCCCGTCCCTACCTACACATAAATCAAGCTGCTGGTCGAGTGCTACTTACAGGTGGACACCTTGGAGCAGAATATAACACGCGGCCGTCCAGCCGCGGAGTATGCACCACCCCGGAAGTCTTGGGGGCCACGAAAGTGGAACAGCAGCCGTACATAGGATCAAGGACGGGCCCACTTGCAGGGTCCATATAGGACTTGATTATGTGCTTTCCGCACTACACTTCCCATAATGCACAGTCTCATTTGAGCCTCCCATTGGTGGGTGTGTCATATGTTAAATGGCGAAGTGGGTTAGCGGTTGTGCACACCGTTTCCGTTAAAGCCTCTGAAGAGAAGCATATGGAGCTTCGAAACGCGTCAGGCAAATCCACTACGGAGCGGCTCCTGCGAGCGGATCCCCGTCCCTACCTACACATAAATCAAGCTGCTGGTCGAGTGCTACTTATAGGTGGACACCTTGGAGCAGAATATAAAACGCGGCCGTCCAGCCGCGGAGTATGCACCACCCCGGAAGTCTTGGGGGCCACGAAAGTGGAACAGCAGCCGTACATAGGATCAAGGACGGGCCCACTTGCAGGGTCCATATAGGACTTGATTATGTGCTTTCCGCACTACACTTCCCATAATGCACAGTCTCATTTGAGCCTCCCATTGGTGGGTGTGTCATATGTTAAATGGCGAAGTGGGTTAGCGGTTGTGCACACCGTTTCCGTTAAAGCCTCTGAAGAGAAGCATATGGAGCTTCGAAACGCGTCAGGCAAATCCACTACGGAGCGGCTCCTGCGAGCGGATCCCCGTCCCTACCTACACATAAATCAAGCTGCTGGTCGAGTGCTACTTACAGGTGGACACCTTGGAGCAGAATATAACACGCGGCCGTCCAGCCGCGGAGTATGCACCACCCCGGAAGTCTTGGGGGCCACGAAAGTGGAACAGCAGCCGTACATAGGATCAAGGACGGGCCCTCTTGCAGGGTCCATATAGGACTTGATTATGTGCTTTCCGCACTACACTTCCCATAATGCACAGTCTCATTTGAGCCTCCCATTGGTGGGTGTGTCATATGTTAAATGGCGAAGTGGGTTAGCGGTTGTGCACACCGTTTCCGTTAAAGCCTCTGAAGAGAAGCATATGGAGCTTCGAAACGCGTCAGGCAAATCCACTACGGAGCGGCTCCTGCGAGCGGATCCCCGTCCCTACCTACACATAAATCAAGCTGCTGGTCGAGTGCTACTTACAGGTGGACACCTTGGAGCAGAATATAACACGCGGCCGTCCAGCCGCGGAGTATGCACCACCCCGGAAGTCTTGGGGGCCACGAAAGTGGAACAGCAGCCGTACATAGGATCAAGGACGGGCCCACTTGCAGGGTCCATATAGGACTTGATTATGTGCTTTCCGCACTACACTTCCCATAATGCACAGTCTCATTTGAGCCTCCCATTGGTGGGTGTGTCATATGTTAAATGGCGAAGTGGGTTAGCGGTTGTGCACACCGTTTCCGTTAAAGCCTCTGAAGAGAAGCATATGGAGCTTCGAAACGCGTCAGGCAAATCCACTACGGAGCGGCTCCTGCGAGCGGATCCCCGTCCCTACCTACACATAAATCAAGCTGCTGGTCGAGTGCTACTTACAGGTGGACACCTTGGAGCAGAATATATATATATATATATATATATATATATATATATATATATATATATATATATATATATATATATATATATTCTTCTCAGTACTATCTATGTGGGACGAAGAAGAGCCTCATATTGTTGCTATGTTGCTTTTCTGTCGTTCTGTCGTGCTGGGCGGCTCTCTTTTGACTTTTTCTGCCTTAATACAATTATACCTATTTTATTTTCATGCTAATTTCAGTGCCATAGGAAAAGCGAGAAGCAGACCCAGGCTTATTTTTTGCTATATGCGTTATCTCAAGACTTATATTAAGCCGTAACTGTTTATGTACAGGCTCATTTTCCATTTCCTTATTTTTAATAAAAACAGCCACCTCGGGGAATACAGTAAATTAAAGCACTCACAGAATAAAGTTGAACAGATCAGACAAGGCAAAAATCAACAGGCAGCTTTTTTTTTATAGCCAGAGTATCTGCAGCTTGACGAGATGCTAACAAAGTTGATACATCAGTCAGCTGAAGTACCTAATGTCAAAATTCAGTCTTCAGAGGTTGCAATAAGGACTAAAGAACACATTTCCTAGTCATGAGTATGCGCCACCCTCTGCACCCTCACTCCCTGTTTGCTTCAATCTGCTGTACTATTAAACTGCTGTGAAAAGGACCCTTGTATAAAGTGCTATTATCTTTTTATTTATTTTCTTATTGGTGTTTTCTACCACTTTAAAGTGCTTTGTGCCCAATACTCCTAGCTCAGGGCAGGCTGACCTAGGCAGCTTTTACTCCAAACTTGTTCTTGTGGTGAACCCAAGCTTAGAGGTATTAGTCGCAGGTGGATTTCGGTCTAGGATTTCTGGGGCAAAATATACTAGCAGTAGCAAGCTGTCACCTATACAAGACAGGAAGGAGAGGTCCTCACACACTTAGGTTGAAGGCAGCAAAGGCCGTAGGAGATGCATACAAACCTCCTACCACCCTTCTCCTTCCCTAAACCTCTGGCTCTTGTTCAATGTGCTGGAGTTCTGCTCTGTGAGGTACATGGACAAATTGGATTGATCCAGAATAGGGTGTAAGAGAGGCTGGTGTGCTTTTCACAGCCTAGCGTTACTGTCTCTATCATTCAGCATTTTAAAATAACTGCCTAGGATGAAGAAGAAGGCCATTTAGGATATTTTATACATTTCTTCTTTCAATTCACATTTGTCCATATTGATCCTCCAACTAAAAGCGGGAGGTTTGAAAAAGCGGCCCCAAATATTTATTGAAGACTTTAGAGTTTCCATAAATAGGAGTTAAGGGAATAATGTGCTAAGAAACTGCGGGGTCTAGATGCAGCGATTCACCGCACTTTATCCCCATTTTTCCTCACTCTTTCCAAATTTGTTAGGTGACAAAGACCGCAGTTTTAGCACAACAGCAAACATCCTCTGAATTTGAGGAAAATATGTGATTACGAATCGCATTTTATCCTCATAACAACCACGGGGCAGATTTACAAGCCCCTTGCGCCTCATTTACGCCACCGTTGCGTCACTTTTGTGATGCAGCGGCGGCGCAAATCCTGCGACATGGTGCGAGGTACCTACAACGTAACGCATCTGGGAGATGCGTCACGTTGTAAAGCCCTGCGCCACATGTAGGCGTTCCTGCGCAGGGGGTGGCGTTCCGGTGCAGGAACGCCTCCTAAAAGTGGCTGAGTGAAATCTACAAGATTTCACTCAGTCACTTTTTGACCCATGCTGCATCAAAACCCTGCGCCTGCCTGAAGCAGACGTAAGGATTGACGCAGCATTAACAAGATAGGGCCCCCCAGAGCATTGCTGGAGCTGCGTCGTGCTTGCGACGCAACTCCAGCAATGCGCCACTTTTATGGCACAGATGCGTTACGCATCTGTGCCGTTTTTGCCCCATGGTGCGCCGCATTGTAAATGCGGCACATTCATGGTGGCGGAGCTGTGGCGCACAATAACTGGCGCATCCCTGCTGATATGCAGGGATGCGCCAGTTATTGTAAATATGCCCCCACGTGTTTTGGCAAAGTAGGGAGTATAAATGAGGCTGTAAGTGTTTCACATAGCTTCTCATGCTACATGCTTCATAACCTTGAAATTTGCTGCAAATTCCACTTGTTTGTAGATGAACAATTTAATGTTTGAGAAGGCGCTTAATATCATTAAACATTCATTAGTGGCTTTCTAGAAGAAGCTTCCTTTGTCAATCAAACGTGGAATCGCACTATCTAAAATGATAGCTTTGACATGCTTGTTGTATTTGTTTGCAACTCTTTCTTTGAATTTATCCAGAATGATGTTTACCATGCTTAATGATATATTGGTAGATCTAGTGTGGGTAGGAGGAAACCATGGTTGCTCACTTAGTAAGCTCCAGCTATCTGTCACAGATGGAGGGTTAGGAGAATCCGACTGTAAATTATATTAAGTGGCAGCACAATTGCGATGGGTAACCAGATGGGCAGCGAGTGCCCTATGTTAGGAATTGCAAGATTTGGGTAAAGGATATAAATGGAACAATGTTTTGTGAATGTTATATGAACCACATAGTAGTCGTGTCATGCTCTCCAAAGTAGTGGAAGTTGCTGAAAAATTGGTGGAAGAGAACCTTAGCCTCACACTCACACATGTGCGGCAATTGTGCCTGACTGTGGTCGTTGCACAAGTTTAGGCAACTTGTCAAAGAGCAGATACACAAGTGTGGCGTAGAGCAGGACTGAGCAGTTTAGGAGACTTCATTGGGCCGATCTGTACATTTCAGACACTTATGGAGAAATGTTTTCTGTCAGTTGGGCAGTTCTTGGTGTATGATGCCTTAATAAAGTCAATACTGGAAGCTTGGGGTAGACAACTAGAGACACTTGAAAATCATGATGTGCTGCAGGTTGTTTTTACCAACTGGTAATTCTAAAGGGCTGGTGACTCTCTTATATAGATCATATTTAACCATGGAGATAACATAACCATCCAGATAACATAACCATGAAGCTGCAGAGAATACCTAAAGACCTGTGCACAGATGACATGGAGGATGGTAGTACAGATAATGAATGGCAGTGCATAGTAGGATATGCCAATGTGGTGTCTAGAAACGAAATGTTTCAGGTAATACAATTTCACATTTTACACCGGTCGTACCTGAATCCCAACATACTACACAGGATGTTTCTGTCAGTGATGGATAGATGCCCCTGTTGCTCAGCAACTATTGCAAGTCTCATGCTTATGTTTGGGCTTGCCGATTTTAGGCCCATTATAGGACAGGTATCCTAAGTCAGATAAACAGGATGTCATTAACAGCGGATCCTAAAACCTGCCTACTGGGGATCTTGTCAAGCAATAAAAGGTTTAAGGGAGAGAAGAAGGGGCATGTTTAAAAGGGGTTATCACCACCAGAACGTCACTTTTTTTGACATTCTGGGGGTGATAACCCCTTCACCTTATTTACAAGGCAGCGTTAAGCATCTTAACGTGGCTTAATGCCGCCTTGTAAATAAGGCCCCCATTCATGCAGCACTTAGCTTGAAAGGGGCAGGCAATGGGTGTTGCAGCGGGTGTTCCGCCGCAACACTTATTGCTTTTTGATGCTGCCCCCTATTTACAAGGATGGCATAAATATGGGGCAGTGCCAAAAACTAAGAACAGGGAAAACCTGGTCTTTAACTGGCGCAATGAGGAGAAATTATTAATTTCTCCTTGTTTTTGCTGTATGTGTGCTGCATTTTGCATGACGGATGAAACACAGAGGTTGCCTCGTAAAGGTATTATGCCATAAGTGGACATACTCATCCCCACTTAGGTATAACAATTTAGACCAGGAACCAGAGAGGTCATGTAGATGTATAAATGTATATAATTTGAAGGTTAGAGTCCAGTTGCCCTAGATATATGGATCAAATCATTAGTTTCAGCAAGTCAATATGCCATTTCATGTTACGATTTATTGTTTGTTTTTTATATAATGTATTCAAACATAGACATGTTATGATGTTGCTTTTTTCAAGTCACACACTATTGCGCATGTTCATTACATGCCTGCGTCTTACATGCTAAATGTTAATAACTATATTCTAAAAAAGAAAATGAAACATTTCAAAGAAGGTTAAAAAAATGATGAATTTGATGTCAGGAGAGATGTACTATATTTCTCATGAAACATAATACTGTCATACCTTTCACATTGCACATACATGAAAGTATGACCTGCTGTTCAACTGTATCATACTCAGCACATCTCCCTTTGACCTGAAGTTTCACTGTACTTTTTCATTTGGGGAGGAGGCTGTATAGCTCCTGCTCTTGAGGAGTCCTTCATTGAAGACATGGTGTTCCTCCTCCTCAAGGACATACTTGGTGTGCTTGAGACTAGTATTAGCATTCATTGGTCTTATCCTCATGCAGTCAAAGGGTATAGCCCAACATAGCTTACTTTGAACTGGACATATGCTGGTGGCAGCACTATAGAACTTTGAGATGCATTCCATTCCAAAAGAACTCTAGGGTCCTGAGACAAAAGGGGCCCTTTCCAGTTTTTTTATTTGATCAATTGAACTATTGATGAATATGGTTTACAAAAATATTGCATCATTGGCGCTAATAATAGAACATTTACTCCCAGTAGGACGATCTTTCTGTCAACCGTATTTAGGATCCATTATTTATGTCAGTCGATATTTCACGCAATGATATTCTACCGTTCAGCGCCATTAGATCATCATCTATATGTTTGTGTGAGTGAGGTTTACAAGGTAAAGGGCGGCTGTTGTCAACAGTGAATGATGTCAGCCCGTCCACCATTTCCGGTTCCCCTACTGTTGCATTATCTTCAGGACCTGGCCGAGGCTCTCTCTGACCTGGCTCTCCCAAAGAGCAGCCATCTAATTATTGTACATGAGCAGCTTTCCAAAGACAGTGGCAACACAGTGCATTCTAGGTCGAGAGCAAGGGCTGTCCCATTCAAAAACCTAATTGTAGAGGCATTCTCTGCTCAAACAGGGTTGTGTTGATTTATAAGCGTAGTGGATCCACTGATGCTGATTGAGAATGGGCTGCTCCTCAACTGCACATGTAAACTGATATTGTCTCTTGCTCGAGGAACACCTTCAACAGAGGCCTGCATAG
The DNA here is from genome assembly GCF_964204655.1 of Triturus cristatus. Classification (NCBI taxonomy): domain Eukaryota; kingdom Metazoa; phylum Chordata; class Amphibia; order Caudata; family Salamandridae; genus Triturus; species Triturus cristatus. Next base: position 857,678,859 of record NC_140581.1, on the reverse strand, counting down.
ATAGACTCTGCAGTGGTGCTTCCTTCACACTGAATGAGTGCTGCCCTTTGTTTGGTAGAGCAAGCCCAAGGGCCATATTGAATCTCTTCTGGCCTGCTGCTGACTTTACATGCACAAAAGAGTCCAGGGACATCAATGCAACAGCCAAAAGTCCACTCAGCAGGATTTCCAAGCTGATAACACCTGCACAGAAGGACCGTCGTTTTAGGTGATGCAATTTCTACCGAGACCTACAAGCACATGTGCAGATGGCATCAGAAGAAATAAAAAAAAATCTTAATACAGTATTTTATATCCCAAAATAGGTGTGATCAATTCAAGCACAGACAGTGGCAGTACTGGCATAACGTATGGTTCAGTCTACGACATGTTTGAAGTAGAACATGGCCAATAAATATGTAGATCCTGTAGCACTGGAGGGGCGCGTGATCCTGGAATGTTATATTCATGTTCAGAGTATGCTCTGAAGTGTATGATGTACCTTTCATCTCTTCTTCTTCCTTCTGTGTTCCACTTCCTCCCAAACACCCTGAGACAATATTCCCAGAAGGGTACAACAATATTGGACTATTTCAATCAACTCAACTAACTGACTGATTTTTTGTAAAGAGAGCTGTTCTCCTCAGGTGTCCTCTGCCTAGCTAAGTAACAATGACTCTCTTGCCACTTATGCGTGCTGGGTCTCATGATATATAACTGCCATCATGAGGCGCAGAATGGTTTAGTTGATGAAGACTTTAACCCCAGATTACACTGTATAAGAGTAATTAGTTTGTCAAGCTTCAAATGCCCACCATGATAATGTTATCGTGAAAAGATGGGAAGAAGTAAATTATAAAGAAAAAGCAGTTCTTCTTCAACCTATATATCTAGACACTGTAATGCTATTTGCAGATATCACACAAGCATTGTGTCCCAACATTTTCCTATCTTCATTTTTCAGTTGGAAAAAGAAGCGGCTAAATGTGTAGCATAGTTTGCAATAGTAGAGCAACAGTGCCCGCATTGGCTTAACCTCTTCAGTGCCCCGCCCTTTCCCCGCCCTGTGCCGGGCGTTGCATTAGCGGGCGGAGTTCATGACGAGATAGTCTCGTCATGGGCACAGCGCAACCGTGCTCCATGGGCACTGAAGAGGTTAATCATTTAGTGATTGAGCTATTGGAGGCTTTGGGTGCATCTTTTCTCTGCTGTTCTTGCTTTAAAACAATTAGTGAAAAAAAATCTTGTATAGAAAAACCTTGTGTGATAAACCAAGTGACAGACATGATACTACAATGTTGGCCTCAAAACTAAAACTCAGAAAATGCAAATAAGAAAAAAAGAGGAATGTTGTCTTTTCCAATGATGTGCTCAATATCTGGCACAAAATTCTTCAATATAATGATTACTCTTTTTCTCCTCCAGTTGAGAAGAGAGCTGAAGACCTATTCTTGAGGGAACACCTCTTCCATCCTTGGATCAACCAACTTCCATCCAACTGGTCCAGGCACTGAAGATATTGCACTGCATGCTGTCAACTTGTACATTATTTCCAAACCCCCATAAAATTATAGTGCTCTGGTGCTACTACTTGGGCTAGAAGTATGTAATTACAGGTTCGTACATACATAGATTATTACATAGTAGCAGTAATTGTTGCATGCTCTAAGACTAAACATGCGCCAAAAATCAAAGACATTATCCAACTTTATGATAAGATGTAGATGTGCTGAGCATTATGGAAAATTAGCTATATGACAGCTTGAATCGCATATTATCTATGCTCTACCTCATGGTTCTCATCTATTAGTCATGACAGCTCTAGTCCTGAAAAAGTAAGTGACCTTTCTTTTATATTGAAAATAAATTGAAAGTATTTAGCAAGTAAGCATAACAATTGATAATACATATATAGTGTCTTTCAAAATCAACTCCAACTAAACAATTTCCCTAATGACTATTTATCACTCTTTCTCCACCCTTCCTTTTGTTGGACGTTATTTAAAGTCTAGCACACGAGTTACTATGCCACAAAAGCGAAGAATATCCCATCTGCCTTATTACAAGTGCATTATTTCCTATGGCACTTGAAGGTAGACATGATATCTGTCACTTTTATGACAGAGTAATCTTTCCATCAGACTCTAAATCACTTTAATTATAGCCTTTACCATGAATCACAGTACTGTTTGATTCTAGGAGATTGCAACATTCATTATGACTCAAAAGAGGATAATACTACAAAACAGTTGTTTAAACACTGCTATGAGTTTGCCCAAAGCCAATTAATTGACTCTCTCACACATACAGTAGGTGAAGCAAAAGATAAAGTATGAACACCCTCTATTACCATTCAGTCAATTCTATTTCCCTCTCCTTAGTACTGATGATTTCCTCACAGTCTTCAGCCTTAACAACTTTCAGAGCCTTAAGCGATCCTCTAATTCTTCTACTAAGAATAGACCTTAGCATAAAATAAGACTTGACCAATTAACAGAATCATTTTCTTCCTCACCAGATATAGGCTGTCCAGTTTCAAGCTACTTTTAATATGTTCCGTGGTCTACAGCAATTGACAACAGAATTTCGCCCTTATCTATTAATAGAATTTTTTTTTAAATCTAAGCAATCTCTCTGGATTATAGATCATTTACAGAAACAAATCTAGAACAAGACAGGCAGAACTAATATGGCACCTTCACTATGCTCTTGATGACAATACAAAAATAAAGTTTTACTATATAAAAAATCCTCCAAGACTCTCACAAGAAGTACGACTTGAATCATCTATGCAATGCAACAAATGAGCAAAAATAATCTTTTAAAATAATAAATGAGTTCTCCAGTGCCTCAAATCCAACCCATCACACCATCCGTACTCAAACATTCTGCATTAAATGCTCCACTTTTTTTTTAAAGATAATCTGCATCTGTGACAGTGTACAAGGGTATCCTCTTCTGCCCTGTAATGATAAAATCAATGATAGGAATGATCAGGGATATACTACAGAACCATCTCAGTTTATGATAGAAGGAGCAAGCTGTCACTCTCTTGAGCAATTTCAACGTCCCCCATTGACTCTTTTCTTAAATCAATCAAAGCTTGCAAAACAGGACCCCTAGCAGTTAGACCTATTACCCTTAGGGTGGCCTTCCCCCGAACTCTTTGTCTACTTACCTCCATGTCTGTGCTGAAATTCAGTTTTGTTGTCCATAAGACTATGTGCTTTTTTATCACTGCTAACCAGTGCTAAAATATTTGAGCTCACTCCCCTAAACATGGTTTGGTTGGCTTATATATGATTTGCATCTTTCATTTACTTATAAGTCCCTTGTAGAGTGGTGTACCATATACCCAGGGCCTGTAAATTAAATACTATCAGTGGGCATTGTTCACTTATTAGGACACTCACTTAAGAAGCACCTTAAATCATGTCCCAGGCCTGCCATTGAACTCTAAATGCAGTCTTAAACTGCCAATTAGACTTGGCAATACAACCCCCTTTTCAAGCCTTAAACTCCCCTTTTATTACATATAGGTCACCCTTAAAGTAGGCCCTAGGTAGCACATAGGGCATGGTGTTGTATAAATAAAAGGCTGGACATGTACTTTCAAGTTTTACATGTCCAGGTAGCAAAAAACTCCTAAATTCAACTACCGTGAGGCCTACCCCTCCCATAGGATAACATTGGGGACTTCTTATTACATTTAATAAGTTGTTATTTCCAATTGGGAGCAGTTCGCTAAGTCATGTTTTGTATCTATGAAATTGTGGTGATAAACTCTCTTTAATGGTAAAGTCGGATTTATCATTGCAATTTTGCAAATGCCACTTTTAGAAAGTTAGAATGATGCTTGGGTTAACCCTTATACCCTTGTGGGATTGGGTGATACACTGTATCAAGTAGAAGTGCCTACAAGGGATATTCTTTAAACATCAATTGCATTTCTTTTAGACAATATTTATGAATGCCCTCAAATTTGCATTCTGGTAAACAAATTTAGACTAAAGAATAATAAGATGACTCAATAATGGATTATTCTTTAGAGCAAAAGGCGCAAGACAGGGTGTATTTCTTTTTTTGCATAAATTTATTTTTTTGTAGATTGAAGGGTACAAAAATAACGACGAAAAGCACATAGAAAATTACTAGGTTTTAAGTCAGACTTCAATATCAATCTGGACTTGTGGATCTCTGCAGTTGTTTTTTCATATTCTTTTTATTGTTATAGATTGAAGACAATTCGTCCTCTTCTTTCAGAAGAAGATAGAAGAACTGCAATTGCAGCTACCATTGGAACGATAATTAGATACTGTAATTTTCTTTACCCAGGTATTTCTAAGCAGAATATCAACATACTTCAGACTTTTCAAAAGCAGACTGCATATTCAGTAATTCTAAAACCTGAGCAGAATATGAACTATTTGTTTGGTCCATAAATGTATTTAGGGACCAGTATTTACCATTCTCAACTATAAATTAACTTAACATCTCACTTCATGATCTCTACACTCATCTTTCACTACTATTTTGTCTATTCTTTGCTTTAACAAATCCACCTTTGATAGCAGATTTTTTCATTTGGTACACATGCTATGGAATAATTTCCCAGCAGACTTGAAGTCTATTTCTTCCTACTTTAATTTAGGAAGAAACGTAAGATTCATCTCTTGTTACTCTAACACAGTTCTCACTGGTCTATAGTCATTTGTCACTGCCTACAGTCTTTCCTCACCTCAAGGACATTAGGATTTAAGTTTAATCTATAAATACCATACCTAACATAACAAAAGAGTATACTATAGTAAACAATAATAATTGCGTTGATGATGACCACAGTCCTTACAGAATCATGAACTGCGTCATAATATTTACATAAGTGATCAAACACCAAGTTGCCTGCTGTAGGAGAGCCCGCACAAGGAAGTAAGTATTGCCTTGATTTATTAAAGGATGCAGTGGAGAAAACAACATAGTGCCTCGCTCATTTTTAATGTCCAGTCCGACGCGTTTCGTACTTCACCAGCACTTCCTTGTGTGGGGTCTCTTACAGCAGGCAACTTGGTGTTTGATGTTTTAGCGGCCCCGCCTGAGCTGCAGGAGACACTCCGCTGCACAATGTGCAGCCCTACTGCAGCGCCAAACGACGAGGCAGCCGAAGGACGAGGAAGCCATTGAAGGAGTAAACAAACGTGGTTAAGCAGCTCTGGAGTTCCACGCAACCCACTGGGGATTGATGTATCTTAAAGACTAATATAAGACAAATATATATATATATATATATATATATATATATATATATATATATATATATATATATATATATATATTCAAGAGTGTCAGGTTCTTACTTTCATGAATGATACTTGCCATCTGCATTGAAGTTGTTGATTAATATCTAATACAACCTTCTTACTCACACCTACCATTTCCTATTGATCTCCAGCTTCTTGATTTCCTTTCGCTGATATGAATGTATGACTGATAGGCTTGACAATCCTCAAAGATTAGGTTACCAACATTGCAATGTAATTCACATGACCATATTTGAGTAGTGTACTTATCAGCATTCATCTGTTGAACCAATTTATTCAATTTCCTTACTTTTGGTTTCGATATATATGTTTTCTTTAAATATATAATTTATATACCATTACAATATGAAAAATGTCAAAAAGGAGAAAAACTTGTCAGTGATACACCAGCTAATAATTGAGATGATGTTGATTATCATTATGTACCTTTGCCAATAATTTCTTTTATTGATTGACTCAAAATGTAGCCTGTCACTCTAACACTTTCTCATTTCTTTCAGTTTGACTTTTACAGGTACCTTATATAGGTCCTGATTTTGAAATTGATGGACGGTACTCTGTCCATCAGGGTGACGAGGACATTACATCCACTAGCCCAGCGGTCATTTCTTTACATCGAAAGGAAATGGTGTCAGGGGTTCCTTTCGACGTACAAGAGGTTTACTGGATGGTTGTTGTCAGTTTTGATGGTTGTACACCAGACTTTTCAAACGTATCTGAGAAACAAACTCCCAAAGCAAGAGTTTGGTTCTGAAAAACAAACAACTAATGACTGCCACACTCTGGAAGTTTTATCCCAGGGAGTGGGAGTAATTATATGGGAAAAAAGACTTCATCCTGTCCACTCTAAATAGAGCAGGCGGTGTGATGTCCATCCTCCGATGGCCCCTAATCTTCCGGGCCACCGGAGGACATTTTCCATCATTGGAGTCAACGGGGGCACCGTTGACAAAAAAACGTAAGGTCTGCCAGTCTCCAAATGAGGCATGCAGACCCCTAGTTTGTCGAACAGGGTACTCCGTCGTGTTTGTCCACACAATCGAGCCACAGTTTAGAGGTAAGCCTGTCTGTCGTTTCTTACCTCTCCACAGTGGCCATCCTTTTAGGGTATTACAGACTATTTCTGTATCCAAGGTATTGGCAGAGAAAATGTTGAGCACAGTGAGCATTTTGACAAGAAAATGAACACAATTTTTGCTCATTGGGGTGCAAGTACTATGACATTTGTTAGCTCATGCTTTGAAATCTGTACTTGTTGGGTCGGATTCACAATGATGTGAGTAAATTTACACGTAAAGTTTTGTGACCTTGGATGGGTGTAGGTCTACCCATTTTTGGAATTCACAAAACTGTTTCAATTTATGCATTGATACCTGCAACAGTTGAACGTTTGCAGGTTTACTTTTTAAATTGAATTGCGAATATCCATTGTTCACATACAGAAGCATTCCATACTGTACACATGTGCAAAGAGAATGACTTTCCTTTCATGCACGATTATTTATTCTCTATTTTTTCACAGGAAGCGTTTTTGTCTTTGCCACATTACCAATTTTCTGGTGTCATAAACTCACATGCAGATACATATAAGTTGTTGTAGCATGACTTTCCTAGATTTCTAGTATGCTTATTTCGAGCATTGCATAAATTACACATATGCGCTGTAGTGGATTAAAGCACCCTAAAAATACCCTTCCTGCTGATTTTAATTATTACATTAATGTGACCTTACATCACTATCATGACAAACACAGAAAATGCTTGAAAACTGTGGTTCCTAACCTGTCGTCCGGGAACCCCTGGGGGTCCACAATGCCTTCTCAGGTGGTATGCGACTGTTAATAACAAAATCCAAAAATATTAAAAGAAATAAAGTATATACAGTCAAAGAAGTAAAACTGAAAGCATGAAACCTCTTTCTATATTTGATTGTGAATTACATTTAAATATTTGAGTATTTCTTTGGTCTAAACTTGTTTTGTATTATTTGTGTATTGTTTTGAGGTTCAAATCATAAAAATTGCTTTGGTCCACAGAAGTCAATAGGTTAGGAACCCGTGCTCTAGAAGATATGTGCAGCCACTGTTCTGCACATTTTATTATAGTGGTATGCTAGGGCTGTAAATAATGGTCTAAAACTAGACCTTCTAAATGTGGTAATCTTATTACTACATTGAAGCATTACTGGGGTATTCTTACAAAACATATTGAAACTGCACAACATTAGCACATACTCTTAAAATAGCATTCAACAGCTGAAAGGTCAATTCAGATTGCTGAGCAATGGAGGGCAGCGGACTATCGATCATTACTTCACTGTTCTTTGATAAAAAATATTTTTTATAGCAAGCCTTCACAAACCAGGCTATTGAACATTATTACACTGTGCTGTGATGAAAAAAAGGTCAAACAAATACGGTAATAGGTAGTTTATTTAACGAGCCTTAACAAACCAGGCTATCGAACATTATTACTCTGGTCTGTTATAAAAAGAAAGTCAAACAAAATGAGTGACAGGTACGTTTTTTTAGCAAGTCTTTACAAACCCGCAAATGTCTATATCTTTTATAAGATAGGCTCCATAATTAAATATTACACCTCATTCTCAGCACCAGGATACCATTCCAGGTGAGCTGTGTGCTATACACAGGTATGTATTAAGGATTTTGGGGGCCCTTGCTAGGAACAGCTTTGACTTTATGATCCAGTTTCAGCTCTTTCATGCCCTCTCTGGTCAAATTCTAAAAGTGTTTACATCTGATATTCAGGCATAGTGATGTGTGTTTTCAGTATTGTAACACAGCAGCAGCTCACTAATATTACTGCAAATAATCTCTGTCACACCCTCCCATTTCTCCTGTGAGGTCCTGTATTGATCTAAAAGAAACTTTTTATGTGGTTGCTGCATGAAACATTAACACATCTTGTCTGGAAAATGTCTGTAATATCCTCTCACACATTAAAGATCAATGATAGAAAAACGCTATTTACAACAATCTGTTTAAAAATTATTCAAGGTCATCAGGGCAAGACTCTCTGCAGAATATAGCTGGTTTTATCAGTGGCCCCTTGAAAGTCTAGGGTCCTGGACCAGAGCCCACTTTGCCCATGCCTTAAAACGTCTCTGGCTATAGATATACATATGATGTAACATAAAATAACCTTTAAGTTTCTTGTTTGCTGGCTAGAATTGTTTGTCAGAGTTGTGCCTCGTGCTTCTTTTGTTTATTTAGGTTTCCATATGAACAAACCCGATGTCGCAATCAAGTCATTTAGCACCAAAGCTTAATCTGTTTGGCCAATATCCTATGCCCTGTTGTATTAGTTTTAGGTTGCATAACAGAAAGGTTGCCCTGGACTTCAAAGAGCCGCCACTATAGAGGAGTAGCCACGTCTGGAGTCATGGTACAGATGACAGTCTACTGATCAGACCACTGGATTACCTAACTGCTTTTGATGTATTTGTCTCCAGTGAGATACATCAGTGCAGTGCCAAAGTGCTGAAACGTGATATGATTTTACTCACAAATGGGGCTGTCATCATTGAGGATAGACATATTGTAAGAGCAATAATATGTAAACAAATCTGCATCTTACTTGTAACACAAGCCTCTGAAGCATGTTTCCAGTGATGCAAATTCAGAATTGTTTGCTTACCACTTGCTTACCAGCGCCCTAGCTTAGACTTCCCCGCTAAAGTTTGTAGATAATTACCGGGGGCCGTATTGCAAAAAGTGCCCCAGAGGTGCAACGAGCATGTGTGCCCACTTTGTGCACCCTGGGGCACTTTAGTATTACAGACGCTTGTGCACCCCCATGTGTAGTACTGATAGAGCTGGCACATATGTAGTGCCAGCACTATCTCATGAGGGCTTTCCCTCATTTACATGGGGGTGTGACCCCATTCAAATGAAGGAATCTCTTTGCCTCTGCGCCAGCACCGTATTATGGACGCGGGCGCAAAGGCAAACAAACATTCCGGTGGACTATCGAAACAGCACCACAAAATGGTGGTACACTGTCAGTGTGCCCCCTGCTGGCAGCCCCTATGAATAGGGTGACCAGGTGTCCTGGATAGACTTGCCAGGACAGTCACGGTTTTTCACCAGCTGTCCCGCCAGATTTTGAGAACTTTATCTCAGGTCCCGGTGTTTTAGAAGAATATAGATCGAAAATATAGAGATGCAGATTTGTATGTGCTCAAAAGCAGAACAAGTTTGCAGCTCTTCTCAGAGCGCAATATAAGTAACACCCATGCTGCTGGGTTTAAAAGTTGCTTTTAATTTAGTTCCCTAGTGTCTCATTGTCAGTGTTTCTATGTGTGCTGTCATTTAAGTCATTTTGTGTAACCCTGGGCGGACAACTATGCTACGCTCGTGAAGTTTGCGTAGTTTGTGCTACTTCGTGCTACACGAATTGCACGTAGCACAGTGCAAAATCGCGTAGCGTAGTTGGCATTTTTTGCATGCTCGCGGTCCTCAAAGTCAACTTGGCGACCGCGAGCGAGCAAAATGACATCCCGGCGAGACTTTTTCCTCGTTCGCGATCAGCAACATCAAGTTGCCGATCGCGAGCGTGGAAAATAAACCTCCCGGCGAGATTCTCAACGCGGGGAGGTCAGGTTTCTCATTGCGAGTGGTTGTGTATGCTCGTAACCGCTCGCGATGAGAGACTACCCGTCCGCGTTGAGAAAGCTGCCGCTCGAGTAAAAATCTACTCAAGCGACAAAAAACGACAGCTCGCACTGTGCGAGATGCCATTTTCAATGATTGCACGGTGCGAACAAGCATCAGGCACTGTGCAATCATCGCGAAATTCGCGTAGTGCTACGCATATCTCGCATAGTGGGAAGTGCACTTCGCGTAGCTACGCGTAGCGCTACTACGCGAACTACGCCCAGGGTTAATTTTGTGTCACTTTTCTCATGTAAAAGTGTAGTCCTTCTTCTATGTTTGCTAAATGTCCCAGTTTTTGTTTTTCATCATATGGTAACCCTATGTTTGGAGAGGCTAAAGGGAGTCTAATGGTCCCTCAGACATCTCCTGCAAGCGGCTTCAGTCACTCACTGCACCTACGTGCAAGGGGATTCCTGTCCTCTCTCCAAAGTGCAAATGGGGGCCGCCTGCACGGTGAAACACAGAACAGCTGGTTAAAGCAGCTGCTCCGTATTTCACTGAATGCACTGCTCTCAGGGAAGCCCCGAGTGTGCAGCTGCCCTGAGGGCAGCACATTCATTGTAATCTGGTGCACTGTTCATGTTTGCGCCTGGTCCACCTGTTTAAATGTGCGCCAAGGCGCAAACATGAACAGGGTGCCCGATTCATAATATGGGCCCTGGTAGTGTTGATTGTATTTCTTCTGGGTATGACCTTTCAAAATAGAGATTTGTGGCAGCACATATGGACAAATGTGTGGTAACAGAATTATCATACATTCTGCACATTTTACTTCCAATTATATATCCTCTTCGAAGACCTTACCAAACACACCTTCACCTGCCTACAACTCTTGCTCTCTGCCGATTGTTTGATAACGTGTGAAAAAGAAGAAGGCACCAAAAACCCCTTTTCACAAATCCTCACTGGTTTCCTGTCACTTTGCATGTTCACTCAAATGACCCACCCTTTCACAAGAGCTCTGCATGGAGCATGCAAAGCCTACACCACTTTCTAAATGAAGAGCAAAAACAGCAACTGATGTCTGCACTCAAGACTACACTCATCATTGTACCCAGGTTATCACTCATCACACTATGGTGGGTAGGGTCTTATTTTAAATGGACCAAAGTTCTCTGGAACTCAAAGTGATGATAGGATTCCACCCATACAAGATGCTGGAGAGCACAGAAAATCAGACAATATTTGTGATGTCCAAATTTAATTTCATTTTACAACATGAAATTCTGCAGACATAAGTTGACATCTATGAGGTTAGACTTGAGAGAGATAATTGGTTACGTAATTACATGTTATTTGAGAGGATTGTAGACAAGCAAGTTTCTTTTATACGAAACCTTGCTCCATCAGACTTCTAAGCATTGTCTTCCCATTACCAGGCTGCATTATCATTATTCACTCATAACGGTAGTTCCAATTGAAGCACTAAATGGAGTTTCTTCAGTTGTATTAAAGAAAAAGAAACCAAAGAGAGCAATCAATGATACAACTTAGCCTTACAAAACGAAATAATAAGAAATAGCAGGTGATGCAACAGATGATAAATATTCTGAATACTTCTGATGTTCGGAGTAAATTACATCCATTAAAATGGGCCATCTCTATTTCACCTCCTCATTTCTGCTCCTCAATAATTGATTCTTTTCTGCATTCACATCTTCTAATTTCGAGTTAAACATTTTTATTGTGCTAAAACTGATTTCCCTGATTAGGCTCCAATATCTATGTCTATGAAGCATTATAAATTTAGTCCTGATTGGCCTAAACGTGGTGGTTGAATACATGACTCTTGCAGGATCTGATACATCTTACTACATTTATGAAGCTCAGGGAACTTTCAGTATCATCTTTTAGTACTGTTTAGGAGGCTCTTAAGTCTTTTCAGGCACTGTAGGTACCTCATCCACCATAAACAATTTCAGAAAGAGGTAACTTTGGCCAAACATCTCTTAAAGATGGCGCTGTTATTTGCTCATAAATAAACATCAGAAGATTTTCATAACCAGATATAAATATGGGGATTTATTCAAAAGGAAGACTTTGTATTTTCAAGAAGCAAGCAAGATTTTGGGGCTTTGGTGAAAATGCAGGAACGGTTTAGTGCTTGGTGTTAAAAAATGGACAGCTGTAAAAATGATTACTTCTCTTAGCAGTTGGAGATAGATGTTTGAATATGGCAGAAAAATATGAATTCCAAAGGACAGAAAAAATCCCCGAGGTTGCCCAAAAAAGGCTAACAACCCTGTTAAATGCTGATTTGAAATGAAAGCACAAATTATTGCAATTTAGGCTAGAAAATATAATTACCAAACAATTTATGCTGTGCAGAAAGGTTTTTAAACTGGATGTTTGGTCATTCTAACATTAGAACCCCTTTAGATATTTTGTTATTAAAGGTTTAAGTGAGATTCGTTTGGCTGTGATTTTCTTGAATACCATTTGGTAGGGTAAGATGGCAATATTAAGAAAGAGCTCGGATGCATTTGCATTCTCTTCATGTTTTTCTGATCTGATCTTAACTCTATATGACAGAGCTTGTCTTACGATTCTACGAGTGTTAATTCATCAGTTATATTTTAACTTCTGAAGGGAAATAGACAAGTTTATAATCTCACTCTCCTTTTATTTGTCTCAGTATTTGAACCTATGATGCCTCCCTAAGGGATGAAGAAGGGCATTCAGTGCTTTTTTTTTATATGGAATCGGAATATATGATGTTATCTTATGGATGAAACACACAAATGGTGATGGGAGGAATGCTTGCAGTTTGTCTTACCACTGGCAGTCCCCCGGGTTAGCATCCCAACCCATCGTTCTTTTGCTCATCATGCCACCTCAGTTTCGACCGAGCCATATGCAAATCAGCCTTGACTCTGATGTTCATGGGAACAGTCCAGCCTGAACTGCCAAGCTAGGTCCTCCCTGAACCAGAATACAAGCAACCTAGGACCGATTTCGCCCTGATAAGGGCTCATCAGGCAGGTATTGCTTGATTGCAGTGGCACAGTGAGCATGGGACCCACGTCTGGGCATACCCTTACCACTGAGGGCGGTACATGAAACATACAAAAGGTGATGGGAGGAATGCTTGCAAGTTTTCTAGTCACTGGTAATCACTCAAGGTAGCATCCAAACCAATCATTCTTTTGTTCATCACGCCACCTCAGTTTGGACCTAGCCATATACAAATCAGCCTTGACCCTTCTCCTCGTGGGAACAGTCCAGCTCAAACTGCCAAGCTAGGTCCTCCCTGAACTAGAATACAAGCAGCCTAGGACTGGTTTGGCCCCGATAAGGGCTCATCAGCCAGGTGTAGCTAGATTCCAATGGCACAGTGAGCACATGACCCACATCTGGGCTTGGCAGTTCAGGCTGAAACTGTTCTCATGAAGAACAGGGTCAAAACTGATTTGCATTTGGCTGGGTCCAAACTAAGGTGGCACGGTGAGCAAAAGAACAATGGTTTGGAGTGCTACCCTGAGCTATTGTCAGTGGTTAGACTTAAAAAGCAACTTCCCATCACCTTTTATTTGTTTCATGTACCGCCCTAAGTGGCATGGGCACTCCCAGATGTGGGTCCCATGCTTAATGTGGAGCCAACCTTTACCCAGTGGATGAGTCCATAACTAGGGAAAACTGGTCCTGGGTCATTTGTGATCCGGTTCAGGGAGGACTTGGTTTGGCAGTTCGGGCAGGTCTGTTCCCATGAGGAACAACAGGGTCAAGACTGATTTGCATTTGGCTGGGTCCAAGCTGAGGTGGCATGGTGAGCAAAGAATGATGGGTTTGAGTGCTGCCCGACCAATTGCCAGTGGTTAGACTTCTTACAAGCAGTCTCCCATCCCCTTTGTATGCTTCATATTATCTTACACAGGCAAGTTAAGGGTTTCCTGTCTATATTGAAAGGTTCACTGAGTCATTCTTTAACCTTAGTTTGAATATGAGGTTAATTTTCAGGTTCCAAGATAAATATAAAAAAAATAAGCATTTCCTCTGAAGGGTTGCATAAAAGGGCACACAGGAAAAGAGGACATTTAGTGGTCAGGATCTTCCATTACATATTTGGGTGTGTAATAGTTGTGAGCTTTATCTATATCTAGAGTTAATTTTAACAAGGTACCTTTGAGTTCTCTGTGAAATTTAATATATCTATCAGTGGCAGCTGCTGGCGACCAGAAGGGGTGGGGATGTGGGGTAGGAGGGGCAGATTGGGGGTGTTTGAAAAATATAAATAAAATATCACATACATGTGTACGGCCGCCGCCTTTCCGCCATCTTGACAGCAGCATTGTGATTGGTCTGAGTGGCCTGGTTTGCTGCTCACAGAGTGCCTGAGGGCCTAGGACTGTTCTCCACCCGGCATTGCAACACAGCCGGGTGGAGAAATGCTAAGTGCTCATGACGGTTTGGCCATCCTAAGACGCCCGGCCAAATTGTCATGTGAACTTTTGGTGCTCATCACTCCTACTTCCTGCTGGCTGCGGCTGTCCATCAGGATAGCACATCCCCACCCTGCCCTGGCTCAGCACTGAAAACTAAAATGATAATGACATTGTGTTATTTCTACTACTACTGTAGTAAACTCAGCTTTTAGTTTTTGTGGTGATATTGTCATTTGTATTCCACATTTGATAGACTTTTACAACTCTTTCACCTCAGAGGCATCTAGATAAAATATGTAATACTTGATCAGAATATTCATAGATACATCTACTTGCATCATAATGCTTCTCTATTTTGTGTGCAAACTTCTTTTAATCTTTCATTTTAAGCCTCCATATAGCTCAATGAAAGTTTATCTTCCCAGCCATGTATGGGGGGCATTCTCAGTTCAGACATTTGTGGTATTTTCTTCCTCCATGTAGATGGATGACATGGCTTCATATTGTTGGTCGGTGTGGTGAAGACGGGTCATGACATTTTCTGCGTTATCATCACATTTTTTCCTTTTCAAGGGCTCATACTTTCATTCTACTCTAGTTATCCATTCTATACTTCGAGCCTTTTTCAGGTGTAGGATGGTTGGGATAGGGAATTGGTACCGGTTAATATGCAATTTAGAGGGGCAATCCAATATTATTAAGAATATTTTAGATACAATCTGTGTAACAGCACATTGCCATTTTTCAGCTGGAGATTGGCAGACCATATCACGTTTAGGACATAAGTCATTGAGAGCGGCAAACTTTAGGACAATGTCGTTCCTCCCTCATTGGATGGCAAATTATACTCTCGCATCCTTGAATAGAATGTTCCAGGCACTGAACAATTGTTGTTTTCGTTGTAAGCACCAGGGCAAAGGGGGCTGGCTACACATTTTTTTATTCCTGCCCTATGTAAATGCCCTTGTGGAATCGGTTGTCTAAGTTTTGAAGTTCTGCCATGGGGATACGATTAATTTGGATCCTGCCTCAGTACTATTTGGTCTTTTTATAAACAGGCAATCTTTGAACTTCGCAAAATCAGGTCAGAGGTTCTTGTCAATTGTTTTTATTATCTCTTGTTCTCTGATTTTGCAAATGTGGCGAACCTGTAAGGTTACTGCCTATCAAGAATGACTAAATAAAATGATCATAACAAAGCACTTTGAAGAAGCTTATGCAAAGTGGGTCGGGGCTTAAAGCAATTTAATGCCTCTTGGCAGCATTTTGACTTGATTGAAAACCAGGGCTTGGGCGTCTAGCATACTTTGATATCTCCTTAAGGTGAATCTTGTGTTATGTCTTTAAGGAAAGGACCATAGCAGTTTTTTTTATTATATTAAAAGGCAAAGGATTGAGCCAATCTAGTGAGTTGGAAAATATCATTACTGGTTTACGCACTTTATATTTGAAGTGACTTTTGGTCACTATTTTGTTTTGCTCACGCTCTTTATTATATTTATAATCAACTGTAGGTAATAAATATTATTTAATTTTTTATGCCCTTGAGGGCGGGTCCACAGTTCTTCTTTATTATGCTACGCCTGAGCTGTTGATCTAATCCAAGGTGATTGAAAACATTATTGTTGGCTTGTTGTACTTTATTGCTGCAGTGCTTTTTCAGTTTGATTTTACAGAGTGATGGGGTCATCTTGACACTGTTCTGTTATTGCATTCAGCCCTTATTATATTTGTAAGGAATTGTCATAATGAATAATATTCAACTTATATATGCACTTTATAAACTCTGTCTATGGACTTTATTATATTTGAAAGGAACAGCAGTAATGAATATTTTTAAACATTTGTTTTTTATGCATTTTTAGGAGACCTTACTAATTAATGTCTGCTTTTTAGATATCCTGCATTTATTAACGGGTCCAAGATGTCTTTTTTAGATATCCTGCTTTGATTAATAGGTTCAAAATGTCCTTTTTCTGAATGTTGCTCTTCTTTGTTGGATTCTATTAGCTATGTTTACCCCCATTCTGTGATTTGCAATCATGATTGATGATTCTAATATTTCTGTTTTTAAAATTCTGCTCAATGAAAAAAAAAGAAAAGTTAACCTTTAGGAAAAACTGCACTTCAGTGCTTATGCACAAAACGGGACTAATAGATGTGCATGTTTCCTGGGCTTTTGACAGGGCTTTTGGTTCTCTTTGCCACATGCTCTGTTTTGTCACTGAAGTTATGATTACGAGAAGGAGGTATTTATGCATCTGAGACTTATGCTTAATTGTGAAATTAAATAAGCCCTTTGTTTTGCAATGCACGAACGCATTGGGTGCTGTGTATACAGCTCTGCGTTCACAAGACCGCAGGTTTGTTTTTTGTGCATTGGTCACTGTGAAAAAAAGGTTATTCTATGTTTTTGTGAAACCAGACTTAACACAAAAATTGGAACCTGGCTAAATGTTCTAACACTTCTGTCAATTGTGGAAAAGGCTTTGCATAGACATAACCCCACATTGTATAAATTTCAAACTTTCTGGGCTAATTTCAGTATCTTTTATGCTTAGCCCTGACTGACCAGTAAAGCTAGTGGTCTTGCATTTGCGGTATTTTGCGTTTTTCTTTTCTGGAGGAGGGACAGGGTGTAATCTAAAAGAAAATATACACGCTTATTATATGGTTAAACCACAATAACTAAGAATACAAGTGTGGATAAAACAGTATTTGAACAAAATATTGAGTTTTAAATAATGCTTGCATAAATATCGGAAATAAATATCGTTATACAAAAATATCGGGATGTACGTATATCGTTGTCAGGAAAATCTATTTTTTGGTAAGTAATACAGGGCCTGATTACGATGCCGGTCGGACTCTCGTCGAATGGGCACAGTGGCTGATGCAGGACCGCCCGACTAGAAATCGGCAGTCCTGCTGCCCCGATTAGGATGCGACCACCTTCACAGCGGTCACAATGTGAATATTTCCTATTGCGGCGTGTGCTGCAGGCTGCAGCACTTGCCCCAGTAGCAAATAACACATTTAAAACATCCCTGCAGTATGTGGCAGGCACCATGCGTGGCCTGCACTTGGTGCAGGGATTTAGGGGGCACCATAGCTGCCCCCCAGACCCTATAGCGGAGGGCTAAGGGGGAAGGGGGCCATGCTAGGGGCCCCCAAAGTCACTTTCCACCTGCCTTTTTATGGCAGGTGAACCACCATGAAAGGGCAGGCGGAAAGGGACATTGTAATCCCTATGGCTGTGCCTGAGCATGTGTGTTAGATTATTTATTAATTTTACAGATTATTATTGTTTGTCTAATTGTTAATAATACTGTTAAATATAGTATGCAATTTTAAGTGACTTATAATGTTTATTCTAATTGCTAATAGTAATTTATATTGTTGTAGTGGGTTGCTAAGTATGTAGGGGTATTGAGGAAGTTAATTACAAATAATTAGGTAGTAATTCATTAATAATTAATTATTTAATTGATTAGTAATCACATAAATTGTGTATTCATTATATTTTTTAAGTTATATATTATGTAAGTGCTGCTGGGTTTGTGGGGTTATAGGGTGGGAAGATAGTTAAGTAATAAATAATGAACAATTAATTAACAATATATTTATACTTATTTAATTGATTATTAAAGATGTAAATTGTGTCATAAATATATTTTTTCAGTTATATATTAGGTGCAGGTTGCTGGGTTTGTAGGAGTATAGGGTGGGAAGTTAATTATTAATTCTTTAATTATGCAATAATTAATTACCTTTTAATTAAATATTTAATATTGCAGTAGTTTTTAATTATGTTAATTGTGTTACGTTTATTCATTTTAGTTATAATTTAAGTGTAGGCTGCTAGGTTTGTGGGGTTATAGTGTGATAAGTTAAGTAATGAATAATGGCCAATTTTTTTAATTCATAATTAATTATTAAAATTGTTTAACAATCATGTTAATGGTGTAATAGTTTTTTATGTTTATATATAAATATATATATATTGTTTAAATAATAAAGTTTATATTAAGTGATTTATATTTGTTAAAAATTAATAGGGTTATGTTTTATATAAGTTATGTGTTTGAAGTCAAGTACTTTCCCTACTGTTGCACAGACTGGAGTGGGAATAGTAAACTTAACCCTTACGGAGTCCGACACTTTCCCTATTGTTTCACAGACTGCAGTGGAAATAGTACATTTTACTCCTCTGAATTTCAACTCATTCCCTACTAATGCACAGACAGGAGTGGGTATAGTAAATGTTACCTCTTCAAAGTCCAACAATTTCCCTACTTTTACTCAGATAAGAGGGGAAATAGTGAATGTTACCTCTCCTGAGTCCAACACGTTCCCTACTGTTCAACAGACTGGAGTGGGAATAGTACATTTTAGCCCCCAAAGTCCAATAATTTCCCTACTGTTGCACAGAATGGAGTGAGAATAGTACAGTTTCCTCTCCAAAGTCTAACACTTTCTCTACTGTTGCACAGGCTGAAGTGGGAATAGTAAATGTCACCTCTCCGAAGTCCAATGCTGTCCATACTGTTGAACAGACTGGAGTGGGAATAGTAAATATATCCCTTTGAAATCTAACACTTTCCCAGCTGTTTCACAGACTGGAGTGGGAATAATAAACTCTACCTCTTCTGAGTCCAACGCTTTCACTACTGTTGTACAGAATGGAGTGGGAATAGTAAACATTACCCCTCTGGATTCCAACGCTTTCTCTACTGTTGAACAGACTGGAGTGGGAATAGTAAATTTGACACCCCGGAATCCAACAATTTCCCTGCTGTTTCACAGACTGAAGTGGGAATAGTACATTTTACTTCTCCAAAATCCAACACTTTCTCTCCTGTTGCACACACTGGAGGGGGAATAGTAAATTTTACCTTTGCGAAGTCCAGTGATTTTCCTACTGTTGCAAAGACTGGAGTGAGAATAGTAAATTTTACCCCTTTGGAGTCCACCGCTTTCTCTACTGTTGCACAGACTGTAGTGGGAATAGTATATCTATTATTCCCGGACTCTTCAATATTAACATTGCTCAAAGCTATCCAATATTATTGGTTTATTTGTTTAATTTTAAATTACTTGTATATATATATATATATATGAACCGACAAATTGCCCCTACTTCAAGGAACATATAAGGATCACTCTGGGTCTGCAAGCCTTTAATTCACTTCGCATGACGCGTTTCATCGAGGTTGACTTTTTCAAATGCTGTTTGATGTGAAAAAAGGTTTGTCGGCTTGTCAGTGTCTTTTAAGCCTCACAGGGCTCCTCCTTCGCAGTTTCAGCAAGGAAGGACTGCATCGGCAGGCAGTACCTCCTACAAGTTTTTGGCCGCCATCTTTGAGTGTGAATATGGTTGTCATTGTACCCTCGTAGTAATGTTGTCGAGGTAATTGCTCTTATAGTGACTTCCATCTAATGATGGGACATCAAAGATCGCGCTTAGCCACTGCAAATTGCATTCGGGAGTCCCATTGTTCTTTATACCAGCCCATTCGTCAGCCGCTGTGTATGTTACTGGAGAGTCTTGTGTCTGAGGGCACAAATTATAGTAATCTGTGCACTTCCATGTAGTCATGAACCTGTTTCTTGGCAGATACATTGTTCTCTCAATTGCGGCGGTTCCGGCAGCATCATTCAAAACTATCACCAAATGCCACCTATGCTGCTGAACTCCTTCCGTGACGGGTGCCTCCTTCGTGCAGGTAGCATGCACGTGTAAAATGAACCGACAAATTGCCCCTACTTCAAGGAACATATAAGGATCACTCTGGGTCTGCAAGCCTTTAATTCACTTCGCATGACGCGTTTCGTCGAGGTTGACTTTTTCAAATGCTGTTTGATGTGAAAAAAGGTTTGTCGGCTTGTCAGTGTCTTTTAAGCCTCACAGGGCTCCTCCTTCGCAGTTTCAGCAAGGAAGGACTGCATCGGCAGGCAGTACCTCCTACAAGTTTTTGGCCGCCATCTTTGAGTGTGAATATGGTTGTCATTGTACCCTCGTAGTAATGTTGTCGAGGTAATTGCTCTTATAGTAACTTCCATCTAATGATGGGACATCAAAGATCGCGCTTAGCCACTGCAAATTGCATTCGGGAGTCCCATTGTTCTTTATACCAGCCCATTCGTCAGCCGCTGTGTATGTTACTGGAGAGTCTTGTGTCTGAGGGCACAAATTATAGTAATCTGTGCACTTCCATGTAGTCATGAACCTGTTTCTTGGCAGATACATTGTTCTCTCAATTGCGGCGGTTCCGGCAGCATCATTCAAAACTATCACCAAATGCCACCTATGCTGCTGAACTCCTACCGTGATGGGTGCCTCCTTCGTGCAGGTAGCATGCACGTGTAAAATGAACCGACAAATTGCCCCTACTTCAAGGAACATATAAGGATCACTCTGGGTCTGCAAGCCTTTAATTCACTTCGCATGACGCGTTTCGTCGAGGTTGACTTTTTCAAATGCTGTTTGATGTGAAAAAAGGTTTGTCGGCTTGTCAGTGTCTTTTAAGCCTCACAGGGCTCCTCCTTCGCAGTTTCAGCAAGGAAGGACTGCATCGGCAGGCAGTACCTCCTACAAGTTTTTGGCCGCCATCTTTGAGTGTATATATATGTATTTATATATATATATATGGAAATTCACGATCCTGACATGCTTCTTTCCAGCATCAAACAGGTACGGACCACAACGTGCTTTTAAAGTTTTAAAGTGCAGGTTTATTGCATCCACAATCGGCTACATTTCGTATAGCAAGTGCCCAGCATGACGCGTTTCGACAGCAGGACGCTGTCTTGATCACATGACGCCCCAGGGGCCAATCCGCAATAAATACTCATCTAAGTGAAAAAAACTGGTAAAACATATTCGTTTTTTTCTAAATGCATAGAGATAGAAAAAATACTATCGTTGTACAAATACATTCGAAATCAAGAATTATTAAATAAAACAAAAGAATATTTGCAAATGGTCAGAGAAAAATGTTGATACATTAATTCATGCTTAATTAAGTAATTCCTCATTTGCAACCAGTTATTAAAATCATAGCTGATAAATCAGTCTGAGAAGTACCGTATAGATGCTATTATCATCATAAATATGCAAGTGCTTGAGCATAAAGTGCATAAAGTATACTTAAGTGCAAATAGCTGCTAATCATCACCAATCAATTATTATTAAAGTTGATTACAGTTATTAGTGTGATGATCACAAAAAATGTCAATATAAAGTGCAAGTGCATAAACTTGACATTAAAATAATGCAATCAATAACCAAATGGTATGGAAAACGAAGAGCAATTGAAAGGATCAAGGTGGCTTTAAAAGAAGAAACTCTAAAATTGCTCATAAAACTACTCCTAACGAAGCCCAGTAAAAGCCAAGTAAAACCACAGGAAAAAGCCGGGGAACCCAGATAAAACCAGTAGTAAAACCCAGCTAAAACAAGACTATAAAATCAGGAATAAATATGAGACAACAATTCAGAGTTAATTCAATTCTGAAAACAAATCATTAAACGCCAGATGAAAGAATAAGAGGAAAACAACCGCACAGTAATTTTAAATCTTTCAGTTATAAAAAATTGTGCAGGTCCTCCCCTGTATTTAGACCGTTCGGCATTTTCGTATCTAGTGTTAGTACATAGTGGGACTCCAACTGCCTAAGCCTTTTCTCTCTATTGCCACCCTTAAGGGATTTTGGCACAGAATCGATTACATAGTAACTCAAATCCTTGAGATCATTACTATGGACATATTTAAAATGTCTGGCCACTGGGTAGCTAGGGTCTGAATTCAAGATGGCTCGTAAATGTTGTAATATGCGATTGAATACTTGTAGTTTGGTGCTGCCTACGCATTTAAATTTACAGGAGCATTCCAACACGTAGACAGTGTATTCTGTCCGGCAGGTTAGCAGAGTTTTAATTTTTAGAGGTTTAGACTCAAATGCTGTAACTATTTCATGAGTATATTTCCCAAACTTACAGGCTCGACACGAGCTACACTTGAAAAAGCCTGTTCTTTTACTTAACCAATTGGAAGAAACAATGACCTCAGGGCTTGTTCTCACTAATGCGTCCCTCATAGATGGTGCGCGTCTAAAAGTAAGTGCAGGTAAATCTGGCACCAGTTGGGACATAGTCAAATCAGTTTTGATAATGGGCCAATTTTTATATATTATTTTCCTGAACTGTTTCTCCTGGCAGCTAAATGTAGTAATAAGTCTCACCATATTATCACATCTAGGTTGGTCAGTATTGTTCTTATTGGGGATGATGGAATTCAAAGTGCCAAGTGCTCCCTCCTCATTCATCTGACCATTTGCTTTGTTCATGGCCAATTTTAAATCTTTAACCTTGTATCCACGAATCTTAAATCTTTGAAGTGCTTCATTTTGACAGAGTGTACGATCATATTCTGAATTACAGATACGTTTTATTCTTAAAAACTCCCCATAAGGGATACTTTTTATCAAATTGTTAGGATGCAAACTGCTGGCATGAAGTACTGCATTTCCTGCAGTACTTTTTCTGTGCAATTTTTGTGTGAATGATGTCTTGTTTAATGTAAATCTCCACATCAAGGAACTGCACAGTTTCATTGCTGACTGCAGCAGAAAAATTCAAATTTAAGTCATTGATATTGATTTCATTGACAAATTCATATGCAGATCCCATATAACACAAACATCGTCAATAAAACGCCACCAGTGTTTAACGTGTCTGTCATACACTACCTTATGGGTGGTTCTGAGGACGTGCTCCTCCCACCAGCCAACGTGAAGACACGCATAGCTGGGAGAAAAGCACGCCCCCATCGCCACTCCACGTAACTGTTGATACACTTCTTTGTTAAACAGGAAGTAATTATTGTTTAAACAGATTTTGATCATATTCAACAGCATTTCATTATGATGATAAAATTCCATGTTACGTTTAGATAAAAAATATTTAACAGCTGTTATTCCATCTGTGTGATGTATGCTCGTGTATAATGAACATATGTCCATAACAATCAGAACATAATCCTGTTTCCACCTGATTCCCTGAATTTTTGATAAAAAATTACCAGTGTCCCGTATATATGATGGTAATGTTTCTACAAATTCATGTAGAAAAAAATCCACATATTTAGACATGGGTTCTAGTAATCCTTTCTGGGCAGATATAATGGGCCTTCCAGGTACTGGTGTTGTGTTCTTGTGTACCTTTGGAATAAAGTATAACACAGGAGTGATAGGATAGTAGATTTTAAGGAAACCAAATTCGTTTCTACTCAGGAGTCCTGTTCTTTTCCATTGAGATAGTTCTTTATAGGTGGATTCTTTTATGTTTTTTAAATCATTACATGTTGCTTTTCTGTAACAGGTTTTATCATTAAGGTGCTTGTCTGCTTCTTGCATATACATTTCTCGGGGCCAGAGAACTATATTTCCCCCTTTGTCTGATTTGTTTATGATGATATTACCATTGTTTTGTAATTTACGCATAAGGGCAGAATATTGAATTTCTTTATATTTTCTTTGTTTAACTTTGCGTAGAACACTTTTGTTCAGTTGTTTCAGATCTTCTACTACACAGTCACTAAAGATGTCGATGGCATCTTTGGGCATCAATGGTATAAATACTGATGGTGGACGAAAAGGGGTTAAACTAGTTGCATTGCTCTGTATACTCAATTCTGAAAGGTCATCCTGGGTCGAATTGTTAGTACTTTCATCTTCTTGAGCAAGTGTATGCATAGATGTGAGCAATTGGATGTCTGATACTTGCAAATTACTTCCAGATATGCTGGTGGGTTTGTTGATATTGGTCGTATCTTTTTTATTCAGTTTGAAATGTTTTAAAAGTTTGAGTTTCCGGATGAATTTAAAGATATCCACTCAAGACTGTGCATATTTGAAATTATTACCCGGACAATATGAGAGACCTAATGAAAGTAATTGAAGTTCAGCAATTGACAATTCAATATCTGAAAAATGTATCGCAGTTTTTTCGGAGATGACAGTTTCTTTTATTTTTGGGGCCCCTCTGCCTGCACCTCTGGATTTTCCGCCTTTGCTTTCTACGAATGTTTTTACATCGCCGTTTTTCTTCTCTGGATCGTAAGAACGTAGTGTTTGACGGCGGTCCTCTATAAGAAAACCCAACTCCTCTGAAGGTGTAAAGTCGGTGGGCAATTTTGTTAGTTGGTTGTTACTGCTGTCATCAGACTCATAGTTACTACTTATGGAACTAACCTCTGAGCTAGATGGATCCTTGTTGGTTTGAATTGTGATATTATTAGCTGCTGATTTTGGAACCAATGCTTGTCTTTTTGCATTATCAAACTTTCTTGAGAAAGTGAATACTCTGCCAGTCTCATAATCGTTTTGATCACGGGCAAATTTCCAGATTTTACGGGCCTTAATGGTTTCCTCGTGTTTCTTGAGCCTTTTATCAATATCTTCTCGGCTTTTCTTGATAAAATCCTTTTGGTCATGAACATCTAGCATTGCATTGATTTTATCTATTTCTTTTACAATCTCCACTCTGTCAATATACACACATATATATATATGTATATATATATATCAAAGATTTGAAAGCGAGTAAAGCGAACACTCGGGAGTAGTTTGCAAGGTACATGTTTATTATCCAGTCGTAATGCGTTTCGACAGCCGAAGCTGCCTTGATCACACAAAGACTGGGGTGGGCTCCAATACATAGAAAAACCACAACATGAAAGATGGACTATACAATGCATGATGGATACAATACATGCCATAATGGCGGCCATCTTTGAACATGTAAAAAGTAAAGTGGTTATGTGCAAAACCGCTGAACACATGGGTGCCGATTCCAATCCTGGAGAAACCCGGTACGAATCGTCGGACGGAGCGTTTTCTTGTACCCGGGAAAAAGACCCTACAAACATGCAAGTACGATTCGTACGGAAACACCATTTCCGTACGAATCGGAAAAAACACCGACCGACTGAAAAATACATACGAATGTGATCCGGGACAGTGCATACGCGACATTCGTACGGAGTGAGACAGCCGTTTATGTACCAGCAAGTATGATTCGTACGATTCGTACCGACAGCACTCCGGACGGCAATATTTTTACGGCACCCAAAAAGTGCCGGAAAAGCTAAGTACGCCGCGCAACGTGAGGAAAAGGGGGCCCGGTATGCGCCGAACACCCCCTCCAGCCCCCCATGTACGGTGCGTACCCCCACCCGTGTATGTACACCCGTGTATGTACACCCGTGTATGTACGAGTCGTACCCCCACCCGTGTATGTACACCCGTGTATGTACGAGTCGAACCCCCACCCATGTGGGGGGTACGCACCGTACATACACGGGTGGGGGTACGACTCGTACATACACGGGTGTACATACACGGGTGGGGGTTCAACTCGTACATACATGGGTGTACATACACGGGTGGGGGTACGACTCGTACATATATGGGTGTACATACACGGGTGGGGGTACGACTCCTACATACACGGGTGTACATACACAGGTGTACATACACAGGTGGGGGTTCGACTCGTACATACACGGGTGTACATACACGGGTGGGGGTTCGACTCGTACATACACGGGTGTACATACACAGGTGGGGGTACGCACCGTACATAGGGGGCTGGGGGGGGTGTTCGTCGCGTATGCGGGCACATGTCTCCATGGTTGCTATTGCAGTTCGGTTCGTACGGTGTTTTTTCCTTACGGTTGTAACTTCGGACGCAACGTACGGATCGTACTTGCGCGCTCGGACTTAGGTTATCACATTTGTACGTAAAATCATCCGGGGACGTGTCGGACACGTTTTCCGACCCGAGAACGTGTGGGGGAATTTTCCCACTGCGATTCGTATGGACTTTTTTCCCATACGAATCGTACTTGCCAGTTTGTACGGTACTTGTACGATTCGTACGGAAAAAAATCCGGATAAGAGTCGTACGGGGAATTTTTTTAACGGATCAGAATCGGCACCATGATGTATCACTTGGAACATAAAGTGAGATTGTTAAGTTGTGCCTGTGCAGCAAAATGTAACTCGAAGTGGTGCATGAAATTGTATATGCATATACCACAAAATAAAAACGAACTAACCCATACATGATGGATGCAATGCATGCCGTAATGGCGGCCATCTTTGAACATATGAAATTGCTGGTATAGTGTGTATGCCAGGAGATGTAACTCACCATGGCGCGAGAAAGAGGCGTATGTCACATCCGGAAAGGAGGTAACTCAAGTAAGAGTATACCGAATTGCACAATATCACAAAACAACACAAAGCATTAGATAAACATCAAGTGACATAGCACGTTGCCCTGTTGGTCCACACACTGTGTAATCGCCAAGTAGCTATTTATAACACTGAAGGGGTCTTTGTTATGTAAAACGCCAAGTGGCATGTTACAAAGGCAGAAAGGTCAATAGGTCCTACATTGAGGATCAACAACCTGAATTGATTAGAGTCCAACACAAAAACACAGTGAATACATCTACATGATGAAAAATAAAATACAGTGATTCATAGTTCCAAAGAAATGGAACAAAAAACTCTTTTTTTATTTTTTTTATTTTTTTATTGAAGTCCACAAAAAAAAAAGATTTTTTAAAATAAATAATCTACAGTTCATTGACAAGATTTCATCTCATTTAGCATGAAAAATCACAAAAATCTGAAAGAAAAAACAAATATCATACACCACGCATTATAGCAAAAGTTATTAACATCACAGTATCTACATAAAATATACTATAGAGCATACAAAAATTGCTATTTCCCGTAATATCAATAACTGCACTTGAATTTTAGTCAAAAAAAGTCCTCCAGATTCTGTTAAATCTTCTAATACCCCCTACTCGTTATGCGAAAGTCCTCTCACTAGTTTTAACCCATCTCATCTTATGTAGCCATTCAAAAAAGAATGGAATCTGCTGTGTACACCATTGTTGTAATAAAAGAGACCTAGCCACTGCCATAGCAATATATAGTAATTTAGCCACCTGGTCAGGAAAAGAGAGATCAGGATCAAAACCGTACAAAATTAATTTCTCGTTCACTACGATTTCAATACCACATTTGATCTGGAAATGGCTGAAAATCTCTTCCCAGAATTTTGCAATCTTATCACAATAAACAATAACATGTGACCAATTAGCTGGAGAATGATGGATACATCTAAAACAATGTGGAGAATGATTAGAAAACATTTTAGCAATAGAAGCAGGTGTACGATAAAGTAACCACTTACTAAAAAATAGCATTCAACGCCAATTCGCCCCCGTAATGTAGAAAAATTAAATCTATTAATAGCAGACCAAACATTCAAAGGCATTGCCTGATTTTCCTGCTCCAACGATTTTTTGATTGCCTTTTGACTAAGGTCCAACTTCCTATTTTGAGCGAGATGACTCTTCCAGACCCCTGGTTTTCTATCAGGCATGTCGACCAGTAATTTTTTTATTAACTGACTTTGCTGATCTAACTGAGTAATATCCAATTGAACCAGGAATTTATAAATAGATTTATATGACCCTAATAAGATGAAATTTCGGGAAACTAATTGAGACATTTCCGTCAGGGTGATCCAATTCCCATTTCTCCAAAAATCTGAGATTTTTGAGAACCCTGCCGCAGCACAATTAAAAACAAGATCTGAACCTTGTGTAACACCCGTCAGTGGAAGAATACTGGATAGTAAGGATGTTAAGTTGATAATGGGAATAGAATATCTTTTTCAAACAGAGCCTGACGTTTTTAAAAAAACCACTGCGGTGACTTATAACGAACAAATTTGGGAGATTTAAACACGT
The DNA here is from genome assembly GCF_964204655.1 of Triturus cristatus. Lineage (NCBI taxonomy): Eukaryota > Metazoa > Chordata > Amphibia > Caudata > Salamandridae > Triturus > Triturus cristatus. The sequence continues at coordinate 857,650,666 of NC_140581.1, read as the reverse complement.
GTAGAGGAGCATGTATCTGATTTTCTTTACAGATTAGATCCATAAATGTATTTATGAATAATTTTTTAACGTGATGTTGAGTTTTGAATCTGGATAGGTGCTGGGCAAAATAGGCATTATAATAATCTCTAAGGTTTAGCAGGGCAAGCCCTCCCTGATCCAGATCTTCATATAATGTGTTGAGTGCAATGCAAGGTGTTTTCTTTGCCCAAATAAAAGCTGTAAACATTGATTCTGCTCGAGAAAAAAATGAACCTGACGAAAAACATGAAATGGTTGAGAACAAAAAATTAAAGAGAGGAAGAACCGACATTTTGATCAAAGCTATTCGACCTAAAATGGATAATGATAGAGAGTTCCATCGTGAGAACAATGTTTGGACTCTTCGAAGAAGGGGATTAAAATTCAAATCATATAAATCCCTAACTGATGCTGAAAAAAAGACACCCAGATATCTCTTTGGTGTAGTGTTAGTGCAAGAAAGAATGTCAGGATGTAGCTCCAGAGCTTCACCCCTACATTGTAGAATTTCCGTTTTTTTTTGTTTATACGATATATCCCCCTAAAATTTCAAAATCCTCAAAAAGCTGAAATACTTTGGCTTGAACTCTAACTTCAGGTTTTATGATAAGCATGATGTCATCTGCATATAATTTTAGTTTTGCCATTGATGGAATTGGGGGGGGAATTTCGGCACAGTTCCTCAATGCTATTGCCAAGGGCTCGATGAACAAGGCAAAAAGGACTGGCGATAAGGGGCATCCCTGTCTTGTGCCTCGTTTTACTAAGACTGAGCCCGCCACTATGGTATTAATAATTACATTAGCTTTAGCATTGGAATATAAATTGCGAATCAAAGATATAATTTTAGGCGAAACCCCAAAGTATCCTAAAATAATAAACAGTGTCTCCCAAACCACCAGGTCGAATGACTTTTCGGCATCTAATAACAAAACCAAAGCAGAAATCCTTTGTGTCTCAAAATAATCTAAAGCCTCAATTAAATAATGTGTGTTAGTTGCTAATTGTCTGCCCGCGATAAAACCATTCTGATCCGGATGAATCAATTCTGCCGTGATATCATTAAAGCGCACTGACAGAAGTTTCGTTACTATTTTGTAATCAGAATTTAGTAATGTTATCGGACGATAGGAATTTGGATCTTTACTGTCCTTCCCCTTTTTCAAGAAACTTACTACATTGCCTTGTCTGAAGGAGTCTGGTATTGTACCTCCCTCTAACATAGAATGTATTAATATGATAAAAAAATCACCGAATGCAGAAAAAAAGACCTTAAAAAATTCCGATGAAAACCCATCTGGGCCACACGCTTTACCATTAGGGAGATCTTTTATAACTCTCTCAAGGTCCGCATTAGAGAATAGTCTAGCCATAGACTGTTGATCTACGTCTGAGAGCCTAGGTAATTCATTATTGTGTAAAAAGGCTTCTAGCAAAAAGGGGTCTACCCTCTGATGTTGACCATATATATGTTCATAGTGCTTAAGCATTATATACCCTATTTTAACTGGATCGTTTGTCTCTAAATCAGTAAGAGGACATTTTAGAGTTTTAATTAGGTTGGCGGCAGCATGTTCCTTAGCCTGCCAAGCCAAAAATGTACCCGTGAAGTTGCTTTCTTCGTATATCTTTTGATAATGTTGCCGGAAAACAGCTTCACTCTGAGTATAGTAATTAGCACTAAGATCGCGTTTTGCCTGAGGAAGCTGATATTGGTTAGTTCTAGATGGATTATAAAGCCTGATAGTGCTGAGTACTTGTACTTTCTGCTCTAGATTTTTCTTCTTAACTCTAAATTCCTTTAAGTTGGCCGCATCCTTTCCGATGATGATTCCACGGATAAAAGCCTTAAGCGAAGTCCCAAACAATATTTAATGGGGCAGATTCATAGTTTCGAGTAAGAAATTCCTTAATCTCTACCTTTATAGAATTAACCCAAGGCTCATCATTTAAATATTGTCTATTAAAGACCCATCGCTTGGGAATTTTTACTGACTTTTCTAAATAAATCTCTAAAATTACCATAACATGATCTGAAAATCTGTTAGGAAAAAATCTCTGTTGACTGAAACAAAGCTTTCTTGAGACCAAAAAAAATCTATACGTTATGAAGACTTGAATCTGCCTGACCAGCATGTAAATTCTGCTTTGGATGGAAAATTCAAACGCCATGGATCGTGCACATCGAGTGTTGCCCCATAATTCTGCAAAATTTTCAATGATTTAGGTTTTAGATGTTTCCTTATCTTAGTAGAGGAGTCTATTATCGGATTAATAAGTATATGAAAGTCTTCCCCAATTACCACATCCCCTATAACAGTCAGAAAAGATTGAAACAGTTCTTCATAAATCTTAAAGTTGTCCTCAATCGGTGCATAAAAACTAACAAACGTTATAGGTCTCTGTCTATGTTTAACTGTACGTGTAACCCAGCACCAATGCCCCAACTGATCCCTTTCTGAGTTTATAATCTCTGCTTGAATGTTTTTATTTAAAAAGATAGCTGTCCCTCTATGGGACGCAGAGGTACTGGAGAAGCCTCAGTACGAGGCCCAAGCCTTAAACATAGAGAAATCTAATAACTTTATAGAAGAAATATGGGTTTCTTGCAACAAAATTACCGAAGGATTTTCAGATTTAATCCACATCTCTATGGCCCGCATTTTCTTCTGATTATTTAAACCATTTACATTAAATGATACCACTTTCAATTGCTCCTTGCTAGTCATTAAAGAAATTTAACAGAATTTGCAATTGACTCAATCCTCATAAGAAAATATAAAAAGCCTTGATCAAGAAGAAAAAAATAAAAAATTCAAAAAAACCAAGGACTTCATTTTTTCCTTACTCTTACACCCTATCCACCCCCTGTGACCCTCCCCCTGCTCCATAAGGCACCTAACCCTACCCCTGTGCCCCTCCCCCGCCAAATGTGGTCCTTCCTCCCTCCCCCACGCCAACCACACTTCTCTTCCCCTAACAACCTGGGTGTCTTGTTGTCACACCCCCGTAAGCCCTCCGCCCCCCCACAGCAATGATGGTGATTTTACATGCTTAAACTCTAGTGAAATCTAGTGAAAGGTACCATAATCGACATAATCAACAATCTAATCTAATCTTACTTAACATATACCATTGTGGCCGGCTAACATAGTCAGTAAACATGATTTTTATACTGAACACAGCCATTAGATTAGGACAGAGGATTCTCGCTCAGTTCTACTTCCTTCCATTCACCCTTTGTTACCCTGCAAAATTTCCTTCAATAACTCCTGAGCTTCGTCTAAGTCAGAGAACATAAAAAATGTGCCTTTCACCAGAACTTTCAATTTGGACTGTTGGGCAATAGAGGCCTGAGCTCCATTAGCTTTAAACAGATGTAGAATTTTCACGAATTCCTTTCTTCTGCGTGCCGCCGCTGCAGACATGTCTGAAAAAATACGACACTTTGATGTTTCATTTACTGAAAACTGTCTTTGCTATATAGCCTTAGAAAGTATTGTTTCTTTAATGCGAAAGTCGGAGAAGTTTAATAGTATTGTGCTTGGCAACGTAGAGTTAGGAAAGGGGTGAGCAGGTACCCGATGCGCCCTGGTATTAGTCAGGTCCCCTTCAAATTCTGGGATGACTTTTTGCTTTATGAATGAGGTGACCCATTGTACTGTATTGGCCCCCTCAAACCCCTCTGGGACTCCAACTATTCGAAGATTGGATCTCCGTGTGAAGTTTTCCAGCTCATCCAATTTATTTTCGAACACCTGCTTTCTTTTGGCTGCCACCTTAACTTCTTCTTTTACCACTGTCATCTGGTCCTCTAGGATAGAAATCCGAGCCTCAGCTTCCTGAAGTCTTAGAGGGAAACCATAAATTACATCCTCAATTTTCTCCAGTCGCTGATGTATAGCGGAGAGTTCAGCTCTCTGAGTTTTTTTCAACTACCGAACCTCCTCTAAAATTAGATTTAGCATGTCTTTAACCGTCATCTGGACCTCACTTGCTGACTCAGTATTCAGACTAATGACAGGACTTAAAGGATCCGAGGTATAAGGTAGCGGAGTGGCCAGTTCAGCCATCGACTGTGTATCTTCTGATGAGGCTGTCTTCTGTGCAGTCAATTGAGAATGTATTTTTAGTTTTACCGGCGGATATACAGAGGAACCAGGGGGAGTAGAAATGCCTTCCATCTGAACCAAGACTTGTGCTGGTATGATGTTTCCTGAGCAAAACTCCTTTTGAACAGTGAATAGCGATGAATCATCATCTTGATGAGAAATCGGCCCCAGCAAGGGTACAATGTTTGAACGTATATTCACTTGTGTAACAGCTTCAGAAGCTCCATGATTGACTATGGCGGACTTTGCACATAGTGGAGCAGAAAACGGTTAAGAGATCCCCGGGATCTCCTCATTGGACTGCAGGTTTAAGGCAGGACTCGCAGTGGGTTGTGAGGTTATTTATTTATTTATTTTTAAAAGGGAAAATTGTCTTGCTTCTTTAGCAGCTGCTTTTGCTTTCTTGGGGCTATCAGATCCAATGTTGTCTGGTTGAGACAAAACTGGGCTGGCGATGATTGAGCTCATATCGGCCGTCGTCATCATCGTATTTACTGGAATACTAGTTGGACTTAATGGCTCGGCAGAGAATGATTCCTGTTCATCTGTACTCTCAAATGTGGAGTTAAGTTCCACAAATTTTTCAGAAGATTCCTTATCTGCCGTCCGAGCCACTTCTTTTGCTTCCTTAATCTGGAGGCGGCGAGCCTTAGCTTTAATACGAGCATTCAACAATTTGCCCATTTTACCCCACTATTTCTCCGATACTAGATAACAGCTTCTTCCCTTAACCCAGCGGTAGAGCGAGTCTCAATACTAAGTGGAGTATTGACCTTCAAAGAATATTCTCCCCTTTTTCTTAGGTGCATAGGTACTTCAAATGAGCGAGCGCCACCATATCGGAGATTTACCCGTAGGCAGTGCAGGCAGAACAGGCAGTGCAAGGTGGTACAGCCAGGGCGGAAACAAAGACAAATAGTCTACTCAAAAAGTCTTCTATAAACCACCTACCGTGCAATGAGTCAATAATTATCTTTGACACAAGCCTCACAGTTCCAAACCTTGGCCTCCTTTTCCTTTTTCCCCCGGGGTCCAGCTCCTCTCTCACCGCCTTCCCCCTGTTTTTTTCAAAATGTTCTGCCTGGGAGGGGTGTTGTATATCGAATGGGCACTTGGCAGGACCGCCGCCTGAATCAGAAAATTACCGGTTTTCCTCCCTGGTCAATACCGGCTTATCCATAGCGAAGTAATAAAGGCAGTGTCAGCACATCGCCACCATAGCCACTGGCCGCTCACCCCACCGCCTCACCTCACCTCCATCTCCTTCTTCCAACTCCGGCATTTTGCAGCATTTTTGAAATTCAAAAGAGGCTTTTTTTCCCGATGCTGCCGAGTCTTCACCCTGAGAAAAGCGCTTGACGTAGGGGCACTCGAGGTCGCATACAGCTTTGGGCTGAAAAAGCCGTCTGTCAGGTCCACGGGAGCCTCTGCCTCAGCGTCAGCCTTCCACCCTGAATGCACACGGAATCCACCTTTGCTGGGGGGCGGGACTTGGTTCACCTACGGCAACGCGGCGTGGCGCATAGCCGCCGTCAGGTTCAGCCTCAATGAACAAAAAACTCTTATCTTAAAAAAAGTGCATTTCTGATCCCGGTGAAGAAATGGGTAGGGAACCCATGTGTGTAGTGTCCGTGTCCTAATGGTGGGCCCCTTCCTTTCCTCCTGTGAAAAGAATATGAGAGAAAGAAAAAAAACTATTAAAACAATGCATAAAAATGAAAATACAGTAGTTCATACTAGAATACAAATTCAAACATTGAATTAAAGACTAAATATACATGCTGACAACATTATGTGGACTAACAGGGGCTCGTGCTATGTCACTTGATGTGTTTCTAATGCTTTGTGTTTTGTGCTATTGTGCAGTTCAGTATACTCTTACTTGAGTTACCTCCTCTACCGATGTGACATACACCTCTTTCTTGTGCCATGGTTTTTCTATGTATTGGAGCCCACCCCATTCAGTCTTTGTGTGATCAAGGCAACTTCGGCTGTCGAATAGCATTACGACTGGATAATAAACCTGCACCTTGCAAACTACTCCTGGGTGTTCGCCTCACTCGCTTTCTGCTCTTTGGTACTACATCCGGCTTTTCGTTCTGCCGGTTCTACTAACCCCCTAACTACAGGCCTAGGATCCCAGAAGGAATGTTCTGCGGATGTGCATAGCAACGAGGGAACTGTGGCCGCCCGCCGCCCTTCATGACGGAATCAGAGGGAATCTACTGTAGTGTAGTTCCTATATCCCTGATAGGCTCTGCGCATTGGAATAATATACACTATAGATTTGACATAGGACTGTGGTCAGTATGTCTCTTAAACTTAATTACTTGTATGTGCCAGCTAACTCAGAGGTCACTAGAAACGTCTCGAATACACAAGAAGTAATTAGTTTCTGACAACCACATAAACATGACAACTTTGTTTCCCTTATAGTAGGAACAATCTCAGAACCGTGGAAACAATAGATATAAGTTTCACTCAGTCAATCGTGCATGCTTCATTTCTACAGAGTTGTACAGAAATAGAGAGACGGGCGTTTCAATAAAAAGGGTTTATTGAACAGTCTTATTTCTCATGCAAGAGATATGAACTGCTACAATCGTAAGACAGGCTGCGAAGTACAATATGCACAGAGTTAGCAGTAAGATAAAATAATACTGCAATAGCATGGTTTGTAGCTATGACATATATTAATTAAAATACATACATAAATAACACAGGCTAAAATGTGAATACTCATCTGATGCTTCTAAATAGTTCTACCCCAGTGTACCTAACCTAAGTGTAGTACGAGGTAAAAAGTAGGTGCTGTTTTCTAAAGTATAGCTAGCTATAGCTATAGTTTTAGTTTTGCCAAGAGTTGCCAAAAGTTTCTCTAAGTTCTAGTATGCTTTATACCTAAGAATGTGCGATGTTGGAATCTCCTTTCCGGGACTCGATCTCTAACACCCCGCAAGGGGAATCAGAAACACTGGAGCTGGATTCTCTGCGAGGAAGATGACAGCGTCTGGTCAGTGCGTCAGGCTGGAACTCGATTTCCTTCCGAACTTGCCGTGGCGAATCGCAAGTAGGCAGTAGAGCTGGATCGTGCCGGAACTGTTGTTTTTTCAAGGCAAGTGCAGGTATATTTATACCTTGAAGGTGTTTAGGAATGCCTGTATTGACCTAAAAGTCAAGCATCGGAACGTCATGAATGAACCCCTAAGGAATAGATGTTCATGCATACTAAATGAGTTATTGGAGAAATCAATATCCAAGCAAGGGAAATTCCTAAAGGCTTAAGAGTCTGGTTTTCCAAGAACTCGTGACATGGATAGACGGATGTAGGAGACCATGCCTGTATTTGGTTAGCATGGACAATGCCTAAATAAGGGCTGGATTTTCTGTGCCTAAATAAGGGCAATATGAATTGTACCTATATAAGGGCATAAATCAGGAAACCTATATATGGAATCTAAATCTACACACAACACCCACTCCAGTTTCGTATGAATTACATTACTAAATCCTAAACATACTAATCATGTCTAAAAAAGAATATCGCATGATAATCGAAAACATGCTAAAACATATCTGAAAACATATGTCCTAAAAATGCATTACAAACCTATTGCTATGCACAAGGTGCTGTACATATTTAAAAAGCATTGTTTCATTCTAAGTATATGCGTGCATTGAAAATGCCAACAAGAATGAACCAGAAATATATACATATGATGAAATGGCTCGTTAATACAGAAGAAAAAGGGCCGAAACCATTTTATATCAGGTTAACACAAATCAATTGTTGATGTGACAAGGTGGCATAATGTCCCTGGAAATTTTTCAAAGAATTCTGTTCTCTATGAATAGTTCTACTATAAGCAGATTACTGTGGCAAAAAATGAAAAAAATACACATTTGGAAAAAAAAATTAATCATAGGAAAAAGTCCCGAAGTTAGTTCCTTTGTCTGAAAAGAATGAAGGCCAAATTCAGATTCTCATCGGAACACTGTGTGCCTGAATTAGAAGTCAGTGTGTGGGCCTGGAGAAAACATGAAGTCTTCTAATCCTGTAGAGAAAAAGTCATCTACCGTTGTATGTGAAAGTTGGAATACCTCGTTTAGAAGATTAACTGCACATAGATGTGAACTATTGCCTTCAGCATTGGTTGCAAGAGCAATGTTCGAATCGGATGTTACCTGCGTGCCTGATGTTTTGGCTCATACCTCAGCAGTAGCAATTTGCATCTGTGAGATCTCAATGAATGCCGTCATCAGGATTGGTAGCCGCTGGGGACAACACAGAGCATGGGCTGTTACTGGGTCCAGCAGAGTATCGATATCCGTAGGCATGGCTGATGGGAGCGTTAGACAAATGTCTAGCATGCATTCTTCACCGCAGAGCAGGCAGCGTAGAACAGGTAAGATGCAATCTCGCCAGATTGGTCTGAATGACAGAGAACATGTGGTGTTTCATTCTCGTAGACGAGGTAAACCCAAAATTTGGATGATGCGCTCACGACACTTCATCTCCAATAGAGCTCTCTCTAATGGTGCCTGGAGTGACGCTGGTGATGAGGCTTGCCATATCGTAGCAGAAGGAGCAAAAATAGGATCCCTGCAACAAGTGCTAAAAGGAGCGGCAGTCCGACAAACGTAGAGTGCATGAAGTTTGAAAAAATTCCGACGACTGCTTGAAAAGGTGCTAACAGGTGCTTAAATACATGTATAATACTGCTTGTATCAGACATGTTTAAGATACGACCTAACATTTCCGAGAAATGTACAGGGCAGTTTGTATACAAAAGGGTATGTATCTCCGCAGGAGTTCTTGCGACTTGGAGATCATAGGTTTCTCTGGCTGAGGTCAGTGGCAATGTTTTTTGTAAAAGTATGGTTTTCATTCTGCTTAGAGTATCAATTAGTATAGAAGAGATGTTCAGTGAAGGCCACAAAGGCGACTCCCTGACTGTGTCTATTTGTGGAAACAAGACTTGCATACAGCAAGTGACCCTGGATTTAACCGTAACTAGATATGGAATACCTGGCAACATGCCACAGCAGCTGTGATAATTCAACATAATGTAACTCCCATTCAAAAGTTGGCCTAAAATTGGATTAATCACTGCAGCCGGTGACAGGATAAGTTTGTAGTGGAACCATCACAGGCCCCGTGTAGGTTAATACCCTGATAAAGGAGAGAACCGCTCAGTGTGTGTTCTCAGTTTTCACCGCTAAGAAACACTTCACGTTCCCCACTCCAACATCTATGTGTGTAAGATAAATCCCAGTATGTCTTGATGTATCCTTTACCCAACCTTTCATATTTGCCAACTGGTATATGTATTAGGCAATATTGAAAATGGAAAGATGTAACAGGCAGAGTAATTTTACCATGTATGATCCACTCAGTAGCTGGTTTTTCTGCCACCGTGAATGGTAATTTTTGCCTGTTTTTCAATGCTCAGCATAGTGTAGTCTGCTCCCCTTTGTGCCACTCTGATCTGTTTATCAGTGAGATTGAATTCTGAAAACAGTGACGTAGTATTGATTAAACGCCAAGGCACATAGCCTGCACGCAAGTTTTGTAGCGTCCAGCCTAATAGCATGATAGAACGTAGTTGAGACTGACCATGTTGCAACATGACCAAGTCCTGTTCCATGATGTCTATGACAGAAGGCACAATGCTGTCCAATGAATATATCCTGGACGACAGAGTCGTTAACCCATTGTCTACTACAGAGAGAGTTTTCTCTAAATTATTACGATCAATTTCTCGTATACGTTCTGCAGTCTCTGCTTGGGTAACCTTCCATGCTTCATTATAAGCGGCGTAGATACCGGCATATATGAAACGTTTTTGTCACGGTTTTCTTGGTCCTAGCAAGAATTCCCTAAGGTCTGCGCCTTCTTGGAGTAAAGTTAAGTGTTGTTTAACATCCTTCAGTGTAGCTGTTTGTAGCCAATCAAGGCAAAGTTTCCCTACACTGTATGTTGTTACTACCCCTGGATGCTGTCTTTAAACATATTGTGGGTCTGGCCTATTGATAGTGAAACCTTGTGTTTTGTTCAGGAATCGATTTTGACAGTTGTTTGTGCCTGTGGGCCAGAGCAACCATTGCTTCCATTCTGGATTTGATCTGTTGTGATGCAAAATAATATGTACGCCAACCTCCCCTCGTGTAGTGCTATTACTTGCAGGTATGGGTATGGTTGATGTGTTCATGTCTTTGATCCTGGCTAATCCAAGGCAAGACGTTTGCTGGACAGTGTCATTCAAAAACATTATTTGCTCAGGGATGATACAGGCTCTAAATAAAGCTTCTACCCCCTGTACTTGCCAATCTTTTGTACCCCAGACAGATTTTGTCTCAATGTTGTCTTTCCAAAAGTCGAAACCCTGTCTAGACAGTTGGGCAATAAAGGCTGCAGAATAAATCTGATTCGTATTGGTTAACATATTTTTCATTCCTATAAACAACCGCAATGGACCGCACTCCGCTAGCCCCTCCTCCGGGTCGCCCCAAGGGAAGCTGGTACATGAAGTTCTTGAGTGGTTCACCCCAATGGGTGCAAGTAAGTACTTGTTGAACTGATGATCTCTGATGGAGTTCTTGAGTGGTTCACCCCAGTGGGTGCAAGTAAGTACTTGTTGAACTGATGATCTCTAGACCCGATACATGTCCCGGGTTTTAAAATATCGCCCGAGACATGGCTCGGGTTTCGGGATAACTTCCCTCCTCAGTAGAGAAAATAGTTAGGGGTGGAAGAGAGGGCCGCCAAGCAACCGTCAAGGGCCTCAATGCCCGCACAGGCACGCAGGTGCGTCGTCCAGGAGCTCGTCAGCTCAAAGCTCGAGGGAGCCATTTTTATAAACAACCGCAATGGACCGCACTCCGCTAGCCCCTCCTCCGGGTCGCCCCAAGGGAAGCTGGTACATGAAGTTCTTGAGTGGTTCACCCCAATGGGTGCAAGTAAGTACTTGTTGAACTGATGATCTCTGATGGAGTTCTTGAGTGGTTCACCCCAGTGGGTGCAAGTAAGTACTTGTTGAACTGATGATCTCTAGACCCGATACATGTCCCGGGTTTTAAAATATCGCCCGAGACATGGCTCGGGTTTCGGGATAACTTCCCTCCTCAGTAGAGAAAATAGTTAGGGGTGGAAGAGAGGGCCGCCAAGCAACCGTCAAGGGCCTCAATGCCCGCACAGGCACGCAGGTGCGTCGTCCAGGAGCTCGTCAGCTCAAAGCTCGAGGGAGCCATTTTTATAAACAACCGCAATGGACCGCACTCCGCTAGCCCCTCCTCCGGGTCGCCCCAAGGGAAGCTGGTACATGAAGTTCTTGAGTGGTTCACCCCAATGGGTGCAAGTAAGTACTTGTTGAACTGATGATCTCTGATGGAGTTCTTGAGTGGTTCACCCCAGTGGGTGCAAGTAAGTACTTGTTGAACTGATGATCTCTAGACCCGATACATGTCCCGGGTTTTAAAATATCGCCCGAGACATGGCTCGGGTTTCGGGATAACTTCCCTCCTCAGTAGAGAAAATAGTTAGGGGTGGAAGAGAGGGCCGCCAAGCAACCGTCAAGGGCCTCAATGCCCGCACAGGCACGCAGGTGCGTCGTCCAGGAGCTCGTCAGCTCAAAGCTCGAGGGAGCCATTTTTATAAACAACCGCAATGGACCGCACTCCGCTAGCCCCTCCTCCGGGTCGCCCCAAGGGAAGCTGGTACATGAAGTTCTTGAGTGGTTCACCCCAATGGGTGCAAGTAAGTACTTGTTGAACTGATGATCTCTGATGGAGTTCTTGAGTGGTTCACCCCAGTGGGTGCAAGTAAGTACTTGTTGAACTGATGATCTCTAGACCCGATACATGTCCCGGGTTTTAAAATATCGCCCGAGACATGGCTCGGGTTTCGGGATAACTTCCCTCCTCAGTAGAGAAAATAGTTAGGGGTGGAAGAGAGGGCCGCCAAGCAACCGTCAAGGGCCTCAATGCCCGCACAGGCACGCAGGTGCGTCGTCCAGGAGCTCGTCAGCTCAAAGCTCGAGGGAGCCATTTTTATAAACAACCGCAATGGACCGCACTCCGCTAGCCCCTCCTCCGGGTCGCCCCAAGGGAAGCTGGTACATGAAGTTCTTGAGTGGTTCACCCCAATGGGTGCAAGTAAGTACTTGTTGAACTGATGATCTCTGATGGAGTTCTTGAGTGGTTCACCCCAGTGGGTGCAAGTAAGTACTTGTTGAACTGATGATCTCTAGACCCGATACATGTCCCGGGTTTTAAAATATCGCCCGAGACATGGCTCGGGTTTCGGGATAACTTCCCTCCTCAGTAGAGAAAATAGTTAGGGGTGGAAGAGAGGGCCGCCAAGCAACCGTCAAGGGCCTCAATGCCCGCACAGGCACGCAGGTGCGTCGTCCAGGAGCTCGTCAGCTCAAAGCTCGAGGGAGCCATTTTTATAAACAACCGCAATGGACCGCACTCCGCTAGCCCCTCCTCCGGGTCGCCCCAAGGGAAGCTGGTACATGAAGTTCTTGAGTGGTTCACCCCAATGGGTGCAAGTAAGTACTTGTTGAACTGATGATCTCTGATGGAGTTCTTGAGTGGTTCACCCCAGTGGGTGCAAGTAAGTACTTGTTGAACTGATGATCTCTAGACCCGATACATGTCCCGGGTTTTAAAATATCGCCCGAGACATGGCTCGGGTTTCGGGATAACTTCCCTCCTCAGTAGAGAAAATAGTTAGGGGTGGAAGAGAGGGCCGCCAAGCAACCGTCAAGGGCCTCAATGCCCGCACAGGCACGCAGGTGCGTCGTCCAGGAGCTCGTCAGCTCAAAGCTCGAGGGAGCCATTTTTATAAACAACCGCAATGGACCGCACTCCGCTAGCCCCTCCTCCGGGTCGCCCCAAGGGAAGCTGGTACATGAAGTTCTTGAGTGGTTCACCCCAATGGGTGCAAGTAAGTACTTGTTGAACTGATGATCTCTGATGGAGTTCTTGAGTGGTTCACCCCAGTGGGTGCAAGTAAGTACTTGTTGAACTGATGATCTCTAGACCCGATACATGTCCCGGGTTTTAAAATATCGCCCGAGACATGGCTCGGGTTTCGGGATAACTTCCCTCCTCAGTAGAGAAAATAGTTAGGGGTGGAAGAGAGGGCCGCCAAGCAACCGTCAAGGGCCTCAATGCCCGCACAGGCACGCAGGTGCGTCGTCCAGGAGCTCGTCAGCTCAAAGCTCGAGGGAGCCATTTTTATAAACAACCGCAATGGACCGCACTCCGCTAGCCCCTCCTCCGGGTCGCCCCAAGGGAAGCTGGTACATGAAGTTCTTGAGTGGTTCACCCCAATGGGTGCAAGTAAGTACTTGTTGAACTGATGATCTCTGATGGAGTTCTTGAGTGGTTCACCCCAGTGGGTGCAAGTAAGTACTTGTTGAACTGATGATCTCTAGACCCGATACATGTCCCGGGTTTTAAAATATCGCCCGAGACATGGCTCGGGTTTCGGGATAACTTCCCTCCTCAGTAGAGAAAATAGTTAGGGGTGGAAGAGAGGGCCGCCAAGCAACCGTCAAGGTTCCTCAATGCCCGCACAGGCACGCAGGTGCGTCGTCCAGGAGCTCGTCAGCTCAAAGCTCGAGGGAGCCATTTTTATAAACAACCGCAATGGACCGCACTCCGCTAGCCCCTCCTCCGGGTCGCCCCAAGGGAAGCTGGTACATGAAGTTCTTGAGTGGTTCACCCCAATGGGTGCAAGTAAGTACTTGTTGAACTGATGATCTCTGATGGTGATGCAAAATAATATGTACGCCAACCTCCCCTCGTGTAGTGCTATTACTTGCAGGTATGGGTATGGTTGATGTGTTCATGTCTTTGATCCTGGCTAATCCAAGGCAAGACGTTTGCTGGACAGTGTCATTCAAAAACATTATTTGCTCAGGGATGATACAGGCTCTAAATAAAGCTTCTACCCCCTGTACTTGCCAATCTTTTGTACCCCAGACAGATTTTGTCTCAATGTTGTCTTTCCAAAAGTCGAAACCCTGTCTAGACAGTTGGGCAATAAAGGCTGCAGAATAAATCTGATTCGTATTGGTTAACATATTTTTCATTCCTGTCTTTTTCAAATTTTTTAAATAAAACGTTTCCGGATTAGACAAATTCTAGCTTGGAAAATATGGAAACTTCATTGCAAACGTTTTTGAGCTACCCTTTGGAGGTGTAGGACAATGTTCCCATTGGTTATGCATAAATACATTTCTAGGTGTTGCAGATTTATGCAAGAAATGATGACCATAGTGGTTATAACAATACATTTGTTCATAGTCTGATGAACCCTCTAAATATTCATGATTTGTGAATACAGTAGACATCTCTAGATGAGACATCATAATATTAACAGTCTTGTAGTCCCAATCAAAAGAAAAGGTACTAGCAGTAATAACGTCACTTAATGAAATCTTGAATAAATGTGGAATCTTCAAAAGCTCCGACGGGCCAAAACTGTCATATTCAGTTTGGTCCCACACTATACCATCATGTATAGGAACGGCTGTGATATTAACTGCTGACAAGTCTCTTGCTTCACAATGGGATGATTTGTGTGGCTGGAGAAGTAAGTTCACTCTTTTGCTTGCTGTGTCCATTTGAATATATCTTCCATTTATCAGCATACCCAGAGTTAATACCAGAGCTAACCAAAGTAGAAAGAAGAATATTCCCAAAACAATCCATAGTTCAATCCATGGTGAAACCAGATAAGTCTTTTTCAGGTGATTAAAAAAATCTGTTGCTTGTTCTTTGAAAGTTCTTTGTGCTGGCGTCGTTTCAGGTTCACTTGGATCCTCAGAAAACGTATCAAAGTTCATGAAATAGCCAGAGGCAGTTCTGTCAATGGTTGGAATTGCATCAGGATTTGTTGAATTCGCTGGAACCATTTGATCACTTGTTACTTTGTTGTAGACATGTGTATCAGGACAAACTGTTATTTGGGTTTCAAGAGGGACAAGGTCCATAGCTTTGTTGCTTAGTCCTTAACTTCTCACTGTAGACTCTTCAAAGGTGATGATTCTCTCAGTTTGAAGCTCTTGGATTGTAGATTGAGGAGTGCGTCTGCTACATTGGAGGAGTCCACTGCTTAGTCCACTGCTTAGTATCGGCCACATAGTGTGGTTTGATCAGATCGATGGACACAAATCTTTTCTCCTTTTTACCAGCAAGGGGCGGCAAAAGTACTGTTCTCGATCTGTGGATTGCTAGGACAGGTACTGGTTGTCTGTAAGAAGGCCCAAATTCCTTAATGTCCGCCATCTTTTCCCTGACTAGATCACCAAGCTTTGGGATCCAGGCAGGCCCTGCTGGGATGGCCGGTTTTTCCTCAGTGATGGATGGCTTCAGGAGCATGTTGCTTGGTTGTGTCTTAGTTCAAGTCCTGTAAAACAGCCAAACGATCTTTGACATAAAATGTCTTATTTTCCACCACTGTGCCTTGCATATCAAGGTCCGTTACCAACATTCTAGTTCCAAATAGAACCTCATATGGAGTGACACACCCTAGAGAACTTCTTGGCAAGTTATTAAGTGCGTGCTGGACCCCATAAAGGTGTTTGACCCACCCATCACCCGAACCTAATACCCTAGCTGTTATAGATGGCTTTATGTCCCGTTTTTTTCTTTTCACAACACAATTTCCCGCAGGATGGAATGGGGAAGAATACCGCAATGCTATGCCCAAACTGGCCATGGCTTCTTTGTAAGCTCGAGAGCTAAACGCAGGACCCTGGTCAGAATGTAGTGTGCCGATTGCGTATGTGCCGATAAAGACTTGCAAATCTTTTATAACAGTTCGAGCGTCAGCCGAGCGTTGAGGCCACATCCATAGGAACCTTGATTTAGTGTTTGTGGGACTGCATTTGTCCAAGAGGACGCCTGCACTTAGATAGTCTAATAATGGTGTCTGGACTGGGCTGGCTATGTTGTAGTCAGGTATCTGGTGGCGTTCTGTACTGCGATCTCTATTGCAGTCTATGCGGTTATTAATGAAGATATGAATCAGTGTATTCATTCCTGGTCACCAGTACATCTCTTTTATTTCTAAATTTTTTTTAGCGATCCCCTGATGTGTCAGACCCTCTCCCAGATGTGCTTCGTAAATCAAGGCTGCTCTTCGTTCCCAGTGACGGCCCGTGTAGGGTGTTTTACCGGGGCGGTGACGTGGCGCCGAGGAGGGGCAGGGTGGGGGGTTGCAAAATGCGGCCAACGGCCGATTTCAGGTAAGTTACGAAAAAAATTAATAAAACGAATTTCGTTGCAACGAAATTCGTTTTATTAATTATTTTCGTAACTTACCTGAAATCGGCCGTTTGCCGCATTTTGCAACCCCCCACCCTGCCCCTCCTCTGCGCCACGTCACCGCCCCGGTAAAACGCCCTACACGGGCCGTCACTGTTCGTTCCATGTTTGGTATTACCCTATCCTCCACTCCAGGGATTCGAGCAAACAGAACATTGTTCGCATCAATTATATATGAGTATTTGAGTGGAAATATTTTAGGTATCGCTGCACCGCTGCCTTTGCTTGAAGCATTGACAGCCAGCATTATTCCACTGTCTATTTTTGTTTCTGAATCAGTGATTGCAGCTATGGAAGCCATGTGCACAGCCCCTTTTGTGGCTTCGTCAGCCAATGAATTCCCTTCAACGTGAACGCCATCACGTTGATGACTCAGCGTGTCTATCACGTGAATGTTTTGTAGTCCGTTTTGCAACTGAACTACTTGTTCCCAAAGCATTTTATGCTTGATTGTGCCACCTTTTGCATCTTTGAAACCATTTTGAAGCCAATTCTGTAAATATTCATTGTAAGATTGAACACAGTAAAAAGAATCGCACACTATGAGTGTGGGGAATTCGCGATCTGTGCTTTCAAGTACCATCTTGAATGCTTGTAGTTCAGCTTGCTGAGCTGTACAATCTCCTAGAGATTGCGTGTTTGTGACCATTGGTCTGAATTTGCCATTGCGCATACGACCTTTCACGATCCCGCAAGCTGCACTGTAAGCTTGTTTACTCCCCGTAGCGGGTTGTGCAGATCCGTCAGTGTAAATTATAAATTCGTACTGATCGAGAAGGAGAATTTCAGTAGGCAGAGGACATTCGTGTTTGTATTGCAGGAATGCTTGTGTTTTCAAATAAGGATCAAAAACATCTTCAACATATGTTGCAGCAAGAGAATTAACCCATTGTATCCATCTCGGATGTAAAGCTTTTGCATTCGGAATGCTAGCTTTGGTAACTGCCTCTAAGACTGGTACAGGAGTCACAACCAATATGCGTTTACCCTGTGCTTTGGCTCTTTCCTTTGCTACAGCGGTTTGAACTGCTGTCAGAATTTTTTCTGTAGAAGTGAATTTCATTTCTGCTTGTGTATACAAGTGTGATTTGTATGCAATGGGTACTTTTTCACCTTCATTAAAAGTTAAGTAGGTGAATCCGCAGTGACCCGGAATGATTCGGATCACTAAGTTGCATACGTTTACGCGTGTTTGCAAGTGTTTAGTTGCTAACATGTCTGTTTGAAGTGAACGCAGAATTTCTGTGTGTCCTTGTGTCCAAGTTGTGGTTTTGAAATCAGTTTTGATTAATTCGTAGAGAGGTTTAACCCTCTCTGCGTAGTTTAGAATGTATGTTCTTCCAAAATTCAGGAAACCTAGAATCGACTGTAAGTTTTTCAGCGTTTTTGGATGTTGGAGCAGCGCACACTTTTTTAAAAAGTTGGCTGCCAGGCTTTTGACTTCACTTGAAAGTTCATATCCTAGGAAGAGGACGTTGAGATGGGCAATTCTTGACTTTTTAAAGTTGAATATGTAACCCTCAGAGGCGAAGCCCAATTTAATGGTGTTCACCCTGTTCAAGTGTCTGTCCAGGTCATCTTCTGTCAGATATATATCGTCGACATATGACAATGCCTCATCATCATAAATTTGTAGTAACTCTGTTACTCTTGCTGAGAATAACCCCGGGCTGTTTTTGAAACCCTGTGGGAGTCGACAAAATTGACACTGGGTCCCCATTATTGAGAAAGCAATCAAATATCTACTTTCAGGTGCAATATTTTGACAAAAGAAACCATTTGAAATGTATAATGTGGTTTTGTACTTTTTACGCACAGTGTTATTCATTAATGCTGTACTGTGTGCATTTTGCACTGCAAATGTTTTCTAACATGAGTTTAGGTGTCTGTAATCCAAAACTAGATGATATGTATTGTCTGGTTTGGAAACAGGAAACAAAGGATTGTTCATTGATGAAGTGCATGTTTCAATCACCCCCTGGTATTCAAGTTGATCTAAGATCTCCCTGACTTGTTAGCTTCTTGCTTAACTGGGTACTGCCTTTGTGCAGTTGGTTGATTTTGTAACTGGATTTTATGGTGAGGTGAGTCCTCATCCCATCCTACATGATTTTTATATAGTGCTGGGGCTTGGGCCACTGCCCATTTCCTGGCGTAAGTATATTTTAAATGTATTGGAACATCGTTGGAGAAGGCTGGCATAATTATGTCTTCGCCATGTGGGCACTCCCTGACAAATTCTGGTGGCCAGTCTTGTTCTGCTAGAAGTATATCATAACCCCTTGAAAGATGCTCCTAAAAGAGTGCTTTCACTTTTCTTGGTATGTCTCCCTCCATCCGGAGTGTTATTTCATATAACCTATGCGGAGAACTACCCCTGGTATCTGCAGTTTCAACTTGAATGTCCTCATTCATGTCCAGTGTCTCCAGAAGCCCCTTCAGGTTCTGGTGAGCTACTGTAACTTCTGCTGCACTGTCCAACATTGTCTGAGCCCATTCTCCGTTCTTGAGTTGCGTTCTCAGAATCCTCGGCATGTCTGATCTTCAGACCTGCTACCTTCTTCTTGGAGAATTGCGTTTTTTGTTTGTTTTTCTGAACGTGTTGATAGTCTTTGGACTTCACGCGCTCTCTTTGTGATCTGACCGTCCTCTTCTTTCGGATGTCTGTGACGATATCTGAAAGGTACGAGAGAAACGTGTATCAATATCTTGGTACCTGTCAGGTTTTCTCAAATTATCCCTATTCCTGAGGTTATACCTCCTTTCAGAGGGCTCCTTTTGAGGAGACCTACCTCGGGATTGAGAATCTTTCTCTTTTGAATGTTGTTTGTTATTTTCCCACTTCTTTTTAGAAGAGGTAGGATTGTTTTTAGTAAAGGCCTTTTCAGGACTTTCAGACAGTTGTGGTTTAACTGGTTTCCCTCCCAAACAGTCTCGGCCTAATTCTCCATAGGATTTTTCTATTATTCTGGCTTGTTCCTGTGGTTGTTCTGTTACATCAAATTCCCTTCATTTCTGGCGGATTGCCACTGATGCTGCTTCTCCTTTAATATTAGAAAATATTATTGTTGAGACCTGGTCGAAATTTTTCAGTAACTTCATACCTAAATTCAGAGCAGGCTCTGCCCCGTATTCGTTTTGAATTTGTTTCAGGACATCAGGTATTACCGCCATAGACGGAACACCATGTGTTTTAGTGTAGATAGCAGCAAAGACTGTGCCCCAAGTGGTGCAGTCTTCCAGATGTGGTGTGATCCCCATTGGTAAACAGATTGTTAGAATTCTATGTTTCTCATAGGGGCTGGTATTAGGAAATACCGCTTCGATTTGAGTATTTTTTTGAGCTATCCAGAACGGAATTTGTTCACGTTTTATGTGCATTTTACCCATGACTGCATATAAAGTCTGTGGTGTGATTTTTACCGCATTCCCCTGGTGAGAGGTTTGTCTTGGAATGGCTATTGTTGGTTGGACTGTGAAAGTCCGCATGACATATTGAACCAATTGTCTACATATTTTGATCAACTCATTGAGTTGAGCAAGTAATTCTTCGTCTGACATTTCTTCAATGTCCGGATGAGGTGTGTAGTTGGCTAAAATCAGCCATGTTGCTCCTGGTCTACCTAGTGGACCGAGCCTGGTAATGTAATTGTAATGTTTTAGGGCACCTTTAAACCAGAGATCATGCTCCTGGTATGTGAATGGAATTTCAATATCCTCGAAAGGAATATATTCCTCAGGTGGATCATCTTCTTTGTAGTAGAGAAACAAACGTGTTACTGGATTTGATTCTGGGAATACTATCCATGAATTGAATACCTCTGCCTGGTGAGATTCATGTGCCTCTATCACAAAAACAGCTCTACCACCTCTTGGTGTTAGGCCATGTTTTATAAGTTTTAGAGTGATGGCTCTCCTTAAATTTGGATGGATGATTATAACATCCTCGTCGGTTTCTTGAAAACCTGTATGATTAAAAGTTGCTGTGACTTGGTCAGCCGCAGCTCCACCAGTATCGGTGTTTGTGCCGTTTTTGGTCATTTTTCAATGAAAGTTTCAGAGCAAGTTTCAAGGGAACAAAGATAAGGTACACAATATTTTGGAACACTGTATCCTTCAACGTTGAACAAACCAAACAGCTAATACATAGGATTTTTGTCCTACTCATCTATGGCGGATATTATCCCTACCCACTCCAGACTTCTTATGGAGTTTTATGAGTAGGGGTCTCTGAGAAAAGCCCGACTGAGTTACTTCAGTATCTAGCGTTAAATTAGTGACTTACCAAACGTTGGGCGCCATGTAGTGTAGTTCCTATATCCCTGATAGGCTCTGCTCATTGGAATAATATACACTATAGATTTGACATAGGACTGAGGTCAGTATGTTTTTATCGAGTACATTAAACTTAATCACTTGTGTGTGCCAGTTAACTCAGAGGTCACTAGAAACGTCTCGAATACGCAAGAAGGGATTAGTTTCTGACAACCGCATAAACATGACAACTTTGTTTCCCTTAGAGTCGGAACAATCTCAGAACCGTGGAAACAATAGATAACAGTTTCACTTAGTCAATCGTGCATGCTTTGTTTCTACAAAGTTGCACAGAAATAGAGAGATGGGTGTTTCAATAAAAAGGGTTTATTGAACAGTCTTATTTATCATGCAAGAGATATGAACTGCTACAATCGTAAGACAGGCTGCGAAGTACAAAATGTACAGAGTTAGCAGTAAGATAAAATAATACTGCAATAGCAGGGTTTGTAGCTATGACATATATTAATTAAAATACATACATAAATAACACAGGCTAAAATGTGAATACTCATCTGATGCTTCTAAATAGTTCTACCCCAGTGTACCTAACCTAAGTGTAGTACGAGGTAAGAAGTAGGTGCTGTTTTCTAAAGTATAGCTAGCTATAGCTATAGTTTTAGTTTTGCCAAGAGTTGCCAAACGTTTCTCTAAGTTCTAGTCTGCTCCATACCTTAGAATGTGCGAAGTTGGAATCTCTTTTCCAGGACTCGATCTCTAACACCCCTCAAGGGGAATCAGAAACACTGGAGCTGGGTTTTCTGCGAGGAGGATGACAGCATCTGGTCAGTGCGTCAGGCTGGAACTCGATTTCCTTCCAAACTTGCCATGGCGAACCACAAGTAGGCAGTCGAGCTGGATTGTGCTGGAACCGTGGTTTGCCAAGGCAAGTGCAGGTATATTTATACCTTGAAGGTGTTTAGGAATGCCTGTATTGACGTAAAAGTTGGGCATCGGAACGTCATGAATGAACCCCTAAGGAATAGATGTTCATGCATACTAAATGAGTTCTTGGAGAAATCAATATCCAAGCAAGGGAAATTCCTAAAGGCTTAAGAGTCTGGTTTTCCAAGAACTTGTTGTGACGTGGATAGACGGATGTAGGAGACCATGCCTGTATTTGGTTAGCATGGACAATGCCTAAATAAGGGCTGGAATTTCTATTCCTAAATAAGGGCAATATGAATTGTACCTATATAAGGGAATAAATCAGGAAACTTATATACGGAATCTAAATCTACACACAACACTACGATCAACACACATGTGAGATCGCGTCTCAGAGGTAAGCTCAGCCCCTAGAGAGCATCCGGGGGGGCTTGCAGTCTCTGGACGCGCAGTGGGTTTTCTCTTTCTGATGCGGGACTGGGGGTCGGGCAACACGTCTCTGGTTGGCTATCGTGCCATCTACAGTGAGGACACACAGCCGCACTTTGCCTTGTGGATTGGATTTTCTTGCCCGGAATATCATACCCAAGACCGGGTTATTGTAAAATACACACAACATTCAGGTGCGCATTTGATGGCAAACACAGTGTCCCAACTTGGGACTGATCACCGTTTGACTGTCCGCAGTGATCTGGTCAGGCAACACGTACAGCTATACTGCATAGCGGCATCAGGAACTTCCCAGGATGGGAGGGGTAGTAGGGCACATTAGGTGCAGGGGTAAGGCAACATTGGAACAGGGACTTGGTATCATGTCTCTGCCACCATTAACTTGTATCCTCTCACTGCTGACAGACAACTATGGAAGAGGAATCAGAACGCAGAATGGCCACGCAGATGCTATTAGCACATGCACCTGGCAAAGGACACAGCATGGAGAGTGTTCAGAATCCATACACCTCACTAGGAACTAAATTCAATCGTTTTGAATGGAAAATGTAAAAGATCTGAAACGTCCAAATGCTGGGAAGAGATTTCCCTCCAAGACTATGTAGATAAAAATATGGTGCCACACGGACTCAGAATATACATCACACCGTCTTACGAGTCACCAATCCCCGCATGCTGGAAGAACGGGCAAGTAACTCAGCAGCAATCTCCAAGTACATGCTCATAATTCTCGTCAAATATGTGTGGGAAGACAGAGAAGTGATCATGAAGGAAAATGAGAGCATCATGGATGAATTTAAACAGCATACCGACCAGGAAACCATTAAGAAATTCATAGAAGAGTTGAAGGATAGGCTGAAGCAACAAGAAGAAGACAGCAAACTGCGCAAACAAAGAAAATTACATTGTGATTGTGCAGACTTCGAAAGTGGCCGCATTCTGACATACAGTCGTAAATATGACCATCTGTATAGTACAAAACCACTCGAAATTGAAACCAGAATGCCTACCTTCAAACACATCCCTCCTCCGACCACAGGAAATTGTGATTCAGACACTGATAATTCCGTCCATTTGGAGAGCACATCATCGGACATTGATGTAATAGCAAAACCAGCAACTTTTTTGGACGAGTACCGGCTCCACAGGAAGGGCCGAAAAACGGGGAGAAGAACAAGGGTACGAACCCCACCAACAAGGGGGAGAGGACAACGCGGCAGAGGAAGAGGCAGGGCGGAGTCAACAAAGACAAAGAAGACGGAACCAAAGGAACCAAGAAAGGAAAAGGAAAGGAGTTTGTGGGAAAGAAAACAGGAGACTCCAAGATAAGACAACAATAATGGATACAGATATGGTAAACAAATCTATTATAAATCTTACCACCCCTTCCACTTTCGTTTTGGAAGAAAAAAATGTTGTGTCTAGGACTGTCATTTTGCCCCTCTGAACTGTTTTATTACTCTGAAACCCGCATTGACATTTTTAAATTTATTAGAGATCTAAAGCAAGAAAGTGGCATAGACCTAAGAATACGAGACCCTTATCCGATCTGGGGTCACTATCTGGTACACCCAATTTCTCCAACCTCACAATCAGTGATGTAGATACTTTACTGGCTATGCCAGAACTTCAAATTACGTTCGATCAGATTGACACTGAAGCACCTAGCAAGCTGGGAGAGCTAGATATCATCACCGACAGGGCAGCTCTCACCAATTTCAAACCACACTCATTATTTTATCCCAGTCTCTCACATGACAACATTGATACCTTTCTTGAAGTAGTAACTAAAGCTCTTTTGAAATTGAAACACAGCGCTGTTACCAGAGGGTCACGGTCACATAATCCGTCTATCAAACAAAGGGAAATCATTAAATCGCTTGCCAGTGACTCAGATATTGTGATTCGACCTGCTGCTAAAGGGGGCAACATTGTTCTCATGAGCAGAACAGATGTACATCACGGAAGCCATGAGAAAACTTAGTGATTCCAGATTTTATTGCAAATGCAATACGATGACATACAATGACAGTATTACAACCACTTGGAGGAAGCTTACAGAATGGCAACAACAAGTCATCATCTCTTGGGAAGAATTAACCCTGGGCGTAGTTGACGTTGTGGGGATACGTGGAGCAGCGTGTAGTGTGGCAAAATCTACGCACGCTCCGCGTAGCCCCACTACGCGCCGCCCGCCTCCCGCCCGCCCTCATTTTAAAATAATTTAAACAATGTAAAAAGTAAATAAATGGCCTTACCTGCAGAGCGGCGTCCCGGGGCTCCCTCTTCCTGCTTGCCAGCAACTTCTTGACACAAATGCGCATGCGCGGACGCCTGCACATTCGCATTTCTCGTGAGTGGTGCACAACTGTCACTATTAATTACAGGTGCAAACTAGAGCTTGAGATACACTTACACTAAGTGGTACCATGGCAAGCCTCCACCCACCTGGCAGATCACCACCAAAGGAAGGCTGTTAGAATGGTTTCTTTGGGGCAAACCTTTCCCTGAAGATATTGCAAACAATGACACTTTTTGTAAAGTGGTGCAAGCATAAAAATATAAAGTTTGTTATATACATTATTATAATATATTTTTCAGCAATAAACAATTTGTTTAGACTATCCAATGCAGGATGTACTGGTGAGGTTGAGTAAAACTCCTTTTAACATGTCCTGTGTCTTAGAAAGTATATACACATATATTGTGGAACACTATACGAATAGAGATGGTACAATATCAGAAATGGGTATCTATTATGTTTAGCTGACCATGTACACAAAACACTAGCATGGAGACAAACAAATAATACTTTTAAATAAAATAAAAAGAAGGAAGATTTTTTATTTAATCATTGGTTGACGAGCATGCATAAAACAAAGGGAGTACCGATGGTGCAATGTATGTTGTGCACTCAGAGCTTGACACTAACCAGTAACTATACCTAGTCTGCCATATTATGTAAGCTATTGTTGAATTTAAAAATGAGGCGACCCTTTAAATCAATTTTATTGATTAATGTTGCAAATATGTTTCTTGCCAACATTATGATTAGTAAATGTTAAAAGCTATGGATTGAGGGGCGGAGTTATACCTTGGACAAGCATGGCGGCTCATTAATGCAGCTCCTTTGAACCTGGCCACTAATTGAGCTATGAGGGTTTCCTCACATATCTATACTGGGTCACTCCCTCTACTCAACAGCTCCTAACCCTCTGGATATCGGCTTATGCAGCTATTTCTCCATCTGCTGTCCTGCCCACCTCAACGCAGACCCTGGTGCCCGCACGGCAGACCATGAATCCCATAGATAAAGAAGTCTTGCAAGTGGTGGAGAACCTCGAGCAGTCAGGAGCCTGAAAGCAGAGGGGGGAAGTACCGGCTTTCTTTGTTCCCTAGCTGGTATACTGTGCTGCCTCCTGCTGCTCCCTGGTGCTCCTCACCCCTTTTCTGCATACACGGATGCACTTATCAGTTGCCAGATCAGTTGCCAACACAGACCCACCTTGAATGCTGAGTTCTGCTGGCATTGGAGATTACGGTCTGTAACAGTGGTGGCCATTTTGATTGGGCTCGGCCTGAGCATTTGACATCATCAGCTTGCCGGGAACCACCATTTTGAACTGTTCTGAGAAATGTACCACTACATGAGCGCTACCTACTTCAATTGTGACTGTACTGCACCCCAAGCTTGTACCAGGAGCACAGCCGGTCTCCTTGAGTCCTTGTTGGCTTTGCGATCTATTTAAATTGACCACCTCCTTTCTTCTGAGCCCTAGACAACTCACTTACAATACCTTCCACTTGACATTGGAAACCACTTCAATCACATAGCAGGGCATGTCCAAGTCGGGCCGTAAAGTCTTGAGGAAATTAGCACTCTCTAAGGCACTGACAGGTGGCAGAACTCTGCAGTATCTACTGACCTCAGAAAGGGTTTGTTTTGCTGAGCTAAGAGAATATACAGATCAATGTTTACTACTTAACATGACATAACCAAAGTGTAGGAATGGTGACACATCCATTGTTCATTTAACTAATAAGTTGAAAACCATCATTGGGGTTTCTCTTCACGTTTTACCAAAACAGAACAAGGCAAGAATTCAGCCTTAAAAATATGAAGACATATTTTCAGACCTTTATGGAACCTTAGTAAATCATTGTCGGTTCTCCCATCCAGCCAGAGCTCGCCTGTATCTTTAAAACGTGAGGAAATCGCCTGGTTTCCGATGTCAGAATCACAGTTGACAGACCACAGTTGGCTTCTCAATAGAAAACCTTTAGTCAGTAGCCTATCCAACACAAGAAAACCCCATGTGGGTTTGTTTCTCGGACACAAATCCCTAGTTTGGGGGCAGTTTCTGAGAAAGATTAACATTGCTGTGCAGACCACCATAACACAATGAACAACGCAGCAATGATTTTTCAGCGAAAGTGGTAAGCCAACACCCTATAAATACCAGAAGAAGCTAGGGTAACATTATTTATAAACAGATCACTGTATAGAAACAGTTACATGT
Organism: Triturus cristatus; assembly: GCF_964204655.1. Taxonomy (NCBI): domain Eukaryota; kingdom Metazoa; phylum Chordata; class Amphibia; order Caudata; family Salamandridae; genus Triturus; species Triturus cristatus. The sequence continues at coordinate 857,624,019 of NC_140581.1, read as the reverse complement.
GATTATTATGAAAAAGTTCAACAGCAGGTGAACTGTTTATTATAATTAATTCATAAAGAAGAAATAATATGATATCTCAAGATACCAGTCAGAAGATTTTAATGTGCACACATAATCCAAAACTAAAAGAGTGCCTGGGAACAGGATCTGTGGAGAAGTCCTACCAACCGTTATTAGCAAAATATGTGTACAGCAAACAAAGGTAATACTTCAGGTAATCCTTTGGAATTAATTTTGTTAAATAGATTTAAGTATTTCTATTACACACATTGTCCTCTGGTAAACATTGTTGCAGCCAGGTCTGATCCAAGCCCTGGGTGTGGGAGAGTCATTCGTTTTCTGGAACATCCAGTGTCGTGGTGGGCAAAATGAATAAAGTATTTCATATTTATGTTTCACTAGGTTTCAAATACTATTAACAGGATGCTTGATCCAATCCCCTAAAATGGCTTATTGTATAATATCAAGGTTCTTTGTGACAAAAACTTTGATTCAATTTTTTACATCGGTCTGTGGTATCTAGAAAGATAATGACAAGTACAGAAGTTACAATGGGGATAATCTAGCACTTTCGATTCTAGGTCATATAGTATAAATTAACCTCTGAAAATAATTGTCATGATCACAAGCGCGACGGCACAAAGCCGCAAAGAAACCTGCATGAACTACATTTCCCGGGTGGCGCAGCAAATGCTCGCGTCACGTGACATTCCGCACGCCCAGGAAACGGATAAAGGCCAAGACGACCTAGGGGGCGTTGCCAATGATTCCGGAAACACTCGTTCCAGTTCAGCGGCCTGAGTCCTAGCAGTTTCCAGCCTGCCGATTCACGACCACCAAAGCTCACAGCCGGCAACCCCTTCGGAGGATTCCCCATCTTCCAGCTCGCACTCACGTCTGCACCATCCGGCTTCCACCGCGAGGTGAGTGATAGGAAGTTACACAACTCCCGAACGCCCACGGATTTCCGGGCCAACGGTCCGCCGGTGCACGCTCCTCTGCTCCTCTTCAGTGAACCCCGAGGAGCTCTGCCTCACCCGAACGCCCACGGATTTCCAGGCCAACGTTCCGACGGTGCGTGCTCCCCTGCTTCTCTTCAGGGAGCCCAGAGCAGCCCTGCAGCACCCAAACGCCGACGGATTTCCGGGCCGACGTTCCACAGGTGCGCGCTCCTCTGCTCCTTTTGTTTCCGCGAGCATAGAGTAGAAGCGCGAGCACCGTTTTGTGTTGGCTCTCAGAAATCGGGGTGCCATTATTTACAGCCTTCAGCTCGCTTCTCCCCAAACACTCGGGTCTACGAGGCGATACGAAGCACTCTGTTATTGGCCAACCTCCTTTGGTGGGAAAACCCCTCAGACTTGGCGCTCCTCAGCCCAAGGATTTCCAGGCGTAGAGTGGCAGCGCCAACAACCCTCATCACCGGCCCCTCCGGTGAAACCTCGCCACCACTCGCTCACACCCTGCCTTCCCGTGAGTTCAACGGGACGGCGCGGGAGGGGCGTGCAATACCCCGACAATATCCGCAACCGTGAACCGCCACCCAGGGAGAGTAACTGGGTCAAGACCATATCTCTTTCTGACCTGAATGAGCCAGACAGGGGGAGGAAGGAGTAACAGGTAAACGGGGAAGAGCAAGACGAAGGTCTTGTGCAGTGGGAGGAGTATAGGTGAGCAAGCTCCGTGTCTGAACTATCTGCTTGTTTCATTTCAGGTCTCTCTCCCTGAGGTTCCTACCCTTCCTTCCCTCGCCCACCTGTCTCCTGAGTCTGTGTGTATTATACATATCCCGGGCTGGGGACGGATGGGAGGTGGATCCCTACATAGCATCAGCGTCATCCCGAGGAGAGGATCAAATGAGACCGTGGCAATAATATGCAATTCAATGGGTTGATTCACTTCCTTTTACTCTATGCATTTCGGGACTAAGAGTCCCTTCTTCAGGGGACATACCACAAGTCAAAAGAAGTAAGTACGATTTCTCCACATGAACAAATCCGTTTTTAAAAAATCCTTCAATCAGTTAATGTATCATCGTCAAAGCTGTACCAAATTCTTCAACGATTATCTCCCAACCGTACGCTCTCCTGTTGCTGATGATCTATACTCCACCCCAACTCCTCTGCCGTGGCCCCTGAGGAAGGGAATCTTAGTCTCTAAATGCGTAGGGCTTCACACGAATTAATTGGAGCCACCTCAAAAGAAGAATGTATTCATGTATTACATGTTTTTGCTTTTGAGTCTTGAAATTTATGTGATTGTTTGTATTATACATTGTAAACTGTTTTTGTAATGATGTATGACACATCTTGAGAATAATTAAGAGCATGTAAAGAACGACTGAGTACTTGATTTTTGTTAACGTCTAAATTTGCATTTAAATTTGTAAGTAAATAAGTACAAAATTGATTTACTCACACAGCAGTGCACACAGTCATTCAGGCACATGTTTACCTGAAGTCGGATTTTGTGAATTCATTATGTGGGACTGGCAGCCCACAAATACAGTGTAGCACACAAAGCATGGTTTAGTTAGTCGAGCAATATCTATTCATTGAAAACTAAAAGAAAAAACAGGAGTGCGCCGCTGGAACAATTTTGATTTTTGCTAAGGGGGGTATATTGCCAAATCAAATTGGCAGTTTAAAACTGCATTCAGTCTGCCATGGCAAGCCTAGGACGTTTTAAGGGGCTACTCAAATGGGTGGTTCAATAAGTGCTGCAATGTTTAAAGGAGGGAGCACAAACACTTTAGCACGGTTTAGCAGTGGTAAAGTGTACAGAGTCCTAGAGCCAACAAAAATGACTTTCAGGAAAAAGTGGAGGGCAAAGGCAAAATGTTTGGCTGAAAAACACCCTAAGGCTGACAGGTCTAACAGTATGCCTAAGCAATGATGATGAAGTGTTAAACTGTGGTGCAAGGGTCTTATCCAGCAGAGGTGCCTCCTTGTACTTTGGTTGAGTACAAAAGGCATCAATAAATGGGGTGCAGTCGGCCCCCTCACTACTGCACTAATGACAGCTACATACGTTCACCCTGCCATACATGCTCATGAAGCTCTTTGTATTCTGCTGTGGAAAGACATTGACTCATCAACAGAAGAGAGTGTAGCAGATTGTATCTCATCACCAAATACCAACACATTTCCAAGAGAACCACCACTCCAGAAAATGATTACTGCAATTGATAATAACAGAGTGAAGCAAAATTCACTAACACCTGACTTTTGAAATCAAGAGTCAACATGTACAACACAAACGTCTAAGCATATTTACTCGCTCACCCACCAATATAAAAGCACCTGTAATACAAATTGCAATATACACACAGAATTCCTGCCTCAAAATGTATCTTTTATTATAGGAAAAACCACACAGAAAGCAAAAACATAAAACAAACGAGCATAAAAACTAACAAAACAGTACAAATTCCAGGGGTGAGTGCCGTATAATAGACGGTATCTATATTGTCAAAATCTATACAGTTACAGGCATGCGTTTTTGGTCACACATCTCCAAACAGCACTAATTTGAAAGTCCCTGTTCAACTCTTAAAGCTGGCCCTTCCAACACCATTTTGTCTTAAGGTTCTACTGCATTTTCCTCTGTCACTGTTTGAGGTACCCTAATTTTAAAGGACCCTTTAAACAATGGATTTTGTGCTTCTTGGGGACACTTTTTAGTGGCTGCCCACAGAGGATAAAAGAGGCAGCACATTGCCCATTTTTCTCCCTCTCATGCTTTCTTTGTCTTTGGGTTCTCTCTGGTGGGGCTAGATACATAAGGATTCCTGCAGCAGAAAGATGCTGAAGGGTGTACATGTCCAGTGCCACAACAGCACCTGACACCACAAAGAATTCTATGAGTATAACAAAGGATGCCATCCATTTCCAGAAATGTCTAAGAAGAAGGAAACTCTTCCCTGACCTGATTGACTGTAAATATGAACTTCCAAGATGCATTGGCACTGGTCAGTGGTTGGATGCGCTCATCTCCCAAGGACTGGACATTCAAGCTGGATCTCTGCTCCAGCTTGGGGAAACACTCTTACACATATATAAAGGCCTTTCCTCATCCCTAGGAATTTCACATGTTTATTGCATCTGAGATAATTGTGTTGTACTGTGCTCCCACTCAACCTCACCCTTCATCCTTTGAGTTAAGCTTTGACTTCAAGTCCATAGCTACTGAGTGTGCCTAGGAGACTAATCTTTCATAGCGGATCTAACCTTTGATATTGCTAGGTTGTTTCTGTGTCTCTAAGAATAAGGACATCTTTATTCCTCCAGAAACTAAGCCTTGACCAAATACTGAGGATTTTGAAAAAGATGGATGAATGAAACTCACTACCACAGCCGTTCCCAGCCGCATACCAAGAAGATTTCATTAAGGCCCTGATTTGGTGGTCAGATTTATGTGTGGAATAATGTGTGGCTGGAAATAATGTTTGGAGCTGCTACCCTTGCACTTAAATCTTTCTATTGTTGCATAAATCTGTCACTAGTGTTTGTCACCAGAATGAGGAATAACAGGTGGACCTAGATATATGGAGTCCAAATTCGCATGTGGTGAGCCCACTCCGAGAACAAATTTGCATCCATTTACCACCTGTTTGAAGCAGGGTGGCTAGAAGGAAAAAATATTGTATCCTGTTGATTTGTTTTGTTACTCTTAATTAATGTGTGTTTAAGCACTTTGGCATGTATAACATGGAATCTATTTTAAAGTAAAAATAGATGCATCAAGTCTTCATTTCGACTTCAAAGTCACAGGAAGCTACAAGGATCCTGAGCCTGGGAACCTTGAGCCAATTGGACTTCTGCTGTAAATCTAGTCCTGAAGCCATGTAAATTTGGATTTGAATGGTTGTGCGAAGCTTAAAAAGATTTTCTCTACTGAAAGAATTTTTTAGTTCCTTGTGAGGTGCTGGTAAGAACATTGCAAACCTGTGCACCTGTGGGTTGTCCCCACACTGTGAAAGTCACATAAGATATGGAAGCTGAAATTTGTGTAGTTGAGGAGTATATCAAAATATTTGCGACATTTGACGTAAACCATTGAATGTTAGTTAAATAGTGTGAAAGGGAAATATTTTTAATGATCTGAGGCAACGTTACAAAAAATTCCCTGGGGACTGAATAGGTGTGTGCACCTGGCCTCTGCACCCCGTGTCATAATACAGAAGGGGCTGCAGATTCCATTATGCTTGTTTTGTAATACAGATAGTGCCGGTGCACATGTAGCACCAGTGAAAACTTAAATCGGTATACCCTCATTTGCATGGGGCATGGGCCATGCAAATAAGGGGGAACACTTTGCCTCTGCCCCCATGCTGTATTATGGATGCAGGCGCAATGTCAGAGAGGTAGTCAGAAAGTGCACTGATTGCACACCACACAGAAGTGGTGCACAGTCAGTGGGCCCCTCGAGACCCACCTCTGGAGGTATAAGAGGGGAGTCTCATGGACCCCAAAACATTCCCTGAGGGGGGATGAAGTCATTCATTGCACCTACTTTCAGGGGGCTAGTGTTACCCCTTGAAAATACACCTGAGAAGATGAAATAGACTGCTTAAATCAGCTGGTTTTTCTTTCCCTAAATCGCTGCCTCCAGGGCAGGACTAGTATGTAGATGGTGGCGTGAGTAACATGGGAACGTGTGTGCTGGATGTAATTGGGAAAGCGAATTGAGAGAATGTATGATTACGAACGAGTGCGCGACCATTATACCTCATGTTCGTTTCCTTTCTCTGTTTTTTTACATATGTCGGCCACTATGTGTGGGACTGGATTCTCTCCTTATGAGTGGTTAATTTCCAAAAACCTCGATCGGTTGATCGGGAACCCACCGGTCTGAATGTTATACTTTGGCACGAATACACAGAGTGTGACTACAGGGCTACCCCAGGTGTAGCGGTCCCACATGATATTTATCCTCTCCTAAATTGGGGTAAGCATAACCATAAGACTTTAGTGAGTATGGTTAATGGTATTCATGACATGTGAGTGAGTAAGAATTGGTTTGTTTTAAACTCGTGTTGGTGAACTGGAAGTTCGACTGATAAGACTGTTGTCTTATAAACACACGCAAATGGATGTATGAGAATAGGATGCGGTATAGTACCGCCACTTTGGTAATCGCACGCCATAATTATGAGTGCAAAGAGAATGCAAAAAACATTTTTGCCACAAAAACTAGATACACGCCAAATTGCTGTGTGTCACATTAAAGAGTGGTTATGCCTTAATCACGCGCACATTCTATTTTTTAAGGTTTCACGTATGATGATGTGGAATGGGCAGAGACGATCACATTGTTAATGCTGGTGTGTCGCTTTGCCAAAAGGAACTGACGCGCTATATATGTTGTTTGTCATCTTTTTTTGTTTTTCACAGATGGAGTGAATCCAATTACGGAATGACATTTTAATAAGGAGCAGCTATCTGCCCTTACTGCTTGTTAGTATAGGGAATTTCTTATTCTCCTTCCCGAAAATTTACAGGGGGCCCAAGCCCTGATGAATGTCTGTGCACCCTTTAGGGGGCATGAAGGACAGAAACATGTTGGCAATAGGGTCCTAGGACCATAATACTCCTAGCACCCCCTTTTTTTCTATCTTTTAACATCAGTGCCAAACCCAAGAATAAAGGGATACTGGGGTTTGACGCCGATTTTTAATCTTTATACCCCCTGGCCGAAAAATCATCTCACCAAGTGCTCCCTGAAAAATTGGTCGAGCCCACCCTGACCTTTCGGCGTCGGGGTGTCCCGATGATGAAGCATGACACCACTAGGGTGTGTGAGGGAAAATAATAACAAAAGGACTTGCCTCCTTCCCCACACATAGGTGGTGTTATTTACTTCAAATAGGGCATACCAACACCTGAGCTGGCAGTAGAGTTTTTATTGCTGACTGGTCCATTATGGGAGTACTTATAGTGATTTAGTACTAGTATGTAGATGGCCTGGAGGCAACAGACTATCATTAATAGGGCTCATTGTCCCTGTTTGTGCCTGACACACCTACTTAAAGGTGCATGGTGGAGCAAACAAGGACTTTGTCCATGGAGGTTACTGAAGCATGTTTGAGCTGGCCTTTGTATGAGTGTTTAAATGGCATATTGTAAAAGGTTGAGGAAAGGTTGTCTGCCAGTCAAGGAGGAATCAATTTAGTCAAGAAAAATTGGGAGTAGCAGAGATAATGAGGTCCTGAGGGGAGGTTAATTGAGGAGAGTTTCACTAGAGATTCATGGATTTAGCGTGAAATGAATCAGGGACTTTAAAGTCACCAAGGTAGGCCCCGTCAGTGTTAAAGTAGATGTTGAGTACCAAAGATGCAGAAGCCATCAAGGAACTCTTGTTCATAGCCAGGGAGTCAGATGAAGCACGATGGAGTGAGTGGGTGAGAGGGTAAAGTCTGCTGAGGGCATTCAAAGGTGTCGGTGAGAGAAGTGGGAAGAGGGGGACGGAGTGGGGATTTGTGTTTTTTAGTGGGGTCACAACCAGTATAATATAAAATAAACGTGATGGATTACGTTGAAGCTATGCAGAAATAGCTCATCAAAAATATATATACAGATTTGGAAGTGAGCCATACCAAAGTGAAAAGGAGGGGATCTAGAAGCATGGTGAGAGATGAGATGTGGGAACTGCCTTGATGGATCAGAGGGCAATCAGGTGCTAGAGACCTTCAATTTTGCCAGTTAGTGCCTTTTTCCTCTGCTGTCTCCTGGGACACCTTGTTCTTTGACTGAAAACTGAACACCAGGTGGTCCATAGCTGACTCTTGTGGTTGATACAGGCTAGAGATTCAGAATTCAACACAGAGAAGAATAACGCTTATTAAGACTACCATCTCAACCAGTGCTTTTACTTTAAAAAATGCTGCACACAGAATGACAAATATACACAGAGTTGTAGGTTGGCAGACAAGACACAACCAATCCTAAGGGGGTCAAACAAAAATTAGCACAATGCAAACTTGTCATCTTTGGCTTTGTCAGATGGTTTAACCAACACCAAAAACCCTTGCCTACTATGCTAATTAGTGGCATTTCACCAAACAAAAGATTTGCCTGCATGCTTTAACACAGATTATCAACAACCAAAAAGCCTCTTCACAATGATTTTGATAAAGTGTTATCATAATCAATAAGGATTTTTGGCTCTGGCAAAATCGGGGTCTTCACCATCACTAATCCACTTCTATAAGCTTTAACACAAGGGTTGTGACAGGGCAAAACGTTCTATGGAAAGTGCTGTACACTAGACACTACAGTTTGGAAACAATGCATACTTTGAAATATTTCAGTTGGTTCAAGTGTCAAACATTCCACCCTGCTGGATCTTGTGCATAAGCACACACCTGAACAACTGAGAGGATAGGAGACAGCTGGTGCTGCTTCAAGAAGCAACTGTGTCTGAGGACAAGGAAGCTGTCTAAAGGTGCTGTGCTTCTGGGTGTGATCATACTCCATACCAACACGTCCACTGCCACATTAGATTCCTGTGCAGCCCTGGGAATAAACTCCAAAGACAATTCAGGATCTTTGTTTGGCCAGCTCAACACCTTCACCTAAAGACAAGGACATCCTACCCATCTCTAGGGGCTGAGTGGAGTTCCTGTAGAGTGACTAAGGGTGTATTCAGTGCCCTCACTGAACATGCTCAGTGGTGTTAATATGTTTTCAACACAGCACACTGGAACAGCTTTTGAAACTGCTGAATGCAGTAAAGGGTGATGCAATAAAATAAATACAGCAATAGCGGGAGCACTCAGTAGGTAGCCCAAAACACCATGTAATAAACAAATATATAGTGAACGCTGCAGTGTCCACAATCCGAATATATGCATTTTGTATTCAGTCTTTTGATTCCAGGATCAGTAGATTGATGACCCTGGAGAAGGGCTTGAACATAAAAAATTAATTGCATTATTTTTGTTGATTGTTACAATGAGGGGTTATCAAAGGCAATGTATTTTCTACCTGAAAATGTGTACTGTGGTCTTATAAATCAGGCATGACATTATATTAGGTGGAGTATTATTAAGACTGTTTAGTTCATATTGTTGACATTGTAGAACCATATGTTTTTTTTGCATGAGATCAGATTTCTATGAATTATTTATGGAATGTTGAAGCAAATTATACGGAGGAGGATTAATGTTAGTTGTAGTATTTTAATTAGCTAAATTTTCCACAAGAAAGGAGACCTTTAGGTGAATGATCTCTAAATGCTTACTGTGTTTTAATATGGTAGGTTATATTACAGCTTTGTGTGAATTGGGAAATAATAGGTTGCATGATGTGAGGTATTTTATGGCGATGTTTGGTTGTGAAGATATAACTATTTGAGACTTGCATTGTATATTGTTTGAGAATAGCCATTTCAAGATGTCTCTGAATTGGTAAAGGTTCATTTTGACTCGTTGGAAGTTGCTGGACCTACTGCTAATATTGATTTAAGAACAAAGTAATTGAATATTATTGAGAGGTCTAATATGGGCAATTAGATGTAATTCTCAGTTATGTTGAGATGTTAGGGAATTATTTAATAATTTGAAGGGTTATACTATCTGTTTGTTGGTGCAGAGTTGTGAATTTCCCATTACAAAATGGCGCTGATGGATTTGAATCTTCTTTACTTGTTTAATTTGTGGCCTTTAGAGGAGATGATTGGTGATTTGTGAAGACATGGATGGGTGTGGTTTTGAGGGACTTGACCTATGGGTGTGGTTGCCATCTGGTTCAAATCGGGTCAAAAGCAAAATGTCTGCTGTTTGCAACCAGTCGGTTTGTCTGGATGTGAGGAACATCGAGCTAGTGACGACGGAGAGATGTTTAGTGGTTTGAATCTAGTTCAATGCAAAATGTTGCCAATGAGTTATAGGTTGATTTATATATGCTTGAGACATTTCATGCATTTGAGTTATTGATGGAGGAGTTTATTTTTATTTGTTGCTCATTTTAGTTGTGGGTGTGCTTTGGTTTAAATTGGGTTTGATGAAGCGTGAGTTTTGCAAAATAAATCATGCTTGATCAAATCTGCTCATATTTGTGTTACTAATGAAAACAATGACTAATGGTGTGAAAATCATTAACAAGGGTGACCATTTTATAAGTTTTCATGAAAAAGTGCAAAACGAAGCATAACATGTGCAGAAAATGAAACGACCATTAAACGTGCAGAGAGCATGAATAAATAAAGATTTCTTTTATGTGAACTAAAACATTTACGGGAGAAAGAGAATTTGAAATAGAAATTATAACATGTATGAAAATGTTACGTGAAAAATGCTTATTTTCTCCAGTTATAATGTAAAAGAGACATAGTAATTAATAATGAGCTTAATTAGATTATGCTTGAGGATTTAATTGAAAATAATGAATCGTTGCAATAATGATCTTTCATGAATTTTCGTTGTGAACATTTAACTGAAACATGTTTTATTTTCCTAGAGAAAGGTTCTTTACAAAATCCTATGAAGGCCTCAAAACCTTGCTTGAATGATTTTCTTTTCTTAAAAATGTAGGCCTTGGAAGAAATGTATTTTGTCCTTCACAAGTTCTAAAATGCTGTGTTAGTTTGTTTAGCTGTGCACAAATTAATCTCTAGGAATTTCCTTCTTGATTATTCTTTTGTGAATTAACTTGTCCACAAATGTTGCAAGCCAGCATGAAATGTGCAAAAGCACGTGGATAATGTTACAAGATTTATTCCTGCTACCGTGGAAGGATGACTTCATTAGAATTAACAATGAGTTTGAAGGAACTTTGTTGAAGTGGAATGGTCAGACCATCACCCTATTCTGAAAGCCAATAAAATTGTGAAGAAGCTGTAAATGATACTTTAGGCGATTGGACATTTAACATTTAGGGTATAAATATTTGTGCAAAAAGAGAAATAAGTGGAAGCTGTTTCTATGAGAGGAGCCTTGCTGCTGTTTTCTCTATGCTTCTCTGGCAGGCTGCTGTATTTGCTAAACCTGACTGAGACTGTCCTGATTACCTATGCTCTTCATCGGCTGGCGATGTTGCTTTTAGCTATACCTTTTTGGCCAAGAGCTTAGCTCTTCTTCTCATTGCACGTTGTACAATAATTCTCTAGGTTCGTATGAAATCAGATTGCATATTGATAATTGCAATTAATTATTTTTCCTTTTGTCTCTCTCGCCACTTCTTGCATTTTATTTATATTGTGAGGAATTTATCATAAACAGTTTTTTCGTATTTGTAATTTACCTGTAACATTGTTCTAATGAAGATTCTTATAATGTTTGCTATTGTGTTCATTGTACTGACTGTTCTTATACTGAAAACTTAGATAAATGTGACTTGATAAGTGTTCAGAGTTTGTCGTTATTGATGAGTTATAGACAGTTTCTGTAAATATTATGACAGAAGTTGTTAAGTTCGACATTTCTTTCATTTAGAGTCCTCTTGAAGGACATTTTTCCGTCTTATCATTACCAAGTCCCTATTAGCTCTTCAAAAAGATCCTTCGGAGGACCTGGTCTTGTAAGTGGTAATTGAGTTCTCATAGGCCCAAACTGCTGATTATAAAAAGAATCTTGTGGCACAGAAATTAGGATTGTCATTTATGAAGTATAAAAATGTACACTGCTTCTGCTGTAACAGGTTGAATGCAAGATGTTTACGTTTGATACTACTTGGTTTGCTTACACGTGAGGAATATTGTGCAAGTGAGGTATTGATGGGGAGATTATTAGAGGTTGTAAATTTGGTCAAGTGTGGAATGTTGTAGTGAATTATTGGTCGATTTGTGTAAATGTGAAATATATCATGTATGTGAGATAATGATGGAGGTGTTTATTTTTACAATTGTATTTGATTGGTTTGGTATCTGAGGGAGAGGTATATGGTAGACATGATGTAACAAGGGGAAATAGTAATCATAGTTATTGGGTTTGAATGATTGGGCATGTGAAGGAGGAGATAGGATAATGATGAAGGGTTGTTTGGATTCTGTTTTTTTGTCCTCCTATAACATAATAGGATTATATAGGACATGCGGAATATCATTGTGTATGTAGGTGTTAGTGAGTACTCTGTGTCTGTTTTTCTTATGTTGATATCTGCATTGTAGAATGATGTGTAATTTTGATTGAATGAGAGGTTCGGAAGCATGATAACCTTTTTTTGTATCAAATGGCGGGTTTAGAATCATGGGCATGGCATTCTGTTTGTTGATGTGGAGGTCTTTATAAGAATTATGACAATTGGGATGTGAGTAATACAGAAATACATATAAGGAAGGATGACCTTTTATTAAATTGGAATGTGATGTTGGATTATTGGACTTATATCACTGGATCAGTTAATATTCCAGTTTAGGTGAAATATCTATGTGTGATAATGAACAATGAGTTGGATTCTCTGATGAGTGTTGATTTACATTATAACACTGCACTTTAAGCTTGTGAACATAGGAAATGCACTGAGTAGAATTAAGTGAACTGTTATACCTTTATAGAATATGATTGACTAATTGTATAATGATATATGAATTTGGATGTGTTCAGCCCATTAGATGTGAGATGGGATAGTAATTATGTATGGATTGTTTTAATGTATATGAAAATTGTTTTTATTGTAAATAGTTTATACCTATGTATGTTATCTTACAAACCTAAAGCATTGACTGGGATGGACATTTATTGTGGAAGATGGAAGAATAAAGTTACTTGGAAAATAAACCAGTTTCTTGGAATCAATGGACTGAATACAGAATGCATATATTCGGATTGTAAATATATTTGTTTTTTACAAGGTGTCTTGGACTACCTATTGAGTGTACCCTCTATTGCTGTATATATTTTATTGATTGTGTGGGGTTTCTTGGGTGGTCGAACCTCAGGGATAGAAGCACCATCCTAGTGGATTATAGGGAATTAGCTACTGGTGTTGTGGATTTTTGCTATAACTGTCTTCTGTTATAGGGTTTTAAGGGTGATGGAATACTTTATAGGCCCATATATAAGATTTGAGTGATCGTAATTAAATGTTTCCAATGCCGCACAACACCAGGGCCACAAGTATCAAACCAAATGCTGCCAGGCAGTACCATGGCATGGTTACCCACCAAGCTGTGGGAAAGACAGCAGGCCCACACAGGCTCCCACAAAGTGGGACTTTAAACATAAATATCTCGGCAACTGCCAGCAGTATTTTATCACAGTTTACAAGGATCTGTTCCTCATGGACTCCTTTCGCACACTGTCTGATCATCTCCAGGCCAACAGTCAGGACAGAGCATGTTCAAGGTCCTGCTGGGGCTACTACAGTCATGCTGAGATCAGGAATAGAGGGGATCACTACAAGGATCATGCTGGTACTCCCTTGGGTCCCACAACATTGATGGTAGTCTTTGGTCTGCCTCCATAGATACAGGTTTGTTTTCTCTTCTAGATAGTGTACTTCTGCACTTCCAGCACCCATCTGTACAGTGACTTGGCCTGTTCCCTCAAGACAGATGAAGCACCTCCAACAGGGTTAGGATCCAAGTCCCATGAATAGCTTCTAGTCACCAGGCATCTATCCTGATGACTACACAGGGCAGGCACTATTCTGGATGGTGCAGTCTTGAAAAGCTAGCAGGCAGAACCTTCTTCTTTCAGGCAGATTTCATCTTTCCTTGCAGCGCTTGTTTCAGGTTTCTTCTCAACCTGAAAAGTTAGACAGGCAATCAAAGGTGCCAGCCCTGGCACACAAATGTCTTCTTCCCCACAATTGATAATGGCGTAGTAACATTTTTAGAAATGTTTTGTGAATACATAATGATTCTTTTATGTTGGGTCTAATGCAGATAGTACAAAAATGTGATTGCAGTTGAAACAAGTTTAATATGATTTGAAGAAGTGTGTTTATTTTTTTTTTAAATGTGTTTTTTATTATACTACTGCATTGTTAATCACAGAAATTGTAACATTCTACATTTACTCATAATCTGCCCATGGGCTCTCATCATGGATTACATTACAATATGCGCGGTGCCCCAGGGTTTACTCACTCACTCTTCATTTATGTCTACTCTCTACATGTAGCAATTACAATAATAAGAATCATACAGTATAAACAAAAACCATAACGTTACGCATCAGTGACAGTTACAGGTGGCAGAATTCACTGTAAGTATTGGAATTATCAATCCGTTAATGATCCATTTGTGGGACAGGACGACCGCCCATCCTTCAGGGGTTATTTGACGATGTGGTAGGGGGCCCCACTGCTTAGCAGTATCTGACTCTCCTGCGCATGTGTGTCTGTCCGGGCTATCCCTTATCTCTGTATGTGGTGAAGAGGTGTTGGATGTGTTCTTTGTGTGGTATCCAATTCCAATTGTGAGTCCGGCATTTGCAACCCTTCCAACCCTTCCAACATGTGTCCCCAGTATTCTAAGTCTCGCTCTGCATGTTTGTTTGTGTGTACTGTTTTTAGAGGACTCCGCTACCCCCACTCCCTCATGTCTGATAGCCATGTGTCAAATTTGGGCGGAAGTATTTGAGTCCAGTATATCGTAATGCGACGTTTTGCTAAAACGAGGCTTAGGAGGGTGAATTTGTGTCTTGTGCGTGTTCCCTTTTTTGCTATCTGGAGTTCCCCTAATAGGCAATGTTTAACCGTCTGTTCTATCCGAACTGCTGTGGTAGTATGCAGTGTCTGAATAACTTGATACCAGTACCTTTGTAACCTGACACAGGTCCAAGTCATATGCAAGAATGTGGCAGGGTCAGAGCCGCATCTGGAGCAGTGGGAAGAGTGCGTTGAATTTAATCAAGCTAGTCTCTGAGGGGTCAAAAAAAAATTATGCAAATAGTGGAGCTGGGTAAGTTTAAGCCGAGCATTACTAGCTACCTCCAGGACCTGTGTAAACGCCCTCTTCCATTCCCCTTCCGTGAGGGGGACTGCCAGGTCAGCAGACCACATGTCTTTTATCTGTGACGTCTCAGTAATGCCGTCCTCCTTAAGGGCCTTATATGTACGGGAGATCAGGCCTCTTGTTGACCCCGGGTTAAGCATAAGGGCCAATGTGTGCGACTCAGCTGGCTCATCCGAAAAGGAGGGCCACATTTCCCTGACAGTATGTGCAATCTTGGTGTATTGCAGGAAGTGTCCTTCAGGTATTTGATACCATTCCCTTGCTTCCTCATACGTCAGAAAGGTCCCATTAGCGAATAGATCCCTTCGAGCACCCACCCTCATATCACTTGGCGATACTCATAACTGACTGAATTTGACAGAACCCCTGCAGCCATTGCAGGAGGAGTGAGGACGTGTAAGGCGCCTTATGGACCACCCGGGTGACGGCCCCTTCCCAGATCGCTGCCACCTGTTGGACTATAAATGGACAGGAGCTGGGGGCCCGAGTGCCCATTATCAGATATTTGGGTAAATTGACCCATTATTGCGGTTCGCTAGTAACCCTTTCTCCATATTGTGTCCCTCCATACACCACTGGGCTGCATATTGGAGCAGCCCAGCATATTAATGTGATCTAAAGTCCGGGAGGCCTAGTCTACCCAAGTCTGTATCTAGTTTGAGTGTATCTAATTTTACCCTACTGCGACCCCCAGCCCATACCAATGAGACTAGCAATTTGTTCAAGGCGACAAACGTAGCTTCCGGGATATGACAGAGTGTATTCTGCAGGACGTAGAGGCACCTAGACAACATGACCATTCTAGCCAGTGCAACACATACCATAATGGAGAGGGGCAGCCTGTTCCAAAACCCGATTGACTCCATCAGATTCACTATTACTGTCCCTATATTTAGGGCATATTGATCCTCAGCCCTATGTGTCACTTGTATGCCTGAAGTGAACGGTTTCCCAGCTGAACTCTAATGGCGGAAGGTCTTGTATAGCTACCTGCGTTAGAGACGCCAGCGGGAAGATGACAGTTTTACAATGATTTATACGGAGGCCTGATGACTGCCTGAATGACTGTAACATCCTCAATAGAGCCGGCACCGCCTCTTTTGGGAGCCGAATATAGAGAAATGCGTCGTCCGCATATAAGGACACCACATGAATGTGGCCATCAACTGTGATTCCCCATTCATCCATATCCCTCCTCAACCTAATCGCCAATGGCTCCATTGCTAGAGCGAAGAGCAATAGAGAGAGAGGACATGCTTGCCGGGTGCCTCTTCCAATAGTGATACACTCCGATATTTGATCTCCCGTACCTACGTGAACACGTGGCTACTGGTATGATAGCTGCACCCAAGTGATGAACTCATCGCTAAGTCCCATTATTTTAAGTACCTAATAGCTCCACCGCAGATTGTCAAACGCCTTCTCTATGTGAAGGGCGACCACCGCCGCCCTATCTGCTCTGCCCGACACCGAATGCAGCACGTGTGAGAGGCGGCGTATGTTCATATGATTTCCCCTTCCTGGAATAAATGTGCACTGGTCCTCGTGGACCAGATGGGATACCACACAGCTAAGGCGAGTGGCTAGCATCTTAATCAGTATTTTTACATCTATTCCCAGCATGGACAGGGGCCTATACGATCCCGTATCTCACTTGTCTCTACCCGGCTTCAGAAGCATTACTATGCAGGCATCTCTCATAGATTGTGAGAGTACTTCATTTATCTTAGCTTCTTGCAGTGTTTTTAGTAATCTAGGGAGCAATAGGTCGCTGTAGGTCTGATAGAGCTCTACCGGCAGGCCATCCGGGCCTGGGGCTTTGCACCGGGCCATCGTTCGCACAGCCTCGCGTAGTTCATGTAGCTGAATCGCAGCTCCTAAGGCCTGTGCTTGTTCTCCCGTAATACAAGGGAGAGGTATGCTCCTGAGGAACTCAAGATTGGTGAGCTCTGTGGCCTCTGGGGGTGCAAGATAAACTGTGGCTAAGTGTACATGTGACTATTAATTCCTGCCTGTGTGTTTATAATGCTCCCGTCTCGGCGCATTAAAGTGAGGATTAGCGGGGTGGGCGTTCTCTCTTCAGTAACCATGCAAGGAGTCTTCCCAAATTGTCTACCACGTTTTGAAAAAATTGGTGGTATTCCCGCCTGGTGAGACAGTTAAGCCTGTCCCATATTTCGCTCACCTGGCGGTGGGCCTGCATTTGGGAGGCATTGTATGATGCCGTTGGTTGCAGTCCATATTGCAACTGGGAAAGCTCATCATCCGCCTCTTTTAGTTCTCTTTCTAGTTTGCGCCCACCAGATCACCACTTTAAGTGTGTCCCATTCTATTCCTCTAGAGCTAGCGGTGGACCAGTTTGACTTGAAGAATCCCACAATCGGCTCTTTAAGTTCTGTACGGACCACAGGGCCCCTAAGCACATCATGTCTTAGCCGCCAGATAGGCAGCTTAGGTGTACCCCGAAGTGGGCCCCACTTGAGCAGGACTGGGGCGTGGTCTGACAGGAATCATGTAAGGATACAAGTCTGTACGGTAGCTGGTACGGCCTTGACGGAGAGGAGGAACCTATCCAATCTACAGTGAACCTCCCGTGCCGGTGTAATGCAGGTGTATCCCTGCACCTCTGGATGTGTCTTTTGCCAAATATCCACACATTGCAGGTGATGCATCATGTCCCGCAATGCAGCAGTCATGTTAGGTTTAGTGTGCATTTTTGGGGGGTCTCTGTCTAGTCTACCATCAGCTATGCAGTTGAAGTCTCTGGCCCATATGATGGGTATAGCTGAATACGTAATGAGGAGTTTTTCTAGCTCCAGAAAAAAGTCTCCATCATCTATGTTGGGGGCATATATGTGAACGAGGCATACCTCCATTCCTTCTAATGTGCCATGTATTATTATGTTCCTGCCCTCAATGTCCGCTGTGTAATTGTGCATCAGAAAGGGAACTTGGGGTGCCACCCACACCAAGACCCCCCTTGCATAAGTGGAGTATGTGGACGCATATAGCTGCTCCTCCATTTCTTATGTAATTTCTGAATTTCAGGATCTAATAAATGGGTCTATTGGAGCATTGCTATTTGTGCCCCTTGTCCGCGCAGTTAGGTCTTTACCCTGTATCGCTTCGTGTACATGTTAAGGCCCCTCACATTCCATGTCATTATCGTAAATTGTCCCATGCAACTGGCTATCAACCCCCAACCCCGGCATTTCCCTCTTTGGTCTGCTACCGTCACTGCTGTGAAAAACGTAATATTCCCATTTTAACTTTTCCCTCCTTCCGGGTAGACACTGTCCCAACAATTTGTGCATTTCCAATTGCTGTCACCCCCGAAATTCCCACCCTTCTTCACAAACCCCAAGCAACACACAATAGCATTAAATCCACAGCAACATCTGTAGCACGTATGCTAGAAAACATATTATCCAATTGCTGTTATGATCCGATAATATGTAGGCCTGGGCTAAATTTCCGTTCCGCTCGCTGAAATTGCGATAATTTGACATTTTCGCGTTCCGCGGAAGCGCGAAAATGTCAAAATGTTTGCATTCCGCAGCTTAGCGATAATTTGGTTCTTGCTCGCGCTGTAAAATAATACATTCTCGCGCGCGCGCGCGATCGCCTTACCTGAATCCCCGCGTTCGCCGACAAGTTTTCCCGATCCGGTCGCGTTCTCCACGAGATGTTGGATTGTTGGTAGCCATTTGCGCTGTCTCGTGACAGTTCGCGCCCGCAGTAACGTCATGCGTCGCGCGATCACGTCTTTCTTCTCGCGATCATGCACCGCGAGAAGAGTGAAAACAAGATGGCCGCGCCTGCAAGCAACCGCATGGGTAAGTTGGCGAGCCGCGAACACGCAGAAAATACCGCGAACGGGCGGGAAAAAAACTTCCGCATCTTCGCGATATTTCCGCGTGTTTGTGGAGATTTTAAACATTTTCGCGATAATTTGCGAAAGTCGCTTTTGCAAATTCCGCCCACCCCTAATAATATGCTAATATCAATTACAGCACTATGCAATACTACCATCCAACACACATACACTATACTTCCAGTTGTCCAATATCGAATTTACAGCCAGAGCGGGTAGGTGCATCAGGCCACAGCTGTAGGTCGCTCAGCACATCACCTCGTCTCTTGGCCTCTAGGCACACTGACAGCCTCACATCACTCAGCTACCAGTCATATCATCCACCCATTTATACCGCAATCACACCATACACCCCGTTCTCATCAAAGAAAGAGATAAAAGTAAGACTAGATGAGAAGTAACACTGTAAAGGAGATAGAAGATAGCAACACAGAGTAGATAGGGTGGAGGGTAGATAGAGGGTTCATCCCCGCTGGTCGTGTATTAGCAGCCAGCACAACTGTCTCCCATACCAGTCCTTACAGTAACCTTACGAGTTCAAGCATCCAACTGCTTGGTCTCAGTCACAGAACACACATTCTAACCATCATCACATACAGCTTTCCCATTCGGAATTATACTTATATTGTTCGATTTGTGGCCAGTTCAATGTTCATTTGGTTGTGGCGTGTCTTCCACCACATTGTCTGTGCTGGCATCGGAACTGGACGCTGTGGTCACAGTCACCAGGGCCCTCGCCGCCTCTCGGTCCACCTGCTGCTCGAGTGGATCAACACGAGGGGTTTCAGGCCTTAGCCACCAGCATTTTCAGACTCCAGGGAGCCATCTTGGCAGACCACCACTCTCTGAGATGACTTTGATGATTTTCTGGAGCCCCCATGCCAATAGTTCTTTTCGTTGTTCCTGAGCCTGGTATGTTCGAGCTTTGGACGTTCTGTAGATCGCCCTGGACTCTCCTCACACCTCCAGCCAGTCCCATGTGGCCTCAGGTGTGGTAAAGAAATGAGCCCTGTCATTGTGCATTACCTTCAGTTTGGCTGGATAAAGTAGTGCATATTGGAGGCCCATCGACCTGAGTTTCTGCTCAGACACAACAGCAAAGGATGCCCTTTGCTGTTGTGTTGATCTTGTATAATCCAGGAAGATACGGATAACATGGTTCTCATCCATGGGGTCGCCTTGTTGCCAGGCCGCTCTTAGTATGCAGTCCCTGTCCCTATAGTTAAGTACTTTATTGATGAGTGTCCTGGAAGGTGCTCCAGCGGGAGGCTCTGGCATGAGTGCCCAGTGGGCCCGCTCAACCACAAAGAAGGCTGACAGATGAACCACAGGAAGTGTGTCCCTGACCCATTGTTCCAAGAAGAGTTCTGGAGTCCTCCCCTCAGCACCCTCCAGGAACCCTACAAATCTAAGGTTGTCTCTCCTCGACCTCCCTTCCGCGTCTTTAGCCTGCGTTAGAGTGTGGCAGTTTTTGAAGCCAACACTGCAAGGGTTGTTTTTAATGAGGAGACTACCTTTTCTAGCTCAGATACATTCTGTTCCGTAGCAAATAGTAGACCTGGGAGGCCCTTAGACCCCAGGCGCAGGAAACAGTCAAGCTGGGTGTATTCCTTTCCCAGTACAGATTAAAAAGTTGAAGGGTAAGTCATTGTTCACCGTATTCTGGCGATAAACAATCACGGTGTCCTCAGATTCTTGCTGTATGCGCCACTGGGCCCTAATCAGGTGAACCTGGCAGCTTCAGGTTAGGCCTAAAAGATTGGGGTGTGCTGTACGGCCCAGTACGTATGGGTGCTAGCACCCCTAGAAGTACTCCGGTTTTTCCTCAGTTGCTCCCTCAGGTGGTTCCAACTCCCGAGCCGCTGCAGCATCACAACTCTCACCCTCCGTTGCTTCGCTTAGAAGTCATCTTTGTGGGCCATCATGATCTCCGCTGCGCCACTTCTGTATTCGCGGGGGCGTGAGTGGCAGCAATGAATCAAGTAGATACCCAGTAGACCCGGGAGCAGTCCGCTGCCTCGCCCATGTAGTCGATCGCGAGTCAGGCACAGGTCCCCCTGTGCTAATGAGCAGCCTTGCGGAGGCCGCAGCGCAGTCAATCCCCAAGGTAGGTGCGATCACTTCCCTGCCTGTGACATATTCCTGCTTGGGCCCAAGCACTACCAGTAGTCTTTCAGTAAGGGGAGGGCTGCAATGATTAACTGCCCATATGTGCCTCGAGGTCCGGGTAGCCCCCGTGTCTGCCGACAGCCCACCCACGCCGCAGGCCAAGTCCACCAACCTCTAGGATGATTGCTGCACCAGGCTCAGCGCCTCAGGCCGTCTGCGGGCGCAGCCACTCGGCGGAAATTTGCAGCCCTCTCCAGAACGCCTGTGCAGGCCTCATTTTCTGGCCCTGTCCACAACACCTCCTGGACACTCCTGCATGGTATGCCACGTGGGGAAAGCACACGTCTCTGGCTATCCTTGCAGGGGACGTCCCTGATACCCCTGGGACGTCAAACACCGCCTCTTCCACTGATCCCACGAGCCCCGCAGCAGGCTCCAAGGCAGGTCCACTCCGCCACCTCGTAGGCCTCCCGGCCTTCCGTCTCACCGGGGGGGGGGGGGAACAAACCGCCACAGATAACAACCACGTCTGCAGCCGCGACCTTCCTCAACTCCGGCCACCAGTCAAGAAGTTTCGGAGAACCCTCCGAGTCCTCGCCCAGTGCCCCAGCGCAGGTGGCTGCCCCGACAGTAGGCCGCGCCCAGTGTCGCAGTCGATCCGGTCACACAGGACCCGCCAGCTGTTTTTCAGTGTCGGCGCTACTCTTCCAGGTCACCCATGTGTTGTGGAGTCAGAGCGACCGCTCTGGGATGTATCGGCTGGTCTGGGAGGACATTATAAAGGATTATTATACGGATGGGACATGGAGCTCCTTAGGTTGCGACTCGTCTGGTCGCCGTCTTGGCCACGTCCCAAGAAGTGTGTTTATTAATGTGGTTTAGTTGTGCCACATTTTCACAAATTTGCTATGTTAGTTAACATGGATGCTGTTTCAATTCCACTAATTTGACTCCTGCTTTTTCGTCCCCCTTCCATCCCATTTGGGATAGAGAACTCTGCACATAAAAAGATAGGAGATCCTTATCTTTTTATGTGTGGAGTTCTTTGCCCACGACTGCGATGTCTTCGCAGTCATAAACTTACTATTAACTTGGCTTTTTTGAATAGCAAAAAAAGATGTAAACTTACACAAAAGTGTAAGTTTACCTTTGTGAATCAGCCCGGAATATATTACCCTAACCATAGCACCACAGAACCTACACACTTCATTCTGCCATTTTATGGATTTAATGATGTGTATTGCACCCAGAGCTCTGAGAGTACTGAAAAACACAACATGCACTCTATACATGCATATAAAATAAGAAGGTTAATAGGGCTTCACTTGGCATTGTGCCTCTGACATATTACCCTGGTAGGCTGCTTTTTGAGAAGGATGGCCTGCTATGACCCAAGCAAGCCTCTGTGACTCAATTTAATTTACTTGAAAGCGGTGTTGGGCTGGTTTGAACATTTTTGGGCAGGGTTCAGTTTGGTTTCCAGTGCGGCCCAAATTCAATCACATCTGAGTATGCAAAGGCTTTTCGGAACTGGGAAAATGCTCACTGGGGGCCCTGGTTTAGATTTCTGCGGACAAGTTACTCATTCACAAACGTAACGGATTTCCAGTCCGCCTTATTACAAGTGCATTACTTCCTGTGGCACTTGCTAATTCTGACCTGCTGTCCTCACGTTTGTGATGGAGTGACTGTCCGCCGAACTCTAAATCAGGCCCGGAACTTTAACATGTGAGCCTTTCGAAATCACATATGCCCCACAGTTTGATTGTATTTTTTTTTTACCTGCCCTAGAAAGTGGTGATGTTTTCTAGGTGTATCACACATGCTTCAACTTTTACCTGCTCGGTGTTGGTTCGTTTAGGAATTTTTAAGATAACCCCGAGTTGTTAGGGAGCAACTTTATCATCAAGCGTGGTAAAAGTTACCCGTCTCTGTGCACATTTACATATCAATGCGCTGCCTAGAGTAAAGCGCTCAACGCCTCGTCAGGGCTACTAGGCGCTATATGAATGCAATTATGATACAACACAGCAATGCTTTCTGTGCATACAAATGTTTTCTTTGGTAACAAGATAACAAAACTGACATCCTGCCAAGGTGCATAGATTGGACACTGCAGTGCCTAATTTGCACGAGATTAAAATCTACTGCACGTCACTCATTTGGACTATTCTATAGTTTTGCTACCACTGCAAGCAAATTCTACAGATTATAGTCTTCCACCACATTGTCTGTGCTGGCATCGGAACTGGACGCTGTGGTCACAGTCACCAGGGCCCTCGCCGCCTCTCGGTCCACCTGCTGCTCGAGTGGATCAACACGAGGGGTTTCAGGCCATAGCCACCAGCATTTTCAGACTCCAGGGAGCCATCTTGGCAGACCACCACTCTCTGAGATGACTTTGATGATTTTCTGGAGCCCCCATGCCAATAGTTCTTTTCGTTGTTCCTGAGCCTGGTATGTTCGAGCTTTGGACGCTCTGTAGATCGCCCTGGACTCTCCTCACACCTCCAGCCAGTCCCATGTGGCCTCAGGTGTGGTAAAGAAATGAGCCCTGTCATTGTGCATTACCTTTAGTTTGGCTGGATAAAGTAGTGCATATTGGAGGCCCATCAACCTGAGTTTCTGCTTTACCTCACCGCAGGATGCCCTTTGCTGTTGTGTTGATCTTGTATAATCCAGGAAGATACGGATAACATGGTTCTCATCCATGGGGTCGCCTTGTTGCCAGGCCGCTCTTAGTATGCAGTCCCTGTCCCTATAGTTAAGTACTTTATTGATGAGTGTCCTGGAAGGTGCTCCAGCGGGAGGCTCTGGCATGAGTGCCCAGTGGGCCCGCTCAACCACAAAGAAGGCTGACAGATGAACCACAGGAAGTGTGTCCCTGACCCATTGTTCCAAGAAGAGTTCTGGAGTCCTCCCCTCAGCACCCTCCAGGAACCCTACAAATCTAAGGTTGTCTCTCCTCGACCTCCCTTCCGCGTCTTCAGCCTGCGTTAGAGTGTGGCAGTTTTTGAAGCCAACACTGCAAGGGTTGTTTTTAATGAGGAGACTACCTTTTCTAGCTCAGATACATTCTGTTCCGTAGCAAATAGTAGACCTGGGAGGCCCTTAGACCCCAGGCGCAGGAAACAGTCAAGCTGGGTGTATTCCTTTCCCAGTACAGATTAAAAAGTTGAAGGGTAAGTCATTGTTCACCGTATTCTGGCGATAAACAATCACGGTGTCCTCAGATTCTTGCTGTATGCGCCACTGGGCCCTAATCAGGTGATCCTGGCAGCCTCAGGTTAGGCCTAAAAGATTGGGGTGTGCTGTACGGCCCAGTACGTATGGGTGCTAGCACCCCTAGAAGTACTCCGGTTTTTCCTCAGTTGCTCCCTCAGGTGGTTCCATCTGTGCCTCGCAGTGGTGTGGGCCGCGCTCTCTCGCCGATGGCATGCCAACTCCCGAGCCGCTGAGTTGACAACTGTCACCCTCCGTTGCTTCGCTTAGAAGTCATCTTTGTGGGCCATCATGATCTCCGCTGCGCCACTTTGTGGAAATATGGATTTTTCTGGTCAGTTATGTCCCCTATCTTGGACCCCAACGGTTCTATGTGCATGTTACAAGTACATGTATGTACCCTCCAGTTCCAGTTATGAAGACGCAAACACATGTGCGTCCACCGTCAACATGTCCTCTGTCAGATCCGCCATGAGTAAGCCGGATATTCCATTCCTAAGTATGAAAGGCCACCGGCTTTATATGGTTCACTTATGCCATTTTACAGTCCAGGCAAGTAGGCCCTGATTCTGTCATCAAACTCTTCTTGCCTTCTGCCTCTGAAAGCTCCAGTCTGAGCCTGAATCTGTGACCATGAACTTTGTTTCATTCTCTGCGCGGCTCACGAAGCCTGACATCAGCCTATTCTCTGCCAAGAACTATATTTCACCTTCGAGTTATCTGCTTCGCCCCTCAGCCGATGCATTCCTGTCTAGTAGTTTAAGTAAACATCCTTCCAGCTACCGAGCAAAAGGCCCTGCTTCTCCGTCCTTATGCAAGTAATTCATAGTCCTGTTACCATGGAATATTCCTACCCCCTCGCATTTAGTGTAGACACTTAGACGCTTGTACACGCACGCACAGTCAGTATAGAATAGATTCTGTCCGAGAGTCCTTCTTTTGTGGATAACATAGTTCTTTAAACATAGGATGTTAGATATGATTTGGGATTAGGTTGACTTGACCCCCCAGACTTTTCGTCTCCACATGTAGAGCTAAATGTCAAGTCCCCTTCACCCCCTAGTTGCACGTCAATCACACGTCATGCTGCTGCGCGCGCATCTATGCCAAGTATTATCTTATAGATCCACCTATATATGACATCATAACCAATTATGTTCCTTTTTACTCCTTATTACACCCATTTTCGGTTACGCATATGAATCGTCATTTTCCTTATCAATTGTTACGCCTACTGCATTCGCTTCATTGTAATGTATGTTCTATAAAAATCATTTCTTGTCAATAAAGTATGTACTTCACTTCCTGAACCCCCGTGGTGATGGAACTTGGAGCAACCGATTATAATCGACCATTGGAATAAAGCCCATTCCGAACCTCTAATACCACGGATTCTGCCTCTCATTTTACTGAGCTATTTTATTATGTTTCTGTATCAAATTAAGTCCCGGTAAAGGAATTTTATTTACCACATGAATGGCGCCCGAACAGGGACACTTTCTCATCTCACGCGCCGGCGGTGAGTTGCAGGCCCGGTCTCCTGCCACAGCTGGACGGACAATAACGCGTACCAGCAGGATTTCCTGTATCTCCCTCCGGTCAAGCGGGGGCGACTGAGGCTGCGATCAACACCCAGACGAGGCAGTGAGAAGTGCGAAGTATCCCGACCAGAGCCTAGCTGAGAGAGCAAGATCCGAGGTATACAGAGGCCCACCAGTTCGAAGTCGAGTCCAGTTTCCGACGAGTCGAGTCGAGTCCAGTCCGGTTCAAGTTCAGTTGCCGAGGCCTTCCGTTTCCGAAGCTACCCGGTGAGTACCATTACTGGGGAGGCATTTCTGACGTGCACATAGGTTGTGCCGGTCAAGACGGGTTTGGGTACACAAATCCGGTCTGCACTGTTTTAGCAGTGTATCTGTACTGTTTAGCAGTATATCAAGTATTCCGAAGTATCTAGTTATTGTCAAGAATTATGCTTGGTGATTAGTTATGCAGACGATCATCATTGTTGGTTATTTTAAAGGTTAAAAAAAATGTTTAATGTTTAATGTTTAATGTGTTAAACGTCCTGCATATTGTGGTATGAATGGTTGTTCATTATTGTGCTTTTGTATTAAGTGTGTTCAAGATTAAGTATCGGATCAGTTGTCAGTATGCCGCTCTTTTCGAAATTAAGACAGATCACTACTAGAAAAGGGGTACTCGAGGAAGCCGTCCCTATTCCTCCTAGGGACACTCCAGGGCACTTCATGTATCACAAACATGGCTTAGACGCTATATTATTCCTTGATTTATGGGTAGACTACACCAAGGAATTACCAGAAAGTCAGAGGTGGCCCGCAGCGGGGACCTGGGATGCAGAGTGCATCATGAAAGTCGAGGAGGAGTTATGGAAAAGGAAAGTCAGACAGTCACAGAAAGACGCCGTTGAGTTATGGCGTAAAGAATCTCATAGACGCACAGAAAAAGCACTCCGACAGGAAGAAAAGAATAAAGAAAGTTCAAATAAAGTTCGAGAAAATCTATTAATTGAGGAAGGTATCCGAGTGAAATCAGAACAAGTAGATAGACAAAGAAATGCCCATATGAATGGTATGTATCCCCTTCTAGCCGAAGGATTACCTAAGGCTACTCCAGAGATACCGAAAGACTTGCCGCCCCCATTATTCCCAATAAAGGTACATCCTAAGGGGCATCCTAGAACCGCAGAAGATGTTTTTCTTTCCTCGTATTTAGATGACGCAGCTCCCGAGTATGCTAATTCCGCCCCACATAGACCGCATACCAGGGAGGTCCAACGCCAAGATCCAGCACCCGTATCCTTACAGCAACAGATCGAGTCACAAGTTCCGGCAAGCACATCTGTTTCTGCATCCGTTCCTACAGCTACTTCTATAGCTGTGTCCACACCTATAGTTGCTGTGTCACGTTCAACGAATCCTTTCACACCCGACACCCCAGATGGGGCTACGGGAGGTGCTACCAATATATTTTCTACGCCACCCAGAATAAATAAACTTATTTTTCAAGAGTCAGCACATTCACGTACACCCAAACTCATAAATGCCCGTACGCTTAAGGAACTTCTTGTAGATTGTAGATATGACCCTGTGCCCGGTAAAGAGGACGAAATGACCCTGGCATCATTACGTATCAGACGAGCCGCAGTGTATTTAGGGAAGTTACCAGGAATGACTGCGCATCTAGATAAAATATATCATTTTGTCCAAACAGGGCGAGATCCAGAATGTATTAACAGAGCTATGGAATACCAGAAAGTGGAGATACAGGGGGAACTGTTACGTTTCCTCATAAATTGTGTGATCAGAAATCAAGACCGACCGGGGGTAGACCCGGAAGCAATGCAAATTCTTACCAGATGGAGCCAGAATATATCAGAAGGTAGACATGATAAGAAAAATTGTATAATAGCCATGTGCCGAAAGATCCGTAAAGAAATAGAACGCCTACACGAAGAAAGATTAGAGGTAGACGAGTTCGAACAAAGCGAGGAGGAAGGGTCAGGACTGCCCGCGGGACAGTCGGACACCATAGCCTATGTAGGTAGAGGAAGATCTTGTAATAGTAATAGATGTCTTACTGACCCGATACGTCCGATATGTCCAGATAATAACAGGAATTTCCAAATACCTATAATTAATATAAGGTCTAACGAGCATTCGTTCCAAGCCGCCGACAAACTACTCCGAGAACGAAGGGGTTATCATTTTCTCGATTCCATGGATGAACAAGATTTAGCCAGGGCAGCTGTCCATTGGGTGGACAGTCCCGGAAAATATAGTGATGATACAGTAGCACGCACATTTTTGAATCTCACCCCAGATGAACAGAGGTTAGCTGGGATTTATATGATTCAACAACTCATTATACTATATCGGAGTCAGCATTCGGACCCTGGTCCCTTACCTGACATATTGACTGAATTGCTTATGAATAAATGGAGAGGTTCAGGTACTAAATTAATTAAAGAAATTCTGGAATCAAGAAAGCAGTATATTCTTTTTGTATGTTCAGACCGTGTCTCATTACCCGTCAAGGAAAGAACCACGTATTACATGGATAGACAGAACCCCTTACGAGAAGTGCACCCAATAAAAGGCGAGGATAACGAGTTTAAGCGCGTATTTGTATATACGCCCATATCGAAAATAGAATTGTTAGAAATGAAGAAAGTGGTACCCAGTCATGACAAAGATCCAGCGGGTTTTCACCGAGAGATTAAAGACATGTTACTCATGGGAGAGTATACCTATCCCGACATTATGACAATATTAAAGGTATTGATGCCTGCTGGCATTTATGAGAAACTCAGGGAAAAAGAGTGGGAGGTAGGAGACCAAAAGATAGAATGGTCAGTATTAGAAGCAGAAGAAAAGGCCCGAACTGCAGGAGCAGGACTTGGGGATAAAACTAAAGCACTACCAGGTTTATTAGTACAGGTACTGCCACGTTTACTAACTACGAAAAAGGAAGATTGGGGTACAATTTCAGCCTGTAAACAGAAGCAAGATGAAGACACTAGTGATTATTATGCCCGATTTGAAAAATGTTTTGGTATAAATAGTGGCCTAAAAGCAAGTAGCGAATCATACCCACATCTGTTTGTAACAAAATTAGTAGAAAATGCCCTGCCTCAAGTAAAGAATAGAGTATTAAAATTCGAGAGTACCTGGCAAGGTAACACTCCATCACAAATGTTACAAATGTTACAATACCATCACAATAGAATTAGAGAGGAACAAGAACATGAACACAGACGCATGAAAGACACGAAAATGAAAATGCTAGTTTCCCAGACAGTTCCAGCTGAAGGACATAAAAAGGGTATGACACATTCCGATTCAGCAGGACCTGTAAAAGGGACATGCAATTATTGTAAAAAGCCAGGTCATTACGTACACGATTGTCCAGTTTTAAAACATAATATCACCATAGGCAAAACACAAGAAAGACCACGGCCACTCAGACAAGATCAGAATGAACAAGGAGCTCCGCAGCATGCACAGGCCATGCCAGCCGCACAACAGCCAATACAGTTTGTGCCAGCTGCACCACCGTTGCCTGTTGCTGCCACACAGACAACAACACGACAAATGTATCAGACCGCACAGTATGAATATCCTGAGTATCAGCGTTACGCATGAAAAAGCCTAGAGAGGGAAGTTGACTTACCCCTTATTGAAATCCCAGTAGATCAAGAAGGACCTTATGTACATAGTGAATTATTAGGCCAAGATAGAAAATTTTTACTTGATACAGGGGCAAGTCGAACAACTATAAAACGTAGTGAAGTTCCAGGGGCACCCCTCTCAGGCTCTCAGAATATTTCCCTTGGTTTTTCAGGAAAACCTATTGTTAATGAAGTGTCACAGCCTCTTCCACTTACGATAGGACCTTTAACCCGAACTACAGATTTATTGCTTACTAAATCATGTCCAGAAAACTTGTTAGGAATAAAAACACTGAAAGCTCTAGGAGCCATAATATGTTGTTCTCCGGAAGGAGTAAGGTTGTTTTTACGTGATTTTAAAGGTCACTATGTGTCTAGAGACATGGATTCCCGACTGCAGACTTTACCTACACATCTATGGGCACAAGGCCCTACTGATGTTGGATGCATGAATATTACACCATATCGAGTCACATTAAAGGCAGGAGTGGTGCTACCACGAATGCGACAATACAAGTTACCACCAGATGCTGTAGTGGCTTTACTACAAATCATTGACGAGCTCATTGCCCAAGGAGTAGTTGTGGAAACAGACTCCAATGTATGTAATTCACCGATAATTCCGATTCTTAAACGAACAGATCCAAAGGCCCCGCCAGTATATCGATTGGTTATTGATCTGCGCGAGTTAAACAAATGCATTGTGCCACAATTTCCTGTGGTCCCAGATATCTCGTCATTACTGACAGCTATTGATTCCGAAGCAACATTCTTTACTGTAATTGATCTCAAGAATGCCTTTTTCAGCGTCCCAATAGATCCGGAAAGCCAATATTTGTTCGGATTTAGTTTAAATGGACGTAGCTTTAAATTCTCACGCGCACCTCAAGGATTTACAGAAAGCCCCAGCATCTATAGCCAAGCACTGAAACGAGAACTCGACAGTATCCACATGCCAGTTAACACTGCTCTGCTTCAATATGTTGATGATCTGCTGATCACCGCGAGAAGCGAACCAGAATGTGAAAAAGCATCACTGACAGTTTTACAATTTCTAGCCGAAAAGGGGCACAAGGTGTCCCCTTCTAAGCTGCAATTCTGTGTCCAGCGAGTTATTTATCTTGGACACTCGCTGTCCAAGGAGGGAAGGCAGCTTACACCCGACCGCATTCAGTTAATAGCTAACATGCCAATACCCAAGACACAAAAGGAGGTGCGGGCTTTCATAGGCCTCACGTCATATTGCAGGCAGTGGATCCCTCAGTATGCATTTCTAGCAAAACCACTCATTCAGTTAACAACACAGGAGGCAGCCACATCGACTGTTCTCCCTTGGACTCAGGAACATACACAAGCTTTTGAAAGCTTAAAGAAAGCTTTATGTCAAGCACCTGTTTTAGCAACGCCATGTTACAGAAAACAGTTTACACTCTTTGTTACAGAACGCGAAGGTACTGCCTTGTCAGTACTCACACAGGAACAAGCAGGAGCACACAAACCATGTGCTTATTTTTCTAGTACATTAGATCCAGTAGCTCAGGCTTTGCCTGCATGCCTAAAATCAGTGGCAGCGACAGCTTTAGCAATAAGACAGAGCGATGCCATAGTGTTAGGACATCCATTGACAGTTCAAGTACCACACGCAGTAGAGGTTCTTGTAAATAGAACGCAAACACAACACTTGACTATAGCGCGACTTACAGGGTACGAACTTACATTGTTTCAGCCACATATAGAAATCAGACGCTGTAACACATTGAATCCTGCCACACTTTTGCCAGTAACCGGAACAGACCCACTAGCCCATGACTGTATTGAAGTTATTACAATAACGACGAAACCCAGACAAGACTTAACCGATGTCCCATTGTCTGATCCAGACCTAACATTGTATGTAGATGGTTCATGTATGAGAACAAATACAGGAGAGTTAGTGGCTGCTTACGCAGTCACAACAGATACTGAAGTCATTGAAACTAATCGTATAAATACTTTGTCAGCTCAAGCCGCAGAGCTTATCGCTCTGACACAAGCCTGTATTCAAGCCACAAATAAAAAAGTCAACATATACACTGATTCACGTTATGCATTCGGAGTTGTACATGACTTCGGCGTGCTATGGCGAGAGAGAGGTTATTTAACTTCCCACGGTGCCCACATTCAGCACGGACCCCTCATTCATGCCTTATTAGATGCAATACATCTACCCACTGCAATATCAATCATGAAATGTAAGGCTCATACGAAGATTACTGATATCATTTCTCAAGGCAATGATCTAGCCGACAGAACAGCTAAACAGACTGCTCAAACTCAAACCCCCGACATGACAAAGACAATAGTCCCGATACCGACACATTGTATGACAGTTAAAGATCCTACCCTTGACGTAATTGACATACAGACACATGCTACACCAGACGAAATAAAGAAATGGACTGAATTAGGAGGGATCCAAACGGACCAAGGATGGATGATGAAGGAAAAATCTGTGTGGTTCCTTCCTGATTCAATGGTCCAAGTTATAGTTAACACTATACATAGTCCAGCGCATCTAGGAGAAAAAGCTATGCTAGACAGCATTCAACACATTTGGTTCAATAAACATTTACGAGCAGCAGCCAAACAAAAGGTCCGTACCTGTATGATCTGTTGCCAGTTCAACCCAGGAAAAAGTGTTCCCGTAGAACAGGGTGGATTTCATCCTCCTAATCACCCTTTTGAAGTCCTCCAGATGGATTATATCCAGATGGAACGATGTCGAGGATTCAAATATGTTCTCGTAGTTGTCTGCGCTCTGTCCCGTTGGACGGAGGCATACCCGGTTTCAGATTACACTGCCCCGACTACTGCCAAACAGTTGGTTCGAGAATTCTTCCCACGATACGGTTTACCACGTGTTGTTCACTCAGATAACGGCCAGCCGTTCTCATCCGAATTAATGAAACATGTTTCACTTCTGTTAGGTTATCAGTGGAAATTCCACTGTGTCCGACACCCCGAGGCAGCAGGTCTCGTAGAAAGACATAACCAGATACTGAAAATCAGATTGTCCAAAATATGCAGAGAGAAAGGTGTCGACTGGGTAGTAGCGTTACCCGTTGCACTCTTTTACATGAGAATGGTAGCACACTCTCGAACAGGGCTATCCCCGTATGAGGTGATCTTCGGCAGACCACCAAATATGTGGGGGACGCCCATACCACGCAAAATAACTGATGTTGACTGTAATATGCTGACAGATTACTTGGCTTCCTTGATGTCTGCACTACAATCTTGTCGTTCACAGGTAGCTGCAGCCTTTCCCGACAACACTGAGGTGAAACCCCATGACGTAGTTCCGGGGGACCTCGTCCTTGTGAGGAATTTCGACCGAAAGACTCAGCTGGAGCCCAGGTGGAAGTCACCCAAGTTGGTCCTGCTGACCACAAGAACAGCCGTGAAGATTGAAGGCAGAAAAGGCTGGATTCATTCAAGTCATATCAAGAAATTTCATGGACTTCCTGCAGATGTAAACAGCCCACCTCGTGTGTCTTCACACATTGACTCAAAACTTCCTTTTGTTGAACAGAGTAACTCTGAACACTATAAACTAAAGCTTAGGCCCAACCAGTCGAGCAATTTGATTGTTTAAGTCCTCTCCAAGGTGAAGCGGTTGAATTGTCTCTGACATGTATCCCTTGGACCTGAGTAGAGAAAACACCCGGAAAATGCTGAAACGACAGGCGTATTATAAATCACTGCGTAGCCACTGCATAGTGACATTATTAATCTTGTTTTTCTCGAGTCTTTTAATAATTACTGCAAGTATATTGTTGCACATATATTACCCTATTTCTAGACATGTTTACAATGTTACTGCTGAACATTCTTTTAGTGACTTACCTCCGCATGAATTGTCTTATAGACTTGCGCTGCGCAATAACACTTTCATTAGTATGTTACATCATTCCCACCAGACTAGTAATGCTACTAATTGTTGGGTGTGTGGCCGGCTCCCTCCCTATCAGAATTATGAAGGAGTCCTGCCTTTCTTTCCACACCCATTTACACATAATGGCTCCTGTGGAGCATGGTTTAGTTTAATCAATTCCATAGACTCAGACACAGCAGTTTACCAAGATCATTGGGTATGGGGAAACCTGAACCTAGTTTTACTCAAGGTCTGCTACCCTGACAAGGAG
Organism: Triturus cristatus; assembly: GCF_964204655.1. Classification (NCBI taxonomy): domain Eukaryota; kingdom Metazoa; phylum Chordata; class Amphibia; order Caudata; family Salamandridae; genus Triturus; species Triturus cristatus. The sequence goes on along the minus strand of NC_140581.1, from coordinate 857,590,544 downwards.
GGTCGCCCCAAAAGAACAGGAACTGATCTAGAAAATGAAGTATATGGATTAGGTAATTTTACACCTAATATCATGATTCTGAATGTCGAATCCGAAGTTGAACTAATTTTGCCCACCATGTCAGTATTCCCCGCGAAAGGTGAATTGTGTGTAAGAAAGGTTGGTTCCATACATATGGGCCATAGTAAATGCACTACTACAGTAGAATTCAGTGATCAAGGCAAATCTTCATTTAGAGCTTCTCGCCACTCCTACTTTATATGTGGTCAGACTGCATATATGCGTCTACCTCTAGATTGGGATGGTACCTGCTACATTGCATTCCTTTTGCCACCTGTTTTCCTAGCTCCTCCTGATTATTACAGAAATATTCATTTAGTACACAATAGAGAGCGGAGAGATCTCCCAATTGTCGATTATACTGAGACGGCATGGGACAAGTATGTAGATTTTAATAAAGGCATCTTTCCCTATATAGGTACTGTTACTAATAGTAAGCTGATACGTAGATTAACTAGAACCCTTGAAGCAGTAGTGAATGAGACTATTTCCGCCTTAGGCAATTTAACAGAAGAGCAGTCTGCTATGCGGATTGTTGTGCTTCAAAATCGTCTTGTCCTTGACGGCTTCCTAGCTGATAGGGGCGGAGCTTGTAGGGTCATCGGATCAAGCTGCTGCGTATTCCTACCAGAAAATTCGCCATCAGTATATAAAGCCATCACTCGCCTTCATAAGATTGTAAACCAGATACACCAGAACCCAGGCACTTGGACTTGGTCCAGTTGGTTTTGGAGTGTGATATCAGCCTGGGGATGGAGAGTTTTATCCTTCCTAGGTATTGGCCTTCTCATACTATTCAGTTGCTGTCTATGTCTACAATGTGGACCAGCGATTTGTGGTCTGTGTGCCACATCGTGTATTCCACCACCAAGATTTCATTCGTCACGGAAGAAGAAAGAAGAGCAGATGATGTTATATGAACAGATCAATGGATTAATGAAGATTGATATCTCTTAACGGGCAAGTAGGGGACAAGGAGGGAATGTGGAAATATGGATTTTTCTGGTCAGTTATGTCCCCTATCTTGGACCCCAACGGTTCTATGTGCATGTTACAAGTACATGTATGTACCCTCCAGTTCCAGTTATGAAGACGCAAACACATGTGCGTCCACCGTCAACATGTCCTCTGTCAGATCCGCCATGAGTAAGCCGGATATTCCATTCCTAAGTATGAAAGGCCACCGGCTTTATATGGTTCACTTATGCCATTTTACAGTCCAGGCAAGTAGGCCCTGATTCTGTCATCAAACTCTTCTTGCCTTCTGCCTCTGAAAGCTCCAGTCTGAGCCTGCATCTGTGACCATGAACTTTGTTTCATTCTCTGCGCGGCTCACGAAGCCTGACATCAGCCTATTCTCTGCCAAGAACTATATTTCACCTTCGAGTTATCTGCTTCGCCCCTCAGCCGATGCATTCCTGTCTAGTAGTTTAAGTAAACATCCTTCCAGCTACCGAGCAAAAGGCCCTGCTTCTCCGTCCTTATGCAAGTAATTCATAGTCCTGTTACCATGGAATATTCCTACCCCCTCGCATTTAGTGTAGACACTTAGACGCTTGTACACGCACGCACAGTCAGTATAGAATAGATTCTGTCCGAGAGTCCTTCTTTTGTGGATAACATAGTTCTTTAAACATAGGATGTTAGATATGATTTGGGATTAGGTTGACTTGACCCCCCAGACTTTTCGTCTCCACATGTAGAGCTAAATGTCAAGTCCCCTTCACCCCCTAGTTGCACGTCAATCACACGTCATGCTGCTGCGCGCGCATCTATGCCAAGTATTATCTTATAGATCCACCTATATATGACATCATAACCAATTATGTTCCTTTTTACTCCTTATTACACCCCTTTTCGGTTACGCATATGAATCGTCATTTTCCTTATCAATTGTTACGCCTACTGCATTCGCTTCATTGTAATGTATGTTCTATAAAAATCATTTCTTGTCAATAAAGTATGTACTTCACTTCCTGAACCCCCGTGGTGATGGAACTTGGAGCAACCGATTATAATCGACCATTGGAATAAAGCCCATTCCGAACCTCTAATACCACGGATTCTGCCTCTCATTTTACTGAGCTATTTTATTATGTTTCTGTATCAAATTAAGTCCCGGTAAAGGAATTTTATTTACCACAACTTCTGTATTCGCGGGGGCGTGAGTGGCAGCAATGAATCAAGTAGATACCCAGTAGACCCGGGAGCAGTCCGCTGCCTCGCCCATGTAGTCGATCGCGAGTCAGGCACAGGTCCCCCTGTGCTAATGAGCAGCCTTGCGGAGGCCGCAGCGCAGTCAATCCCCCAAGGTAGGTGCGATCACTTCCCTGCCTGCGACATATTCCTGCTTGGGCCCAAGCACTACCAGTAGTCTTTCAGTAAGGGGAGGGCTGCAATGATTAACTGCCCATATGTGCCTCGAGGTCCGGGTAGCCCCCGTGTCTGCCGACAGCCCACCCACGCCGCAGGCCAAGTCCACCAACCTCTAGGATGATTGCTGCACCAGGCTCAGCGCCTCAGGCCGTCTGCGGGCGCAGCCACTCGGCGGAAATTTGCAGCCCTCTCCAGAACGCCTGTGCAGGCCTCGTTTTCTGGCCCTGTCCACAACAACTCCTGGACACTCCTGCATGGTATGCCACGTGGGGAAAGCACACGTCTCTGGCTATCCTTGCAGGGGACGTCCCTGATACCCCTGGGACGTCAAACACCGCCTCTTCCACTGATCTCACGAGCCCCGCAGCAGGCTCCAAGGCAGGTCCACTCCGCCACCTCGTAGGCCTCCCGGCCTTCCGTCTCACCGGGGGGGGGGGGGTGAAACAAACCGCCACAGATAACAACCACGTCTGCAGCCGCGACCTTCCTCAACTCCGGCCACCAGTCAAGAAGTTTCGGAGAACCCTCCGAGTCCTCGCCCAGTGCCCCAGCGCAGGTGGCTGCCCCGACAGTAGGCCGCGCCCAGTATCGCAGTCGATCCGGTCACACAAGACCCGCCAGCTGTTTTTCAGTGTCGGCGCTACTCTTCCAGGTCACCCATGTGTTGTGGAGTCAGAGCGACCGCTCTGGGATGTATCGGCTGGTCTGGGAGGACATTATAAAGGATTATTATACGGATGGGACATGGAGCTCCTTAGGTTGCGACTCGTCTGGTCGCCATCTTGGCCACGTCCCAAGAAGTGTGTTTATTAATGTGGTTTAGTTGTGCCACATTTTCACAAATTTGCTATGTTAGTTAACATGGATGCTGTTTCAATTCCACTAATTTGACTCCTGCTTTTTCGTCCCCCTTCCATCCCATTTGGGATAGAGAACTCTGCACATAAAAAGATAGGAGATCCTTATCTTTTTATGTGTGGAGTTCTTTGCCCACGACTGCGATGTCTTCGCAGTCATAAACTTACTATTAACTTGGCTTTTTTGAATAGCAAAAAAAGATGTAAACTTACACAAAAGTGTAAGTTTACCTTTGTGAATCAATATTACCCTAACCATAGCACCACAGAACCTACACACTTCATTCTGCCATTTTATGGATTTAATGATGTGTATTGCACCCAGAGCTCTGAGAGTACTGAAAAACACAACATGCACTCTATACATGCATATAAAATAAGAAGGTTAATAGGGCTTCACTTGGCATTGTGCCTCTGACATATTACCCTGGTAGGCTGCTTTTTGAGAAGGATGGCCTGCTATGACCCAAGCAAGCCTCTGTGACTCAATTTAATTTACTTGAAAGCGGTGTTGGGCTGGTTTGAACATTTTTGGGCAGGGTTCATTTTGGTTTCCAGTGCTGCCCAAATTCAATCACATCTGAGTATGCAAAGGCTTTTCGGAACTGGGAAAATGCTCACTGGGGGCCCTGGTTTAGATTTCTGCGGACAAGTTACTCATTCACAAACGTAACGGATTTCCAGTCCGCCTTATTACAAGTGCATTACTTCCTGTGGCACTTGCTAATTCGGACCTGCTGTCCTCACGTTTGTGATGGAGTGACTGTCCGCCGAACTCTAAATCAGGCCCGGAACTTTAACATGTGAACCTTTCGAAATCACATATGCCCGACAGTTTGATTGTATTTTTTTTTTTTTACCTGCCCTAGAAAGTGGTGATGTTTTCTAGGTGTATCACACATGCTTCAACTTTTACCTGCTCGGTGTTGGTTCGTTTAGGAATTTTTAAGATAACCCCGAGTTGTTAGGGAGCAACTTTATCATCAAGCGTGGTAAAAGTTACCCGTCTCTGTGCACATTTACATATCAATGCGCTGCCTAGAGTAAAGCGCTCAACGCCTCGTCAGGGCTACTAGGCGCTATATGAATGCAATTATGATGCAACACAGCAATGCTTTCTGTGCATACATTTTTTTTCTTTGTTAACAAGATAACAAGACTGACATCCTGCCAAGGTGCATAGATTGGACACTGCAGTGCCTAATTTGCACGAGATTAAAATCTACTGCACGTCACTCATTTGGACTATTCTATAGTTTCGCTACCACTGCAAGCAGATTCTACAGATTATAGTGGCCATTTTGAGCGCCACCAGGTTTTGTAACTGAAGAACTCTAATGCTCTCAAGCTTTCTCTGGACGATGTTGCTGATAATTTACATGCAATCGTTGAAACATTGACTCTGAAATACACATACAATACATCTGCTCCTTTGACTTTTTAACCAGCGAGTGCTAGTTTATTACCGAGCTTAAGGATAAAAGAAATAGAAATGAAAGTAAGGAAAAAGGGTTTCCTTCCAGTAAGTGCATTCAGATGTTGTTCGGTAGAGTGCCGCGTTGCTCGCTTTATTATTATGCTCCGCGATGGTTCCCTTGGCATCGTTTGTTTTAACCTAGCAATGAAAAATGCAATATTAGCAAGAGAAAAGATGCAGTCTGTTGGCAAAAAGGGATAAACAAGGAATGTCGGCTTCAAGGGGCTTGCAGGGGAAGGAACTTACTTCTGCATGGGGTTAGTTCCCAGAATTATAAAGATTATCAGGGGTCACGCCGGACCTGTGAAACACCGACATTTTACTATTTCAATTCCAGCTCCAATGTACAACTTTTCCCGTTTCAATGATCTAAACCATTACCATTAAAAAAAAAATTGTTTAACTCACTGAAGCTAAAGGAACAAGCTCTGGCATTGTCACCCGTTGTGGCCAGTGCTTTAAATGGACCTGTACTGTGAGGTACTGACTACACGCGCTTCATTATTTTGAGAGGGAGAGTACATGTGCTTCTCAGTAGAAATGCTGTTAACTGGAGCGTACCAGCACTTCTCAGAAGCTAGTAGGTATTCTGGTGTAAGGTACCGGCACTTCTATTTTTCCATTTCAAGCACTGATTGTGGCTTATGAAAACAAGAATTGGCAAAGTCAATAGGTCATGCCTATTTGACCTATTGGCTATGCCAAAGGTTTTTAGCAATGATGTATGCATCCCTGATGCATACATCATTGCTGTGCAGAGTGGCTAAAGAAGAATAAAATATAAAAGCTTATGACTCAGGCCCTTTTTTTCTTTTTATTTACCAATCGAAGTTGGATTGGTAAATCAAAAGAAAAAAGTGCACAATATTACATTTTTAAAGCTGGAGGGGGAAGCAACAAATATGGGCTAAAGTGACAAGGGGGTGAGGGAAGGCAGAAGCAACATGAAGGTTGTGGTTGGGGAAGCAAAACAGAATGTGTGGGGAGAAGAAATATATAGGTTGCAGGCGGGGCACAGAAAAGCACGCAGGCGAAAAAAAGAGCAGTGTAAAGTGTGGGGTTGAAAATCAAACAGGTGAGATAACATGGAGCTGGGGAGAAGCGCACACATGAGAAAGCAACACGGCGGGGAGAAGCACACAAGGGTGAGGAAGCCAGAGAGGGAGGAGGGGAGGAAAATACAAGGGAGAGAGCACCACAGAGTGTGAAGTGGGAGAAAAGAAATACAAAAGGTAGACAACTGGAAAACACATGCACTCTTTTGGAGTGTTTATGACAAAAGAAAAATGTAATTTTCCTGAAATTGATCTGTGGAAGGGCACAAGTAGAATGGCTATGCTCCAAGGGCGGGGCAGAGAGAACAAGGACAAGGCATGCCATCAAATCAAAAACTAACAAATGAGAGCGACAGTAAACCCAACCAATGGTAAAGAATGAGCAGGCTGCGAGCCCCTCTATGTTCTTGGTAAGCCCACAGTATGAATTTCGCAACCACACACTTGCGCTATCTGGTAGGCTCAAACTACGCTGAAAGCTCAGAGCAGCCCCACCAGCCTCACTTGCTGCCTTCTGTTGGTTGGAAATGGAGAGGCAGCCCAACCACAAGCAATCCTGGCCAACAGCCCTTCTGCAACCTCTAAGTAACCTAAAGTTGGACAATGCTTGGTAATCAAATCTTGATTACACCGCCTTTAAAAAAAATCACCAACAAGGCTGTAAAACCTCAATCTTGGACCACCGACAAAGCAGAACCTGCCCTTAATAGGCACAGATGGACAGGCTTACACTCCTACACTGCTTGGCGCCCACAATCGTACCTCACAACCCATGTTGCAGCCCCTACTCAACATTCACTTCCCTAATTCCGTATGGGTGCCTTCCCAATAAAAGATCAGGTCCCCGTTTAAAAGCAGTCCTGACCAGACCCTCAATGCCGACTTTGTGGCCACACAGAAGAAAGTGTACTACACTTTTTGTGCGTCTGTCCAGCCTTTATACACATCAGACAGAAACTGTTACACCCTGCCCTGAGGACCCTTCACATTACGTCCTGTCACCCGGCAGTGATGGCGCTGCAGAACGGTTACAGCATTCAGCTTTCCTGCAGGGCCACCAAGTTTCTGCTGCCAGTGAACCGGCAGTTTCTACAACAAACCCCAGCCCCCTGAATATACTGTTGATTGTCTTCCGTTAGCTGCAGAGTTGGCCGCCCCAAAAGCACCGTGAACTCCCCGAAGTGAAAGTCTTTGCACTAGATCATATTTTAGACTTCAGCCGTTCATGCGACTGCCCCTCATCAGAAATGTTTTAAATGCAGCTAATGTTAGCACTGGATTTTAACTAAATGGTAACCTTCACACAGCACATTTTTAACGAACAACTTCCTGGCACTTTATCTATACTAAATGCAACTTTTTAACATTTGTTGTGCACATGGCGACGATTTTTATTAATCAGCAATAAAGAAGTTACTTACTTAGGCGCAACCTAATGAGACGGTGCACTCAATCTTGGCCGGTATACAGAAAAGGTTGCATATGAGTAGCAGTAGCAGATACATATTTGCAATCCACAATGACTAGTGTACTATTTCTGCACACGTTGTACCTGTTCTTTGTGTGTGACGAAATAAAATATGTGTGAAAACCATTTCACTGCATGAATGCCAAAACTGTGCAGGAGTGTAGGAAAGCGGGATTAAAGATGAATATAGAGTGGGTCTGATAATGTGAACATTGGGACAAAAGGAGGACATAGCTTATGGTTGAGCATCTGCTAGCAGCAGTCATGTGACTCCTTTCTTCCCTTTAGAACATTATAGACCCATGTGCTGGTCTCACCTGCCTTTTTGTGAGCAATGCAGTCCTAGTTGTGCCCTTCAGTGCTCGTTGGTTCTACCTGGATGCTGCTGTGGCATCAGTTACTTGCAGCTGTGATTCAGGCCGGGTTTGTGGTGGTTTTTGAAAACAAATTGACATCCAGTGATGGCCAGTAATGAAGAAGCAGCCCTTTAATGGACTCACTTGACTTCAACATAAGACCTCATAATCCATAGTGTTCAAACTCCATTAGAGCACCAAAGTGGCTCCATCATTTGTGGATAATGTCCAACATGTATTTCCACTGTTCTCCGGAGTTAGTTTTGTGGAAGTCTGACATCAGCTACGACTTCAGGGGATACTCACTGTTAAGTATGAGTAGTTGTGGTATGCAATTGCAGTTGGAAAACAAATGCAGAGGTGAATTAGTGTGTGAAGCTGTGTGAACATCTCAGAACTCTCTTTGAGTTGCCCATACCCACATTTGTGCACTTCAGTTCGTTATCACTGCATGGATTGACCCACTGGTCCACAGGCATATCTAGTGAGTGGCTCTGAGCTACCAAATAATGCAACAATTAGGGTCACTGGGGAGGTTGTGTGTATGTAGGTCCTGTCACAGCTTGACTTGTACATCACAGTTACTATATCCTTTATTTTGTGTACACTTGACTCAACTGGCATCCTGGCTGACGGTGTCATGCTAGGACTCTAGCTTTTGAAGTACATGATGAAGCATAGTTATATGTCACATACTAGCATAAGTTGTGGCTGATGTTTCCTTTGTAGGTATTGTGGGCAAAAAGTGGTCTGTGTTGGGCAATGGTATGTGGGGTAACTGTTATACCTGCTGCTCAGCCAGTGTGACTAGGGTGTGGAATGGTGGTGTGTGGTGATGCTGTGGAGTGTTGGATGTTTGAGAGAGTCAGGTGGAGAATGGGCTGAGCAGCAAGAAGGCTGCTCCTGGTGGGGCTCTTCATGATAGCAACTTAATAGAGCATCTTAACTAATCTACACCTGGAGAATGGACTTCGTGTGATTACAACTGTTATCAATAACCTGAATGGCAAAGGGGAAGCCGGAGATATAGAAGTTTCTTCTGCGCTTTTTAGCAACATGACTGACCACATAACTCTCTATCAATGGTGACTCTCTGTAGTAATCTGGTACCATGGTAGCATTGTGCGCCTAGCAGCTTCGCCTCAACTGATGTTGGATACGTCGTGTTTTTCCAGGAGTGATGTGGGGTGTGGTCAGCTGTAGCAGGTCTGTGATTATGCTATTGTTAAGTTTGAGTCCTTGTAGGCACCTTTGATTGGGATACACTCCTCCTTGTCACGATGCCAGTCCACCATGAGTATGTGTGGCAGTCGAACAAAGTGGAGGAGATGCAGTATTTGTCGCAGGTTCTCCTTATTTGTGAAGTGCATGGTGTTTCTATTTGTAAGAGTGTTTTGATGTGTCTAGTCTGTCAATAGCACACGCGAGAGCATCTTGAAATGCTGGAGCTCATAATGTGCGGTGTACACAAAGGATTCCTTTTTATACAGAGCATATCCTGAGCTCATGTACTTCAATGCGCTCTCATTTGTACTAATGAACTCATTAGCACTAGAGGTGGGAGAGCCAACGAATTAACAGGGAGAGTTGAGCCAGACTTGAGCCAAAAGATGACCCTGGTTCTTAGACCTGTGGACGAGACAAGCCTAAAAAATATTTGCCATGTAAATCATTGCAGCAAAGATCGTTATGAGTGTATGATAAATTGTTCTCAAAATTCAAAGAAGTGTATTTCTTTAACATGTGGAAGGAAGAGTTTCACCTTAGCACAGCAGATTATAGCACCGCATTGAGAAGTATTTATTAAAAGAGAGAGTTTTTAAACATGACTTGAGCAAGATTCGTGCCCCACTCTGAGGACAATGTTACTATTGAGTTAAGATTCTAATCAAAGGTTATGTGTTACCCTATATGTGGGCTGGAGTCTTATCATATTTGGATCAAAATTGTATAATTTTTCACCAATCTTTAACATTTTCTCAGATGAAAACAACCCTGTACCCGCCTGGGAAACGTAAAGTCCCTCGCTTTGGCCGCATGCCAAAATTCATCGATCATCGATTTAAGGTCAATAAAAGAGCGACTGATTAAGCCATAGGGTTAGCAGTGAAAGTAATGAAAAAACCTGACGAGTTGACATTTTACATTTTTACATTTTCCTTCCTTCCGTTCTCACAGAACGAAAGTAAATGTGAAGCTATGTTTAATCAAGAGAGTATTAGATCTATTTCACAAGCCTTTGAGCTACGTTTTACGTCTGCCACAAGTAATAATGTCAATTTTGGCGTGGGAAATGTTTTACAAGCAAGTTTAAAGAAAATTCTATTTTAAATAACGTTTTAAACATTCTTGATGTACTGATGTTCATATGCATTTTGTATCTTAACCTTTACAACTACTAAAATGTTTGTAATAAAATATAGCAGTCTAGTAGTTGTTTTGAGAAATAAATAAGTATTAACAGTGAATCACAAGAAATATTACAACCAGTTAATGCTATTACTGAGCAATGGGTGTCTTTCTCCATCATGGTCATCGAACAAGGATTCAAAATATGAAGAAACAATTGGGAGGAACGCATTATATATGCTGAACACCAAAATCTATTCAATATGCACTGCACTGTATCCAATATTCTTACTTGCATTTTGAGCTCAGGAGGGATTCTTCACTTTGAAGAACTAATTCTAGCGCTTTATGCAAAGTACAACATATGGAGCTCTATAATCCTGCACTTTCATACAAGTGACAGATCTGCCAGCACTGAGCAGTACAGATCAGCACACGATAGAGACTACAAGTTGTTGGTGCTGCTTATCGAAAGACCCGAGAACTAAGCATGTATCTATCTTAGAATAAAAAAAAAAAACCAGATTAAAAAATTATCTTTTTAAAATACTATGATTACTGCTGACAAGGCCCTGCGAAAATAAATATACACAAATACATAGCAAAAAGCCTCAAAATCCTGTTTTCAGCCACACCAGCATATTGGTCCTGTCTGAGCTTCACTGGAAAGAGCTGCCCCCATAAGGAATTCCCCCCAAAAGCATCACTCCTTATTTCTTTAGGAAGATAGTTGAGTGACTTTTTGAATGCTATCAGGGAGGATTATTTTCTCAAGTCCCTCCCATCAGACACATTGAAAGCTGTGTCAAGACCCATGAAGGCACCTGACTGAGTCTAGGCCTGAAACTTTCAAGAATTCTTTTAAATTAAGGTGAGGGTGGATGAACAGTGGTACATTTCCATTATGTGCCTGTTAGAAATGGGAATCCTGGTTGGGATCCCAGGCCAGGAAGGAAGCACCACTCTAGTCAGGGTATGTAAGATACACACAAAAAGTTTACGTGTGCTCACCCTCTGGTAGCTTGGTACAGAGCAGTCAGGCTAAACTAAAGAGGCAATGTGTAAAGTATTTGTGCAATACACACTCACTTTAACACAATGAATACACCACCAAAAAAATCCACAGAGGCTGAGAAAAGTAGATTATTATATTTCTGAACAAAAGAAGACCAAAACAACAAAAATCCAATGTAAAGAAGTTGAGATATTGGATTCTAAAGAAATAAATGAGGTAAAGCGCTTAGTAGCAATTAGCGCTAAAAGTTTACTTTAGGTTGCGCTGGAAAGGGGAATGTCAAAGTTAGGGCTGACCGTGATGGAGCTGTGGCTGGCTATAGGACCCAAGCAAGCCGTGGTGAACAAAGTATCTTCCCTGGTGAGATGTGTCGATGTTGAGGCCCGTAGGTGCAGGATGTGTCAATCTTCTCCATGCATTTGAGGCAATGTGTTGTTCCGAAGACGAACGCCGGAGTCAAGAGGCATCAAGCGATGCGCCGGATTCTGCCACATAGTGGGGGGGATGCGTCAATCTCACCAAGTTGCAGCGGCGGAGATACACTATCTGATGTGTCGATCGCCGGAGGCAAAGCGCTTGTCCGAGTTGATGCGCCGATTTTACTCCCGCAACTGGGTTTATGCACCTGTTCCGCTACATGCAGACAAGAGATGCGTTGAAATCTGTGTTGCAAGTATCTAGATCTCTGTACTGGGGTGAATGTACGACATTGTTCTGCATTATGTCCATCAATTGTTCTTTTTGAAAGTATCTAGGCCACTTCCAGTGAGCCAGACACAGGAACAGGGGTAGATACGTTGATATCCCTGAGTATAAAGCAACAAGAGGCAAGACAACAAGCCATTGGAGATCACTTGGAGGGAAGGCAGAGTCAAGCTCTCCTTCAGCAGAGTCAGAGAGGAGCAGGCAGCAGGTCATCAAAAGAGGCCTTCCAAGTCTGCAGGCTAAAGATGAGCTCTTCAAGCAGCACAGGAGTCCTTCTGACTGAGGTTCAGTTCAAGATCCAGAAGTGTCTGATTTTAGGGAGTCAGAGACCCAGTACTTATATCCAAAAGTGCCCTTGATGTGGGGGGTGACTTCAAAGCAGCCCTCTGAAGTGCACAACGATCCCTTTCAACCCAGTCCTGTCTTCCAGGTTACCTGTGGTGGGTAATTGGTCCTTTGTGTGGGGACAGGACACAGCCTATTCAAGTGAAGTGTTGGCCACTCCCTTCCATCCTGCCCAGGCACGGCCATCAAAATGCATATGTATGTAGATGGGAACTCGGACAAACCTATCCGTCCTGTGTTGTGGTTATCTAGAGGGGAATGGACAAAATGCAACTGCCACCCACCACATAAGTGTTTGGGAGACAGCCTATTCAGCATAAAGAGCAGTAAGTGCATTGAAATGTCTACTTTCTAAAAGTGGCATTTCTAAAACAGTAATGTTGAATTCAACTTTACCAGTGTGGAGGATTTATCATTACCATTCCAAACATATAAAACATGAAAAATCCACTCCTCTCTGACCAAGAATTATAGCTTAAAAGTGTAGTAAGGCATTCCCAATGCTTTCCTATGAGAGGAGTAGGCATCACAGTATTGGAAAACAAAAGAGTCGGTTTATCTCCACCAGGACATGTGAAGCATAAAGGTACATGTCCTACCTTTTACTTATATAGCACCCTGCCCTTTGGGTTACCTAGGGCCTACCTTAGGGGTGACATATGCAATAGAAGTGGGGGTCTCTAGTTGGCAATGTTTTGCACCTTTGCCCAAGTAGGGACCCTTCTTCCTAGTCAGGGTAAGGGGGATACATTTCTAAAATAAGCCCTGCTCACCCACTTAGTAGCTTGCCATGAGCAGCCAGGCTTATCTCAGAGGCAGTGTGTAAAACATTTGTGCACACATGCAGTAATACAGTGAAAACACTACAAATGAACACCACACCAGTTTTGACAAATAAGTAATCTTTATCTAAACCAAAAGGATGAAAATCCAACATACAGTTATCAAGATGTGACTTTTAAAAGGTAAAAGCAGTTGTGTCTATAGCAAACTATAGATGCAACACTTTCAACACAAAGAACCTTGGATGGGTCAAAATCATAATCAAAAACAGCAGCAAGGAAGGTGATGAGTCGGTTCCTCACGCACAGGGAAGGTGATGCGTCGGTTCCTTACTCCAGAGGCGGTGATGCATTGGTTCTGTTATATTCCATATAGGTACCCTATATAGGTGCAGGTAACACTGCAACCTTTCACCTATATCCTTCTCTACATTACATACATAATGGTTCATAGGGACTGACCTTTTACCTAGATACGACACTGCATTCAGAACACTGGTTTTTCCCTCGTTCGAAAACTCATACATTATGCATGAGGCTTCTTGGAAGCACAGCAGGACTGACAGCAGGATGAACATCTCCTGAATAATATCTTTGTATAAAGTTCAAGCCTGATGTCATCCTTTAGGCCGACACAGTAACATAGCAAGGTAGGACCCTTGGGGAGACCTGTGGGTATATATACATCAACACACAGGAGACCGTGACTTCTTGGATGACACACAGACCAGAGACGCTGAGGTTACTGCATGCAGACATTCCAGCTCGTAGTGGTCTAACCTCCCTTGCGGGGTGTCCAACTCCAGACCAGGATGGGGTCTCATAGTCTCTCATTATCAGGTAATGGGGTTGACTAAATCCTAGAGGGATTCTTGGCATAACACCTACACAGATGCTAGGTACATTTAGGTACATCTAGTTAGGGAGGCATCGTAGGAGTACGCACTTATTATTATGTATTTTACGTACTTGTGTATATATATGATTACTGCAAAGTGATAGAACTGTACCATCCCTTTACTTTTGTAGTACTGCTAATCATATATCTCTGCTACTGTCTAATGTTTGTTACAGCTCAACTATTTTACCCTAGAATAACAACTGTTCAATAAATTCTTATTGAAACACCCAGGCTGTTTATTTTGTGTATCTTTGAGACGAACAAAGTGAGTATGAGTGAATGAGCGAAAAGGTAGTATATTGTTTCCACGATCCTGAGGGATCAGGGTTGGCATGTTCTGAAGTTGCCAGAAACTATTCTCTCCCCGATAAGAGGAGATTCTAGTGGCACTGTGAGCTAGCTAATACAGACAGGCTAACTTATCCAGTGGGGGTGCCCGGATCCAGTCTGCCACCGATCCCACAGTTTATGTTATCCAAACACACAGATCCTGTGTAGGGTACATAGGAACTACACGACATGGCGCCGCCAACGTTGGTTAGGTACTTATTTAACCGTAGAAACTGAGTAGTTAAGTCGTGCTATTCTCAGAGACCCCTACTCACAAAAACACCAGAGACGTCGGGAGTGGGTGGGCACAAACTCCGCCACAGCTGAGTAGGCAGAAGAAAATCCTATTTATTGGCTGTTGGTTAATCAAGCTTGAAGGACACAGTGTTCCTAAAAATTGTGCATAACACCGTATCTTGGTTACCATGAAAAGCTATTTTTCAGTGTTCTAAGAACAATGACAAACCCGGTCTTAGACCCACTACAACAAGCACTCCCCCTCACAGACGAGGAGGAAGATGCAGACGCAATACAAATTGCACCAAACTTTAGAAATACAGTCACCCTGAAACTGCTAGAGCATGGATTATCATCTAAGGGTGGCATAGTAGTTTTCGAGATTGAGGCACACAAATCAAACAAAACAGATGTATTTTATTCGTGGGTTACATTCCCAGCAGCAACTGCAAGAACAAAAACATTTCACTCCTACACGGAAGGAGATGCACCTGCGGAATATTGTCCGTTCGAGGACATAGAGGTTCCGCTCACGTACCAGGAACACTTACACTGGTTTAAATGTGCCCTACCCCATACAAGAAGAAGAGTCAGACTCGGCCAACTCGGAGGAGAAGGGGCAACATGGCCGGTATTAGCGGCCTACACACCACATCCTGACATTGAAACAATGCCACCAGGAGACTTACTCATACAACATAAAGATTTAATTAAAATCTATAGAAACTTGTCACAATTTGTCATGAGGACACTTAAATTCCAACCAGCAATAGTTGCAACAAATGGAATTCAAGCTCAGGGTACAGTAACTAAAATCACACCACAAACATTACTCGCATTGATGGAGAAGTTGCCCACAATTTGTGAACAAGTGCCATTCTGGGTAGCTTACGAGAAATGCGCACGCGCATACGCGGGCATGCGTGTATGCGCAGTTTTCTCAAGGAGTATTTCTAATGGCAAAGAAGAGGAGGAGGGCAGCCCGGGGACACCGCGGTTGAACATAAGTTTTTTTTAATTCCTTTAAATTACTGTTAAGTTATATATTAATAGGGGGGTGAAGGCGGGCTGCGGAGTGTGTTGAGTTTTGCCTACTCTGCATTCTCCACGAAACGCGGAGTAGGCAAAACTCCGCACACTCCACGGGCGGAGCGGAGTTATCCGCCCATGGTTATTTTCGGCCAGAGTAACTGAGTTACTTCAAAAACTAGATGAAGAGGCATTGTCCTATGTAGATGATATTTATCTGACGGGCGATGACCTAGAGGAACACTTGAACAGAGTGAATATCATAATTTTGGGATCTGCATCTGAGGGCTACAAATGTAACTTTAAAAAATCAAAAATAGCCCACCTCAGTGTACTGTTTTTAGGATATAAACTTTCAAGTGAAGGGAAAAGCTTAGATGCGCTTTGCATCTACTGAAAAGATTCTGACAGCAGTACAGACTGCTGTAGTAAGAGAAAGAGCACTGGCACAGGGGAAGCGAATAATAGTAGTGACTCCCGTTTCAGCCTTAGAGGCTGCAACAAAGGCGAGCGTTCCTAAAGGTTAAGCTTTACATCCGAGATGGATACAATGGGCTAATTCTCTCACTGCAACAGATGTAGAATATAGGTACGACCCGAATTTAAAGACACAAGCATTCCTGCAATACGAACAAGAATATCCTCTACCAAACAAAATATTGCCTCTAGATCAGTATGAATATATAATTTACACTGACGGATCTGCTCAAACGGCCATAGAAAGTAAGCAACAATATAGCGCGGCATGTGCAATCGTTAAAGGTCGCATGCGGGATGGAAAGTTCCATCCAAGTTGCATGAAAATGCAATCTCTAGGAGACTGCACGGCACAGCTGGCAGAGTTAAAAGCCTTGATACTGGCACTGGTAAATACAGATCGAGAATTCCCCACACTAATTGTGTTCCATTCCTTTTACTGTGTGCAGTCTTAAAATGAATACTTGCAATACTGGGTTCAAAATGGGTTAAAAGACTCAAAAGGTGGCACAATGAAGCATAAGATGCTATGGGAACAGGTAGTGGAGTTGAAAACCGAACTACCAAGGGCTCACGTGATACATACAATGAGTCCTCAGCGTGATGGCATTCACTTTGAAGGCAATTCATAGGCTGGTGAAGCCGCGAATGGGGCTGTACTCATGGCTTACATAGCTGCAATCACTCGTTCTAAAACGAGAATAGACGGTGAGATTATGGTGGCTGTCATTGTTTCATGCAAAAACAGCAACGCAGTACCAAAACGGTTTCCACTCAAATATTCCTACCAGTTAGATACCAATAACATTCCATTTGCTCAAATTCCTGGAGTGGGGGATAGAGTAATCCCAAACATGGATCGTAGGTTAGGTTTAATCCTGGCAGCACATGAGGGGATAGGTTGTGCAATACAGGAGTTACGGCGACTGTTTCTTTATTGAAACAACACCATTAGTGACCTGGATTAACAAAGCAGACTAAAGACTATGTCTTGAAATGCGACATCTGTCAGCAGATGAAAGGTTCCAGCGTAGCACGTCCAGCGCAGACACCATTGTTAATATATGACAAACCACTAGCGTGTGTTTACTTGGACCACTGTGGCCCCTTAAAAAGAGATGGAGCTTGCAGATATATCATGGTTGCAGTGGATTCCTGCTCAAAGATTCCTATGGGTGTGGCCCCAGCGCTCGGCTGATGCTCGAACTGTTATAAAAGGATTGCGAGTCTACATAAGGACATATGCAATTGGCACATTACATTCTGACCAGGGCCTTGCGTTTAGCTCTCGGGCTTACAAGGAAGCCATGCGAGGATTGGGTGTAGCATTGCGATACTCCTCTCCATACCATCCAGAGGGAAATTTGGTTGTAGAGAGGAAAAACCAAGACTTAAAGCAGTCTTTAACAGCCAGAGTATTAGGCACGGATGAGAGCTGGGTAAAACATCTTTATGGAGTGCAGCGGGCTCTAAAGAATATGCCAAGAAGTTCTCTAGGGGGGGTCACTGTGGGTACCTGATCGTGATTGTGAAGGCACAGTGGCAGATGAAAAACCTTTTGACATCCATGATCGTTTAGCTGTTTTACAGGATCTAAATGAATCCAGGACACAACAAAGCAATGTCCACCTGAAGCAGACCGCCACTGGGGAAGTCAAATCAGTCACGGCAAGACCTGTCTGGATCCCAAAAGTCGGGGATCTGGTCAGAGACAAATATCAAGGGCAAGGAAGAATTTGGGCCAGCCTACAGAAAACCTGTACAGGTCCTAGCAGTGGAAGGAACAAGAACTGTACTTCTACCGCCTCTTGCCGGAAATAAGGAGAAAAGATTTGTCTCAATCGACCTAATCAAACCACACTATGTCGCCGATACTGAGTAGTAGGTCACGTGGACTCCAAAGTAGCAGACACCCTCCTCTCGCTACAATTCAAGAGGTTCAAACAGAAAGACTCATCAGGTTCGAAGAGTCCCCTGTATGGAATGATGGACTATGCTTTGGAACTTGTTCCCCTTGAACTGGAAGTTCAACTTCAAAATCAAACTCAAAATCAAAGACAAATTTCTATTTGACCAAATACATCTACATGCCTCGACAAGACCAAATTTCAACAAATCCTGATGCAATTCCAACAATTGAACTGCTTCTGGCTACTTCATAAACTTTGATACATTTTATTTCAATCCAAGTGAACCTCAAACGACACCAGCCAAAACATCACGCAAGCAGAAAGTTAAAGACTTTCTGAACTTTCTTAAAAGAACTTACCTGGTATCACCTTGGGTAGAACTAAGGGTAATAACCTGGATACTTTTGCCTTCTTTTCTGGGTAGGTTTAATACTAGTTTTTAGCATGCTTGTTAATGGGAACTATCTTCAACAAAGCACTGCATCTCAAAATGTAAATTTTATTTTAAAACCACATCAATTCTCTCATCGAGAACAAAGAGACTTGTCATCAGTGAACATTACAGCAGTTCCTATACCGGATGGTATAGTTTGGGACAAGATTGATTTCGATATATTTGGCCCAACAGAAATTTTGAAAATTCCTCACTTATTTAAAATATTGTTAAGTGATATCATTACCTCAAGTACATTTTCCAATGATTGGGACTTTGAAACTGTAAATAACATGTTGTCTGATTGAGAAAAATCTGCTGCATTTTCTAATGGTGAAACATTGGAAAGCACATCAGATTACAAATCTATGTATTGTTTTCAACATTATGGTCATCACTTTTTGCATAAATCTGCTAATCCTAGAAATGTGTTCACATACCACCAGTGGGAACATTGTCCAACACCGCCGAAAGGCAGTTCAAAAACATTTACACAAATATTTCCATATTTTTCAGGGTGTAATATGTCTGACCCATTATTATAAGGTTGCTCCTACACCAGCACAGAAACATATGTTAACAAACACCAAACAGATTTACTCTGCATCCTTTATTGTCCAGTTGTCTGAACAGGGTTACAACTTATGGAAAGACACCATAGACTCAAAATCAGTCTGGGGTACTAGAGAATGGCAAGTTCAGGGAACGAAAGCTTTGTTTAGAGCATGCCTTATCCCTCAACAGATCATGTTTTTGAATGATACAGTACAACACACGTCTTGCCTTGGACTAGCCAAGAACTAGACTTTAACACACCTTGGCTGCCAACACCATCATTGACCGAGGGTAATGAAGCATTACAAAAAGAGGTTACATTTCATGACATCCTACAATACAATAAATCGGACCCTGATTGGAAGAAATGGTTGATTTGGCCCACAGACACCACTAGTTGTCAGGCAAGATTCATGGGAAAAACCGAAGGGTTTAGTATCCATAGGCCAGATCCACGCTACGTACAGAGAGAACACCCAGGGGTAGTGACATCCTACAGTGTTGGGAACCTGTGCCTTGATTGGCTAAAAACCTCAACACTTACAAAGGTGAAACAACACTTATTCCTACTATCACAGGATGTGGATCTTAGGGATTTTTTACTAGGTTTCAGGAAGCCACGTCAAAAACGTTTCATATACGCTGGCATTTATGCTGGCTACAATGAAATATGGAAAATATCCCAACAAGAGGCCGCGGAGAGATTACGGGAGATAGACCGTATAAATCTAGAAAAATCTCTACCAGTGGTAGACAATGGATTACCAACATTGACCTCCAGGATATATTCCTTAGGCAACATTATATCTTCTGCGATAGACATTCTAGAACAAGATTCGGCCATATTACAACACGGGCATTCTCAATTACATGCTATTATGTTGTTAAGCTGAACGCTGCAATTGTTGTGTGCAGGCTATGTGCCTTGGCATTTCAGCAACAGTACATATCTGATTTCAGAATACAATCTAACAGATAAATAGATAGAAATGGCACAAAGGGGAGCAAAATATCCAATGCTGCGTATCGAAAAACTGGATAGATCACCATTTACAGTGGCAGAATCACCGTCCACGGAATGGCCACATACCTCTACCGGTCACTACTTTTCAGTTTCAGTATTGCCTTGAACAAAAGCAGGCAGGTATCAAAAAATTGGTAAGGAATATATTAAGGAATCATGGGAATTACGATACAGATTTCTATGCCGGAGTGGGGATCGAGAATTGTTTCTAAGCGGTACAAACTGTCGATCACTCATATGTCAGGATATAATGCTGCACGGGGCTTGTAATGGTTCTGTAGCGAACTTGTCCTGTCTTCTGAGGAGTACCCCGGCTGCAGTGAGTACTCCAGCATTCGGGCTACTTTCAAATGGGAGTTACGTGATGCTGAACAGTCAAGGCTGCTGCAGAATGCTCCCGGGCATCGCATATCTGGTAACCGTGAGCTCCAGGGTTACTTGTTGTATGCAAGTATTGTTTCCACCGACACATACACTCATGGAGGCGCCGGTATGGCCTTCACTGAATGTTTCTTTAATACGTTTGATGCTCTAAGCAGAATGAAAGCCATGCTTTTACAGAAGTTTGTGTCCTTAACCTCCTCTTGAGAGACTTTTGATCTCCAGATCGCAAGGTCTTCAGCAGAGATACAGGCGTTTATTCATAGTAACTGCCCTTACCGGTAAATCGTATCTTTAATATGTCTGATACGAGTGGCATTGTTCACCTATTTAAGACTATAGGTTCTAGACTTCTAGGCACCTTTCTGATGGTACTTGGAGTTATACCAAACTTCATACACTCCGTATTCGGAAGCATCTTTGAAAGACTCCCGCTGATCCTGTTTCTAATAGCAGGAATCCTGATTATCTTCTTTCTGCTAAACAATGGGCGTCCCAGTCACCAAGGAGATGGAAAAAGCACTACTGGAGCATAAATACTGTGACCGCATGGTACACCATCTAGGCATGCCTCGCCTAAGAGAACTAAGTGCATCTTGGTTCTTGTCATTTTGACCAGTCTTGATGGACTGCATCTTACTTGTCCTCCAATGCCTGTTTTGAGGAGAAGAAAGCATGTTAGACCTTTGTTTGACACTCCCATCATGTGAACAATTGGACGTGAATGCTCTACTGGACCTGATAACGGCCCATGTTCTGCAGTGTCCTCTTCGTATTCCAATGTCATTCCTTGAGCCACCACACGTAGTATCTGCTCCTGTTGGTTTGGATACCGGCTCCTCCACTGTCAACCAGGCTTTGGATGGCGCACAGGCTGCCCCAGCACCAGCTGCGTACAGCGTGTAACATTATCTGTGCTCAACTGACGTACTCTGCGAGGTGCTACAGGGGCCGTCTACTGCAGAAGCAAGCAACAAAAATGTTGTGTCTACCAGCCAGGACAGATAAACTTTTGACTCATTTTTGGCTCATCGTGTGTTGGAAGAAATTTGCCCTTTTTAAAAACAAGCTCAATGTGGAACTCAGAAACAAAATTGACATTCATTTCTTGGGCATCCATGGCTCTCAAATGCTTATAGTGGTTTGGACTATAGCTACGGCCACTTTCAGAGCTATGGCTTGCAATTCTTTGAAAACATTTTTAAGTCTTTAAGAAATTTTTAGATGTTTTTTAAAATATTTTAGCAAAAGAAATGTTTTTAACACTTTGTGAGTACCAACGTCTAGTTCAAATGGTAGTATAATCATAGGTTACATATGTCGTCCAGTCAGAAGAGGAGTGGGTGTTATATTCCATATAGGTACCCTATATAGGCGCAGGTAACACTGCAACGTTTCATCTATAACCTTCCCTACATTACATACATAACGGTTCATAGGGACTGACCTTTTACCTAGATATGACACTGCATTCAGAACACGGGTTTTTCCCAAGTTTGAAACTCACACATTATGCATGAGGCTTCTTGGAAGCACAGCAGGACTTACAGCAGATGAACATCTCCTGTATAATATCTCTGTATAAAGTTCAGGCCCATTGTCATCCTTTAGGCCGAAACAGTAACACAGCAAGGTAGGACCCCTGGGGAGACCTGCGGGTTTGTATACATCATGTCTTGCTTAGAAAGACAGAGGAGACCGTGACTTCCCGGCTAACACACTGACTAGAGACGCTGAGGTTCCTGCATGCAGACACTCCAGCTTGCAGTGGTCTAACATCCCTCACGGGGTGTCCAACTCGAGACCAGGACGGGGTCCTATATTCTCTCATTCTCAGGTAATGGGGTTGACTAAATCCTAGAGGGATTCTTGGCATAACACCTACACAGATGCTAGGTACATTTAGGTACATCTATTTAGGGAGGCATTGTACGACTGTGCACTTATTATCATGTATTTTATGTACTTGTGTATATTCATGATTACAGCAAAATGGTAGAACTGTACCATCCCTTTACTTTCGCAGGACTGCTAATCATATATCTCTGCTACTGTCTAATTGTTGTTACAGCGCATCTATTTCACACTAGATTAACAACTGTGCAATAAATTCTTATTGAAACGCCCAGACTATTTATTGTGTGTATCTCTGAGACGAACTAAGTGGGCCTGAGTGACTGAGCCAAAAGGTAGTATATTGTTTCCACGATCCTGAGGGATCAGGGTTGTCATGTTCTGAGGTTGCCAGAAACTATTCTCTCCCCGATAAGAGAATATTTTTGTGGCACTGTGAGCTATCTAATACAGATAAGCTAACATATCCGCTGGGGGTGCACGGAACCTGCCTGCCACCAATCCCACAGTTTATGTTATCCAAACGTGCAGATCCTGTACAGGGTACATAGGATCTACACAATAGTTCCTTACTACCACACAGGGGAGGTGAGGCGTCGGTTCCTTACGGAAGAGGAGGTGATGTGTAAGTTTCTTACAATGTAGGTAGGGGATGCGTTGATTTCTTACTGCGGCCCCATTGTTGTTGTAGAATTGGAGCCCGTGTGCGATGCGTGGTGATTTGGGGATGCGATGGTTCTCGATGCGGCGCTGGCGGCAATAGCGCTGTGTTTATCTCTCCAGCCGTGGTGCCACGATGCGTTGGTTCTGGCAGCCGCACAGCAGGGCCTGCATCAGAGTCGGGGCAGTGATCTCGGACTTTGGAGATCGGTGCTCGAGACTCAGCGTGTGGCGATTTTTTCAGCCGCGGGCAGGCGTTGTGTCAGTTTCTTCAGCAGTACGTCAGCGATGCATGGAAACGGGTGTGGATGAGTCACACTTCTTTAGTTGCTTCTCTTTTCCCAGCTCCCAGCAGCAGGAACAACCTCCAGAGGCCAAACACAGGAGCAGGCAGCTCTTGGCAGGCCAGAACGACCAGCAAGGAAGTTCAGGGGAGCTGGTGGTGAAGTCTTTGTGTCCCTGAGACTTCAGAACAGGAGGCAAGCTCTACTTCGAGCCCATGGAGATCTTCTTCAAGCAGGATACACAGCACACAGTAAAGTCTTTGTCCTTCCTTTGGCAGAAACAGCCACTGCAGGCCAACCCCAGACAGCACCCAGCAAAGGGGCAGTACTTCTCCTTCAGCTTTCCCAGCTTTTCTCATTGGCAGAGGTTCCTCTTGAATCCAGAAGTATTCTAAAGTTCTGGGGGCTGGGCCCCAATATTTATATTCCATTTCTCTTTGTTCTCTTGTGGCAGAGAGGCTCTGTGCTCAGTCAAAACCAGTTCTGTCCTCTCTGGTCCAGCTTCCTGGCAGGAAGTGGAGACAGAATTACGTAAGGCAGACCAGGCCCATTCAGGTGCAAGGAAATCACCTCACCCTACTCTAAATCCAACCAAGGTCTATTCAGCCCAGCCCAGGCTCATTCAGGAAAGGCAGGACACACCTCAACACCTCCAGTGGCTGTCTACAGTAAATGCACATCCCCAGCCCTTTTTCACTCCCAATCCAAACAGTCAATTCACACACCACCAGTGGCACACAGGATGGCTAAGCAATAAAATACCCACTTTCTAAAAGTGGTGTTTTCAAACACACAATATAAAAATCATCTTTACTAAAAGATGCATTTTTATATTCTGAGTGCAGGCATACTAAACTCCATCTTTCTATCTTGTTCCAATACGAAGCTATACTTAAAAGAAGGTATACATATACTCCTATTCTATCCTATGGGACAGATAGCCTTTCAATAGTGAAAAACGAAATACACTTTACTGTAGTTCACTATCAGCACATGTCACACACACCCGTATATGTCCTACCTTTCACAGGAGTACCTTGGGCCTACATTAGGGGTGACTCACATGTAATAAAAAGGAAGGTTAGGGCCTGGCACGTGGGTGCACTGGCCAGGTCGACATGGCAGTAGAGACTGCACACAGACACTGCAGTGGCAGGCCTGACACCTCTTTGAGATGATGCTTGTGTGGGTGACACAATCAGTGCTGCAAGCCCACTAGCAGCATATGACTTACAGGCCCTGGGCGCACACAGTGCACTGTACTAGGGACATAGTAGCAAGTCAAACAAGCCAATCATGGAATCCCCAATCCATATTCATAATTTACACAGAGAGCATATGCACTGTAGCACTGAACAGCAGTGTCAAAGTGCCCACAGTCCAAAAACCAACAATAACAGGGTCAAAAACAGAAGGCCCAAAAGCAAAAAGTCTGGGAATAAACCCGCTGGAAGAAGCCAGGACTAGTAGGCAGTAAACTGCACACACAGGCACTGCAGTGGCAGCACTGGGACAGATTTTAAAGCTTACTTATGTTGATGGCACAATTAGTGCCACAGGCCCACTAGTAGCATTTGAAGTACAGGCCTTGGGTATATGGTATACCACTTTACAAGGGACTTACAAGTACATTAAATATGCCAATCAGGTATACACCAATGTGATCATATTTAGGGAAGAAGCACATGCACTTTAGCACTGGTTAGGAGTGATAAAGTGCTCAGAGTCCTAAAGCCAATAGCAAAAGCAGGAGGTAAAAATGCAAAACGTCTGAGGAAAGACCACCATAAGGATCACAGATCTATGGGTTTCGAGACCACTGAACTCTTGATGGCAGTCCAACCGCCGTAACCTAGGTGATGCGATCTCCTGATTACGAGTCTAGCTGTCGGACAGCCCCCAGCCTGCCACACCACCGCCAGGCACAGCCATGATCCTGCGGTGCTCATGGTGTTCAGAGTGGGGAGGAATGGAGGTGGTGCTGAGCCCAGCACCACCGTCCATATTCCGACAAGCCTTTTCATGGTGCCATGAAAAAGGTGGCAGAAAGGCAAGGCTTGGTCCCCAAACAGGGCCCCTAGATGTTGTTGCCTATTTTGTTATGTCACTGGGGGCACATATTATGCCGCCCTACTCCTGCATTGTTGTGCATGCACTGTGTCACCCACTACATGGTGCATGCTAGCTGTACACATGCAACAGTGCAGGCACCGCTGGTCTGCTGCATTGACTTCAGTCTCACTTTGTGACATTGCTTTATCTACTCAGGTAAGAAAAGAAGCTCTCAGTAAAGAAGGATTGTTGTTTTTGCTGTATGTTGATGGATCCCATTAGCGGTCACTGGTTAAGTAAGTAGATTGTAGACAGTAAGTAGTATACAAATATTACTGACACTAAAGGGTGGGAGGGTTGTGTATAGTCATTGATATTCTGTATTACAACACTGTTTGCAGGGAGTGTTCTGGACTGGAAGAAGTAAGGTAAGTACCCAACCTAACAACACATAAAAAGGGAGATGGGGTAGGGAAATGCTAAACTTGAAGGGGAAGAGAATGGACACATTGGGACAATTAGTTTGAGATCGGATAGGTGCAGAGTACAGCCTCCGTCGTCACTGCATTGGTAGTGCTTCCTCTTTAACTGTATGTAATACTGCTCTAATCAGTAATGGGATGACAGATATTCCCAATAAGAAACAAACCCATTTATTCCACAAAAAGTTATAAAACATAATTTCCTTCCACAACAGACCCACCCACACACCAGAGCCTAAAAACAAAATTAACACCCTGTCCCAGACTGTTCTGACCTTCGTCTCCCACAACATGCCCACCCCTCACCCAAACCCCCCAAAACCCCAAAACACTCTACCCTGTCTTCAACTTTCCTTTCCACCCTCACCTCCCACAACAAACCCCACCCCTCTCTATAAGCAGTAGGCCTCACCACATGCACTATACGTAAAGGTCCTGCTGGCCACACTTGATCTCCACCAGGTCCTGCACAATGTGCTTGAGGAGGGCAACATTGGTGGTGGTGGTTGAGGATGAATTGACTGGCTAGGGACCTCAGCTGCTTGCGGTG
Organism: Triturus cristatus; assembly: GCF_964204655.1. Classification (NCBI taxonomy): domain Eukaryota; kingdom Metazoa; phylum Chordata; class Amphibia; order Caudata; family Salamandridae; genus Triturus; species Triturus cristatus. Next base: position 857,564,540 of record NC_140581.1, on the reverse strand, counting down.
AAGGCAATGCCGTTGCCAGTGTCCCTCTGGCTGACAAGGCAGCCGCGGCTGCCTACTCCTACTCCTCAAGCACCACCAGCTGACGTACTCCACTGTAGTTGTCTCTATTTTTAGGAAGGGCACTCAAGCAGTTGTCTCAAGACAGGTGTGGGTCTCTGGGATAGGGCCTCCAACAGGAATAGCTAGATGATCCAAAGAAGAAAAGAAAGAATAACATGAATTGTACTATTCAATGCAAATACTTGTTTGTTGGTTGTACAGTTGCAACAACATTGCTGTTTCCCATGTCATTGGAATTATTTTTGATGTGATTCTTGGTCAGAGGGCGAAGATTTTTTCCTATGACCTCTCTGTCAGGCTGGCAGTGGCAAGATGCCCCATAACTCCGTTCACCACTTGAATAGTTCACACCCAAAAGTGTACAGAGAAACCATAGCTTAGGTTACTACAAGGCTGCTCCTTTGAAATAAAAACAGTGGACACAGGCACTCTCTGATGAAAAAAGTGCATTTATTTATGTGAGTGGTACATATCCACGTTAAAGCCTCTGAAATTAGCCCTGTTTACTATTAGCATGGTCCCACCACACATATAAATAAATGTCTTATTTGGACCTGAGGGCATGTGTGTCTACATTCACATCCTTTACTGCAAAGGTGAGGTCAATTAAATAACTATATAGACAGACCCATCTACACACACACGCACACACACACACTCTTTCTTTTATTTTTGTTTTTTTTTGGTCCCTTCCCCCACCTCTCTGATGGGCACCGTGGATCAGGTGTCCCTCGGCTTCACCGTCCTCCCTCCCTCCTCTTCCGGGCCGAGTCCCTCCCCTCTCTTCTCCCGGACTCAGTCTTTCCTCCAACCCTGCACACACACTCACACACATACACATCAATATATCAATTTATAAAAATATTTAAACATATATTTTAATTATCTACATAACAATGTGTGCATATATATTAAGTATGTGTTTATATATGTATTTAGACATATATAACATACAAAATTACTTACTTATATACACATTTAATTATACAAATCCATTTAAAATGTATATGGATATCAAAAATGACACATTCATATTTATATATAAAATATATTTTATATTTACTATATATTGAGAATATGTACATTCATGTATATATACAATACTTACCTAGCCCAAACACTTCTACTGCGACAGGTAAAGCAGGTCCTACTCCCAGTCAATAATGTTGGCCCAGCAGTGCGTTATATGGTGCTGGGTGCCGGAGATTCCGGTGTAGCAGCACATGCAGAGCTGCACTCTCCCCCACCTCATACGTCACTCTACTAAGCCACAGCATTATGGGGAGGTGGAGCTGTGCAAGAAAACATTGGTATCCCCACCAAGGTCTCGTAAAAAATGTAGCTGGGTGTCACCCCCTTTGTTCTGCTGTGGGCCACTGTGGGTGTGGGACTGGGTGGCACTGCCTGTCTCTGCCCTATCTAGGGGTTCGGTGGGACAGGTACATAAACAGAATAACTAAGGGTAAAAAAAATCTAAAATTAACTAAGCACACATGGGTAGTTGGAAAGTAATAAAAAGTAAAAATAAAGTTGAAAAAGATCAGAATGGGAAGGATTGGATGTAATGTCTTCTAGATAATTGTCGCAAACATTTACATTAAATAAAACAGCAGCTACATTTACGAGAAGGCACCACGCTTACTTTATAAGGGACCTATTGCACCCCAAAGCAACATAAATATTGCCAGGTCTTCTGTAAAGTGGGCTAAAAGTACTCCCCTTTAAAAACCAGGGTATAGGGTAGGGGTGGGCATAACTAGTGGCGGTTCACTCCGCAGAAAAAATTAAAAGCTCTACGAGATTCTGTGACATTTGGTCGACAGGTGCAAAATATGCATGTTGCGCTGCTCAAGTTGCAATTTAGTGTCAGTAGAGAGATCAACGCTGAAAAATCACTGTGAATTGCGCCATGGGGTGCACAAGGGCGCGCAGCGATTCAAGTTGATTTTGCTGCTTCTCGAGTAGAAAATCTACTTAAACAGCAGCAAATCTACTTGAGAAATAGCTCACTAACCGTGACCACTTGCGACCAGCTGTGACTGCCCAGGTTAGAAAATGGTGCTATGGGACACCAAATCTCATTCACATTTTGGAGCCTTTTGGGAATAAATTCCGCCATGAGATAATTGGCGCAAATGGAGTTGCCAAATTCTGCTAAATCCGCAGAAGGAATAAAACATTCCACCACCCCTAATAAAGGATTGCCTCTGTCATAAGATTTCCTTAGTGAGAGCTGGATTTACAGTCTCTTGAAGATTAGGGGGTCCCACAAAATTAAAATAAACCGGAATAATACAGGCAGACTTCAAGGATGTTGGAAAAATGGCAGGGAAGGGACAGCTCTACATGCAAAAAGGAATTTTATTTGATGAGTGGAAGCTCTATTGTGCAGAGTTTTTTCTGCTGTATATTTAGTAGCCTTTTGAAGTAACTAACTACAATTCCCATCATACTATCTCACTGATGATGCAGCAGAAACATTAAAAACATCTCTGTGTTATAAATAGAGGCTATCACAAACAACCTGTTTGTTTTCTTCCTGCTACATTTGGACAGATAAGAAGCCTTTTGCTGCCCATGCATTCTGCAGCCTTTTGATATTTTCTTCCAAGTTCCCCAGCGTTATGTTGGTTTGTCCTCTACATGCCCCAGCAATATTTTAGTCCAGTTTCTCCCATGCAGTGCACTGTGTCAACCATCTGCCTTTATAAGTTAATTTGTATCTCTTTAGCTTAAACTTTGCCTTTCTTCATTGCATTTGTTGGTGGAGCACTATTGAATGCCTTTGTATTTATGCTACTGAAGTTTTCAATTTGCTGGTAAAACAATTTCCCCTACATGTGGAAAGAAATGTAAACGATTCTGAGAATGGCCGAGGTAATGAAATAGATAAAGATGAAGCAGGTAGATTGAACTCGTGAATTTTTGTTAACTTTATTTCTAACTCTACACAAAAAGCCTTTTCTTCATCATTGCAACATGACGCTTTAGAAATTGGCATCTCTGTTGCTAAGGACTTTGTAGATACTTTATTTAAGCCTACTAAATTCGCGGGTTAACAGTCTAATCAGCTGGGCCAGTCCTTGGGGTGGAGTGCAAATTCAGACATCTAAACATTTGGTACCCATGAATGATTCAGAAGTCGACCGTGGCAGTTCAAATTCGTGTATTGATGATGACATCAGATTGCAGTCTCTTTCCTCTAGCAAAGAGGTGATATCTGGTGATTTCTGGTGCAAATAGAAGATCGTCTGATTTATTGGCTGGTAGACTTGATCTGGATACGATTGAAATCTATGCTGACAAGACTATTTATTTTACAGAGATGATATTAACACTAGCATATTACATTTCACAATGTAATTCACACAGCCCTTCACTTCTGTAATACATTTGGAACATTCAGACATGGTCTCTTCTCAATAAATGGAGTAGCTGGGATTTGTATGGATATCAAAGAAAGAGGTGCTTCAAAACCCAGAAACATGGGGGAATAATTACAAGCCCCTATCTCCACAGCAATGTAACTTTTAGTGACGTTCCCGTGGCGATATGTTCTTTGCTTTATTTACAAGGCAGCGTTAAGCCAATGTGGCTTAATGCTGCTTTGTAAATAAGGCTCCCTTTCACGCTATACTTAGCTCGAAAGGGGTGGGCAAAGGGTGTTACAGTGGGCGTTCCACCGCAACACCCATTGATTTTGATGCTGCCCCATATTTACAAGGGCGGCGTAAATATAGAGCAGCACCAAAATTAAGACCAGGGAAAACCTGGGCCTAAACAGACTCAACGAGAAGAAATGTTTAATTTCTCCTCGTTCTTGCTGTTTCCATGTGTGCTCCGTTGTGCAGCACACATGGAAACAGCAAAGGCCTTTGTCTGTCTATGTGCAGGAAGGTGTAATGTAATGTAATGTAATTTGGTATTTGTAAAGTGCAACTGCCACTCTGCGAGGAGCATCCTGGCGCTGGTTAATTGGAGGTGAGAGTGGGCCCTAAAGATACTAAATAAGCGAGAGGCATAATTCGTCTGGGGCAATAAATACACAAGTCTTCAAAGCCTTCCTGAATTGAATTTCTGATTTCAATAGCCTTAGATGAGGTGGTAGTAGGTTCCAGGCTTTGGTCCCAAGAACGGCCACTGTCTTTCCTCCTTTCATTTTATATCTGAAAGTGGGGGGTTTCAGAAGGTTAGCAGATGATGATCTGAGAGCCCTAGTTGTGATGTATGGAGTGAACCGTGCTGCGAGGTACTAAGGACGCAAGTTAAGCCTGGGTCTAAAGGTGATTAAGAGGATTTTAAAAAGAATCCTCTTGTGCAACTGAAGCCAGTGAAGACGTTTTAGTGCTGCAGATGCTGAGGATCTTCATGGGGGTTTGAGCACAAGATGTGCCACAACGTGGTGAACCACTTGTAGTTTTTTTAGTATTGCTTTGTTGGCTCCAGCCAGAAGGCTGTTGCAATAGTCTAAACACGAGAGAATCAGGGCCACTGCCACTGATTTCCTTGCGGCAATCAGGACAAAATCAAAGAATTTTTTGGGCGATTTAATAAGGCTAAAGCATGTCCCTGCTACAGCTGTAGCATGAGGGAGGAAAGAGAGCGTAGTATCAAATTGTACTCCCAAATTCTTGGCCACCTTGACTATGTCTGGTGGTGGAGTGGTTCTCTCGGGCCACTATTTGCAGGGCTGGAACAGAACATCTTTCCCTATAGGAAGGATTTCCGTTTTGTTCGTGTTGCATCTCAGGTGGTTGTCTCTCATCCACTGGACGCATGGTCATGAACTCCATCCACTCTGGATCACCGTCAGACCCTTGCCCTCACCACGTGTTCAACAAAGCAGACGCAACCATCGCACCCCAACTGCGGAAGGTCATCAACGCCTCCATCGAGACAGCCACATTCCCGGACAGCTGGAAGCACGCCGAAATCAACACCCTCCTCAAGAAGCCCAAGGCGGACCCCAAGGACCTCAAGAACTTCCGACCCATCTCCCTCCTCCCATCGCCGACGAAAGTTATCGAGAAAATCGTCAACGCGCAACTAACCCGCCACCTCGAAGACAACAACATCTGGACCCGTCCCAGTCCGGGTTCAGACGAAACCACAGCACTGAAACAGCCCTCATCGCCGCCACAGATGACATCAGGTGACAACTCGACAACGGCGAAACTTCAGCCCTCATCCTCCTGGACCTTTCGGCCGCCTTTGACACGGTCTGCCATCGCACCCTAAAAACACGCCGTCAAGAAGCCGGGATCCATGAGAAAGCCCTCAGCTGGACCACATCCTTCCACTCCGGCAGAACCCAGAGAGTCCGACTCCCACCCTTCCTATCCGAAGCCACCGACATCATCTGCGGCGTACCCCAGGGATCATCACTCAGCCCGACGCTGTTCAACATCTACATGGCCCCCCTCGCACAAGTAGCCCGTCAGCACAACCTCAGCATCATCTCCTACGCCGACGACACCCAGCTCATCCTCTCCCTCACCAAGGACCCGCACACCGCCAAAACAAACCTCCACGAGGGAATGAAGGCCGTTGCCGAATGGATGCAGAGCAGCCGTCTGAAACTTAACTCGGACAAGACAGAGGTCCTCATCCTCGGATCCACCCCCTCGGCCTGGGACGACTCGTGGGGGCCTACAACGCTGGGAATGGCACCCACACCTACCGACCACACACGCAACCTCGGATTCGTCCTCGACTCCTCCCTATCCATGTCGAAGCAGATCAACGCCGTCTCCTCCTCCTGCTACAACACCCTCCGCATGCTCCGCAGGATCTACAAGTGGATCCCGTCCGAAACAAGGAGAACTGTTACACAGGCCCTCGTCAGCAGCAGGCTGGACTACGGCAACGCACTCTACGCAGGAATCCCAGCCAAACACCTGCATCGACTACAACGCACCCAAAATGCCTCCGCACGTCTGATCCTCGACGTACTCCGACGCAGCCACATCACCCCCCCACCTGAAAGACCTGCACTGTCTCCCCGTCGACAAGAGGATCACCTTCAAACTCCTCACCCATGCACACAAAGCACTCCACAACACCGGACCAGCCTACCTGAACGACAGACTCAACTTCTACACCCCCACCTGCCAGCTCCGCTCAGCAAACCTCGTCCTCGCGGCCGTCCCCCGCATCCAACAAAAGACCACCGGCAGCAGATCATTCTCCTACCTCACCGCCAAGACCTGGAATACCCTCCCCACCCACCTACGGCAGACCCAGACCTGCTCACCTTCAGAAGACATCTCAAGACCTGGCTCTTCGAGCAGTAGCGGTTTCCCCCCTCCCTTCAGTGCCTTGAGACCCTCACGGGTAAGTAGTGTGTTTTACAAATTCCTTGATTGATTGATTGGAGGACAGCAGATAGGCAGCTTTTAAAGTTGTATTCAGCATCTGTGGAAATGTTATCTACTGAAAGAATCATATGGGTATCGTCTGTGTATGATGTAACTTCGATCCCAAATGATCCAATCAGAGAGATGAGCGGGGTTATATAAATGTTAAACAGCAATGAGCTCAATGAAGAGCCCTGAGGGACACCTGTTGTTATGTTGCGTTCTACTGAAAGGAACGTACCAAGGGTAACCGCTTGTCTGTGGTTGGTGAGAAAGGATTTAATCCATTCCAACACAATACCAGAGATGCCGCTGCATTTGAGATGCCTCAGAAGAATGTTGTGTGAAATGGTATCGAACGCAGCCAACAAGTCTAATAAAATCAGAACCGCTTTCCTCCCCTTGTTGGGAATAGTTTTTAAAGTGTCGGTTATCTCCAGGAGGGCTGTTTCTGTGGAGTGCTTTGGGCGAAATCCAGATTGTTGTGGATGAAGGATATTAAAATCTTCGATGAATTTGGTTAGTTCCTTATGGGCAAATTTCTTAGTTATTTTACCCAGTAGGGGAAGTAGAGAAATAGGGCGGAGGTTTGAAAGTACCGAAGGATCGATGCTTTGTTTCTTTTTTAGAGGTTTTACCAGTGCAATCTTCCACTCGTCTGGAACTATGCCTGCGCTAAGGGAGGAATTGACTATTTGGTTTATGATAGGATTGACCGTATCTATGATTTTATGAAGAATCATAGGATGACAGGCATCCAAAGGTGAGCCTGATTTGCATGTTCCTATGGCCTCACGGGTCTGTTCTAGTGAGACTGGTTCAAAAGTTCGGATGGAGCAGGCGGGGACTTGATCCTGGTCATGAGCAGGCGCCACTGGGAAATTTTTCAGAATTTTTTGCATTTTTTCCTCGAAGAATACTGAAATGTTATCACACAGTTTTTGCGAGGAGGGTAGATCCTTCTGCTGCGCTTTGGGGTTTGTAAATTACTTCACGACCGAAAAGATAACTTTTTGTCTTGATTAGCTTCCTGTATTTTTTTTGTGAAGTATTCTTTTTTGGAAAGTTTGATCTGATGATGATAAAGAATTCTACTATTTCCATACACTATTTTTTGTTCAGCCTCATACGATTTTCTCCATTTCCGCTCGTGTTTTTTACATAGCAAATGTGCTTGTGCCAACGCGGGCGTGAACCAGGGGACCTTCTGGGTTTTTGGTTACTTGTGCTTGCCGGGCTTCTCTGGAGGAGTAAGTTTGTTGCATACAGTGGTTATCCAAGAGTGAAAAAGACGTGAGTCTAGTCCTGTGTTCCCTGTCAGAGCGGGGTTTGGGCCCGGGCCAAGGATGCTAGCTTGGAATTAACAGCTAATTGTACCCATTTGCGCCCCCGTTGGGGTTCGGGGGATGACTTGTCAGGGTGGATCTTCTGGGGGGTTCTAAGTGTAAGAGGGACAAAGAAATGATCTGACCATAACTGCGGGGAGGAGATGTCGACCGATAACCAGGCCAGATTGGAACAGACCTCATCCAAGGTGTGGCCCGCCTGGTGCGTTGGACCCTCCACCAGTTGGTACAGCGAGAGTAGTTCAATAGTTTGGAGAAAGATCTCTGTTCCTGGATCAGTTCTACCTTCTAAGTGAAGGTTAAAAAAATCCCCTAACAGAGTAAATTTGGCGTATTTGAGCAGGAGATAACTCAAGGTATCCCCAAGTGAATCTGTAAAGGTGGTGCTCTGACCCAGTGGACGGTAAATCAGGGCTCCTGAAAAGGACATGGAGGCATTAAGGGAGAGACAAAAGCCAAGGCTTTCTGTTCCTTTGATTGTATCTAGATCAAAATAAATACAATGAAACATGTCCCGTAGGATAATGACCAGACCCCCTCCTCTGCCAACCCTTCTATCTTTCTTATAGATCGTATAACCGGGTGGGAGGGCGACGGCAACGTCTGGGCTACACCAATCTTTCAGCCATGTCTCGGTGACACATAACAAGTCTAGCTGTTGATCTATAATTAGGTCCCTAACATCTTGACCATGCTTGCTCATTGATCTGGCATTAATTAGGCCTCCTTTAAGTTGAGCATTGCAAGGTTGAGCTGGGTTTGTTATCCGGGGTGGAAAACTCGATGGGAAGGTGAGTCCTGCAATAGTAGCAGGAGCAGGCCCCTGTTATTTTGTCCAGAGGCATTAAACACTTACAGTGTCCCCTGCTATTGAGGCGCTTGAGTGCCTCAGCTGTGTACCTTCCTGCACATAAACAATCTTCCCCTCAACGCAGACATCCTTGCACTATGGTGCCTGTGTTGGCGCTAGGCTCCTAAAGTTACCGCCAGCTCAGGGAGAAAAACAGGGCTGCACCATATTGTTGTAAATATGGTGCAGCCCTGTGTTTCAGAAGTGTTTGAGCATGACGTTAAGCCAAGGAGGCTAATGCCACGCTCCACCACTTCTCTAGTAAATATGCCCCATAGTTTCAAGGAAGAAATAGAATCAGTCTTGAAGTTTCAAGAGTTATCCCTGAGGTAACTAGTGGGGCTGGTGTGTATCCTCCTGTTCTCCTCATTTCAGGTGATCTTTCTGTTTCAACACCATTACCGACCTCTATAGATGTTAAAAATAAGGCATTTACAGAGAGGCCCATTATAGTCAGACATCATTTCCTTAGATTCCAAAGCCAGGGACAAGTTAGTCTGGTAGATGGATCACATCAAAACGTGGTCCATTTTCTCTGCAAGCCTCAGATCTAATGTTAGAATTCATTGTTAAACTCTGAGGAAGGAGGGCCTGATGTGGCAACATCTTCATTGGAGGAGAATGGTGTGCTCAATGTATATAAATTGTTTAGAGCTTCTTGCAGGCTTCCTTGGGATCCAGAGTTTTGTGAAAGAAAAAGTGCCCAATTCTTCTGTACATGGACAATTTAACAGCATTGATACATATATATCGACTTGGGGTACAGGTTGAAGCCTCCAGCAGAGATAGCAAAACTACTATGGAAATTTTGCTTAGCCGTGGGGATTTCACTAAAAGCGGAGTACCTTCCAGGCCCGTGCAACATTGTGGCTGACTGGTATTTCAGGAAAAGTTTAAATCACTGTGACTGGTGTTTACAGCAAGGGTCTTTCGATCCTTTGAGAAATTCTGGGGTCCTTTTGAGAGAGACCTTTTGGCTGTCAATTCTTTATTGTTTCGTCAGCTGGAGGCCAGTTCCAGATGCAGTGGCGATAGATCTTTTTCTTCGGGATAGGTCTTGTGCATCCATTACACTTTCCCTCATTTTTCAATGATATCCAGATGTCTTGTGCAGATCCCCAGGCAGATGGCTCATATTGTTCTGGTAACGCCTCTATGGAGGGCACAGTCTTCATTCCCTTCACTGATAAAATTGTCTATAAACTTTCTGGTCTTGTAGGTGATTTGACAAAGGGACCACAGAACAAGCCAGGTATGTTTGAAGAGGGGTTTATTTCTTCTTGATTTTCCCCCTACTGTGAGGTAACTTTAGGCAGTTGAATGGGAAAACAACAGAATAAATGTAAAATTCTTTGCAACAGGGCAGGCGTCACAGGGCAGATTGGTCCGTTTTCCCTCCTGGTCCTCTCCTCAAGCCCTTGACTATCGTGGCTTCTGGGTCCACTCGGTCACTTCCACAGGTCCATTGGTTGCAAGGGAGTGAAATAAAACAAATCATCTAGGAATTACTGGCAAGCTATAGGTATTTCTTATACGTGCTAACATCACCAGAACAAAAGAAACATAACGGGCAGTGAGGGAGGGGCGTGAGGGAAAGCGGCGTGGTGTAGATGAAACAATAAAAATAATTTGACACACGCATGACTTAGTTCCCCATGCCTCCCCACCACCCCCACAAAAATGACCCTCCTAAGGGTATTATTATTATTATTATTATTATTATTCTGAGTTTTATATAGCGCCTGGTTACCAATAGGCATCCCAGCGCTTACCGGCACATAACACTACTACAAGAATGCAGGGATTATACGAGAAACAGAAAAGTTTTTAAAAGTTTACGAAACCGAAGAAGACTAGCTTCCGAGCGCAGTTGTAGGGGCAATGAATTCCACAAAGAGGCCACATTTATTGAAAACCTTCTGCCACCGGTTCTTGCCTTTTTCACCCTGCTAACCTGAAGGAGATGTTGATGGTCAGAGCGGAGAGAACGAGGGGCCTTGTAAGGCTGGACCATCTCCTCCAAAATAGGTGGACCTACCCCATGCAGAACTTTGTGGGCGATGCAAAGTGACTTGAATTTCACCCTGTCCCTCACCGGGAGCCAGTGCAGTGCCCTCAATGCCGGGCGAGCAGATTGACGCCTAGGGAGACCCGTCAGAAGCCTAGCAGCCGCGTTCTGCACTTGCTGTAGTTTATTCAGGGTAGATTCGGGAGCACCCAGGAAAAGCGCATTGCTGAAATCCAGCCGCGAGATGATAAGTCCCTGGATGAGAAGCCTACGAGTGGCCACTGGGAGCAGAGGCAGAATCTTCTGGGCTGAGCGGAGCAGGCCAAAGCACACGCCAGCAGTCTTTTTGGCATGGGTTTTAAAAGATAGGTCCTGCTCCAGCCATACCCCCAGGCTCTTGATCTCCAGCTTGGGGGGGGGTACCGGTCCCAGACAGTCTGGCCAGCTGCTGGGGGACAGAGATGGAGAAGAGTTCCCCAGCAGCATCAATTCCGTCTTGGAGCCATTTAACTTTAGGGCTGAGCTGCACATCCACGTGTAGATCTTTTCAAGACACGTGTGCAGCCGGTCGGGATGGTGCGCCGACTGGGAAAGGCCTACCACCAGCTGAGTATCATCAGCATAACTGATGATTTTAATACCCAGCGGCAGTACCACACTCTCCAGGGGGGCCATGTAAACGTTAAATAAGGTAGGGCTCAATGAAGAGCCCTGTGGCACACCACACTGGAGAGGGGATGAAGATGATTTTTCCTGGCCTTCCCATACCTCAAATGAGCGACCTTCCAAGAAGGAAGCGAACCATTTGAGGGCCAGACCCGTGATCCCCACCCCCGACAGCCGTTGGAGAAGCACCTGATGGTCCACGGTGTCAAAAGCAGCGCTGAGATCCAGGAGGATCACTGCCACTGAACCTCCCGAATCCAGCATGCTCCTCGCATTCTCCACGACCGCCAGCAGGGCGGTGTCAGTCCCCTGACCGGGGCGAAAACCCGTTTGGGAGTCGCCCAGAAGGGAATTGGTTTCCAAGAAGTCCGAAAGGCGGCTGTTCACCAGCTTCTCAGCCACCTTACTGATACCCGGCAGCAAGGAGATGGGCCGAACGTTAGCGAGATCGGCGGGATCAAGGTTAGGTTTTTTCAAAAGGGCCTTAACCACCGCCCCTTTCCAACTGGGGGGAACTACCCCCTGGACGAGAGACAAGTTTATCAGGTCCGTCACAGGGCCACCGATTGTAGATGACACCTGTTTGAGATATTTAATAGGTACTGGGTCTTTCGGGGAGCCGCTCTTCATAGACCCCAGAACCGCCAAAACTTCCTCCTTAGTGACCGGACCAAGGGAGGCCAGCTCCACCGATTGCAACTTAAGTTGGGAGGTGGAATTATCCTCCAAGGAAGAGACCTCACCTGGCCGGGGAAGGGAAGCCAATATATTGTCAATTTTGCTTTTAAAAAACGAGGCCAGTTCTATACATTTTTTGCGAGGGTCCTCGTGGAAAACCTGAGGATCGGGGGCATTCAGTAGCTCCTTAATAACCCTGAATGACTCTTTAGAAGAGTTGGCCGCCGAGCCTATACGCTCTTCAAAGAATCCTGATTTTGCCACCCGAATAGCGGATTTATACCTGCTCAGGGCCACACGATATTCTTTACGACTCGCCTCACTCCAGTCTCTCCTCCAGGACCGCTCTAGCCTCTTGCATCCCTTCCTCAGGGTTCTCAGTTCTGGCGAATACCAAGGTGCAGAGCCCACTCTCTTCCCCCTCGTAAGTTGTTTCTTTTTGGGTAGGAGAGTGTCCAAAGAATCCACGAGCCAGGTATGAAGATTCGCATCAGCAACTATTGGGTTAGCTCCCAGAGGGGGCTGCGTGGCCTCCAGGTGTGCGACCCAGGGGTCAACTGGGAGCCTCGACCAGGCTCTCTCCAGGGTGTGAACCCTTGAGACCACCGCAGTTGGGCTATCGAATTGCCATGTCGCGGACACCAAAAAGTGGTCTGTCCAAGGCAGGGCAAGAGCCGGAGATGGAATAAGATGGTCCAAGTTGGAAAGTATGGGATCAAGCAGGTGGCCCTTCTCATGGGTCATGCCCGAGTTGGCCAGATTAATTCCAAAAGACTTAAGATCATCGAGCAAATCGACTCCCGCGGCATTGGTGGGGTCCTCAAGATGGATATTAAAATCCCCGAGGACAACAAAGTTGGCAGTTGAAGAGGCAAGGAGTGCAGTAGTTTCAAGAAGAGAATTAGGGAAGCTACCCAAGGGTCCAGGAGGGCGGTAAATCAACAAACCTACCAAAGACACTGTAGGTGACAACCGAAGGGAGAACTGTAAGCTCTCACAATCAGTCACCCCTCCATTCTGAATCTTACAAGCAAGCGTGTCTCTGTAGAGAACTGCAATTCCTCCTCCCCTCCCTTTAGGTCTATCAAGATGGACCATGTGAAAGCCCGGGGGGAGTGCTCTGACCATGTCAGGACCAGAGCTGGGGGAGAGCCAGGTCTCAGTAAGATACAACACATCCAACTCGTGGTCTAGGATAAGTGAGTTAATTTCAATGGCATGGCTCGGCAAGGACCGGCAGTTTAATAAAGCCATGGAAAGAACAGATTTCACAGCCACTGAATTGTGGCCGGAGGGGCAGGCTCTACACGGTAAAAACGGAATAGTTCCCATCTGTGCAAAGCTACAACTAATAGGGTGGGGCGGACGCAAAGTCAATAGGGCGTCCCTCCCATATCGAAGCCTAGTAGTAAATGGCGCCACAGAGTCGGGCATGATGGCAGGCCCTAGGCCCGTCCGGGCCCGGACGGGCACAGACGGGCACAGACGGGCTCAACTCTGGCGTAACTCCGGCGTCAATTCGGCGTCCCCGCAGCGCGTGACCGCGGCGCGTTGGCATGGGTACCTATATACTGAACCAGCAAGGTAGAGAAAGGACTGATTGCGCGCTTCTTCCCCTCAACAAAGATGGCCGCCTCGAGAGAGGGCGAAGGACCCGCAAAGAGCGGTGAGTTGACCAATTAGGGTGCAAGCTAAGATGGCAGAGGTGGGGGTATGTGGGCCAGGCAGTTTTAAAAACAAGGAATAAATGTCCAAAATAAAATAAAAGAAATACAAAAAACGGGAGCTTAAAAACACGCAAGCTGGCACTCCACGCACAGTTCTCCTAATAGCGCCACACGCTGGTAAAGGACGCACTGAGCAGAGTTGCCTACCTATATACTGAACCAGCAAGGTAGAGAAAGGACTGATTGCGCGCTGCTTCCCCTCAACAAAGATGGCCGCCTCGAGAGAGGGCGAAGGACCCGCAAAGAGCGGTGAGTTGACCAATTAGGGTGCAAGCTAAGATGGCAGAGGTGGGGGTATGTGGGCCAGGCAGTTTTAAAAACAAGGAATAAATGTCCAAAATAAAATAAAAGAAATACAAAAAACGGGAGCTTAAAAACACGCGAGCTGGCACTCCACGCACAGTTCTCCTAATAGCGCCACACGCTGGTACGCTGGTACTCGCCTTGAACCATGGCCCGTGTCCATGGCTGTGGAGTAGGGACCTGGGGTGTCCTCTCTCCTCGATGAGCCACCAGGCTTGGTCCGATGTACAACGCACTCTCTTGGGTCTCCGCCCTCTCCTCGCCGTCGTCCTCGTCCTCTTTCTCCGGTTCATCCTGCTCGCTCCTCGGTTCTCCTCCTGCCTTCTCCAGTTCCGCTCTCTCCCCTTCTGGTCCTGTCTCACCACGTTTTTATCTCGTCCCCCGCCGATGACATCAGGAGGTCTTCCTTGGATTCGCCTGCCGATGCTAGACCACTCACCTCTTCCGGTCTGCTGAGGGAAACGGCACTCTCCTTTGAGCACTTCCGGTGTGCTCCGTGTCTCTCCTCCTCACAGGTCTTTTTGCCATTTTTCTCTCACTGAACAATAAATCCAGAGGGTTCACTTCATGAACTGTTGCTTCGGTGCAGGCTCATCCTTCTGGCCTAGAACCCATCATGGAATTCTGTCACATCCCAGGTCTGTTTTTCTCCTTATCAAACCCTTGTGGGCTCATGGAACAACTAAATCTTATAGATCAGTCTGGGAGAGGTGGTGCAGTTGGTGGCTAGAGAGGAGTATTGATCCTGTTTCGGAGGGTGGCACCTCAGTTCTCAGTTTCTTAGCCTATTTTGCAGCCCAACAGAAATCATATTGTATCATTAATGGGTATAGGTCAGCCATTTCTGAAGGTCATAGGAAAGTCAATAATAAGCTGGTGGGGGAGCATCCGTTAGTATGCAGTCTGTTTAAAGAGATTAGGTATGGGAATCTCCGAAACCCTTGCTACTCAACTTATTTCAATTATTTAAAACCTGACTAGATAATGATTCTCTTCTGTTAAAAATGTTGTCTACCAAACTGATCATGTTACTCTGCTTTGTATCCTTTAGACAGGCATCTGATGATAGATCATTAGACATTATTCCAAAGCATTTTTCTTCAACTACTGGCTATTTCACAACCAAGAGATCTAAGTCAGCCTCTACAGTGGTTGAGTACCCTTTTCTTTCTATTTACAACCTAAGTTGGGTGTTGTACGAAGTACCAAGCTATATGTACATGTAACTAGGGAACTGAGAATGTCCTCTGATAAGTTGTTGGGTCTAATTTTAAGTCCTTTTCTCTAGTCTCTTTGGTTCCTATTATTCATTGAGTGATGTGGGTTATGTCACTGGCAAGAGCCGATACAGTATTCTTTGGGCCTCATTCTACCAGAGGAGCCAAGGCCTCTAAATTGTTTAGGGCTATGTCTAAGTTTGAGGACATTCTCAGATCTGCTGATTGGTCTAAAGTATCTACATTTAAGATTATCATTGCAATCCAGTAGTACATGTGCCAATGTCTGTTGCAGGTAAGCATTGAATATGCATACTAGAGCTTCCGGTTCTTATAATAAAATGAAGATTCTCCTGTCTAGTTAATGAAGGAGAGTTCTGACTTTCTAAAAGACACAGTGGCAAATATTCCACTACTTAGTAGTGACCCTCACAATTGAGAATTTTCAACTCTCTTTGGGCCCGATTCACAGAACTAACTTGAAACAAAATCCTAAACTTACTACCATTTTGGTATTCACAGAAGGCACTTACTCATTTTGGTATTCACAGAAGGCACTTACTCATTTCGGTATTCACAGAAGTTAGGAGTCCTATCTTTAGGACTCCTAAATGCCTTCTGTGAATACCGAAAGTCTTAAAGTTAGGATTTTCTCAGTTTAGGAGTAGTAAAGTTAACTTTACTACTCCTAAACTAAGAAAAATCCTAACTTTAAGATTTTCTGAAGTCACAGAAGGCATTTAGGAGTCCTAAAGTTAGGAGTCCTAACTTTACTACTCCTAAACTGAGACAAAAATCCTAACTTTAAGACTTTCAGTATTCACAGAAGGCATTTAGGAGTCCTAAAGTTAGGAGTCCTAACTTTACTTCTCCTGAACTGAGAAAAATCCTAACTTTAAGACTTTCGGTATTCACAGAAGGCATTTAGGAGTCCTAAAGTTAGGATTCCTAACTTCTGTGAATACCGAAATGAGTAAGTGCCTTCTGTGAATACCAACATGAGTAAGTGCCTTCTGTGAATACCAAAATGGTAGTAAGTTTAGTATTTTGTCTTAAGTTAGTTCTGTGAATCGGGGCCTTTGTTTGGAGCCAGTCTCATCCAGTCCAGCAAAGACCTAAGTCTATGCAATATGCTTTGCCAGAGGGATCTCTTCATACAGTCCATGAGACGGACCTCTCCAAGCGGTGGAATTCATACGGATACAACATGGACTGTAAATTTGACATCAACAAAAAGAGGCAGAGCATTTGTGGTCGTCTCTTTTTAACACAGAAAGAAACTTTCCGTATGTTTCTGTTTCTTGTTCAGTGGGGTAGCATGATGGGAATTGTACTCTAAACGGCTATTTAATAAACAGCAGGATAGAACCCGCATAATATTCACCTCTGTGTCTTTAATAAAATCAGGACTCTCCTTCCCTAACAAGCTCGAAGAATGCATTTTTCCTATGAGTGTGTGGATTCCCTTTCAGGTAAAGTTCCTTTGTGGTTGTCAGGGAAGAGGTTTACCACATGCAGCTTTTCTGCTATTTAAAAAGTTACTTTTTTGAGAAGGGAGAAGGGTTAGACACATGGCACTCTAATTTGGGGATTTGCCCATGCACAAAGTGCACCATGCGAATTTTTAACTCAATCTTTTGGAATTAATGCCATTCCAAGACACTGGTTAAACAGATGCTGTAAGAAGTATAGACAATACCCAAATTGATTGTGGAAGCATTCACAGAGCACACATGTGAGTCAGCCATGTGCTGCATTTTTAACTTTCTAAGCTAGCATTAGCTTCACAATCTCACCTGAAAGCAGCAGACACACTTAGACTGGCATGAGTTGCTAAAACCTGTGACACCAGGCACCTGGGAACACCAAACTTGAACCAGAGCTCTGAGTTGCATCGCCTTGCACAAGCCTCGAGCAAAATATGTATCATAAATCCAGGAAATGGATTAACATATTCCAAAGTGGATTTAAATTGTCATGCCATGCCAATAAGCTGCCAATCACTAAAGATTAGCCTGGCATTGTGAAGATCCGTGTCCAACAATGTACTTAAACGTTAAAAGTGTCCTGTCTAACTTTGTATCAACAACACTGCAGGGTAATGCAGAGCAAACACAGAGCAAACTATTTGCAGAGCATTATTTTTGACACGCACGTTTAGAGACAAGAATGAAATCCTTTTAAGATGTCACTGCATTCAGATAAGACCTCATGTCTTTTATCACTTACAGAAGAGAAAAACCTACATGTATAGTTTCAAAAAAAATATTACATTAACTCAGGAGGGAGAGAATGTTAACCTTTTCACCATTCTAATCCCCGGTTACCTGATACCTTTGTTCAAGCCTTTTGTAGCCTGTTCTTCTTAAAATGCAAATGTTTGCGAAGTGTATGTCCTGAGTACAGCAAAGCTCGGCACTTTAATCACACGTCCACGTGGAAGAAACGCCGTAAAATGGCATGGGAACTTGAGAATCAAAGGGTGACATAGTGGTAACTCAGTAAGTGAGTTCAAGGAAGGCTACGGGGATTTGCTTACAATCTCAAAGGCTGACATGAAGGGAAAAAGAGGGTCTGATTTAGAAACAATCCGAAAAAAATTCAAAAATCTACACTTCATTGATATTCTCCCGCATTTGATGGTTTCAGAAGCAAGGTTTAAAAAAATCACAAACTTAGTGTACACTAGTGTTTTATTATTACCCGCGTGTCCATGAATAAACCACGTGAAACATTTCGTTACTTTTTTTTCTCTTATTGACAAATATCATTCCAGGTTCGACAAAATCTTTCACCGACACCCTCTTTTATATGGGGCAGAGAGGTACAGTGTTTTTCACGTGTAATACACATCTTTACAACATACTTATTAGCATTAACTGTAGGTGAGTACATTGAGGACACGATTCAGAAAGGTGAACTTACAGTCTTGTGTAAATGGACTCTTATTCGCTATTCACAAAGAAATGATTTTAAAGTAAGTTTACGACTGTGTAGACTCATCAGTCAGGGCAGAGTACTCCGCCCATAAAAAGATAGGACAGGCCTGGCTTTTTATGTGCGGAGTTTTCCGCCCCCTCTGCTGAATCTCCGCAGTCCTAAAGTTACTATTCAATTGTTTGTGAATAGCATAAAAGAGTAAACTTACAGAAAAGTGTAAGTTTACCGTTGTGAATCCTGCCCTGAGTGTATAATCATATTGGGATTTTAGATTTGAGGCTACCCAGGCCACGGTCCTATATCTCCCACTGGAACACGTCCCACTCTTAAATGTCCGACTGTGGAAAATCCTCCATTCTTTCAGATATTCTCAGTAGCATGTTGGATGTGATGGTGTCATTGTTCATTTGCTTGGCCTGGACACCTATTTCTCAATACAATGCAGTGGTCAATAGGGTCCTGAAAGGTCCTACCCTGTTACATTAACATTAAACCTGCAGCTGGGCTGAAAGTGTAATGCATAACATTTCTAGAGACTCAAAGTCAAACTTGGGAAGGCCTAAATTTAAATTTGCAACAACCACTTTGGAGTTTGGAATAAGGGTCTTAGACCTTGATTTTGAGCCAGGCTGAGTGGAATTACCACATGGAATTCCACTCTTCCTTATTGTGAGAGTGGTTTTGTTCCGGCACCAGGTTATACTTGATTATACTGGGCAGAACCAAGAAAGCCTCTTTGTTTCCCCTTTTTTTCTGGTAAGGGGGGCATACCCTGCCACAACTCAGCTTCCCGTTCCCTCTTCAACTGCCCCCAACCGCTTCCCTCCACCTCACTCCAGACAGAGCTGGCAACATACATTGACCACTTGCTCAGAGCAGGTGGTAAATAGATGCTTCAAACCCCACACAACTGGGAATTCCATGGTGTTTTAGGAGCTATAAATCTGGGCCCTCGTTGTTATTCCCCATTCCAGGGATTTAACTCATAATTGCACAGTACTAGTGTGTAGCTACTCCAAGGTAATGAAAGATTTGCATGCAAAGTTTGCACCCATCAGCACTGTACAACTTGTAATCGGGACGTTAGCCGGCTTTAAGTCAGTTATTGTGCTCAGCAAAAATGGAGGTTCCGGTGCTCCCAACTTTGACTTGAGGCTCACCCTGCCTAAAGATTGGCAGATGTTATTTTCTAAAAAAATTCCCCATTTGGGAAGCAGATAGTGCAACTTTTATTCCACAAAAAATACAGAGTTTAAACATGCCACTGCGTGGGGCGCCTGTTTATAATGCATTAATGCTTTTAATGGTCCAACCATGTGGAACTCGCACTGCTTAGAATCTCTCCTGCATATTCCAGCTTTGTGTGGTACTTACAAGGGACACACCAAGCGATTATTGGACAGGTGATGTTATATTACTCCACTGGAATTAAATGTAGATATGAGAAAAGAAAGTGTGGGGCAATATGTTATTCTAGATTTAGCAGCCCCAAAGGTGTTACCAATTTAATTTCCATTTCTGCAGTTGCCCGACATCATTTTATCCCTATGTGTATATGTGCCCGAAAAACCTATCAAGCTGCTAATTTCATTGTTGAAGATAATCTCTTAATTATATATGGAATGCACCCTATATTTGATGCTAGTCCTTCTAGAAAGGAAAGCAAAATTGTATCGATCTGTAGTTGACCCATATTTTCTAACTTGGTTTCTCAATCTCGTTCAAGAAAATTCGTTTATAACGTTCATGAATGGACTACAAGTCTCAGGTTTCAAAGGACAGTAAGAGATAGAGCAAGACAAGTAAGAAGGGATAGAAGAGGGGAGCAGATAGTTGTGGGTTTAGTGTGAGAATGAAAGCACCTGCTTGACGGATCACACACCACAGTTCTCCTGAAATTAGGTAAATGTTGCCATATGTGGCGATGTTAACCCTGACTTTGTCTCTTGCCCTCTTGCTGGGAATTCATGAACCCAGCCTTCTGGAGAGGGTGGTGTTGATGTTTTCACAACCACAAAACAGTTTTCAAGACACCGGCTGTCCCTTTTCAAAGCCAGGTATCTTGTAATTGGGTTGGTGTTTCCAGGCCTTGCTGTGTCTGTGTCAAGTGATTTACGCCAGCTTCACTGAATGCACGAGGTCAGTTACATCTCTATGACAGGTGCAGAATGGATCGAGGGACCTTATGTTAAAAGAATGCATTAGGTACAATTTACCATATGCATTCTTATTTTGCAAACACACCTATGGATGGTTAGGTTGTGTTCACAAAATACAAAAACGAACTAGGTCGCAGTTCATTCTGCCTTATAAATATTAACGAAGTAGTTCGCAAATTGAGACTCTTAATGATTGGCCACAATCACAGGCATGGTAGTCTTCTGGAGTCATCAAACCATCTATGCTTGCTTCAAAATAAAGCAATCTTTAAAAAAAAATGCAGCCCTTTTTCAGTTGCATAACATTAATACATACCTTAAGAAATCGGTTTTTGAAAGGGTTGCCCATGTAACACCCCCTCAAATATCCATTATTAGTGTTCCACTATTACTTACAGCAGAACGGCAGTGGAGTATCGGCCTATTTTCTTTCTTACTTTTGAGTTCAGTTCATTTACTTTGTAACTTAAATTACACGTTTATTAAAATAGCTGGTGTTAGACAACTAAGAGTGCCTATGGGCTTTGACATCTTGAAGAATTTCTCATTGGTATCTCCTCAAAGTGGGAGGACTGTAATGGGAGGCATTAATGGTGTTGATAAGCTGACTACTGACACACGTTACTTCTCACTGCTAGTGTAACGGTTCCTCGTTGGAGTCTTTGGTTACCTTCCTTGTAGGCTAGAACGTTCTCTTCCACTGAACACCATTACTTGGTATAAACAGGATCATCCCTGAGGGCGATTGTAACTTTTATGACTAGGCCAGGGAAAAAGAAATAATATATTTTGGAAAGAAAAATAGGACTATTCAATGTCTTTTCTTTAGTGCTTCTGCCCCAAAATGCACTTAACCCTTGTAAACACGAGAGTATTCTTTTGCAAGAAAGAAGAATACAGACAGACATTTCTACTTTTCAAGAAAACGGAGTTTGTAATCAAAGCCCCTTGATTTTTGGAGGGAAATCCCTATTTAAAAAAATTAGGGGCATTTTATCAAGAAAAGGCGGTAAAAGTATCGCCGCTTTAGCGGCAGAAAACTGCCGCTAAAGCGGCGATAATGGGCTTGATAATATGCCCTTGAGAATTCCCATAGAAGCCCATGTTCAGGTGTCAACATGGGCTTCTATTGGAATTCTCTGCGGCATATTATCAAGCCCATTATCGCCGCTTTAGCGGCAGTTTTCTGACACTAAAGCGGCGATAATTTTAATGCTGTGCTTGATAATATGCCCCTGAGGGTTTAATTTGTACCAGTGGTTGAAGGTGTTAGGTATCGGCACATTTGTTGGGGGCAGGGACTTGTTTATCATGATATTTTATTTCAGTGAAAGTAAGAGAAAGGGAGAAAATGGAGAAAGGAAGAGGAGAGGGAACCACGGATAAAGGGAGAATGCAGTATAAATAGAAACTTATAAAATGACATAAAAGAACAGGAAGAGTAGGGTGGTGGGGAGAAAAGCATGACGTGGAATGAAATCAAGTCATCTCTGATACGCCCCCTAGCAATAGCTTTGGTTCCCTGCACTTTTTGGTGTAATGAGCACTGGAATGGGTACCATTTTCATAGGTGAAAGGACACTGTCTAAAGCTTGTAGATTACACTCATTTCTTCTTATTTAGTGTGTTTCAGGATGCCATCTTTTTCAGATATTTTAAAATCAAAGACAAACTTGTGTAATTGTATTGCACACATTTAATTTTGTGAGCTCACAAGGCTTTCACACACCAGGGATTTTTCTCTGTGAAAGGGCATGCCTTCACAGGTAAGAAAATGCAAAAATGCGATCTACTGCCCTTGCCAAACGTGCTTGAGATGATTGGTGAGTGACTGGCTACAGCTCTGATTGTGTGTCCAATGTCAATGTGCAAGAATTAAAGAATATTGAAATGACATGTTTAAGCCTACATTAAGCACAAGAGGGGGCTTGTTTTCATTTTAGTCAAAGGGACAATGTTTTTTGTGAAATACATCTCGTTCAATTATGAAATAACTCATTTTTGGCAGCCTTTAAGAATTCACAAACATCATGAAGACCTGTACATTATCCAAGGCCACCCATGTCCAACGGTTTTCCCATCCCAGCAGCCCTGTCATGTCAGTTTACCTTCTGGAACATCAAATGTGCTCTGTAGAAGGGGAAAAGGGTATGTGGGGGTCAGGAGTCGGGCATGAAGCTTTATAAGTTGTTAAATGTTAATATAAAGCAATTTCATATATTTAAAAATAAATAAAAAGCTGCAGCACTATTAATTACATTTTGAATTAAGTATTTATAAGTAAAATATATGAAAATGAATTAAAATTATTTTTCTAAAAAGTAAGTTAAAAAACTACATTCTCCCCTAAAGTAAAAATAGATTTTTTATTATGCATTAATAATTATTAAGAGTGATTATAGAATTCATTCAAAGTAATTCAATTATATGTTAATAAAAATAATTTTACATCACTTTATAAACTCAAAAAAGGTTGCTGAATATTTTATAATTAAATAATAAATGTTTTATTTTTTAGATATTTCAACATTAAGCTGCATTTATTTATACTTTTAACTATTTTAAATAATTTAATTTAACACTAGTTCCTATGGGTTTTTATTTAAATCCCTACTGCATTAAAGGTAATGCAGTAACAGTGGATGTCCGTGTGTGGGAGCTGGACGTTCTCCAGCTCTGAGCTGAGGTAATGTGCTATTGTCCCTTTTTGGCTGTGGTAACTAAATAAATGCAGTTTGTGTATAGCAATGGGCTCACTCTTATGTTGGTGAGTGCATGTCCCTCTCTAATTGCCAGCCCTCCCTAAACCCCTTCTTACTCCTCCCTAACCCTTCCCATTTAATAGTAAGTATACCCCCTTTTCCAGCCACTCCCCAGTCCTCCCACATTTACTTCAAACTATTAAACTTACATGCGTGAGGATCTCCCCTGCAGAAGAGATAGGAGAGGTGGAAGTGGATTATTTACACTTGTAGGTTTGTGAATATCATTTTGCATTACTTTAGTAGTACTACTGATGTACTACTAAAGATACCACAAGTAGTAGTAGTAAAAGTAAAGTTTATTTAGAACATTTCTATTAAACCAACTAACACAATATCAAGTACAATAAAAACATGTACATTTACCACAAAAAAATCAGAATTTAAAATGTCATAACATAAACATTATACATAACAGTACCATGATACAAAGGAAACCTTCAGTCACCATGGCAATGACAACAGATTAAAACCAAGTCAAAAGCATCTATTACATGATCACTTTTCCTCATCAACTCTTTTTTAGCTATTTAGAGCTGCTAAAATCCTATCTACTGTGTTCGCTACATCTAAAAATCCTAATGCCTATAAAATGTTATGGCTTCCAACCTCTACATAACACCATATTTATTTTAAATAGTTTTTTAAAACTGACGCTTTAGCTCAATAAAAAATAAGCAATCCATTAAAATTTGCAGAGTTTGAGCTTTATTATTTAATCCACAACCACAATTACATTCTTGATTCAACAAACCCTTCCCCTCAAATAATAGTGCAAAGCCTGAATTTAGTCCCACCTGAAATTTCATGATCTCCATACTGGATTTGGGAACTCTGAAAGATATGGGAAATACATACATTCCAGCTACAAATTTTTGAAATGCTGTGTGGAGCTCTTTGACTCGAGATAACTCAAATCTATTGCCCAACATTTTATGAACGATTTTTCTTTAAGCTCCTTTTACGTATATTTAATAGG
The DNA here is from genome assembly GCF_964204655.1 of Triturus cristatus. NCBI lineage: Eukaryota > Metazoa > Chordata > Amphibia > Caudata > Salamandridae > Triturus > Triturus cristatus. Next base: position 857,540,489 of record NC_140581.1, on the reverse strand, counting down.
TGCATCATTTCTAAAATCTTCTAAATGTAGTGCAATTAGCAGTTCATTAAGACAAACACTCACATCTTTTGCCCTACCCAACTCACTCTGACTGATTTTTTCCATACACAGCTTTGACACTTTTACTTTCGGATATACTCGGATTCCATGCCAAGAGCATAAAGTTGTCTTTGCTGCCACACAATTTCAGGATGTTCAGCCCATTTCTACGAATTGCTTGAACCATAGCCAAAGGAGAAAGGACTACAACATTTTTAAGACAATGACCCTCTATTCATGTGTCAAACCTATAATCTCTGCACCATATAACATTTGGGGGGAGACCATAGCCTTATAAGCAGTAATCACCGGAGTTATTGATAGCCCAACAAAATCCCTCTTAAACATCTTTAACCCACCCACAGGTGTTAGAGCTCTAGTACTTTAGGTGTCTAGGTACATTTTCTACTGACATTTCTTGCTAAAACTCATTCCTAGATACTTGCAAACTGTGATACTTGTAAGCAGATTGATTATCTGCCTAGTCAACTTACACATTAGCCAGAATTATTAATTCAAAATTTAGAACATTTGGAAAGAGATGTACAATGCAGATCTGTAACCAATCACATTTTACATTTCCTCTTATCATCTGCTTGGCAATATTTGTAGGTAGATACTAGAGTCAATAGGCCCCCTGTTAGGCATCCTGCTCCCTTTTGTTGAGCCTCCCTATAATTTTGCAAAAAGCTAGCAAAAGCGGGAACAATACTAGACAGCCATGTCTTCTGTAAACAAATTATCATATTTTCCTGAAGCATTTTATTCAAACATTCATTGCACAGCATCCTCTTCAATCCAGGTACGTTCCAAGAGAGGACTTGTAGGCTATCTGACAAATTCCTTCCCTAACCAATATTGCTTACATTTTATGAGATCTTCTAAACCAGGGTTCTCCAATGTCGGTCCTGAAGGGCCGGATCCATGCCAGATTTTTAAGATAACTACATTTATCTAAATGTGGATATGCTAAAAATCTGGAATAGATCTCGCCCTCCAGGACTGACATTGGAAAATCCTGTTCTAAATGAATACTTCCTAGACAAGAGAATTTATTACTCAAACTTCCATCGTAGCCTAAAATCTTGCCTTTTTTGTGGTAATGTGACTTTTAAGTTACCTTAATGATCCAATAAACATTCTTTGCACCTCAAATGGGTCATAAGTCAAAGATAGATTTATCAGCATGTAACACAGCCCTACAGAATTATTGAGAAATACTCTCTCCTTACTTGAAAATGATTTCCTAACTTTGCACTATTGTGATGCCCTGGATATTTAATACCCTCTCCAATCCACTATCAAATTACATATAAACTTTTAATGAAAAAGGACTTTCTTTACCTCCTTTCCTGTCTAGGTGTTAATGAACACCACCTGCTTTAAATCATTGGAGGCTGTTGACATTAAGGAGGAGCATTTTCTAAAGGCTGGCAGCAGTTAGTCCTCTTCAACGGATTCCACTTTTCCTTTTTCTTTTTGTTTTGGGTTATATTAAAATAGAGGAAAGGGACATTCTTACTCATCATAGTTTCTTTGTGGCATGCTCTTTTAAAGGTAAACTATCCTTTGTGGTTACTGCCTTCTTCAAAACTGATTGGTCTACAGATTATTTTTTATCACACCCTTGTTTTCCACAACTCCTTACAGCCTGATTACAAGTTTGGTGGTCTTGGAGCAGGCGGCCATACCAGTTCCCTGCTCCAAGGACGCCAGATTACAAGTTATCTCGTGGTCTGGTGGCCGGTCCTTTGGTTTTACCACCGTGGTGCACACTAAAAAGGCACAGCAATATGAACGTCAAAGCCTGATCCTGCATGGCATGGACTGTAAAGTCGATGCTGTGCAGTAAAGGGGGTGACAGCACACAGGGGGGCACAGCATGTGCTACTCTGCAGGTTTCCAATAGCCCTGAGGCAACAGGGCTCCCTGTAGTGCCCCCTTTGTTTCCTCTCTACCACAGGTTTCATGGTGGTCTCAAGGTGTGGTGGTGAGGAAACTCGTAATATGCTCTGCAGTGCCGCAGTGGCCCCACTGCTGTATTCGTAATACGGCAGATGGCCCGCTAGTCTGGTGGTCTAAGACTGCCACCAAGGGTTCGGCAGTCAGGCCCTTAGTTCTAAGGGTGAAGTAGAAAACCATTGGGGTATTTTTTTCCTATGTTGCTAATTCCCATATCCTTCTGGTTTGACTCTATTCTTCCACCTGCCTGCAGTATTTGTAATCCTCATTTTTTACCTCTCTCTCTTTAAATTTCTATTTTCCTGCCATTCTACTTCCTTTGGCTGTTCCCTTTCATTTACTTTCCAAAACCCTTATATCATCTTTGTAGGCCCTGTGAGCCCTACTTCCATAAATAGAACACCTCATACAGAATATTGGGTACCCTCTTCTCTTGACAAGCATTGATATTCTTGAAATATAAACTGAAGATTGACTATGCTTAGTTGCTGCCATTGCTTCCCTACTGTTCTTCTCGAGGAGCTACAATTCTTTTGACATACACGTATTTATTGAACACTTATCCTTCGCTATTGAGTTTAAAAGAACATTTTGGAAGTTTACTCCTTCATTATTGACTACCAGTGCTTCAGGAATACCATGTAGAGTCTTTTGCATTAGTAGAATTACTTCCAATAATGGTGATGCAGATAAAGATGCAGTCTCACTCATCAAGGACTGGTGCTGACTTCCCATGTCAATTGGTTTTACACCTTCTGCTGCTCCCACACTGTTGGAAAGAGGATCATCCTCCTCTTTTAAGATTTTATCCCCAGCATGGGTAGTATTTTTTGATGGAGGGACTCTACTCGTATTATTATTACTATATTGATAGTTTAATTGTGATGGGCTCAAAGAAGATGACCCCTAATAGTCAGTGTATACAAAGTGAAACAAACAGAAGGATGAAGACCAATGTGGTTCCGGATACTCAATGTGAAGGCCTAGTGAGAGGTCCATAGCATTGCCTACTTCATTTACATTTATAGTCAGATTGAGCTGGCCGGATGTATACCCTAGCTTTAAGGAACTTCATGGGGTTTAGGAATCAATCTTTATTTGCTTAAAGGACTTTCCCACAAACACCTTTATTGATTTTGCTAGATTTAGACTTAATGAAGCTTACTGACACATTCTCAGGCTTTTCTCCAAGCTCCTTTTCAAACTTATCCTTAATTACAACCTTTCTTTCTTTTATATATTTTTTCTTTCTCTTCACATTGTGTCTGTCAGATGAGCATGCGGAGCACCTGGGACCTCTCTGTAAGGTGGGCATCCCCAAACCTAAAAAGATCTAATTATCTTACTAAAGGGCGCAGACGCTATACAGATGGAACAGCTATGATTGATCACTGATTTAAATATATATAGCTCAGAGAGAGCTTAGTCAAAACATAGAAAAAACAAAATATTATTTACTCCCTTCCTCTAACACAATGAAATACAGAGGCCACCTCCATCCCATGTATTTCTGTTCTGTGTGTTACAAAATGGGCACCCTCCACCTTAATTCAGAATAGATCGGTTCAAAGGTACAGGAGTATAGAAATAATAGGAATAACCTAAGAGCTTAAAGGTGTATCACTTGCAGCACAGAATCCCAAAGCCTCTCTGTCGCATGTCCACCCTCCCAGCTCCTCAAGGAGGTAGGCTCAGTAGAAGCAAGCTTGGATGCACTTGCCGTATGCACCTGAAAATAAATCAGGCAACCTGCCGAAATCCTGTTTCTGAACTCCATGGGCTTTCAGCAATTTCGCGAAGAATCTCTTAGAATGTCTCCTACTGGGCTTCATGGTAATTGGCGTGCCAGGCGTCAGTAAAACTCCAGGAGTGAACGCTGGGTAAAAAACTCCTATGGCCCAATGTTCTGATGAGCCCTACTCGGCCCTACGCGGCCCTGTCCAACACAGCACCAGTACAGGCGAAAAGGATGGGCACAAGCACAGCTGTAAACTCTACACAATGTAATACGCAAGAGGTGAAGTGGAGGGAGGAGCCCACAGGACCCAGAGAAAAGTACTACAAAATTTAGCTTGTAAATAGGCCCCAGTGAGATTAGTGTATGGGGTATCCATTGCTTTTTGGACTTTTATCAGATTTACCACAACCTCCAAATTGTAAATAAGCCCCCTAGGCCGAGAATCATCAATAATTGAAGAGATTGATTAAAAAAGTCTTGCAGTGGAAGTCTAACCTAATTATCGTGTCGACAGCCTGGTGGACATGCGGTGGCTTCAGCACTCGTTCGCTGCATGAAATTAGTCGGAGACGCACACTTCACATATATTTCAGCAGGGGCCACAAGCGATCACTCGCACATTCATTTATATTCTCGGGCCGCGCCCAGCCCATGGAGTGTAAGAGGAAACAATGTATAGTAGAGCCCGAGTGGCACTCTATATCCCTCTCAAATTTTACTGAAGTGCACCTAGTCATCCACCCATCCACAACAAGCACACATAGGAGACAAGGAGCAGTCCTGGTCCAACCATCTGGGGTGTTGGTCAGTCTGCTGATGTTCAGACTCAGAGATGATGAACGCTGGCCGACCAGACAAGTGGTGTCATTGGGGGCCCTCATTGAATTGCCACCCCGTGGGAGGGGCGGTTCTTCTTGGCTACCACTGTTGTAGTCATCCAACCTCGCACCAGTGTCTTCTGGGGGTTTAGGCACCTTCTTGAACTATGATACATTGTTCCCAGCAGTGTGGTGCCTCCGCTGCATGGCAACCATTGTGCTGCTGAAGTCTGTCACTTGGCAGGTTTCAGCCTCGAAGGGGGTGGAACTTCCACCCCTGGTGGCGGTCCGGCATGATGGCGTTGTCCCCCACCTGAATGTTCGGGGTCATTGCTCTCCTCACTAGACTGGCCCTGTTTTTGGTGGCCTGTCTCTTCACTTGCACAGCCTGGACATTCTGAATGGCAGGTTACTACCCCGGGCCTGTCGGGATATTGTCTCTCATGGTTTTTGGCAAGAGGAGGTCCACTGGCACACAGTTGGAAGTGTTGTGCCGGTCTGTCTGTAGGGCCTCAAGAAGCGATGCAGGCAGCATTCTGCATCCTTGCCATGGTCTACTCCGATCCTCAGTGCTCGGTTCAGTGTCCTCAAGAGCTACTCCACCTCCCCGTTTGCTTGGGGCCACGGGGGTTACCTTTCTGTGTTGAATGGCTAGGGATGTCAGATATTCCTGGAACTCTTGCCCCCGAAATGGAGGACCATTATCTGTCTTTATTTTTTCGGGCAGGCTGCACAGGGCAAATGTTTCCCCAGGACCGGGTGTCAGGACTCACCCAGGCTGGGTCCAGGTGTGGGTTCAAGATTTTCCTGTTGCTCTGAACAGGAGACTAGCAAACTAGCCATTGGAGCCACTCTGGTAGTCCTAGGCTTAAGTAATGAAGCAGGACTCAAACAGCAGTCCAGGCCCCGAGGGTTTACGGCAGGCTCCAGGAAGCAAAGCCGCCCTTCCAGGTGTAGCAAAGCAGACTTGTGGAGTACACAGCAGACCTCAGCAGCAGGAAGTCTTCTGAGAGTCCTTCTGCAGGCCCAGAAAAGTGAACTGAAGAGTGGGTCTGAAGGTACCATTTTTATATCTGGAGCCTTCTTTGAAGTGTATGACCTTTCTGGAAATGTTCTTTTGAAGTGTTTGCAATTTCCTGACTCCCATGCTTTGGCACCAAGCTGGCTGCAGGGACAATGCAGTGATGAAAAGTCCTTTGTGTGACCGCAGAGCACCGCCTATTCAGTTGCAAGTGGGGCTATGCCCAGCTCTGCCGCCCCATTCTGCCAGTTGATGAACCATTCAGGCACACCTAATCCCTCTATTGTATGACTGTCTGAGAGGAACTCACAAAGCTCAACTGCTAACTGCACCCAACTATGTGACCCAGGACAGTCTACAGGCGCTCAATGGTTAGGGCAGGAAAATGTTAACTTTCTAATACTGGCATTTTCAAAATTGTAACTTAAAATCTGACCTTACCACTAAAGAGGATTTTTAATTACAATCTAATTGATACCAAACAGGAAATGCTCCTCTGCTCCAAAACAAATGTTAGCACTTTTTAAATATAATTAGGCAACCCAATTTTATCCAATGGGACAGGTAGGCCACACAGTAGTGACTATTGCATTTTAGGAGCTTATCACTGCCAGGACATGTAAAACTTAAAAGTTCATGTCCAACCTTAAAATTGCAATGCACCCTGCCCTCTGGGCTACCTAGGGCCTACCTTAGTGACTTTAAAGCAATAAAATGGGAGTTTAAGGCCTGACAAGGGGGTTGTATTGCCTAGTTAAATTGGCAGTTTAAACTGCATTCAGGCTGCCCAGCAGGCCTGGGACATGTTTTAAGGGGCTACTTAGGTGAGTGACACAATGTGTGCTGCAGGCCCATTAGTAGCATTTAATTTAGCCCCTGGCGATATGGTATACCAATCTATGAGAGACTTATATGTAAATTAAATATGCCAATTAGATATAAGCCAAATTTACTATGTTTATAGGAGTGAGTTTAAGCACTTTATCGCTAGTAAGCAGTAGTAAGGTGCACAGAGTCCTAAGGATAACAACAAAAAACGTCAGCAAATATTGAGGTAAAAGTCAAGACGTTTGGGGAAGACCGCCTTAAGGCTGACAAGTTTAACATTCACTATATTACAGGAGCAACAAACTACATGTTAAAAGCACTATCATTGTGAGCATAAATGCAATAATTAATATTAGCCATGGGTAAATGCAATTATTAATATCAATCAGGCATATCAACTTTCATCACTAATCACTGTCAGCATTACTATTTTGCAGATTTGTTGTTGGTGCCCATGTGCTCCTGGAGCCACCACAAGACAAGAAAAATATATAAATCAGCAAGCCTCATAGATCATTATGGGGCGCTCTAGCCTGGAGCAGTGGATATTTTAAAAGGGGCTGGCATAATGCGGGAGCCTACTCCTACGTGGCCCAGCCAGCTCCCCGCGTGACTGACTCCATCCTTGATGGCGCGGAAGCCAACAGTCTCCCTTTTCTTGTTGGCTCTACACGGACAGTGTGAGGTGTCCTGCGGTGGCTGCGCGGCTCCCCCCAGACACGGGCAAGGAGAGCGGGGGTGAGGCACCCACAATTAGGGGAACACAATGGCACTCCCCCGTTCTCTGTTAGTGTGCTGGGAGCAGGAGTTAGGATCCCGCCATGGTTCTTGTGTTGGCCCTTAGGGAGATGGTGGCTAAAACAGAGAGGGGGCCCCATGCACGCCCCTTCTCTTCAAATAATTCTTGCATCAACCCTTGGTCCCCGGCCCACCCTGAGGGTGATTGAGAGAAGATGCAGTGGTGTCCCATGCGCTCATGTTTTTTTAAAAAAAGGTTAAAGGTTGTCAACCTTTAAAAGGCCATGGATTGGCCCCCTTTGGCCAATTTGCGCTCATTTTACTACTGGTGGTGAGGTCTAGCCACCAGAAGCATTTTTAGACTCCTCACTCCAAGCTGTTTTACCTCGCTGGGAGCTGGTTCCACTGGCTCCCTGCACCAGTTCTCCTCCTGGTCTTTGCTCCTGGGTGCAGAAGTACAGTTCTTTCCTCCAACTGGTCCTCCGGGGTGGTAAGAGGGCCAGCCTTACAGGACCTTGGAGAATCCCACTAGTCATAGGATCAAGTGGGGGCAGGGTCCTTATTCATTGGAGACATCAGAGGGTTTCTGCTTCTAGCTATCCAGCGCTGTCCAAGGGTTCAGCAGCGAAGAGCACAAAAACATTAAACAACCCTTTTTTCTCCCTAGTGCAAGAGTTTTTAAAAGGGGGTAAAAAGTTCTAGAAGCCAGGCAGCCCTGCCCATCTATAGGATGCCTCATCACCTCTCCAATCCAATCCTATCCCAACCCTCCCTCACAGCATGCTGGAACAGTTCAGGATGAGGTCAAGCTGGGACACTTTAGTCCTGGTCTAGGCCCATCTGGTGGAGTTCACAGTTTACATCGCATAATGCCAATAATTAAAGCTAGCACAGCACCAGCACAAGTCTGATGGAGATTCATTGGTGGTATCAGAGCTCGTGGTAGCAGGGAACATGCTGCTTCTTCATTATCTTCCCAAGCAAACAGATGCCCACCCCGGATTGCAGAGGTGACACTTCTACAGATGTTGGGTTTCTCTCGAAACTTGGAGATTCTTGAAATCCTTATCATGTCAATGGTCACATTTGCCTCTGCCCCTTAGTCGTTTTAGGTGGTGAATCTCAGAGTGGAATTCTGTTTGAGATGAATTTCAGGACATACTCGGTCACAGGTGTAAGTGCAGAATTCACAAGGTAAAATTCATGAGACGGGGTTCCCAAAAGAGTTATTTTCTGTAAATTGTTATTTAATTTCTATCAATGGCATGCCATTAATCATGTAGTCCCACATTAATTAATTGACTCCTATGGGAACTCCACATTATCAGTTGGAATGCCAGTCTTCCTTGTCGCTTTGATATTGCATTCACGAGGGAGACACTTCCAGGCCTCCAGACCAAGTCATAGCTTTTAGATGTAGCATTTTCTTCATGCATGGACTCCTCCATTGACCCTCCTGAGCAGTCAATCAGCTCTCTGCCTCAATAGAAGTTGCAGGCAGGCCTACTGGCAAATTCAGGTAATGTGCCCCTGACCTGGGGAGTTGATGGTCAGTACCACAATCCTGGAGCTCAAAGAAATCTCTCTGTTTCTACCGGTCTGAGAGACTCAGGCTTCTGGTCTGGAAATCTTGGCACACTGAATGAAAGCCTCAGCCTCATCTTTATTCCTAACTTGCAGATGGTCCTTGTGAATTCCAGCAGTTCTGTTCTGTGACCAGTTATGGGCAGTTCTGCACTTTTGGGAATTCTTCACTGACTGGTCCAGCCATGGTCTTTGAGACATGAATGACCAAGAAGCGTTACAACAAACAAATGATGGACGGAATGCTGACAATGCAGACATTCTCCCCCAGTCAAGAGATCTGGGTTAAATCCATCGTTCTTTTGCCCACCACGCCACCCCAGTTCAGACATGACCATATGCAAATCAGTCTTGACCCTGTGCCTCATGGGAACAGTCCAGCCCGAACTGCCAAGCCATGTCTTCCCTGGACCGGAATCAAGCATCCTAGGACCGGTTTCTGGCTATCAGCCGTCATCAGCCAGGATAGCTTGACTCCAGTGGCGTAGTGAGCACGGGTCCCACGTCTGGGAATACCCATCCCACTTAGGGCAAAAAGCGTTACAACAAACAGTTGATGGACGGAATGCTGACAATGCAGACATTCTCCCCCAGTCAAGAGATCTGGGTTAAATCCATCGTTCTTTTGCCCACCACGCCACCCCAGTTCAGACATGACCATATGCAAATGAGTCTTGACCCTGTGCCTCATGGGAACAGTCCAGCCCGAACTGCCAAGCCATGTCTTCCCTGGACCGGAATCAAGCATCCTAGGACCGGTTTCTGGCTATCAGCCGTCATCAGCCAGGATAGCTTGACTCCAGTGGCGTAGTGAGCACGGGTCCCACGTCTGGGAATACCCATCCCACTTAGGGCAAAAAGCGTTACAACAAACAATTGATGGACGGAATGCTGACAATGCAGACATTCTCCCCCAGTCAAGAGATCTGGGTTAAATCCATCGTTCTTTTGCCCACCACGCCACCCCAGTTCAGACATGACCATATGCAAATCAGTCTTGACCCTGTGCCTCATGGGAACTGTCCAGCCCGAACTGCCAAGCCATGTCTTCCCTGGACCGGAATCAAGCATCCTAGGACCGGTTTCTGGCTATCAGCCGTCATCAGCCAGGATAGCTTGACTCCAGTGGCGTAGTGAGCACGGGTCCCACGTCTGGGAATACCCATCCCACTTAGGGCAAAAAGCGTTACAACAAACAAATGATGGACGGAATGCTGACAATGCAGACATTCTCCCCCAGTCAAGAGATCTGGGTTAAATCCATCGTTCTTTTGCCCACCACGCCACCCCAGTTCAGACATGACCATATGCAAATCAGTCTTGACCCTGTGCCTCATGGGAACAGTCCAGCCCGTACTGCCAAGCCATGTCTTCCCTGGACCGGAATCAAGCATCCTAGGACCGGTTTCTGGCTATCAGCCGTCATCAGCCAGGATAGCTTGACTCCAGTGGCGTAGTGAGCACGGGTCCCGCGTCTGGGAATACCCATCCCACTTAGGGCAAAAAGCGTTACAACAAACCGGTCCTAGGATGCTTGTTTCCAGTCCAGGGAGGACCTGGCTTGGCAGTTCGGGCTGGACTGTTCCCATGGGGCACAGGGTCAAGACTGATTTGCATATGGCTGGGTTCAAACTGGAATGGCATGGTGAGCAAAAAAACGATGGATTTAGGCCCAGATCTCTGTACTGGGGTGAATGTATGACATTGTTCTGCATTCTGTCCATCAATTATTGTTTTTGCATTTGTCACCCCGAGTGGGAAGGGTATGCTCAGACGTGAGTCCCTTGCTCTCCATGCCACTGGAATCAGGCTATCCTGGCTGACGAGGGCTGAAAGCCCGAAACCGGTCCTAGGATGCTTGTTTCCAGTCCAGGGAGGACCTGGCTTGGCAGTTCGGGCTGGACTGTTCCCATGGGGCACAGGGTCAAGACTGATTTGCATATGGCTGGGTTCAAACTGGAATGGCATGGTGAGCAAAAAAACGATGGATTTAGGCCCAGATCTCTGTACTGGGGTGAATGTATGACATTGTTCTGCATTCTGTCCATCAATTGTTGTTTTTGCATTTGTCACCCCGAGTGGGAAGGGTATGCTCAGACGTGAGTCCCTTGCTCTCCATGCCACTGGAATCAGGCTATCCTGGCTGACGAGGGCTGAAAGCCCGAAACCGGTCCTAGGATCCTTGTTTCCAGTCCAGGGAGGACCTGGCTTGGCAGTTCGGGCTGGACTGTTCCCATGGGGCACAGGGTCAAGACTGATTTGCATATGGCTGGGTTCAAACTGGAATGGCATGGTGAGCAAAAAAACGATGGATTTAGGCCCAGATCTCTGTACTGGGGTGAATGTATGACATTGTTCTGCATTCTGTCCATCAATTGTTGTTTTTGCATTTGTCACCCCGAGTGGGAAGGGTATGCTCAGACGTGAGTCCCTTGCTCTCCATGCCACTGGAATCAGGCTATCCTGGCTGACGAGGGCTGAAAGCCCGAAACCGGTCCTAGGATGCTTGTTTCCAGTCCAGGGAGGACCTGGCTTGGCAGTTCGGGCTGGACTGTTCCCATGGGGCACAGGGTCAAGACTGATTTGCATATGGCTGGGTTCAAACTGGAATGGCATGGTGAGCAAAAAAACGAAGGATTAAGGCCCAGATCTCTGTACTGGGGTGAATGTATGACATTGTTCTGCATTCTGTCCATCAATTGTTGTTTTTGCATTTGTCACCCCGAGTGGGAAGGGTATGCTCAGACGTGAGTCCCTTGCTCTCCATGCCACTGGAATCAGGCTATCCTGGCTGACGAGGGCTGAAAGCCCGAAACCGGTCCTAGGATGCTTGTTTCCAGTCCAGGGAGGACCTGGCTTGGCAGTTCGGGCTGGACTGTTCCCATGGGGCACAGGGTCAAGACTGATTTGCATATGGCTGGGTTCAAACTGGAATGGCATGGTGAGCAAAAAAACGATGGATTTAGGCCCAGATCTCTGTACTGGGGTGAATGTATGACATTGTTCTGCATTCTGTCCATCAATTGTTGTTTTTGCATTTGTCACCCCGAGTGGGAAGGGTATGCTCAGACGTGAGTCCCTTGCTCTCCATGCCACTGGAATCAGGCTATCCTGGCTGACGAGGGCTGAAAGCCCGAAACCGGTCCTAGGATCCTTGTTTCCAGTCCAGGGAGGACCTGGCTTGGCAGTTCGGGCTGGACTGTTCCCATGGGGCACAGGGTCAAGACTGATTTGCATATGGCTGGGTTCAAACTGGAATGGCATGGTGAGCAAAAAAACGATGGATTTAGGCCCAGATCTCTGTACTGGGGTGAATGTATGACATTGTTCTGCATTCTGTCCATCAATTGTTGTTTTTGCATTTGTCACCCCGAGTGGGAAGGGTATGCTCAGACGTGAGTCCCTTGCTCTCCATGCCACTGGAATCAGGCTATCCTGGCTGACGAGGGCTGAAAGCCCGAAACCGGTCCTAGGATGCTTGTTTCCAGTCCAGGGAGGACCTGGCTTGGCAGTTCGGGCTGGACTGTTCCCATGGGGCACAGGGTCAAGACTGATTTGCATATGGCTGGGTTCAAACTGGAATGGCATGGTGAGCAAAAAAACGAAGGATTAAGGCCCAGATCTCTGTACTGGGGTGAATGTATGACATTGTTCTGCATTCTGTCCATCAATTGTTGTTTTTGCATTTGTCACCCCGAGTGGGAAGGGTATGCTCATACGTGAGTCCCTTGCTCTCCATGCCACTGGAATCAGGCTATCCTGGCTGACGAGGGCTGAAAGCCCGAAACCGGTCCTAGGATGCTTGTTTCCAGTCCAGGGAGGACCTGGCTTGGCAGTTCGGGCTGGACTGTTCCCATGGGGCACAGGGTCAAGACTGATTTGCATATGGCTGGGTTCAAACTGGAATGGCATGGTGAGCAAAAAAACGATGGATTTAGGCCCAGATCTCTGTACTGGGGTGAATGTATGACATTGTTCTGCATTCTGTCCATCAATTGTTGTTTTTGCATTTGTCACCCCGAGTGGGAAGGGTATGCTCAGACGTGAGTCCCTTGCTCTCCATGCCACTGGAATCAGGCTATCCTGGCTGACGAGGGCTGAAAGCCCGAAACCGGTCCTAGGATGCTTGTTTCCAGTCCAGGGAGGACCTGGCTTGGCAGTTCGGGCTGGACTGTTCCCATGGGGCACAGGGTCAAGACTGATTTGCATATGGCTGGGTTCAAACTGGAATGGCATGGTGAGCAAAAAAACGATGGATTTAGGCCCAGATCTCTGTACTGGGGTGAATGTATGACATTGTTCTGCATTCTGTCCATCAATTGTTGTTTTTGCATGAATGACCAAGAAGGCACATGGAATCTGGGAATCTCTTCTAAGGAACAACTCAAATCAAGATCACAATGTCAGCTTGCAGCCCTACATAACTACCTTTTGACCTGTCGGGGGTAGCCTCTCCTAGGGAACAATTGGACAAGAAGGCGTGGGGGAACTCCTTAGCTTCAAAGGAACCCTCTGGCTCTTTTCTTAATTTCTGCAACACTCCAATGTTTGACCCACTGAAAGAGATTCCTGGAATGTTCTTTAGGGATATGCCATGCAATATACTTTTGATGCCTGGGCTCTCCCTCCAAACCTTCTTCTTAGGTACCATACAGAGTATGCCTGATTCAAAACGGAACCTATTGCAGATGTAGTCAAATGCATTGTCTAACTCTCCACATGCATTCTTCCCTAACAGGCAATGAGAACATACAAACTATATATACGCCTGTAGTATAAGCACACACACAATCCATTTCTCTTATGGATGGGGGAAGGACTTGGTTTTGGGAGACTGACACAACAGTATCAAATGTGGTAGAGGCTGATAGGATGCTCTGCTAAAGCAGGCAACAATGAAAAAGGCATGCCCTGCACTATAATTATTTTGCTACCACTACTGTCAGCCCTCTACTGACCGGGGAGATGACGGCAGTCCTAAGAATGGGAAGTGCACTTGGTGTGCCCTCCCAAATCAGCCCAACGTTGGGTCCCATTCCAATTGGCAGAAAAGCCTCAGAGCACATGCATGATTGTCACGTGTTCTGAGAAGAGAGTCAAGAATACTACAGCTTGCTATGGAATCTTCGATGGAGGGGTGCACGCTCACGAGGGTCATGCAGATCTTTTTCCATTCCAAAAGTTGCCCCCTCTCCTGATCTGAATGCCTTTGTACTCCCTCCACCTTTGGAGAAGCCCTGTCATTAGATTGTGAAAACCGAAAGGCAAAACCCTCCGCATTCCTCAGTATTGTAATTTGTTTCTGCTCCACCATGAAATCCAATCCCTGGAGAGAGCCTTCATAGCCATCAACTACTTGAATGGTTTGTGACCCATCTGGTCCACAAACCAGGTGTCAAACAAGTAAGGTCTTAACCTGATCTAGCCCAACTATGATAACGCACTATTTTTCAGTAACATTCCAGTTCTGCTCTATAGGCAGCACTCTACTGTTAATAAAGGCAACAAGGTACTCCCTTCTTTTTTCAACACACTGGGTGAAAACTACCCCCATTCACTTGTCAGAAACATCAATCTGCCCAATTAAGTGCTGATTTCAGTCATAAGCCATCAGGATTGGTGAATTATAGACAGGGCCACTGAAAGTATGCAGCAAGGGAGAAGCAAATTATGCAGCAGGATTTACTAAATTATGCAGTAAGACAATGCAAATAATGAGACATAATGCAGGACATTTTTTGGAAGGATCCGTTCATTATTTTAACTTTTTTGCACATTTAAACACTGTCTGGACAAATGTTATCTCATTAGTGGTAATGTAACACCAGAATACAACAATATGCAATTGAAAGGTGAAAGTCAACCTTTACAATGTACCTTCTGCTGTGCAGCAATATGTGTTGCTGCATTTTTCGTAACTTATGATTAAGTCTGGGTGGTGAACTCCGCTCCGCTCGCGGAGTTTGCAGAGTTTTCTGCACTCCGCATTACACGTAGCTCATGGAGTTCTGAAAAACTTTGCTCCACGTAGCATAGCAGAGCATTTTCACTCGCTCGCGTTAATCAACATCAAGTCGACGGGTGCGAGCATGGAAAATCAACCTCCTGGTGAGATTTCTCAACGGAGGCGGTCAGATTTCTCATTGCAAGTGGTCGCGTATGCTCGCAACCGCTCGCGTTGAGTAATTGCCCGCTCGCATTGAGAAAGCTGCCGCTCGAGTAAAAATCTACTAGAGCGGCAGAAAGGAAGCAGCGCCCTCCTGCATTGTGCATGATGCGGTTCGCGATGATTGCACAGTGCGGACAAGCACCTGGCACTGAAAATCACCATGAACTGCATTTATATAAAGAAACTCCACCGCTCGCAGAGCTCCGCGTAGTGCGTCGGAGTTTTTTTTGCACTACGCGGACTCTGCCCAGGCTTACTTATGATGTGTTTAAGCTAAACAAATTTTGCTAAAATCTGCAAATTATGCTGCAGATGATGGATTATTTGCCAAATGGGGCAAATCCATAAATATGCAAAAAGTGCCATGGTCGCAGAATCATATCATTCCAGTGGTCCTGATTATAAAGTGTGGCCTTCAGGTCAAAGAAGGCCTTCTGATAAGCCTCATTTTAGATCACCTTCCTAGGCTGTTTCTTTGAGGTCAGGGCTGTTAAAGGGGCAACTTTTTACATAGTTAGCTACAAAGTTTCTGTAGTATAAGGTGAGTCCTAAGAGAGCTCTCAACTGACTCTAAGTTGTGGGAACCTATCAATCAAGCACAGCTTGCTCCTTCACGATGAAAGGGAAAATCTTCCCATTACCCACCTTATGTCCAAAATAGACCACAGACAACCTGGCACTTCATAGGCTTGATGGTCAGTTTTGCCCCTTGAATCCTCATGAACACATGTTCCAGGCATCTCAGGTGGTCCTCTCATTAACTGCTTGACACAGCTGTGTTATCTAAGTAAGCCACACTGACCTCCTCCAGGCATTACAACACATGTATAACCAAGTACTGGAAAAAGGCAAGAGCATTTGTTACCCATAGGGCACATCCTTGAACTACTTGGATAGTTAATACAGTCTTCTCCTTGGCACTAGGTGCCAATACAATCTGCCAGTAGTCAATGGTCAGCTGAAAAGTACTGAGTTACTTGGATGCCTCCAATCTGTCCACCAGATCATCAGAACGGATGATATTATGGGCACCTGTTTTTGTGCCAGGGTTGGGTGGCCAGTACTCCACATGGGAGGGCAGGTAGTTTTACCTTGGTTTGGGCACTAGCACAACTGGACTTGCCTACAGACTACAAGGACACTCTGACACACCCACTTCTAACATCTTTGCTACCTCAGCATTGATGCACTCATAAACATAGTCTGACATACAATAAAGTTTGCTTTTCACAAAAAAACTGCCTCCAGGGTCTATGTTGTGGATAAAGATATAAAGATAAGAGTTCAGCCTGAGGTGTATGTGAAGAGGTGGGTAAACCATACCAAAACTTGCCAGCACTCACCAAGTTATTCAGGAGTTAGAACAGGGGAAAGGTTCTCCCAACAGATCTGTCCTTCTGATCACAATGCAACATATCTCAGAGAGGCTCACTTTCCTCCTCAATCTCTTCTGTCAGTGCAAGACCTTTCACTTTGTAGTCTCTTCAGATGTATGGTTTAAGTCTCTTTATGTGCAGTGCCCTCTGGGGTTCCCAGGTTGCCATCTGTGTCAACTAAGTAGTTGACATCAAAAATCCTCCTAACCCCCTTGGATAGACGAATGTATTCACCTCCAAAAAATTGAAGGCTACTTGGCCTGAGTTAGTGTTGCTTTCGGATTATACCATACCTTCATAAACTCTTTGCTAACCTGAAGGTTTCTTTCACCTTGTTCAATAATCGAGATATCGGCTTCCTGAAGCCCTGAACAGAGTCCACCACACCATGAGTTGGCAACTCAGGGTTACTTTCCAGCCCTTTCTTACCACAGTCAGAGGCCCACAGACAGAATGCCCAAAGTTCACCCCTTTAGCTCGTAACTCTCAGGTTAGCATAGTGGGGCAGTCCAAGATTACTAAGGGAGGTTGTGTGGGATTAGGGGCAGCCTTCAATAGTCATTGGGTGACAAATAATAAATCACGGTTCATCCAGAACTTTTATTTATAGAAAAGACACACACACAATAAACATACACAAGAAAGAAAAATGCCACTGTACACAATTAAGTAGAAGGCAGTTAATAGGATAGTATCTGGATCAGTACCCTATTGAAGTACATTGACCATTGGCTCTGTTTGGGAACAGTGTGATATTGTCCAAAGGGGATATTGCCTTGTGCTCTGAATAACCACAACCACAGCCAAGTCTTTCAATTAGCTCCCACTCAAGTGCGTTCATATCTACCCTCAGGGAACAATGCTACATTGTCTTTCTTTGTCTGGAGATGAAGTTTGTTGAGTCATTTTACTGATGCTGCTTGTATGTTCAGTAGTGAGTGGATTATAGCAAAATAAAATATGGTCACATTCGGCCTTAAATCAGTTTTGATTTACATTGATTGCATTAATGCTTTTGCATAGTTCTATTGTCAGTGGTATTTATTAACATTCATGTATTAAAAATATCATTTAATCCCTTTATCAAATACTCCAGTCAAAGCTGGAATATGGCATTGCAAATATGTCAACAAATATAACATACTGTTTCCCAGCAGTGGCCGGCACAGATCGGGGTGGGGGGGTATGGGGAGGGGCGATGGAGAAGGAAGGGGAATGTAAAAAACATAAAAAACCCTACCTTATCGCCAGATCCCTTGTCTCTGCTCCGTCTCTCCTCTGCATTGGAACAGGAACCAGGAAGTGCACTCAGGCTCACCTGACCAATCACAATGCTGCAATGCAGCATTGTGATTGGTCTGAACACCATGGTTCGGCGCCCAGACGGGGACTGAGGACCTGGGCATGTTCTCCACCCAGGCTGTAATGCCACCTGGATGAAAAACATGGAAAGTGTGCATCATGCGCATTTCAGTGTACCCACCACTCCTCCCCTGCCCTACCCTGAGAGCAGAGCAGCCCCGCCCATTAGCCTGCTCCCAAAGCAGCTGGAATAAATAAAATGATAATACCATTCAGTTATTATCATTTTAATTTTCCTTTAGTCACACTGATTTAGGAAAAGTGGGGCGGCACACCTCCGCCTTAGGGGAAGAGCCACCACTGCTGTTACCATCACCCTTCTGCCACTGTAGCGTCAATGTGACAGATAATTCCATGAAAGAACACATAAAGGGATTCTCAATCTATTGATTATTAGCAGCAGGTGATCAATCAGTGATAGATTATCCAGTTGTTCAAACCATATTGCCCATCACTAAAACAAGTCCCTGCTGTTGGTGTTTCTGACCTATTAAATTTGCCAATAAGTCCCATAAATACAGGTCAAATGTGTAATTTTTAAGTCCTTTTAGTCACTCCCCAACAATTTTTTGATGCTTGTGTTTCATCCTCAAAGATGGGGTGGCTCTGTTTTCAAGGTCTTCATAAGGACAACTATTCTGGGTATTGATCCCTGTATATTAAAATATGTAACAATTTTATTACGAAGCATAGCAGCCCTTTTATAACAACTTAAATACCATGTTATAAGGAGTTTTGTACTGTCAGTAACTGACACATGTACCACCATACCCCGCAAGGATAGCGATAGCTCCGACTTTTCCATGGTTACCTAAGAGGATGGAAGTGGTCTGAGACTAATTAATCTTCGTATTGTTTGCTTGCTGTATATACATCCATTCATGCTGTACGGTGTTGTGACATTACACCAAAAATTAATTAATTAATTAAAGATGATCTTAAGGAAGTATTTCTCCTCTGGAAGACCTGCAATGTGGGGTAAGAGGAGCGGTGTTGGTTATGTAAATATTTTTTATTAAAAATGCACCATTTGGCTAACTTTGCTTGGTTAATCAATCCTGCTTGATGAATGTATGAACACAAAGGTGCGAAACCAGTCCTAAGTTGCTTGTGTCCAGTTCAGGGTGGACCTGACCTGACAGTTTGGGCTAGACTGTAACCATTGGAGCAGGATCAAGACTGTCTTGCATATGGCTGGATCCAAACTAAGGTGGCATGGTGTGCAAAATAACGATGGACTAGTATGCAGTCCAAGAAATTACCAGTAGATATGGGTCCCATGTACACGGTGTCACTGGAACCAGGCTATACCTGGCGGTTGAGTCCTAATAAAGGCAAAACCATTCCTAGATTGCTTGTGATCTGTTTCAGGGAGGATATGGCCTTGCAGTTCCAACTAGACTGTCCCATTGGAGCAGGGCCAAGACTGATTTCCAAATTGCTGGGTCCAAACTAAGGTAGAATGGTGTGCACAATAATGATGGACCAGTATGTGGCCCATGTAATTGCCAGTGGCTGAAATTAATTCACGCATTCCAGCCATAATTTTTGACACTTCAGTGTGTCGCCCTAAGTGAAACGTGTATGCCCAGAAATGCATCCCGTGAACACCGTGTCACTGGAATCACGTTATACCTGGCTGGTGAGCCCTAATATGGGTCAAACAGGTCCTAGGTTGCTTGTGTTCTCATTCAGGTGGGACCTGGCCTGGCAGTTCATGCTGGGTTGTTCCCACTGGAGCCGGATCAATACTGATTTGCATATGGCTGGATCCAAACTAAGGTGGCTTGGAGTGCAAAGTAACAATGGACTAGCATGCTGCTAGAGTAATTACCAGTGGCTGGGATTAATTCAAGCATTGCATCCATCAATTTTTATATACTTAACTTTTATAATATTTGCATTTTTCTTGCCCTAATCATTTGTGGCATCTGTCTGTTTCCTGGGTCATATGACTGTGAATAGCTCTGCTGATGGGGTTTGAAAATGTCTTCAAGACAGTAACACAAAAAGGGCTTGGGTGTGGACAGGATGGCCTTTTCAGTAGGAAGAATGGGAGGGGCTGTACACAGTCTCACTTACATTTCAAAGGGTTTCGCTTCCTGAAAACACAAAGGAATCTGACACCAGGCTTTTTTCACCTCAGACAGTTTGGAGCGTTGACAGGATCAGGGGAAGAACTTTACAGATCCAGATGTGGGAGTAGGAGAGGGAATTCCCCCACTCAAAGGCTGGCACTACGTATAAATATTGGACCTTTGAGGCCACTCTTCAGAACACTCCTAGTCTTGTGGAAGTTACAGAAGGACTGACCTGCTGCTTGAAAGAGGGCCTTGCTGTTGGAGAAGGAATACTGGAACTGCTTGCCTTCATCCCAGGCTATCCTGAGTGACTCCAAAGGTCATTTGGCTGACCTCCTGTGTGAGCTACAGGGGCACAACAAACTCCAGAAGCCTCCCTGCACTACCCAGCTGACCTGCTGCAACTGGATCGGCCTGGACCTGCAATTGGACCTACCTGTACACTGATGACCTCTGCTGGAGTGAGTCCCTAGCTCCTAAAAGGTACCCCCAGGTCCTGTGCCTTTGGTTGGCATTAGAGTGTACTCTTCCCAGCCAAACACTGGGTTCCATCAAATTTGAAGCAGCACGACGTAGCTCCACATAGGACCTTGCATCACAGTCTCTCGGAGCTCCTCATCGGCAACCTCACTGGAACTGACGCAGAACGACAAAACTCGACACAGGACTTCACATCGCAGCCCTCACAGCCCTTCATCAGAAATGACACAGTATGATGCAACTTGCCGCAGGACCTCACATAGCATCCCAATCAGCTCTCGATCGGAACCGATGCAGGACTTTGCATTGCAGCACCACACAGCTCCTGGTCAGATTAACTGTAACTTACACCCCGTCATTTGAGATCTCATAAGTGTTGTCATAAATTCATGGAACATGTCGTGAGTGATGTAATGTGAAGTCATAAGCAGTGCATGACGGGGGCAAAAGTTATAGTTAGCTCAGCTAACTATAACTGGCAAATTTCTGTGTTCTTTAGGTTCAAAACATTAATGTTGTCATTGATATATTTATCTAACTATAACGTTACATTAACCCTTGTTTTTTTCAGTGAATTTCTAGTTTTATTTTTACTTAAAGTAATACTTTATTACCATGCCATACCTTTGGCCATGTGCAGCAGGGGTTGTCTGCAGGGCCTTGGCATGTGGCCAGACCCTGCAGCAAACCTCCCTAAGGTGGCCAAACCCACACTGCGCATGGCCTTTGGCTCTGGACAGTAGAGGGTTGGCAACAGTGCCTGGCCACAGGCCAGGCCCTGTTCCATCGCAGCTGGAGGCAGCCAACCCCCCGCAAGTAGCCAATATCACACTGTGCACAACCTTTCATCATGCCAAGCAGGGGTTGGTCACAAGGCTTGGCCTGCCGCTAGGCCCTGTGGCCAAAGCCCAAGCAGGCTGCCAAGCAGACATCCCTTGCCATGCACAGCGTAGGGTTGGCCTTCGGGCCCCAGGGACTCCATCCCCTGCGGCCAAAACATATATGTTACGGAGAGGGGGGCGTGCAGCCCCCTCCTTGACTCTTAATCAACCCTGGGGACCCCATTCCCTGGACCAAATACAGTTAAAATGGAGAGGCGGGCATGCTGCCAAGCATTAATAGGCCCCGGGACCACATACCAAGCGCTCAAATACAATACAAAATGGGAGAAGGGCAGCACCACCCCCCGCCCCAAATCTTATTGGGCATCTGGGACTCCATTCCCCGGGGATAAACTCTGAGGGGGCCAAACCAATAAAATAGAGGAGGGGAACATATTTCCCCCTCCCGAGCCTTATTAGGTCCCGGTTCCCTATCTGGCAGGGCCTTATTTATTTTAAAGGAGAGCGGGCCCCATTGGCCCCATACCCTGAGCCTCATTAGGATCTGGGGACCCATCCTCCAGAGCTTTATGTATTTTAAGGGAGAAGGGGGGCACAGTTGCCCCCTCCCTGAGCCTCACTAGGTCCTGAGGATCCCATTCCCCCATGGCCTTAATATTTTAAAGGGGAGGAGTGCCACCTGGCCCCCCTCCCGAGCCTCATTTGGCCCAGGGGACCCCATCTCCCAGGGCCTTATTTATTTGAAACGGGAGGGGGCCACGGTGGTCCCCTCCCTGAGCTTCATTAGGCCCTGGACACCCCATCCTTCATGTCCTTATTTCTTTCAAGGGTAGGAGGGCCATGTGACCCAACTTCTAAGCCTCATTAGGCCCTGGGAACCCCAACCCCTCAGGGCCTTTTTGTATTTTAAAGGGGAGGGGGTTATGTGGCCTTTCTCCTCGAGCCATACTAGGCACTGGGGTCCCCATCTCCCAGGGCTGCATTGCTTTTTAAAGAGAATGAGTGCTGTGCACCTCCCCTCCCATGCCTATTTTGTCCACAGGACCCCATCCCCTGGGCCTCCATTTGAAATCGATGGGTGCGCCGGTGCCCACCTAGGGCACCCACCATTCACACGTTGGGAACCGCTGGGGGAGCCCCAGGGCCCTCGCCGCCCCAGCTGGCTTCCTGCATAGTACGGGAGCCGGCATTGCCTCCATTCGCAGGGAGCAGCTATTTATGCTGTTCCCTCCGGATGGAAGCAATCCATGGATTTGTGTCCCTGCCCACATCAGTGCGTGCAGAGCAACCGATTTAAAGTCTGCTCTCAGCCGGCGGGAGTATTTTTAAATCTCCTGCCCGCTGGCAGCAGACTTTGTGTTTGCTTTGGTTTGGCAGGAGCTTCAAATATACTCCCGCCAGGAGGGAGCAAGCACATGCTACCCCGCTCACTCAGTGCAGGCAGGGAATTCACTGTGTCCTGGGGGTGGGCTCCACAGGACAGAGTATGCAATCTGGCCTCCAGGGATGGGGTCCCCAGGGCTTTTAAAAGGCTTGGGGAGGGGGTCGTGTGCCCCCACCTTATTAAATGATTTGGGCCCTGGGTGATGCGTCTCTGAGGTGGAATGCAGTTCAGGGAAGAGGGGCAGTTGCCTCCCCTCTTCTAATTATTTAGATTGAGCGATAGGGGATGGGATCCGTGGGGCTGAATAAGGCTCAGGGGCCAGGTAGGCGCCCACCCCTTAACAAATCCTTTGGGCCCTGTGTGGTGGGGTCCCTGGGGCGAAAAACAGTTCGGAAGAGGGGCGCAGTCGCCTCCCTTCCCTCAATGAATAAATTGGGCCTCTGGATGTGGTCTGGGGAGGGTGGCGTCGCACCCCCTCCTCTTAATTGAAGAATGCTGCCCAGGCTGCAATTTTGGTGTTTTTTTATTATCTAGAAAGTGTGGAGAAAAAGAGAACATAATGTGTGAATTAAACATAAAGTCCCTGCCTGGGGCTGCTCTATTTAGTTGTATAATAAGAATAAGCCATATATACTTAGTGTGTCCTTCAGCTCTTGGTAGGCTGATTCTCTAAACAATATGTTCGCCCACTGCAGTCACTACCCTCATTACATTAATTACTTCAGTTTGGAGGCGCATCTCAGCAATGTCCCTTGCACTGAACACTTAATCAAGCCAACTCCTGCTCCAGGGGAACTTCTTCATGGCTAGATTACATGCTTTTTCTTACAATGTTTATTTATTTGCAGGGCACAAGTCCTAAAAAAAGAAGTGGGGGGACGCTGTCACTGGAAGTGACGAGAAGTGGGGGGACGCTGTCACCGGAAGTGACGTCACAACAGGAATCTCATGGGTATTCATATGCCTTTAGATGAAAGGTGGTCTGCACCCTACCTCGCGGAGGCTGCGTTTAATCCCCCCGCAGTGGGAGTGTCTCTCAGATGTCAGGCCCAATACTTCTTCGTGTAGCTGCTCGTTCGAGCTCTGCAGTATGTCAGGAGATCTTGCCGTTTGTGGAACGGCTTCCTTGGTGACAGTTTGCTTTCGCGACTGGCGAAAACAAATCGTCCGGCATTACATTGTTGGTCATGTTTGTGCTGTTCTTGGCAACGGGCCCCGCAATGATGCCAAAGAGTGAAGTCCAGCTTTTGGGCAGGGGGGACGGCATCCACCCGTTAAAACCTGGTAAAATAAGTGGGGGGACGCCGTTCACCCGCGTGGTACCCCGACTCGAGCCCTGTTTATTTGTTTCAAAAGATCAAACAAACAAGTATAGACCAGGGCGAAATTTGTGTTACACTTGCGTAATTAGCCTAATTTCGGAAATTTCACATTACTCTTGCTATACAAAATTCCCGGAATCATGGTATTTTGCCACATCACATATTTGCATGCTGTTCGCTGTGAACATTTACAGTAAATATGCTGTTCACAGTGAAAGTTTACATTTAACACATGGATATAATGCAAATGATAAAGCACGAGCACCCGTTGTTCTCAGTTGTTTAGTTTTTGTTGCCCTTTTTTAGCGCAAACTGCATACTCGCATCTAAAATTGTTGCGAGGATGCATTTCACACTAAAATACAGCACAACATTCATGTAGTTACGCATATTTGTGTGCAATTTTGCTGAACTTTTGCGTACCTACCCAAAATCCAATCACACGGATTTGCCACTCCCATGTTCTTAATATGCAGAATGTGTTTACTTATTGTGGATATCTGCATTACCCACACAAAGGGTGGAGACTGGATAGATCCACGTGTGGATTGCTTTGAAATGTGCATTTACACTTTGGGGGTCATTTTTTGAGTATATAATTGTACACTATGAGGCAAATGTACTATTTTTTTCATTCAACGCAGCACCCAAAGTTGCTGTGCTGAGTTATGTGATAGAGAAAGAGCAGGACAGAGTCATATCTTCTAAGATATGGCCCTGTTGCACTCTTCCTAAGCTCTGGTGCACTTTCTGGCTGCCTAGCACCACAGAAATACTTTTGAACCATAGTGCAAAGTATGTGCATGAGTTGAGCATGAGTTTTGTACTGGAAGGGTATCCTTTCAGCACAAAATGCTAGATGTCGGCCTATTTTTAAACTTCTCCCCACAGTACAGAACTCATGCAAAGTTAGAACATTTTGGAGAAAAGAAAACGTTTCTTCTTCTTTGCTCCTGCCTCAAGGAGGTGTTATTTTTTGGTGCAAAGCCATGTCTACAGATGTTAGTCAGTCAGTCAAGAATATGTTATTCGACTCTAAAAGAGCCCTACAAGATTGCACATACATGTTATCATTTAAGAGACAGCAAATCCATATACACTGAAGTTACAAATTATAAAAGAAATATCTAATATTTACTACGAATCTTAAAAACAGTAAAAAGATAGTTCAAAATGCAATATATAATCTCATTTGTTCCTAGGGAGAGTAAAATCACCAAATAGTGTTAACTGTGTTTTTAATATTTTGAGAGATATGGCCAATCCTGACTGTTCTAGTAATAAGATTACTCCGTCGCCAGAGCTATGTGATGGCCTAGCAGCTTTCTTTCAGGATAAGATTAAAGGAATTATCGAAGGTCTGAAACCAGATACCCTGTTAGGTACTAGTGTAAGGGATGAGCTAGGACCAGATAACTCTTAAAGAGGTAGGGATATTGGGACGGAGCTATTGACGCAAGGGACTTCCCTTGATCACTGGGACCTTCCTACGGAGGAAGAGTTCGTTAGGGTGGCGATAGGAGTTTCTTCTGGCTCACCATTGGATCCCATTCCTTAGAAACTCTGGAAAGAGCTGGGCTCTGAGATCTTTCCACAGTTTTACCAGATGTGCAACCAATCCCTAAGTAGTGGAGTGGTTCCGTCCTGCTGGAAGGAAGCGATAGTTTCACCTCTCTTAAAAAAAATTTCATTTGACCCTGCTTGTTACGTGAACTACAGACCAATCTCCCTTTTGCCATATCCAGTAAAAATAGTGGAGCGCTTGGTGAGCCAGGCGCTCTCTGGTTTCCTGGAGGGTAATAATAAGCTGGAGGAAGATCAGTTTGGTTTCCGGCCTGGTCATGGGACGGAGACCGCATTGTTCACCGTGTTGGATAACCTTCGGATGCGTGCGAACAGGGGATAATCTGCGACGCTGATACTGTTGGACCTGTCCACCGCATTCAACACGGTTGACCATGACATCCTATTGTTAAGGCAGGAGGAAGTGGGGCTGACAAATATGGCTCTGCAATGGTTTCGCTCTTATCTGGCAGGTAGACGACAGGCTGTGACTTTGCCTCCGTTTCAATCAGATTTTATTCTTAATGAGCATGGGGTCCCCCAGGGGTCCTCAATTAGCCCTATTTTATTCAATGTTTACATGCGACCGCTGTTGGAGGTCATCAAAGCCAATAACATAAGTGTGGTTAATTATGCCGATGACACGCAATTGATTGTATTCCTGGAAGGTGATCATGCCGACTCCCAGGAAATATTTCATAAGTGCATGTCCGAAATGGTGATATGGTTGAGAAACAATGCACTGCAATTCAATAATGCCAAAACAGAAATTCTGCACTGTGGGGTGGACAGAGTGCCGACGGTTTTACCATCTAATTTTTGGCCGTTCCCTACAGATGCACCTCTGGTATCCATGAGGACCCTGCGTAATCTGGGGGTCAGCGTTAACGAGAAGCTCAACCTGGAATTGCATGTAAATAAAGTAGTTAAGAATTGCTATTTGCTCATTAGAGGTCTCCGTAAGGTGTTACCACTTCTGCCCTCTAAGGTAAGAGGCACAGTGGCCAGGTGTGTTGTTCTCAGCCGCCTGGATTATTGCAATGCTTTGCTGCTGGAGTCTCCTGGCTATTTGGTCTCGCGGCTCCAGAGCATTCAGGCAGTAGCAGCAAAGCTTGTTTTAATGAGAACACGTAGATCATCAACCTCTCAGGCATTAGCTGAGCTGCACTGGCTCCCGGTGAGACAAAGGATACTGTTCAAGTCCTTGTGCATTGCTTTTAAGGCTCTCCATGGGCTTGGACCTAAACCGCTTCAACGTAGGTTTAGTTGGTATGTACCTGCACGTAGCCTGTGCTCCTCGGCAACTAATCTGGAAATGATCCCAAGGATAAAAAGATCTACTATGGGTGGACGAGCGTTTGGCGTTGCAGCCGCACGCTTGTGGAACAGTCTACCCCCGGAATTGAGACAAATACAGGATTTTCTGTTGTTCCGCAAGCAAGTTAAGACCTGGCTCTTCCCTAAAGCGTAACCAGCTGTCCGGCTCAGTTCACAGTTGTGTTTAATCTCTTCTACTGTGTCTTAGCGCCAGGATGCCCGTAGGGTTACAGTGCGCTTTATAAATGCAAAATACATACATACATACATGAACTGCTTCCTCTGGGGGGTGTAAAATCTGCATAATAAAATAAAGTGCGTAGTGCTTTGGCATGAGCAACTGTCACACGGACAAACAGGGAGTGATGCAAACCATGAGCCTTGAATAGGGAAAGTAACTAAGAAATGTATAGTTTCCAGACGCAGCCTAGTCAACATAAATGTCTGCCTTTCATTTAAATTGATTTGCAGATAGGGGCGGGTTCTCTTTTTGGCTGGGAATAAAGCTCTGGGTGACCAGTCGAATTACATAAAGGGCCAGCCCGCGCATTACTTTAGTAGAATAGTGGCAGACGATACATTTTTTAAGGTGCCAGGGTTTGTATAATATTCTGTTACACCCATTTTGGCAAAACTCGATTTGGCATACCTTAACCAGGGTATATCTAGGCTATTATCCAGCTTCATACAGTCTGCCAGTATTATCCTACAAAGGGCGGCCTCTGGATTCTTCCAGGTTTTTATCCTGAGAAACCGTGGTTGTAATGCAGTATGGTCTTTCAAATAAGTCAGACCAACTTCCTCATGACAAAAAGAAACAGAGGAGCTCTGGGGCACTGAGAGAAGTCATCTTAAGAACTTATTTTCTATTATTTGAAGTGATTTACAATTTACGTATCCTCAAACACCAGCCCCAAACGTTACCACTGAAAGGCTTTTACTCTTGTAAATAAATAAAATCTCTTTAGTTGGCTTATGACCCAATCTTTTAGCAAATCTAAAAGTGGCATCATTCGATTTCTGAAATTGCATGGTTCTAATATTTAAAGCATGTTTCCAATTAAAATCAACATCAAATGGTTCCCCCAGGTAAGTAAAATGAGGGACTTTCTTGATTTCTTCGCCCCCCAATAAAAATGTCCTAGTTTGGGATTTTTTTGGTCCACATTTCATTATAAATGATTTAGGGCCTCATGTAGGTAAATACATTTTACCGGTTCATAAATACCGAGCCGTACCGAATCGGTAAAGTAGAACCGGTAAGTTATATGTAGGTAAAAATTCGGTAACAGTTACCGATTCGGTAACAGTCGGTAAATACGAATCGGAATTCACCGATTCGGTAAATACCGAGGTGGTATCCACCGATTCGGTGAATACCGAGGTGGTATCCACCGAATCGGTAAATACCGAGGTGGAATTTAGCGAATCGGAAAATACCGAGGATACTACCACCTTCCCTTAACGAAGTAGCCAATATCACAATCATGTCATTACAGAAGGTCTCTCAGGCTTGAATAGGGGACCCCATACCACAAAGATCAGCTTAGTGAAATCACATCACAGGAGCATCAGGAGTCTCCTCGCAGGAAGGCTCGTCTTCGGTCTGAATAATTAACATGATGTCTGAGCTATGAAAAGCACCAACTGTCAGGTATGTGCAGCTGCGCGTGTGCCATGGCTAAATCGTGGGTCGAACAACCGATAGTGGAAAACATGCATTGTGTAACATTCCAGACTGTGTGTCACAGCATGTACAGACCAAGGTCGCTGCGCAGAGCTTGGGATGGGAACAACAGAATGCACTCGTCTGAAGGAAGTCTCGAGTCAGCAGTTTATTCAAGAAAGAACATGTAAACGCAGTGTCGTGTGCAAAGACACAAATATGGCTACATAACATTCAAGGTGGTAATGCCAACTGAACAATGCATGTACGTATTCAGGGAGAACTCACTACACGCCCCCTTCAGCGAAGCAATATGTAATAGGCAAGAAAAGAGAGAGCGCAGAGTTCAGTTTCGTCAGAGCAGAACAGGGCGTAACCAATGCAGCGCCAAAGTCCTACAGTCCAATTCATTGCAGCATACAATTCCAAAAAACACAATGCAAGTATAGTAAAATACTCAAGCAGACCATCAGGAAGAGAAACACGAGAAATAAAAGAAATAAATGTTGCGCCAGGGTGCTGTCCAGTAGCACAGGCGCAATGGACGACAATCCAGTTAATCCATGAATGTATAGGCAGCATATGTGGCCACGGCTTCCAACAAGCAATCGTTGTCAGGGCCACTAAAAGTCTCAGCCATCCAATTGAGTAAAGAAAAGGAACATACGTGTTCTCCAACCAACGGAGCCTCCAGCACAATCAGAGGGCACCCGGAATGTTCCTCCAAATAGCTCATGGACAAGAAGTCGTAGGCTGCCGCTGAGATGTCCCAATTACCCAGGATACCATGCGCCGCTCCACACGCCATGATCCGGACACCAGAACAGGACAACTCGTGAGCCACTAAGGGCCGCATCAGTCGATCGAAATCCGGCACCGGAGACACCATGTTGGTCAAGCACAAATCCAGAGGCCATTCAAAGGGACAATCCAGGCAGTGAAATACAGGTTGCACGCAGGTGAAGTAGGAATACCTGAAGGATAATCCATATGCCAGGCTTAAAGTCGCCAATGGCAAAGTACCATAGTAGTCAAGCATCCTATCACGAAGAAGATGCAGACGGGACAGGTGCTCGTGTGGCACAGAAGGAGCAGCCATTCCGTAGTATGAAAAGTAAAAGCAGCACACCTGCCACCAGCGCCAGAAGCAGCGGAACACCTCCAAAGATGCTCGAGCACAGTGAATGTACAAATGCCGGAATTACACCACAAATAGTTTGGAAAGAGGTCACGAGACCCGAGCCCCACATGTTAAAAAAAATTGAGCCAGGCCGGTCGTGGACGAGGCATTGATAATACTTTGGATCAAAGAGCCGAAATGCAGGGGGAGGTCAGTATTCAGAGGCGCCTGTTCCTCAGTGCGCGAAGTAGCAACGTGAAGGACAGATATTTCACGAGAGGAAGTCAAAGGCACCTCTTTGTGGGACAATGGCGCTCTATTCTGCTCAACTTGTTGGACTCTGCCTTCAAGGTTGGAATCGAAGGCCAGAAGGAAACATCCCGGCGCCCATGCGGGGGTGGAAAAAGAACAGTATAGCAGCAGACAACTGCATGCGAGACAGTTATGTACGGGATTACCACTCACATCCCGCAGCAAACTTCATTAATCATAATTAAATGAATACCGTTTGCAAGCACAGTGAAAGAAGGTGTAATCACAGGCACTGGGATACCTCGTAGGACGCACGCCAAAATCGGGGCTTGTACATTGCATGCGCCGTGTACTTGCATGTGCCTATTGTCTCATGTATGAATCCTAGAAGTGAGAGTGCTAGAGCTAATATCTATAACGGCTTAGGCCTTCACCATGTTTGCTTGGGCAATAGCTCTCAGTCTGGAAGCCGCCTCACTGTGCGACAACTTGCAGACCTCGTTGTAATTAGCATACGCACACCTTTTGGTTCTGCCACCCACGGGACCATTCACAACATCATTCCATTCGGTATGCACATTGATGGAGTGGGTGGACTTCCTGATCCTGTAGATGTGCTCTGTGTCAGCTGGTGGACAGAGTGGGATGTGTGTCCCATCAATGCTGCCAATATAATGGTGGTAGAAATTCCTGAAGGAACGGGACAGGCAACTCTGGGATACACCACCCACCGCAGCTGTCACCACCTGATAACTGCCGGATGCCAGCAGATGTGGGCTGCAGAGCACCTGCACATGTGGGGGTATGGCGTGCGCCCTTCTTATTGGCTGGTCCAGGAGTGGGTGCGGGTCCCTGATTGAGTCCATGATGGTTTCGGGGTGTAGCCTGTGCCTCTCATGTATCTCTGCATCAGTCAGCTGGAATAGTGTGATGCGCTGTCTGTGGATGCGTTCCTTCCGTCGACAAACCCTCAGTCCTGCTGCCTGTAGACGTAGGCGCCTTGCAATGACGTCAATAGCAGCCAGGGTGTCCACGCTGTTGCATTTTGGGATTGCTCAGCTGCACTGTTGTTGGTTACCACCTGCTTTCAATCCGTGTTAATTACCGACTCTTATTTACCGATTTTCTTGGATTTCTTAATTACCGAGTGCTCCTACATGTCATTTTGATTTTTACCACTTCATATTTACCACTTCATATTTACCGATTCGTTAATTATGTATTCGGTAACTATGAATCGGTTTTTACCGCCTCATATTTACCGAACAGTGGTTTTTGGACTCCTACATCTCACTTGTCTGTATACCGGTCGGTAACGGCATATTTACCGAATTTCGGCCGTTACCGACCGGTATTTCGCTACCTACATGAGGCCCTTAGTGCGATTAACTTTTAGCCTCAGATCATTCATCAAACATTAAAGGAATCAAGCAGTCGTCAGCATATAGTAGTACGGGGATTTGGCACGAGTTAAATCTTGAGATATCCTTCCCCACCTTACAAAGTTGGTCTCCCAACCCATTAATATATAATAAAAAGAGGAATGGGACAAGGACACAACCCTGCATTACCGCTTTATCAGAAGGAAATTCTTCAGCCAGATCACCCTTACTACTATAGCGAACTGAGGTTGAGGTGTGTTCATAAACCCCGCTGAGCAAGGTGATTAATTTCTCCATCAACCCCTATTTGTGATATTATGGACCATAGTTGATTGCGATTCACTGTGTTGAAGGGACAGGTTAGGTCCATAAAGGCTAGATGAACACAGCCCTTTTGCGCTTTTGTATACTTTTAGACAGTTAATGCCAGATTTAATGTTTTGCAGTTCCCAGTCCAGCCCGAAATCCGAACTGATAAATCGAGAGCGCCTGATGTTCAAGCGCCCAAAGTTCTAATTTGGCCAAGATGTTAGTCAATAAAGCTTTGCATCAAGTCAATGGGTGATTGAGTGGGAATGTCCATGCAGCACCCATGGGACACCCCTTTGAACCAAAGTAAGGCAAACTAGAGAAAAACTTTTCATTACTGTTGACATCTTTACAGTGAAAAATAAATTCTGCTCTGAAAGTAAATAACAAATCAATACTTTGTGCTGATATATGTAAAGTTTGGTGACATTGCACCAGTGCAAAGTGTTTATAAATTGTGCCCTATGTAAGCATTGGTAAAGTGGGTGCAAGTGGAACATGTCACTTGAGATTTCCAATAGTATCCTGGAATTCTACACCTAGAATTCCTTTCCAGGGAGGATCCTGCAAATCTTTGTAAATTTCCAAATATAGTAAAAGTACGCATGTTGATCAGACGTCTATTGGAGGTGCAGATTGACTACTTTGCTTAATGAATCGGGCACTATTCTCAATCGTTCAGGTGCAGTGCCTTGAAATGCAGTTCATTCTAACGGCAGCCACAATCCACCTCCTACAGTTCACTATACCAAGTCAAGCACAAACCACCCACTAACTCCTGCCTGTGCTGCTTTAGGCTGCACGACCTTAAACTCCTTCGGTCTCGTCATAGAAGAGGTGTCAAGCCATCACCAGGTTCTCGTGCTTCTAGATAGTACAAAACATTTTGCTGCACTGAGCTGACCCTGTGTAAACTGACATCTTGTCGTCACATAGGCAGGTGACCTCAGTAGCACCTCAAGGTGCAGAGCCGCCTTCCACCTCACTCGTGTGCGCTGCTCCTTCCCAGGAATCAGTTAACGCCCCATTCATCATCACTACAATAGATTAACTCAATAGGAAAAATGTATCATTTTTCTTCTTCTCTCCCAGCCATAAACTAACACTGCCTTGGCTTGTTGAACATGTTTACTCAAGCAATCACCATCCTATTATTGCTTCTAGCTGTTGACAAGCTCACCTTTCCATTAAATGTTGCCGTTGCACTGTACCTTCACAAAGAGCATTAAGCACACATGCAGCACATAGCATTTGAATCACTGTTTGCTTAATAATTATTGTACAAACAACAGCCCTAAACCGCAGGGAGCTATTTTCATATAGGTAATGGGTTCCCACCAGCAGTGCCAGCAGCCCTGTCCATGTGTACTTTTAATATAAACATTTTCCACAGGGCGGCAAATGGCCTCCAGCCTCATTAGATTACATCCTTTCTGCACTGTTTGCCAAAGGACCATTTTTCTGAAGCTTCTATACACGTAAGCTCAGCACTTAAATGTAGGTTCAGTCAGACTCCATTGTCTCGTGATGTTGTCCCTTCACACCAATTTGTTTTTAGCTGACTGACTTCATTTAATTTGCAAATCTCTCTTGCCTGAGCAGTCATTTCTAATGTATTCTTTTTCTTCCTGTTTATTGATGTCAAGTGAATAGCACATAAACATGTATCAGTATTGCATTAAGGCCAACCTAGATAGCATAAATGTTACCAAATTGAAGGGATATTCAGTCGTGGACACCATTTTAGTAGCCTATCACCAAATACAAAAATTCCCAAACATCTGAGATAAAGTTTAGGAGGGACAAGGCACCATGTATGGAAACATTTGAGTGCATATGAAAGTTTGCTACATATTTTTCACGCTGTTTTCACACTGCATAATTATTGACACATGTAAGTGCTTTAGACAACTTGCCTTTCACACCCGTGAAACAAGTACAAAGTAAATTAAAATAACCTCAAATAATTAAAAGCAATTAACGTAAGACAAAAACGTTTCTCACACCTATTTACAGCTAAATTGCAACAGGTCAATGCACATCCTAGTAAAAGCTGACAACAGACTATTAGATTTCTCTGATGGGAGCTCAAGACCTAATCATTTTTTCCCTTATTGTCCAGCTCTTTGGCAAATATCTTGTCATCTGGCTGCTCCGGCATCTTATGTCCCACCAAGAAGGTAAAACAAGACCTCCCACTAAACCACAAGGGACCCTTCAGTAAATATCCGTACTATGGGGCATATTATCAAGCACAGCGTTAAAATTATCGCCGTTTAGCGGCAGAAAACTGCTGCTAAAGCAGCATTAATAGGCTTGATAATATGCCGCAGAGAATTCCAATAGAAGCCCATGTTGACACCAGAACATGGCCTTCTATGGGAATTGTCAAGAGCATATTATCAGGCCCATTATCGCCGCTTAAGCGGCAGTTTTCTGCCGCTAAAGCGGCGATAATTTTAACGCCGTTTCTTGATAATATGAACCCATAATCTTTTCTCTTAATGCCAAGTAGAGTGGGCAGCTCAAAACGAAGCAAGACAATCTTCTGTCGGGACACATATACAGATTTCTGTTCTGTCCAGGTTTTTATTGAGTAAGCCAGGTTCCATTTTATTTTGATGTATTTATTTATAAAGTTTTATACAGTGCGAACATGACTTGTGAGGGTATCAGAGCACTTTACATGGAGGAGGAGTGAATAACCAGTAAAGACACAGTTAAAACGCAGACACGACATCAATGTAATCATAGAAGAGTAACAAATTGAAGGACGAGACATCCCTAGGAGATCAGCAGGATAGTAGTCATGATCAGCAAGATAAGAATTCACCAGGTAAGATCAATCGATATAGGGTATGATTTCCATTCGAGCGGTGTCCTTTCCAGGCTGATGAAAACAATCTCTTTTCTCGAGAGTTTCATAAAAGCGTCAGGGGAAACTGAGATAAACACATGCAAGTAAGATTGTGACAGGTGGTATTCTTCTCGGACCTCCTTCCTCCGGAATTCCAAGCAGAAACTTTTTCTTAGGCACATCATACAGGCTTCTTAAAGTTACAGCACTTAAATTGATTCCAGTGACATCGATCTCCCGACTAAATTGAATGGCTTCCGCTTTCCAGGTGTGCATCTATTTCCATTGCATGCTCATTCCTGAATGTTCCTTTAATGACTTGTTTACCAGTCAGTTGTGGATGACATGAGACGTTTCGGCATGTACTCCAATGGTGCCAATCGACACCTGTCTAGGATGGAACTACAGGCGATGTCAATCTTTAGGGCAATGGAAGGAAAGCAACTTTGAACCTGAAGTATCATTTTTCAGAACTTTTCCTCGTGGGGGATATTTTTCTGCACTGTTTTAGGATTACATCTGTTTATTATCATAAATGCACATACTAAAACAAAAAAACGAGCACTAGATCCCCAAACCACATTTTACAACATACTCAAGAACAGATTAGTACATTTACATTTTTATTATCTCTACAATAGAACCACTTCAAACATGTCATTACCAAAGAAAGCATCATCCAGCCATGTAGTGGGTAAGAAGGGTTTGGGGTGGGAGCAAACCACGAGAAACATCCATAGAACTCCCTACATCAGCAACACACAGACGTGAACTATCATTTTGATAAAACAAGTCTCAGCCAGAGTCTGCATCATATAATCCCTTTCTGCCTAATATTAGTGAAATATCAGTTTAGCCAATCCGAGGTCTTCAAATAGCCCTCAGTGTATGAAGGGGTCCAACACAGAGGTCACTCATGAAGGCCTCACCTCCTTTCCTCTGTTTCTCAGTGAAAATTTCTCTCGCCTCCGTAGGTTGAGACTGCCCTTCACCCCCGACCCTGAGATGGGCATGACACCACAGCAATCCCAATATTGCGGTGGAATCAAAAAACAGGGTGATGGACGGAATGCTTGAATTATTCTCAGCCACTGGCGAACCCTTTGGACCGTATCACAATCCATATTTATTTTGCCCACCATGCCACTTCAGTTTGTACCCAGCCATATGCAAATCTGTCTTGACCTTGCTCCAATGGGAACAGTCCAAACCAAACTGCCAGGCCTTTTCCTCCTTAAACGGGAACACAAGCAATCCATGACCAATCTTGCTTTTATTATGGGCTCATCAGCCAATATTCCAGTGCAAATCAGATCTTTCTAAATACATTGCAGATCTCTTCATCTCATCAGTCACATGCCTTATTCTAGCCAAAATGTGCGCCTTGGAGCTTTCATCTCTGCTCCGATTACCATCTGCTGCTATTTCTAGTCAGCTAGCTCCACCGTTATTTTACCCACAACTGGCGCTCCATCTGGAGGACCCCTGGTGGCTACATGCTGAGCTCTTACCACATCACTGCAGTGCCAAGTGCAGGGTCATCTCCAATTATTTCCTCATGCATGAAGTGCAGAACTTCTTCATTCAGATCCCCAACACCCGCCAATATAGGTACATTTCAGGCCCCATGCACTTGAGCGAACAGGAGGATGGCATTGAACAATGGGTTGAATGGCAGTATTGCTATCATCATATGCTCCTTCCATACCATGTCACTGGAAAATGTTATTAAACCGCACATAAGTAAAAACAAGCTGATGTGTTCTTAATTTCATATGTAACTTGTTTCTTTTGTGTAGCTATACAGATACAATGCATGCATTATAAATCTTAAGTTGACCTTGGTAGGAAAGTGTTTTATTGCTTGTAAAAGTATGTGTTGAAAACAGATTGATAATTTGTAGGTCTTGCTCGACAACTTGAATGCCTGCTAGATGTCCTTTAATAATTCACTGAGAATGGGATGTGGACCAGTCTCTTCAGGGATTGGCTTGTTTGAGTCAGCCTGCGTCAATCATTGGTTTGAACAGTGGCAATGACATCTTGTACCAGCTTAGAGGATCTTTTCTCTCACCATCATGCCACTGGCTGCTAGGTGAATTTTTCTACTTAGTATGGACAGTGTCCATTGCAACACAGGAAGGGCATCGTTTTCAGGAGCGGCACCACCTGGCAAGGAGTATTTGATAATGTAGAAGCAATCTTGGATGCTTCGCCACTGTAAACAACACCCTTCGAATGATAGGCAAATGCTTACTTGCTGAGTGTTAATTTTGTAGAAAATCATTTTTTTGTGAAAAAAGCATGCTACATCGAAAAATGCAGAACACTTGATTTAAAAAAAAAATACAGCTCGACGAGTGTTACAGTGCATTTATATCCATGTAAAACTCAATTTTCAAGTAAGCATTTCTTTATTATGCAGATCATTTTGGTTTCGGTGGTGAAATTCAGCTTTCTAGGGTGGCTGTGCTACCTGTGCCTCAAAAATGCATTACAGGCACTGAGATCGCTTGGTGCCCACCATCGTGGAACCCCCCCCCCCCAAAAAAAAACAATATTATGGCAACTAGCACACTGATTGCTGCATAGAGATGAATTCTTTATTTGCGTGAGATACCTGGTAAAGCCAAAAATAAGAAGTACACCCTACTTCCAATAAGCAGAGAGGTACTATCGTTTTTTTAATTTCATTTAACCACTCCCAAACACTAATGGCCCTGGGTACTTTGGTTGCGAAACATGGGGATCAAAGCATTAATGCCTGCACCAGTCCTAACATCCCAAGTAGTAATATTCAGCAAGACAAGGTGCAAATGGGCTTAGGACACAATCCCCTAGGTCCCAAATAGAGAGGCAAGAAAAAATTCCTTGATCACTCTAAAACAACATAAGCAAAATAGCCCTGCACAATTCCAAAGGTTAAATGCATTTACATGGCATTAATTAGACAATATCCACGGTGCAAATGGTTTACAGTAAACAGTTGTTTTCCCAAATGAAAAAAGTCGAACTGACTGTTAGATGATAATAACCTTTGTTTCCACAAATGAAGTAAGTGTTATGAGAAGATAAAAAACTGCTATTGTTTGTTCCAGTGATATTCAACACTGTAGTACAATAACTTTTTACCACTGGAATACTGCCCATACTTCTCACACAAAGTTCTGCTCGGGCTCTGGTTACAGCGATAACAGGAGGCCCATTACCCTTGGCTGTTCGAGTGTTGAGAAAAACATATCATGTGGAGGAATTCGATCTGCGATACTCCTCCATTTCCCATTCAGTTCCTTTGGCTTGTGGATCCTCTTCCTCATCGGGGTAACAAACCTTGTTTAGCTGGGCATTGAGTCTTCCTACATCAGCTTGAGTGATATTACTAATTGCAGAGGCCTACAAAAGTGCGAACCAGGCTCTACAGTAGCCATTATGTGAAAATGGCAAGGGAATGAAATGTGTTCCTACTTTCTTCTGATGAGCTTGCATCATTCCACATACCCAGCAGTTGGTAGTGTTCGTAGCATTATGAGTATGATGTAACATTTGGATGAAAGTGTTATTGAGGTAGGATATCCGATGTTTCTGTTCATGGCAGGGAAGAGTGAAGTAATAATGTTCCGTGCAGACAGGAGTAGTAGCGGGCAATAGGATTCGAGCCGGAATCACTCTCTCCATTGTTCAGAAAACCGCTGCCAATATTATCAACAATATGATCAGAGTCACCAAACACAGAGTCTTGTCATTACTTTGCAACTTGGATCCCAAATTCTACATTTCTCCTTCTTGGTATCGACACAACCACAGGTCGGAGAGAGATCCAGGCACCACTGAACACGTATCACAATCCCCTCTGAACCTAGTTCAGCCGATTCGGTGATCCTACCGTGTCACAGCCGAACCGTTCCACTAATTGAAACCAGTCCTCCGGTATCTCTATCTGCTCCTTCCCTTCCTTGGTCGTAAATCGTACGTTGTTGCTGAAGGCGTAGTTTGAACAGGAAATAAAGTGTCTTTGTTCAGAGGAGCAACACTTTTCTGAGTCTGTAAGATGTCTTTGAGATCGTTTTTGCCTTCTGGCTGGAGAACAGTTGCTGGGATTCGCTTGCAGTGTGCTGCATTAATCCAATGGCGTCTGTTGGTGACACGGACAGCAGTTCGAGTCGCAAGCAGGATCTGCTCCGGATTCTTCCAGCGAGGCTCCAAATTTTTAGAACGTTGGAAGTTCTTTATGAGGACGAAGTCACCAGGTTGAAAACCATGAACCGGACCCTCTGACTTGTCTGGAATAGCTTCATGCACCTGCTGATGAATCAGAGACACTTTCTCAGTCAAGTTTTTTTAGGTAATCACTTAAAACAGTGTACTGTATTTCTTTAATTACATTTAGACTTGGGGGTCCCCATACATTCATAGGCCTACCAAAGACTATCTCATTGGGAGAAAGTCCAATCTTACTATGTGGGATGGAACGAACAGATAACAATGCTAGAGGCAAGGCATCTGGCCAATTAAGGCCCCTCATTGATTGTATCTTTGCTAGTTTCAACTTCAATGTGGCATTGTTCCTTTCTACCAGAACTGCTGCCTGAGGATAATTAGCAGCATGAAATTTCTGTTTTACCCCTAAACTCTTCATTAGGTACTCTATTATCTGGCCAGTGAAGTGGGGCCGTTCTCACTCCAAAGGACTCTACAAATTCCAAAATGGGGGAAGAACTCCTTTAACAGAACTTTAGCTGTTGTCAAGGCTGTGTTGTCTTTGGTGGGATAAGCTTCTACCCACTTACTAAAGGAACAAACCACAGCTAACACATGCTTCAAATTATTATAGCGCTCTAACTGAATATAATCCATTTGAGTGCTTTGAAGGAAACCTGAGGTGGAGAAAATCCACCAGTAGGGGTTGATACTCTCTTCCCAGGATTATACTGTAAACATATCATACAATGTTTAATCAAATGCTCAGCCATTTTCCAAATGAGTGGATTATCCCAGACCTGATCTAGTTGGGAGATGGTGTTTTTGGCACTAACGTGAGCAGGTCATGAGCCAAAGTAACAAAAGGTAATAAATAAGCATAGGGCAACTTTCATTTTGACATATCTTTTGACCTCCAACATCCCTCATCATCTAACTCTCCTTCCTTTTGCCATTCTGCCCTTTCTTGTTCAGTGGCTGACTGTTGTATTTCCTTAATCTCTGTATACATTTTTTGTCAGTACCTCTACTGAAGGCTTGATTGTTCCACAGGAGCAGATGACTGTTCCTCAATCCCCTACCCCTCTACAGCGAACAGAGATTCGTATTCGCTAGGAGCAGAGTGGGGGAAAGGGGAGTTGGAAGAGAAAAAGACAGACTGCACTGCTTGCTTCTCAGGTCTGGTCCTGCTCTGGACTTGTTTCATGTGACCTAAAACCAAAGGGACAAATATAACAAATGCAACAATACTAGACAATAATTCTTCAGTTCACTGCTCTCGAAAATACCTGTCTATTTTCAGTGCCTAGCTGCTCTCTTGTGCTTTCTTGCTTGATATTCTTGCTCTACTTCGCTATTGCTGTGTCACTAAATTTTCATCTGCAAAATATGAAGGTTTTTAAGGTTTAGGTTATGGGTTCTGGAATGCCTAAATATGGGTCAGTAACTACCTGACTTCTCCGTTACCTGTAGCTCAGTTGCGAAGCCTTTACTTTACTTTTATTTTGGATTGAGTTAGTAGACTTTCAAGCCCTGACTCTTGTTGAATAGTTGAATGAGCTTCTCACAGGGTGAGTTCAATGTCTTTACAGTTTGTCCATTTCAATTAGGTTGGTAAGTACCCTTATATCTATATATATATATATATATACACATAACTATACATACATTGAAGAATTACTCTGGTTCTTCACCACAGGAAATTACTACCACAAATAATATTGTTCTTGTTGTCTACTTGCTGAATTTCCAATTGCTACTTCTTGACAGGAAAAAATGTTCTTTCACTAGAATGGGCTCCGTATTTAATTGGTAATTTAACGGACTTACTTGGTTCTTGGAACCCAACGGGTCCTTCTCACCAGAACTCGAAAAGTTGACAGAATTGAGGAAAAAACTAATGGAGCCTTTGCAATACTTCCTCTGCTTGTGCTGAACTCCGCTGCAAAACTAACTGGAGATTAACGCAGGAAAATTCACCAAAGAAGCTCGATGCGAAATTAGCCTTTGAAATGAAGAGCCGAACAGCGGGAATAAAACAGGATGCTCTCCTCAGAATTGACGGTTGAAGTGCGCCGCTCCAAGGTAGAGCGCGAGCTAATCTACCATGGAGCGAAAATTGTTCGAAACACTAGACCGCCAACCTCAGCTCCTCAATGGCAACCATCTTGGGATACCGCGATCTGAGGGCGAAAGAACCTTGGCAACAGCAAAGCCAATTGCCGGATAGAAATGACTCTACGCTTCCTGGCACACAGGTAACGGAGACCTCTTCTCCTAAAAGGGCAGGGGCTAGAACTACGCTGACCATCCCTGACAGTACCTCCCACCAAAACCCCTCCCTCTACCTCACGGGGTTTATGTGGATAACTACAATGAAACTCTTTGATCAATCTGGGTGCATGTAAATTAGTCTTAGTTTCCCACGATCTCTCTTCGGGGCCAAAACCCTTCCAATCTACAAGATAGAAAAACTTGCCCCTCTTGATCTTGGAATCTAAAATGCGTTTTACCTCAAACTCTTCTTCTGACTGAATGTTAATGGGAACTGGGGGGCCCTTGGATCTTAATTCTGATGGACTTCTCTTGACCAAAGAAACGTGAAACACTGAATGCAACCTTAATTTGGGAGGGAGTCTGACCTTGACACTGACTGGGTTCACCATCCTTTCTACACAAAAAGGACCCATGAATCGAGGTTGAAACTTTCGATTTCCTTATAAGCGAAAATTTCGAGTAGATATCCAGACCAAGTCCCCCTGTTCATAAAGTGGATTTGGACGTCTCTTTTTGTCTGCCTGTTTCTTGTAGGAAATCTTTGCCTTAACTAAATTGTTAGCTGCTACTTGACAAGCCTTATGTAAACCTTGGATCACTGATTCTACTGCTGGTGAATCTCCCACCTCCTTCCCCACCAACGTGTTTGGATGTCTACCTGAATGCAAATAAAAGGGGGAAAAACCTGTAGAGGTGTGCTCAGCGTTATTATAAGCAAATTCTGCTGCCCAGATTAAATTTGGCCACTCCCCTTCTTGATCCATCAAGAACAAACGCAAGTATTGCTCCAGTTCTTGATTAACCCGCTCCGTTTGTCCATCCGTCTCCGGGTGGAAACTAGTCGACAAACGGGAGTCTACATTTAATCTTTTCAGAAAAGACCTCCAGAAATTAGATACAAATTGGGGTCTCGATCTGAAATCACTACTTTAGGAATACCATGTGCCTTCACTACATGCTGGGTAAATAAAGCAGATAACTGAGTAGCGGTTGGGACTGATTTCAGGGGCACAAAGTGACTCATTTTAGAAAAATGATCTACCACAACCCAAATGGTATTGTAACCTTGACTAGAAGGAAGGTCAACTATAAAATCCATGGAAATTGTATGCCACGGATAAGGAGCTGGGGGAATCGGAAGCAGTAACCCCTGAGGAGCCTGTCGCTGTGGTTTTCCCTTGACACATTGCTCACAAGAAGCCACATATTGCCCCACCTGAGCTTCCATTGCTGGCCACCAGAACTCTCTTTGAATCAATTCCAAGGTCTTCTTGATTCC
The DNA here is from genome assembly GCF_964204655.1 of Triturus cristatus. NCBI lineage: Eukaryota > Metazoa > Chordata > Amphibia > Caudata > Salamandridae > Triturus > Triturus cristatus. Next base: position 857,498,526 of record NC_140581.1, on the reverse strand, counting down.
CTTGTGACCAGCCATCAAACCATCATGAAAATGTTGTATTACCAGCTTCTGTAACTCCTCACTTGGCACAAATAGTCTGTTCTTGAAATAAAGTTTTCCATCTTTCATTTCTCTTTCACCTTCACCATCTTTCTTTATCCAGTTCTTCCTTTCATCTTCAGAATAGGCGTTCACCAATTTATTCTCAAACTCTGGGTATAGAATTGCTCCAATGATCTTATCCGAGGGAATTATCAATCCATCTGGTTTCTCTCGATCTTCATCGCTCACTCCCATTCGAGATAATGCATCAGCCTTCCCATTGACAGATCCAGGCTTGTAGGTTAGAACAAAATTGTAGTCAGCAAAAAACAACGACCATCTTAGTTGTCTAGGGGAAAGTGTTCGAGCAGATTTTAAAAATTTTAAGTTGCGATGATCTGTGAACACTGTTACTTCATGTTTTGCCCCAAACAAATAGTGTCGCCACTCTTGGAAGGCATCTTTTACTGCCAACAATTCCTTATCTGCAATTGAGTAATTTACCTCGGCATTAGTTAATTTGCGAGATCGATATGCCACCGGATGAAGTTGGCCCGTGTTCTCATCCCTTTGTGAAAGAACTCCCCCGATGGCCAAATTGGAGGCGTCTGCTTCCACAAAAAACGGTGCTTCTGGGTTTGGATGTTGCAGAACTGGAGCGGAGGTAAATTCCTTCTTTAAACCTTGAGAGGCTTCTTCTGAGTCATCACTCCACTCAAATTTGACTCCTTTCTTCAGTAACCGAGTGAGAGGACTCACCTTTGCAGAAAAATTCAAAATGAAGCGTCGATAAAAATTAGCAAAACCAATAAAGCTCTGCACCTCTTTCACACTCCTCGGGGATGGCCATTCTTGAATGGCTCTCACCTTAGCTTCATCCATAGAAACTCCCTCTGGAGTCAATACAAACCCCAAAAATTCCACTTGGGTTGAGTGAAATACACATTTCTCAAGTTTGACAAACAGATGGTTATCCAGCAGTTTCTTTAAAATGGCTCGCACATGCTGAACATGCTCTTTTAAATTGGGAGAAAAGATGAGAATGTCGTCAATGTAGACCACTGCAAAACGATCTAAAAACTCCTTCAAAACGTCATTAACAAAATGTTGAAATGCCGCTGGAGCATTACAAAGCCCGAATGGCATGACTTGATACTCAAAAAGGCCCAGTCTCGTTCGGAAAGTCGTTTTCCACTCCTCGCCTTTAGCCATGCGTACCAGATGATAGGCCCCTCTCAAATCCAATTTGGAGTACACTCTTGCTCCCTTTGCTTGATCTAACAATTCTGAGATTAAGGGCAAGGGGTAGCGATTCTTCTTGGTCACCAAATTAAGTGCTCGATAATCGATGCACGTTCTCAAATTACCATCTTTCTTCGGAATGAAGAATAGTGGAGAAGACACGGGTGATTGAGAGGGACGAATAAAACCATTCGCCAAATATTTCTCCACATAGTCCTTCAAGTGTTGATTTTCTGTCTCCGAGAGAGCATAAATTCGACTACAAGGTAAAGAAGCTCCCGGAATCAGTTCAATTCTGCAATCATAATCCCGATGAGGGGGTAATTTCTGGGCTTCCTGTTCGTCAAAAACTGCTGCTAAATCCAAATATTCCTTTGGAATTTCCTGTACCTCCACCGAGCAAATGAAACTGATTGGGTTGGCCAGATGCGTAGAGGGTGAGGAAAAACACTCGGTACTGCTCTTTTCTTGACAATGTTCCTTGCAATAATCTGAATCCATGACAATCGATCTTTTTGCCCAATCAATCTTTGGGTTATGTTCCGTGAGCCACGGCAACCCCAAGATAAGCTGGAATTGCGGGGCATCAATAAGACTGAACTTTAGAACACTCACATGATGACTTGGCCCTCGCAGGGTGATTTCCTCAGTGTCGAATACTATGGGCCCCGACGACAGATTGGTTCCATCAACAGCTCGGACCGACTCAGGCCTTTCCTTCTTGAGAAATTCTATTCCTAAAGACCTTGCAAAACCTATATCACAAAAATTTCCTGTTGCTCCAGAATCAATCATCACAGAGATCTTGTCGACTATTGAGTTCCCAAAACTAATTAAACCTGAAAGGATTAAATGGGGAGCTGAAGATTGTAGAGTATTTGCTAGTTGTTGAACATCGGAAGTCGTCTTTTGATTCGCTTCCACCAGGGCAACTTCTTCTACTGGTGGAGCCGGTCTGAGGAAATAAATATTATGAGACCTATGTGTCCCCTTGGGCCCCCCCAACGCTTATGTGCACATGCATGTAACCTATGCATTTCCCCTCCATGGCCTGTCTATCATGATGCTTATGCTATAGCGTGGCCTGCCATCATCCAGTCTCCCATGAGAGAAACGACAACTCTGCATTGAGGCCTACACGTTTTGCATCATGTTTTTCTGCACTCGTGTCATTTTCATGAAGCCCATTATTGTGGCTCAGCCAGAGCCGAAAAGAGGTTTCAGGCCTCAGACGCTCTGAAAGCTGCAGCTGCGTATCCTTGGCCTTGCACACTTGGGCCTCAGCCAAAGGGGCCCAGTCCGGGGTGCCGAGACAGTATTGAGCACGGTTATCTGCTTACTCCTACTGAAACCACATTCCTGCCTGGAGAAGGAGGAATAAACACGACCCGTCTGCAAAGGAGAAAGCCTAGCCTTTCTGTCTCTTTTTTGTGTGATTGCAAAGCTCACGTCAGTGAAAAGCCCATAGCCCCCATGTAAGGCCTACGCAGTAAATGAAGAAATAGATGCCACATTGGCTCTTGGTGATGGGCAACCTATGTCACAAATCAGTCCTTGCTCCAGACTTTAGATATCAGATAATACAAGATGTGCTGGTCGCCCTGACACTGAAGGCCTCTCTTCCAGACTCCCTGACTGCACAAGCAGCCTTCCCCCAGTCACACGTCAATTACACGTCATGCTCGAGTTGAGCACAAGTAAGGCAAAGTTCCAGTAAAGTTCCAGCTGATCACGCAACCCCCTCCAGGTATCCACCCACCTATGACATTCACCAATGATCATCAAGTGGACGCCCACATGGACGCCCACCTTCACGCCTACTTACACGCCCACATGCTCTTATCTCATTCTCTCTTGCTCCGCCTGAAGCACTCCTGCTTACGTATATTATTACAATGTATATATACTGTACTCTGTGAATAAAGTTTGAGAATATTGAGAATATTTTGAGAATTCTGACCAGAAGACCCTTCCTGATCCCTTGTAGTGATGGAACTATTCTCCCTATAACTCGAGTTATTGGAATAAAGCCCTTTTGAACCTGATACCACAGACTCAGCCTCTTGCTTTATGCATGATCATATTGATATATAGAAATTCTGAGTGCGTAATACTTTATTTACGACATTTAATGGTGCCCGAACAGGAACAAATCTCTTTTCCCACACGCCGGAGATGAAGGTCCAGTTTTGCCCCCTTCCACAGCCGTGACGGACTTCAAGTGCGCACGTCGCGGGTTTTCCCACCAGCTCCCTCAGGCCAACGAAGGAGACGGACTGCGACCAGGCATCCATACGAGGCGGTGAGGATTACGGATCGTCCCGACCCAGAGCCCACCCTGCAAGAGAGCTGTGTCCGAGGTTTCTAGAGATCCACCTAAGATACGCCATTCCCTGCGCAGCGTCAAGTGTCCGAGGCCTTCAAGTTCAAGTTCAAGTTCTGCTTCCCGGTGAGTTTTTCATGGGGGTTGCAATAAAGACGGGTTCATTTAATGAACACGGTAAAGACGTGTCTCACTTGTGAGACCGGTATGTTCAAGAGCATGCATCAAGAATTAAAGAATTAAAGAATTAAAGTCCAAGTTTTCAGGTGCACCGATATAACTGTATGAATGTTATTGTCTTAGTCAGGTTCAGTTAGGTTTGAATGTGTCAGGTTTTTATGTAAATTTGTTTCATTGTGATTTTTGTTTTTTGGGTCATTGTGATTTTTATTTTCGGTTACATTCCAACATGCCGTTGTTTTCAAAACTGCGTAAGATATGTACCAGAAAAGGTGTACTAGAGGAACCAGTTAACATTCCGCCTAGAAACACACCTGGACATTTCATGTACTGTAAACATGGTTTAGATGCCGTGTTGTTTTTAGAACTATGGGTGGATTACACGAAGGATTTAGAGACACAGTATAGATGGCCTATCACGGGAATGTGGGATGCGGAATGCATTATGAAGGTAGAGGAAGAGTTATGGAAGAGAAAATGTAGACCTGCTCAGAAGGATGCCATTGAGTTTTGGCGCAAGGAGTCACATAGAAGAACAGAGTAAGTGTTCCACAAAGCAGAGAGAAGTAGACAGGAGTCTGAAAAAGCCAAAGAAAAGAACTTACAGGAGGAAGGGGAGCGGGTAAAAAGAGAACAGGCTGAAAGAGAAAGAAATACTGTCGTTGCTGGTATTTATCGCGTCCTTTCAGAGGAACTAGCAAGAGTGGCCCCAGTAGAAAGACCAGTTAGAGTGCCACCGCAAGTACCCCGATACATATAATAATGATATAGTAGCCCAAAGGTTCTTGAGCCTCCCACCAAACGAACAGCGTATAGCTGGTGTTTACATGGTCCAACATTTGATTACGTTGTCAAAAGGAAATTGAGAGGGGTGTAGCTAGAGAAGGAGCAACACCTGGGATTTGATGACACCCCTAATGTACAAAGTGTTAACGAAAAAATAATTAGTGATCGGTTAAAAGTTTAGCTTGAGAAAAATTGTGGGTATTTCGAATTTGCAAATTGTTCAAGAATACAGGTTTGTGTTCTTGGTGGTTCAGTGAGCCAATGTGCTGGGTCCAGACGGTTGTGGGTCCTGATTCACGCTGAACATGCAGAGACTGCCACCTATTAGAGGTTGATAAAATAAGTACCATTGTGCGAAGTAATACCCAATCTCTGCTCTGTGCTAGTAAATTATGTGCAGTACATTATTCACAGTGAGCGTTTCTACTAAACTGAGATTAGAAAAATAAGATTACGACCCCCTGAGAACAAATTGTATATAAAAACGATCTTTCAATAGGGCGAATTATTGCAGTTTATATGGAATTGAGAAGACTTTTTGTCTTTGACAGCTTCAGAGTGAGGTCCGTGCGCACCGCAGCGGCCCTCCTACTCGTCGCGGCTTAGCCCCCGCTTCAGAGTGAGGAGAGGGTGGGGGCTGAATAATGCAAAGCTATGCAGAGATCGGAGACAGATTCTGACCTTGAAGCCAAAGTGGGGGCCGGAAAAGGAGCAGAACAGAGACACTGCTTAGAAAGCTTCTCTGACATAGCATCTGTGTAATGCCTGCAGCCGGAGAGCCTTGAGGGCCAGGAGTAGATAAAAAAAAAACAGATGGCTGGCAGCCCAGGCTCAAGCCACGCTGAGGGGCTATTTTTAGCTTCTCTGATAAGACAGGGCAGCTGAGAAATGAAAGTCGAGAAACTTTCCTTTGTTCGATTCTGTGCAAGACCAGTGCCCCGAGGAAATGTCTATGTTTTATTTTTTAGCAAATGTTACATTGCTTCTAGACAAAAAGTAAAATGATGCTCTTGCTTGAAATTTTAAGGGCTATATGCCTATATAAAATCGATTTTCAAATTCAGACAATTTTAAATTGTGGCCCAAAGCTGCCACCAGTTGGATTGGCAAAATGATCCAAAGGTTACAAGTATGAGAAGACACATGAGATATGCGCCTTCAAATAGGATATCAGGGTACATTGTGTTGAAATAAATGTATTTTTTTGTCATAACACCTTTTCAAAAAGAAATGTTCGTGTGTTTTTCATTTTTGATTATTCTTGCTGGTCCTATGTGTTAGAAATAACACAGTCAGTCCAGCTGACAGCTGCTCATCATTAAGATGACCTTCTGTCAGATGGGGGTGAATAGGGCAGGAAAATCAGTTATTGATTATAAGCCTGACAAATTAAGCAGGCCAGAATGTTCGCCTCTGAGCTGTAGGTACGGTAATTGCGCATCACTGCTCATTTATATATGTTATTAGTTATTACTAAATTTCACAGACATGATATTACCATTATCATGTTGTTAAAATAGCAGACAACACGTTATCAGTGTATGTCTAATTGGTATTGGAGATGAATAAAAGAAGAAAAAAGGTTATGCAAGACTAAAATATGTATCACATGACTGCCTTTCTCTTATAGACAGGCAGCCTCGTTCATATGTTTCCAGATTGGCCATTAAGGAACAATTATGATCTGTACACTGGCATCTTAACACTTGAAATGCCTGTTTTAAATAAGGACTGCCACCCCAGAGTGACAACTCTGCCTTTTAGAATGTTGTAAATGGGCTTCCACAAATGAGGCTCGGTATTTAGGGTAATGAGAAAATATCTGACAGGATTTCCTTTTTAAAGTTTGCTTTAGTAAACTCATTCTTGTAAATGGTGGCGCCAAAAGTTGACATGTTTTTAAATTAGGCTATTAGGTTTGGGCTTCTGAAGGGAGACGTTTGAATATGAAAGGCGAGGGATGCAGCTTATTGTATAGGTGGAAATCATTGCAAAATGACTGGTTTCTTTAGCAGATAAATTATTAATTATGAAATTATCAACATTAATAAGTGTTCTTAAACTTGGTCTTCCAAATATTTAGGAAGCTTAGCATTCCTATTAGGGCCTCCTAGCATTAATATTGACTTCAGGTTGGTGTAGGTTCATGTAATAGGGACATTTGCATATGAGATGTCATTTGGCCAGCCTATGAGCTGACACAATGAGGTTTGTACATTTGTTAGAAGGATTTCTCGCCATTTCAAATACGCTGTGTATCTCCTATAATTTTGCTTACGCCCAGTTGCTACACACAGGGATTAATAGTGTTGACAAGACACAGGGTTTGATAGTGTTTGACAGCAGTGAAATCTGTTTCAGATTTCCTCCTGTCAAAAAGGGGGGAAGGAGGAGAATATTGGCTTCCTGCTGGCCCCTGAGGAGGTTCGCTTCCCGCTAGCCCCTTAGAAATTAAGTCCCTTGGAAATTAAATTAGCCCCCTTAGAAATTAAGCCGAGGAAATAGGTATGTTGCTCTTCCCTTTTCTCATGTTTTATTGTGATCTTTCAGGGGAATTAGTTGTGAGCAGTTTCTTTTGTTCTACTAAGCTTAGGCGACTGACACCAGAACGTATTCAATTGATTTCTGGCCTTTCACAGCCCAAGACACAAAAGGAGGTACGTGCATTCATTGGCCTCACTTCATATTGCAGGCAGTGGATCCCCCAGTATGCTTACATAGCCAAGCCCCTAATACAGTTGACGACACAGGAGGCAGCTTCTACTAATGTCCTCCCTTGGACACAAGAACACACTGTGGCATTTGAAGAATTAAAAAGAGCTTTATGTCAAGCACCAGTTTTAGCGATCCCTGATTACAACAAATCTTTTATGCTTTTTGTGACAAAGCGGGATGGAACAGCATTATCTGTCCTAACACAAGATCATGCAGGAAAACACAAGCCCTGTGCTTATTTTTCCAGTACATTGGACCCAGTTGCACAGGCTTTGCCTGCGTGCCTAAAATCTGTTGCAGCAACAGCCTTAGCCATAAGACAAAGTGACTCGATAGTGCTGGGCCACCCCCTGACAGTACAAGTACCACACGCAGTAGAGGTTCTCTTGAACCGAACACAAACACAACACCTGACTGTAGCGAGACTGACAGGTTATGAGCCGACGTTATTTCAACCACACATAGAGATCAGACGATGCAACATACTGAATCCTGCTACTCTTTTGCCCTCCAGTACAGAAAACGTTTCCCCACATGACTGTATTGAAGTAATACATACCGTGACTAAGCCAAGACAAGACTTGACAGATGTTGCACTCCCAGACCCTGACCTAACACTCTATGTTGACGGCTCATGCATGAGGACGGGGGCGGGAGAATTAGTAGCAGCATATGCAGGGACCACTGCTACTGAAATCATAGAGACTAAAAGAATAGACATACTGTCAGCACAAGCAGCAGAGCTCATCGCTCTGACACAAGCGTGCATAAGAGCTAAGCACCTGAGAGTAAACATTTACACCGACTCACAATACGCATATGGGGTAGTTCATGACTTCGGAGTACTGTGGAGAGAAAGAGGTTTCTTGACCTCTCACGGGGCCAAGATACAGCATGGCCCCCTTATACAAGCACTTCTGGAAGCGATACATTTACCAACAGCCATAGCTATCCTGAAATGCAAAGCACATACTAAAGCCACAGATACCATTTCTCAAGGCAATGATCTGGCAGACCGAACTGCTAAACAGACAGCTCAGACCCCACTAGACATGACGAACTCACAGATACCATCAATGACCAAAGCCATGACAGTCAGGGATCCTTCCAGGGATGTACAAGACATACAGACACATGCTACTCTAGATGAATTAAAGAAATGGTTGGAACAAGGAGGGGTACTGACTGATCAGGGTTGGATGACTAAGGGCAAAGAAACGGCATGAATCACCTGTGTGGTTAACTCCGCTGCAGAGGGGGCAGGGGAAAATAATGGGGCCTTGTTTTCCTTATCTCCAGAACTGGTACCTCCTGCAAACTCGTCAAACCTTTGTCTAAGGATTTGGGCCTCCTGCTGTGACCTCTTTACTTCTTCTCTAAGGGACTTATTCTCTTCTAGGGAATCACTTAACTGTCTTTGTATATTATCTAATACTACAGCTAAGGCCTTAACATCTATTCCCTCAGCCATACTGCTCAGGTGGAACACCACTGTGGGCACTTCAATCTGTCAGTACCTCTACTGAAGGCTTGATTGTTCCACAGGAGCAGATGACTGTTCCTCAATCCCCTACCCCGCTACAGCGAACAGAGATTCGTATTCGCTAGGAGCAGAGTGGGGGAAAGGGGAGTTGGAAGAGAAAAAGAGAGACTGCACTGCTTGCTTCTCAGGTCTGGTCCTGCTCTGGACTTGTTTCATGTGACCTAAAACCAAAGGGACAAATATAACAAATGCAACAATACTAGACAATAATTCTTCAGTTCACTGCTCTCGAAAATACCTGTCTATTTTCAGTGCCTAGCTGCTCTCTTGTGCTTTCTTGCCTGATATTCTTGCTCTACTTCGCTATTGCTGTGTCACTAAATTTTCATCTGCAAAATATGAAGGTTTTTAAGGTTTAGGTTATGGGTTCTGGAATGCCTAAATATGGGTCAGTAACTACCTGACTTCTCCGTTACCTGTAGCTCAGTTGCGAAGCCTTTACTTTACTTTTATTTTGGATTGAGTTAGTAGACTTTCAAGCCCTGACTCTTGTTGAATAGTTGAATGAACTTCTCACAGGGTGAGTTCAATGTCTTTACAGTTTGTCCATTTCAATTAGGTTGGTAAGTACCCTTATATCTATATATATATATATATATACACATAACTATACATACATTGAAGAATTACTCTGGTTCTTCACCACAGGAAATTACTACCACAAATAATATTGTTCTTGTTGTCTACTTGCTGAATTTCCAATTGCTACTTCTTGACAGGAAAAAATGTTCTTTCACTAGAATGGGCTCCGTATTTAATTGGTAATTTAACGGACTTACTTGGTTCTTGGAACCCAACGGGTCCTTCTCACCAGAACTCGAAAAGTTGACAGAATTGAGGAAAAAACTAATGGAGCCTTTGCAATACTTCCTCTGCTTGTGCTGAACTCCGCTGCAAAACTAACTGGAGATTAACGCAGGAGAATTCACCAAAGAAGCTCGATGCGAAATTAGCCTTTGAAATGAAGAGCCGAACAGCGGGAATAAAACAGGATGCTCTCCTCAGAATTGACGGTTGAAGTGCGCCGCTCCAAGGTAGAGCGCGAGCTAATCTACCATGGAGCGAAAATTGTTCGAAACACTAGACCGCCAACCTCAGCTCCTCAATGGCAACCATCTTGGGATACCGCGATCTGAGGGCGAAAGAACCTTGGCAACAGCAAAGCCAATTGCCGGATAGAAATGACTCTACGCTTCCTGGCACACAGGTAACGGAGACCTCTTCTCCTAAAAGGGCAGGGGCTAGATCTACGCTGACCATCCCTGACATTTTTCCCCATCTTTCAGCTTGGGATCATAGTACATATACTTTACTCGTGAGTACACTTGCAGTATCTTGTGCAACTTCGGCAGCAAAAGTATTTCCTTGTCCCACCTTGTCTGTAATTTTCTTGTGGGCACTACATTTGATAATGACTACACTCTTTGGCAATGTCAAGGCAGTAACAAGACTATTTACCAATTCGCCATGTTGTATTTTAGAACCCTGGGAGGTTAGGAATCCCCGTTCATTCCAAAGTTTGCCAAAATTGTATGCCACACCAAATGCATACTGGCTATCCATATAACTATTTACTGATAATCCCTGACTGAGTTTGCAAGCCCTTAAAAGCACAATGAGTTCAGCTGCTTGTGCAGATTTCTGTGGGATACAGGCTGTTTCCACCACAGTTTGTAATGTGGCTATAGCGTAGGATGCAGAGGTGGTGCAATCAGGTAGTTTTAAACAAGAGACATCCACCCATAGTTCTCCCTCGGGATCAGGCAAAGGTGTATGCTTAAGATCTATTCTTCCCTTACTTTGTTCTTCTGTGAGGAAAATACAGTCATGTAAATCTTGAGTTTGTTCAGCTGGCAAAGGTAACAATGTAGCTGGGTTTAATGTAAAAAATCTCTTGAGTGTGATATGAGGTGCCAAAAGCGTAAGTTTGTATCCTGTGAGTCTAGCACTAATCAAGTGTTGGGTTTTAGTCCGGTTCAGGAGCGCATCTACAAAATGTGGTACCCTAACCATAAGCTTGTTACTCAACACTATCCCTTCAGATTGTCGTATAGAGATGGCGGTGGCAGCAACTGCCCTAAGACAACCTGGAAGTCCTCTGGCCACTGGGTCTAATACAGCTGAGAAATAAGCACATGGACAATGCTTATTACCATATGGTTGTGTCAAAACGGACAATGCGCATCCTTCTCTCTCGTGTACATATAGTATGAAAGGTTTTGCATAGTTTGGAGTGCCTAACACTGGAGCAGAACAAAGGGATGCACAAAGCTGTTGATATGCTTCCTGACATTCAGATGTCCATGGTAGAGAAGAGGGAGTGTCTTTAGTAACAAGGGACAAAAGAGGTTTGATGATAATTGAGAAGTTTGGGATCCACTGTCTACAGTAGGAAGTAATACCAATAAGTGCCCTGACTTCTTTTTGAGTACTTGGAATAGGAATTCTTAGGATAGTTTGAATCCTGTCTTTAGTCAGAGTGCGGCCTTCCTTAGACAAGAGGTGACCCAAATAAGTGACCTCAGACTGACAATATTGCAGCTTATTCTTAGAGACTTTATGTCCCTTAACAACAAGATGATGCAATAGGGAGAGAGTGGCCTCTTTTCAATGCTCAACTGTGTCTGCGGCTAGCAAAATATCATCGACATATTGCACAAGTGTTACTCCTGGTGGCAAAAGAAGTTCATTAGGAACTCTCTTTCTAAACATTACTTTTTCTCCTGACCTTCCTTATTCTTCAATTCCTTATACTTCTGATACTCTGTCTTTCTTTCCTGTTTCCTTTGTACCTTTTCTGCCTTGAGCTGCCACTCTTTCACTTCTTTCCTCCACATACGCAAACTGTCAAACATAGCTGGCCTAACTTTCTTTAAAAACAATTGTTTCTCTAGATACTCGAGTTTGTGAGGGTCGATTGTTCCCTCTAATGACCATTGCAATTGGGGATCCCCTTTTGTATATTTGTATCACAATGCATTATACATGATGGGACAAATACCATATTTGATGTACATCTCAAAATTCGGCGTACCTTCTGGTGGCGGCAGCTCACTTGCTTCCAAAATGCTCTGCTTATCGCAGCAGCAACAACAAAACTTCCAAAGAGTGCTAATCACAGGCATGTTATATAAGATATAAAAAACTTATAAGCAGAGAGAAATAAAAAATATTCTCACGTTACCTGTAAGAAAAAATGTTAGTCAAAACAAATAGCAAGTTCCAAAACAAATTCTAAATTCCAAAATTCCAAGCAGATTCTGAACGGATACCAAACAAATGCCAAGGCAAATACAAAACAAATTCTAACCAAATGAACCGGTTCAATACAGATTTACCTTATGTGTAGTCTTCAACTCCCACCTGTCGATCCTCCCTGATCCAAAAGAATGACCGTCCGAGTGCCCCAGTCAAGGCCAGCAGCCGCCAGGAAGATCAGAGTCGGAGAGCTGACAAATCACCTTGGACCACGAGCAACACTGGTCTCTTCAGGTGGGGTGCCCCTCAGCGAAGTTTGTCTTACCGACCCGATCTCCTCCCCTGGTCCGACTGCAAGCTCTTGATGGAGCCCCACAATTGGGCGCCAATTTGTGGAAGTGGATGATTAATAACCCACTGGTGCAGGGTCACCCTTTAGTACACGGGTTCTTAACAAGTAAGGAGGAATCGACACTGGAGAGAAGTAAAAACCATAGGTCATTCAATTAGCATTCATGAATGGGGCTCCGTTCGACAAGCACCATAGAGATACTCAAGGAGAGAGCACACCGAAAGATGGTTACATGGGTTTTTATAGCAAAGATCACAAACAAGGGACTCGCAGAGGTAAATAGAGCTTTGGGAAGAACACACAAATGAAACAATCGGTAAGAATCAACAGCCTTGGTGCCTTGTGTAACTGTCGTGTCCTGAAGCTGCACAACAAGATATGCTATCTGAGCAAACTTTACTTGAGGCTTGACAAATGTCTGAAAAACCCCGTGCAGGCGCCAAATATTCTTTTGTGCTGACTCTGCATGTATACGCAGCCTACAATGACCCAATCTAGATTCTTTACTCATGTTTATACAGATGCGGTGTCAAAGCAGAAGCAGAGCAGGGGTGAGGCATAACTTAATCAAAAAACGAAAGAATCAGATTTTACATTTTAACAGAATGACAGATTCTTTTATTTACATAGATTTCTCATGAATGGTAACATTATACAGAAAATGTGAGATTGACAAGATTTACTCTAGTAACTCTAGCACTCTGCTATACCTCCAATATATTAATGGCATAGAAGCTTTATCTTGTTAGAGCCCAAAAAATCATTATAAGACTGGCTTGTTCTGATAGCAGTTGTTAATGCTCCACATCTTGTGGCACCAATCAGAAACAAAAGTTCACCCAGGAACTGGATCAGTGATGGTTGGGAGTTTGGGTGAGCACTTGTAACGAGCCATGGCACTGGACAAAGTGCAGGATGCAGAGTGGCAGCAGTAGGAGAAGTGGCAGGACAAGAGACAGGAGGAGAAGCAACGCAAAATAAGCACTGGGATGCAGCAGCGACAGGAGGAGCAGGAAAAACCGATTAGTGAACAACAAATGTATGAAAGGTAAGAGGAAAATCAGGAGGTGGAAGCAGCATGTCCCAGAGGTCGAGATTGGAATGTCATGGGGAATGACCTGGTGGTCAGTGTAGGTTAAGACCTTGCAGGTGGGGTTAGAATTAAGGGAAGTCCATTAATTCTGCATCATGGCTTGGTTGTTAGAGGGTATGGGCTTGTGGTTGATGAACAGAGCTTGGATGTGACACACTGAATCAGGGCAAAGTGCTCAGGGTGTACAGAAGTGACCCTGATGATGCTACAGATATGAATTTGCAATGCCTTCATGTAGCCATTGTCCTTTTGGGCATCACAAGGTTTCTATGGCTGAAATTATGGTTTTCACAGAGTGCCATGGGTTGGGTTTGAAGGTCAAGCATTCTGCCAATTATTTGATAGGTCTTCTTTCACAATCTGCAATCCAGGCACAATTGTATATGTCAGCTTCAATTTCTGCCAGACCAAAATCACAAGATTGGATGAAAATATTGGTGAAAAGGAGGAGGTTGCTGGTCGCTCATATGATCCTGCCCACCTAGTCACAACCACATATTGCAACTGGTGTGTCTAGTTCAAGCAAACACCATACTGTATCCACAGATTCTTACACCAATGGGAGAGTTTATTTAATTGTGCCATGGCACAAGAGATCAAGGATAATGATGACCTAGATTGACAATTTGGTACAACTTCCACTTTCAACGTTGAAGTTGATGATGTGACACAATAGTTAATGTCTATCCTAGGTGTTTAGCCAAAATATCGAGTTTTAAATTTCGACCTACAATAATATCGTGTTTTTAATATCGTAGGTACAGAATATCGAAGTCAAGAATATCGATGGACAGAATATCGATCCCAAGGTAAGTAATATCGAAGTTAATAATATCGAAGTAATTAATATCGATGTAAGTAATATCGTAAGTAAAAAATTCGATGTCAATAATATCGATATTTATTTAGTGTAATGTCATTTAATATGTATTTTATTTGTATGTTAAAGATTATTGTAATGTATTTTAATACATTTAAAAATAAATGTTTAGAGATTTATAATTATTTTACATTTAATTTAGCGTTTTAGTATCAGAGCGGGTTGTGGGTTTATAGGGGAATAGGGTGGGAAGTAATTTAATTATAATTAATGAATTAATATGTATTGTTTAATTGGTATTTATGATTAATTAATTGGTAATTAATTAATAATTGGTAATTAATGAATTAATTAATTGTTAATTAATTATTAATTGTAAAATATTTTATTAATTGGTTAATTATATACATTATAATCAGTTTATTATTAATATTTATTTATTGTTATTGTTAATTAATTGTTAATTAGTAATTAATTGGTGATTTAATTTTATTAAGTGATTAATTGATAATTAAATTAATTATGTGAATTTTTATGTGTAGTGGGTTGTGGGTTTATAGGGGAATAGGGTGGGAAGTAATGTCATTATAATTAATGAATTAATATGTATTGTTTAATTGGTATTTATGATTAATTAATTGGTAATCAATTAATAATTGGTAATTAATTTGATTACTAGATTAATTAATTTTTAATTAATTATTAATTGTAAAATTATTTTATTATTTGGTTAATTATATAAATTATAATTAGTTTATTAATAATATTTCTTTATTGTTATAGTTAATTAATTAATTGTTAATTAGTAATTAATTGGTGATTTAATTTTATTAAGTGATTAATTCATAATTAAATTAATTATGTGAATTTTTATGTGTAGTGGGTTGTGGGTTTATAGGGGAATAGGGTTGGATGTAATTAAAATAAAATAAATAATGATATATTTTATTTATTTGTAATTATTATTAATTAATTGTTATTAGTTAGTTAAATATAGTAAATATAAATAATTGATTAATGTATTTTATTTGTTGTTATTGCTAATTAATGTATTGTTAATTAATAATTAATAGGTGAATATTTGTAATTTCGTAGTTAATATGTATTAATTAGTGAATTAATAACTATATTAATTATAAAGAATGTATTATTAATTGTAAATAAGAGATAAATTGATATTTAAATCTATTGTGTATTTTGTATGTGTAGTGTGTTGTGTGTTAAAGGGGGAATAGTGTGGGATGTAATTTAAATTTATTTATTTAAATATTTATTTTACATAATTGGTATTTAATAATAATTTTTTTTTTAAAACATTGTTAACATGCAATTTTTTTATAAGAAATTATTGAATTGGATATAATGTTCATAGAATCACTATGCTATCTAGTGCTTTCCCAACTGTTTTACTATCTGGAGTGGGAATAGTAATTTTTACCCCTACGCTATCCAGCGCTTTCCCTACTGTTGCACTCTCTGGAGTTGGAATAGTAATTTTTACCCCTACGCTATCCAGCGCTTTCCCTACTGTTGCACTCTTTGGAGTTGGAATAGTAATTTTTACCCCTACGCTATCCAACCTTTTCTCTACTGTTGCACTGTCTGGAGTGGGAATAGTGAATTTTACCCTTACGCTATCCAACACTTTCCCTACTATTGCACTCTCTGGAGTTGGAATAGTAATTTTTACCCTTACGCTATCCAACACTTTCCCTACTATTGCATTCTCTGGAGTAGGAATAGTAAATTTTACCCTTACGCTATCCAACACTTTCCCTACTATTGCACTCTCTGGAGTTGGAATAGTAATTTTTACCCCTACGCTATCCAACGTTTTCCCTACTGTTGCACTCTTTGGAGTTGGAATAGTTATTTTTACCCCTACGCTATCCAACGTTTTCTCTACTGTTGCACTCTCTGGAGTGGGAATAGTAAATTTTACCCTTACGCTATCCAACACTTTCCCTACTATTGCACTCTCTGGAGTTGGAATAGTAATTTTTACCCTTACGCTATCCAACACTTTCCCTACTATTGCATTCTCTGGAGTGGGAATAGTAAATTTTACCCTTACGCTATCCAACACTTTCCCTACTATTGCACTCTCTGGAGTTGGAATAGTAATTTTTACCCCTACGCTATCCAACGTCTTCCCTACTGTTGCACTCTTTGGAGTTGGAATAGTTATTTTTACCCCTACGCTATCCAACGTTTTCTCTACTGTTGCACTGTCTGGAGTGGGAATAGTAATTTTTACCCTTACGCTATCTAACACTTTCCCTACTATTGCACTCTCTGGAGTGGGAATAGTAATTTTTACCATTACACTAACCAACACTTTCCCTACTATTGCACTCTCTAGAGTTGGAATAGTAATTTTTACCCCTACGCTATCCAACGCTTTCCCTACTGTTGCACTCTTTGGAGTTGGAATAGTAATTTTTACCCCTACGCTATCCAATGTTTTCCCTACTGTTGCACTCTTGGGAGTTGGAATAGTAATTTTTACCCCTACGCTATCCAATGTTTTCCCTACTGTTGCACTCTTGGGAGTTGGAATAGTTATTTTTACCCCTACGCTATCCAACATTTTCCTTACAGTTGTTTTTGTTGAAGTTGGACTAGTAGTTTTATTGTGTCTGATATTTAATATGTTTTGCAATATTTTAGCTATTGTAATATATAATTAATAATAAAAATTATTCAAATTAAAAATATTGATTATTATTTGCTATATGTAATTATTTAATATTTATTAATGTTATTGTTTTATGTGTATAGATGTATTGGTAATTTAAATAAATATTTAATAATTTATATGTTACAGAAATTATTATTAAAAGTAATTATTAAGTAAGTGTATATATTATATATTATATATATATGTTTAATTAAAGTTTCATTTAATTATATATATTTATTATATATTTTACATATTATAAAATATATTTAATTATGTTTCTTTGATTTATAAGTATTATTTGGTTTATTTTACATATATTTTTTAACTTAAAAAAAACCGATATTTTTGAATTACGATATTTTTGACATCGATATTAAATTATCGATATTTTTGTACTTACCATGTTGTAGATATGATGTCGATATTCTTGACCACGATATTTTTGTTGCGATATTTTTGTAGGTCGAATTTTTGTCTTTCGAAATTATGTCATACAACCCTATCCTAACCAAGGTAAAATAGGCTTTACTTAAAGGTGCTGTGGTTGGTTGCAGGATAGTATAATGTTGCAGAAGATAAAAATGAGATGGAGCAGAAGAAGAAGTGGCATGAGTAGAAGGAGGCAAAGATGAGGCTGGAGGGGCAAAATTACGGGAAGGAGAAGCAGTGACAGAAGGAATATGGATCAGGAAGCAGTGGTATGCCAAGAGGAAGACTGGATCCTCACATGAAGCCACAAAATAATGATGCAAGAGAAGTCACTGAAGTTGCAAAGAAGACCTATGTGTCCCTTATGAATCCACAGGACACAAGAATGAATTCCCTTCATTCTATCCTATTTTTGGATAAAGTAATATTTTTAGGTTCCAGAAAGGTTTTCAGTCACTGAGTCTTGAAGAGAAGCTGCCCAGAATGCCAGGGACTGATAAAGAGGTACACACATTCTGTCCCTAATTCACTAGGTATCTCCTTTTACCTTCGCCAGCTGAGACACTTCATCCATGGGCATATGACTCATTCAACTCCCTCGATCCCAAATTGATGTGTGAAACAGTAGCAAAGCAGTGGCCAGCAAAACATCCCTGATCCATCAATCAAGCACATACAATGATGTTACCTTCGTAAATGTGTCCATTGTCCTGATTTTTGTGTCCTGCTGAAGGAGCCATGGCGATGTGGTTCTAGTGCATGGAGCCATGGCGATGTAGTTCTAGTGCATGGGGCCCAGAGAGAAAGTTCTGCAATAATTCCCCCCGCAGATGCAGTCTCCTAGCATGTTGACACATGACCAGCCTCCAGAATGTGACTGTCCTATGTTGTTGTTGTTGAAAAGCTTTATTCGATTACTGACTGTCCTATGTCTGTTTGCTGTGTGGCCAGGGTGTACAATATGCCTCACTAAGATTTAGGGCCTGATTACAATGACGTCAGGATGGGGACCGCCGTCAATTTTCGGCGGTCCTCCCTCCCACATCCTTGACGGTCCAACTGCCAGATCAGGAAGTGAGTGGGAGCACTGCCTCAGGACGCCATCACCACCAACTTTTCCGCTATCACGGCGGTGGTGGCGGAGGCAGAGGAGGCCCATGGAGGCGATCCAGTGCAGTTCACTGCCAGACGAATCCTGACCTGCCTTTTTGCCGACCTGTTAATGGTGGGGACACTACCATGTGAGAGTCAGCAGAAAGGAAGATAATGAGCCAAAGTAATAGCACAAGAGTAAATGTGCCGATGTGTAATATAGCTGGTGCTCATGTAGGGGGCATATGGATGAAAAAGCCTTTTTGCGAGTCCTTAATAGCGATTTTTAGTGAATCGCTATTAAGGACTCGCAAAATGCTATGTATGTAGGAATCACAATAATAATTGCGATTCCTACATATTCCTTAATTGCGAATCGCAAATTGTGATTCGCTATTAAGGAATTCCTTTCCATTCATTCCTATGGGCCTAGAGCCGGAGAATGAAAGGGTTTTATGACGCCCTGATGCTAATCACAGGTGGACGGAGGAAGGGGAGCTCGTGAGACCGGTTTGACCTGGGGCAGCAGAGCCAGCTGCCCAGGTCACAGAAAAGTCAGAGGAGAAGCCCATGTACTGTGAGGCCCGTATTTACTCCATTATAGCCTTTGTGAGGGCAATGACAAGATGGCCACTGCTTCCAAAATGGAACCCGCGTAGTGAAGCAGAATAACGTGTACACAGTGCATTCATAGCTAGAACGATATATAAAGCACTCGTACATGCCGCATTTACCATTTGCGGTTTGCTAATACCAAGATAGACTGGGGTGGGGCCCTGTCCCCTACGCGGTCCCGAATATTAAAGTACGACAGACCCTCCTTTTGCCCTTACATAGGCAATCACTATACTCATCTTAATCCGAGTCCAGGTCGATGTTCACGAAGTCATGGAGATGTTGCTGTAGCATCATTCTATTACTTAGCTCGTCCCTCGATACAGGTTTCCTTACACATAAGGTAGCACAGAGGCCACATATCGTAGGAGCACACTGTATGCACAGACAGAACAGGAAAAGAATGGCTAAGATCATTCCAATGACCATCAGAACTTTCCAACCCCAGGCAGATATCAATTCCCAGAACCACCCCTGCAGTGACCAATCTCCCTTATCCACGTGTATGGATTCAGATATTTTATGGAGTTTGGAGATGGCTTGATACACTGTTGGAGCATTATCTGGTATGAAAATGCAGCAACTGGATTGGATGACCTTGCATACCCCACCGCGGTCTGCAAGAATAACGTCTAGAACCATGCGGTTCTGCAAAGTCATAAGGTGATCCGCTTGGAGCTCAGCCGTCAGATTACCAAGGGCACCAGCCGTTACATTTATAGTGGATTCAACCACACGAGTCAGCTGTCTCAGGTTCCTACTATTCACCATAGGTCCCCAAAACGGCAGGAAACCCATGAAGAAGTCTCCCGCTTCCTGACCGGCAGTATCCTCCTTACTAATCACACCTCTCACAACTCTGGTCTTGTGATAGTTAGAGGCAGCAGTAAATGTCGGCGGTAGCAAGTTCGCAATATAACATGTGCCCGAGAAATCAGGGGGCAGCCATGTATATGCTCGGTCATTACAGATGAAATATGTGCCCTTGGCAGCCAAAAACGCAGGGGAAAACTGTGACGGGAAGGTGTACGTTTCAGTACAGTCACTTCTTCCCAGTTGAGCTCTAGGATTCTGACCATTACCCTGTAAGCAGAACCGACCCATGTGGGGTACACCCAGATTGGAGATGAGATTTTTCGCTGTCTTTCACCCAGACTAATACTATACCCCGTCGCGTTCCATCCTACATAAGGTCTCAACTCTTCTTTGGGAATGGATGAGTATGCATCGATATCCCTACTCATATCGGCAACTCCTTTTATCAAAGCCTTATTATTGGTGATAGGTCTGATGGAACGCGGTTGGCGAGGGGAGTATGTATCTAGAGCATAGAGAAACATGGTCTGGAATGCCCATGACGATCCATTGTAACTATACGGCAGCACCAGGTAGGGAATACCCTTGTTAATGGTATGTGGCATTAACCCACACACCCAGCAATTGGTCGTATTCATTACTAGTTGGTGCTGGTGCAAGAGTTGGATAAACGAGTTATTTACGAACTCCGATCGTCTGGTCTATTCGTGCTCAGGCAAAGGGTGAAAAGAGTGAGAGGAGGCAGTAGAAAGAGGTATAGGCTGTTCAGTGGGTGTAATGGGCTTTTGAGCGGAGAAAAACACAAATCCTACAATAAACATCATTATGCTACACAGTGTAAAAAGGCACAAAAATAGAAAACATTTACTTTTTACAATTTTACACATCCTTGTGTTAAAGTTCATTTCCTCAATCGGTCTCTCCATCTTAAAAAACTCCATCCTCTACTCGGGCCGCTCGCGGTGGATGAGTGTCTTCTGCTAAGGGGCACGCCTGTCAGTCCAGGGAAACGCCCTAGACCAACCAGAACCGTTGACCTAACGTCTTCGGCCTGTACCCCAAAGTCTTGGCACCGCGACCCTGCGGCAGAACCCGGATGGTGGTTCGAAAAACAAAAATCAAGAAAGTCTTTCAGATGGGAGAGCAAAAATGTCAAAAAGGAAATAGTAAGGAAATCTTTATTTGTCCATGGGCCTTGGTCTCAAATTATAGCGGAGACGGCCAGGTACTGTTTGGTCTTGAAACAAAAGTTCAGGCTCAGTGGTGTCCAGTCGATTTGATGGTGGCACAGCTTCCTGCAGAATATTGTCACTCTCTTGGTCTGAAACTGTGCCTCTTAGGCGTGCGTCACTGAATGGTACAAAACGAGGTGCAGTGTCTGTCTCAGAGTCGGCGATACCCTCCTTGACCCACTGGTCATATGGCAGAGGCAAGGGGACTACTTTGCAGTGGGTACCATGGATCCAGTGTTTCTTCCCTTTTACTCGCACCGCTGACCTTGTCGACAGGAATACAAAGTGAGGGCCGATCCAGCGAGGCTCGTCGTTGCTCTTACGCTGGAAATTTCGGATCAGGACCCATGAGCCAGGGTTGATAGGGTGTCCAGGAGGTTCAGAAGCTTGGGGAAGAGTATCATGTACCTGTTGGTGCAAAACACGCAGTTTAACAGTCAAATCATACAGGTAATCGAGTAGTACTGGATGTTCAATCTCACTAAACTTCGTAGGCCTCGGTACACCCCATACGTTGGCCGGGCGGCCAAAAACAACCTCGTAAGGGCTAAGTCCCACTCGTGAGTGTATGGTCATCCTGGTGGACAGGAGTGCTAAAGGCAGAGCGTCAGGCCATTTAAGACCGGTGCTCGCCTGAATTTTGGCCAGCTTGAGCTTTAAGGCTCCATTGTAGCGTTCTACTAATCCAGCTGATTGGGGGTGATTTGCAGCGTGGAACTTCTGCTTTATCCCTAGCCCTTCACATACATTCTTCATCACTTTACCCACAAACTCACTTCCGTTATCACACCACACCATTCTTGGCATCCCAAACCTAGGGAAAAATTCCTTCACAAGGGCTTTGGCTGTGGATAGGGCAGTGTTATCTTTCAGAGGATAAGCCTCTATCCATTTTGAGAAAGCACAAACAACCACCAGTACATATTTCAGGTTGTTGCATCTTTCCATGTGAATAAAGTCCAGCTGCAAAACTTCAAATGGACATGATGGGGGTGCAAAGTGACCAGCTGGAGTTGGGGTTCCCCTACCAGGGTTGTACTTCAAGCATACTATGCAATTCTTGACCACATTCTCTGCACACTTGGGAATCCCAGCATTCTGCCATACTGGAGCCAACAACTTGCATATACCTTTCGTACTGATATGTGCCATTCCATGTGCCATAGTAACCACTGGAAGCACATATGCATCAGGCAACAACCATCGCCTATGTTCTGTCAGATCAATCCAACAACCATTCTCATCCAACTTACCCATACTTTCTCTCCACTTGCTTAACTCTTCCTCTGTGGCTTCAGCTTGAAGCGACTTCACACTCTCTATTGTGTTCTCACACATTCCCACATCATTAACCCATCTTGCGGGGCCTGCAACATACATTCTAGTCTTCACATTCTGTGCTGTTTCTTTCGCGGTCTCATCAGCAAACGCATTCCCACGTCCAACATCATCTGTGACTTTCCTGTGCGCACTGCATTTCATGATCGCAACTTGCAACGGTAGGGTCAGTGACTCAAGGAGATCATTCACCAACTTGCCATTCTGAATTTTAGCTCCATGCGACGTCAGGAACCCACGCTCCTTCCACAAACGCCCAAAATTATGAGCCACGCCAAAGGCGTACTGGCTATCTGTGTATATATTCACTCTTATTCCTTCAGACAACACACACGCTCTCGTGAGGGCAATTAATTCCGCTGCTTGGGCCGAATTATGTGGCACTCGTGCAATTTCCACGACCGTGTGTAAAGTCGTGATAGCATATGCAGCAGTCGTGTCACCATTAGGGAGTTTGAAACATGAACCATCCACCCATAAAGTGCCATCACACTCAGTCAGGGGAGTATCTTTTAGATCTACTCTCCCTTTCGTCTCTTCTTCTGTTCTGAACAGACAGTCATGTTGCTCAATCTCGTCTGAGTCTGCTGGAATTGGTAACAATGTAGCTGGATTCAGCTTATTGCATCTTTTTATGTGTATGTGATTTGCTAACAGTGTAAGCTCATAACCTGATAATCGCGCACTAGTCAAGTGTTGTGTCTTGGTTCTATTTAATAATGTGTCTACAGCGTGTGGAACCATAACAATCAATGTATTGTCCATTACCAAACCAGCAGATTGTCGGATAGACATTGCTGCAGCAGCTGTCGCTCTCAGACAGCTTGGCAATGCCCTCGCTACAGGGTCCAAGGTTGATGAAAAATATGCGCATGGGCGCGGTCTGTCGCCAAAAGGCTGTGTTAACACTGACAACGCACAACCATCTTTCTCGTGAACATACAATGTAAAAGGCTTACTGTAGTCAGGGGTACCCAACACAGGTGCTGAACATAATGCATTACGCAATTCCACAAAACTTTTCTGGCACTCTTCAGACCATGGGATAGGATTCGGTGTGTCTTTGCATGTTAAGGCCACCAAAGGTTTTGCCAACAAAGAAAAACTAGGGATCCAATGCCTACAGTATGAAGTGATGCCCAAGAAAGCACGCACTTCTCTCTGTGTTTTTGGCACACTCAACTGTGCAATGGCTTGAATTCTTTCTGGGGTCAGTTTCCTTCCCTCCTTCGATAAGAGATGACCTAAGTAGGTCACTTCTTGTCGACAATATTGCAGCTTAGAGAGAGACACCTTGTGATGGAAAGCGGATAAATGGCGCAACAGTGACAATGTGGCTTCTTTACAGATCTTCTCAGTATCCGCGGCAATTAGTAAATCATCCACGTATTGGATCAGGATAGCGCCACTAGGTAAAACAAGTGCATCAAGCTGCGCTTTCAAAGCTTGACTGTATATGGATGGACTCTCACAGTAGCCCTGGGGAGCGCGTTTGAAGCGGAAGCTTCGGCCTCCCAGACTAAAACCAAAAATGTCTCTGCTCTCTTCTGCAATTGGGATACTAAAGAAGGCATTCTTTAAATCAATCACTGAAAACCATGCAGCAGAGGCTGGAATCATCGTTAACAAGGCAGTTATATCAGGGACAACCGGAAACTGTGGCACAACAATCTTATTAACCTCTCTGAGATCAATCACAAATCTGTAAACAGGTGGCTGTGAAGGATCCGTTCGTTTTAAGACAGGTAAAATCGGACTGTTGCAAACGTTGCCTCTTGTCTCTTCAATCACACCCTTATTAATCAAGTCGCTGACAATGTCTAACAATGCTTTCTGGCCTTCATTAGAGATCTTGTACTGGGGAATACGTGGCAGTCTGACATTAGCCTTTAAGGTCACCACATATGGCGGTATCTCCAAGAGGCCCACATCATTGGGACCAGTAGCCCAAAGGGCATCCGGAAGGGATGACAATTCAGGCGGCATTGTGTTTTTAGACAAGTACATTGGGGAAATCACTTTCTTGCCTAATGTAAGTTGTACTCCTGAAGGAGAACAATACAGTGTAGCATGCAATCTTTTCAACAAATCTAATCCCAGTAAATTCTCACCACAACCTGTTGTCAGAATCAGGGGTGCTTTCAGCTCGCAAGGTCCAACAGAAAGTGACATGGGACTAGAAATCGGGTTCCTAACTGGGGCGCCAGAAAAACCTACTGAAACATTTATATCGCCAGACAAAGGTGCGCCAGGGAGTTTTGAATGCATGATTGAACTCTTTGCAGCACCAGTGTCTAGCAGAAAAGGTTCCGTTACATTTGCTGTAGTTACCTCAACATATGTATATACAAGGGGAGAGGGTGGAGGCTGATTAGGACCGCACCAAACAAATATTAGTGGTTAACGTAAGCAATTCAAATAGTGCACGAAACCAGAGAGTACTACCCTCTTTACTCTCAATAATGTGGGACAAAGTCCTACAACAACATATAAATGCACAGGAGGTTCAGCACTATGTACTATGGTTAAGTCTCCAAGTACCTAAATACTTTTGTATCGTTAACAGTTAACGAGTAAAATTCTGATAAAGCACACGACACATTAAGCATATAAGTTTTTCTTTTTCTTCTTTAATGATTTTGTATGAAGATTTCTTCCATGTCATATTTCACATTTTCATAGCCAACGCGTTTCGTCTCCCATGAGACTTCTTCAGGGCTATCAAAAGAGCATACACGAAAGAGTTTTTAGAATTCAATCTTAACATTTCTAAACATTTCTTTAAAAAACACATTTTGATTCCTTCACATACAAATCTTCGCTTATAAAAGTATAGCAGCTCTATATAATTCTTCACTGGCCATATCATTCATAAAGCATTTTGCATACACAGACAAAGGACCTGGTCTATAAAAACATTGGACAGCATCGGTATTGTTATTTATTAGTATTCAGTTATTTGTCTGAATTAATAATTTCCTCGGTACATATCATGTCTTCCTTAACATCTAAGTTTCTTAACTTGCAAGTATATAACATCCTATTTGCCTAAAGACCACATAGTGGTCAAGTGCTTTAGGGTTACAAAAAAGCTTCACTTAAAAGTATACAGTACATAGTTTTGTTGTAATGCAAATTCACATCCTCATTGTCAATATTCTATGCTCAATTTGTATCTTGATTAACAATCATGAGTAAACCTATGCATCACTATTGCATAATATTCTTAAAAACATATTTGCTGGGCATACCTCGATGATATGGTGAATCTAATTCCTTTTTATCGTGTCGTTCTTTAGGGTATGGTTTCCAAAATTCAAGTATTATCTAAATAATAAAATAATCTGTAATGAGTATATCCATAAAGTCTTTCAATATTCAAGTCATATTTAATGATACACTGAATTCATTTAGGAAATAAAAACATACCACATAGTCATGTAGTTCTACTATTTAGAAAATATAAAAACATCAATTCTGTCTAAAAAGCTATAATATATAGCCTATTATGATAAGTGATGCCGTCATCACATTGTGGACTCATGATATTGTCAGACTATTTTCGGCGAAATGACAATGAGATAGACACGTTACACAATTGTCATGGAGACATATCTCCTTACTCATACTAGTTTATAAAATGAACAAGAAAGGGGGGACATTTTTCATTTCCTCACTCCATACGAAAATTCTTCACATGCGCTAGACAATATCATCATTTTTTTACATGTATTCAAAAATAGAGTTATGGGGGCGTGTTACGGGGAGTCATGAGCGCATGAGCAAACATAAAAAGCGTGCCTCTAGTGTCTACACCCCGCCTAACATCGTACCGGTTTAGAGTACTCACAGTATTCGTCGCATTCATTTAAAAACAAAAGAAACCGTATATGTATAAGCGGTTCTACATGTATTCAGAAATAGAGTATGGGGGCGTGTTACGGGGAGTCATGAGCGCACGAACAAACATAAAAAGCGTGCCTCTAGTGTCTACACCCCGCCTAACATCGTACCAGTTTAGAGTACTCACAGTATTAGTCGCATTCATTTAAAGTTAACAGAAACCGTATATGTATGAACGGTTCTAGTATCTAAAACCCACAGTTATATCGAGTCCATGTTTACATTCAAATTAGGCTAGCGAATATGTAGAAATGGACCGCGGCTACATGCAATTGGACAGAGAGATCGTTTCTCTTCCGTTTATATCCCACCCCATCCATATTTGTGTAAAACACTCGATTGGATCTATTATAAGGAACAGACACCGCATATGTACGTTCGAACACGTAAAGGAGAGCGTCTCCTCCTTTTTAACCTGCAACTATATCAAGCCCATGTAACAATACAGTTTAAATAAAGATTCTCTACCTATTTAACTTACTTGCGACGATCTAGTAGCCACCGACTTCGGACATGATTTCAGCGAAGCTGTGTAATGTAAGCCACGGCTTTTTAAACCCCGCGCCAGGTGAAATCGTGAAATCGTAGTCACATGACCTATGTTTCTTTCAGAGTGTTTGTTAAAGGTGTTGTTACAAATCCGTCGGCCATCTTGGAAAGGTTAAAAGCACATAAGTTGTAATATTCTAGGCAGTGTTTCAATTCCAAAGACCCTTTCCCATTATAAGGATTAAATGTTTAATTTCCTAAAATGTGTTTTGTAACCATATGGGCCCAACAGCTAAATTCCATTCATGTCACGTGTATAGAGTGACTTCCGATTCATATTTGAAACGCTGTCAGAACTACTGGCGCGGCCATCTTTGGAAGGTGAAAAAAGGGTTTGATATCATTAAAACGGACATTTGTGGTTAGTCCCTTTATTGAAAACAACATATGGTCCGCTCTGATCCACTGGCACTGAAACAACTCCCTCTCTCTGTCTATGGCTGTCCTAGTAATCATTATTTTCTGCATCACCATCCTCTGCATAATAATCATTATTATAATACTGAGCCGTACTACTAGTCGCGTTAGCTTGCTGATCAAAGCTATTGATGGTACTTTGAGGCGGCAGAGGACGCGCGTTCTGGGGAGCATTTCCACGCCCTCGGCCTCTAGGAGCTTGCTGACCACCCCTACCTCTTGCGCCATACGCATTACCATTCCGCTGCATTAATTTAGGACAACTATATTAATAATGACCTTCCTCTTTGCAGAATGAACATTGGTTGGGACCTACAGGGACACGTGGTTGATAATACCCGTTCATTTGCTGGTTGTTCTGAAACTGTTGGGGTTGGTGATAGACACCTTGGGATTGCCTATAATTATTCTGACCTCCACGTGGCGGATAGGCCTGCTGTAAAAGGACCTTTGTCTTTAATTCCTTCGTTTTCTTTTCTGTTCTATCTTTCTCGTCCTTATCTCTATTTTCATAATACTGTGCAGTAGCCAGTATTTGCGCTGAAGAAGAAACAGCCCAAGAACTTTCTGAATCTTTTAACTTTTTACACAGGTCAGGAAGTAAATTCTGCACAAACTTATCCACAAATAACCGTTGGCCACCCTCAGTACTCATATCCTGCCCACTGTGATCAATAAATGTTTCTTCAAACCTAGTAAAGAAGTCTGACACTGTCTCATCTTTCTTCTGCTTGCATGCAGATACCTTGTCCCAATTTACGCGCATCGCAGGCATTATTGTCTTCATATACGTGATGATTCTACCAGGCAGTTCAGCTACTAAAGGTTCTGGTTTCGCGCCACCAGTTTGTCTAGCATCAGCAGCAACGATGTTAGCCCATGTATCCCCTAGTTCTGCATCGTGATCTGCATTACGAATTGATCCCCATAGAGGCTGTGGAACAACATTACCAAATAACATGTCTATGTCGGCCAGATTCATAACGCATGACCCTGCCGTCTGTGACAACTCTTTATAATAACCTGCTGGGTTTTTACGGGGATCAGGTAAGGACTGCTTAAGTGCTAACACCTCTGAGCGCTTCCATGGGACATGCACCCAAACACGCTGGAAATGCGCTGGCACAGCGGGTTTTACCGGCACCAGCTGCAACTGCTTCCTTCCATACCGGGGGAACTTCTCTCATGGGGTATTGTCGCGCTTTTACCTTTTTCCCCACAAGGACATCTTGTTCAAACAATGACTGTTGACAATCATCATTCCTGAAGGACAATACAACCGCAACTGCTTTATCTACTCCGCGGTCCACAATTATACCAGTTCCAAAATCAAACCTCACTCTACACAATTCCTGCGGGCTCGGATTTTTACCACTATCCTCCAATTCCTCACAGAGAATTTCGCACATTTTCTCAAACACATATCTCTGTTTTGGGGCATCCAATTGATGGAAAACGTTGACAACTGATTCCACATCATACAGTGAAGGGAAAACAATCCATCTACGCGCCATGTTATCTATTACCTTTTTCTCGTCAGGGTTAGGCAATTGACTGCGCAATTGCTTACGCTGTAAACCAGGAGTCGCACCAGACGAGTCAAAGAGAGGCGACATTAATGTAGTAACCACATTAGCTAAGCGCTGTCGCGCTGAAGGAGAAGCTGAGGCAAAAACAGGGGGATAAACAGAGGGGAGAAAAGAGGATGTAGAAACAGGTACTGGAGTGGTGCAAGGAAGAGTGTCAGAAGAGTCAGCTGCTGTATTAGGCAAAGTCGCAGGAAGTGCGGGGGCAGTTGGAAGCACAACTGGCGGTCCTTGAGAGGGCTGCACTACATGGATAAGAGCCGGCTGCAAAGCAACTGGCGGTAGCGGCAAGGCTTGTAGTATATTGACTGGAGGTGGCATATTCACAAGCTGGGGAGGTGCCGTGGCATTTTGAGCATACGGGGGTGGCGAACTCAACAAATGTGACATCAAGGGATCTTTCTCCTTTTCTTCTAACTCATTCTGCTTAGAATGTGGTAAAGCTGGGTAACATTTGTCAATCCCTAACTTGCGCTGCCTGTGCAATTGCTCACTCATCTGCTCCTCCTCATTGTCTTTAAATTGTACAGCTGCTTGCATTACTGTCATACCTTTCTCTCTCTTATTCTTTTTCGCTAACTTAATTTCCTTCTGTTTGGCTTCCTTTCGCCATAAGCGGAAAGAGTCAAACATCGCCGGCCGGGCTTTCTTCTTAAACAATTTAATTTCCAAATTATCTAAAATATCGGTATCGAAACTACCATTTTGGGGCCATTTTAAAACACCGTCTTTCCTAGTGTAGTGGATCCATACTTCGTTATATGCAATGGGGCCTACGCCATGTTTTACATAGAGCTCATAAGTTGGAGTTCCAACCGGAGGAACCGGACATGATTCCTCTAGCTGGAAATCTTTTCCACAACCCAAACAGAATAATCTACCAAATATTCCAGAACTAGGCATCTTTACTCACTAGTCTAGATCCAAACGTCAAAGGATTATCGATTACGATATTCTCGTGAATACACGAGTCCTCTGGCTTTGGCGTTTGCAAACTCCAAATGACCAATTCAAACGATCCCGAAGGATACCAAAACAAATAGGAGACGCTCCACTTATACTTAACTGAATATTGCTGATCGATGGCGTCACCAGAAGACTCTCTCGATTGTTTCGCTCTCTCAAATTCGTCAAGGGTCCAAAACAGGTCGATTAATCAGGGCAGCAGTCCTTCGTAGCCGTCGGGAGGCGGAGAACCTCGCAGAAAAGACTTTCGGACCACGTCGACATGCAGGGGTCGATGAAGTGGCGGCCTTCCTCCGGAATTTCCACACGAAGCTCCTCACGAACCTCTGGCTTGGACTGGTACCGCTGAAATCGTCCCGAGTTGGGCGCCAAACTGAAGTACTGGGTATTTTAGACCCAGCGGTGCAGGGGCACACACCCTATGACTTCTGGGTTCACCCTGTTCCAGACCTACAGAAACACAGAGTCTTCTGGGTGAAGTCAAAGATTCGTTTATTGGCTGCAGACCAATTACAGGTATCCTAGAAGTACAACAGCGTGTATGTTCTCAGGAGACTGCTGAAAATCATAGGAACGGGCTTCTCCTTAAATACAAAATATCATGCTTCAGGCACACATTCCTTGGTTTACGATATGGCCATATAAAGGTATACATTACAAACGAAAAAGCAGAGTCATGATGACCATCCCACATTCCAGTTCGGCCAGCCCACAATGATTTACACAGTAAGGTTCAGATCCCACATTTGATGTCAATAGACCCCCCAATAAACATGAGCATCTCCTGTTTTGGGAAACAAGTCATAAAGCAGGAACAAGCAGGTGTGAAAGAGATTAGCCGGAGGCTTGTGTAGAATGAAAGGGTTTTATGACGGGTCAAGCCCTGATGCTAATCACAGGTGGACGGAGGAAGGGGAGCTCGTGAGACCGGTTTGACCTGGGGCAGCAGAGCCAGCTGCCCAGGTCACAGAAAAGTCAGAGGAGAAGCCCATGTACTGTGAGGCCCGTATTTACTCCATTATAGCCTATGTGAGGGCAATGACAAGATGGCCACTGCTTCCAAAATGGAACCTGCGTAGTGAAGCAGAATAACGTGTACACAGTGCATTCATAGCTAGAACGATATATAAAGCACTCGTACATGCCGCATTTACCATTTGCGGTTTGCTAATACCAAGATAGACTGGGGTGGGGCCCTGTCCCCTACGCGGTCCCGAATATTAAAGTACGACATGGGAACACCCTGAGCAAAACCCATGGATCACCACTTTCACGCAGAGTAATGCGTGAAAGGGGCCCATATATAGATGACCATAAAAAGTCACGCAGGGTGACTTTACGTGGCCTTGTACATATGGGCAAGCCCATTGCACTGCTAGTGCGTCCAAAAAAGTGACACACCGACGGCACAATGGGCTTGTAAATGAGGCCATTCCTTTGTACCAATGGCCCAGCCATGTCCAGGAAGTACCTGTGAAGTCCAGGTGCTCACAAAATTGGGCTAGTGCTTAGCGTATGTTAACTCAGAGCACTGCCTTTGACTAATAAAAGAAATCTTCACCTCTCCTGGGGTGCTCAAAGAGGCAAAACACACCTGCGAATATCTCTGTTTGGTGACATGTTGTGACTGAGGTGCTAGCAAGGGCAAGTTCATGTTTCATCGCGGTATTGAGAGATTGCTGACTTGAAGATGTGTTGTTCCCAGTCGTATTTATTGTGCCCCTGGTACACAGATGGGTTCCAGGATTCACAGAGGCCATGGTTTTATGTTACAGAATGCTGTTCTGCATTTTAGGGCTTAAATGCAGTAGTAGTACTCTGCTACTCTCGTAGTGACGTGCCCAAAATTCCATTCTCTAGAAGGGTAGCAACCCTGAAAGCAGTGCTGAAGTGTCATACAATTCAGGAGATACTAACACAGAGCTTATGTCACATAGGCACATTCAGGCGGTGCCCTCTCCCAATTTTATCAGCCTGCAAAAAAAAACACCCTCCAAAAAATGTAATGACCTCAAAATAAGTGATGAAGCACCACATGTATATGCCTTTCTTTAGGTCGTAAAAGGCATGATTTGCAGAATTGGGCCATTTGTGACCAGAAAAAAGGCTTTTCCTATGTACCAAACACTATTTGCGATTCGGTAACCTATTGCCTAATCGGAAATAGGATTTGTGATTCGGTATAAGAAGGGGCGTGTTTAGGGCGTCCCTTCCTAATACCGAATCGCAGCAGTGTGTAAGAATGTTTTGCATCTGAAATGTGGTTGCAAAACATTTGCATTTTACCACCAACTAACCCTTCGCAAATGGGAAGGGGTCTCCAAGGGAACCCTGCCCCTTAGTAAATGGTAGTACAAACATTTTTTCAGAGCATGCAGTGGTCCCAGGGACCCCTGCCTGTTCTGAATAAAAAAAAATAATAATTTTCCTTTAAGGAAAACTGCTGCATTTAAAGACAAAAGATTCCTTTGTTTAAAGGCAATCACCGATATGGTGGTCTGCTGACCCCAGCAGGCCACCATCCCTATGATTTTAACGTTTCCTAATGGGTCTCAAATAGCGACCTACCTCATCAATATTCACGAGGTAGGTTGATTTGCGACCCCCTAAATTAGGAATGGTGATTAGCTAATTGTGAGTCGCAGACAATCTCAATTAGGTAATCGCTATTCCTAATATTGATACATGTGGCCGGAAATGTCTTGTAATTCAGATAACTCAGTTCTTGGTGCAGAAATGCAGATGTAGGAAGTGTTCTCTCACATTCATACAAATCTATTCAATACTCTTCCCTCAAACCAGTGCTTAAATGTTTTGTAATTTAGGTGTGACAAATGTAGTGTTTGGAACACAACTGCAAAAGCAATCACTGTTCTGCCACATTCATAAGGACCTACACAAGCCATCTGGCTCCTGTAAATGTAACACACTCTGAACGCAGAGGTGTTCTCTTATGCAATTCATGTAACCAACAGAGATCTTGGCATGTAAATGCCAAACTGTGTCCTCTCACATTCTACCAAACTGCAAAAGCACATCCTCTTTAAAAAGTGTAACACTTCCCTAAATTAGTATTGAAGCTTTTTGCAATTCAGATGCAACCAACACAGCACTTGGTATGTGATATGGGTGGCATTGCCTCATACTCTTGACAACCAGCACACAACACTCCTGTTTCACAGAGTGTAACACTACCAAAGCAGTAAAAGCATTCAAGTATGTTCAATATACAATTAATATTCAAAACACAAAATTAGGCAAATTAAAACGGTTCAGGCGTTGCTGAAAAACAACACTTCTCCTCGTTCTCTCTCACACACTCACATATATATTGGGACCAGGCAGCCTACCTTTTTTATGGTGTGGCCTCAGAGTGTTCTGACAGGACCCCGATGTCACCACACCCACAACACACCAATGCACACATGACACCCTATAGAAAACACAGTATCCAGAAAAGGACTTTGGGGCACCCGTTAGATATTAGCTGTTGCATGGCATGTCAAGGATGTGTAGCTTGTTCTTCAGCTACAGCTTGAGAAAATCATGAGGAAAAGCGGCTACTTTTTGGACTTGCCTATAGACAGCTTTTAGCTGTCCGTTGTCGAAGATCTATTGTGTACAATACCAATAATTAGAGTGGGATTTATTTGGGTCAGCCTGTTGCTTATCATTGGTTGACTTTCTTGTCAATCTCATTTGCTTGCATTCTTATTCAATGGCTTTCTTTCCGCTTGTTGCACTAGTCCCTCCCCCAGAACACAACTTCTTTAACATCCTTTTAATTAGATGAGTTATATCCTTCCAGGGCTAATATCAGACCTCTAGTTTTTTCTTTTTCTTTCAGCACTCGGTGCAAGTGCATTTGATTATTGCTCTGTGCCTAGTATGCTGCTTCCTACTCACATCTCTGCCCCCATGCTGCTCATGTTGTTCAGCACGAGCTCATCTGTTGCATTTGTTGCCCCTCCCGGCTAGGCTTTTTGTAGCTTTCTATTGTATCCCTTCATCCAGCTCATCTGTTGCTCCTGACACTTGGTGGCTTTGTCTTGCTCCCTCTTTCCCCTCTGTTCTCTGTTGCTCCCTTGCCTCTTCCCATTGAGTGAATTTTTTTTTAACTGTAATTGGTTTCTTTTTTTAAGAGGCCTTCAGTTGCTATGTGCTAAAA
The DNA here is from genome assembly GCF_964204655.1 of Triturus cristatus. Lineage (NCBI taxonomy): Eukaryota > Metazoa > Chordata > Amphibia > Caudata > Salamandridae > Triturus > Triturus cristatus. The sequence continues at coordinate 857,464,459 of NC_140581.1, read as the reverse complement.
GATCCCTTAGTTCTGATTAAAGTTAGCATTTAGTATTTTTTAATCTACAGCTCCAAAATGGGTGTCCACTATCTTTGAACGGTAAACTAAATAATATCCATGCAGCATCATAAAGCATGCCTGGCATGCGGGGTGAGGCTGGTCATGCTCGGGCAGCTTTTCTTTTTGCCAATGCTGTTCAGCATCAGCAAGAAGGGTTGACAAAGCAGCAAGGTCATCTGCTGTCTTCCAAAGACAATATGTATTGACTTTGCCAATGTTTGTACTGCTTACTTTTATTTTTTCTTTTGCAGCATGAGGTATTGTATATTTTGCTTCTGCTGCCTTCCTCCACCAGGCACTTTTATCATCTACATGTGGCAAACGGGTCCCCTCACACTTCCCCTGCTGCTCCTTCCTTTTCTTGCAAGGACAACTTTGGCCAAGGAGTAGTAGGAAAGGTGTGGGAGGGGTACCAAGGAGGAGCGCAGTGGGGGTATGTGTTTAAATAACAAAACAGAACAAAGCCAGTGGTGTAACACAGGCCCCTGCAGCCCCACTGTGCGAGGGGGCCCAAGCTGCAGGGGGCCCCTCAGCACAGTACTCTGGCCTGATCCAGAGCGGGGCCCCTCCATATACCTTGCAAGGGGGCCCCCTCCACTTTCGTTAAACCCCTGAACAAAGCCACGTTGGCCGGGCAGCTTGCGGGGACCAACACAGTGAGAGAGAGGAGGATGAGGTTGTGAAGGAAAGCAGCACAAAGGGACAGAGCTAAAAACCACATGTACTCCCAGAGTGTCCTAATATCACAAGTACTAATAGTTACCTGATGTGAAACAGTGGAAGGATACAAGTTATCCAATCAATAACATGATAAAGAAATTAGGTTCAGGGGAGAGAAAAACACAAAAAGGAAAGCAATCTAATGTGATGCAAGCTAACGACTGTACTGACCCCAGCCTGTGTCTTTTGGTATTAACCGCAATAGCTCTCCGACAACCGACATCCAAAAGTTGTATGTGGGCAAGATCTAAAAATGATCCTACTGTGGTAGCATATGCTATTGCTCTAATACACAACATTTCTAAGAAAATGTTTAAATTAATTGGATGCAAAGAGATCTTCCAATTGTGTCTTCTGCCAGCAGCATCAGAGGTCATGTTGTGACAAAACCTGCAATGCAGTGCAAAGTTGCTTGCAATGAAGATCTATATTGACTCAAAAGGAAGTTTTTTCTTAAATAGAACAAAATTATTCAATACAATTTTGGGGAATGTAAGAATTGCAATGTGTTTCAATTTATTATGTCATAGATCCCTATATCTCTTCAACCTGAAGCCACAACGCCGGACTACTAGGATAGAAAACAAGCAAACAATGACTGAATTTCAGAATTAACTAAAACATGCCACAGAAGCTCATATTCTGTTTCACTGTCAGTCAATTAAACATACTGACTTGCTGAGGAGGCTATATGTTGTATCAAAGGCTAAACAAATATATGCACCTGTTGATAGCATAATTCACATTTAATATCATTGAGGAGCAACAGGAGGTTCCTGGGTCTCACACCTGCGTACTCACTTGGGTGAAATTAAGAGGTTAGGGGATATCGGTATTGGGAGAAATATAACTGACATGACCCAGTACACTGGCACACATTTATAAATGTACACTCAGCCTGTGTCAATATCATATCTAATGCAGTTGATTTCATTTGCATGTTTTTTCTGCACATTGAATTTTTTATTATTCTGTTATAACGCATCTGCTACTTTAAAAACACATTTAATTTCTCAATGTTTGTCATTCTGTTCAATTTAAACCCTCTATTTAAGTAAGGTGGTCCAATGATGCATCTAAAAAGCCAGTGCTTAATTTGAGCAGGTGGTTTCCGGTGCTCAGCACCAGCACTAAATTGTCAACACCCGCACTCATGACAGTCTACATCATGGTGGCATGATTTATCTAATTTAGAGATGAGCACAACAGCAGTTGTTTTTTAATTCAAAGAGCATTACAAATGGACTCATTTCTGCCACCCAAGCCATTCTTATAGCTGTGGGGTCCTGGAATAGTCTGAATTCTCACACTTGTAGGAGTGTAATGGTTAGCAGTTGTGCTGGTACTAACACTGGCAGTGCTAGTTGGGGCAATAGGTGATGCAAGCTGCAGTGGCCTCCTGAAAAGGGACCAGGCCATTTTTATTTTTACAAATTAAGCACTGCAGTGCTTGTTGCAGCAAGTCCGTAGCATAGTGCTCAAGTAAAGGCTTGGCATGGCCTGCATGAAGCACTGGGCGTGTATGAATACCTACGCAGACGCTATACATCCTGGTTTCCTCCCTATTCTGCCAGTCTCCTTACAAATTGACTGTTGTACAAATGGCGGACATTGTAAAATGCAAGTATCATGTACCAACAAGCATTGCCAAAACCAATAAGTCGGCGTGTAACTCAAAAGTAAATTATATTGGTTGCCTACAACAATACTTTTTGTAAAATATAGCTATCATAACATTTCTTTGAAAAGTGTTTGCTCCTCTCCAGCTAAAAATAAGAAAATACATTAAATGTAGTTGTTTAGCAAAGCCCTGGATACCATGCTCGTTAAATAAATTATTGCCAGCACCCTTCTCCCGCTCTGGAAACTTCCACAACACTTCTATGATCAGTCCTGACAATTTAGACCCACGAATTAACCTGTAGAAACCCCAGATAGTAGGACTATTAATAGGCCCAGGCTTCCTTTTGACTTATGTGAATAAATGAACCATGAGGGGAAGTCTGCACCTTGCTTGGAATTCAGATTAATTTGCAGTTCACATGAGGCCACAAAACCTAGTTAAACAATACATTTTGTATGAGTTATAATGACATTTCTCATTTAAATGTGTGTTATTATCATCTGCGAATAAACACAGAAACAACCCGCCAACGTGTGCCTTGAGGTTAGCAGTATTATGAAAGAAAAAACATTATCTTATCAGAAACGGTACAAGTTAAACAGCAGCGCTCAAGGTGGTATTTGGGGGTATTAACAGAGTTTTCCTAAATGCCAGATTAATTATTTTTTAGGGCTCCTTTGTGACACTTCCCGTCTGCAGCTCACACAATTCTTTGTTTGGTGTAAATACATGTTCCCACACCTACACCCGGAAGCTTCCCGTCTGTTTGACAGTAAACATCTGCTCACAATACATAGAAATGCATAAGGTTGTTTCTCAGACGGAAGTAAAATGCATATCAGTTTCACGGATACATGTAACTTGATGTAAAGCTAAATATGTAAATATTTGTGAAGTGGCAATGTATTTGCACAAAAGGAGGCGCCGTTTCTGGCATTTTATTTTCGTGAGACTCTGCGGCCGACTTGCCTTTCAAAAGCCCCCAAACAAGCGGCCGCAAATGCTGCAGGCCTGTGACGCAGTGTGGGTAAAAGTGCTCAGTCTCCGCTGCACAGTCCTCTGGCTCGGACCATGTCACAACACAGCTGTGATCATAAGAAAACTGCATTCCTGCAAAAAAAAAAAAAAAAAAAATAGGAAGTTCACTTATACTTAAGGTAAACGGCTAAGAGCGACTTATGTAAAGTGTAGCACGTAATGCATCATTGCGAAACGTAAGCAAGGGGCAGCATTACAGAACTTTTGTACTGGTGCAAAAAGTCAGCAAGTCAACTACACTGTTTTTGCTGCTTCTGTCACAGGGAATGGGCACACAATATTAGCATCGGGGTAAATATGACAATATCTAATTGCCCTGCAGGCTACACAGCTTCACAGAGACGCCAACTAAACCCTTCTACAAATAGCCCTCTCACACCGAGGAGCAATTACTCAACAACAGGAAGTGGATCAGTGACAAAGAAACATTCCCCAGACAATGAGCAGGTGATAGAAACCCGTTGTAGTCCACTCAAATTAATGCAAAACTTCACTGGTTCAAAAAACTAACCAACAGGAAGACCAGGTTCTAAGACACTTCCACACTTATAGAGAAGGAAAAACACTCTCCCACATAGAGGAACCAAAACAACCTTAGAGCGCCACACCCAATCCTGCTAGGACAAAAAAACACACTTATAATGAGGAAGGCAGAGCTCCTCCAAACCCTGGCAAGAGAACTTCCTTACACACAGCCAATCACAGGGCAATACCTCAACCACCACCTCATCCTGAGACCAGTGATACAGCATATTCCGAGCAGACCTCACAGGACATCCCTAACTAAAAAAGCTGGACATAGGACTGGCAATCTCTACACAGGGAAGAACACCCTGAAGCAAAAACGCAGACAGGTCCCGAAAGTTTGCAAACCTTCACACAGAATGATAATGTAATTTGTCAGTGTCCAACACACAGATTTCCGCGGCTACTCACTCGTGAGGGTCTCAAGGCATGGGGTGGGGAATGCAGATCCATCTGAGTGCAGTGCTCATTCGAAGAGCCAGGTCTTAAGGCCCTTCCTGAATTGGGACAGAGATGGGGATTGCCCGAGGCGGGGGGGGGGGGGCATGTTGTTCCAGGTCTTGGTGGCGAGGTAGGAGAAGGATCTTCCTCCGGTTCTGGTCTTGCAGATCTGTTGGACGGTGGCCAGTAATAGTTGGGAGGAGCGGATCCCTCCAGATTTTGCCATTTTATGCCTAGACTGCTCGCTCATTAAAGCAGGGGAAAGGTCTTGCTGTAATTTACAGAAATTACGTAACTTTAAACCCACTTCCGCTTGAAGATACATCATCGTTTGAACTTATGGGAGCTGAAATCAAGCTTGAAAAGAAACAGCTATCGAAAACCCTACTTTTATATCATCCACCTGGTGACAACACAGTCTTCCTGGAGCAACTTTTGGAAATGATAGCAATCAATGCTACTTCACTCTCTAATACAATATTATTAGGAGAATCAACCTGCATTGGAACAATGACAAAAATCCAACTGTGGCTGCACTCCGTGACCTGCTTCGTGACCACAGCACGATTCAAGCATGCAAGGGATCAACTCACAATAAAGGTGCTACTCTTGACCTCATCATCACCTAACTGGGATCATTAAACATGCTAGACATCATCCCCCCTGACAGACTGGTCAGACCACCATCAAAGTATTTTCCAAATATCTGCACAAGAAGCTAACATCAAGTGTCAATTGAGAAGGGAAAAAACTTGGGTGAGGGATTACAGCTGCGTAAACAGAACTGAACTGATGGGTCTGTGCCAAACCTCATTGGCAACACAAACTGACCAAACATCAGTTCAAGAACTGACGCATCTCTACAATAGCAATGGAAATGACGCAGTTCAGAAGGCTGCTCCATTACGTCTAAAAAGGCAAAAGAAAACACCATCAGTACCTTGGTTCAACTAAAACATAAACAATGAAAAAAGACAACTAAGACATCTTTAACGTCTATGAAGGAAAGACCCAAACATCACCCATCTGGAATAGCTAAGAATGCACAGAATCTCATACAAAAGGCTATTTGATAAGCCAGACCAACAATGATCAGATCACACTACACAGAGCGAAGAACTGGCCCAGAAAACTCTTTGACATAAGAAAACAACAATCAGGAAAACTTGCAGAACTCACAATTGCAAACAACTTGATGGACATCTGCAACAGCTTCTCAAGTTTCTTTAAAGATACAATCGCTTCCATAAACAACTCTATTCCGAGCCAAGCTACTGCCTAACCTAGGAAATCCTACAACCTCTCACAGCACACAGCAAGAACACCGACCAGCATTCCCCAATGGTCCCAAGGAAAAACTAAGCATACTTTCAGATCTCTGAGGCAGAAATCTAGAAAACCTTTCAGTCACACTTTGATGATCCCATTCCTTTCCACGTACTGAAAGAGATCCTCCAAGCCGTCACTCCCCTATGGACGAAAATTGTAAACAAATTTTCCAACAAGGATCACTCCCAGAATGCCTGTAAATGGTCCAAGTATCTCTCCTACTAAAAAAAACGGGCACTGACCAGAAAGAATTGAACAACTTCCGGTCTGTATCCAAGCTGCCCTTCCAGGCTAAATTGGTAGAAAAATTTGCCCATGATCAGCTGTGTGAACACATCAACAATTTTGACAGCTTAGACAAACACCAATCAGGTTTCAGACTGAGGTCATCATTCTAAACACCCTCGATGATATACAAATTTCACTAGACAAAAAATAATCCTGTCTTCTAATACTTCTGTATTTATCAGCAGCATTCAACATGGTCAGCCACAAACGCCTCAGAGAAACTCTTGAATTCAGAATGGGCCTATCAGGAGCTGTCCTTAACTGGTTTACCTCCTTCTTGCAGAGCAGACAACAAAGAGTCAGAATCGACAAAACCCTGTCAGATGTAGCAGATATCATGGGCATTCCGCAAGGATTTACAATTTCACCAAAGCTCTTTAACCCCTTCCCTGCTCATGACGGAGCCGCTCCGTCATGAGCCACGGTTGCCGTGTGCTCATGACGGAACGGTTCCATCATGACACGCCCGTTGGCGGCCGCTCCGCCTACGCGGCGCTGTTTCCCCACCTGTGCGGGGGGACAACGCAACTGGGCGGAGTCATGACAGAACCGTTCCGTCATGAGCACAGCCCAACCGTGGCTCATGACGGAGCGGCTCCGTCATGAGCACAGCGCCACCGCGCTGCCCCCCCGCACCCTCCAGCACCGCGGCGGAATTCCCGCCGCGGTGAAAGGGTTAAGCTAGATATGGAAGCACTCACTGAAAACCTTAAACAATTAAACATCTTGTACCACATGTATGCGGATGATACTCAACTCTAGATCAAATTTTCCTCTCAAGAGTATATTCAGAGTCTGGATAACACCCTGAGGAAAACACAGGACTGGCGGTCACACAACCATATAAAACTTAGTCCACTGAAAACCGAATTCAGTCTTTTCTCCTCACCTTTAGATCTCAACAACCTCAACCATGGTCTTATAATCTCAAATTGCTAAAGTGCACCTAGACCATATGCAACTCCGTAAAGTCACTAGACATCACACTAGACTCAAATCTAAACATGCAAGCTCACATACTGTCTGCATTCAGAAGTGCTAACCTACATCTGCACCTCCTGAGAAAACTAAAACCCTTCATACAGTTAGGAGACCTCAAAATGGCGGTTCAATCTCTAGTGCTCTCAAGACTGAACTCGTGGAATTCCACACTCATAGGTCTACCTAAAACCAGCCTAACGCGAATGAAAGGGACAATTAATGCATCAGCAAGACTCTTAACCGGCACACGTCGTTATGATCGCATTTCCCCATTACTCAGAACCCTCAACTTGCTCCCATTTGAAACTAGAATCCAACTGAAGTTTGCATGCATAACACACAAAACCCTACAGAATTCTAGTCCTAAATACATGGCAAAGAGGATCAAGCTATCAGGAGGCTGAATGTTTTCTAGAAGTACTTAATCCCTTGCACAAGGACCAGCCAGATTCCAAAAAAGGAAAACACTCGGCCACAATTTTGCTAGATCTGCTCCAAACATATGCAACTCTCTCCCACTCTCAATGAGAGCACTCACCATATTCAGGCTTTTTAAGAAAGAAGTTAAACTCTTACTACTAGAAAAACATGTATCATATGTGTATCGTATGAGAACCCTGTTGAAATTGTCATTCTCCCGATTTCATATTGTATCTTATTGTTTTGTACCTTGCTCTTCGACTTCTATGTACAGCGTATTTTTAGACATAGGTGCTTTACTGTACCGCAACCCTCTTCAGCTCTCTCTTTGTACAGTGCTCTGATACCATGGTGGTCCTGCTTGTGCTTTAATATCTGTACGCATGACGCAAAACAATTTAATATTATTTTTGCTGAATCTGCATATTGCATTATCCATACTGCATAAATGCTTTTTCTCCACTTTTCACCTGTGAAAGATTAGACTGTGAGGTAAAATTATTGTTATTCTATATTCCTTTTTTTTACAAGTTAATGCAAATGAGATTGCTGTTTTCTAAAAGGATAACTCTTGGCTGAAGATTTGTTTGTTGTATGCTCTGTTACCAAATTAAAATGACTTAAAAGGGAAACATGTATTACACATGATTTCAAGAACACTTTCCTCTATATTGCCTTGGCACCAAAGGAATTGAGAGAAATATCCTTGACCTATTTCAAATTGTACAAGCAGTAAATTTGGCGAAGACAGACTATTTTGTTGTTTGCCATGATGTTCAGCTCCTGTCAACTGGTCCTAGATTGAGTAGATGCCAAAACAGGCCTTTTTTTCATGAATACAAACAAGTTAGCAACAGCTTATGCATGAAGGTATTAACTAATTTGCTTCCCCGTTATCGCCACCTAAACCATGGTCACCAGAAGGGAAAACGAGACTATAATATATTCATTATTATTAGGCCTGGGTGGCAGCCGACACAAACAAGAAGTGGTGAGCCGGGTGAGGAGGATGCGGGAGGAGCACGGGAGGGGTAGAGTGGGGGCTTAATAATATAAAAAGACTTACCTGAAGCTGCCAGCCACCTCCCACCTCACTGCTTCTTTTCTTCCTGGTCTCAGCAGACACTTGGATAGCATCAAAAACTCCCTGTGCAACCCCATGCTGCTCTCATGCTATGAGAGCAGCGCAGGGATTGGCCTGAGCAGGCTGGTTTATCGCTCACTCAGGCACAGGGAGACTGTGCTGTTTCTCTAACCTGCCTGTGCAATACAGCTGGGTTGGAGAAACCTAACTGTGCATGTCTGTTTGGCTGGCCTAAGAGGGCTAGCCAAGCAGACATGCGCACTTAGAAGGGCACTCCACTCCTCTCTCCCATGGCCCAGCCCGCCCCTCCCTACATACCCTGGCTCACCCAGCAGGTGAAAAATAAAACGAGAATAAAATCTAGTTTTATATTTCAGCTGTTGACCCTGAGCCAATGTGGTGATGCTCTTCTGTCATTGAGGAGGAACCACCGCTGCTGGGCAGAAAATTTCATTTCACTCGCTGAATTGGAGGAATTATTTCCAGTCAAATTCTGCATGGATTAATTTTTTCTCCCTTGAGGCTCCAGAAATGTGAGCTGGCAAGCATGCTGGGGTGAGATTTGGGGTCCCCTAGAGCAGATTCCAGTCACTAGGAGGACTTCTGATGAGATTTTCTAATGCAGGCATTCGCAGGGCACGGTCAGAGGGCTCCTTCTCAAAAAGATCTCCTACTAGAGCGGCAGCAAAATAAACTCAAATGGCCACGTGCTCTTGTGCGCCTGTGGTGCCATTCACAGAGATTTTTCAGCATGGAAGACACTACTGGAGCTAAATCACAGTGCAAGCAGCACGATGTGCACATTTCTGTCCATTGGTAGAACTCCACTGAATCTTGCAGAGTTTTTTTGAAACTCCAGAGAACCTCTAATTGTTATATAGTTGGACTATTACACTTACATAAAAATGCCATACTGTTTACAATGATATATTCAGAACGGCACACAATAGTGTTGAATGATAGAATGTCTCTGACAGAACTTCCCATCCAGTGTAGATCAAGCAGAGTTGTGTGACATTTCAATGATCTGTACGCTTGTTCAGTGTGCATAACAAAAGTACTTATATTTCCTGGCATAGCAGTGATGCACACATCTGTGGCTACAGTTATAAAACTGGTAATGTGTTGCTCTGCTTAGGGTATTTCACCCTCTCCTGTGTTGGTACACATGTGGAAAACTGGAACTGCACCTGTTCATAAGCATTTTAATGCAGGCCATGATTGGTGATGTGCACAACTAAGTGTCTATCTGTGCATGCTTAAGTACATTCATTTATCTGTGCAGCGTTCGAAAAGTTTTCAGTCCTGGTTTTTTTGCGCCAGATTTCTGTCTCCTATTTTTATCTCCCCAGCCTTATTTCTCCTACACATTAGAATGTTGAGCCTCCCTCACCATTTTTTCCTAATCCTGGGCTGGACTGGCATCAATATGGAGAAGGTTGAGATGACTTTCTGGATTCCATTGAAGAGGGCGCTTTCACTAAGAAGAAAACATATGCATTACTGAGACATTGTCGTGGTCTGGAGTGCAGGACGCTTCCCAGGCATTTGCCACATGAAACTGTCATGGGGGACGTTGTGGATGGTATGCTTCCTCTATAAAGATGCTTGACACTTACTTCAAACCATGGAAGTAAGTCATAATGGAAAGATGCAAAAAATATTTAAGGAGAAACTAGTTGCATGGGGAGCCCATGGAGAGTCTTGTGTGTGTCCTCAGTATTGTGGCAGCAATGTGAGAGTATAAGAACTTTGGGTATGAAGTGATTATATATTAGGCGGTTGAAAAGACCAATAGTGGAAAAAATAATTATACCCTTTTTACTACACCCATGTTAACCTTGAATAAGCAAATTTAACTAGCTTCAGGCATTGAATGCACTGTGTTATCCATGATAGAGATGTCTTTATCTGCTCGTGCACAATGTGCCCACATAATGAAAAATCCTATTAAAGGAAATATAGTAATTTGGTTGGAAAAAGTCTAAAGTATTTGAATACTATTGTTGTGATAGAAATAGTAATTTGGGTAATTCTCAAACCTGCCCTGGTAGTTGATGGGAGTGTACCAAGTACAGGAAGAGGGAGCATTTCTTTTTTAGTCCTCATTCCACCACCAGTTATCCCCCCCTCAGGGTAGAGCTTTGTTGCCTTTTGATAAGAGCACTGGCTGTGTGTCTTTGCTGAATACGGCTTTTTTTTGGTACCTATTTTTCTATCAGCAGAGGAGTGGGATAATAATTGGACTATTATGGCTTTATTTCACCAGGTTATCAAAGGGTGACACATTTTTTCAGCCTCCCCCTTATCACTCGCGAGGTCGCTTTTGCTGACATAGCTGGCTGAGGTAACCAAGTGTAACTACTTCCTGCAGATATCTCTTCTTGTTATCAATATTAAGAGGAACAGCAAGCCCTTTTGCCACTTATTCCATTTATTTGGTGCTTTATCAATTCCAGATAATATTAGGGTGTGGCTTACCTTCACTTCAGCACCCAGGATTTCTCTCAATGCCCCACTGACCTCGTTCCAAAAGGCAGCTTGCTTCTGGCAATCCATGAACATGTGTTTATCATCTGCTTCAGTCATGTTCATCTCTTACATCTTGGGGTGGCTAGTGTGAGTTTGGCCACCCTTGGAGGAGTCCTGTAGGCCCTGTGGAGCATGAAGAGATGGTTTCATTTTAACGGTGTAGGTTTTACATTCTTGGAAAGGTATTTAAAAGATAATTACCCTAAGTTCTGCCACAGAACTCCAGCAAGTCCTTCGCCCAAATCTTGGAATGTTCCATGCTTTTCTCGTCTTCTGCTATCACCATATCCCAGTACCACAGGTATACTTATTTTTTAATATTTCTGCTTTCCCCTAGAATGGCTTTGTGTTCCCAGTTCTGAAGGAAATGGCCCAAATAGGATTACTCGGGTCACTCACGACCACCTCTCAGCCTTCCATACCAAATGAAGAGTCGGTCAGACAGTAGAGAATACAAACCAATGTCTATTTATTCAGGCACACTCAGATTGGAGCCTAGTCTGCCCAGTCGCTTAGTAGTGCTGCAGAGGGACTGACTTTAGCAAGCATAACCATACATTATGTAAACTTCAAAACCAATAAAAGCACACCCACCATGTAATTTTCCAAGCAGATGCAGCTAGACAGTAAATTACAAAGGAGTAAGTTTCGATTCTGAGGCCGCCGGGCACACATTATCTACTATTCAAGGTCACTCTGCCTGTGCCCTCCGCTAGACAAGTGGGAGAAGGCCTATATGTAAAAGGAAAGGTATGCGCTAATAAGAACAATGTATTCATTAGCAAAGCAGAACTTAGCCTCGAAGAAACAAAACCTAAGAGAGGCCTTTTCTCGGAAAAAGCAAAGGATTAGTTTTGATTGCGATTTAAAATGTCGCCCATATACAAAATGGTGCAGCGAATGCATAAAACAATATGAAAGCATATTTTTTCTATTCTAACAGTTCCCGCCCTATGTCAGACCTGCACTTCCCACTATGAACATAGCTGCAGAAATTTTACTTTTGAGACGTGCCTAGAACTATTGCCAGGCGAAACAGGCTTCGAGTTCTCCCCCAGTTGTTGAAATTGGCCCTCCGCAGTGGATGGTGGAGGCTATCTTTTCTTTCAAAACAAAAAAAATCTTTTTATTGATTTTAATTACATAAACAAACAATCGGCATTTCACATGGAGAAACACAAGGTATTGATTCATATGGCAGTTCATCTGGGAATCTAGGTAGTTACAGTAATACATCACAAGGGTTGGGAAGAGTATTGAGGGGATATTGGTTCATTGTCAATGGGAGCCGTAGGTGCGACACATATATCTCCCCTCTAGGCATTCCATTTGGCCCACACGAGGGCCCATTTTTTGGGGCAGCCTCTTGCCACATAGACTGTTTTCTCCCTAAACATGCACCAATCAAGATTTCTTTTCCACGTGGCAAGAGTCGGTGTGACACCCCCCCCCCCCATTGCTGAGCAATGTCTCTCTTTGCGACAGCGGCTCCCAGGGTGACCCATAGTTTCTCTGCCCCTGTCAAGTCAGTGGGTTCCCACACATTACGCAAACATCTCTTGACCTCTGGGTGGATATCGTTTGTGAAGGACATCTCTCATGACCACATGTATCCCCCTCCAATACCTTTGAATCTGTTCACACTCCCAGAGAATATGCATGAAGGTGGCGACTTGACCACACTGTCGCCTGCAAGCCTCACTCTCCCCTCTTCCCATACAGTCCAGTTGGGTCCCAGTGGCATAGGTTCTGTGAAGAATTTTCAATTGCACTAGGCGGAGACGTGCAGAGATTGCCACCTCACGAGGGGAGGCCACCGCCTCTCGCCACTCATCCTCGTCAAGCATTAAGCCGTCCCTCTCCCAAGACTCATGCAATTTATCGAGGGGATCCAGTGTGTTATTGATCAGCTTTTTGTAGGTTAGTGATATGGCTTTCTGTGGAAGCAGCCCATCCAATAGCCTGTCCTCTAGTGGGGAGGAGTCGGGGAGAGCCCTTTTTTAAGGCCGTGGTTAGTGCATGTCGGACCTGCAGGTAGCGAAATAACTCTGTGTTTGTGAGCTCAAATTGCTGTTGTAACTTGTCAAAACTAAGCATGTCACCCTTCATCCAGAGATCACCTATCCAAGAGATACTGATGAGGTCCCACTTATCAAAACCCTTGGAGGAATGTAGGCTACCAAGTTGCTCCGAATCCCATAGGGGGGTCGCCAGCATCAGTCTACGATCCCAACCTAGACTCTTTTTTACCGTATGTCAAACATGAACCGAATGCATGGTGGGCCCAGTTCAGGGGAGTTTCTTGGGATTCGCACAGAGGGATCTGTTGTATGTCCCATCCGGCAGTAGCCACCTATTCATGGCATAGCCCGGGTCACCCGGTGTGCGGTATGTACCTTGATTGATGGCAGCGAGGTGGGCTGCCCAATAATTTTTCTTTATGTCGGGGAGGCGTATACCGCCGTGGTACCTTTGTTAAGTGCTTTTCTAGGTCTCCCATCCCATAACAACTGCCTCTGTAAATCTTTGATTTCTTTAAAAAAATGCATGGGGACTGGGACGAGATAGTTTTGTAGGGCATAGAGGAAGCAAGGCAGGGGCATCATCTTAAAAAGAGCAGCTTGGCCGAGCAGTGAAAGAGGGAGCGCTATCCAGTTGGCAACACCATGACGCAGACATTGCAAGGGCGGGAGCAGATTCTTGTCAAAACGGAGCTTGGGGTCTGCGGTGACAAAGATCCCCAGATAACGAAATCCATCCTCCACCACCTGTATTGGAAAATCTTCGGGGTGAGCTGGAGCCGCGCCACCCAGTGTGTAGAGGAGAGATTTAGTCCAGTTGATAGAATAGCCTGAAAATCTGCCGAAGGATGTGAAGATGTCTAAAACACATCTGAGAGACATCTTGGGTTAGGCCAAGAAAAGGAAAATGTCATCCGTGTAAAGCAAAATGCGATCCTCCCACTCCGCCGACCACCGCAGTCCACGTATGACCGGGTCGTGCTGGACCCAGGCAGCGAGAGGCTCCAAAGAAAGGGCAAAGAGCAGGAGTGACAGTGCACACCCCTGTCTGGTACCCCGACTAAGACTAAAGGAGTCAGACCGTTTGTTGTTTACCATCATTTGAGCCAGAGGCGCGGAATAGAGGAGTCTGACCCATGATATCTTTTCTTGATGAGAACCCAAATTCTAAGCGATGTCTGAAGGAGCTTGAGCGGACTCTTTTACAGAATTTGGGGTTGCCAAACTTGTACAGTAACTTCTCTACGCACAGGTTCGTAAACATGGCAGGATTAAAATTTACAAGATGAGTGGCCTCTAGTGTCCCTGCTAGAAGACAAAAGTTTTTAAATTGGAAAGAAGAGAAGTATTTTGGAAAATATGGTAGGGCCACTCCCCCCTGTTTTGGTTGTCTTCTGAGCTTTTTCCAGGCAATCCTAGCACCTTTGAAATATGTGTAAGTTGCACCCCTACATATCTAATCAGTTCTTTAAGATGGAATCTTGGACTCACGCTTGGCCTTCTCCTTGTTAATTAGGTTTCCAGATACATCACCAAACCTTTCGACGTGCTGTTGGAGTTTAGGAATTGAGTACTCTGGGTTGGAGTTATACAAGATTAAATCATCCGCGTACAGAGCAACCTTGATGGTGAAGCCTGGGCATTTAAAAGGGAGCATGGACTGATCTCATCTGAGTGCCTGCGTTAATGGGTTTATAGAGATTAAAAAGTAATGGTGAAAGTGGACACCCTTGTATAGTGCCAAGAGGAGGCATTTCTTGACAGTTTGCAAGCGTACAGTTAGAACATCAAATTCCAGGGGTATGGGTTTTGCAGATTTGCAAGAAACACTTCCAAGGAGATGGATTCAGGTGATGAGAGTGCAGTTTTATATTTGGATACTGTTAAACCTATGGATGACACTGTCATGAGAATAGGTGGCATTGTCATAAAGAGAAGGCCTGGGCGAAGCTTGCGTAGTTTTACTCTGTGGAGTTACTAAAAAACTCCACCAAGTTCCGCAGAGTCCTGCAAACGGGCAGAGTAGGACAGTTAAAGTTCGATGAGGACTAATTGTGTGCAGTCTGCTTCTGTAACCTTTCCCTCACTTAACAGCTACAAAATAGTAATCCAAGGACAGAAGTTACTGTCCCATACGACGGCATGCAAGAGCCATGGCTACCCTCTGTAAACTGCTTACAGAGCATGCCCACTGCTCCCTCTGCCTATCTCTTACCAGAGTTTCCCACATTTCTTTGTTATGAGATGAGTGCTGCTGTCATAGGAGAACTTGGGAGAGAGATTCTAATTAGGAGGGAGGCAGGTGAGACAGTGTACTAGTGCCTTGGCAGAGGGAAGGTATATGTGGCAGGCCTCCCCTCATACCCTTTACTGGCTTCCTTTGTGTGCCAGCACTAGATAATAGACATGCCGGGGGGATAACAACTGGTAGGGGCAGATAGCGAAGGGGATCGGGGAGGGGGACAGGAAGGATGGCAAAGTGGTAAAGAAAGGCGGGAGGAGGGCTGAGAGCTGGATATGTGTGAGGAGGAGAGAGCAGTGGAGGTGAGGGCCAGGGCCAGGTGGCACTGGCTACCGAGGATGATTGTGAAGAGCAGTCTGTAGTTCAGCTGCAGTTGTCTTGTACCCATCGTGGACCACACATGGCACCGGGGCAAACAGATAGGGATCTTCCTGTCAAAAGCAAGATACTGAACAGGTGGATATACCGTTTCAGAGAAAATGCAGGGATTTAGTTTAGCAGAGAGAACGGAGTCCCCAGGATCAAAACAGGGGTTCAAAGCAGTTGTAGGCAGTGATTACTACTATAGATTGTAGAAAAATGTACATATAAGCAGAGTAATTCTAAATAATTAATATACATGTTGCAGAAGTGGTGGTCGGATGAGGTAGGTCTTAACTTGACCATAGCAGCTGGATGAAAATTACTAATATGGTACTTTAAAGAAGAGATAATAATTCTATACATCATACCAAAGCTGCAGGCTGCTGGGCATACCAGTAACAGCTGGGTACAGCAGCAACTTAAGCCATTATATCAGCACTGCTGCTCAACCAGGCTGGGGAGATCACTCACACTGAAGGCAACATCATGGCCTACTGATGACACTGGGGGATATTCTCAAAAACGTGTGATAACTACCGCAGAAGTAGCATAACGCAACTCTGCACATCGCAGTCAATTGCGGGAAAATAATGCTGTGTTAACATGGTATTCTCAGGTAGGTGGTGCCTTGCGATAGGTTCACGATAACGTGTCAAATGTCTGTGATAAAGTCAACGTGATGCCACAAAAATGCAAAACACGAATGCAAAAAAAGTTGCGCTGAGGCCAATCGCGACACAAAAATCAGAGAAAACCAGCCACAGGCCTGCAATTCCCACTTGTCATGCGGAAAAATGCACCATAAAAGTAAAAAAAACCACAAACAAAAGCCAAACAACAGCAAAGCACAATGGAGGTAGCTGGAGCAAGTGCGGAGGACAACCAGAACCCCACAAGCCCCCTGGAGGACCAGCCTGGGACTTTGGGGCCAGTTAAGAGCAAGGACAAGAAGAGTAGGAAGAAGCGGTTCGGTCCGCAGGAAAACAGGATCCTGATAACGGAGGTGGTGGAACACCATCAACTACTGTTCGTCAACTCCACTATGTGACTGGCAACTAAAAATGGAATATGGCAGACCATTGTGGACAAGGTGAATGCAGTCGGAGTGCTAAAGAGGACAATGAAAGAGGTCAAGAGGCGCTGAAATGATGTGTAGCGCAAAACCAAGCAGAAACTTGCAAACAATGGAACGCAGCAATGCAGACTGGAGGTGGGAGTCCAGTGCCACAGGAGGAGCTGGACAAGATGGAGGAAATGGTGTCCACAGTCATCAGTGGGGAGACGATGGCAGGAGTTGGGCGACTGGACACTGCTCAACATGACCGGACACAACAGCAACAGGGTGAGTAACGACCAGGGACTGGGGGGGACGGGGGAGATGGACACAATGGCACACATGCACAAGTAAGCATAGCACATCTGTGAACACACCATGCCCCAGACCCCCAACTCCCACCAAGAGCCCAATGCACCCAAGTATGCAACATCTCAGCACTATATAAGTACAGAAGTCAGAGGCACACCACATGCAAGGGAAAAGGGGCAGCTAAATCAGAGCTGCAGGGGCGACTCCCCCAAAATGCGGCACACACACATCACATGCAGAGCACATCAACATTGACAACAATGTGGCACAAACCGCACCATGTCCACAACAGAACAGAGGACACAACTGGTGCCGCTTGTGTGTAGAAACTGGCCAATCACATATGGGATCGCAGGGAAATGTGAGTTGACAATGTACAAGTACCCACACATATCCATGATGTTGTCAAAATGTTCACTGTCCCACATCATATAGGCAGCTCCCCACAAACAGTCACAATGTACACTGTCATTCAGTCTGAATGTAAACATGTACAATACGTCAACATACATGTGAACACAATGTTAACCTGCATCTCCCCTTCACATTGCAGGGGGAAATACAACTCTTCCTGCAGAGCAGTCCGAACCTCTCTTCTCTGATGATGAAGAGGACCATCACACCTTTGACACCGACGCCCTCCAACAGCTTGTTGAGAGCCTCTGCAGCCCACTTCCAGGAGCAGGGCAGCCCAGCTGCTTTGAGGAGAACCCACACCCTGCACAGATTACGCAGCAGGCAGCACCCACCACCACAGCTGCCTCCCAGGACCCCCACAACGAACACATGGCCTTCCAACGCAGTGTGTTGGGGTGCCAGGAGAAGCTGGCTGAACAGGTGCAGGTGGGGTTCAACCGCATGGCAGCCAAACTAGATGCCATACGTGCGTGTCTAAGTCCCATCAGGGACCACTCACAGTCCCTAACAAACACCCAAAGTCCCCTCCATGCTCTCCAACGAACCATGGCTGACTTTGCCAGTGTCCTGACTCTGAGACAAGAACGACTGTCTAGTCAGAGTGCCTCCATCATGAGTTGGGACTCATGCGGAGGCTCATGTAGAACATGGAGCGGACGTGGGCGGAAAGAGTGGCTGCCAAGGCTGCACACCAGCGTAAAGACCCTGGTCACCAATGACACAGCTATCCTATCAGACTGCAGACTGAACTCCTCCTCTTCTGATGTACCTGTCATTTCCTGAAGGACTTTGGCTGGCCCTACACGGTCCAACAATGTGAAGTGGGGTTTGCATGGCCCTGTACTGCTCCAGCTTCAAAACTCCACTGATTGTGCAATAAACATTCGTGTTCACACCGATGTGTTATGCCTATAATCTTTCAAGTGTGGAAGTATGGATGAATGTAGGGCCAGTGACTCCCCCTTACGTCCATGTTGCTCATGTTGTGGGACTTGTGTCATGGGTGACACATTTGCCTGGCTGAAGACGGCTGAAATGCCAGAAACCGGTCCTAGGAAGCTTGTTTCCGGTCCAGGGAAGACATGGCTTGGCAGTTCGGGCTCGACTGTTCCCTTGAGGCTCAGGGTCAGACTGATTTGCATATGGCCATGTCTGAACTGGGGTGGCAGAGTGGGCTAAAGGCGGGTGATGGATTAAACCCAGATCAGTTGACTGGGGGTGAGTGCGTGCAATGTTCAACACTCCGTCCATCATTTCCTTTGGTTTTTGCTTTGTTCGCCATAAGTTGGCAGGGTATGCTCAGACGTGAGTCCCTTGCTCACTTTGCCACTGGATTCAAGCAAGCCTGGCTGAAGACGGCTGAAATGCCAGAAACCGGTCCAAGGAATCTTGTTTCCGGTCCAGGGAAGACATGGCTTGGCAGTTCGGGCTGGACTGTTCCCATGAGGCACAGGGTCAGACTGATTTGCATATGGCCATGTCTGAACTGGGGTGGCAGAGTGGGCTAAAGAACGGTGATGGATTAAACCCAGATCAGTTGACTGGGGGTGAGTGCTTGCAATGTTCAACACTCCGTCCATCATTTCCTTTGGTTTTTGCTACATTGTCAATTGCAGCATGGGTGGCGCTGACACTACAATGAGGACACACGCATAAGTTACTTCCTTGTCCAGCCCAGGACGGAACCATGCCCAGCGCCCTGGGGTCATTATTCACACCCTTATGCTGGACTGGCATACGCCAGGCCAGCCCACTCCGCTTACGCTCACTGGGGGAACGACAACGCTACATATCTCAGGTCTTCCCTGTAGGGATCTGCTTCTCACAGGTCTAGTTGTCAGCATGCCACAGCCACTCTCTCACGGCTGGTTTACACCCACACCACACCCATCCAGCACAGCCAACACAGGACATGTGACCCTTGCAATAAAAAGGGCCTGGCTCACATGCTGGATGCCATTCCCCCTCTCTCATTGGGTGTCTCCGTGTGGTTCTCATTTGTGCATGATGGCCTAGGGCCCCACCACCTCACATTGCCCAGTGCCGGAGGTGATATGATCGCGTCCGCACTACGAGACTCAGTCATGAAGGGTCCATGGCTTGCGGTGCACAGACTTGGTGGCACTGGATACACTGTGGCAGGCACTGCACACCGCCATGGGACGGTGTCTTTCTGTGCATTGAGGTAGGGGCACCTACAGTGCTGAGCGGGTGTGTAGCCTGCGATGATGCGCCATCCGGGCAGCCCAGACTTGTATGGAATAGTGTGTGCCCTGCTGGACTGCAGTGTAGGTCTTAGCCAGCAGGCAGTGTGGGCCTACTGCCATGTGGCGTTGCCTTGCGGTTCACAGAGTTAGTGGCACCTCAAGAGCTGGGCGGGTGTGCAGCCTGCGATGAGGCCATGTGCACTGATATGGTCTCTGCCATTGCAAAATTAAGATCCAGAATCAAGTGTGTGACCAGATGTCTCACGGTGTGGGACTGCATGATGTGGAGGATGCCATGGTTGTGGGCCCCGGGCTTGGAGCTCCCACCGGCCTGTGGTGGGCCCTCTTGGAGACACGCCGGTGGCAGAAGGTGAGCAGTGAGGCCTGGTTGCGCAGGGGCAGGCAATCACCGCTGGGCGGCGGGAGGGGTTGTGGTGCAGTAGCCTGTGTGTGCAGGAACAGGCAAGCGATGATGACGTGTGCAACTGTATGGACTCTGCCATTCATGTCTCTGGCAACTGTTTCAGATAAGAGACCTGGGGGACTGCAGCGTATACCGGCACGTGGTTGGAGACACACCGGTGGCAGCAGGCAAGCATTGGGGCCTGGGTCCACAGTGTCTTTCTCTCTCCCACTCTCCCTCTCTTTCTCTCTCTCCCTCTCTTTCTCTCTTTCTCTCTCCCTCTCTCTCTCGCTTTTTCTCTTTCTCTATCTCCCTCTTTCTCTCTTTCTCTCTCCCTCTCTCCCTCTCTCCCTCTCTCTCCCTCTCTCCCTCTCTTTTTCTCTCTCCCTCTCTTTCTCTCTTTCTCTCTCCCTCTCTCTCTCCCTCTCTCTCCCTCTCTCCCTCTCTTTCTCTCTCTTCCTCTCTTTCTCTCTTTCTCTCTCCTTCTCTCTCCCTCTCTTTCTCTCTTTATCTCTATCTTTCGCTCTCTCTCTCTGTACTTTGATGTTTGCATGACACACCTTCTTATCTAGATTTTTGTCTTGCAGGCTGTGACTTACAGGATGTCCTGAGGTGACCCGCCATGACTCTTCAGAATTGTTATTTTGGGTATCTTCTGTATTCTGAGATGAATGTATGATTCTCCTTTTTCTGTCCACACATGTATGTTAGGTGTTGTGATTGGGCGGCTACATGCGAATTGTTCTGTTCATGATTTGGTAATGATGATGTGACAAATCTTTGTCTGGGGGTGGTGGGGGTGCCCGGATTAGGTCCCCGGGGAGGGGGGTGGGGGGATCATGGGGGTGGTGGTGGTGGGTGTTGTCGCCCTCTCGGGGCTCCGGGATGCATGATCAGTTGCTCCAGGGCATCTGTTGTTCTTCATGTGTGGCTCTGGGCTGGGCTCCCTTTGATGGTGCAGCTTGTCGTCCGACTTTACACCAGGTGTTCATTTCCTGCAGCTAACACGCCTTATCACATGTTTTGTGTTCTTATCGCCGATCTGGCTGGTCGTTGAGAATGTTGCGGAGTGGTGTTGTTGCGGCTTTTGGCACGGGAACACCTACTCTGCATCTCATTAGCGTTAGTTGCCGGAGTCATCTGTGGCGATTTTTTTTGTGACTGCTATCGCAGGTAAACTGGTGATATGGGCTGTTTGCACCGGTTTGTGAATGGGGCAATAGATTTATTGACAATTTGGCTGCGATAATGTGCCGATAACTCAGCGATGCGTCCTTGAGAATATGCCCCTGTGTTCCTCCCTTCATGACAAGAGGTGCTGACTGTACCTCACCTCTGGTACTGAACTTACTTGATGCATATACCACTGTCCATCCTCAGAGGGGTTTCCCTGCTCTTCAGTGGTTTACCTCCCCCTACCCTTAAACCGGCTCCGGGGTGGGCCCGAGCCAATTGGAAGATACCCATAATCAGGACCGGTGCTGGTGAGTAGGCATATGCCAATAACAGTCACCCAGGCTGTACAGTGCGTCATGGGCATTAGTGCTGTGGCCCCTTGCAGCACTCCCTCCTGTGCACGATAACTCTGCCACTGGGGTGCTGCCGCCTTACAGTTTACATTTAGGGGAGAGGAATCTGGTCTTTTCGGGTGGCGCCACCAGTCTGGTGGGTAGGGCACTGCGTGGCAGACCTAAACACCATTTTATTTGTGAGTTGTCACTGACAATACACTGCCTCTCTCATGGTTAACCTGTTGCACACCCAGCTTCGGTCCTTCCACAAGCTCCATGATTCTTCACTTTCCCATTCTCTCTCAAAGCTCCAGAGTCCAAGCCTGGTACAACTGGAAGCAAAATGAACAATAACAATTTGAATGAAACCATTGTTGATGAAAGCCAACTGGCCTGTACAGTGCGCTACATCTTCTCCTGCAGGTGTTCAACAGTGACGTATCATGAGGAAGTGTACCAGGGAGCCAATCATTCCTACTGCGTGGACTATGGCTGCGTCATGTGAAATAGTGAGGCAACTTCCCAGACTCGCTTGTGTATGTGGCTTAGTGGCTCTCTCTTATTTTTATATCTCGGAGTAGGCGCCAATAGACTCCGCCACGTGTGGAGTTTTTGCCAAAGTCCGCGTTCCAAGAGGAGCGCTAAATGGAAAAACTCTGCCAGCGGAGTGGAATTTATCGCCCACCCCTACTTTTGCAAAAAGATCTCATCTACCACTCATATGGCATCCCTGAAGGTGTTTTCTTTTTTCAACTGGTGTCTATTGGTTTTGCAGCGATTTCAGCTGTATTTAAAAGGCTATTTTAAAGAGAGGCCCAATGTAGCCTGATTTCAGTATGATGATATTATGATTTACTCCAACAACAGAGATGATAGCAGAGTGGGCAGGAGTTATGTCTTCTGGAGGAGAAAGAGGTGATGTTAAAGAGTAGTTGATATAAGTTTGGGGTACCTTACATTAAATATTTGGGGCACTGATTGTCTTCTGCTAGAGTTTAACTGAAAGAGATTCTTGTGCAGGCTATTGCTCACTCACCATTTCACAACATTAAGGAACAGCTCATACTGTTCTTAGGCGTATTGGAGTTTTACTCCAGATTTATTCTCCACTGCACAGAGAAAGCTTGTTGTCTCTGCAAATTATTAAGAAAGTGGAAGGTTTATTTGGGATGAGGATTGTGGCAGTGAGTTTACTTACCCATATCAAGAAAGACATTTTAGGTGCCATTCCACTTTAACTCATTGATTCCTATTATCTGTATGAAGTGGTCATGGTTGCCAGTCACCATGGTATTGGCGTGATTTTGCCACAGGTTAGAAATGGTAGAAATGAGTTTGTGGCATTTGCTTCATGAGAGGAACGGAGGCTACGTACTCTGTAGTGAACATGAGGTGTTAGAGTGTTGGGTTGCTTATAATAATTTGGGATCTGAAAAAGGGTGCCGGAAAGGCCATGCCCAGAATAGCCAAGTGACAGTACAAACTACAGTACTTTAGTTATTTGGGGCCAGATGCACGACCCAATTTTGCATGCGCAAACAGGTTTGCTACCCGTTTGCGAATGCAAAATCTAAGAGGGCAATGTACAATCCCTATTTAGCGAGTCGCAATTAGGAAGGGGCATTTTAAGGGCGTCCCTTCCTAATGGGGAGTCTCTACCCCATGTTTGAATGTTTTGCGACCGCAAAACAATCGCAATTTACCGCCCTCTTCAAGAGGGTGGTTAAACACTCACAAATGGGAAGGGGTCCCCAGGGGAAAATATTTTTTAGGGGCAGGCAGTGGTCCCAGGGCCCACTACCTGCCCTTAAAAAACGAAACAAAAACGTTTCATTTTTCTTTTTTTAAATGCATACTGTTTTCCTTTAAGGAAAACGGGCTGCACTTTTTAAAAAACTGCTTCATTTAAAAGCAGTCCCAGACTGAGCCCCGCAAGCCACCATACCTGGTAGGGTCAGCCATTCCCAATGGGGATCGCAAACAGTGTCTCTGACACTGTTGTACATATCATTTTACAAGTCGCAAATTGTGACTCGCAAAATCCTATGGCTGTACATCTGGCCCTCAATGTAGTATGTTCCATGTGTTAAGAATGTTGCAGAAGGTTGATTTTCTAGCCTGCCATTGCAGCTTTCTGATGAGGGCCGAACTAAAATAACTGATAAAGAGGTGGTGGTTAGTGTCTTGGTGAGTGTTATTCGAGGTGCGGTGTTCAAATTTGAATGCTTGGAAGCACTTGAGGAAGATTAAATGCATAAGATGGTGTTGCAGTGTATGCAGTCAGGCTGGCCTTTTTGCAAGAACCTAGACAGCAATGTAGGGTTTTATTGTCATATTTTGAGGGAGCTCTCCCTTGTGTAAGGGTTAATGAGAAGACTTGATGTGTTAGTTGTTCCTCACAGTCTC
Source organism: Triturus cristatus (assembly GCF_964204655.1). Taxonomy (NCBI): domain Eukaryota; kingdom Metazoa; phylum Chordata; class Amphibia; order Caudata; family Salamandridae; genus Triturus; species Triturus cristatus. The sequence goes on along the minus strand of NC_140581.1, from coordinate 857,440,499 downwards.
CATAGTAAATTGATAGAGTTGGCTCATAAAGTTTAACATGGGCATGAGAGCCGTAAAGTGTAGAATAAGGAAAAATATCTAGCGGCTGGGCTTGATTGAGAGCCTTGACCTTGAACAGTATATGAGACAGTGTCTACCAAGGTGCCTTAGTGACAAATCCCAAGTGACAGTCCCCAGTCTAGTAGAACACAGGCCTGTGCCAGGAAACACGTGATGTAAGCTAGGCCTAGACATTATCAATCCTTAAATGTGTTGAATTGTGGGGTGAGGTTTGGTATTATTGGCATTATTATTCCCATTGGCTAAAGGTTAAGTTTGTGTCTAGTGTCAACAGCAACAGTCTCAGGAGTATATTGGAGTTTTTGTTCGAAAGAGAGCGGGAGTTCCTGAGGAGATTGTAATGCTTCACGATTCACTTCTGGTAAGTTTTCAAATTTTCTTGGAGAATTGGGCATCAAGCATGTGCCCACATCACTGTATCGTCCAAGGAGCAGCGACCTTGTGAAATGATGCAGCAGGGTGATCTCAAGAGTTAAAAGAAGTTCTTGTGGGCAGTACACACCACACCCAATGTTGACAGTGTTGAAGAGTTGAGCTCTGGGGTTCAGCTTGTGAATTGGAACTAGAAATGTACCTGAAGAAAAAGGGCAATGTTCAGAACAAACAGAACCATGCCCAAATTAAGTATTCCGGGCTTATTGAGTTGATGGTTGCAGGTGAAGGGATGGCAAATGGTCAAACAATGAAAATAAAACAGTTGTTCCATGTGTCTGCACCAAGAGCTGAGTGGGTCTGAACAACACATGGAACCAGTGAGGTCAAGTGTGGAGATGCAACCTTCTCAAACTAGTTATAGGTGTGTCTAAAGTTCAAAGACCTTATGTATGAACATTGACTAGAGTGTTTCAATTGTTTGTAAAAAAAACTGCTAAAATGTGTGGGTGAAGACATCTCCAAGAATAGTTTACTTATTAACTATGCTGAAAGAAAATTATGTCATTCAGTAAATCAAAGTGTAGATTTACCCAGCACCTGGACAAGAATTTTTTTTAGGTCAAGGACTATATGTATTCTGGAATGATCTATGACTTAAAATTAACATGGTCATCACATTTGTAATGGATAATGAATAGACTGCAGTACACTGCCAAAGCCAGTGCACATTTTGCACATTTACATGGGAGGCTCCAACGGGCCCAACCATGACCTCTTTATCCTTTTGAAACATGGCTCAATGATGCATCCCCTCCCACATTTGACATATTAGTATCACCCAACTACGACATCATCAGACTTGACAGATACGGAAGAACTGGTGGTGGCATAGCATGCATTTATCACTCCATGCGCACCCTAAATTAGATTGTGTGAATACCTAGGTATAGAATTATGGAGCAATAATAAACCTGTCTGTAAACCTCACACAATTTACCAACCCCGGGTAATAAGCTACCTTTTATTGAACAAATGATGGAGAGCATCTCCTCTAACTCAGATCTATACACCAATCATATGTTCCTTGGGGATTTCAACATCCACCGGAATGACTCAAATGACCCCATTCTTTTCACCTTCAAGTCCTTTCTTTCGGACCTCAACTGCACCCAATCTTGCAATGACTCAACACACAACAGAGGCTCGACCCTTTATCTAATCTTCGCCAAGCATAACATGATACAACTTGAATCCATAACCCCATGTGACTGGTCTGAACATTACTTAATCTCCTTTCTTATCCTGTAAAAGGTGCTGTCTAGAAAGGGGCAACTACTTAAACCAAGACAATGATCTAGAGACTTAAGAAATATTAATCCTACTGAGCTAATTGCTATTAGCAACAACATCCTACCTCCTCCCACTAACAAGATGAATGTGAATAAGCTTACCAATCATTACACCCAATCCATGACAGATATGCTAGACAAGATCTCTCCGAAATAACTAAAAAGAATACCAAGCAGACAGTCCAAACCCTTGTTCAATGGGAATTAAAATGTGAAAAGCACTTTCTAAGGCTTGCCGAAAGATCATGGAGAATATCTTCATCTGGCACTCAACTCAAGCATCTGAGGGCAGTAAGAAGCTCTTACAACAAACACATCCAAAGTTTAAAAGCAGAATACATCAGATCGAAACTAGATAATGGCAAAGACAGACCCAAAAAACTTTTTGAAATCATCAAAAAACTTTCCATTTTAAATAACACTCTGTAGACAAGGAAACACTACCTAATGATGATGTGTTCTCCACCTATTTAATCAATAAGACAAGGAAGACTGAATTAGAAGTGCAAGTAGACTCTCAGCATTTGATCAGCCATGACCAGACCAGTCTCCTCCCAGTGCAGTACCTGGTCAGTTCTCCTCATACTGGATACACTACAAAAAATAAGGCTTCTTGGTCCTCCTTCAAAATCCCTGATGAAATTGACATACTCACAGTAATGACTTCAACAAAACCCGCTAGCCATTTTAATGATACTCTGCCCTCTAAGGTTGTCAAAGAGCTTAGATCTTCCATACTCTCTTTATGGACAAATATAATCAAAGCATCTTTCTCTCATGGTTCTTGGTAACCTAAAGACAGGACAGGTCACCTCAATTTACACCGGTAACAATTGCAGTACCTCAAGCCTCCACATTATCCCAAACTTTTCAACTTGTTCATGGACCCCCTTTCACGCATTTAAAAGAACTGAAACATTCATTACAACATGTATGCTGATTATACACAATTGCAGCTGAAAATGTTCCCACCTGAAGATATCAAAACACTCAATTGCACTTTGTTGAAAACCCAACAATCACTGACCCGCAATCACCTCATGCTCAGCACCCTCAAAACTAAATTCCTTTTGATCGCCACCCTACAATCTCTCAGCCCCCACAGAAGATTGTATCAAACAGCTCACAGCTTTCAACTACCCCCCACATTATTTACTTCACTCGATCTCTAGGCATTACTCTGGACAAACATCTTAATATGCAAGATCATATTAGTGCAACCATCAGAGGAGGCAATTACCAAAATAGCATTCTTAGGAAAATCAAACCCTTCCTGCCCCCTATGAATTTTCAATTAGCAGTACAATCTCTGGTTATCTCCAGGTTAGAATACTGGAGTGCTACTTTTACTGGCCTACCCACAGTAAAGTTGGCCCCGTTTAAGGCCACACTGAACTTAACTGCCAGACTCATAGCAGGTTCCTGGAGAATAGACCACATTACTCCAGACTCAAAGCACCTAATTTAGCTCCTGTATGAAGCTAGAATCCAATTAAAGATTGCATGCATGACACACAAGGCCCTCCAGCATAATTCTCCTGTATACTTGGCCCAAAAACTTGAGTTATCCGGGGCAGTCGCTCCTTAGGAAGCACTGACTCCCTTTTATTGAAACCACAGAAGGTAAAGAAAAAAAGAAAACCGGCAACCCCTCCTTCACCGGCCTTGCCCCCAGAATTTGAAACACTTTACTTGCTGAAATCAGGACAAACCCCTCGATTGCCTCCTCCAAAAAAGAAGCAAAAAAACTCTTGATGCATAGATTCCTTCTCTAGGAGCCGGATACCTTATTCAGCTCGGCTAGCGTTGGGTGAACTCCCGAAGAAATTAGAACTGATATACTTAATGAGATAATGTATACATGTAACTTTATGATTATTCCTTCTCTGATTGTCATTTATTTTTCTCTTTTCCCTTTTGTATGACTTGATTGCTATATGTACAGTGCTCCTATACCCGGACGGGTCATGTTTGCACTACATAAAACTCCATAAGTAAATAATAAATAAATAAACGGTGTTAATTAAAAAGTATCCAATTCTTGTATTTGGGGCAGTTGTATATAATAAAGAAACCATGAAGGGCCTAAAAATATTTTAATTAAAAATACCACATGCTATGATTAGATTAGAATTTGGTCTTACTCAACTTTCATTTTTAAACAATATGTTTATGTGACTGCCAGAATGCATCATTGCACAGCCTGAAAGGACTAATTAGAGAAGACTTGGAAATTTACCCAGGCGAATGAGCAAAGGCAATAAATATGGAGTTACAACCTTTACCAGGATTTCATTAGCTCTACACAGTAAAAACCTCAGCGGCAATCCCTAAGATGACCCATAAGCTGTTAGTCAAAAAGAAGATAAAAATAGCATTGTATGAAAGTGATTCAGTTTCGGTAACAAAGTTATAGTATTTTCATTATACATATACAACTTTTATAAAGAAGAGGCAACTTTATTTAGATTCCAACTAAAATACATGGTAAAAAAAGCCTTTTTTTACATTTTATAATAACATACACTGCACTTGTGTAATCTATTTCCTGAAACCATAGAACATATTGCTTGTCTGTATCCTTGTGTATGGGACTGCACTTGTGTAATCTATTTCCTGAAACCATAGAACATATTGTTTGTCTGTATCCTTGTGTATGGGACTTGAGAAATACATTTCTGAAACTATTCTTTCAACTAGAGGGTACAAGGACACTTAAAGACGCTGCACAGTTCTGTTTTGCCCGGGACTCTCACAAAATCCATTGGGTGTTTAACTAATTTTTTTAGGTAGAGCAATCAAGACCTCTTGTATATACTTTAGTATATACTTCAATGTGTATGTACTTTGTGGGCTCTGGAGATCAGCCCTAGGACTTGTCTACTTCCGCTTAGGGACTTTTTTTCTGTTCAACTGCCTCTATTTAACTGTCTTAATAGAAAACGACCAGCAGAGGTCATTAAAATCCCAGAATTGCTTTCTGCTGACAGACTTTCTTTTTTTATCTTTTTCTGGCAACTGCCTCTATTTAACTTTCTTGATAGAAAACGACCAGCAGAGGTCAGTAAAATACCAGAATCACTTTACCATTCTCTAGATTCCAGTCCATACAAATTGTCTTCCATGAGCACCCGTAGACAATAATATGTTTTTCAAATCTTGTATATTCAGTGATATGATCACCGAAGGCCCTGATTTTATATTAAAACCAGAGTTTTGGACTATACAATTTCCTGCTGAATGGCAATATTTCTCTCCATATGTTCCCATACCTGGCATGTCACGAAGTTTAGTGCTTACTTTCCCTCCATGTTAAAGAACAGTAGATGTTTCAGCACCCAGGCTAATGTGCTGCATAGCTAAATCCATATAAGGTCCCAAAGGCGAGAGCAATTGCATTGCAAATGCTTGTTTTTCACTGGTTGATCTACAGTTGAAGGCCCGTTTCAAATAATCTACTTTAGATGCCTTGATCATTATATAATGAATAGGAATTTTAACTGGTGGTTGATGACTGTTAACACTATTTTTGTATTTATTTTTAGAATCATTAGGTTGTTTTATTTTTCAAGGTATTGTATTGATTTTTAATATACATTACACAATAAACTTTAACCTACCTTCCATGTGTTTGTTGCTGTTTTCTATGGGTTGTGAAATGTTTGGGTGGGTTTGTGCTCTTTCTTGCCATTGGTGAGAGGGGGTAAGGTTTGTTGGGTTTTCATTTCTTTTCCTGACTGTGTGCCTACAGTTCTATTTGGAATGCACAAAGTGTATGGTGTTTGATATGTCATTTCAGCAGTTGCATTGAGCGCTTTGGCTTTGCCCTTTGCATTTCTCTTTACTTTAATAAATATATGATGACCACATGAGATCCAGCTTTTCAAACCCGCTCCAGGGCTTGGGAGAACAAGCCTGCAGTTTGACTTGAGGAAAAGAAGAATGGCCGACTATTGAGCTGAAAACTGACCTGCACTTGCTGGAAGAACTGTCTGGCTTATCTACTGTGAAGTCACCACTGTGAGAACCGATGCCTGAATAATAGTCAGGTATCCAGCATGAAACCAAAAAACACATCATGATAAAGAACGTTTTTCCATCATCAACTACTTAAGAGGGATCCCAGCCACAGGTGGCACTTGACAATAGACAAGGGTTAGCTCATGAAATCTTGCGGCACTGGTTATTAATGACCATAGGTCTAACTGTGGTACATTTCTACCCATGGTCATGTTTTCCAACTGCATTGGAAGGTGGGGCAGGGACATAAACTGGCATACCTGTAGGATGTGAAATGGATTGAGGAGAGTTCAACATAGCCGGTACGATCATCTGTGTATTAGTGTTTTTTGCTTGGGGGCGTGCAATCTGTAGGACATGTCTAAGGAAGGAGAATGCTGCCCAGCATTCAGTTCTTTTGCGAGATGTTATCGTAAGTGGAACCAACAAACTCCTCTTCCTCGTCCTGACCTCTGGTGGCTGCAGACATGCTGCTTGGAGAACAATGGGGTTTTATCCCAGGATTGCACATCGTCCTATGTTTGTGGTTTTTAAGAAAGCATTCTCAGGTTCCTCATCTCCAATAATTAAAGCTAAAAGGGCATAGTAAATATTAACTCACACATTAAAGAGTCTGCATATGCCTAAAACTGACAGATCATACATTATTAGCGATCAATAGATAATATTTTATCATATACAAAGTATAGTTTTTATCCTACATTTTTCTAGTTAGTGGTTGATATATGGTTAAAAAGAATATAAAGTAAATCATACCTGCCCTTGACACAGATGCTTACTTTGTTGACAAACACTTGGGTTTCAGCTGGTGAACCTGGGACCTGGACGACAGTGGCAGACATGTGACCCTTGAACAAGCAGCTGTTTAAATTTAAAGAAGAACATTTTTATTAGTGTGAGTGAGAATAATAGTGATTTTTACACTGAAGTTTTAAAGGCAATAAGTTATAAAATTATACATTTGTTAAGACAATGAAGATGATCAGTTGACGGACATTTGGTTGAAATAGCGAAGGGAAAAATATGTTAAAATGTACTTTACATAAAATACATGTAACAATGTCACAGACTTTCTTGAAGGAAGGTTGGTAAAAGCCCGAAATATGCTTGCTGGATGTCCCATGATGACTCATGGTTGGTACATAGTGCTGACACCAGGAGCGGGTCGATCACTAAAGCATTGAAGACTGAAATATACAAAAAAATAATATGTGTATACAAATAGTCTGTCATACACCTCATATAAGGAAGAATATAAAGATCTGCTAGATCAAAGCTGATGGTGTAAAGTTATTAGAAGACATATTGACATGACAAGAAAATGTAAGGTAGTATGAAATATAAAACATCACTTATCAAATGTAAGCAATGACGATATGAGAGTCAACCGAAGGTAGAAGGGAAACAAAAATATACTCAGCAAAAAATCTGAAAAAAGAAAGAATGTAATTTGTGACATAAGAAACAAAATAGCTGAATACATTAAAACTTTAAATTTCACCATTAATACATGCTGAACAAGGAGTTTATAATAATTAAAACAAAAATATCAAGACACATACGGAGAACAACATATGGTTATGCAGACTGAAAATATTGCTGAAGGATTACCAGTCCCTGCCATCCATCTGTTATTTGTTGTCAATCCACATTTTAGCACACTCTTTGTAGCAGAAGGGAGGTAGTGGAATATGGACAAACAACAAAGAACCTTCAAAAATGAATATGACGTGATATAAATGAGCTCATTAGATAACTATGGATTAACAATCTAAATGTATGGTGAGAACATTTTCCATAAACATATATAATAAAGGAAGGCACATAGAACCGCACAGAGATACAATTCTGCATATACACTTTTTGCTAATTTACTTCTCCACACAATATATTTTGTGAAGACGTAAAGTTTACAATACATGGAAACTTTGTATCAAAATTCATGCTCATGTTTTTGAAACAAACTGTTTCTGCAAATTCAACTTGTATGAGGTTTAACCCAGTAAACACAAATTAAAAAGTATTTTATCATTGTTGTATCTAGAAAAAAAAGATAAAATAAAACTTCTGCCGACTAGGTCTGCCAATTGTGCAAGCAAAAACCATTCCACACATCGTTAGTGTCAAAGCAAAGCTAATAACTTCAACTTCACTGCCAGATAATCCTAACAGTTAATTATATTTTTCCATTAAGAAGCAAATTTTCATAAATCGTTATGTGAGCAATGCTAATGTGCTAAACCTAGAGATAACAAACAAACAAGGCAATGAACTTGTCAAAATGAGTTTACTTTTCTTGGTCGTGCATATAACCCAACATTGGCAATGCCAATAAGTCTCGCCTTTAGAAGCCGAGAGCCGACCTATTTGCTTTGCCAATGTCTGTTTGCACTGGGGCTCTCTATATATCTAACATTCCCATTTAGCCATCACCGATTTTTTTCAACAGTAAACAGGGGCCACAGAACCTTACATTGCATACACGTGCATGCATTGTGAAGTTTGTGCACAAATATAAGAACACAGTGGGCAATTTGCTAATCAACAAACAAGAAACCCAACAATGACATGAACCTTGAATGCTTTGAAACCCAAATTTTACTAAATGCCAAGTCAGTTGTATTCACCCTGGTCACCAACCTCACCCTACCAAGGGCTGGATACTGGACTCCTTTTTCCAGTGGGACTGCCAGAGATGTGTTCGACTCCTTCCAGTAGCAATAGTGCCATGTAGTACTTAGTTACTCACTGGACAACTGGTGCCTTCAAGAATGAGCCCCAGAGAAAGGGAAAAGCCAGATATGGAGAAAAACCTTCTGCATGGTATTCGTGCTGCAAAAATACTTCGGACTGAGAAAATGATCAGAATTCTCCAAGTAAGATGATGGACTAGGCAGGGGAGTCTTAGATAAGAACATAACTCCTGAAAGATGACAAGGATAAAAAGAGAAACTGAATGAGCAATGAACGTGATGAAGATACTCCAAATGTGATGTTGACACACGTTCCTACTGGTGGATGCTGCTTATGTACCCTGCAAACAGGAAGCAATCTTCTTTCATCAGCCATCTTCGATTGGGAAAACTGAAAGTGAAACACAATATCATAGCCATCTTGCGAAGGTCTAGAGAAAAAGAGACTCTGTCCTCACTTCCTGTTGACGTATGCTAGAAAAAATATGACATGGAAGCAAATGATAGAAACAGGAACGAAGGAAAGTCATTTCAAGCCTGATACAAATAATAGGGTGCAACTGGGGTGATGACACAGGATTGGCAAGGCATAAGGGTGGCTTGAATCAAGCGCAAACGCTGCAGTGGTAAACATATAGCAATTTGAAGAAACATTGTGGGTGCCATGGGACTCAAGTGTGTTTGAGGAGCAGATCTTGGGTGGTTTCTAGAAGCAGGCCTGATACACCCTCAAGGAACACATTGTCAAAACAAAATAAAGGCAGCCTAGCACCTGCTCTCTCTTCTAAATGAAATTGAAACAGTTTCTGTCAGTCAACAGCATCCGTTAAGGGTTTGCTTCACGCTGCCATATTTTTCAGTCAGGTCCTGAAGAAATATGATCCCTTTACCCCAACTCCATTGGCTACCATTGCCAGCCTGCACCATCTTCATATTAGCTGCTTCATTTACAAAGCCATCAAACCCAACATCCCTGCTTATTTTGCAGACAAGCTCACCATGTGTGGTGGTGCATGACACACCCGCAGGTAGAACACCATCAGACTGCAGACTAAGAAGTGTAAAAAAAAAAATAAGGCAGCAGGCCTTTTCCATCTATGCACCAAGGATCTGGAAAAATATCCCTGCATCCATCAGAACCTCCCCAACCCTGCTCCAGTTTAGGAAAACGTTGAAGAAGCATCTCTTTAAATAACACTACATCACAATGTGTTAACTGTTCACAAACTAGCTACCACTCCTATCACCCATTGACTTTTCACTGAACTTTGACTATGTACTGCGATCCACTGCCTTTTGGCTAGGTTCGCTCTGTAGAAAAACTACATACTTACATGCAATTCTAAATTGCACATGCAGTATGTGCTCGTATGCAATGAATTAATGAATATTAGCTTTATAAAGCGTAAACTTTGCCCAGAGGCGTCAAGGTGCTGCGGAAAGGGCCACCAGACGAGAATCCATAAAGGGCTCACAGTGCTAAGTTGGTGAAGAGTCAAGTCTTCAGGGCCTTAACGGAAGAGAGAATGAGACTGGGACACAACACATGTATGCAATGGGACACGTGTATACATGTGTTGTGTGGATTTCCTTTTGTCTTTTTTACTCTACCATTGCAACAGCCATGTCAAAACGGTAAACTAAAAATAAAAAATAAAGAGTAAGGGGAAATTAAAGGGAGAATTGGGCTGGAAACACTTGACAGTGGCCATTAGAAATAAAATTAGTTAATTAAGTAAACTGGTGTGGAAAAGGGATGAGTGAGGGAGCACCAACATATGCAGGTGTGGGGGTGGATGGAGTGGTATTGGACAAGATAAAGAGAGAGCATAGGGCTTAGGTGCCCTCCCAATGGAAAACAAATATTGAACAAGCACAAAAAAGTAATGTAGTTCACATCCGTGAAATGCTGTGCACTTGTACCAGTGTTGATGCACTAGTGACTAGAGCTACACTAAAAACACTAATTTCGGTAGGTGAAAGTAGCTGTCCAAAATCCGCTTTCTGTGTCTCTATGCCTGTATGTGCTTATGTTTATGTTGTATGGCGCGTGTTGTGTGATATCAAGAGCTCTCGCCATAGTGCTAGAGCTGTCCATGAGACCTAAAAATGTACTGTTTTAAAGAGCATTGCATCATATGTTTACTGCACTCTGATCGTGTTGCTTGCACAAATCATTAGAGCAGAGAAACAGACACACACGTTTCTTTTCTACTGCCATCTGCTAGAATGTTCTCCCCCTTCCTCTTGATTTTCCCTGCACCTGATACGTCGTCAAGGCAATATTTTATGACTTCCTTCTCCCCTTCATCTTTCAGTAAAGTAAAATACACACAGGGCCTTCTTTGCTAGCAGTCCCGCGAGAGCCAGAAACACAGATGAAAAAGCGACCACTGTACAGGTGTCAAGTGCTCTCAGAAGAGCCCACTTAACCTCTGCGCGGGGCTGCACTAGACTCTCGGCTCACTGGTGGGAAAAGTCAGCGACTTGAATGTGTGCTGTGTGTGTGTTTGTCCCGTGTCTTCGCAAATGTGCGACCGACCGTGTCTGGTTCTTATAAATTACAAAGCGAGCTTAACTTCGTGTTTCATATTCCCCAGTTACCCTGTGGGAGTTTTTTTAATAAACCTAATTTTCCATAAACCCTTGACTAGGAACATGTGGGCTCATTAATTACAGGTTGTTTATGGCCTCAACTAATAAAGTTTGACATTGCAAACTCTCGGCGCTTTTTTGTTTTATGACCTCAAAGTGTCCTTTACAGCCAGGTGTCTGAGGTCTGCAAGCAAATAGCCTGGCGATAATCTGCGCCTTTTATCTGCATGTCAAAGAGGCATGACGCACTCAAATAAGGCACAGTGAGGAATGGGAGCAAAATGACCATGAAGAAACATTTCCATCATGGGCTGCTCTAGGATTTCATCATTTAACACTTTACGAAGGCCATTCGGGGTGAGGACATGAGCTGAATTCCTAAATCATTGCAGCATTGTCTCTGCCAGACCCAATCAATGCATATGCCCCCTGAGACATTCGATGTGTCCTCCAGGCAGCGCGATTTAAGGAGGGTGAATCAGATTTACAAGAATTAGCTTAATCAGTTGTGCTCCCCTTTAAAGTCCACAGCTCTCTGATTCAACAAGAAAGTAAATGCGCATTTTGACTCACAGAGTGGTGCATGCTTTCTGATGCTTGGTGAATTACCTCTGTGAATAAACTTGTATGAATCCTGCAAAATATATAAGTAAATCACGCCTAAATCTGGAGTAAGACACAACTACTCACATAAAATTCTTGGTAAACCAGGAGTGGCAATTCAGGAGTAATTCTCACTCAAAAAAAGGAAAAAGAAAAGAGTTTGAGCCAATTCGCAAAGTTAAATATACACATGTACAAGTCCTCACTTTAAATATCTATTAGTAACTGGGAACAAATAAAATAAAATGTGATAGGATATTAACTGAACAAATGAAATGTGCATTAAATAATTAAGTGATTGAAAACTTGAATTTATAAGTAACTTTTAATCAAATAATAATTAAAATTAAATTGCTCCCTCTATTAACGTTTTCATGTTTAATTTATATGTAGCAACTGTTTTCAAAATTATGTTCTGTTATGTATGCATAAATATATGAAATTATTTTACATATTACCTACTGGCGGTTGGCAGTAGGTAGTTATAGTTAGGACCTAGTTTCCATAGGAAAAGCGTTTTTTGATTTGGCAATATCTTTGGCGCGGTTTGGCGCATCTTTGCGAAATTTTCAAAATGAAGGGGGTGCACAGGTCTGCTCCTGTCTTGAATGTTTTAGGGTCAAGCATGGGCCGGGAAAAAAGGGGGGTCCCAAAACACGTTTTCTCCATGTTAATTTCCATAGGAAACTTTTGTCGCAGCTACAGCCCGAACTGTTGAACGGAATTGCACCAAATTTAACAGAAATGTAGCTCTTGGTCTAGAGTGCACTCTTTTTGTTAAATGGTGTAAATCAGAAGTATTAAAATGTGGTGGCCGCAGTGGATCGGCAAACTCTCCCCATCTCGAGCTTGACTCTGATTGGCTGCCAATAGTTCCAACCAGGAAGTGTTGGCAGCCATCTTGTGACTCGGTTCAACCGAGTCACAAGAAAAAAGGTAAAAAAACAAGAAAAGGGGGCAGGGTAGAAACACCCGACCCCCTAGGCCTGCTCCGGGGTCCCACGGGGATCCCTAGGGCCAAAAAAGCATAAAAAAAAGGTTTTTTAATTGGGATTCGCGTAGAGTCCACGACTCACACCAAAAAAAAAAAAATGAAGTGGGCGTTCCTGTGCTTCATTTTCTTGCCCCAGGTGGGCCAGGTCCTGGGGACAATGTTTAATTATGATGCGGGGGCCCGTGATGCCCCCGCAGCCCCATGGACCGTCACCTCCTGGGGAAATGTTAATGATATGTGAGGGCCCGCGGCACCCCACAGCCCTGGGGCCCGCAACCTCCCGGGGCTTTTTATTTTTTTTAAATGCATAGGAGGGCTTCTACCTCCCCACACTGCTCCGGGGACAGCCACCTCCCCGGGGCTTATTTTAAAAATTAAGTATGGGGGGCTCGACCCACCACACACTGCCCTGGGGAACACCACCTCCCCAGGGCATACTTTATTCAAATATGGGGGTCTGTTGGGGACAATGGGAGAGGGATGCGGGACCCCCCTCCAGGAGCCCTCAATGGCCCTGGGGACCGCCACCCCCCAGGGCTGGCTCCAGAAATCCCTTGAGGTGCCCAACCCCGGGTCATTGCAGTTTGCTATGGTAGGGCGGGAGGACTGCTCCAGCCATGCCATAGCCAACTCTGCTTCACTTCATGGAAGCGAGAGCAGGAAAACTGCTCTCGCTTCCATGAAGCGAAGCAGAATTGTTTTTGGGCAAAGGGAGCTGCATGTTTGCCTATTCGGTCTGGGGAGGGGGGCTGTGCGGCCCCCATCCTTTAGAAAAATTATAATTTAAAAAATGGCCAAGCCCTGGGGGACGGGGTCCCCGGCGCTGAAAATGGCCTCAGGAGGGGGGCCGCACAGCCCCCCTCCTTTAAATATAGGTTTTAAAAAAGAATAGAAATGGCAATGCCCTAGGGGAAGGGGTCACCGGGGCCGTATTCAGCTTCAGGAGGGGGGCCGTGCACCCCCCACCCTTTTCAATTTAAAAATAATGGCTCAGCCCCCAGAGGCTGGGGTCCCCAGGGCCCAACAGGGTCAAGGGAAGGGGGGGCACACAGCCCCCCTTTCTAAAACAAAAATAAAAAAGAAATTGGTAACTCACAGAGGCCACGCCCCCTCTTTGCACCATTTTGCAAACGCGCCTCCTGGCACACTCTGGGTTGGGGAATGAAGTCCCCTTCACTGGTGAGGGTCCTTAGGGGCCAACATGCCCACCAGGAACCTCCAATAAGCCCCACACAGTGGGATTGCTGAGAGGTGGTCCGAGGTCACTCCCCTTTTTACAATACTCTGCAAATGCCCCTCTTGGTGCAATGGTGGTGGGGTGATGAGGTCCCCCTGTGTCCGGAGGACCTCAGGACTGAAGTGACCTTCATCCCCCAAGCAGCAGTGTGACAGGAGGCGTGTTTGCAGAGTGGTGAAAAAGGGGGCATGGCCTCTGACCAATCTCAGCAATAAGGCTGTGTGGGGCTTACTAGAGGTAACAGGAGGGCTAGTTGGCACCCAGGAACCCTCAGGAGGCAAGGGGACTTCATCTCCCAACCAAGAGTGCCCCAGGAGGTGCATTTGCAGAGTGATGGGGAAAGGGGGCATGGCCTGTGTCCGCCTCTCAGCAATCCCACTTTCTGGGGCTTACTGGAGGTAACAGGAAGGCTTGTTGGCCCCTAAGGGCTCCCAGCAGCGAAGGGGACTTTAATCCCCATCCAAGAGCATGCCAGGGAGCACGTTTGCAGAGTGGTGGGCAATGGGGGCATGGCCTGCTATGAGAACTTAGCAATCCTGCTGTGTGGGACTTACTGGAGGTAATAGGAGGGGTAGTTGGCCCCCAAGGATGTCCTTGGGGGCCAACTACCCCCCTGTTACCTCCAGTAAGTCTCACACAGTGGGATTGCTAAGAGGTCTTCGGAGGCCACGCCCCCTTTCTCCACCACTCTGCAAACGCACCTCCTGGCACACTACTGGTTGGGGGATGAAGTCCACTTTACTCCTGAGGGACTTTGGGGCAAAGAAGCCCTCCTGGTGCCTCCTGTAAGTGCTACGCAGCAGAATTCATGAGTTCTGGTCATAGGCCCAGCCCCCTTTCTAGCCCCAAGCAGAGAACTCCGCTCCGCCCGTGGAGTGTGCGGAGATTTACCTTCACTGAATTCCGTGGAGAATGCAGAGAAGGCAAATCTCTGCAAACTCCGCAGCGGAGCGGAGTTGGCCAGGCCCTGCCTCCACCCCGCCATTAACAAGTAATTAAACATTAATTAAAAACAAATTTAAAACCACTTACCTGTACCGCGGCGTCCCTGGGCCGCCCTCCTCCTTTTCTTCGCCGTATTGGTAATTCTTTAGAAAACTGCACATGCACTTGTGCATTTCTCACAAGAGGAGGAGGGCAGCCCGGGGATGCCGCAGTACAGGTAAGTGGTTTTAAATTTACTTTTAATTAATGTTTAATTACTTGTTAATGGGGGGTGGAGGCAGGTGGCAGAGCGGAGTTTGTTTGCAACTCCGTGGACCTCCGCATAGCACCGCTATGCACACTACACCAAGGGTTGCCCCTTTCTCCACTACTCTGCAAACATGACTACTAGTTAAAGAAGCATTTGCAATGTAATAGGTCTCCCATTTGCGAGAGCTAGAGCTATTGGTGTTGTAAATGTAAAAGTTTTTTACTAATATTTTTTGGAGTGGAGTAGATGTACGTTGTGTGCAGTGGAATTATGTGGTATGTTGTGCAGTGAAATTATGTGGATAGAAAGTATGTGGTATTTAGTGTATAGGAATTATGTAGAGTGGGATTCTTTGTTATGGAGAGTAAATATGTGGTATGTTAGTCTGTGTTGTGGAGTGATAACCTCAGGTTTAGTCTTCCTCATTTCCATAGAAGCTAAACTATGAACTCAATGAGACCAAAAAAAAGAAGGAACCACTGAGGAGCACTTCTGGACCTAGGCAGAGGTATGAGCAGGACCACTGGAATTAGGCGACTGTTCGTCTGCACCGATTTTCGCATAATTATACATTTTCTGCATTAGCCACATAATCCATTATCTGCTGCATAATCTGCGGATTTGAACAAAAAAAACTTGTTTCTAGCTCATACTGCTCAAACGTTACCAAAAATGCAGCGACAAGTGTTACAGCGTGGTGGAAGGCCCTTTGCAAAGCTGGAATGGTCACCTGTTACTTATTGCTAAATGTGGGTGTTAAATTGGTACTAATGTTGAACAAACCACTCTTGCTTCTTTCTGTGCCTCTCTTGCCTCTTTCTGCACCTTTCTTCCTTTTTCTGCACTTCTCTTGCCTCTTTCTCCATATATCATCTGGTTTCTGCACCTCCCTTCTTTCTGCATATGTGCTTCTTTCTGCCACTCTCTTGCTTCTTTCTTCTGCACCTTTCTTGCCTCTTTCTGCACCCCCTGTTGCTTCTTTCTGCACTTCTCTTGCGTCTTTCTACACCCTCTTTCATCTTTCTGCACCTCTCTTGCCTCTTTCTACACTTCTCTTGCCTCTTTCTGCACCTCGCTTGCTTCTTTCTGCACCTCGCTTTCTTCTTTCTGCACCTCTCTTGCTTCTTTCTGCACCCCTTTTGCCTCTTTCTACACCTCTTTTGCTTCTTTCTGCACTTTACTTGAGCGTTAATAAGGGTCTAGTGTGGCGCCTGCAGATGGTGCAGACTGCAGCGGCCAGGCTGGTGCTGAATCTTCCAAAATATCACTCAGCCACAGCCTCATTAAGCTGCTGCACTGGCTTCCTGTGGACCGTAGGATCCTCTTTAAGAACCTGTGCCTGACTCATAAGGCCTATCATGGCGCAGGCCCAGAGGGGATTGAGGCTATCATCCATCATCCATCATTATGTTCCCAGTAGGCTGCTCCGGTCCTCAGACAAAAATCTGTTAACAGTACCGAGGTTCAAGAAGGCCAAATGGGGAGGGAGAGCCTTTGCCACGGCTGCTTCTAAACAGTGGAACACCCTCCCAGATGAGCTTTCGAGCCAGGTGTCCCATTTGCTTTTCTGCAAAATCTTGAAGACCTGGCTTTTTTCTCAGACCTCGGAGTGAGCATGTCTTTCTGTCTGCACCCCCAGATTCTGCATATAGCGCCTTGACGCCCTTGGGGTAAATCTGTGCTCTACAAATCTTATAATCATTCATTCATTCATTCTCTTGCTTCTTTCTGCACCTCTCTTGCTTCTTTCTGCACCCCTCTTCCCTCTTTGTACACATCTCTTCCCTCTTTCTGCACCTCTGTTGTCTGTTTCTGCACCACTCTTGCCTATTTCTGCACTTCTCTTGCCTCTTTCTGCACTTCTCTTACCCTTTTCTGCATTTCTGTTGCTTCTTTCTGCACTTCTCTTGCCTCTTTCTGTACTCCTCTTGCCTCTTTCTGCACCTCTGTTGCTTCTTTCTGCACCTCTCTTACCCTTTTCTGCATTTCTGTTGCTTCTTTCTGCACTTCTCTTGCCTCTTTCTGTATCCCTCTGGCTTCTTTCTGCACTTGCTTTTTTCTGCACCTTTCTTTTTTCTTTCTGCAACTCTCTTGTCTCTTTCATCACTTCTCTTGTTTCTTTCTCCACCTCTGTTGCTTATTTCAGCACTTCTCTTGCCTCTTTCTACACTTCTCTTGCCTGTTTCTGCAACTCTCTTGTCTCTTTCATCCTTTTTCCTGCTTCTTTCTGCACCTATGTTGCTTCTTTCTGCACCCCTCTTGTCTCTTTCTGCACCTTTCTTTCTGTTCCTCTCTTGCCTCTTTCTGTACCCCTGTTCCTTCTTTCTGCACCTCTCTTGCCTGGTTCTGCACCCCTCTTGCATCTTTCTGCACTTCTCTTGCCCCTTTCTGTACCTCTGTTGCTTCTTTCTGTACTTCTCTTGCCTCTTGTGCACCCCTCTTGCCTCTTTCTGCACCACTGTTGCTTATGCCTGCACTTATCGGGCTTCTTTATGCACCTCTCTTGCTTTTCTCTGCACCCCTCTTGCCTCTTTCTGTACCTCTCTTATCTCTTTCTGCAGTTCTCTTACCTCTTTCTGTACATTTGTTACTTCTTTCCGCACTTCTCTCACCTCTTTTTTCACACTCCCTACCCCTTTTTGCACATCTGTTGGTTCTTTCTGCATTTCTCTTGCTTTTTTCTGTACCTCTCTTACAAAGTTATGCACCCCTCTTGCCTCTTTCTGCACCCCTCTTCCCTCTTCTACACCTCTCTTGCCTCTGTCTCCACCCCTGTTCCATCTTACTGCACCTTGTGTGCCTGTTTCTGAAAATTTCTAGCCTCTTTCCACAGTTTTCTTGCCTCCTTTTGCACCTCTGTTGCTTCTTTCTGCCCTTCTGTTGCATCTTTTGCATCCCTCTTGCCTCTTTCCGTACCCCTGTTGCTTCTTTCTGCACTTCTCTTGCTTCTTTCTGTACCTCTGTTGCTGCTTTCTGCCCCCCTCTTTCCTCTTTCTGCACCTCTCTTGCCTCTTTCTGTACCTCTCTTACCTCTTCCTGCAGTTCTCTTGCCTCTTTCTGCACCTCTGTTTCTTTTTTCTGAACTTCTCCTGCTTCTTTCTGCAGCTCTCTTGCCTCTTTTTGCACATCTCTTGCCTCTTTCTGCACATTTATTGCCTCTTTCTGCTCCTCTCTTCCCTCTTTCTGCACTTCTCTTGCCTCTTTCTGCACATCTATTGCCTCTTTCTGCTCCTCTCTTCCCTCTTTCTGCACTTCTCTTGCCTCTTTCCGCACCTCTGTTGCTTCTTTCTGCATTCCTCTTGCCTCTTTCTGTACCTCTCTTGCCTCTTTCTGCACCCCGTTTGCCTCTTTCTGCACCCCACTTCCCTCTTTCTGTACTTCTGTTGCTTCTTTCTGCACTTCTCTTGCCTCTTTTTGTACCCCTCTTGCCTCTTTCTGCATCCCTCTTCCCTCTTTCTACACCTCTCTTGCCCCTTTCTGCAGTTTTCTTGCCTCTTTCTGCACCTCTGTTGGTTATGTCTGCACTTCTCTTGCTTCTTTCCGCACCTCTCTCACAAATTGCTATACCCCTCTTGCCTCTTTCTGCACCCCTCTTTCCTCTTTCTACACCTCTCTTGCCTCTGTTTGCACCCTTGTTCCATCTTTCTGCACCTCGTTTGTCTGTTCCTGCAACTTTCTTGCCTCTTTCTGCAGTTCTCTTGCTTCCTTCTGCACTTTGCTTGCTTCTTTCTGTGCCTCTGTTGCTTCTTTCTGCACCCCTCTTTCCTCTTTCTGCACCTCTCTTGCCTCTTTCTGTACCTCTCTTACCTCTTTGTGCAGTTCTCTTGTCTCTTTCTGCACCTCTGTTTCCTTTTTCTGCACTTCTCTTGCTTCCCTCTTTCTGTATCCCTCCTTTCCGTACCCCTCTTGTCCCTTTGTGCACCTCTCTTATCTCTTTGTGCGCCTCTCTTGCCTCTTTTTGCACCTCTGTTGTTTCTTTCAGCACTTCTCATGCCTCTTTCTGTACCCTATTTCCTCTTTTTGCACCTCTGTTGCTTCTTTCTGCACTCCTCTTCCCTCTTTCTGCACCTCTCTTGCCTCTTTCTGCACCCCTCTTCTCTCTTTCTGCACCTCTCTTGCCTCTTTCTACACCTCTATTGCCTCTTTCTGCTCCTCTCTTGCCTCTTTCTGCACTTCTCTTGCCTCTTTCTGCACCTCTCTTGGAAATTTCTCTACCCCTCTTGCCTCTTTCTGCACCCCTCTTTCCTCTTTCTACTCCTCTCTTGCCTCTTTCTACACTTCTTTTGCCTCTGTCTGCACCTCTGTTGCTTATTTCTGCACTTCTCTTGCCTCTTTTTTCACCCCTCATTCCTCTTCCTGTACCTCTCTTGCTTCTTTCTGCACTTCTCTTGTTTCTTTTTGTACCCCTCTTGACTCTTTCTGCATCCCTCTTCCCCCTTTCTGCACCTCTCTTGCCCCTTTCTGCAGTTTTCTTTCCTCTCTCCGCACCTCTGTTGGTTCTTTCTGCACTTCTCTTGCTTCTTTCCGCAACTCTCTTGCAAATTTCTGTACTCCTCTTGCCTCTTTATGCACCCCTCTTTCCTCTTTCTACACCTCTCTTGCCTCTGTTTGCACCCTTGTTCCATCTTTCTGCACCTCGTTTGCCTGTTCCTGCAACTGTCTTGCCTCTTACTGCAGTTCTCTTGCCTCCTTCTGCACCTCTGTTGCTTCTTTCTGTATTTTACTTGCATCTTTCTGCACCCCTCTTGCCTCTTTCTGCACCCCTGTTGCTTCTTTCTGCACTTCTCTTGCTTCTTTTTATACCTCTCTTACTTCTTTCTGTACCCCTCTTGCCTCTTTTTGCACCCCTCTTCTCTTACGTCGTTCTGCACTTCTCTTGCTTCTTTCTGCACTTGGTCACCTGTTACTTATTGCTAAATGTGGGTGTTAAATTGGTACTAATGGTGAGCAAACCACTCTTGCTTCTTTCTGCGCCTCTCTTGCCTCTTTCTGCACCTTTCTTCCTTTCCCTGCACTTCTCTTGCCTCTTTCTGCATATATCATCTGGTTTCTGCAGCTCCCTTCTCTCTGCATATGTATTGCTTCTTTCTGCCACTCTCTTGCTTCTTTCTTCTGCACCTCTCCTGCCTCTTTCTGCACCCCCTGTTGCTTCTTTCTGTACTTCTCTTGCCTCTTTCTGCACCTCGCTTGCTTCTTTCTGCACTCTCCTTGCTTCTTTCTGCACCTCTCTTGCTTCTTTCTGCACCCCTTTTGCCTCTTTCTACACCTCTGTTGCTTCTTTCTGCACTTTACTTGGGCATTACTAAAGGTCTAGTGTGGTACCTGCAGTTGGTGCAGACTGCGGCGGCCAGGCTGTTGCTGAATCTTCTAAAATATCACTCGGTCGCAGCCTCCATTAAGCTGCTGCACTGGCTTCCTGTGGACCGTAGGATCCTCTTTAGGAACCTGTGCCTGACTCATATGGCCTATCATGGCGCAGGCCCAGAGGGGATTGAGACTATCATCCATCAATATGTTCCCAGTAGGCTGCTCCGGTCCTCAGACAAAAATCTGTTAATAGTACCGAGGTTCAAGAAGGCCAAATGGGGGGGAAGAGCCTTCGCCACGGCTGCTTCTAAACTGTGGAACACCCTCCCGGATGAGCTTTCGAGCCAGGTGTCCCATTTGCTTTTCTGCAAAATCTTGAAGACCTGGCTTTTTTCTCACACCTCGGAGTGAGCATGTCTTTCTGTCTGAACCCCCAGTTTCTGCATACAGCGCCTTGACGCCCTTGGGCTAAGTCCGAGCTCTACAAATCTTATACTCATTCATTCATTCATTCTCTTGTTTCTTTCTGCACCTCTCTTGCTTCTTTCTGCACCCCTCTTCCCTCTTTCTACACCCCTCTTCCCTCTTTCTGCACCTCTGTTTTCTGTTTCTGTACCACTCTTGTCTATTTCTGCACTTCTCTTGCCTCTTTCTGCACTTCTTTTACCCTTTTCTGCATTTCTGTTGCTTCTTTCTGCACTTCTCTGTCCTCTTTCTGTACCTCTGTTGCTTCTTTCTGCACTTCGCTTGCTTTTTTCCGCACCTCTATTGATTATTTCTGTATCCCTCTTGCTTCTTTCTGCACTTCTCTTGCTTCTATCTGTACCACTCTTACCTCTTTCTGCACTCCTCTTTCTCTTTCTGTACCTCTTTTGCCTGTTTCTGCAACTCTCTTGCCTGTTTCTGCACCTCACTTGCCTGTTTCCTCACCTCTCGTGCCTCTTTCTGCACCTCACTTGCCTCTTTCTGCACTTGCTTTTTTCTGCACCTTTCTTGTTTCTTTCTGCAACTCTCTTGTCCCTTTCATCACTTCTCTTGTTTCTTTTTGCACCTCTGTTGCTTCTTTCAGCACTTCTCTTGCCTCTTTCTACACTTCTCTTGCCTGTTTCTGCAACTCTCTTGTCTCTTTCAACCTTTTTCCTGCTTCTTTCTGCACCTATGTTGCTTCTTTCTGCACCCCTCTTGCCTCTTTCTGCACCCTTCTTTCTGTTCCTCTCATGGCTCTTTCTGTACCCCTGTTTCCTCTTTCTGCACCTCTGTTGCTTATTCCTGCACTTATCGGGCTTCTATATGCACCTCTCTTTCTTTTTTCTACACCCCTCTTGCCTCTTTCTGTACCTCTCTTACCTCTTTCTGCAGTTCTCTTGCCTCTTTCTGTACCTCTGTTACTTCTTTTCACACTGCTCTTGCCTCTTTCTTCACACTTCCTGCCCCTTTTTGCACATCTGTTGGTTCTTTCTGCACTTCTATTGCTTCTTTCAGTACCTCTCTTACAAAATTCTGCATCTCTCTTGCCTCTTTCTGCACCCCTCTTTCCTCTTTCTGTACCTCTCTTGCCTCTTTCTGTACCCCTCTTACCTCTTTCTGCAGTTCTCCTGCCTCTTTCTGCACCTCTGTTTCTTTTTTCTGAACTTCTCTTGATTCTTTCTGCACCTCTCTTGCCTCTTTTTGTACTTCTCTTGCCTCTTATGCATTCCTCTTCCCTCTTTCAGTACCCCTCCTTTCCGTACCCCTCTTGTCCCTTTGTGTACCTCTCATGCCTCTTTCTGTACTTCTCTTGCCTCTTTTTGCACCTCTATTATTTCTTTCAGCACTTCTCATGTCTCTTTCTGCACCCTCTTGCCTCTTTTTGCACCTCTGTTGCTTCTTTCTGCACTGCTCTTGCTTCTTTCTGCACTGCTCTTGTTTATTTTTGCACCTCTGTTGCTTCTTTCTGCACCCCTCTTCCCTCTTTCTGCACCTCTCTTGCCTCTTTCTGCACCCCTTTTGCCTCTTTCTGCACTTCTCTTGCCTCTTTCTGCACTTCTCGTGCCTCTTTCTGCACCTTTGTTGCTTCTTTCTGCACTTCTGTTGCCTCTGTTTGCACCCTTGTTCCATCTTTCTGCACCTCGTTTGCCTGTTCCTGCAACTGTCTTGGCTCTTTCTGCACTTCTCTTGCCTCTTCTTCACCCCTCTTGCCTCTTTCTGTACCACTGTTGCTTCTTTTTGCACTTCTCTTGCTTCTTTCTGCACTTCTCGTGCTTCTTTTTGTATCCCTCTTGCCTCTTTCTGCATCTCTCTGCCCTCTTTTTGCACCTCTCTTGCCCCTTTCTGCAGTTTTCTTGCCTCTTTCAGCACCTCTGTTGGTTCTTTCTGCACTTCTCTTGCTTCTTTCCGCACCTCTCTTGCAAATTTCTGTATCCCTCTTGCCTCTTTCTGCACCCCTCTTTCCTCTTTCTACACCTCTCTTGCCTCTGTTTGCACCCTTGTTCCATCTTTCTGCACCTCGTTTGCCTGTTCCTGCAACTTTCTTGCCTCTTTCTGCAGTTCTCTTGCCTCTTTCTGCACCTCTGTTGCTTTTTTCTGCACTTCTCTTGCATCTTGTTGTACATCTCTTGCTTCTTTCTGTACCCCTGTTGCCTCTTTCTGCACATCTCTTGTCTCTTTGTGCACCTCTCTTGTCTCTTTGTGCACCTCTCTTGCCTCTTTCTGTATCTCTGTTGCTTCTTTCTGTACTTCTCTCATCTATTTCTCTACTCAAATGGGAAGTGCAACCTGTCAAGTTTAAAGGTCTGCGTGCTCTCGCAACTAAGGTATATGTCTACTTGTACATGTATTCTCACAGGTGTTATGCATTTGAAGATGGTAGCTTAAAAAGCGGGTAGCTTCTCCTATATGTGGTCAAATCTTCTCAGTTCTGCTCTGTCATTCTGTTTCACAGCAGACATGTCTTATGTATATAGGTGTTATAGAGCTCCTCAAATATACAATTAAATACCCATGTGTCCTGTATTATTAGCAGAGAGAAATACATACACCTTTTTGTATTCAAATTTACAGAGTATGCTGTTTGAAACACAGGTATTTAAGTATTTGTATGTATATTTTTATGTAACATGTCACTATATAAAAGCAGAGAGGCACTCATGCATACCTTCACAAACTTTGTTAGACTCACAATAGTGATATGGTTAGGATTGCTGTTTTACATTTGGTAGGCCTAACATTATGAGCAGTTGATGAAAAGTGAACCTTCAAAAGAAAAGTGAGGTTTAAGACATCTTGGGAGAAGGATTAGTGATTAGGCCACTTAGTATGAGTCTGTAGAAAGGTACAATCAAATTAGGCCTCTTTCTGCAACTCTGTTTCTTCTTTCTGTACTTCTCTTGCTTCTTTCTGCACCTTTCTTCCTCTTTCTGGACTTCTGTTGCCTCTTTCTGCATTTTCTTGCTTTTTTCTGCACTTTTCTTCCTCTTTTTGCACCTCTCTTGCATCTTTCTGCACTTCTCTTGCTTCTTTCTGCGCCTTTCTTCCTCTTTCTGTACATGTCCTACCTATGTAGGCATAGTTAGAAATTAGCATTTAAAAAACCTTAGAAATTCACTGAAAAAACACAGGTTTCAGGGATGTTATAGTTAGTATTAATATTTAAAAAGCCTTAGAAATTCACTGAAAAAACCACAGGTTTCAGGGATGTTATAGTTAGGAATTAGCACTTAAAAAACTTAAAAAATACACTGAAAAAAATCACAGGTTTCAGGGACGTTATAGTTAGACTGACATTTCACTTGTACAAAACCAGAGTAATTCAGCCGTTATGGTTAGCTGAACTAACTGTAACTCATGCCCCCGCAATGCACTGCTGATGACGTCACATTTTACATGACTCATGACATGGTCAGTAACATCACTCCTGACATCACTGATGACAACTCAAATGACATCACTGATGACATCATCCATTTAATATCTGCTGCACCTCATCACACCCTAATATAACCTTTCATTCACCCACTCTAAAAAAACAGACTGCCATTCTCAAAACCATAGACACACCAATACCAGTTAATACATTCCCACTCACTGATTCACAGGTCTACACACACATCCACTTACTCACCCATACAGTCACTCATCAATACGGCCACTGATATATGCACTCATACACCCATACAGACACTCACACACTGCCACTCACCCATAAAGTTAAAATGATAATAAAAACAATTAAAACAAATCTATCACACTGCCATTTACTCACCTCTACAGCTATACACACACACACCACCTCACTTATTCATACAGATACTAACACAAACTTACTATCTTCTGCAATCACTGACACAAGCATACACTCATCCATATAGACAATCTCACAATCACTCACTCTCACATGTAGTCACTTATATACTCCAACACTCATATATACTGCCTTTCACATATGTAGTTGCTCACACATATGCCACTGAGACATCCATTCAGTCACCAAAACAGCCATACGCATACTCACTCACCCTTACAGCCCCTCGCAGATGCACTCATAAACCCATACACCCAGTAAATCACCCACTCACACATTCATGCAGGGAGTCACACACTCCCCCAACCACCCACACAGACACTCAGGCACCCATATAGGTACTCAGAAAACCAATTATTAACCCTATAGACACTGATGTAGCTACTCACCAAGCCATGCAGCCACTTACACACCAACTGACAGACTGATACAGACATTCACACAGATTAGTCATTCACCCATGCATTTACTAAGACACGTTTAATCACTCACTTATACAGTCAGTCACGCACCCACTAAATCATCCATTCAGACACTCATACACTCACTCATTCTTCAATACACCTTTGGCGTATGTATTTATATAAAACATTCTTAAACTTTTTAGAAACACTCAGTCACTGGATGATGTCATCAGTGTTGTTATCAGTGATGTCATTTGAGATGTCATGAGTGATGTCACTGACCATGTCATGAGTGATGTAATATGTGACGTCATCAGCAGTGCATTGCGGGGGCATGAGTTACAGTTAGCTCAGCTAACCATAACGGCTGAATTTCTCTGGTTTTGTGCAAGTGAAATGTCAGCCTAACTGTAAAATACCTGAAACCTGTGGTTTTTTCAGTGAATATATATATATTACCTACTGGCGGTCGCCAGTAGGTAGTTATAGTTAGGACCACGTTTCCATAGGAAATCCGCAACATTCTATTTTATATAACTTTGGCGCCGGTCGACGAATCCTCGCGAATTTTTTCAAAATAGGTGGGGCACTACGCTCCGCTCCTACCCTGAAAGTCTCGGGGGGATTCGTCAAGCGGGGGCTGAGATAAAAGGGGGGTCCCAAAACGCGTTTTTCCCATGCATTTTTCCATAGGACCTTTAGACACAGCTACAGCCCGAATGGCTGAACAGAATTACTTGAAATTTGGCAGAGAGGTAGCCATAAGGTCAAGGAAGTGCCTTTTGCAGGTCTGGTGTAAATCTGTTCAGTATTTCCGGAGAAAATAGCATTTAAAAGATTATATATATATTTATATGCGGGCAGGGTGCGCGCACCGTGCGAGCACCGTGCGAGCACCCTAACGTGCGCGAGCGTGATTCTGATTGGTGGTTACATGTTAGTCAACGTTCGAATCGGTCGAAATCAGGAAGTGTCGACCGCCATTTTGTTTGTTTTCAGTGCGAGAGTGAAAAAGGAAGGTGGCGAACGTGAAAAGGGGGCAGGGTAGAGAGTTCCTGACCCCCTAGCCTTTGTCAGGGGGTCCCTGAAGGACCCCGAAGGCAAAAAAAAAATGTTTTTTTTTTTAAATCGCGGGGGTGCGCGCACATTGCGCGCACCCTGACAAACACAAAAAAAAATAATTTTTTTTTACAAAAAAAAATAATTCGCAGGGTGAAAACCCAAAAAAAAAAAAATAATAATTTTTAATACGTAGTTTATTGTAAAATAAATATATAAAAAAAATAATACATAAATAAATTAGCATTTAAAAAACCGTACAAATTCACTGAAAAAACCATAGGTTTCACACACGTTATAGTTAGGAATTAGCATTTAAAAAACCTTGCAAATTCACTTAAAAAACCATAGGTTTCACACATGTTATAGTTAGCTGGACATTTCACTCATAAAAAACCAATGAAATTCCCCCGTTATAGTTACTGCAGGCAACTATAACTCACGCGACCGCAATCCTCTGCTGATGACGTCAGATATTACATCACTGATGACATATGTGTCTTTCTGAAAAATAAATATTTGTAATATATGTATAGCTAAAGATTAATGGAAGAAGACATGGGTAAATAAGTGTCTAAATACAGTATTAGCATCAGCAGAGGATTACGGTCGCGTGAGTTATAGTTGCCTGCAGTAACTATAACGGGGGAATTTCATTGGTTTTTTATGAGTGAAATGTCCAGCTAACTATAACATGTGTGAAACCTATGGTTTTTTAAGTGAATATATATATATATATAAATATATATATATATATATATTATCTACTGGCGGTCGCCAGTAGATAGTTATAGTTAGGACCGTGTTTCCATAGGAAATCTCAAAATTCTATTTTGAATAACTTTGGCGCCGGTTGACGAATCTTCGCGAAAGTTTCAAAACTAATGGGGCGCTCTGCTCAGCTCCTACCCTGAAAGTCTCGGGGTGATTCGTCAAGCGGGGGCTGAGAAAAAAGGGGGGTCCCAAAACGCGTTTTCCCCATGCATTTTTCCATGGGACCTTTAGTCGAAGGTACAGCCCGAACGGCTGAACAGAATTACTTGAAATTTGGCAGAGAGGTAGTCCTCAGGTCAGGTGTCAATCTGTTCAGTATTTCCTGAGAAAATAGCATTTAAAAGCATATAAATATCTATACGCGCGCACCGTGCTTGGTTGTTAGATGTCAGTCAACATTCGAATCGGTCGAAATCAGGAAGTGTCGCCCGCCATTTTGTCTCTCGCACTGAAAAGGAAAGGGGGAAAAAGGTGGAAAACGTGAAAAGGGGGCAGGGAAGAGAGTTCCTGACCCCCTAGACTTTGTCAGGGGGTCACTGAAGGACCCCCATGGGTGAAATAAACATTTCATTTTTTTTCTAAAAATCGCGGGGTGCGCTCAGCGCACGGTGCGCCCAACGAGCGCGCACGGTGCGTGAAGTGCACCGTGTGCCCCGTGCGCGCACGGTGCGCGCACGGTTAAAAACCTTAAAAAAATATATATATTAAGAAATACATAACTTAGCATTTAAAAAACTGTACAAATTCACTTAAAAAACCATAGGTTTCACACACGTTATAGTTAGGAATTAGCATTTGAAAAACCTTGCAAATTCACTTAAAAAACCATAGGTTTCACAGAGGTTATAGTTAGGTGGACATTTCACTCGTAAAAAACCAATGAAATTCCCCCGTTATAGTTAGTTCAGATAACTATAACTCGCGCGACCGCCACTCTATCACAAGGATGATGTCATCAGTGATGTCATGAGTGATGCCACTGACCATGTCATGAGTTATGTAATATGTCACGTCATGAGCAGTGGATTGCGGGTGCGCGAGTTATAGTTATCTGAACCAACTATAACGGGGGAATTTCATTGTTTTTTTACGAGTGAAATGTCCACCTAACTATAACCTCTGTGAAACCTATGGTTTTTTAAGTGAATATATATATATATACATACACACACATATGCATGGGCACACACACACACACGTGTATATATATTCAAAGCAAAAAACCCAAGGTTAAATCATTGTTACAGTTAGGAAAACTTTAGTTATTCTTTCTATACAAACCAAACTTACAATACACCAACATTACAAATTCTAACGTTATAGTTATACTTTAAAATTACACATTAGGCAACACCTTTAAATTACTAAAGCTTTATTTATTCTTTAACTATAAACAAAACTTAAACTACACATATTTTTAAATTGATTCCACATACTTATACCTTTAATTTACAATTTACACAACACGTTCAAATTATTATAATTCACGTACTCCTAGACACAGTCTATTCAACTACATAGCCCCATTACATAAACTATGACAAGCCACTCTTCTATGCACTGTGTGCGATGTTATAACATAGGTTTAACTTTAGTTTTTTTCTTTGAATTTCAACTTTTTTTTATTTTTAATAAAAATGTTTTCCAAATCATAGATTACTGTCATTGAGTGGAGTGTTATTGAGTGTGGGACAGTAGAGAGGAGGAGAGTGTCGTACAGTAGAATGGAGGAGAGTGCAGTACAGCACACTGTCATTGAGTGTACTATTAAAGAATAGAGTAAAGTGGAGTGGATTAGAGTGGAGTGGTTTAGTGTGCTACAGTGTAGTGGTGAACAATGGAATAGCATACAGTGGAGTGCTGAAGGTTGGAGTGGCGTAGAGTGCAGTGCTGCAGAGTGGTGTGGGGTACAGTAGACTGGTGTAGAGTGGTGAGGTGTAGGGTGGAGAAGAATGGAGTGTCGTAGAGTAGAGTGCAGTACAGTGGAGTGGCATAGCGTATAGTGGAGTAAATAGTTATATAGTGCAGCGTCATGTTGTATAGTACAGTGGCATGGAGTTCCCTAGAGTAGAAAGGCATTGTGTAGAGTCGAGTAAAGTGTTTTAAATTGGAGTGGGGACAGTAGAGTAGAGTGGTGTGGTGTGCTGTAGAGTGTTGGAAAGTGTTGTAGAGTGGAGTACAGTTTTGTACACTGGGGTGTAAGGGCATACAGTTGAGTAGAGGGTTGTACAGGTAGTGTAGGGGCATAGAGTGGAGTACAGTGTTGCATGGTGTGTACTAGAATGTTGATGAGCGGATTATGCATAGAGTGGAATCATGCCATAGAGTGAGGTAAACTGTCCAGCAGTGGAGTGCAGTGGAGTGAAGTCCAGTGGAGTGGTGTAGCATAGAGTAGAGTAGCGTGTTTTACAGCAGAGTGGGGTGGAGATGGGTAGAGTGGATTGGTGCTGGATACAGTGGAGTAAAGTGATGTTGACTGGAGTGGTGTGTAGTACAATGGAGTGGAGTGGTGTGGTGTTTTGTAGAGCGCCAAAAAGTGTCATAGAGTGGAGTAGATTAGAGTGTCACAGAGTGGATGAAAGTGTTGTACAGTGTAGTGGCATGGAATAGAGAAGCGTGCAGTATAGTATGGTAGATTGGAGTGTGATAGCCTGTCATACAGTTGAGTGGCATAGAGTAGCGTACAGTGGAGTGGTGCAGAATGCAGGGGACTACAGTGGAGTAGTGTCTCATATAATAGAGCATATTAACTTGGGTGGAGTGGAGTAAAGGGAGTTAAGTAGGGTGTCGTAGAGTGGAGTGTCATGAAGTGCTATAGGGTAGTCCAGTGCTGTACATTGGTATTGAAAGGAGTACATTTTTTATAGTGTAGTGCTACACAGTGAAGTCTAGTGTGGTTCAGCAGAGGAGCGTAGACTATTGTTGAGTGGAGTGTAGTGCTGTTGAGCTGAGCACAGTGGAGTGGCTTGGACTGTAATTGGGTAAAGTGGAATGGTGTAGAATGGAGTAGCGTACAGTGAAGTGGCCTAAAGTGGAGAGGCGTAGAGTGCAATAGCGTACACTAGAGTGGCGTACAGTAAAGTGCATCAAGTGGAATAGCATAGAGTGGAGAGAGGTCAAGGGGAGTTATGTACAATGGAGAAGCATACAGTACAGTGCTGTAGAGTAGAGTGGCATACAGTTGACACCCTGTTGACTGCAGTGGCCTAGAGTGGAGTGATGTACAGTGGGAAAGCGTACAGTGGAGTGATATAAAGTAGTGCAGTATACTGGCATACAATAGAGTGGATTAGCGTACAGTGGAGTAGTGTACAGTGGAGTGGCGTATACAGTGGAATAGCATAAAATGGAGTAGCGTACGTCGGAGTGGTGTAGAGTGGAGTGGCGTAGATTGGAGTAGCAAAGAGTATAGTGGCATACAGTGGAATAGCGCACAGTGGAGTGGCATACATGAGAGCAGCATAGAGTGGAGGGGCATACAGTAGACTAGCATGTAGCGAAATAGCATAGAGTGTAGTAGCATAGAGTGGAGTGGCATACAGTGGAGTGGTGTACACTAGAGTGACTTACACTTGAGTGGCATAGATTTCAATAGTGTACAATGGAGTGGTGTAGAATAGCATGCAGTAGACTAGACTACACTGAAATAGTGTACGGTAGAGTGGAGTGGCATACAGTGGGGTGGTGTACACTGGAGTGGTGAAGATTGGAATAGCGTACAGTGAAGTGGCGTAGAGTGCAGTGATGTACAGTGGGCTTAGTGTGAAATGGAGTACAGTGAAGTAGCGTACAGTGGTCCTGCATACAGTGGAGTAGCGTACACTAGAGTGGGGTAGAGTGGAGTGGTATAGAGTAAAATAGCATAGAGTTGAGTGGAGTAGAGTGCAGCTGCGTACAGTGGAATAGTGTATAGGGGAGTGGTGTGGAGTGGACGGGGGTACAGTGGAGTGGCATCTAATGGAGTGGCGTACAGTAGAATAGCATACAGTAGAGTGTCAAAGAGTGGAGTGGTGTTGAATGGAGTGCGGTAGAGTTTAATAGTTTACAGTGGAGGAGCATAGAGTGTCGTGGCGTAGAGTGGCGTGGCGTTGAGTGGTATAGTGTATAGTGAAGTGACGTTTAGTGGAGTGGCGTAGAGTGGAATAGCATATAGTGGAGTGGCGTACAATAGAGTGTAGTGGCATAGAGAGGAATAGCGTAGAGTGGAGTGGCGAGCATTCAGTTGCGTACAGTGGAATAGTGTAGAGTGGAGTGGCATAAGCGGAGTGGCCTAGAGTGGCATAGAGTGGAGTGGTGTAGAGTGGGGTAGAGCAGAGTGACATAAAGTGAATCAGCATACAATGGAGTGACATAAAAAGGAATAGCTTATAGTAGAGTGGCGTACAGTGAAGAGGAATAGAGTGGGATAGCATAGAGTGAAGTGTTTACAGTAGAGTTGTGTACAGTGGAATAGTGTAGAGTTGATTGGCATGCAGTGTAGTGGCATACAGTGGAGTGGCATAGACTGGAGTGGCATCAGTGATGTCACTTACCATGTCATGAGTGATGTAATATGTGAGGTATGTGAGGTCATAAGCAGTGTACTTCGAGGGCGTAAGTTAAAGTTAGCTCAGGTAACTATAACTGCTGAATGTCTATGGTTTTGTACGAGTGAAATGTGAGCTATAGCTATAACCTTCCTGAAATCATGTTTTTTTCAGTGAATTTCTAAGTTTTTTAAATTCTATTTTCTAACTATAACGTCCCTTTAACTTTTGTGTATTTCAGTGGATTTCTACTTTAAAAAAAAAACTTTCATTTAATAACTGTAACCTGTAACCTCTGGGAGTGAGTGTGTGAGGGAGTGTCTTAGTTGGTAAGTGAGTAAGTATGTGAATGTCTCACTGGGAGTTTGAGTGGTGTTCAAGTGTCTGTATGGGTTTGGCATTGACTACATAAGTGTCTCACCAGGGGTGTGAGTGGGTGCGTGAGTCTCTGAATGGATATATAAGTGGGCGCATGAGTCTGTGAGTGGGTGCATGAGTCTTTGAGTGGGTTTGTGAGTATGTGCATGAGTCTTTGAATGGGTTTGTGAGTGGGTGCATCAGTTTCTGAGTGGGTCTGTGATTGTTTGTGTGAGTCTCTAGGTGGGTCTGTGACTGGGTGCATAAGTCTCTGAGTGGGTCTGTGAGTGTGTTATATCTTAATGACTATGTGAGAGTGTGCACGAGTCTCTGAGTGGGTCTGTGAGTCTCTGAGTGAGTCTGTGACTGGGAGTGTGAGTGTCTAAGTAGGTCTGTGAGTAGGTGCATGAGTGTCTGAGTGGTTCTGTGAGTGGGTGTGTGAGTGTCTCAGTGTGTCTGTAAGTGGGTGCATGAGTCTGTGAGTGAGTCTGTGAGTGGGTACATGAGTTTCTGAGTAGGTCTGTGAGTGGGTGGATGAGTCTCTGAGTGGGCGCTTGAGCCACTGAATGGGTCTGCGAGTGGGTGCATAAATCTCTGAGTAGGTCTGTGAGTGGGTGTGCGTGTCTATGAGTGGGTCTGTGAGTGGGTGCGTTTGTATCTGAGTGGGTCTGTGAGTCAGTGCATGAGTCTCTGAGTTGGTCTCTAAGTGGGTGAGTGGACATACGGTGGATATTTTTAACGACCGATTAGTGGAAGAAAGTAAGTGGCTTAACCAAAAAACTAGACAAACATCGAGAAAATTCAAATATCAAGAGAAACAATATCGTAACTTGATGAATACATTTGCAAAAACACAATCAAGAAGTCATCAACAAATCTGATAAAGTCGGAATGTAGTTCTCTGCCCGAAAGCAGGGTATCTCAAGAAGGCTCATAAACATCTTGACGACACCACATGCTATAAAAGATCTACTATGCAGCAAGTGAGGGCAATTAGAACTGCACTTAAAGAGGATTTAATCAGATGGAAACGTGAAGGCCTTAGTTCTAAAGAAGAATTCCAATTTGTGCACAGTGAATTTCCTGTATTACCAATGATTTACTTAATTCCAAAGATTCACAAGCGTATTACTCCAGTACCTGGTCGACCGATTATTTCAGTGACAAATGGCCTGTTCGAGAGAATTTCCACTATGTAGATTATTTTTTCCAGGAATTTGTAGAACATTTAGCATCTTCTGTAGAGGACACCGGCAATTTTCTCAAAAAGTTGTATGGTATACCATGGTCAGATGAATACTTACTTATGACTATGGACATAACTTCCCTTATACCAGCAAAGAGCAAAGGGATGGACTAAGAGAGGTAGAACATTATTTGAATAAGAGATCGATTCATCTGTACAACCACAACAAAATGTTGTTGAATATGATTGGCTGGTTATTAAATGATAATGTCTTCCTGTTTGGAAATGAGGTGTTCCAGCAACTGCAGGGTGTTTCCATTGGTGCCTGCTTCTCCCCCAGCTATGCGTGTTTACACGTGGGCCGGTGGAAGGAGCGGGTTCTCATGGTTAATCACTGCACTGACTGGGAGAATCATGTGGTGGGCTGGTGGTGGTAAATCGATGATGTTTTTATTATCTGGAGGGGAACCAAGGAGAGTGCTGGGGTGTTTGCAGAACGCATTAATGCAAATACAATGAATCTGGAATCCACTGCACATATAGATGCACAGACCATTGAATTTATGGAAGTGCAAATATATGTCAACAACAACAAACTAGAGTCCAGACCACACCGAAAAAGCACGGCAGGCAATTCCACTTTACATGCATCCAGCTTTCACCCCAAACACTTAATTAACAGCATTCCATATGGGGAGTTTCTGAGACTGTGTAAGATCTGCAGCTTGGAAAATGATTTGTCCATATGCCAACAAGAAGCATAATTGAACGGGCCATGACAAAAGAAAATGAAAGAACTAGGGAATCCATTCTATTTCAGAACCCTACCAGTATCAACCACAAATCTGATAATTATTTTATTGGTCGAAGTGAATGACAGCAGATTAATCATTACCTTTAGCCGACAGGAGAGAAGGATCAGATCAATCGCTAATAAGCAGTGGCCCATAGTTTTAACAGATGTTACCTTGGGCCAATTCCTCCCTAAGAAACCTACCTTGACTTTTCGGCGAGCTCCCTCAATGAGGAACACACTGGTTAAAAGCAGCCCCGAAATAGTGAGTAAGACCAACTGGTTGTCCCCTAAAAATGTTTTTTTTTTTTAATGCAGTTCATGTAGGGCATGCTATTTTGCGGTCAATATTTTTAGCTATATGTCAGCATTCAGTTCAAAACCAATTGATTTAAAGGGTTACTATAACTGCAGAACTGATTGTGTTGTATGTGTCCTTGAATTCACTCGCAGCCTAAGTTATGTGGGTAGCAAAAAGCTGCAAGTGCACTTGAGAATTTTACAACATCTGAGGGCTATTGTGAATTTGGACCGCACATACTACTAGTGCACAACAACAATCTAAGTAGTTTGAAATACTATGTTGTATGTGCAGTGTCAGTTTTGAGGATAGGTGGCAATAGAGAGAAATTGCTACAACAGTTGAAGTCCAGATTTATATTGGAACTAGATTCTAAAATACCAAATGGGCTTAACAATAGTGAAGATCTGCAAAATTTTGTATATCATTTTTATAACAACATTTTCATAGCAACATTGTTATAACATCATTTTCTTTATATATATATTTATGAATTGGACCCATTTAGTTGATACTGTGTCAATATTAGGACGTTGCATTTAAAGGATGTAGTTATATCCATAATAGATTCAATTAGAGAATGATTAGTTTTGAATTTACCAGTGGCTAACAGTTTTCCCTATATTAGCACTTTATCACACTAAACACTTTTCTTAGGCACTATACACTTTACACATTTAGCACCTAGGCAAGAATCTTTTTGATATGCGATGAAACTGGACATAAAGATATTACCATGTTTTCAAATTACTGCTTTGCATTGCTATGAAATATGCTTTGAGAGCCAGGGTTTTACACATAAATATTAATAATACATGATTTTTATGTTCATTTATCAGGAGATATAATCTGTACAATTACAACACTGTCCCTTATGATGGTTTAATATTCTATTGCTTAAGGCCCAGTAGTTAATTTTAGGATTTTAATAAGGATGTGATTTCAACGTTTAGGGACCAATTCCAATGCCGTTCAGAAAGCATTCCTACCGAATCGGTCCTGGAATGCTGCCCGGACGACTCAGATTGGGTGAGTCCGACCAAGCGATTTGGATGCTTCCGGATACGATTCAGTTGGACTCCCATTGACATCAATGGGAGCCTGTGTCCAGAACAAGAACACAGGCTCCCAATGAAGAAAGGGGTGGCTGGGGAAAACCATAAACACTGGGGGCGGACCCCCCATGGTGTCTGCCACACTGTGCATGGTTGGAAAGGGGCGTCCCTTGGGTACCCCCACGGACTCGATTTGGAGGGCCCTAGGTGGAGGGCGGACTACTACCGGCCCCAAAAGACAGATTCCATCAGCTGATTTGTTCCGGGGAAACTGAATTGGAACGGCTGTCCGAATCAGTAATTGTAATCACTCACTCGGAAATCGAGTTCATTGAGCTGCACAAATTGGCTCTGAAAGACACAGGCTGTCCAGATGCCTTTCAGAACCGATTCGGTTGGCTAGAACAGTTTCCGTGCATCATAATCTGTCATTGGGAAACCTGTCCGATTCGGTAGAAAACAAGGGTTCCGAATCGGATTCGACAATACTGAATCCCATCCGGAGCCTTTCCGAACGACACTCGAATTGGCCCTTTAGTGTTTATATAGTATAATCACATTAGAGTTATATACTTTTAAGGCAATTTTTTATCATAATATGTATTCACATATTTAACATGTATATGGAAGTATAATGATTATAATGAACCCTTGTGATATGCGATATGATATGTCAAGCACAAGAAAAGAGTTTTTTTCCCCAAAGACAAGTTTAATTACAACGTTTGTAATATGACCCATTAATATAGTTTGACAAATGATTAATTATTAAGAAAATCATCTGAGATTTGCTCACGTTATGCTAATTATTATAAATTAATTTTTTATGAATAGTGAAGTTTTAATAACATATTTTAGCAAAAATCATTGAGAAGCATGTATACAGAAACTGGCAGTCTGTTTTCACGCCTGGCAGTAGCAAGGTAAAACGTTTGTCTGTTGTCTGTTGCCATTAATGAGATGCTTGCTAATCATGTGATAAGGGTTTAAAAGAAGAAAGTGATGCCGCAGCGCGTTTATGTGATCAAGGCCATTTTGTTGTGGCTGAAACGTGTCAACAGACTGTCACCAGTAGGTAATTATATTTCGGACTGTGTTTCCAAAGGAAAAGCGGTTTTTGTCTTGCCTAAATCTTTGGCTTTGTTTGGCTAATCCTTACGACATTAGCCCCAAAAAGTGTGCCGATGATTCTAGTTGTACATGGAAAGTTTCTGGGTGATCCGTCAAGTGGGGGCTGAGAAAAGGGAGGGTCAGAAAAAGCGTGTTTCCCATGTTAATTCCCATTGAGGTTTTGGACATGACTACAGCCCGACCTGCTTGACGGAATTACAGCAAATTTAGCAGAAAGATAGCTCTTGGTGCAAAAAGGAAGTCTTTTGTTATTTGGTGTAAATGTGTTCAATAGTTTTAAAGGAAATCCAATTTTTTATATTTTGGCAGAGCATAAGCACAGTTATTCATGATGAAATCTGATTGGCTGTCAGCACTTCAACCAGGAAGTGCTGGCAGCCATCTTGGGGCCACCATACATGATAGAACCCCATTGAAATGCATTGTAGTGAATAGCAGGTTTGAAGGGCCACAAAAAAGGAGAACATATAGAGGATAGCAGATTTTAGTTACAATATAAATTATTTGTTGCTGGTAGCATACTCATTTTAGGAATTGCGGTGTGTTCCAAGATGATTTCATCCTGTAGGAAAGCCTTCTGCTGGGATTTTAATAATCATGTTTGAAAGAAAACAGTTTACTCACGACCTTCACATAGAGGTTATTGAAGGTGCTCCAGAAGCTAAAACGAGAGCATATTTTTGGTAAATTCACAATATCTTTCTTAACCATATGTGAATTAAGTCTGACATTCTCAGTAAAACATGTACTTCCAACAGGAGCAGCCTGTCAGTTGATTCACTTGTGTTCTACTGCAGCCTCCCACAGTGTTCCAAAGAACAACTAGAATGCTAACAGTCTTACTTATGACAAAAGTTTGGCACACCTGAAGCCTTAATTGAATCAAATTGGTAAAACCTAAAATATTTAATTTAGAAAGGAACAAAATGTAGGGGTTCATTTTGTGATCAAATAATGGTTAGTGCTGTAGAAAGAAAAATTAGGACAAGTTGTAATTGAGTACTCAAATAAATTCCTCTTCTATTTCATTAAAACATTCTGACATGCAGACTGAAACATGCACTTTCATCAGAAGCAGCAGATTACCAATTAACTCCCTGGTGATCAGCAGCTTCAATACAGTGTTCTAATGAGCAACTAGAGTGGTAAAATTCTGAATTCACGGTAAAAGTGTGGCACATTTGAATGCCATCTTGATGGAATTGAAGAGGAAAAATGAAAGCATTTTCTACTGAGGATCCTGCAGTAAATGAGGAAATTAAGGAGGTTCATATCAAATAAGTCTTCAAAGATTGCCACCAGAGAGCAAAAAGCCAAAATATAGCACAAGTATCACCCAAATGTAGCACAGACAAACCAAATGACAGAGGTGTGCAAAGCAACAAACTGACCTCACAGGGCAGGCGTCAGGGGTTGCAGCGGCACAATATACCACACAGGGCAAGCGGGATGGCAGTGCAGCACAATGGACCATGGAAAGCAATAGGGAGGGGACGGGGTCATGCATATGGACAGCAGAGAGCAGAGGGGAAAGAGATAAGGGCAGCAAGTTGACCATACGGAACAGAGAGGAGGGACAGTTGCAGCATAACGGACCATGAAGGGCAGGAGGGATGGGGCAGGGTCATGATAACGGACCAGACAAGGCAGGAAGGAGTGGATGGAGACCTGCACACAAAAAACACATGGCAGGGGGCAAGGGGGCAGGGCAGGAGCAGTAAGCTGAATATGGGCAGGCGCGATGGGCAATGGAAGCATAACACATCATGGACGGCAACCGTTAGACAAAAATAGCATACACAGAGACAATGTAAGGAAGGTGGGAGGGGGTCAGGGGCAGCACGCTGACCACACAGGGCGGGTGGGAGGGGCTGTGGCAGCACAGAAGGCCACGCATGGCAAGCGGGACATTATTGGCAGCACAATGTCCAGGGTGGGCAAGAGGGAGGGAGCAGTGGCATGCACAAAGGATCATGGAGGACAGAAGGGAGAGGCAGAGGCCGGACACAGACAATAGAAAGCAGGGAAAGCGGCTTCACAACCGACCATGCAGGGCAGGCAGGAGGAGCGGATGAAGCACAACATATCATGGTAGACAGGGGAGATGGGCAGTGGCAGCTGAACAGAATACTCAGTAGAGTGGAGGGGCAGTGGCAGGTCCATGGAACATGTTGGGCAAAAAGGAGGGAGCAGGACTTGCACACAGACATTGAAGAGCAGGGGGAAGGAGGGCAGGAGATGCAAGCTAAGCACAGAGGCTAAGCAGGAGGGCAATGATGGGGCATAGAATTAGGCAATGGAGGGCTGGAAGAATGGACAGGGATATCATGCTAAATGGAGGGCAGTGGCCGCACATCTGACCATGCAGGGCAGGAGAGAGGGGGCTGGTGCATGGGTTTGGACAACAGAGGGTAAGGAAGAAGTAGAGGGGGCAGCAAGTTAACTGCTCAGGGCAGGAAGGCCAGTGGCCACGCAGGGCTGTAATGAGGGAGCAGGGGCATGGAATTGGACAACAGATGGCAAGGAGGGGGGCAGGAGCAGCAGGCTTGGGAGGGGACAGCAGAACATCAGGCCAGGCCTTGCGTCCAACCCTCCCCACCATGCATGGGCATCTTCAGCTAAAATTGCCCTTGCCACCCACAAACCCACACTTTAAACCCTGAAATTGCCCTTGCCACCCAAAAGCCCATACCCTCCCTAAAGAGTACAAAACAGAGAGCAGAAAAATTAGCAATGAAGGCAAAATAGAGAGCAGAAAAATGAGCAGGAAAAGCAAAACAAAGGGCAGAAAACGAGCAGAGAAGGCAAAACAAAGCAGAAGAGGGACAAACAGAGGGCACGCAGACCCACATTCACCCACTAACCCTCCTACTCGGAGATTCACCCATCTACTCACAGACTTGCTGAGACACTCATACACTCACTCACAGACCCCCTCAGAGACTGAGGAACCCACTGACAGGTTCACTCAGACACTCAAGCACCAACTTACAGACCTACTCAGACACTCATGCACCCACATACCAGACCCACTCAGAGACTCACACACCCATTTACAGACACACTCAGAGACTCATGCACTCACTCACAGACCCATTCAAACACTCATGCACATACTCATCGACCCACTCAGAGACTCTCACACACTCTCTCACAGACCCACTCAGGGAATCATGCACCCACTCACAGTCCCATTGAGACACTCACACACTCACTCAACCACTGAGACACTCATGCACACACTCACTCTCAAAGCTTACAGGTTACAGTTAGGGAACATAATTGAAAAAAACGTAGAAATTCACGTTAAAAATCCAAACGTTGCTGGGATGTTAGCAGATAACATAAAAAAAATAGAAATTCAGTGAAAAAACCAAAGGTTAATGGGATGTTATAGTTAGAAAATAGAATTTAAAAAACCTTAGAAACTCATAAAAAAAACAAAGGTTACAGCGATGTTATAATTAGGCTCAGATTTCACTGGTAAAAAGCCATTGACAGTCAGCAGTTATGGTTAACTGAGCCAACTATAACTTACGCCCCGCAATGCATTGCTTATGACCTCACAAAATTACATCACTCATGACATGGTCAGTGACATCACTGATGACATCTCAAATGACATCAATACCCATTTGTCCTATCACAGCCCACATCCTCCATCACTGACCATGTCTCAAATTAATATCCACCTCTTCAGCCAAAGTTCTACTGTCACTGCAGTTTCTCCTCTCAGTGCTCACTTCTCCTATCATGTCTTCTCTGTTGCCAGTCCCCTCTACCTATGATCTCACCTATAATTCACTGTACTTCACTCCTGTAGCTGCTCTGTCTCTGGCCTCTGCCCACCTTCTCCTCACTACCCCTCTCACCTGCTAAAGGTTCACTCTTATTGCTGCTTATCATTAATGTGAGAAATTGGGTTGTTGGTTCACTGGGGTGTGAACCCTGGTCAAGCAACAGCCGCAATCCTTTGCAGGATGAACCACAAAAAGTCATTAAATTATCCTGTGCTCAACCCCGGTAGCTTGGCACAAATAGCAGTCAGGGTTAACTTAGAGGCAATGTGCAAAGTATTTATGAGGCACAGAAACAGTAATAAAGTGAAAATACAACATAAGAAAAATCACACACCAGAAGAATGGAATCAATTTTAATAAATTATATGACACCAAAATGACAAACATCCAATCAGTAGAACAGAACTTATGAATGTGTTTTCTAGTAACAACTAGTGCCATAAAAGATCAACCCCAGACACCTAGGGCCTGATGTACAACCATTTTGCATGCGTAAATTCGGTCGCAAACTGGTTTCCGCATGCTAAAATGGCTGTTTACTATGTACAAAAGGCACTCGCAATTGCCTCAAACAATTTGCGAGTAAATACCGACACGCAAAAATAGCTCATGCAATATGCGACTACCAAATTGCGAATCGCAATTTGCGAGTCATTAAATTGCATGTACAGAGCAATACCAAATTTTAAAAAGTCCCAAAAAGGCCATGCAATTTACCACTAAACAGCAACAGGTGGTAATCAGGTCCAACC
Source organism: Triturus cristatus (assembly GCF_964204655.1). Taxonomy (NCBI): domain Eukaryota; kingdom Metazoa; phylum Chordata; class Amphibia; order Caudata; family Salamandridae; genus Triturus; species Triturus cristatus. The sequence continues at coordinate 857,399,654 of NC_140581.1, read as the reverse complement.
CATAAAAAGACACCCAGAATGCATCACAAACCTTTCCACAATGGCTGCCCTGTATTGGTTAGCAAGGAGGAGGTGCATAATTGCGGCATGGCAGAGGAGAAGAAGACAGGAGAGGATATTCAGAGTCAGGCTGACATTATTGGATAAGACTGAAGAGGAGATTTATGATCAGTACAGGCTAAGTAGTAGGGTCATACTAAAGCTCATTGACATCTTAAAGCCACAATTTGAGAGTAGTACAATGCGCAGCAAGGCTATTCCCACACATGTGCAGGTATTGTGCTCCCTCCACCTCTTGGCCACTGGTAGTTACCAGGATGTCATTGCAGTGGCTGGTGGTGTATCTCAAAGTGCGCTTTCGCTTTTCTTCCATTACTTCCTATACGCAATGCTACATCACATACATCAACACATATACATGCCCCATGACAATCAGGAATTATACTGGACAAAAATGGATTTCTACAGGTTAGCAGGTTCCCACAGATAACAGGGTGCATGGATGGGACACATTTGCCCATATGTTCACCATCCCGCATTGAATATATATTTTTTGTAATAGAAAAAGTGCACATTCCCTCAACATACAAGTAGTGTGTAAAGCAAAGAATATTATAACAGAAATTGTAGCCAAATACTCAGGAAGCACCCATGATGCATTCATTTTCCCGCGCAGTGGCCTACATCAAAGGTTAGAAAGAGGTGACTTAGATGATGGATACCTCCTAGGTAATGTTATCACCTTTTCCCAAACTTTTGGTAATGTCATTGAATGCCTGTACTGTCTCACAACTGGTGACAGTGCGTATGCTTTGTGTCGGTGGGTCCTCACACCGTACCTGTCGCCCACCCCACCAATATCCATGAAAGGTGGTCTACTCACAGACTTGCTGAGACACTCATACACTCATTCACAGACCTACTCAGATACTCATGTACCCACATACCAGACCCACTCAGAGACTCACACACCCAATCACAGACCCACTCAGAGACTCATGCACTCACTCACAGACCCATTCAAACACTCATGCACACACTCATCGACCCACTCAGAGACTCTCACACACTCACTCACAGACCCACTCAGGTACTCATGCACCCACTCATAGTCTCATTGAGACACTCACACACTCACTCAACCACTGAGACACTCATGCACACACTCACACACTCCCTCTCAAAGCTTACAGGTTACAGTTAGGGAATAGAATTTAAAAAAACGTAGAAATTCATGTTAAAAATCCAAACGTTGCTAGGATGTTATAGTTAGCAGATAACATAAAAAAATAGAAATTCAGTGAAAAAAACAAAGGTTAATGGGATGTTATAGTTAGAAAATAGAATTTAAAAAACCTTAGAAACTCATAAAAAAAAACAAAGGTTACAGCGATGTTATAATTAGGCTCAGATTTCACTGGTAAAAAGCCATTGACAGTCAGCAGTTATGGTTAACTGAGCCAACTATAACTTACGCCCCGCAATGCATTGCTTATGACCTCACAAAATTACATCACTCATGACATGGTCAGTGACATCACTGATGACATCTCAAATGACATCAATACCCATTTGTCCTATCACAGCCCACATCCTCCATCACTGACCATGTCTCAAATTAATATCCACCTCTTCAGCCAAAGTTCTACAAACACTGCAGTTTCTCCTATAAGTGCTCACTTCTCCTATCATGTCTTCTCTGTTGCCAGTCCCCTCTACCTATGATCTCACCTATAATTCACTGTACTTCACTCCTGTAGCTGCTCTGTCTCTGTTCTCTGTCCACCTTCTCCTCACTACCCCTCCCACCTGCTAAAGGTTCACTCTTATTGCTGCTTATCATTAATGTGAGAAATTGGGCTGTTGGTTCACTGGGGTGTGAACCCTGGTCAAGCAACAGCCGCAGTCCTTTGCAGGATGAACCACAAAAAGTCTTTAAATCATCCTGTGCTCAACCCCGGTAGCTTGGCACAAAAAGCAGTCAGGGTTAACTTAGAGGCAATGTGCAAAGTATTTATGAGGCACACAAACAGTAATAAAGTGAAAATACAACATAAGAAAAATCACACACCAGAAGAATGGAATTAATTTTATTAAATTATATGACACCAAAATGACAAAAATCCAATCAGTAGAACAGAAGTTATGAATGTGTATTTTAGTAACAACTAGTGCCAGAAAAGATCAAAACATCACCCCCAGACACCTAGGGCCTGATGTACAACCATTTTACATGCGTAAATACGGTCGCAAACTGATTTGCGCATGCTAAAATGGCCGTTTACTATGTACAAAAGACACTCACAATTGCCACAAACAATTTGCGAGTAAATACCTACATGCAAAAATAGCTCATGCAATATGCGACTACCAAATTGCGAATCGCAATTTGCGAGTCGCTAAATTGCGTGTACAGAACAATCCCAAATTGCAAAAAGTCCCAAAAAGGCCATTTTGCACATGCAATTTACCACTAAACAGCAACAGGTGGTAATCAGGTCCAACCCATAAAAAGACACCCAGAATGCATCACAAACCTTTCCACAACAGCTGCCCGGTATTGGTTAGCAAGGAGGAGGTGCATAATTGCGGCATGGCAGAGGAGAAGGAGACAGGAGAGGATATTCAGAGTCAGGCTGACATTATTGGATAAGACTGAAGAGGAGATTTATTATCAGTACAGGCTAAGTAGTAGGGTCATGCTAAAGCTCATTGATATCTTAAAGCCACAACTTGAGAGTAGTACAATGCGCAGCAAGGCTATTCCCACACATGTGAAGGTATTGTGCTCCTTCCACCTCTTGGCCACTGGTAGTTACCAGGATGTCATTGCAGTGGCTGGTGGTGTATCTCAAGGTGCGCTTTCGCGTTTCTTCCATTACTTCCTATATGGAATGCTACATCACATACATCAACACATATACATGCCCCATGACAATCAGGAATTATACTAGACAAAAATGGATTTCTACAGGTTAGCAAGGTTCCCACAGATAATAGGGTGCATGGATGGGACACATGTGCCCATATGTTCACCGTCCCGCATTGAATATATATTATTTGTAATAGAAAAAGTGCACATTCCCTCAACATACAAGTAGTGTGTAAAGCAAAGAATATCATATAAGAAATTGTAGCCAAATACACAGGACGCACCCATGATGCATTCATTTTCCGGCACAGTGGCCTACATCAAAGGTTAGAAAGAGGTGACTCAGATGATTGATACCTCCTAGGTAATGTTATCACCTTTTCCCAAACTTTTGTTAATGTTATTGAATGCCTGTACTGTCTCACAACTGGTGACAGTGCGTATGCTCTGCGTCGGTGGGTCCTCACACCGTACCTGTTGCCCACCCCACCAACATCCATGAAAGGTGGTACAACACTGCACACATGCGCACAAGGACAGTGATTGAGCATACGTTCGCTATACTGAAATCACGTTTTTGATGCCTACATAAGAGTGGTGGAGCTCTGCAGTATGCGCCAGGGACAGTCTGTAAAATTGTGGCAACATGTGCCATGCTGCACAACATGGCCTGCAGGGGTGGACTGCCCATGGATGTGTCTGACAAAAACTCTGAGGATGATTGCCCGGGACCACCTGCCCAACAACTAAGGGATGGCAGTGCTGCAGCAGAGGGGAGAAGGCGCAGGGACCAGATTGCAAACAACTATTTCTGAAAGGCTCGTACACACCAGATAGTCACTCACCTGTACAAAAGACATGAGTAATTGTGAATGCCAATGGGTGTTTTATTTTCACACATCCATTTGTTTAGTAGGACAACATATCCATCAGTAATCTTCGTATAATGACAGCAATGGGAAAATAAATGGGTTCCGTCACCAATAGAAAAAAAGAAAATGTAAATGTAAGTTGTTTGGGAAACAGTGAAATGTCATTTCCTGCCCCTGCGTGTGGCCTGGCCAGAGGTGCCACAAGCCATCCCAAGGTTGCGGCTGCTGCTTCTGCGCAACATAGGTGCATCTGTGGCTGACATGCTGCTCCAGCTTTATAACTCGCTATCAGTGCCACCAAGTCTAACATCCCAGAGTAACTGGTTTGTCTGCAGTATCTTAACTGTGATTTTCTCCAAACCACGCGCCCATTTCCACTTGTAGGCCAAGTGTGCGCTGACTCTGTCTATTGGTGGCATGAGCCTGCCTGTTGATAGCCCTGGTGAGACTGTCCATTTTTTGGCCCCTGCAGCAATCTATGCGCCTCTGGTTCTCTCTGTCCACTGCAAACTCCTTGGCCAGGTCTGCCATGGTGCTGGTGAGGGCATCCAGTTTTGCCTCTATTCTGGACTGGTTTTGGGCCAGTTTTGTTGTCACCATACGGAAGCCCTGGGTCATTCTCAGATTTCTTTGTGTTTGTATCTGGTTATGCAGGCGCTGTATCTGCAGCATTTCTCTGTCAATGGGAGCTGACATTGCCTAACTGAATGATCCATCTGAGGACATGCCTTGGGACTGCCGCTGGGACTGTTGGGTTCTCGGTGCACAACACACATAGGTGGACTGAGGGTCTGGTGGTGTGATGTTGTGCTGTGCTGCTGAGGTGGCAGTTGGTGTTGGCAAGGGAGTGGTTGCAGCCGCAGTGGAAGTGTTGTCAGTGGGCCTATCCCCACTCGTATCCCCAGCAGCCTTCCCTTCCTCAACATCCTCTGGCTCGTAGCTAATCGATGTGTCCCCATCGGTGTCCTCTGCTTCAAGTGTTGTGTCTATGTGACAAAAGAGATGACAGATGATAATAAAAGATGTTTTTCACTTCATCAGTGTTATGTCTATGTTAATCAGTGATTCCCTCACTGCACTTGCTATGACTACATCTCCCATGATGCAACACTTTGGTTATTTGTTGTTAGTGTATGGATGTATGCTTGTGTTTGATTAGTATGCATGCACAGTACAGGTGTTAGTGGGTCTGCACACATCACATGCACAGTTTTCACTTACCAGGAGTTATGGATGTCTGGGATGTATCCAGGGTACCAAAGCCTGCTGCAGCTGCCCTCTCCAGGGTGGCTTCCACCATTGCCTCTGCTGGTGTAGGGTTTGCTGATGTGGATGGTCCACCTCCTGTCTGGTTTGCAGCTGCAAGGCGCTCTGCTACCCTCTCTTTTGCCCTGGAGCGTAGGTCATACCATCTTTTATTGAAGTCATCGATGGTGCTGTTTGCTACTCCCAGAGGGTTGATCCTTCTCTGCATGCTGTGCCAGATATTCTTCTTTTCACTTTCAGCCAGATGGTGGGATGCTCGTCCAAATAATTCCTTGTGATGATTACAGCATTCTTATTTAATTATATCGAGTTCCTTCTCTGCAAACTTCAGCTTGTGCAGCCTCCGTTTGGTCCCCTTGCTGGTATCCTTGCTGGTCATCTTTGCTTTCTCAGCAGTGTCTGACTATACTGCTGCATGAGTACATGTGCTTGTTTGTGATCAGGAGTTGATTTGGCCACCACTTCCTGTTTGGCGGGTCCTTCAACCCAACCAGGAAGTTTAACTTTTTTTAAATTCAATTTTAGCTTTTTGTGAGTGCTTTATTGCGATTATCACGCACACTCGCAAATTGCGCATGCAAAAACAGTGTTTATATGGGTATCGCTAGTTGCGAGCCGATTGCGACTCGCTATTAGCGATTGCCCCAAATAGTGCTGCGAGTCAATAGCGATTCGCAATTTAGTTGGCGGAGGTGTTGGTAGGTAGTGAATAGCGACTCGCTAATAGCGACTCGCTATTTTTCGCTATTAGCAAGTCGCTATTTTTGGTGGCCATACATCTGGCCCCTAGTCTTGCAAAACCGGGTCAAAGTTGAATAATATGACCAACCACGATAGAGCACGGTTCAGATTCAAGAACTTGATTGGGCCAGGTCAGTGCTTACCTTTGGACTTAGAAGAAATTTTGGGAAAAATGTTCTGAGAAGGCAAAGTTCAGCGGAGCAAGGCTGCAGGTGCTGAGGAGGGAGTGCTGTCGTCAGGGAGTCTTGGGTCAAAGTCACTGTGAAGATTTCTACATTCATACTTAGCCTTTTTTTGGGAAGTTGAAAATCTCCAGCAGGACGAAGCAGCAGCCTCTAGCCGAAGACAGTTCCAAGGGCTTAGAAACCCCTTATGCAAAGGACCGCTGAACAGGATTTGCTGCTGAAGAGGAGAATGTAGAGAGAGAAGCCACACAGTTAATCCAACCGATGAGGCAACTTGGGCGGATAAGCCAGCAGGCAGGTTCTGATATCCTCTTGGATCTCAAAGCACTGTTTGGCCCAAACGTTTTGAAGTCCTCAATTTTGGGGTTGAGGACTTACCCATGCTGGGTCCAGGTGCCGATTCAACATGGTGTGAAACTTTTGTGTCCCTTTGGCTCTGATTCCGTTCCTCTAGAATGTGAGAGAAGCTTCTAGAAAGTTTCTTTCAAGTGCATGGAATTTCCTGACTCCCGTGCCTTGGCTCTCAGTTTGCTGCAATGTGGGGTAATAGGTCATTTGTGTGAAGGCAGAGCTCAGCTTATTCAGTTGCAAGTGTGGCTGTGCTCAGGTCTGCCCCCATCCTGCCAGCAGGAGCCCATTCAGGCACACCTATTCCCTCTCTTGTGTGAGTGTCTGGGAGGAATTCAGAAAGTCTAACTGTCGACTTCACCCAGTCATGTGAACCAAGGGAGGAGCAACCACAAAAGGGCTACGGGCAGGGAATGCCATCTTCCTAAAAGTAAAACACACAAGATGATGGACGGAATGTTGCACATTGGCAAAACATTCACCCCCAGTCACAGATCTGGGTTTAATCCATCGTTATTTTGCTCACCACGCCATGTATGACATTATTCTGCATTCTGTCCATCAATTGTTGTTTTTGCATCTTCCTAAAAGTGGCATTTCAAAAATTGTATTTAAAATCCAACTTTACCATTGAATGATTTATCATTACAATTTCATAGATACCAAACATGAACTAGCTACCTGGTCTCAATCAAAAGTTAGCCCTTATTAAATGTAATTGCACAATCCAAAGACAGGCAGTCCTCATTGTAGTGAAAAAATAATTTAGGAGTTTTTCACTTCCAGGACATGTAAAGCTTAAAAGCACAGGCCCAACTTTTTAATTACAATTTGGGGTGGGTGGAGTTTGAAGAGTTGCACTATGCAGAATTCTGTGGAGCTGCATAAAAACTCTGGAATTCAGCGGAGTTCTGCTCCTCTCTAATGTAAACAAAGAATGTGGTTGGACATTCCTGTGGAGCCTGGCCTGCCTCCAGCCCTCTCACGTGTGCACTGAACCCCTGGTCTGACACTGCCTCCCCATACCTTGTAGACCTTGGCCACCTCATCCACAGGGCGCACACAGTGGGGCTGGTGCTCCTTGGACTGCACACAACCTGGGCAAACCAGCACCCGATCCTTCTCACAGAAGATCTGCAGCGGCTGCTCGTGTTTCTCACACTGAGCCTCCTCGGACAGGGAGAACCGCTTCACCCTGTATACAATGTTCCCTAACTCCCACTTGGTCCTCAGGTCTCTCTTGTACAATGCCCACCTGCAGTGGGGTAAGGGGAAGCAGCCGTCGGGGCCCTCTTGCCAGACCTCGACAAAAGAGTGGCAGGAGTTGTACCCTCATTCCACAGACACCAAGTCCTGGAGAAAAGTCCAGATAGATGCTGTAAGTGACTTCAGCTTTCAGATCTATGAAGCTGTTGGACGCCATTGTGGCAAGTACCAGTCCGCCCCTGCCTCAGAGATGGTGGCCCCCACCGGTTCCTGCTTGGTGCTCTTAAAAGCACTTCCAAACTTTGTTTATAAAGTGGAGCGTCAGGTCATAAAACATAATTCCCTTTAGGATCACTTATTCATTCACAGGTTACATACATATACACTCTCACAATCATCATACATCCCCCATAAGTCTATTACAAGCCCTGTCCCTTTGGTCTGGGGGCCCCTCTAAATACATTGACTAACCTATAAAGTGGAGCTAAAGACGTCCTGCTTTTGTGAGATGCTAATGGGAAAACAAGCACAACCTGCCTTGAAAAAAGATTTACCGTTGCTTTAAACCTCCGGCAAGACCGTATTGTACTAACCTTACAATCATTTTCACTAGGGTGGGCAACTGGGGCAAACTGTCATGCATCAGAATCAGAGTTTTTTGCTGAACTCCGTGCCTCCACCGGAGTCTGGAGTTGGCAAAACTCTGCAAACTCGGCTGGCGGAGAAGAGTTCACCTCCCACTCCTAATTACAATGCACCCTATCCTATGGGCTACCTATTGCTTACCTTAGGAGTGACTTATATGCAATAAAAGAGGAGTTTATGGCTTAGCAAGGGGTTTGTATTTCCAAGTCAAATTGGCAGTTTAAAAGTGCATCTAGGTCGGCGGGCCGAATTATTGATTCCACCGATGAAGTCGGAGGAATTTGGTAATTCCGTATTACTCTTGTAACGCATGAATGGCTACAAAATCAACCACTCAGCCGGTGGAATTAATCTGCAGTAAAGTGTTTCTAAAGAGGGCTAGAAAAGGGAGCAGTCCCTCTATGTTCAAAAAGTGCTGCAGATTCAACTTTAATCAGCAGTGTTTTTTAAACATGGAGAGGCTGCTTCCTCTTCTGGCCCTGTTTAAACTCACTGCACAGCAGTATATACATCTTGGTGCCTTTACCTACTCTGAAGCAATTACTGCAGAGTGGGTAACGGTGCCTAGGGGTATGCACTGCAGAGTGATATACAGTGGTTTCTGAAGTTTAGAAACTACTTCATACCTCTCAGAGGTGGCACCCTTACATACTCTGCAGTAATCACTGAAGAGTATGCAAGGGTGTTGAGTGTTGTTTGGCTGTGATATTTACAAAATGAATTCTAACATCCATTTTTGGACACTCGGGTGCATTTTGGGCTTAGAAAATAGCGCCAAATGCCCACCTGCCCCATTGCGGAATTCTGGGGAATCTTTTGGAATTTTAGTGCAATTATGCAGAATTCTGCTGAATCAAATTCCGCCAATTCCACCCACCCCTACATTCTGGCTGCAATGGCAGGCATGGGACATGTTTTGAGGTTCTAATTAAGTCGGTGGCACAATAAGTGCTGCAGGCCCACTAGTAGCATGTCATTTACAAGTCCTAGATATGGCATACCACTCTACAAAAATGGAGGTACGTAGGCAAATGTTTGGGAGAAGACTGCCTTTAGAATGACAGGTCTAACAATTACCAATGCTATCATTACCTCTACCTATTACAACACCCTCTACATTCAGTACCCACAAACTGATAGCTCTGAAAAGTTACCATCACTTCATCTATTTAGAGTAGAGAGTCAAGAGAATGTAGCCTGTTGTGACTTTCTTGTATTGCACAAGGTTTCCTTACTCAAAAAGAGCATGACAACATCAAATATTGAGGAAACTAAATATAATTCCAAACATTTATAGAGACAAAGAACATCAGAATGGAAAAAAACGTTTTCCATTTTAAAAAACTTCAGTGAGCGCTGGCAGTGGTTCTATGAACCACGACCTACTTCCCCCGAAGTTGCCACCTGGACTACCACAGGGAAATCAGTTACCATCTCAACTTAATAGCTGGTAATGATCAATGATTTGTGTCTGGAATTGCAGTTGAAGATCATTGGTACATACCTTACTGATTTGGAATGCCCAAAACAACACCCTTGCAATTTGCCGTTTTGTAGGTGTCTGAAACTCAATTGTCTGATTTCTGAAAAACGTTTTTGAACTGCAAAATTTTGGTAACTACGTAAGATTTTTTTTGCAGTTGCAAACCCTGTATTTTACCAAATTGGAGGGTTTGTGACTGGAAAACCCCATTGTAAATCTTGCCCTGGGCTACATAAAACTTAGGATAGGCATATCAAAAAACAGAGAGACACACAGAAATCTAGGGTAGTACAGCTTGCCTGATCCAACAAGATTTTCATACTAGGAATTTCCTCCAAACATCAAATTATACAAAATCCTATATAAATTCCTCACAGTTCCCATGAGATATGGCTGAGGTATTTGGGTCCAGGGTCATCTTGTACCCTTGGAATGCTTCCAACCCCAAGTATTTCTGATAACTAGAGGAACAGGAGAGTTCATAGTTGAGTTGCTTCCATGGATCCAAACACTATTTCTTCTCCAGAATGCCTCTAAATGTCAAACTATAGCAACATAATACACAACTCTCACTGTAAATTTCAGATGACTATTTGCTCCTGGATCAGTCCCAACCAGGAAATGGTACCATCATGTATTGCTGAATACTAAAAATACCCAGGTTAATATTTTGTGCATATATGTATATAATTTTAATGCACTGACTGATTAAACAGCATTAGATTGCACTGCTTACAGTATTTTGATGTGCAAATTATACAATTTGTTGGAACACTGACAGTGGCAATTTTCTACATTGATTGGTGTATTACACTGAATATTGAGTGATTATACAGGGTGTATTGATCAGTATTTGGACAAAATACTGAGTTTTAAATACATAGTTATAGAAATATTGGAAAAAAATAAGGTGATACAAAAAGATTGTGATGCAGAAATATTGTTGTCAAGAATATCATTTTTTTCAGGTGCCTAATATCATTGCCAAGAATATTGTTTTTGTTAATATAATTTTCAATAATATAGGTGTAAAAATATATTTTTTAATTATCTTTGTGTTTTACTTCATATATTAATTTGATGTGTTATTGTTTGTATAATTGTTAATAAATGTTTTCAATATAGATTGTAATTTTAAGTGATTTATAATTTTTACTTTAAAAGTGCAAATAGTAATTTACAGTTTTGTAGCTGGTTGTTAGATTTGTAGGGTACAGGGTGGGAAGGTAATGAAGTATAATTAATTAACAATTATTTATTCATTATTAATTAGTTAATTGATTATTGATTATGTAAATTATGCAATAATTATTTTTTTAAGTAGGCCAGGCATGTCGCTGTGGGGAGACTAGACGGCTGACTGACGCGGTTTGTGCAATGGAAACCCCCCCTAGGTATCAAATGCATATCCTGGAATGTTAGGGGGATGCACACTATGATGCGTCGCCACAAAATACACGTGTATCTAGTGAGGAGAGGGGTACAGATCGCCCTGTTGCAGGAAACTCATTTTACGCAGAAAGAAGGGGTCGCATTGCAGAAAAGACGGAGGGGGCAGGTGGTTTGCACTACGTATTTGCCCTACACCAGAGGGACATTGATCTGGGTGCGGGAGTGAGTTCCTTTTAAGAGTTCGAGACAACTGGTAGACCCGGATGGCAGAAATGTGGTGGTCTCAGGGCGGTTAGATGGCAGGGACATAGTGATAGGGAGCCTTTATGCCCCCAACGTAGATAAACCTGCATTCTTTGCACACCTCTCGACACTGGCAACCATGTTAATAGGGTCGGTGCTAATGGGGGGGAACTTTAATTGTATCACTGACATTGACTTGGACCGTTCTCACCCACCACTCCCAGATGCTCCAATACATAGACTTGCAGCGATTAGACGTGACTGGCAACAACACTGGGGTTTGACGGATACTTGGAGGGCCCACCACCCGGCAGAACAGGACTATTCCTATTACTCTTTGTTACACACACTGCATGTATGGTTGGACTCGATTCGATGTTCCCTGGACGTGCATGGTGGGGTCACACTCAGCGAATATTTGGCTAGAAAAATCTCTGATCATAATCTGCTGCTGTAGTCTTTAGATTGGCTACAGGTTAGACCTACCATACCTAGTTGGCACCTGCGACCGGAGGCATTGGAAGACCCAGTGTTTCGAGCCACAACAGGTTCCGTTATTGATGATTCTTTTTTAGATAATGCAGGGACAGCGACGAGTCCACTTATTGAATGGGATGCTTTTAAAACTGTCGTTAGGGGACGTTGCATTGGAGAAGTGGTCAGAGTGCGAAGGGTGCTGCTGCAGGACGTGCAAAATGCAGAGTGTAGACTCAGGGACTTGGAGAAAGAGAGGCCGGAGCGCATAGATAGGCAGGCTGATCTTCTCACAGCTTGTGAAGACCTAGCGACGCAAGTAGAAAAGCTGCGCTGTTACGATTATAAGGCATATATTACCCGGGCCCATGTGGAACGGGATAAGTCTGGGGCACTGTTAGCCTGGTTGGCCAACCCAGCATGTAGAGGGGGGACGATCCTGGAGCTGAGGGGGCAGGGGGATGAGGTATTCAATGGTCAACAAGACATCAACGCTCAATTTTTGGAATACCACGCTTTCCTTCTACCAGAGCAGACTTGACCCTGGGGCTGACGACGAGATGGGTTTCTTGGCTGATGTGGAGCTTCCCACGGTTGATGCAGGGGCATCCGAGGACCTAGGCAGAGAAGTGAGATAGGGGAAGTACGTAGTGCCATCAAGCATAAGGCTAGGAATAAGACCCCGGGGACGGATGAGCTCCCGGTGGAGTTTTACTCTGCGTACATAGATCTCTTGGCCCCACGACTAGTGGCATTATACAACAGGGCGAAGCAGGAGGGCTGTCTTCCTGCTTCAACGAGGGAAGCAGTAATCGTCCCACTTTTAAACCCTGGCACACTGGCTGGAGACCGGACTGCGTATCGACCCCTCGCCATGCTTAACTTAGACTACAAAATATTAAGTCGTATATTGGCCAGTCGGCTGTTAGCTCACATGCCGATGCTTATCCACGTGGATCAGGCAGGTTTTATCTCAGCCAGGAACACGGCGATAAATGTACGTAGGTTCCTGCGCATACTGGGGGCGGACACTTACTGCAAGGAGGAAGCATGCATTTTTACGGTCGACATCGAGAAGGGTTTTGACAGCCTGGAATGGCCGTATCTTTTTAGGGTTCTGAGAGCATTTGACCTGGGGGAACGCTTTGTTGAATGTACGGCGATCATGTATAAAAATTCCACTGCAAGAGTTCGGACAGGGGTTGATTTTGGAGGCCTGCATGGTGGGCAGGGATACGAGACAGGGCTGCCCGCTGTCACCCCTGTTGTTCGCGCTGGCGATGGAACCCATGGCAGTGCACGCCAAGTCAGGCCGCTATTATCAGGGGCTGGAGGTGGAGGGACAGCTACAGCACATAGCGTTGTATGTGGATGACCTCCTACTGTTCCTGGTCAACTCGGAGGAGGCCTACGGGGAGCCAAGGAACTGCTGGGTGTCCTGAGGAGAGTTGCGGGGCTCAGAGTGAACTTGGCTAAATCGTGTCTTTTTCCTGCATGCTCGGGCAGAGACAGATCACCGGAAGCAGAGGGCGTGCCTTGGGAAACCAGATGCTTACCCTATCTGGGTACTCGGATACATCATGACCCTGTAGATCTTTTGGAGGATAACATAGGCCACGCCGTGCGCAGCACCAAAAGCAACTTTGAGTTCTGGAGGACCCTTCCATCGTCTGTGGCGGGCAGGGTGGCATTAGTGAAAATAATTACGTTACCTAGGCTTCTCTATTTCTTCGGGACGCTCCCAATCTGGATCCCACCTAAGATATTTGCTCAACTCAATACAATGCTCACGGGGTTCTTGTGGGGTACCGGGAGGCGGAGAGTGGCCCTCACCAATATGATGGGACCCAGAGAGGAGGATGGTTTTGCAGTGCCGGATTTCGAGGCCTATTATCATGCAGCACAGCTACAGTGGTACAAGAAATGGATGGCAGGATGGCTCAAAAATATAGAAGACCTTGGCGGTCCAGACCCGAGCCTGAGCCTTCTATCATGGGTGCTACTGCGTCTGCCCCTGGGGGACGGGGTGGTCCCCCTGGACCTGCAAACGGTGCACCTGTGTAGGAATCGATTGGCTAGGTGAACGCAGGTACGGACCCCATATGCGCATGAGATCCCGCTGGTCGTTTGTGAGGCACTACCCCATGGAGGAGATTGGAGCAGGTTGCGCTTATGGAGAGAGGTTAGGATCTCCACTGTAGAGGATTTATTTGAAGACAATACCTTGCTCCCTTTCAATGATCTTCTGGAGCTCCACGACCTCCCACGAGGTGATTTTCTTCTGCATGCTGCTCTGACGGCAGCTATCCGAAAGCACTGGCGGGAGGGGATGGCTAAACCGCAGACCTCCCTGGCCTGTCAATATGTAATGATGGCGGCTGGCACCTTCAAAGCGGTCACTTGCCTCTACAGGTGTATCCCACAGGGAATGTGTCGACCCCTAACGACACTACGTCTCAAATGGGAGGAGGACCTGGGTGAGGTCATTGATGAAAAACCCTGGGGAGAACTCATGGAAAGGGACTGGAAGAGCACTAGGAATGCGCGAGTCAGTAATGATTGTAAGTGAATTGCCAAACACCCCAGTTATAAAAACATTTAATGCAAGATGTAGTGACAGGTATATGTGAAAAGAATTAAATCCAAATGGTCGCACACTGCTGACCTACCTGCGTGTTACCCCAAAGAACTGTGGTCCCTGTAGTCAGCGTCGGCGGATACACCTATGCTCGTGTCGTGAGTGCAAGTGTGAATATCGTTAGCCATCCCTGGACACGTGTTTCGAGGTAGTTGCCTCTCGTCAGCAGGGAGTAGGAAAGAGTGTAGGGTTGCTGTGTAGGCTGCTAAAATCATTATCAGGTAAAGTACCTCTCATAGCAACGCAGGTGCGTAACCTGAGCCCGTCGACTCCCCGGCTCAAAGAGCCACTAAATAACTAAATCCAAATGGTCGCACACTGCTGACCTACCTGCGTGTTACCCCAAAGAACTGTGGTCCCTGTAGTCAGCGTCGGCGGATACACCTATGCTCGTGTCGTGAGTGCAAGTGTGAATATCGTTAGCCATCCCTGGACACGTGTTTCGAGGTAGTTGCCTCTCGTCAGCAGGGAGTAGGAAAGAGTGTAGGGTTGCTGTGTAGGCTGCTAAAATCATTATCAGGTAAAGTACCTCTCGTAGCAACGCAGGTGCGTAACCTGAGCCCGTCGACTCCCCGGCTCAAAGAGCCACTAAATAACTAAATCCAAATGGTTGCACACTGCTGACCTACCTGCGTGTTACCCCAAAGAACTGTGGTCCCTGTAGTCAGCGTCGGCGGATACACCTATGCTCGTGTCGTGAGTGCAAGTGTGAATATCGTTAGCCATCCCTGGACACGTGTTTCGAGGTAGTTGCCTCTCGTCAGCAGGGAGTAGGAAAGAGTGTAGGGTTGCTGTGTAGGCTGCTAAAATCATTATCAGGTAAAGTACCTCTCGTAGCAACGCAGGTGCGTAACCTGAGCCCGTCGACTCCCCGGCTCAAAGAGCCACTAAATAACTAAATCCAAATGGTCGCACACTGCTGACCTACCTGCGTGTTACCCCAAAGAACTGTGGTCCCTGTAGTCAGCGTCGGCGGATACACCTATGCTCATGTCGTGAGTGCAAGTGTGAATATAGTTAGCCATCCCTGGACACGTGTTTCGAGGTAGTTGCCTCTCGTCAGCAGGGAGTAGGAAAGAGTGTAGGGTTGCTGTGTAGGCTGCTAAAATCATTATCAGGTAAAGTACCTCTCGTAGCAACGCAGGTGCGTAACCTGAGCCTGTCGACTCCCCGGCTCAAAGAGCCACTAAATAACTAAATCCAAATGGTCGCACACTGCTGACCTACCTGCGTGTTACCCCAAAGAACTGTGGTCCCTGTAGTCAGCGTCGGCGGATACACCTATGCTCGTGTCGTGAGTGCAAGTGTGAATATCGTTAGCCATCCCTGGACACGTGTTTCGAGGTAGTTGCCTCTCGTCAGCAGGGAGTAGGAAAGAGTGTAGGGTTGCTGTGTAGGCTGCTAAAATCATTATCAGGTAAAGTACCTCTCGTAGCAACGCAGGTGCGTAACCTGAGCCCGTCGACTCCCCGGCTCAAAGAGCCACTAAATAACTAAATCCAAATGGTCGCACACTGCTGACCTACCTGCGTGTTACCCCAAAGAACTGTGGTCCCTGTAGTCAACGTCGGCGGATACACCTATGCTGGTGTCGTGAGTGCAAGTGTGAATATCGTTAGCCATCCCTGGACACGTGTTTCGAGGTAGTTGCCTCTCGTCAGCAGGGAGTAGGAAAGAGTGTAGGGTTGCTGTGTAGGCTGCTAAAATCATTATCAGGTAAAGTACCTCTCGTAGCAACGCAGGTGCGTAACCTGAGCCCGTCGACTCCCCGGCTCAAAGAGCCACTAAATAACTAAATCCAAATGGTCGCACACTGCTGACCTACCTCCGTGTTACCCCAAAGAACTGTGGTCCCTGTAGTCAGCGTCGGCGGATACACCTATGCTCGTGTCGTGAGTGCAAGTGTGAATATCGTTAGCCATCCCTGGACACGTGTTTCGAGGTAGTTGCCTCTCGTCAGCAGGGAGTAGGAAAGAGTGTAGGGTTGCTGTGTAGGCTGCTAAAATCATTATCAGGTAAAGTACCTCTCGTAGCAACGCAGGTGCGTAACCTGAGCCCGTCGACTCCCCGGCTCAAAGAGCCACTAAATAACTAAATCCAAATGATCGCACACTGCTGACCTACCTGCGTGTTACCCCAAAGAACTGTGGTCCCTGTAGTCAGCGTCGGCGGAAACACCTATGCTCGTGTCGTGAGTGCAAGTGTGAATATCGTTAGCCATCCCTGGACACGTGTTTCGAGGTAGTTGCCTCTCGTCAGCAGGGAGTAGGAAAGAGTGTAGGGTTGCTGTGTAGGCTGCTAAAATCATTATCAGGTAAAGTACCTCTCGTACCAACGCAGGTGCGTAACCTGAGCCCGTCGACTCCCCGGCTCAAAGAGCCACTAAATAACTAAATCCAAATGGTCGCACACTGCTGACCTACCTGCGTGTTACCCCAAAGAACTGTGGTCCTTGTAGTCAGCGTCGGCGGATACACCTATGCTCGTGTCGTGAGTGCAAGTGTGAATATCGTTAGCCATCCCTGGACACGTGTTTCGAGGTAGTTGCCTCTCGTCAGCAGGGAGTAGGAAAGAGTGTAGGGTTGCTGTGTAGGCTGCTAAAATCATTATCAGGTAAAGTGCCTCTCGTAGCAACGCAGGTGCGTAACCTGAGCCCGTCGACTCCCCGGCTCAAAGAGCCACTAAATAACTAAATCCAAATGGTCGCACACTGCTGACCTACCTGCGTGTTACCCCAAAGAACTGTGGTCCCTGTAGTCAGCGTCGGCGGATACACCTATGCTCGTGTCGTGAGTGCAAGTGTGAATATCGTTAGCCATCCCTGGACACGTGTTTCGAGGTAGTTGCCTCTCGTCAGCAGGGAGTAGGAAAGAGTGTAGGGTTGCTGTGTACGCTGCTAAAATCATTATCAGGTAAAGTGCCTCTTGTAGCAACGCAGGTGCGTAACCTGAGCCCGTCGACTCCCCGGCTCAAAGAGCCACTAAATAACTAAATCCAAATGGTCGCACACTGCTAACCTACCTGCGTGTTACCCCAAAGAACTGTGGTCCCTGTAGTCAGCGTCGGCGGATACACCTATGCTCGTGTCGTGAGTGCAAGTGTGAATATCGTTAGCCATCCCTGGACACGTGTTTCGAGGTAGTTGCCTCTCGTCAGCAGGGAGTAGGAAAGAGTGTAGGGTTGCTGTGTAGGCTGCTAAAATCATTATCAGGTAAAGTACCTCTCGTAGCAACGCAGGTGCGTAACCTGAGCCCGTCGACTCCCCGGCTCAAAGAGCCACTAAATAACTAAATCCAAATGGTCGCACACTGCTGACCTACCTGCGTGTTACCCCAAAGAACTGTGGTCCCTGTAGTCAGCGTCGGCGGATACACCTATGCTCGTGTCGTGAGTGCAAGTGTGAATATCGTTAGCCATCCCTGGACACGTGTTTCGAGGTAGTTGCCTCTCGTCAGCAGGGAGTAGGAAAGAGTGTAGGGTTGCTGTGTAGGCTGCTAAAATCATTATCAGGTAAAGTACCTCTCGTAGCAACGCAGGTGCGTAACCTGAGCCCGTCGACTCCCCGGCTCAAAGAGCCACTAAATAACTAAATCCAAATGGTCGCACACTGCTGACCTACCTCCGTGTTACCCCAAAGAACTGTGGTCCCTGTAGTCAGCGTCGGCGGATACACCTATGCTCGTGTCGTGAGTGCAAGTGTGAATATCGTTAGCCATCCCTGGACACGTGTTTCGAGGTAGTTGCCTCTCGTCAGCAGGGAGTAGGAAAGAGTGTAGGGTTGCTGTGTAGGCTGCTAAAATCATTATCAGGTAAAGTACCTCTCGTAGCAACGCAGGTGCGTAACCTGAGCCCGTCGACTCCCCGGCTCAAAGAGCCACTAAATAACTAAATCCAAATGATCGCACACTGCTGACCTACCTGCGTGTTACCCCAAAGAACTGTGGTCCCTGTAGTCAGCGTCGGCGGAAACACCTATGCTCGTGTCGTGAGTGCAAGTGTGAATATCGTTAGCCATCCCTGGACACGTGTTTCGAGGTAGTTGCCTCTCGTCAGCAGGGAGTAGGAAAGAGTGTAGGGTTGCTGTGTAGGCTGCTAAAATCATTATCAGGTAAAGTACCTCTCGTACCAACGCAGGTGCGTAACCTGAGCCCGTCGACTCCCCGGCTCAAAGAGCCACTAAATAACTAAATCCAAATGGTCGCACACTGCTGACCTACCTGCGTGTTACCCCAAAGAACTGTGGTCCTTGTAGTCAGCGTCGGCGGATACACCTATGCTCGTGTCGTGAGTGCAAGTGTGAATATCGTTAGCCATCCCTGGACACGTGTTTCGAGGTAGTTGCCTCTCGTCAGCAGGGAGTAGGAAAGAGTGTAGGGTTGCTGTGTAGGCTGCTAAAATCATTATCAGGTAAAGTACCTCTCGTAGCAACGCAGGTGCGTAACCTGAGCCCGTCGACTCCCCGGCTCAAAGAGCCACTAAATAACTAAATCCAAATGGTCGCACACTGCTGACCTACCTGCGTGTTACCCCAAAGAACTGTGGTCCCTGTAGTCAGTGTCGGCGGATACACCTATGCTCGTGTCGTGAGTGCAAGTGTGAATATCGTTAGCCATCCCTGGACACGTGTTTCGAGGTAGTTGCCTCTCGTCAGCAGGGAGTAGGAAAGAGTGTAGGGTTGCTGTGTAGGCTGCTAAAATCATTGTCAGGTAAAGTACCTCTCGTAGCAACGCAGGTGCGTAACCTGAGCCCGTCGACTCCCCGGCTCAAAGAGCCACTAAATAACTAAATCCAAATGGTCGCACACTGCTGACCTACCTGCGTGTTACCCCAAAGAACTGTGGTCCCTGTAGTCAGCGTCGGCGGATACACCTATGCTCTTGTCGTGAGTGCAAGTGTGAATATAGTTAGCCATCCCTGGACACGTGTTTCGAGGTAGTTGCCTCTCGTCAGCAGGGAGTAGGAAAGAGTGTAGGGTTGCTGTGTAGGCTGCTAAAATCATTATCAGGTAAAGTACCTCTCGTAGCAACGCAGGTGCGTAACCTGAGCCCGTCGACTCCCCGGCTCAAAGAGCCACTAAATAACGAAATCCAAATGGTCGCACACTGCTGACCTACCTGCGTGTTACCCCAAAGAACTGTGGTCCCTGTAGTCAGCGTCGGCGGATACACCTATGCTCGTGTCGTTTGTGCAAGTGTGAATATCGTTAGCCATCCCTGGACACGTGTTTCGAGGTAGTTGCCTCTCGTCAGCAGGGAGTAGGAAAGAGTGTAGGGTTGCTGTGTAGGCTGCTAAAATCATTATCAGGTAAAGTACCTCTCGTAGCGACGCAGGTGCGTAACCTGAGCCCGTCGACTCCCCGGCTCAAAGAGCCACTAAATAACTAAATCCAAATGGTCGCACACTGCTGACCTACCTGCGTGTTACCCCAAAGAACTGTGGTCCCTGTAGTCAGCGTCGGCGGATACACCTATGCTCGTGTCGTGAGTGCAAGTGTGAATATCGTTAGCCATCCCTGGACACGTGTTTCGAGGTAGTTGCCTCTCGTCAGCAGGGAGTAGGAAAGAGTGTAGGGTTGCTGTGTAGGCTGCTAAAATCATTATCAGGTAAAGTACCTCTCGTAGCAACGCAGGTGCGTAACCTGAGCCCGTCGACTCCCCGGCTCAAAGAGCCACTAAATAACTAAATCCAAATGGTCGCACACTGCTGACCTACCTCCGTGTTACCCCAAGAACTGTGGTCCCTGTAGTCAGCGTCGGCGGATACACCTATGCTCGTGTCGTGAGTGCAAGTGTGAATATCGTTAGCCATCCCTGGACACGTGTTTCGAGGTAGTTGCCTCTCGTCAGCAGGGAGTAGGAAAGAGTGTAGGGTTGCTGTGTAGGCTGCTAAAATCATTATCAGGTAAAGTACCTCTCGTACCAACGCAGGTGCGTAACCTGAGCCCGTCGACTCCCCGGCTCAAAGAGCCACTAAATAACTAAATCCAAATGGTCGCACACTGCTGACCTACCTGCGTGTTACCCCAAAGAACTGTGGTCCCTGTAGTCAGCGTCGGCGGATACACCTATGCTCGTGTCGTGAGTACAAGTGTGAATATCGTTAGCCATCCCTGGACACGTGTTTCGAGGTAGTTGCCTCTCGTCAGCAGGGAGTAGGAAAGAGTGTAGGGTTGCTGTGTAGGCTGCTAAAATCATTATCAGGTAAAGTACCTCTCGTAGCAACGCAGGTGCGTAACCTGAGCCCGTCGACTCCCCGGCTCAAAGAGCCACTAAATAACTAAATCCA
This sequence comes from Triturus cristatus, assembly GCF_964204655.1. Lineage (NCBI taxonomy): Eukaryota > Metazoa > Chordata > Amphibia > Caudata > Salamandridae > Triturus > Triturus cristatus. The sequence continues at coordinate 857,379,004 of NC_140581.1, read as the reverse complement.
AATGGTCGCACACTGCTGACCTACCTGCGTGTTACCCCAAAGAACTGTGGTCCCTGTAGTCAGCGTCGGCGGATACACCTATGCTCGTGTCGTGAGTGCAAGTGTGAATATCGTTAGCCATCCCTGGACACGTGTTTCGAGGTAGTTGCCTCTCATCAGCAGGGAGTAGGAAAGAGTGTAGGGTTGCTGTGTAGGCTGCTAAAATCATTATCAGGTAAAGTACCTCTCGTAGCAACGCAGGTGCGTAACCTGAGCCCGTCGACTCCCCGGCTCAAAGAGCCACTAAATAACTAAATCCAAATGGTCGCACACTGCTGACCTACCTGCGTGTTACCCCAAAGAACTGTGGTCCCTGTAGTCAGGGTCGGCGGATACACCTATGCTCGTGTCGTGAGTGCAAGTGTGAATATCGTTAGCCATCCCTGGACACGTGTTTCGAGGTAGTTGCCTCTCGTCAGCAGGGAGTAGGAAAGAGTGTAGGGTTGCTGTGTAGGCTGCTAAAATCATTATCAGGTAAAGTACCTCTCGTACCAACGCAGGTGCGTAACCTGAGCCCGTCGACTCCCCGGCTCAAAGAGCCACTAAATAACTAAATCCAAATGGTCTCACACTGCTGACCTACCTGCGTGTTACCCCAAAGAACTGTGGTCCCTGTAGTCAGCGTCGGCGGATACACCTATGCTCGTGTCGTGAGTGCAAGTGTGAATATCGTTAGCCATCCCTGGACACGTGTTTCGAGGTAGTTGCCTCTCGTCAGCAGGGAGTAGGAAAGAGTGTAGGGTTGCTGTGTAGGCTGCTAAAATCATTATCAGGTAAAGTACCTCTCGTAGCAACGCAGGTGCGTAACCTGAACCCGTCGACTCCCCGGCTCAAAGAGCCACTAAATAACTAAATCCAAATGGTCGCACACTGCTGACCTACCTGCGTGTTACCCCAAAGAACTGTGGTCCCTGTAGTCAGCGTCGGCGGATACACCTATGCTCGTGTCGTGAGTGCAAGTGTGAATATCGTTAGCCATCCCTGGACACGTGTTTCGAGGTAGTTGCCTCTCATCAGCAGGGAGTAGGAAAGAGTGTAGGGTTGCTGTGTAGGCTGCTAAAATCATTATCAGGTAAAGTACATCTCGTAGCAATGCAGGTGCGTAACCTGAGCCCGTCGACTCCCCGGCTCAAAGAGCCACTAAATAACTAAATCCAAATGGTCGCACACTGCTGACCTACCTGCGTGTTACCCCAAAGAACTGTGGTCCCTGTAGTCAGCGTCGGCGGATACACCTATGCTCATGTCGTGAGTGCACGTGTGAATATCGTTAGCCATCCCTGGACACGTGTTTCGAGGTAGTTGCCTCTCGTCAGCAGGGAGTAGGAAAGAGTGTAGGGTTGCTGTGTAGGCTGCTAAAATCATTATCAGGTAAAGTACCTCTCGTAGCAACGCAGGTGCGTAACCTGAGCCCGTCGACTCCCCGGCTCAAAGAGCCACTAAATAACTAAATCCAAATGGTCGCACACTGCTGACCTACCTGCGTGTTACCCCAAAGAACTGTGGTCCCTGTAGTCAGCGTCGGCGGATACACCTATGCTCGTGTCGTGAGTGCAAGTGTGAATATCGTTAGCCATCCCTGGACACATGTTTCGAGGTAGTTGCCTCTCGTCAGCAGGGAGTAGGAAAGAGTGTAGGGTTGCTGTGTAGGCTGCTAAAATCATTATCAGGTAAAGTACCTCTCGTAGCAACGCAGGTGCGTAACCTGAGGCCGTCGACTCCCCGGCTCAAAGAGCCACTAAATAACTAAATCCAAATGGTCGCACACTGCTGACCTACCTGCGTGTTACCCCAAAGAACTGTGGTGCCTGTAGTCAGCGTCGGCGGATACACCTATGCTCGTGTCGTGAGTGCAAGTGTGAATATCGTTAGCCATCCCTGGACACGTGTTTCGAGGTAGTTGCCTCTCGTCAGCAGGGAGTAGGAAAGAGTGTAGGGTTGCTGTGTAGGCTGCTAAAATCATTATCAGATAAAGTACCTCTCGTAGCAACACAGGTGCGTAAGCTGAGCCCGTCGACTCCCCGGCTCAAAGAGCCACTAAATAACTAAATCCAAATGGTCGCACACTGCGGACCTACCTGCGTGTTACCCCAAAGAACTGTGGTCCCTGTAGTCAGCGTCGGCGGATACACCTATGCTCGTGTCGTGAGTGCAAGTGTGAATATCGTTAGCCATCCCTGGACACGTGTTTCGAGGTAGTTGCCTCTCATCAGCAGGGAGTAGGAAGGAGTGTAGGGTTGCTGTGTAGGCTGCTAAAATCATTATCAGGTAAAGGACCTCTCGTAGCAACGCAGGTGCGTAACCTGAGCCCGTCGACTCCCCGGCTCAAAGAGCCACTAAATAACTAAATCCAAATGGTCGCACACTGCTGACCTACCTGCGTGTTACCCCAAAGAACTGTGGTCCCTGTAGTCAGCGTCGGCGGATACACCTATGCTCGTGTCGTGAGTGCAAGTGTGAATATCGTTAGCCATCCCTGGACACGTGTTTCGAGGTAGTTGCCTCTCGTCAGCAGGGAGTAGGAAAGAGTGTAGGGTTGCTGTGTAGGCTGCTAAAATCATTATCAGGTAAAGTACCTCTCGTAGCAACGAAGGTGCGTAACCTGAGCCCGTCGAATCCCCGGCTCAAAGAGCCACTAAATAACAAAATCCAAATGGTCGCACACTGCTGACCTACCTGCGTGTTACCCCAAAGAACTGTGGTCCCTGTAGTCAGCGTCGGCGGATACACCTATGCTCGTGTCGTGAGTGCAAGTGTGAATATCGTTAGCCATCCCTGGACACGTGTTTCGAGGTAGTTGCCTCTCGTCAGCAGGGAGTAGGAAAGAGTGTAGGGTTGCTGTGTAGGCTGCTAAAATCATTATCAGGTAAAGTACCTCTCGTAGCAACGCAGGTGCGTAACCTGAGCCCGTCGACTCCCCGGCTCAAAGAGCCACTAAATAACTAAATCCAAATGGTCGCATACTGCTGACCTACCTGCGTGTTACCCCAAAGAACTGTGGTCCCTGTAGTCAGCGTCGGCGGATACACCTATGCTCGTGTCGTGAGTGCAAGTGTGAATATCGTTAGCCATCCCTGGACACGTGTTTCGAGGTAGTTGCCTCTCGTCAGCAGGGAGTAGGAAAGAGTGTAGGGTTGCTGTGTAGGCTTCTAAAATCATTATCAGGTAAAGTACCTCTCGTAGCAACGCAGGTGCGTAACCTGAGCCCGTCGACTCCCCGGCTCAAAGAGCCACTAAATAACTAAATCCAAATGGTCGCACACTGCTGACCTACCTGCGTGTTACCCCAAAGAACTGTGGTCCCTGTAGTCAGCGTCGGCGGATACACCTATGCTCGTGTCGTGAGTGCAAGTGTGAATATCGTTAGCCATCCCTGGACACGTGTTTCGAGGTAGTTGCCTCTCGTCAGCAGGGAGTAGGAAAGAGTGTAGGGTTGCTGTGTAGGCTGCTAAAATCATTATTAGGTAAAGTACCTCTCGTAGCAACGCAGGTGCGTAACCTGAGCCCGTCGACTCCCCGGCTCAAAGAGCCACTAAATAACTAAATCCAAATGGTCGCACACTGCTGACCTACCTGCGTGTTACCCCAAATAACTGTGGTCCTGTAGTCAGCGTCGGCAGATACACCTATGCTCGTGTCGTGAGTGCAAGTGTGAATATCGTTAGCCATCCCTGGACACGTGTTTCGAGGTAGTTGCCTCTCGTCAGCAGGGAGTAGGAAAGAGTGTAGGGTTGCTGTGTAGGCTGCTAAAATCATTATCAGGTAAAGTACCTCTAGTAGCAACGCAGGTGCGTAACCTGAGCCCGTCGACTCCCCGGCTCAAAGAGCCACTAAATAACTAAATCCAAATGGTCGCACACTGCTGACCTACCTGCGTGTTACCCCAAAGAACTGTGGTCCCTGTAGTCAGCGTCGGTGGATACACCTATGCTCGTGTCGTGAGTGCAAGTGTGAATATCGTTAGCCATCCCTGGACACGTGTTTCGAGGTAGTTGCCTCTCGTCAGCAGGGAGTAGGAAAGAGAGTAGAGTTGCTGTGTAGGCTGCTAAAATCATTATCAGGTAAAGTACCTCTCGTAGCAACGCAGGTGCGTAACCTGAGCCCGTCGACTCCCCGGCTCAAAGAGCCACTAAATAACTAAATCCAAATGGTCGCACACTGCTGACCTACCTGCGTGTTACCCCAAAGAACTGTGGTCCCTGTAGTCAGCGTCGGCGGATACACCTATGCTCGTGTCGTGAGTGCAAGTGTGAATATCGTTAGCCATCCCTGGACACGTGTTTCGAGGTAGTTGCCTCTCGTCAGCAGGGAGTAGGAAAGAGTGTAGGGTTGCTGTGTAGGCTGCTAAAATCATTATCAGGTAAAGTACCTCTCGTAGCAATGCAGGTGCGTAACCTGAGCCCGTCGACTCCCCGGCTCAAAGAGCCACTAAATAACTAAATCCAAATGGTCGCACACTGCTGACCTACCTGCGTGTTACCCCAAAGAACTGTGGTCCCTGTAGTCAGCGTCGGCGGATACACCTATGCTCGTGTCGTCAGTGCAAGTGTGAATATCGTTAGCCATCCCTGGACACGTGTTTCGAGGTAGTTGCCTCTCATCAGCAGGGAGTAGGAAAGAGTGTAGGGTTGCTGTGTAGGCTGCTAAAATCATTATCAGGTAAAGTACCTCTCGTAGCAACGCAGGTGCGTAACCTGAGCCCGTCGACTCCCCGGCTCAAAGAGCCACTAAATAACTAAATCCAAATGGTCGCACACTGCTGACCTACCTGCGTGTTACCCCAAAGAACTGTGGTCCCTGTAGTCAGCGTCGGCGGATACACCTATGCTCGTGTCGTGAGTGCAAGTGTGAATATCGTTAGCCATCCCTGGACACGTGTTTCGAGGTAGTTGCCTCTCGTCAGCAGGGAGTAGGAAAGAGTGTAGGGTTGCTGTGTAGGCTGCTAAAATCATTATCAGGTAAAGTACCTCTCGTAGCAACGCAGGTGCGTAACCTGAGCCCGTCGACTCCCCGGCTCAAAGAGCCACTAAATAACTAAATCCAAATGGTCGCACACTGCTGACCTACCTCCGTGTTACCCCAAAGAACTGTGGTCCCTGTAGTCAGCGTCGGCGGATACACCTATGCTCGTGTCGTGAGTGCAAGTGTGAATATCGTTAGCCATCCCTGGACACGTGTTTCGAGGTAGTTGCCTCTCGTCAGCAGGGAGTAGGAAAGAGTGTAGGGTTGCTGTGTAGGCTGCTAAAATCATTATCAGGTAAAGTACCTCTCGTAGCAACGCAGGTGCGTAACCTGAGCCCGTCGACTCCCCGGCTCAAAGAGCCACTAAATAACTAAATCCAAATGATCGCACACTGCTGACCTACCTGCGTGTTACCCCAAAGAACTGTGGTCCCTGTAGTCAGCGTCGGCGGAAACACCTATGCTCGTGTCGTGAGTGCAAGTGTGAATATCGTTAGCCATCCCTGGACACGTGTTTCGAGGTAGTTGCCTCTCATCAGCAGGGAGTAGGAAAGAGTGTAGGGTTGCTGTGTAGGCTGCTAAAATCATTATCAGGTAAAGTACCTCTCGTACCAACGCAGGTGCGTAACCTGAGCCCGTCGACTCCCCGGCTCAAAGAGCCACTAAATAACTAAATCCAAATGGTCGCACACTGCTGACCTACCTGCGTGTTACCCCAAAGAACTGTGGTCCTTGTAGTCAGCGTCGGCGGATACACCTATGCTCGTGTCGTGAGTGCAAGTGTGAATATCGTTAGCCATCCCTGGACACGTGTTTCGAGGTAGTTGCCTCTCGTCAGCAGGGAGTAGGAAAGAGTGTAGGGTTGCTGTGTAGGCTGCTAAAATCATTATCAGGTAAAGTGCGTCTCGTAACAACGCAGGTGCGTAACCTGAGCCCGTCGACTCCCCGGCTCAAAGAGCCACTAAATAACTAAATCCAAATGGTCGCACACTGCTGACCTACCTGCGTGTTACCCCAAAGAACTGTGGTCCCTGTAGTCAGCGTCGGCGGATACACCTATGCTCGTGTCGTGAGTGCAAGTGTGAATATCGTTAGCCATCCCTGGACACGTGTTTCGAGGTAGTTGCCTCTCGTCAGCAGGGAGTAGGAAAGAGTGTAGGGTTGCTGTGTACGCTGCTAAAATCATTATCAGGTAAAGTGCCTCTTGTAGCAACGCAGGTGCGTAACCTGAGCCCGTCGACTCCCCGGCTCAAAGAGCCACTAAATAACTAAATCCAAATGGTCGCACACTGCTGACCTACCTGCGTGTTACCCCAAAGAACTGTGGTCCCTGTAGTCAGCGTCGGCGGATACACCTATGCTCGTGTCGTGAGTGCAAGTGTGAATATCGTTAGCCATCCCTGGACACGTGTTTCGAGGTAGTTGCCTCTCGTCAGCAGGGAGTAGGAAAGAGTGTAGGGTTGCTGTGTAGGCTGCTAAAATCATTATCAGGTAAAGTACCTCTCGTAGCAACGCAGGTGCGTAACCTGAGCCCGTCGACTCCCCGGCTCAAAGAGCCACTAAATAACTAAATCCAAATGGTCGCACACTGCTGACCTACCTGCGTGTTACCCCAAAGAACTGTGGTCCCTGTAGTCAGCGTCGGCGGATACACCTATGCTCGTGTCGTGAGTGCAAGTGTGAATATCGTTAGCCATCCCTGGACACGTGTTTCGAGGTAGTTGCCTCTCGTCAGCAGGGAGTAGGAAAGAGTGTAGGGTTGCTGTGTAGGCTGCTAAAATCATTATCAGGTAAAGTACCTCTCGTAGCAACGCAGGTGCGTAACCTGAGCCCGTCGACTCCCCGGCTCAAAGAGCAACTAAATAACTAAATCCAAATGGTCGCACACTGCTGACCTACCTCCGTGTTACCCCAAAGAACTGTGGTCCCTGTAGTCAGCGTCGGCGGATACACCTATGCTCGTGTCGTGAGTGCAAGTGTGAATATCGTTAGCCATCCCTGGACACGTGTTTCGAGGTAGTTGCCTCTCGTCAGCAGGGAGTAGGAAAGAGTGTAGGGTTGCTGTGTAGGCTGCTAAAATCATTATCAGGTAAAGTACCTCTCGTAGCAACGCAGGTGCGTAACCTGAGCCCGTCGACTCCCCGGCTCAAAGAGCCACTAAATAACTAAATCCAAATGATCGCACACTGCTGACCTACCTGCGTGTTACCCCAAAGAACTGTGGTCCCTGTAGTCAGCGTCGGCGGAAACACCTATGCTCGTGTCGTGAGTGCAAGTGTGAATATCGTTAGCCATCCCTGGACACGTGTTTCGAGGTAATTGCCTCTCGTCAGCAGGGAGTAGGAAAGAGTGTAGGGTTGCTGTGTAGGCTGCTAAAATCATTATCAGGTAAAGTACCTCTCGTACCAACGCAGGTGCGTAACCTGAGCCCGTCGACTCCCCGGCTCAAAGAGCCACTAAATAACTAAATCCAAATGGTCGCACACTGCTGACCTACCTGCGTGTTACCCCAAAGAACTGTGGTCCTTGTAGTCAGCGTCGGCGGATACACCTATGCTCGTGTCGTGAGTGCAAGTGTGAATATCGTTAGCCATCCCTGGACACGTGTTTCGAGGTAGTTGCCTCTCGTCAGCAGGGAGTAGGAAAGAGTGTAGGGTTGCTGTGTAGGCTGCTAAAATCATTATCAGGTAAAGTACCTCTCGTAGCAACGCAGGTGCGTAACCTGAGCCCGTCGACTCCCCGGCTCAAAGAGCCACTAAATAACTAAATCCAAATGGTCGCACACTGCTGACCTACCTGCGTGTTACCCCAAAGAACTGTGGTCCCTGTAGTCAGTGTCGGCGGATACACCTATGCTCGTGTCGTGAGTGCAAGTGTGAATATCGTTAGCCATCCCTGGACACGTGTTTCGAGGTAGTTGCCTCTCGTCAGCAGGGAGTAGGAAAGAGTGTAGGGTTGCTGTGTAGGCTGCTAAAATCATTGTCAGGTAAAGTACCTCTCGTAGCAACGCAGGTGCGTAACCTGAGCCCGTCGACTCCCTGGCTCAAAGAGCCACTAAATAACTAAATCCAAATGGTCGCACACTGCTGACCTACCTGCGTGTTACCCCAAAGAACTGTGGTCCCTGTAGTCAGCGTCGGCGGATACACCTATGCTCTTGTCGTGAGTGCAAGTGTGAATATAGTTAGCCATCCCTGGACACGTGTTTCGAGGTAGTTGCCTCTCGTCAGCAGGGAGTAGGAAAGAGTGTAGGGTTGCTGTGTAGGCTGCTAAAATCATTATCAGGTAAAGTACCTCTCGTAGCAACGCAGGTGCGTAACCTGAGCCCGTCGACTCCCCGGCTCAAAGAGCCACTAAATAACGAAATCCAAATGGTCGCACACTGCTGACCTACCTGCGTGTTACCCCAAAGAACTGTGGTCCCTGTAGTCAGCGTCGGCGGATACACCTATGCTCGTGTCGTGAGTGCAAGTGTGAATATCGTTAGCCATCCCTGGACACGTGTTTCGAGGTAGTTGCCTCTCGTCAGCAGGGAGTAGGAAAGAGTGTAGGGTTGCTGTGTAGGCTGCTAAAATCATTATCAGGTAAAGTACCTCTCGTAGCAACGCAGGTGCGTAACCTGAGCCCGTCGACTCCCCGGCTCAAAGAGCCACTAAATAACTAAATCCAAATGGTCGCACACTGCTGACCTACCTCCGTGTTACCCCAAAGAACTGTGGTCCCTGTAGTCAGCGTCGGCGGATACACCTATGCTCGTGTCGTGAGTGCAAGTGTGAATATCGTTAGCCATCCCTGGACACGTGTTTCGAGGTAGTTGCCTCTCGTCAGCAGGGAGTAGGAAAGAGTGTAGGGTTGCTGTGTAGGCTGCTAAAATCATTATCAGGTAAAGTACCTCTCGTAGCAACGCAGGTGCGTAACCTGAGCCCGTCGACTCCCCGGCTCAAAGAGCCACTAAATAACTAAATCCAAATGATCGCACACTGCTGACCTACCTGCGTGTTACCCCAAAGAACTGTGGTCCCTGTAGTCAGCGTCGGCGGAAACACCTATGCTCGTGTCGTGAGTGCAAGTGTGAATATCGTTAGCCATCCCTGGACACGTGTTTCGAGGTAGTTGCCTCTCATCAGCAGGGAGTAGGAAAGAGTGTAGGGTTGCTGTGTAGGCTGCTAAAATCATTATCAGGTAAAGTACCTCTCGTACCAACGCAGGTGCGTAACCTGAGCCCGTCGACTCCCCGGCTCAAAGAGCCACTAAATAACTAAATCCAAATGGTCGCACACTGCTGACCTACCTGCGTGTTACCCCAAAGAACTGTGGTCCTTGTAGTCAGCGTCGGCGGATACACCTATGCTCGTGTCGTGAGTGCAAGTGTGAATATCGTTAGCCATCCCTGGACACGTGTTTCGAGGTAGTTGCCTCTCGTCAGCAGGGAGTAGGAAAGAGTGTAGGGTTGCTGTGTAGGCTGCTAAAATCATTATCAGGTAAAGTGCGTCTCGTAGCAACGCAGGTGCGTAACCTGAGCCCGTCGACTCCCCGGCTCAAAGAGCCACTAAATAACTAAATCCAAATGGTCGCACACTGCTGACCTACCTGCGTGTTACCCCAAAGAACTGTGGTCCCTGTAGTCAGCGTCGGCGGATACACCTATGCTCGTGTCGTGAGTGCAAGTGTGAATATCGTTAGCCATCCCTGGACACGTGTTTCGAGGTAGTTGCCTCTCGTCAGCAGGGAGTAGGAAAGAGTGTAGGGTTGCTGTGTACGCTGCTAAAATCATTATCAGGTAAAGTGCCTCTTGTAGCAACGCAGGTGCGTAACCTGAGCCCGTCGACTCCCCGGCTCAAAGAGCCACTAAATAACTAAATCCAAATGGTCGCACACTGCTGACCTACCTGCGTGTTACCCCAAAGAACTGTGGTCCCTGTAGTCAGCGTCGGCGGATACACCTATGCTCGTGTCGTGAGTGCAAGTGTGAATATCGTTAGCCATCCCTGGACACGTGTTTCGAGGTAGTTGCCTCTCGTCAGCAGGGAGTAGGAAAGAGTGTAGGGTTGCTGTGTAGGCTGCTAAAATCATTATCAGGTAAAGTACCTCTCGTAGCAACGCAGGTGCGTAACCTGAGCCCGTCGACTCCCCGGCTCAAAGAGCCACTAAATAACTAAATCCAAATGGTCGCACACTGCTGACCTACCTGCGTGTTACCCCAAAGAACTGTGGTCCCTGTAGTCAGCGTCGGCGGATACACCTATGCTCGTGTCGTGAGTGCAAGTGTGAATATCGTTAGCCATCCCTGGACACGTGTTTCGAGGTAGTTGCCTCTCGTCAGCAGGGAGTAGGAAAGAGTGTAGGGTTGCTGTGTAGGCTGCTAAAATCATTATCAGGTAAAGTACCTCTCGTAGCAACGCAGGTGCGTAACCTGAGCCCGTCGACTCCCCGGCTCAAAGAGCCACTAAATAACTAAATCCAAATGGTCGCACACTGCTGACCTACCTCCGTGTTACCCCAAAGAACTGTGGTCCCTGTAGTCAGCGTCGGCGGATACACCTATGCTCGTGTCGTGAGTGCAAGTGTGAATATCGTTAGCCATCCCTGGACACGTGTTTCGAGGTAGTTGCCTCTCGTCAGCAGGGAGTAGGAAAGAGTGTAGGGTTGCTGTGTAGGCTGCTAAAATCATTATCAGGTAAAGTACCTCTCGTAGCAACGCAGGTGCGTAACCTGAGCCCGTCGACTCCCCGGCTCAAAGAGCCACTAAATAACTAAATCCAAATGATCGCACACTGCTGACCTACCTGCGTGTTACCCCAAAGAACTGTGGTCCCTGTAGTCAGCGTCGGCGGAAACACCTATGCTCGTGTCGTGAGTGCAAGTGTGAATATCGTTAGCCATCCCTGGACACGTGTTTCGAGGTAATTGCCTCTCGTCAGCAGGGAGTAGGAAAGAGTGTAGGGTTGCTGTGTAGGCTGCTAAAATCATTATCAGGTAAAGTACCTCTCGTACCAACGCAGGTGCGTAACCTGAGCCCGTCGACTCCCCGGCTCAAAGAGCCACTAAATAACTAAATCCAAATGGTCGCACACTGCTGACCTACCTGCGTGTTACCCCAAAGAACTGTGGTCCTTGTAGTCAGCGTCGGCGGATACACCTATGCTCGTGTCGTGAGTGCAAGTGTGAATATCGTTAGCCATCCCTGGACACGTGTTTCGAGGTAGTTGCCTCTCGTCAGCAGGGAGTAGGAAAGAGTGTAGGGTTGCTGTGTAGGCTGCTAAAATCATTATCAGGTAAAGTACCTCTCGTAGCAACGCAGGTGCGTAACCTGAGCCCGTCGACTCCCCGGCTCAAAGAGCCACTAAATAACTAAATCCAAATGGTCGCACACTGCTGACCTACCTGCGTGTTACCCCAAAGAACTGTGGTCCCTGTAGTCAGTGTCGGCGGATACACCTATGCTCGTGTCGTGAGTGCAAGTGTGAATATCGTTAGCCATCCCTGGACACGTGTTTCGAGGTAGTTGCCTCTCGTCAGCAGGGAGTAGGAAAGAGTGTAGGGTTGCTGTGTAGGCTGCTAAAATCATTGTCAGGTAAAGTACCTCTCGTAGCAACGCAGGTGCGTAACCTGAGCCCGTCGACTCCCCGGCTCAAAGAGCCACTAAATAACTAAATCCAAATGGTCGCACACTGCTGACCTACCTGCGTGTTACCCCAAAGAACTGTGGTCCCTGTAGTCAGCGTCGGCGGATACACCTATGCTCTTGTCGTGAGTGCAAGTGTGAATATAGTTAGCCATCCCTGGACACGTGTTTCGAGGTAGTTGCCTCTCGTCAGCAGGGAGTAGGAAAGAGTGTAGGGTTGCTGTGTAGGCTGCTAAAATCATTATCAGGTAAAGTACCTCTCGTAGCAACGCAGGTGCGTAACCTGAGCCCGTCGACTCCCCGGCTCAAAGAGCCACTAAATAACGAAATCCAAATGGTCGCACACTGCTGACCTACCTGCGTGTTACCCCAAAGAACTGTGGTCCCTGTAGTCAGCGTCGGCGGATACACCTATGCTCGTGTCGTTTGTGCAAGTGTGAATATCGTTAGCCATCCCTGGACACGTGTTTCGAGGTAGTTGCCTCTCGTCAGCAGGGAGTAGGAAAGAGTGTAGGGTTGCTGTGTAGGCTGCTAAAATCATTATCAGGTAAAGTACCTCTCGTAGCAACGCAGGTGCGTAACCTGAGCCCGTCGACTCCCCGGCTCAAAGAGCCACTAAATAACTAAATCCAAATGGTCGCACACTGCTGACCTACCTGCGTGTTACCCCAAAGAACTGTGGTCCCTGTAGTCAGCGTCGGCGGATACACCTAGGCTCGTGTCGTGAGTGCAAGTGTGAATATCGTTAGCCATCCCTGGACACGTGTTTCGAGGTAGTTGCCTCTCGTCAGCAGGGAGTAGGAAAGAGTGTAGGGTTGCTGTGTAGGCTGCTAAAATCATTATCAGGTAAAGTACCTCTCGTAGCAACGCAGGTGCGTAACCTGAGCCCGTCGACTCCCCGGCTCAAAGAGCCACTAAATAACTAAATCCAAATGGTCGCACACTGCTGACCTACCTCCGTGTTACCCCAAAGAACTGTGGTCCCTGTAGTCAGCGTCGGCGGATACACCTATGCTCGTGTCGTGAGTGCAAGTGTGAATATCGTTAGCCATCCCTGGACACGTGTTTCGAGTCAGTTGCCTCTCGTCAGCAGGGAGTAGGAAAGAGTGTAGGGTTGCTGTGTAGGCTGCTAAAATCATTATCAGGTAAAGTACCTCTCGTACCAACGCAGGTGCGTAACCTGAGCCCGTCGACTCCCCGGCTCAAAGAGCCACTAAATAACTAAATCCAAATGGTCGCACACTGCTGACCTACCTGCGTGTTACCCCAAAGAACTGTGGTCCCTGTAGTCAGCGTCGGCGGATACACCTATGCTCGTGTCGTGAGTACAAGTGTGAATATCGTTAGCCATCCCTGGACACGTGTTTCGAGGTAGTTGCCTCTCGTCAGCAGGGAGTAGGAAAGAGTGTAGGGTTGCTGTGTAGGCTGCTAAAATCATTATCAGGTAAAGTACCTCTCGTACCAACGCAGGTGCGTAACCTGAGCCCGTCGACTCCCCGGCTCAAAGAGCCACTAAATAACTAAATCCAAATGGTCGCACACTGCTGACCTACCTGCGTGTTACCCCAAAGAACTGTGGTCCCTGTAGTCAGCGTCGGCGGATACACCTATGCTCGTGTCGTGAGTGCAAGTGTGAATATCGTTAGCCATCCCTGGACACGTGTTTCGAGGTAGTTGCCTCTCGTCAGCAGGGAGTAGGAAAGAGTGTAGGGTTGCTGTGTAGGCTGCTAAAATCATTATCAGGTAAAGTACCTCTCGTAGCAACGCAGGTGCGTAACCTGAGCCCGTCGACTCCCCGGCTCAAAGAGCCACTAAATAACTAAATCCAAATGGTCGCACACTGCTGACCTACCTGCGTGTTACCCCAAAGAACTGTGGTCCCTGTAGTCAGGGTCGGCGGATACACCTATGCTCGTGTCGTGAGTGCAAGTGTGAATATCGTTAGCCATCCCTGGACACGTGTTTCGAGGTAGTTGCCTCTCGTCAGCAGGGAGTAGGAAAGAGTGTAGGGTTGCTGTGTAGGCTGCTAAAATCATTATCAGGTAAAGTACCTCTCGTACCAACGCAGGTGCGTAACCTGAGCCCGTCGACTCCCCGGCTCAAAGAGCCACTAAATAACTAAATCCAAATGGTCTCACACTGCTGACCTACCTGCGTGTTACCCCAAAGAACTGTGGTCCCTGTAGTCAGCGTCGGCGGATACACCTATGCTCGTGTCGTGAGTGCAAGTGTGAATATCGTTAGCCATCCCTGGACACGTGTTTCGAGGTAGTTGCCTCTCGTCAGCAGGGAGTAGGAAAGAGTGTAGGGTTGCTGTGTAGGCTGCTAAAATCATTATCAGGTAAAGTACCTCTCGTAGCAACGCAGGTGCGTAACCTGAACCCGTCGACTCCCCGGCTCAAAGAGCCACTAAATAACTAAATCCAAATGGTCGCACACTGCTGACCTACCTGCGTGTTACCCCAAAGAACTGTGGTCCCTGTAGTCAGCGTCGGCGGATACACCTATGCTCGTGTCGTGAGTGCAAGTGTGAATATCGTTAGCCATCCCTGGACACGTGTTTCGAGGTAGTTGCCTCTCATCAGCAGGGAGTAGGAAAGAGTGTAGGGTTGCTGTGTAGGCTGCTAAAATCATTATCAGGTAAAGTACATCTCGTAGCAACGCAGGTGCGTAACCTGAGCCCGTCGACTCCCCGGCTCAAAGAGCCACTAAATAACTAAATCCAAATGGTCGCACACTGCTGACCTACCTGCGTGTTACCCCAAAGAACTGTGGTCCCTGTAGTCAGCGTCGGCGGATACACCTATGCTCATGTCGTGAGTGCACGTGTGAATATCGTTAGCCATCCCTGGACACGTGTTTCGAGGTAGTTGCCTCTCGTCAGCAGGGAGTAGGAAAGAGTGTAGGGTTGCTGTGTAGGCTGCTAAAATCATTATCAGGTAAAGTACCTCTCGTAGCAACGCAGGTGCGTAACCTGAGCCCGTCGACTCCCCGGCTCAAAGAGCCACTAAATAACTAAATCCAAATGGTCGCACACTGCTGACCTACCTGCGTGTTACCCCAAAGAACTGTGGTCCCTGTAGTCAGCGTCGGCGGATACACCTATGCTCGTGTCGTGAGTGCAAGTGTGAATATCGTTAGCCATCCCTGGACACGTGTTTCGAGGTAGTTGCCTCTCGCCAGCAGGGAGTAGGAAAGAGTGTAGGGTTGCTGTGTAGGCTGCTAAAATCATTATCAGGTAAAGTACCTCTCGTAGCAACGCAGGTGCGTAACCTGAGCCCGTCGACTCCCCGGCTCAAAGAGCCACTAAATAACTAAATCCAAATGGTCGCACACTGCTGACCTACCTGCGTGTTACCCCAAAGAACTGTGGTCCCTGTAGTCAGCGTCGGCGGATACACCTATGCTCGTGTCGTGAGTGCAAGTGTGAATATCGTTAGCCATCCCTGGACACGTGTTTCGAGGTAGTTGCCTCTCGTCAGCAGGGAGTAGGAAAGAGTGTAGGGTTGCTGTGTAGGCTGCTAAAATCATTATCAGGTAAAGTACCTCTCGTAGCAACGCAGGTGCGTAACCTGAGCCCGTCGACTCCCCGGCTCAAAGAGCCACTAAATAACTAAATCCAAATGGTCGCACACTGCTGACCTACCTCCGTGTTACCCCAAAGAACTGTGGTCCCTGTAGTCAGCGTCGGCGGATACACCTATGCTCGTGTCGTGAGTGCAAGTGTGAATATCGTTAGCCATCCCTGGACACGTGTTTTGAGGTAGTTGCCTCTCGTCAGCAGGGAGTAGGAAAGAGTGTAGGGTTGCTGTGTAGGCTGCTAAAATCATTATCAGGTAAAATACCTCTCGTAGCAACGCAGGTGCGTAACCTGAGCCCGTCGACTCCCCGGCTCAAAGAGCCACTAAATAACTAAATCCAAATGATCGCACACTGCTGACCTACCTGCGTGTTACCCCAAAGAACTGTGGTCCCTGTAGTCAGCGTCGGCGGATACACCTATGCTCGTGTCGTGAGTGCAAGTGTGAATATCGTTAGCCATCCCTGGACACGTGTTTCGAGGTAGTTGCCTCTCGTCAGCAGGGAGTAGGAAAGAGTGTAGGGTTGCTGTGTAGGCTGCTAAAATCATTATCAGGTAAAGTACCTCTCGTACCAACGCAGGTGCGTAACCTGAGCCCGTCGACTCCCCGGCTCAAAGAGCCACTAAATAACTAAATCCAAATGGTCGCACACTGCTGACCTACCTGCGTGTTACCCCAAAGAACTGTGGTCCCTGTAGTCAGCGTCGGCGGATACACCTATGCTCGTGTCGTGAGTGCAAGTGTGAATATCGTTAGCCATCCCTGGACACGTGTTTCGAGGTAGTTGCCTCTCGTCAGCAGGGAGTAGGAAAGAGTGTAGGGTTGCTGTGTAGGCTGCTAAAATCATTATCAGGTAAAGTACCTCTCGAAGCAACGCAGGTGCGTAACCTGAGCCCGTCGACTCCCCGGCTCAAAGAGCCACTAAATAACTAAATCCAAATGGTCGCACACTGCTGACCTACCTGCGTGTTACCCCAAATAACTGTGGTCCTGTAGTCAGCGTCGGCGGATACACCTATGCTCGTGTCATGAGTGCAAGTGTGAATATCGTTAGCCATCCCTGGACACGTGTTTCGAGGTAGTTGCCTCTCGTCAGCAGGGAGTAGGAAAGAGTGTAGGGTTGCTGTGTAGGCTGCTAAAATCATTATCAGGTAAAGTACCTCTCGTAGCAACGCAGGTGCGTAACCTGAGCCCGTCGACCCCCGGCTCAAAGAGCCACTAAATAACTAAATCCAAATGGTCGCACACTGCTGACCTACCTGCGTGTTACCCCAAAGAACTGTGGTCCCTGTAGTCAGCGTCGGTGGATACACCGATGCTTGTGTCGTGAGTGCAAGTGTGAATATCGTTAGCCATCCCTGGACACGTGTTTCGAGGTAGTTGCCTCTCGTCAGCAGGGAGTAGGAAAGAGTGTAGGGTTGCTGTGTAGGCTGCTAAAATCATTATCAGGTAAAGTACCTCTCGTAGCAACGCAGGTGCGTAACCTGAGCCCGTCGACTCCCCGGCTCAAAGAGCCACTAAATAACTAAATCCAAATGGTCGCACACTGCTGACCTACCTGCGTGTTACCCCAAAGAACTGGGGTCCCTGTAGTCAGCGTCGGCGGATACACCTATGCTCGTGTCGTGAGTGCAAGTGTGAATATCGTTAGCCATCCCTGGACACGTGTTTCGAGGTAGTTGCCTCTCGTCAGCAGGGAGTAGGAAAGAGTGTAGGGTTGCTGTGTAGGCTGCTAAAATCATTATCAGGTAAAGTACCTCTCGTAGCAACGCAGGTGCGTAACCTGAGCCCGTCGACTCCCCGGCTCAAAGAGCCACTAAATAACTAAATCCAAATGGTCGCACACTGCTGACCTACCTGCGTGTTACCCCAAAGAACTGTGGTCCCTGTAGTCAGCGTCGGCGGATACACCTATGCTCGTGTCGTGAGTGCAAGTGTGAATATCGTTAGCCATCCCTGGACACGTGTTTCGAGGTAGTTGCCTCTCGTCAGCAGGGAGTAGGAAAGAGTGTAGGGTTGCTGTGTAGGCTGCTAAAATCATTATCAGGTAAAGTACCTCTCGTAGCAACGCAGGTGCGTAACCTGAGCCCGTCGACTCCCCGGCTCAAAGAGCCACTAAATAACTAAATCCAAATGGTCGCACACTGCTGACCTACCTGCGTGTTACCCCAAAGAACTGTGGTCCCTGCAGTCAGCGTCGGCGGGTACACCTATGCTCGTTTCGTGAGTGCAAGTGTGAATATCGTTAGCCATCCCTGGACACGTTTTTCGAGGTAGTTGCCTCTCGTCAGCAGGTAGTAGGAAAGAGTGTAGGGTTGATGTGTAGGCTGCTAAAATCATTATCAGGTAAAGTACCTCTCGTAGCATGCAGGTGCGTAACCTGAGCCCGTCGACTCCCCGGCTCAAAGAGCCACTAAATAACTAAATCCAAATGGTCGCACACTGCTGACCTGCCTGCGTGTTACCCCAAAGAACTGTGGTCCCTGTAGTCAGCGTCGGCGGATACACCTATGCTCGTGTCGTGAGTGCAAGTGTGAATATCGTTAGCCATCCCTGGACACATGTTTCGAGGTAGTTGCCTCTCGTCAGCAGGGAGTAGGAAAGAGTGTAGGGTTGCTGTGTAGGCTGCTAAAATCATTATCAGGTAAAGTACCTCTCGTAGCAACGCAGGTGCGTAACCTGAGGCCGTCGACTCCCCGGCTCAAAGAGCCACTAAATAACTAAATCCAAATGGTCGCACACTGCTGACCTACCTGCGTGTTACCCCAAAGAACTGTGGTCCCTGTAGTCAGCGTCGGCGGATACACCTATGCTCGTGTCGTGAGTGCAAGTGTGAATATCGTTAGCCATCCCTGGACACGTGTTTCGAGGTAGTTGCCTCTCGTCAGCAGGGAGTAGGAAAGAGTGTAGGGTTGCTGTGTAGGCTGCTAAAATCATTATCAGATAAAGTACCTCTCGTAGCAACACAGGTGCGTAAGCTGAGCCCGTCGACTCCCCGGCTCAAAGAGCCACTAAATAACTAAATCCAAATGGTCGCACACTGCGGACCTACCTGCGTGTTACCCCAAAGAACTGTGGTCCCTGTAGTCAGCGTCGGCGGATACACCTATGCTCGTGTCGTGAGTGCAAGTGTGAATATCGTTAGCCATCCCTGGACACGTGTTTCGAGGTAGTTGCCTCTCATCAGCAGGGAGTAGGAAGGAGTGTAGGGTTGCTGTGTAGGCTGCTAAAATCATTATCAGGTAAAGGACCTCTCGTAGCAACGCAGGTGCGTAACCTGAGCCCGTCGACTCCCCGGCTCAAAGAGCCACTAAATAACTAAATCCAAATGGTCGCACACTGCTGACCTACCTGCGTGTTACCCCAAAGAACTGTGGTCCCTGTAGTCAGCGTCGGCGGATACACCTATGCTCGTGTCGTGAGTGCAAGTGTGAATATCGTTAGCCATCCCTGGACACGTGTTTCGAGGTAGTTGCCTCTCGTCAGCAGGGAGTAGGAAAGAGTGTAGGGTTGCTGTGTAGGCTGCTAAAATCATTATCAGGTAAAGTACCTCTCGTAGCAACGAAGGTGCGTAACCTGAGCCCGTCGAATCCCCGGCTCAAAGAGCCACTAAATAACAAAATCCAAATGGTCGCACACTGCTGACCTACCTGCGTGTTACCCCAAAGAACTGTGGTCCCTGTAGTCAGCGTCGGCGGATACACCTATGCTCGTGTCGTGAGTGCAAGTGTGAATATCGTTAGCCATCCCTGGACACGTGTTTCGAGGTAGTTGCCTCTCGTCAGCAGGGAGTAGGAAAGAGTGTAGGGTTGCTGTGTAGGCTGCTAAAATCATTATCAGGTAAAGTACCTCTCGTAGCAACGCAGGTGCGTAACCTGAGCCCGTCGACTCCCCGGCTCAAAGAGCCACTAAATAACTAAATCCAAATGGTCGCACACTGCTGACCTACCTGCGTGTTACCCCAAAGAACTGTGGTCCCTGTAGTCAGCGTCGGCGGATACACCTATGCTCGTGTCGTGAGTGCAAGTGTGAATATCGTTAGCCATCCCTGGACACGTGTTTCGAGGTAGTTGCCTCTCGTCAGCAGGGAGTAGGAAAGAGTGTAGGGTTGCTGTGTAGGCTTCTAAAATCATTATCAGGTAAAGTACCTCTCGTAGCAACGCAGGTGCGTAACCTGAGCCCGTCGACTCCCCGGCTCAAAGAGCCACTAAATAACTAAATCCAAATGGTCGCACACTGCTGACCTACCTGCGTGTTACCCCAAAGAACTGTGGTCCCTGTAGTCAGCGTCGGCGGATACACCTATGCTCGTGTCGTGAGTGCAAGTGTGAATATCGTTAGCCATCCCTGGACACGTGTTTCGAGGTAGTTGCCTCTCGTCAGCAGGGAGTAGGAAAGAGTGTAGGGTTGCTGTGTAGGCTGCTAAAATCATTATCAGGTAAAGTACCTCTCGTAGCAACGCAGGTGCGTAACCTGAGCCCGTCGACTCCCCGGCTCAAAGAGCCACTAAATAACTAAATCCAAATGGTCGCACACTGCTGACCTACCTGCGTGTTACCCCAAATAACTGTGGTCCTGTAGTCAGCGTCGGCGGATACACCTATGCTCGTGTCGTGAGTGCAAGTGTGAATATCGTTAGCCATCCCTGGACACGTGTTTCGAGGTAGTTGCCTCTCGTCAGCAGGGAGTAGGAAAGAGTGTAGGGTTGCTGTGTAGGCTGCTAAAATCATTATCAGGTAAAGTACCTCTAGTAGCAACGCAGGTGCGTAACCTGAGCCCGTCGACTCCCCGGCTCAAAGAGCCACTAAATAACTAAATCCAAATGGTCGCACACTGCTGACCTACCTGCGTGTTACCCCAAAGAACTGTGGTCCCTGTAGTCAGCGTCGGTGGATACACCTATGCTCGTGTCGTGAGTGCAAGTGTGAATATCGTTAGCCATCCCTGGACACGTGTTTCGAGGTAGTTGCCTCTCGTCAGCAGGGAGTAGGAAAGAGAGTAGAGTTGCTGTGTAGGCTGCTAAAATCATTATCAGGTAAAGTACCTCTCGTAGCAACGCAGGTGCGTAACCTGAGCCCGTCGACTCCCCGGCTCAAAGAGCCACTAAATAACTAAATCCAAATGGTCGCACACTGCTGACCTACCTGCGTGTTACCCCAAAGAACTGTGGTCCCTGTAGTCAGCGTCGGCGGATACACCTATGCTCGTGTCGTGAGTGCAAGTGTGAATATCGTTAGCCATCCCTGGACACGTGTTTCGAGGTAGTTGCCTCTCGTCAGCAGGGAGTAGGAAAGAGTGTAGGGTTGCTGTGTAGGCTGCTAAAATCATTATCAGGTAAAGTACCTCTCGTAGCAATGCAGGTGCGTAACCTGAGCCCGTCGACTCCCCGGCTCAAAGAGCCACTAAATAACTAAATCCAAATGGTCGCACACTGCTGACCTACCTGCGTGTTACCCCAAAGAACTGTGGTCCCTGTAGTCAGCGTCGGCGGATACACCTATGCTCGTGTCGTGAGTGCAAGTGTGAATATCGTTAGCCATCCCTGGACACGTGTTTCGAGGTAGTTGCCTCTCATCAGCAGGGAGTAGGAAAGAGTGTAGGGTTGCTGTGTAGGCTGCTAAAATCATTATCAGGTAAAGTACCTCTCGTAGCAACGCAGGTGCGTAACCTGAGCCCGTCGACTCCCCGGCTCAAAGAGCCACTAAATAACTAAATCCAAATGGTCGCACACTGCTGACCTACCTGCGTGTTACCCCAAAGAACTGTGGTCCCTGTAGTCAGCGTCGGCGGATACACCTATGCTCGTTTCGTGAGTGCAAGTGTGAATATCGTTAGCCATCCCTGGACACGTGTTTCGAGGTAGTTGCCTCTCGTCAGCAGGTAGTAGGAAAGAGTGTAGGGTTGCTGTGTAGGCTGCTAAAATCATTATCAGGTAAAGTACCTCTCGTAGCAACGCAGGTGCGTAACCTGAGCCCGTCGACTCCTCGGCTCAAAGAGCCACTAAATAACTAAATCCAAATGGTCGCACACTGCTGACCTACCTGCGTGTTACCCCAAAGAACTGTGGTCCCTGTAGTCAGCGTCGGCGGATACACCTATGCTCGTGTCGTGAGTGCAAGTGTGAATATCGTTAGCTATCCCTGGACACGTGTTTCGAGGTAGTTGCCTCTCGTCAGCAGGGAGTAGGAAAGAGTGTAGGGTTGCTGTGTAGGCTGCTAAAATCATTATCAGGTAAAGTACCTCTCGTAGCAACGCAGGTGCGTAACCTGAGCCCATCGAATCCCCGGCTCAAAGAGCCACTAAATAACTAAATCCAAATGGTCGCACACTGCTGACCTACCTGCGTGTTACCCCAAAGAACTGTGGTCCCTGTAGTCAGCGTCGGCGGATACACCTATGCTCGTGTCGTGAGTGCAAGTGTGAATATCGTTAGCCATCCCTGGACACGTGTTTCGAGGTAGTTGCCTCTCGTCAGCAGGGAGTAGGAAAGAGTGTAGGGTTGCTGTGTAGGCTGCTAAAATCATTATCAGGTAAAGTACCTCTCGTAGCAACGCAGGTGCGTAACCTGAGCCCGTCGACTCCCCGGCTCAAAGAGCCACTAAATAACGAAATCCAAATGGTCGCACACTGCTGACCTACCTGCGTGTTACCCCAAAGAACTGTGGTCCCTGTAGTCAGCGTCGGCAGATACACCTATGCTCGTGTCGTGAGTGCAAGTGTGAATATCGTTAGCCATCCCTGGACACGTGTTTCGAGGTAGTTGCCTCTCGTCAGCAGGGAGTAGGAAAGAGTGTAGGGTTGCTGTGTAGGCTTCTAAAATCATTATCAGGTAAAGTACCTCTCGTAGCAACGCAGGTGCGTAACCTGAGCCCGTCGACTCCCCGGCTCAAAGAGCCACTAAATAACTAAATCCAAATGGTCGCACACTGCCCACCTACCTGCGTGTTACCCCAAAGAACTGTGGTCCCTGTAGTCAGCGTCGGTGGATACACCTATGCTCGTGTCGTGAGTGCAAGTGTGAATATCGTTAGCCATCCCTGGACACGTGTTTCGAGGTAGTTGCCTCTCGTCAGCAGGGAGTAGGAAAGAGTGTAGGGTTGCTGTGTAGGCTGCTAAAATCATTATCAGGTAAAGTACCTCTCGTAGCAACGCAGGTGCGTAACCTGAGCCAGTCGACTCCCCGGCTCAAAGAGCCACTAAATAACTAAATCCAAATGGTCGCACACTGCTGACCTACCTGCGTGTTACCCCAAATAACTGTGGTCCTGTAGTCAGCGTCGGCGGATACACCTATGCTCGTGTCGTGAGTGCAAGTGTGAATATCGTTAGCCATCCCTGGACACGTGTTTCGAGGTAGTTGCCTCTCGTCAGCAGGGAGTAGGAAAGAGTGTAGGGTTGCTGTGTAGGCTGCTAAAATCATTATCAGGTAAAGTACCTCTAGTAGCAACGCAGGTGCGTAACCTGAGCCCGTCGACTCCCCGGCTCAAAGAGCCACTAAATAACTAAATCCAAATGGTCGCACACTGCTGACCTACCTGCGTGTTACCCCAAAGAACTGTGGTCCCTGTAGTCAGCGTCGGTGGATACACCTATGCTCGTGTCGTGAGTGCAAGTGTGAATATCGTTAGCCATCCCTGGACACGTGTTTCGAGGTAGTTGCCTCTCGTCAGCAGGGAGTAGGAAAGAGAGTAGAGTTGCTGTGTAGGCTGCTAAAATCATTATCAGGTAAAGTACCTCTCGTAGCAACGCAGGTGCGTAACCTGAGCCCGTCGACTCCCCGGCTCAAAGAGCCACTAAATAACTAAATCCAAATGGTCGCACACTGCTGACCTACCTGCGTGTTACCCCAAAGAACTGTGGTCCCTGTAGTCAGCGTCGGCGGATACACCTATGCTCGTGTCGTGAGTGCAAGTGTGAATATCGTTAGCCATCCCTGGACACGTGTTTCGAGGTAGTTGCTTCTCGTCAGCAGGGAGTAGGAAAGAGTGTAGGGTTGCTGTGTAGGCTGCTAAAATCATTATCAGGTAAAGTACCTCTCGTAGCAATGCAGGTGCGTAACCTGAGCCCGTCGACTCCCCGGCTCAAAGAGCCACTAAATAACTAAATCCAAATGGTCGCACACTGCTGACCTACCTGCGTGTTACCCCAAAGAACTGTGGTCCCTGTAGTCAGCGTCGGCGGATACACCTATGCTCGTGTCGTGAGTGCAAGTGTGAATATCGTTAGCCATCCCTGGACACGTGTTTCGAGGTAGTTGCCTCTCATCAGCAGGGAGTAGGAAAGAGTGTAGGGTTGCTGTGTAGGCTGCTAAAATCATTATCAGGTAAAGTACCTCTCGTAGCAACGCAGGTGCGTAACCTGAGCCCGTCGACTCCCCGGCTCAAAGAGCCACTAAATAACTAAATCCAAATGGTCGCACACTGCTGACCTACCTGCGTGTTACCCCAAAGAACTGTGGTCCCTGTAGTCAGCGTCGGCGGATACACCTATGCTCGTGTCGTTTGTGCAAGTGTGAATATCGTTAGCCATCCCTGGACACGTGTTTCGAGGTAGTTGCCTCTCGTCAGCAGGGAGTAGGAAAGAGTGTAGGGTTGCTGTGTAGGCTGCTAAAATCATTATCAGGTAAAGTACCTCTCGTAGCAACGCAGGTGCGTAACCTGAGCCCGTCAACTCCCCGGCTCAAAGAGCCACTAAATAACTAAATCCAAATGGTCGCACACTGCTGACCTACCTGCGTGTTACCCCAAAGAACTGGGGTCCCTGTAGTCAGCGTCGGCGGATACACCTATGCTCGTGTCGTGAGTGCAAGTGTGAATATCGTTAGCCATCCCTGGACACGTGTTTCGAGGTAGTTGCCTCTCGTCAGCAGGGAGTAGGAAAGAGTGTAGGGTTGCTGTGTAGGCTGCTAAAATCATTATCAGGTAAAGTACCTCTCGTAGCAACGCAGGTGCGTAACCTGAGCCCGTCGACTCCCCGGCTCAAAGAGCCACTAAATAACTAAATCCAAATGGTCGCACACTGCTGACCTACCTGCGTGTTACCCCAAAGAACTGTGGTCCCTGTAGTCAGCGTCGGCGGATACACCTATGCTCGTGTCGTGAGTGCAAGTGTGAATATCGTTAGCCATCCCTGGACACGTGTTTCGAGGTAGTTGCCTCTCGTCAGCAGGAAGTAGGAAAGAGTGTAGGGTTGCTGTGTAGGCTGCTAAAATCATTATCAGGTAAAGTACCTCTCGTAGCAACGCAGGTGCGTAACCTGAGCCCGTCGACTCCCCGGCTCAAAGAGCCACTAAATAACTAAATCCAAATGGTCGCACACTGCTGACCTACCTGCGTGTTACCCCAAAGAACTGTGGTCCCTGCAGTCAGCGTCGGCGGGTACACCTATGCTCGTTTCGTGAGTGCAAGTGTGAATATCGTTAGCCATCCCTGGACACGTTTTTCGAGGTAGTTGCCTCTCGTCAGCAGGTAGTAGGAAAGAGTGTAGGGTTGCTGTGTAGGCTGCTAAAATCATTATCAGGTAAAGTACCTCTCGTAGCATGCAGGTGCGTAACCTGAGCCCGTCGACTCCCCGGCTCAAAGAGCCACTAAATAACTAAATCCAAATGGTCGCACACTGCTGACCTGCCTGCGTGTTACCCCAAAGAACTGTGGTCCCTGTAGTCAGCGTCGGCGGATACACCTATGCTCGTGTCGTGAGTGCAAGTGTGAATATCGTTAGCCATCCCTGGACACATGTTTCGAGGTAGTTGCCTCTCGTCAGCAGGGAGTAGGAAAGAGTGTAGGGTTGCTGTGTAGGCTGCTAAAATCATTATCAGGTAAAGTACCTCTCGTAGCAACGCAGGTGCGTAACCTGAGGCCGTCGACTCCCCGGCTCAAAGAGCCACTAAATAACTAAATCCAAATGGTCGCACACTGCTGACCTACCTGCGTGTTACCCCAAAGAACTGTGGTCCCTGTAGTCAGCGTCGGCGGATACACCTATGCTCGTGTCGTGAGTGCAAGTGTGAATATCGTTAGCCATCCCTGGACACGTGTTTCGAGGTAGTTGCCTCTCGTCAGCAGGGAGTAGGAAAAAGTGTAGGGTTGCTGTGTAGGCTGCTAAAATCATTATCAGATAAAGTACCTCTCGTAGCAACACAGGTGCGTAAGCTGAGCCCGTCGACTCCCCGGCTCAAAGAGCCACTAAATAACTAAATCCAAATGGTCGCACACTGCGGACCTACCTGCGTGTTACCCCAAAGAACTGTGGTCCCTATAGTCAGCGTCGGCGGATACACCTATGCTCGTGTCGTGAGTGCAAGTGTGAATATCGTTAGCCATCCCTGGACACGTGTTTCGAGGTAGTTGCCTCTCATCAGCAGGGAGTAGGAAGGAGTGTAGGGTTGCTGTGTAGGCTGCTAAAATCATTATCAGGTAAAGGACCTCTCGTAGCAACGCAGGTGCGTAACCTGAGCCCGTCGACTCCCCGGCTCAAAGAGCCACTAAATAACTAAATCCAAATGGTCGCACACTGCTGACCTACCTGCGTGTTACCCCAAAGAACTGTGGTCCCTGTAGTCAGCGTCGGCGGATACACCTATGCTCGTGTCGTGAGTGCAAGTGTGAATATCGTTAGCCATCCCTGGACACGTGTTTCGAGGTAGTTGCCTCTCATCAGCAGGGAGTAGGAAAGAGTGTAGGGTTGCTGTGTAGGCTGCTAAAATCATTATCAGGTAAAGTACCTCTCGTAGCAACGCAGGTGCGTAACCTGAGCCCGTCGACTCCCTGGCTCAAAGAGCCACTAAATAACTAAATCCAAATGGTCGCACACTGCTGACCTACCTGCGTGTTACCCCAAAGAACTGTGGTCCCTGTAGTCAGCGTCGGCGGATACACCTATGCTCGTGTCGTGAGTGCAAGTGTGAATATCGTTAGCCATCCCTGGACACGTGTTTCGAGGTAGTTGCCTCTCGTCAGCAGGGAGTAGGAAAGAGTGTAGGGTTGCTGTGTAGGCTGCTAAAATCATTATCAGGTAAAGTACCTCTCGTAGCAACGCAGGTGCGTAACCTGAGCCCGTCGACTCCCCGGCTCAAAGAGCCACTAAATAACTAAATCCAAATGGTCGCACACTGCTGACCTACCTGCGTGTTACCCCAAAGAACTGTGGTCCCTGTAGTCAGCGTCGGCGGATACACCTATGCTCGTGTCGTGAGTGCAAGTGTGAATATCGTTAGCCATCCCTGGACACGTGTTTCGAGGTAGTTGCCTCTCGTCAGCAGGGAGTAGGAAAGAGTGTAGGGTTGCTGTGTAGGCTTCTAAAATCATTATCAGGTAAAGTACCTCTCGTAGCAACGCAGGTGCGTAACCTGAGCCCGTCGACTCCCCGGCTCAAAGAGCCACTAAATAACTAAATCCAAATGGTCGCACACTGCTGACCTACCTGCGTGTTACCCCAAAGAACTGTGGTCCCTGTAGTCAGCGTCGGCGGATACACCTATGCTCGTGTCGTGAGTGCAAGTGTGAATATCGTTAGCCATCCCTGGACACGTGTTTCGAGGTAGTTGCCTCTCGTCAGCAGGGAGTAGGAAAGAGTTTAGGGTTGCTGTGTAGGCTGCTAAAATCATTATCAGGTAAAGTACCTCTCGTAGCAACGCAGGTGCGTAACCTGAGCCCGTCGACTCCCCGGCTCAAAGAGCCACTAAATAACTAAATCCAAATGGTCGCACACTGCTGACCTACCTGCGTGTTACCCCAAATAACTGTGGTCCTGTAGTCAGCGTCGGCGGATACACCTATGCTCGTGTCGTGAGTGCAAGTGTGAATATCGTTAGCCATCCCTGGACACGTGTTTCGAGGTAGTTGCCTCTCGTCAGCAGGGAGTAGGAAAGAGTGTAGGGTTGCTGTGTAGGCTGCTAAAATCATTATCAGGTAAAGTACCTCTAGTAGCAACGCAGGTGCGTAACCTGAGCCCGTCGACTCCCCGGCTCAAAGAGCCACTAAATAACTAAATCCAAATGGTCGCACACTGCTGACCTACCTGCGTGTTACCCCAAAGAACTGTGGTCCCTGTAGTCAGCGTCGGTGGATACACCTATGCTCGTGTCGTGAGTGCAAGTGTGAATATCGTTAGCCATCCCTGGACACGTGTTTCGAGGTAGTTGCCTCTCGTCAGCAGGGAGTAGGAAAGAGAGTAGAGTTGCTGTGTAGGCTGCTAAAATCATTATCAGGTAAAGTACCTCTCGTAGCAACGCAGGTGCGTAACCTGAGCCCGTCGACTCCCCGGCTCAAAGAGCCACTAAATAACTAAATCCAAATGGTCGCACACTGCTGACCTACCTGCGTGTTACCCCAAAGAACTGTGGTCCCTGTAGTCAGCGTCGGCGGATACACCTATGCTCGTGTCGTGAGTGCAAGTGTGAATATCGTTAGCCATCCCTGGACACGTGTTTCGAGGTAGTTGCCTCTCGTCAGCAGGGAGTAGGAAAGAGTGTAGGGTTGCTGTGTAGGCTGCTAAAATCATTATCAGGTAAAGTACCTCTCGTAGCAATGCAGGTGCGTAACCTGAGCCCGTCGACTCCCCGGCTCAAAGAGCCACTAAATAACTAAATCCAAATGGTCGCACACTGCTGACCTACCTGCGTGTTACCCCAAAGAACTGTGGTCCCTGTAGTCAGCGTCGGCGGATACACCTATGCTCGTGTCGTGAGTGCAAGTGTGAATATCGTTAGCCATCCCTGGACACGTGTTTCGAGGTAGTTGCCTCTCATCAGCAGGGAGTAGGAAAGAGTGTAGGGTTGCTGTGTAGGCTGCTAAAATCATTATCAGGTAAAGTACCTCTCGTAGCAACGCAGGTGCGTAACCTGAGCCCGTCGACTCCCCGGCTCAAAGAGCCACTAAATAACTAAATCCAAATGGTCGCACACTGCTGACCTACCTGCGTGTTACCCCAAAGAACTGTGGTCCCTGTAGTCAGCGTCGGCGGATACACCTATGCTCGTGTCGTTTGTGCAAGTGTGAATATCGTTAGCCATCCCTGGACACGTGTTTCGAGGTAGTTGCCTCTCGTCAGCAGGGAGTAGGAAAGAGTGTAGGGTTGCTGTGTAGGCTGCTAAAATCATTATCAGGTAAAGTACCTCTCGTAGCACCGCAGGTGCGTAACCTGAGCCCGTCAACTCCCCGGCTCAAAGAGCCACTAAATAACTAAATCCAAATGGTCGCACACTGCTGACCTACCTGCGTGTTACCCCAAAGAACTGGGGTCCCTGTAGTCAGCGTCAGCGGATACACCTATGCTCGTGTCGTGAGTGCAAGTGTGAATATCGTTAGCCATCCCTGGACACGTGTTTCGAGGTAGTTGCCTCTCGTCAGCAGGGAGTAGGAAAGAGTGTAGGGTTGCTGTGTAGGCTGCTAAAATCTTTATCAGGTAAAGTACCTCTCGTAGCAACGCAGGTGCGTAACCTGAGCCCGTCGACTCCCCGTCTCAAAGAGCCACTAAATAACTAAATCCAAATGGTCGCACACTGCTGACCTACCTGCGTGTTACCCCAAAGAACTGTGGTCCCTGTAGTCAGCGTCGGCGGATACACCTATGCTCGTGTCGTGAGTGCAAGTGTGAATATCGTTAGCCATCCCTGGACACGTGTTTCGAGGTAGTTGCCTCTCGTCAGCAGGAAGTAGGAAAGAGTGTAGGGTTGCTGTGTAGGCTGCTAAAATCATTATCAGGTAAAGTACCTCTCGTAGCATGCAGGTGCGTAACCTGAGCCCGTCGACTCCCCGGCTCAAAGAGCCACTAAATAACTAAATCCAAATGGTCGCACACTGCTGACCTGCCTGCGTGTTACCCCAAAGAACTGTGGTCCCTGTAGTCAGCGTCGGCGGATACACCTATGCTCGTGTCGTGAGTGCAAGTGTGAATATCGTTAGCCATCCCTGGACACATGTTTCGAGGTAGTTGCCTCTCGTCAGCAGGGAGTAGGAAAGAGTGTAGGGTTGCTGTGTAGGCTGCTAAAATCATTATCAGGTAAAGTACCTCTCATAGCAACGCAGGTGCGTAACCTGAGGCCGTCGACTCCCCGGCTCAAAGACCCACTAAATAACTAAATCCAAATGGTCGCACACTGCTGACCTACCTGCGTGTTACCCCAAAAAACTGTGGTCCCTGTAGTCAGCGTCGGCGGATACACCTATGCTCGTGTCGTGAGTGCAAGTGTGAATATCGTTAGCCATCCCTGGACACGTGTTTCGAGGTAGTTGCCTCTCGTCAGCAGGGAGTAGGAAAGAGTGTAGGGTTGCTGTGTAGGCTGCTAAAATCATTATCAGATAAAGTACCTCTCGTAGCAACACAGGTGCGTAAGCTGAGCCCGTCGACTCCCCGGCTCAAAGAGCCACTAAATAACTAAATCCAAATGGTCGCACACTGCGGACCTACCTGCGTGTTACCCCAAAGAACTGTGGTCCCTGTAGTCAGCGTCGGCGGATACACCTATGCTCGTGTCGTGAGTGCAAGTGTGAATATCGTTAGCCATCCCTGGACACGTGTTTCGAGGTAGTTGCCTCTCATCAGCAGGGAGTAGGAAGGAGTGTAGGGTTGCTGGATAGGCTGCTAAAATCATTATCAGGTAAAGGACCTCTCGTAGCAACGCAGGTGCGTAACCTGAGCCCGTCGACTCCCCGGCTCAAAGAGCCACTAAATAACTAAATCCAAATGGTCGCACACTGCTGACCTACCTGCGTGTTACCCCAAAGAACTGTGGTCCCTGTAGTCAGCGTCGGCGGATACACCTATGCTCGTGTCGTGAGTGCAAGTGTGAATATCGTTAGCCATCCCTGGACACGTGTTTCGAGGTAGTTGCCTCTCGTCAGCAGGGAGTAGGAAAGAGTGTAGGGTTGCTGTGTAGGCTGCTAAAATCATTATCAGGTAAAGTACCTCTCGTAGCAACGCAGGTGCGTAACCTGAGCCCGTCGAATCCCCGGCTCAAAGAGCCACTAAATAACTAAATCCAAATGGTCGCACACTGCTGACCTACCTGCGTGTTACCCCAAAGAACTGTGGTCCCTGTAGTCAGCGTCGGCGGATACACCTATGCTCGTGTCGTGAGTGCAAGTGTGAATATCGTTAGCCATCCCTGGACACGTGTTTCGAGGTAGTTGCCTCTCGTCAGCAGGGAGTAGGAAAGAGTGTAGGGTTGCTGTGTAGGCTGCTAAAATCATTATCAGGTAAAGTACCTCTCGTAGCAACGCAGGTGCGTAACCTGAGCCCGTCGACTCCCCGGCTCAAAGAGCCACTAAATAACTAAATCCAAATGGTCGCACACTGCTGACCTACCTGCGTGTTACCCCAAAGAACTGTGGTCCCTGTAGTCAGCGTCGGCGGATACACCTATGCTCGTGTCGTGAGTGCAAGTGTGAATATCGTTAGCCATCCCTGGACACGTGTTTCGAGGTAGTTGCCTCTCGTCAGCAGGGAGTAGGAAAGAGTGTAGGGTTGCTGTGTAGGCTTCTAAAATCATTATCAGGTAAAGTACCTCTCGTAGCAACGCAGGTGCGTAACCTGAGCCCGTCGACTCCCCGGCTCAAAGAGCCACTAAATAACTAAATCCAAATGGTCGCACACTGCTGACCTACCTGCGTGTTACCCCAAAGAACTGTGGTCCCTGTAGTCAGCGTCGGCGGATACACCTATGCTCGTGTCGTGAGTGCAAGTGTGAATATCGTTAGCCATCCCTGGACACGTGTTTCGAGGTAGTTGCCTCTCGTCAGCAGGGAGTAGGAAAGAGTGTAGGGTTGCTGTGTAGGCTGCTAAAATCATTATCAGGTAAAGTACCTCTCGTAGCAACGCAGGTGCGTAACCTGAGCCCGTCGACTCCCCGGCTCAAAGAGCCACTAAATAACTAAATCCAAATGGTCGCACACTGCTGACCTACCTGCGTGTTACCCCAAATAACTGTGGTCCTGTAGTCAGCGTCGGCGGATACACCTATGCTCGTGTCGTGAGTGCAAGTGTGAATATCGTTAGCCATCCCTGGACACGTGTTTCGAGGTAGTTGCCTCTCGTCAGCAGGGAGTAGGAAAGAGTGTAGGGTTGCTGTGTAGGCTGCTAAAATCATTATCAGGTAAAGTACCTCTAGTAGCAACGCAGGTGCGTAACCTGAGCCCGTCGACTCCCCGGCTCAAAGAGCCACTAAATAACTAAATCCAAATGGTCGCACACTGCTGACCTACCTGCGTGTTACCCCAAAGAACTGTGGTCCCTGTAGTCAGCGTCGGTGGATACACCTATGCTCGTGTCGTGAGTGCAAGTGTGAATATCGTTAGCCATCCCTGGACACGTGTTTCGAGGTAGTTGCCTCTCGTCAGCAGGGAGTAGGAAAGAGAGTAGAGTTGCGTGTAGGCTGCTAAAATCATTATCAGGTAAAGTACCTCTCGTAGCAACGCAGGTGCGTAACCTGAGCCCGTCGACTCCCCGGCTCAAAGAGCCACTAAATAACTAAATCCAAATGGTCGCACACTGCTGACCTACCTGCGTGTTACCCCAAAGAACTGTGGTCCCTGTAGTCAGCGTCGGCGGATACACCTATGCTCGTGTCGTGAGTGCAAGTGTGAATATCGTTAGCCATCCCTGGACACGTGTTTCGAGGTAGTTGCCTCTCGTCAGCAGGGAGTAGGAAAGAGTGTAGGGTTGCTGTGTAGGCTGCTAAAATCATTATCAGGTAAAGTACCTCTCGGAACAATGAAGGTGCGTAACCTGAGCCCGTCGACTCCCCGGCTCAAAGAGCCACTAAATAACTAAATCCAAATGGTCGCACACTGCTGACCTACCTGCGTGTTACCCCAAAGAACTGTGGTCCCTGTAGTCAGCGTCGGCGGATACACCTATGCTCGTGTCGTGAGTGCAAGTGTGAATATCGTTAGCCATCCCTGGACACGTGTTTCGAGGTAGTTGCCTCTCATCAGCAGGGAGTAGGAAAGAGTGTAGGGTTGCTGTGTAGGCTGCTAAAATCATTATCAGGTAAAGTACCTCTCGTAGCAACGCAGGTGCGTAACCTGAGCCCGTCGACTCCCCGGCTCAAAGAGCCACTAAATAACTAAATCCAAATGGTCGCACACTGCTGACCTACCTGCGTGTTACCCCAAAGAACTGTGGTCCCTGTAGTCAGCGTCGGCGGATACACCTATGCTCGTTTCGTGAGTGCAAGTGTGAATATCGTTAGCCATCCCTGGACACGTGTTTCGAGGTAGTTGCCTCTCGTCAGCAGGTAGTAGGAAAGAGTGTAGGGTTGCTGTGTAGGCTGCTAAAATCATTAACAGGTAAAGTACCTCTCGTAGCAACGCAGGTGCGTAACCTGAGCCCGTCGACTCCTCGGCTCAAAGAGCCACTAAATAACTAAATCCAAATGGTCGCACACTGCTGACCTACCTGCGTGTTACCCCAAAGAACTGTGGTCCCTGTAGTCAGCGTCGGCGGATACACCTATGCTCGTGTCGTGAGTGCAAGTGTGAATATCGTTAGCTATCCCTGGACACGTGTTTCGAGGTAGTTGCCTCTCGTCAGCAGGGAGTAGGAAAGAGTGTAGGGTTGCTGTGTAGGCTGCTAAAATCATTATCAGGTAAAGTACCTCTCGTAGCAACGCAGGTGCGTAACCTGAGCCCGTCGAATCCCCGGCTCAAAGAGCCACTAAATAACTAAATCCAAATGGTCGCACACTGCTGACCTACCTGCGTGTTACCCCAAAGAACTGTGGTCCCTGTAGTCAGCGTCGGCAGATACACCTATGCTCGTGTCGTGAGTGCAAGTGTGAATATCGTTAGCCATCCCTGGACACGTGTTTCGAGGTAGTTGCCTCTCGTCAGCAGGGAGTAGGAAAGAGTGTAGGGTTGCTGTGTAGGCTTCTAAAATCATTATCAGGTAAAGTACCTCTCGTAGCAACGCAGGTGCGTAACCTGAGCCCGTCGACTCCCCGGCTCAAAGAGCCACTAAATAACTAAATCCAAATGGTCGCACACTGCTGACCTACCTGCGTGTTACCCCAAAGAACTGTGGTCCCTGTAGTTAGCGTCGGTGGATACACCTATGCTCGTGTCGTGAGTGCAAGTGTGAATATCGTTAGCCATCCCTGGACACGTGTTTCGAGGTAGTTGCCTCTCGTCAGCAGGGAGTAGGAAAGAGTGTAGGGTTGCTGTGTAGGCTGCTAAAATCATTATCAGGTAAAGTACCTCTCGTAGCAACGCAGGTGCGTAACCTGAGCCAGTCGACTCCCCGGCTCAAAGAGCCACTAAATAACTAAATCCAAATGGTCGCACACTGCTGACCTACCTGCGTGTTACCCCAAATAACTGTGGTCCTGTAGTCAGCGTCGGCGGATACACCTATGCTCGTGTCGTGAGTGCAAGTGTGAATATCGTTAGCCATCCCTGGACACGTGTTTCGAGGTAGTTGCCTCTCGTCAGCAGGGAGTAGGAAAGAGTGTAGGGTTGCTGTGTAGGCTGCTAAAATCATTATCAGGTAAAGTACCTCTAGTAGCAACGCAGGTGCGTAACCTGAGCCCGTCGACTCCCCGGCTCAAAGAGCCACTAAATAACTAAATCCAAATGGTCGCACACTGCTGACCTACCTGCGTGTTACCCCAAAGAACTGTGGTCCCTGTAGTCAGCGTCGGTGGATACACCTATGCTCGTGTCGTGAGTGCAAGTGTGAATATCGTTAGCCATCCCTGGACACGTGTTTCGAGGTAGTTGCCTCTCGTCAGCAGGGAGTAGGAAAGAGAGTAGAGTTGCTGTGTAGGCTGCTAAAATCATTATCAGGTAAAGTACCTCTCGTAGCAACGCAGGTGCGTAACCTGAGCCCGTCGACTCCCCGGCTCAAAGAGCCACTAAATAACTAAATCCAAATGGTCGCACACTGCTGACCTACCTGCGTGTTACCCCAAAGAACTGTGGTCCCTGTAGTCAGCGTCGGCGGATACACCTATGCTCGTGTCGTGAGTGCAAGTGTGAATATCGTTAGCCATCCCTGGACACGTGTTTCGAGGTAGTTGCTTCTCGTCAGCAGGGAGTAGGAAAGAGTGTAGGGTTGCTGTGTAGGCTGCTAAAATCATTATCAGGTAAAGTACCTCTCGTAGCAATGCAGGTGCGTAACCTGAGCCCGTCGACTCCCCGGCTCAAAGAGCCACTAAATAACTAAATCCAAATGGTCGCACACTGCTGACCTACCTGCGTGTTACCCCAAAGAACTGTGGTCCCTGTAGTCAGCGTCGGCGGATACACCTATGCTCGTGTCGTGAGTGCAAGTGTGAATATCGTTAGCCATCCCTGGACACGTGTTTCGAGGTAGTTGCCTCTCATCAGCAGGGAGTAGGAAAGAGTGTAGGGTTGCTGTGTAGGCTGCTAAAATCATTATCAGGTAAAGTACCTCTCGTAGCAACGCAGGTGCGTAACCTGAGCCCGTCGACTCCCCGGCTCAAAGAGCCACTAAATAACTAAATCCAAATGGTCGCACACTGCTGACCTACCTGCGTGTTACCCCAAAGAACTGTGGTCCCTGTAGTCAGCGTCGGCGGATACACCTATGCTCGTGTCGTTTGTGCAAGTGTGAATATCGTTAGCCATCCCTGGACACGTGTTTCGAGGTAGTTGCCTCTCGTCAGCAGGTAGTAGGAAAGAGTGTAGGGTTGCTGTGTAGGCTGCTAAAATCATTATCAGGTAAAGTACCTCTCGTAGCAACGCAGGTGCGTAACCTGAGCCCGTCGACTCCTCGGCTCAAAGAGCCACTAAATAACTAAATCCAAATGGTCGCACACTGCTGACCTACCTGCGTGTTACCCCAAAGAACTGTGGTCCCTGTAGTCAGCGTCGGCGGATACACCTATGCTCGTGTCGTGAGTGCAAGTGTGAATATCGTTAGCTATCCCTGGACACGTGTTTCGAGGTAGTTGCCTCTCATCAGCAGGGAGTAGGAAAGAGTGTAGGGTTGCTGTGTAGGCTGCTAAAATCATTATCAGGTAAAGTACCTCTCGTAGCAACGCAGGTGCGTAACCTGAGCCCGTCGAATCCCCGGCTCAAAGAGCCACTAAATAACTAAATCCAAATGGTCGCACACTGCTGACCTACCTGCGTGTTACCCCAAAGAACTGTGGTCCCTGTAGTCAGCGTCGGCGGATACACCTATGCTCGTGTCGTGAGTGCAAGTGTGAATATCGTTAGCCATCCCTGGACACGTGTTTCGAGGTAGTTGCCTATCGTCAGCAGGGAGTAGGAAAGAGTGTAGGGTTGCTGTGTAGGCTGCTAAAATCATTATCAGGTAAAGTACCTCTCGTAGCAACGCAGGTGCGTAACCTGAGCCCGTCGACTCCCCGGCTCAAAGAGCCACTAAATAACTAAATCCAAATGGTCGCACACTGCTGACCTACCTGCGTGTTACCCCAAAGAACTGTGGTCCCTGTAGTCAGCGTCGGCGGATACACCTATGCTCGTGTCGTGAGTGCAAGTGTGAATATCGTTAGCCATCCCTGGACACGTGTTTCGAGGTAGTTGCCTCTCGTCAGCAGGGAGTAGGAAAGAGTGTAGGGTTGCTGTGTAGGCTTCTAAAATCATTATCAGGTAAAGTACCTCTCGTAGCAACGCAGGTGCGTAACCTGAGCCCGTCGACTCCCCGGCTCAAAGAGCCACTAAATAACTAAATCCAAATGGTCGCACACTGCTGACCTACCTGCGTGTTACCCCAAAGAACTGTGGTCCCTGTAGTCAGCGTCGGCGGATACACCTATGCTCGTGTCGTGAGTGCAAGTGTGAATATCGTTAGCCATCCCTGGACACGTGTTTCGAGGTAGTTGCCTCTCGTCAGCAGGGAGTAGGAAAGAGTGTAGGGTTGCTGTGTAGGCTGCTAAAATCATTATCAGGTAAAGTACCTCTCGTAGCAACGCAGGTTCGTAACCTGAGCCCGAAGACTCCCCGGCTCAAAGAGCCACTAAATAACTAAATCCAAATGGTCGCACACTGCTGACCTACCTGCGTGTTACCCCAAATAACTGTGGTCCTGTAGTCAGCGTCGGCGGATACACCTATGCTCGTGTCGTGAGTGCAAGTGTGAATATCGTTAGCCATCCCTGGACACGTGTTTCGAGGTAGTTGCCTCTCGTCAGCAGGGAGTAGGAAAGAGTGTAGGGTTGCTGTGTAGGCTGCTAAAATCATTATCAGGTAAAGTACCTCTAGTAGCAACGCAGGTGCGTAACCTGAGCCCGTCGACTCCCCGGCTCAAAGAGCCACTAAATAACTAAATCCAAATGGTCGCACACTGCTGACCTACCTGCGTGTTACCCCAAAGAACTGTGGTCCCTGTAGTCAGCGTCGGTGGATACACCTATGCTCGTGTCGTGAGTGCAAGTGTGAATATCGTTAGCCATCCCTGGACACGTGTTTCGAGGTAGTTGCCTCTCGTCAGCAGGGAGTAGGAAAGAGAGTAGAGTTGCTGTGTAGGCTGCTAAAATCATTATCAGGTAAAGTACCTCTCGTAGCAATGCAGGTGCGTAACCTGAGCCCGTCGACTCCCCGGCTCAAAGAGCCACTAAATAACTAAATCCAAATGGTCGCACACTGCTGACCTACCTGCGTGTTACCCCAAAGAACTGTGGTCCCTGTAGTCAGCGTCGGCGGATACACCTATGCTCGTGTCGTGAGTGCAAGTGTGAATATCGTTAGTCATCCCTGGACACGTGTTTCGAGGTAGTTGCCTCTCGTCAGCAGGGAGTAGGAAAGAGTGTAGGGTTGCTGTGTAGGCTGCTAAAATCATTATCAGGTAAAGTACCTCTCGTAGCAATGCAGGTGCGTAACCTGAGCCCGTCGACTCCCCGGCTCAAAGAGCCACTAAATAACTAAATCCAAATGGTCGCACACTGCTGACCTACCTGCATGTTACCCCAAAGAACTGTGGTCCCTGTAGTCAGCGTCGGCGGATACACCTATGCTCGTGTTGTGAGTGCAAGTGTGAATATCGTTAGCCATCCCTGGACACGTGTTTCGAGGTAGTTGCCTCTCATCAGCAGGGAGTAGGAAAGAGTGTAGGGTTGCTGTGTAGGCTGCTAAAATCATTATCAGGTAAAGTACCTCTCGTAGCAACGCAGGTGCGTAACCTGAGCCCGTCGACTCCCCGGCTCAAAGAGCCACTAAATAACTAAATCCAAATGGTCGCACACTGCTGACCTACCTGCGTGTTACCCCAAAGAACTGTGGTCCCTGTAGTCAGCGTCGGCGGATACACCTATGCTCGTTTCGTGAGTGCAAGTGTGAATATAGTTAGCCATCCCTGGACACGTGTTTCGAGGTAGTTGCCTCTCGTCAGCAGGTAGTAGGAAAGAGTGTAGGGTTGCTGTGTAGGCTGCTAAAATCATTATCAGGTAAAGTACCTCTCGTAGCAACGCAGGTGCGTAACCTGAGCCCGTCGACTCCCCGGCTCAAAGAGCCACTAAATAACTAAATCCAAATGGTCGCACACTGCTGACCTACCTGCGTGTTACCCCAAAGAACTGTGGTCCCTGTAGTCAGCGTCGGCGGATACACCTATGCTCGTGTTGTGAGTGCAAGTGTGAATATCGTTAGCCATCCCTGGACACGTGTTTCGA
Source organism: Triturus cristatus (assembly GCF_964204655.1). Classification (NCBI taxonomy): domain Eukaryota; kingdom Metazoa; phylum Chordata; class Amphibia; order Caudata; family Salamandridae; genus Triturus; species Triturus cristatus. The sequence goes on along the minus strand of NC_140581.1, from coordinate 857,341,203 downwards.
GGTAGTTGCCTCTCGTCAGCAGGGAGTAGGAAAGAGTGTAGGGTTGCTGTGTAGGCTGCTAAAATCATTATCAGGTAAAGTACCTCTCGTACCAACGCAGGTGCGTAACCTGAGCCCGTCGACTCCCCGGCTCAAAGAGCCACTAAATAACTAAATCCAAATGGTCTCACACTGCTGACCTACCTGCGTGTTACCCCAAAGAACTGTGGTCCCTGTAGTCAGCGTCGGCGGATACACCTATGCTCGTGTCGTGAGTGCAAGTGTGAATATCGTTAGCCATCCCTGGACACGTGTTTCGAGGTAGTTGCCTCTCGTCAGCAGGGAGTAGGAAAGAGTGTAGGGTTGCTGTGTAGGCTGCTAAAATCATTATCAGGTAAAGTACCTCTCGTAGCAACGCAGGTGCGTAACCTGAACCCATCGACTCCCCGGCTCAAAGAGCCACTAAATAACTAAATCCAAATGGTCGCACACTGCTGACCTACCTGCGTGTTACCCCAAAGAACTGTGGTCCCTGTAGTCAGCGTCGGCGGATACACCTATGCTCGTGTCGTGAGTGCAAGTGTGAATATCGTTAGCCATCCCTGGACACGTGTTTCGAGGTAGTTGCCTCTCGTCAGCAGGGAGTAGGAAAGAGTGTAGGGTTGCTGTGTAGGCTGCTAAAATCATTATCAGGTAAAGTACCTCTCGTAGCAACGCAGGTGCGTAACCTGAGCCCGTCGACTCCCCGGCTCAAAGAGCCTCTAAATAACTAAATCCAAATGGTCGCACACTGCTGACCTACCTGCGTGTTACCCCAAAGAACTGTGGTCCCTGTAGTCAGCGTCGGCGGATACACCTATGCTCATGTCGTGAGTGCACGTGTGAATATCGTTAGCCATCCCTGGACACGTGTTTCGAGGTAGTTGCCTCTCATCAGCAGGGAGTAGGAAAGAGTGTAGGGTTGCTGTGTAGGCTGCTAAAATCATTATCAGGTAAAGTACCTCTCGTAGCAACGCAGGTGCGTAACCTGAGCCCGTCGACTCCCCGGCTCAAAGAGCCACTAAATAACTAAATCCAAATGGTCGCACACTGCTGACCTACCTGCGTGTTACCCCAAAGAACTGTGGTCCCTGTAGTCAGCGTCGGCGGATACACCTATGCTCGTGTCGTGAGTGCAAGTGTGAATATCGTTAGCCATCCCTGGACACGTGTTTCGAGGTAGTTGCCTCTCGTCAGCAGGGAGTAGGAAAGAGTGTAGGGTTGCTGTGTAGGCTGCTAAAATCATTATCAGGTAAAGTACCTCTCGTAGCAACGCAGGTGCGTAACCTGAGCCCGTCGACTCCCCGGCTCAAAGAGCCACTAAATAACTAAATCCAAATGGTCGCACACTGCTGACCTACCTCCGTGTTACCCCAAAGAACTGTGGTCCCTGTAGTCAGCGTCGGCGGATACACCTATGCTCGTGTCGTGAGTGCAAGTGTGAATATCGTTAGCCATCCCTGGACACGTGTTTCGAGGTAGTTGCCTCTCGTCAGCAGGGAGTAGGAAAGAGTGTAGGGTTGCTGTGTAGGCTGCTAAAATCATTATCAGGTAAAATACCTCTCGTAGCAACGCAGGTGCGTAACCTGAGCCCGTCGACTCCCCGGCTCAAAGAGTCACTAAATAACTAAATCCAAATGGTCGCACACTGCTGACCTACCTGCGTGTTACCCCAAAGAACTGTGGTCCCTGTAGTCAGCGTCGGCGGCTACACCTATGCTCGTGTCGTGAGTGCAAGTGTGAATATCGTTAGCCATCCCTGGACACGTGTTTCGAGGTAGTTGCCTCTCATCAGCAGGGAGTAGGAAAGAGTGTAGGGTTGCTGTGTAGGCTGCTAAAATCATTATCAGGTAAAGTACCTCTCGTAGCAACGCAGGTGCGTAACCTGAGCCCGTCGACTCCCCGGCTCAAAGAGCCACTAAATAACTAAATCCAAATGGTCGCACACTGCTGACCTACCTGCGTGTTACCCCAAAGAACTGTGGTCCCTGTAGTCAGCGTCGGCGGATACACCTATGCTCGTTTCGTGAGTGCAAGTGTGAATATCGTTAGCCATCCCTGGACACGTGTTTCGAGGTAGTTGCCTCTCGTCAGCAGGTAGTAGGAAAGAGTGTAGGGTTGCTGTGTAGGCTGCTAAAATCATTATCAGGTAAAGTACCTCTCGTAGCAACGCAGGTGCGTAACCTGAGCCCGTCGACTCCTCGGCTCAAAGAGCCACTAAATAACTAAATCCAAATGGTCGCACACTGCTGACCTACCTGCGTGTTACCCCAAAGAACTGTGGTCCCTGTAGTCAGCGTCGGCGGATACACCTATGCTCGTGTCGTGAGTGCAAGTGTGAATATCGTTAGCTATCCCTGGACACGTGTTTCGAGGTAGTTGCCTCTCGTCAGCAGGGAGTAGGAAAGAGTGTAGGGTTGCTGTGTAGGCTGCTAAAATCATTATCAGGTAAAGTACCTCTCGTAGCAACGCAGGTGCGTAACCTGAGCCCTTCGAATCCCCGGCTCAAAGAGCCACTAAATAACTAAATCCAAATGGTCGCACACTGCTGACCTACCTGCGTGTTACCCCAAAGAACTGTGGTCCCTGTAGTCAGCGTCGGCGGATACACCTATGCTCGTGTCGTGAGTGCAAGTGTGAATATCGTTAGCCATCTCTGGACACGTGTTTCGAGGTAGTTGCCTCTCGTCAGCAGGGAGTAGGAAAGAGTGTAGGGTTGCTGTGTAGGCTGCTAAAATCATTATCAGGTAAAGTACCTCTCGTAGCAACGCAGGTGCGTAACCTGAGCCAGTCGACTCCCCGGCTCAAAGAGCCACTAAATAACTAAATCCAAATGGTCGCACACTGCTGACCTACCTGCGTGTTACCCCAAATAACTGTGGTCCTGTAGTCAGCGTCGGCGGATACACCTATGCTCGTGTCGTGAGTGCAAGTGTGAATATCGTTAGCCATCCCTGGACACGTGTTTCGAGGTAGTTGCCTCTCGTCAGCAGGGAGTAGGAAAGAGTGTAGGGTTGCTGTGTAGGCTGCTAAAATCATTATCAGGTAAAGTACCTCTAGTAGCAACGCAGGTGCGTAACCTGAGCCCGTCGACTCCCCGGCTCAAAGAGCCACTAAATAACTAAATCCAAATGGTCGCACACTGCTGACCTACCTGCGTGTTACCCCAAAGAACTGTGGTCCCTGTAGTCAGCGTCGGTGGATACACCTATGCTCGTGTCGTGAGTGCAAGTGTGAATATCGTTAGCCATCCCTGGACACGTGTTTCGAGGTAGTTGCCTCTCGTCAGCAGGGAGTAGGAAAGAGAGTAGAGTTGCTGTGTAGGCTGCTAAAATCATTATCAGGTAAAGTACCTCTCGTAGCAACGCAGGTGTGTAACCTGAGCCCGTCGACTCCCCGGCTCAAAGAGCCACTAAATAACTAAATCCAAATGGTCGCACACTGCTGACCTACCTGCGTGTTACCCCAAAGAACTGTGGTCCCTGTAGTCAGCGTCGGCGGATACACCTATGCTCGTGTCGTGAGTGCAAGTGTGAATATCGTTAGCCATCCCTGGACACGTGTTTCGAGGTAGTTGCCTCTCGTCAGCAGGGAGTAGGAAAGAGTGTAGGGTTGCTGTGTAGGCTGCTAAAATCATTATCAGGTAAAGTACCTCTCGTAGCAATGCAGGTGCGTAACCTGAGCCCGTCGACTCCCCGGCTCAAAGAGCCACTAAATAACTAAATCCAAATGGTCGCACACTGCTGACCTACCTGCGTGTTACCCCAAAGAACTGTGGTCCCTGTAGTCAGCGTCGGCGGATACACCTATGCTCGTGTCGTGAGTGCAAGTGTGAATATCGTTAGCCATCCCTGGACACGTGTTTCGAGGTAGTTGCCTCTCATCAGCAGGGAGTAGGAAAGAGTGTAGGGTTGCTGTGTAGGCTGCTAAAATCATTATCAGGTAAAGTACCTCTCGTAGCAACGCAGGTGCGTAACCTGAGCCCGTCGACTCCCCGGCTCAAAGAGCCACTAAATAACTAAATCCAAATGGTCGCACACTGCTGACCTACCTGCGTGTTACCCCAAAGAACTGTGGTCCCTGTAGTCAGCGTCGGCGGATACACCTATGCTCGTGTCGTTTGTGCAAGTGTGAATATCGTTAGCCATCCCTGGACACGTGTTTCGAGGTAGTTGCCTCTCATCAGCAGGTAGTAGGAAAGAGTGTAGGGTTGCTGTGTAGGCTGCTAAAATCATTATCAGGTAAAGTACCTCTCGTAGCAACGCAGGTGCGTAACCTGAGCCCGTCGACTCCTCGGCTCAAAGAGCCACTAAATAACTAAATCCAAATGGTCGCACACTGCTGACCTACCTGCGTGTTACCCCAAAGAACTGTGGTCCCTGTAGTCAGCGTCGGCGGATACACCTATGCTCGTGTCGTGAGTGCAAGTGTGAATATCGTTAGCTATCCCTGGACACGTGTTTCGAGGTAGTTGCCTCTCGTCAGCAGGGAGTAGGAAAGAGTGTAGGGTTGCTGTGTAGGCTGCTAAAATCATTATCAGGTAAAGTACCTCTCGTAGCAACGCAGGTGCGTAACCTGAGCCCGTCGAATCCCCGGCTCAAAGAGCCACTAAATAACTAAATCCAAATGGTCGCACACTGCTGACCTACCTGCGTGTTACCCCAAAGAACTGTGGTCCCTGTAGTCAGCGTCGGCGGATACACCTATGCTCGTGTCGTGAGTGCAAGTGTGAATATCGTTAGCCATCCCTGGACACGTGTTTCGAGGTAGTTGCCTCTCGTCAGCAGGGAGTAGGAAAGAGTGTAGGGTTGCTGTGTAGGCTGCTAAAATCATTATCAGGTAAAGTACCTCTCGTAGCAACGCAGGTGCGTAACCTGAGCCCGTCGACTCCCCGGCTCAAAGAGCCACTAAATAACTAAATCCAAATGGTCGCACACTGCTGACCTACCTGCGTGTTACCCCAAAGAACTGTGGTCCCTGTAGTCAGCGTCGGCGGATACACCTATGCTCGTGTCGTGAGTGCAAGTGTGAATATCGTTAGCCATCCCTGGACACGTGTTTCGAGGTAGTTGCCTCTCGTCAGCAGGGAGTAGGAAAGAGTGTAGGGTTGCTGTGTAGGCTTCCAAAATCATTATCAGGTAAAGTACCTCTCGTAGCAACGCAGGTGTGTAACCTGAGCCCGTCGACTCCCCGGCTCAAAGAGCCACTAAATAACTAAATCCAAATGGTCGCACACTGCTGACCTACCTGCGTGTTACCCCAAAGAACTGTGGTCCCTGTAGTCAGCGTCGGCGGATACACCTATGCTCGTGTCGTGAGTGCAAGTGTGAATATCGTTAGCCATCCCTGGACACGTGTTTCGAGGTAGTTGCCTCTCGTCAGCAGGGAGTAGGAAAGAGTGTAGGGTTGCTGTGTAGGCTGCTAAAATCATTATCAGGTAAAGTACCTCTCGTAGCAACGCAGGTTCGTAACCTGAGCCCGTCGACTCCCCGGCTCAAAGAGCCACTAAATAACTAAATCCAAATGGTCGCACACTGCTGACCTACCTGCGTGTTACCCCAAATAACTGTGGTCCTGTAGTCAGCGTCGGCGGATACACCTATGCTCGTGTCGTGAGTGCAAGTGTGAATATCGTTAGCCATCCCTGGACACGTGTTTCGAGGTAGTTGCCTCTCGTCAGCAGGGAGTAGGAAAGAGTGTAGGGTTGCTGTGTAGGCTGCTAAAATCATTATCAGGTAAAGTACCTCTAGTAGCAACGCAGGTGCGTAACCTGAGCCCGTCGACTCCCCGGCTCAAAGAGCCACTAAATAACTAAATCCAAATGGTCGCACACTGCTGACCTACCTGCGTGTTACCCCAAAGAACTGTGGTCCCTGTAGTCAGCGTCGGTGGATACACCTATGCTCGTGTCGTGAGTGCAAGTGTGAATATCGTTAGCCATCCCTGGACACGTGTTTCGAGGTAGTTGCCTCTCGTCAGCAGGGAGTAGGAAAGAGAGTAGAGTTGCTGTGTAGGCTGCTAAAATCATTATCAGGTAAAGTACCTCTCGTAGCAACGCAGGTGCGTAACCTGAGCCCGTCGACTCCCCGGCTCAAAGAGCCACTAAATAACTAAATCCAAATGGTCGCACACTGCTGACCTACCTGCGTGTTACCCCAAAGAACTGTGGTCCCTGTAGTCAGCGTCGGCGGATACACCTATGCTCGTGTCGTGAGTGCAAGTGTGAATATCGTTAGTCATCCCTGGACACGTGTTTCGAGGTAGTTGCCTCTCGTCAGCAGGGAGTAGGAAAGAGTGTAGGGTTGCTGTGTAGGCTGCTAAAATCATTATCAGGTAAAGTACCTCTCGTAGCAATGCAGGTGCGTAACTTGAGCCCGTCGACTCCCCGGCTCAAAGAGCCACTAAATAACTAAATCCAAATGGTCGCACACTGCTGACCTACCTGCGTGTTACCCCAAAGAACTGTGGTCCCTGTAGTCAGCGTCGGCGGATACACCTATGCTCGTGTTGTGAGTGCAAGTGTGAATATCGTTAGCCATCCCTGGACACGTGTTTCGAGGTAGTTGCCTCTCATCAGCAGGGAGTAGGAAAGAGTGTAGGGTTGCTGTGTAGGCTGCTAAAATCATTATCAGGTAAAGTACCTCTCGTAGCAACGCAGGTGCGTAACCTGAGCCCGTCGACTCCCCGGCTCAAAGAGCCACTAAATAACTAGATCCAAATGGTCGCACACTGCTGACCTACCTGCGTGTTACCCCAAAGAACTGTGGTCCCTGTAGTCAGCGTCGGCGGATACACCTATGCTCGTTTCGTGAGTGCATGTGTGAATATCGTTAGCCATCCCTGGACACGTGTTTCGAGGTAGTTGCCTCTCGTCAGCAGGTAGTAGGAAAGAGTGTAGGGTTGCTGTGTAGGCTGCTAAAATCATTATCAGGTAAAGTACCTCTCGTAGCAACGCAGGTGCGTAACCTGAGCCCGTCGACTCCCCGGCTCAAAGAGCCACTAAATAACTAAATCCAAATGGTCGCACACTGCTGACCTACCTGCGTGTTACCCCAAAGAACTGTGGTCCCTGTAGTCAGCGTCGGCGGATACACCTATGCTCGTGTCGTGAGTGCAAGTGTGAATATCGTTAGCCATCCCTGGACACGTGTTTCGAGGTAGTTGCCTCTCGTCAGCAGGGAGTAGGAAAGAGTGTAGGGTTGCTGTGTAGGCTGCTAAAATCATTATCAGGTAAAGTACCTCTCGTACCAACGCAGGTGCGTAACCTGAGCCCGTCGACTCACCGGCTCAAAGAGCCACTAAATAACTAAATCCAAATGGTCTCACACTGCTGACCTACCTGCGTGTTACCCCAAAGAACTGTGGTCCCTGTAGTCAGCGTCGGCGGATACACCTATGCTCGTGTCGTGAGTGCAAGTGTGAATATCGTTAGCCATCCCTGGACACGTGTTTCGAGGTAGTTGCCTCTCGTCAGCAGGGAGTAGGAAAGAGTGTAGGGTTGCTGTGTAGGCTGCTAAAATCATTATCAGGTAAAGTACCTCTCGTAGCAACGCAGGTGCGTAACCTGAACCCATCGACTCCCCGGCTCAAAGAGCCACTAAATAACTAAATCCAAATGGTCGCACACTGCTGACCTACCTGCGTGTTACCCCAAAGAACTGTGGTCCCTGTAGTCAGCGTCGGCGGATACACCTATGCTCGTGTCGTGAGTGCAAGTGTGAATATCGTTAGCCATCCCTGGACACGTGTTTCGAGGTAGTTGCCTCTCGTCAGCAGGGAGTAGGAAAGAGTGTAGGGTTGCTATGTAGGCTGCTAAAATCATTATCAGGTAAAGTACCTCTCGTAGCAACGCAGGTGCGTAACCTGAGCCCGTCGACTCCCCGGCTCAAAGAGCCACTAAATAACTAAATCCAAATGGTCGCACACTGCTGACCTACCTGCATGTTACCCCAAAGAACTGTGGTCCCTGTAGTCAGCGTCGGCGGATACACCTATGCTCGTGTTGTGAGTGCAAGTGTGAATATCGTTAGCCATCCCTGGACACGTGTTTCGAGGTAGTTGCCTCTCATCAGCAGGGAGTAGGAAAGAGTGTAGGGTTGCTGTGTAGGCTGCTAAAATCATTATCAGGTAAAGTACCTCTCGTAGCAACGCAGGTGCGTAACCTGAGCCCGTCGACTCCCCGGCTCAAAGAGCCACTAAATAACTAAATCCAAATGGTCGCACACTGCTGACCTACCTGCGTGTTACCCCAAAGAACTGTGGTCCCTGTAGTCAGCGTCGGCGGATACACCTATGCTCGTTTCGTGAGTGCAAGTGTGAATATAGTTAGCCATCCCTGGACACGTGTTTCGAGGTAGTTGCCTCTCGTCAGCAGGTAGTAGGAAAGAGTGTAGGGTTGCTGTGTAGGCTGCTAAAATCATTATCAGGTAAAGTACCTCTCGTAGCAACGCAGGTGCGTAACCTGAGCCCGTCGACTCCCCGGCTCAAAGAGCCACTAAATAACTAAATCCAAATGGTCGCACACTGCTGACCTACCTGCGTGTTACCCCAAAGAACTGTGGTCCCTGTAGTCAGCGTCGGCGGATACACCTATGCTCGTGTTGTGAGTGCAAGTGTGAATATCGTTAGCCATCCCTGGACACGTGTTTCGAGGTAGTTGCCTCTCGTCAGCAGGGAGTAGGAAAGAGTGTAGGGTTGCTGTGTAGGCTGCTAAAATCATTATCAGGTAAAGTACCTCTCGTACCAACGCAGGTGCGTAACCTGAGCCCGTCGACTCCCCGGCTCAAAGAGCCACTAAATAACTAAATCCAAATGGTCTCACACTGCTGACCTACCTGCGTGTTACCCCAAAGAACTGTGGTCCCTGTAGTCAGCGTCGGCGGATACACCTATGCTCGTGTCGTGAGTGCAAGTGTGAATATCGTTAGCCATCCCTGGACACGTGTTTCGAGGTAGTTGCCTCTCGTCAGCAGGGAGTAGGAAAGAGTGTAGGGTTGCTGTGTAGGCTGCTAAAATCATTATCAGGTAAAGTACCTCTCGTAGCAACGCAGGTGCGTAACCTGAACCCATCGACTCCCCGGCTCAAAGAGCCACTAAATAACTAAATCCAAATGGTCGCACACTGCTGACCTACCTGCGTGTTACCCCAAAGAACTGTGGTCCCTGTAGTCAGCGTCGGCGGATACACCTATGCTCGTGTCGTGAGTGCAAGTGTGAATATCGTTAGCCATCCCTGGACACATGTTTCGAGGTAGTTGCCTCTCGTCAGCAGGGAGTAGGAAAGAGTGTAGGGTTGCTGTGTAGGCTGCTAAAATCATTATCAGGTAAAGTACCTCTCGTAGCAACGCAGGTGCGTAACCTGAGCCCGTCGACTCCCCGGCTCAAAGAGCCACTAAATAACTAAATCCAAATGGTCGCACACTGCTGACCTACCTGCGTGTTACCCCAAAGAACTGTGGTCCCTGTAGTCAGCGTCGGCGGATACACCTATGCTCATGTCGTGAGTGCACGTGTGAATATCGTTAGCCATCCCTGGACACGTGTTTCGAGGTAGTTGCCTCTCATCAGCAGGGAGTAGGAAAGAGTGTAGGGTTGCTGTGTAGGCTGCTAAAATCATTATCAGGTAAAGTACCTCTCGTAGCAACGCAGGTGCGTAACCTGAGCCCGTCGACTCCCCGGCTCAAAGAGCCACTAAATAACTAAATCCAAATGGTCGCACACTGCTGACCTACCTGCGTGTTACCCCAAAGAACTGTGGTCCCTGTAGTCAGCGTCGGCGGATACACCTATGTTCGTGTCGTGAGTGCAAGTGTGAATATCGTTAGCCATCCCTGGACACGTGTTTCGAGGTAGTTGCCTCTCGTCAGCAGGGAGTAGGAAAGAGTGTAGGGTTGCTGTGTAGGCTGCTAAAATCTTTATCAGGTAAAGTACCTCTCGTAGCAACGCAGGTGCGTAACCTGAGCCCGTCGACTCCCCGGCTCAAAGAGCCACTAAATAACTAAATCCAAATGGTCGCACACTGCTGACCTACCTCCGTGTTACCCCAAAGAACTGTGGTCCCTGTAGTCAGCGTCGGCGGATACACCTATGCTCGTGTCGTGAGTGCAAGTGTGAATATCGTTAGCCATCCCTGGACACGTGTTTCGAGGTAGTTGCCTCTCGTCAGCAGGGAGTAGGAAAGAGTGTAGGGTTGCTGTGTAGGCTGCTAAAATCATTATCAGGTAAAATACCTCTCGTAGCAACGCAGGTGCGTAACCTGAGCCCGTCGACTCCCCGGCTCAAAGAGTCACTAAATAACTAAATCCAAATGGTCGCACACTGCTGACCTACCTGCGTGTTACCCCAAAGAACTGTGGTCCCTGTAGTCAGCGTCGGCGGCTACACCTATGCTCGTGTCGTGAGTGCAAGTGTGAATATCGTTAGCCATCCCTGGACACGTGTTTCGAGGTAGTTGCCTCTCATCAGCAGGGAGTAGGAAAGAGTGTAGGGTTGCTGTGTAGGCTGCTAAAATCATTATCAGGTAAAGTACCTCTCGTAGCAACGCAGGTGCGTAACCTGAGCCCGTCGACTCCCCGGCTCAAAGAGCCACTAAATAACTAAATCCAAATGGTCGCACACTGCTGACCTACCTGCGTGTTACCCCAAAGAACTGTGGTCCCTGTAGTCAGCGTCGGCGGATACACCTATGCTCGTTTCGTGAGTGCAAGTGTGAATATCGTTAGCCATCCCTGGACACGTGTTTCGAGGTAGTTGCCTCTCGTCAGCAGGTAGTAGGAAAGAGTGTAGGGTTGCTGTGTAGGCTGCTAAAATCATTATCAGGTAAAGTACCTCTCGTAGCAACGCAGGTGCGTAACCTGAGCCCGTCGACTCCTCGGCTCAAAGAGCCACTAAATAACTAAATCCAAATGGTCGCACACTGCTGACCTACCTGCGTGTTACCCCAAAGAACTGTGGTCCCTGTAGTCAGCGTCGGCGGATACACCTATGCTCGTGTCGTGAGTGCAAGTGTGAATATCGTTAGCTATCCCTGGACACGTGTTTCGAGGTAGTTGCCTCTCGTCAGCAGGGAGTAGGAAAGAGTGTAGGGTTGCTGTGTAGGCTGCTAAAATCATTATCAGGTAAAGTACCTCTCGTAGCAACGCAGGTGCGTAACCTGAGCCCTTCGAATCCCCGGCTCAAAGAGCCACTAAATAACTAAATCCAAATGGTCGCACACTGCTGACCTACCTGCGTGTTACCCCAAAGAACTGTGGTCCCTGTAGTCAGCGTCGGCGGATACACCTATGCTCGTGTCGTGAGTGCAAGTGTGAATATCGTTAGCCATCTCTGGACACGTGTTTCGAGGTAGTTGCCTCTCGTCAGCAGGGAGTAGGAAAGAGTGTAGGGTTGCTGTGTAGGCTGCTAAAATCATTATCAGGTAAAGTACCTCTCGTAGCAACGCAGGTGCGTAACCTGAGCCAGTCGACTCCCCGGCTCAAAGAGCCACTAAATAACTAAATCCAAATGGTCGCACACTGCTGACCTACCTGCGTGTTACCCCAAATAACTGTGGTCCTGTAGTCAGCGTCGGCGGATACACCTATGCTCGTGTCGTGAGTGCAAGTGTGAATATCGTTAGCCATCCCTGGACACGTGTTTCGAGGTAGTTGCCTCTCGTCAGCAGGGAGTAGGAAAGAGTGTAGGGTTGCTGTGTAGGCTGCTAAAATCATTATCAGGTAAAGTACCTCTAGTAGCAACGCAGGTGCGTAACCTGAGCCCGTCGACTCCCCGGCTCAAAGAGCCACTAAATAACTAAATCCAAATGGTCGCACACTGCTGACCTACCTGCGTGTTACCCCAAAGAACTGTGGTCCCTGTAGTCAGCGTCGGTGGATACACCTATGCTCGTGTCGTGAGTGCAAGTGTGAATATCGTTAGCCATCCCTGGACACGTGTTTCGAGGTAGTTGCCTCTCGTCAGCAGGGAGTAGGAAAGAGAGTAGAGTTGCTGTGTAGGCTGCTAAAATCATTATCAGGTAAAGTACCTCTCGTAGCAACGCAGGTGTGTAACCTGAGCCCGTCGACTCCCCGGCTCAAAGAGCCACTAAATAACTAAATCCAAATGGTCGCACACTGCTGACCTACCTGCGTGTTACCCCAAAGAACTGTGGTCCCTGTAGTCAGCGTCGGCGGATACACCTATGCTCGTGTCGTGAGTGCAAGTGTGAATATCGTTAGCCATCCCTGGACACGTGTTTCGAGGTAGTTGCCTCTCGTCAGCAGGGAGTAGGAAAGAGTGTAGGGTTGCTGTGTAGGCTGCTAAAATCATTATCAGGTAAAGTACCTCTCGTAGCAATGCAGGTGCGTAACCTGAGCCCGTCGACTCCCCGGCTCAAAGAGCCACTAAATAACTAAATCCAAATGGTCGCACACTGCTGACCTACCTGCGTGTTACCCCAAAGAACTGTGGTCCCTGTAGTCAGCGTCGGCGGATACACCTATGCTCGTGTCGTGAGTGCAAGTGTGAATATCGTTAGCCATCCCTGGACACGTGTTTCGAGGTAGTTGCCTCTCATCAGCAGGGAGTAGGAAAGAGTGTAGGGTTGCTGTGTAGGCTGCTAAAATCATTATCAGGTAAAGTACCTCTCGTAGCAACGCAGGTGCGTAACCTGAGCCCGTCGACTCCCCGGCTCAAAGAGCCACTAAATAACTAAATCCAAATGGTCGCACACTGCTGACCTACCTGCGTGTTACCCCAAAGAACTGTGGTCCCTGTAGTCAGCGTCGGCGGATACACCTATGCTCGTGTCGTTTGTGCAAGTGTGAATATCGTTAGCCATCCCTGGACACGTGTTTCGAGGTAGTTGCCTCTCATCAGCAGGTAGTAGGAAAGAGTGTAGGGTTGCTGTGTAGGCTGCTAAAATCATTATCAGGTAAAGTACCTCTCGTAGCAACGCAGGTGCGTAACCTGAGCCCGTCGACTCCTCGGCTCAAAGAGCCACTAAATAACTAAATCCAAATGGTCGCACACTGCTGACCTACCTGCGTGTTACCCCAAAGAACTGTGGTCCCTGTAGTCAGCGTCGGCGGATACACCTATGCTCGTGTCGTGAGTGCAAGTGTGAATATCGTTAGCTATCCCTGGACACGTGTTTCGAGGTAGTTGCCTCTCGTCAGCAGGGAGTAGGAAAGAGTGTAGGGTTGCTGTGTAGGCTGCTAAAATCATTATCAGGTAAAGTACCTCTCGTAGCAACGCAGGTGCGTAACCTGAGCCCGTCGAATCCCCGGCTCAAAGAGCCACTAAATAACTAAATCCAAATGGTCGCACACTGCTGACCTACCTGCGTGTTACCCCAAAGAACTGTGGTCCCTGTAGTCAGCGTCGGCGGATACACCTATGCTCGTGTCGTGAGTGCAAGTGTGAATATCGTTAGCCATCCCTGGACACGTGTTTCGAGGTAGTTGCCTCTCGTCAGCAGGGAGTAGGAAAGAGTGTAGGGTTGCTGTGTAGGCTGCTAAAATCATTATCAGGTAAAGTACCTCTCGTAGCAACGCAGGTGCGTAACCTGAGCCCGTCGACTCCCCGGCTCAAAGAGCCACTAAATAACTAAATCCAAATGGTCGCACACTGCTGACCTACCTGCGTGTTACCCCAAAGAACTGTGGTCCCTGTAGTCAGCGTCGGCGGATACACCTATGCTCGTGTCGTGAGTGCAAGTGTGAATATCGTTAGCCATCCCTGGACACGTGTTTCGAGGTAGTTGCCTCTCGTCAGCAGGGAGTAGGAAAGAGTGTAGGGTTGCTGTGTAGGCTTCCAAAATCATTATCAGGTAAAGTACCTCTCGTAGCAACGCAGGTGCGTAACCTGAGCCCGTCGACTCCCCGGCTCAAAGAGCCACTAAATAACTAAATCCAAATGGTCGCACACTGCTGACCTACCTGCGTGTTACCCCAAAGAACTGTGGTCCCTGTAGTCAGCGTCGGCGGATACACCTATGCTCGTGTCGTGAGTGCAAGTGTGAATATCGTTAGCCATCCCTGGACACGTGTTTCGAGGTAGTTGCCTCTCGTCAGCAGGGAGTAGGAAAGAGTGTAGGGTTGCTGTGTAGGCTGCTAAAATCATTATCAGGTAAAGTACCTCTCGTAGCAACGCAGGTTCGTAACCTGAGCCCGTCGACTCCCCGGCTCAAAGAGCCACTAAATAACTAAATCCAAATGGTCGCACACTGCTGACCTACCTGCGTGTTACCCCAAATAACTGTGGTCCTGTAGTCAGCGTCGGCGGATACACCTATGCTCGTGTCGTGAGTGCAAGTGTGAATATCGTTAGCCATCCCTGGACACGTGTTTCGAGGTAGTTGCCTCTCGTCAGCAGGGAGTAGGAAAGAGTGTAGGGTTGCTGTGTAGGCTGCTAAAATCATTATCAGGTAAAGTACCTCTAGTAGCAACGCAGGTGCGTAACCTGAGCCCGTCGACTCCCCGGCTCAAAGAGCCACTAAATAACTAAATCCAAATGGTCGCACACTGCTGACCTACCTGCGTGTTACCCCAAAGAACTGTGGTCCCTGTAGTCAGCGTCGGTGGATACACCTATGCTCGTGTCGTGAGTGCAAGTGTGAATATCGTTAGCCATCCCTGGACACGTGTTTCGAGGTAGTTGCCTCTCGTCAGCAGGGAGTAGGAAAGAGAGTAGAGTTGCTGTGTAGGCTGCTAAAATCATTATCAGGTAAAGTACCTCTCGTAGCAACGCAGGTGCGTAACCTGAGCCCGTCGACTCCCCGGCTCAAAGAGCCACTAAATAACTAAATCCAAATGGTCGCACACTGCTGACCTACCTGCGTGTTACCCCAAAGAACTGTGGTCCCTGTAGTCAGCGTCGGCGGATACACCTATGCTCGTGTCGTGAGTGCAAGTGTGAATATCGTTAGTCATCCCTGGACACGTGTTTCGAGGTAGTTGCCTCTCGTCAGCAGGGAGTAGGAAAGAGTGTAGGGTTGCTGTGTAGGCTGCTAAAATCATTATCAGGTAAAGTACCTCTCGTAGCAATGCAGGTGCGTAACTTGAGCCCGTCGACTCCCCGGCTCAAAGAGCCACTAAATAACTAAATCCAAATGGTCGCACACTGCTGACCTACCTGCGTGTTACCCCAAAGAACTGTGGTCCCTGTAGTCAGCGTCGGCGGATACACCTATGCTCGTGTTGTGAGTGCAAGTGTGAATATCGTTAGCCATCCCTGGACACGTGTTTCGAGGTAGTTGCCTCTCATCAGCAGGGAGTAGGAAAGAGTGTAGGGTTGCTGTGTAGGCTGCTAAAATCATTATCAGGTAAAGTACCTCTCGTAGCAACGCAGGTGCGTAACCTGAGCCCGTCGACTCCCCGGCTCAAAGAGCCACTAAATAACTAGATCCAAATGGTCGCACACTGCTGACCTACCTGCGTGTTACCCCAAAGAACTGTGGTCCCTGTAGTCAGCGTCGGCGGATACACCTATGCTCGTTTCGTGAGTGCAAGTGTGAATATCGTTAGCCATCCCTGGACACGTGTTTCGAGGTAGTTGCCTCTCGTCAGCAGGTAGTAGGAAAGAGTGTAGGGTTGCTGTGTAGGCTGCTAAAATCATTATCAGGTAAAGTACCTCTCGTAGCAACGCAGGTGCGTAACCTGAGCCCGTCGACTCCCCGGCTCAAAGAGCCACTAAATAACTAAATCCAAATGGTCGCACACTGCTGACCTACCTGCGTGTTACCCCAAAGAACTGTGGTCCCTGTAGTCAGCGTCGGCGGATACACCTATGCTCGTGTCGTGAGTGCAAGTGTGAATATCGTTAGCCATCCCTGGACACGTGTTTCGAGGTAGTTGCCTCTCGTCAGCAGGGAGTAGGAAAGAGTGTAGGGTTGCTGTGTAGGCTGCTAAAATCATTATCAGGTAAAGTACCTCTCGTACCAACGCAGGTGCGTAACCTGAGCCCGTCGACTCACCGGCTCAAAGAGCCACTAAATAACTAAATCCAAATGGTCTCACACTGCTGACCTACCTGCGTGTTACCCCAAAGAACTGTGGTCCCTGTAGTCAGCGTCGGCGGATACACCTATGCTCGTGTCGTGAGTGCAAGTGTGAATATCGTTAGCCATCCCTGGACACGTGTTTCGAGGTAGTTGCCTCTCGTCAGCAGGGAGTAGGAAAGAGTGTATGGTTGCTGTGTAGGCTGCTAAAATCATTATCAGGTAAAGTACCTCTCGTAGCAACGCAGGTGCGTAACCTGAACCCATCGACTCCCCGGCTCAAAGAGCCACTAAATAACTAAATCCAAATGGTCGCACACTGCTGACCTACCTGCGTGTTACCCCAAAGAACTGTGGTCCCTGTAGTCAGCGTCGGCGGATACACCTATGCTCGTGTCGTGAGTGCAAGTGTGAATATCGTTAGCCATCCCTGGACACGTGTTTCGAGGTAGTTGCCTCTCGTCAGCAGGGAGTAGGAAAGAGTGTAGGGTTGCTATGTAGGCTGCTAAAATCATTATCAGGTAAAGTACCTCTCGTAGCAACGCAGGTGCGTAACCTGAGCCCGTCGACTCCCCGGCTCAAAGAGCCACTAAATAACTAAATCCAAATGGTCGCACACTGCTGACCTACCTGCGTGTTACCCCAAAGAACTGTGGTCCCTGTAGTCAGCGTCGGCGGATACACCTATGCTCATGTCGTGAGTGCACGTGTGAATATCGTTAGCCATCCCTGGACACGTGTTTCGAGGTAGTTGCCTCTCGACAGCAGGGAGTAGGAAAGAGTGTAGGGTTGCTGTGTAGGCTGCTAAAATCATTATCAGGTAAAGTACCTCTCGTAGCAACGCAGGTGCGTAACCTGAGCCCGTCGACTCCCCGGCTCAAAGAGCCACTAAATAACTAAATCCAAATGGTCGCACACTGCTGACCTACCTGCGTGTTACCCCAAAGAACTGTGGTCCCTGTAGTCAGCGTCGGCGGATACACCTATGCTCGTGTCGTGAGTGCAAGTGTGAATATCGTTAGCCATCCCTGGACACGTGTTTCGAGGTAGTTGCCTCTCGTCAGCAGGGAGTAGGAAAGAGTGTAGGGTTGCTGTGTAGGCTGCTAAAATCATTATCAGGTAAAGTACCTCTCGTAGCAACGCAGGTGCGTAACCTGAGCCCGTCGACTCCCCGGCTCAAAGAGCCACTAAATAACTAAATCCAAATGGTCGCACACTGCTGACCTACCTGCGTGTTACCCCAAAGAACTGTGGTCCCTGTAGTCAGCGTCGGCGGATACACCTATGCTCGTGTCGTGAGTGCAAGTGTGAATATCGTTAGGCATCCCTGGACACGTGTTTCGAGTTAGTTGCCTCTCGTCAGCAGGGAGTAGGAAAGAGTGTAGGGTTGCTGTGTAGGCTGCTAAAATCATTATCAGGTAAAGTACCTCTCGTAGCTACGCAGGTGCGTAACCTGAGCCCGTCGACTCCCCAGCTCAAAGAGCCACTAAATAACTAAATCCAAATGGTCGCACACTGCTGACCTACCTCCGTGTTACCCCAAAGAACTGTGGTCCCTGTAGTCAGCGTCGGCGGATACACCTATGCTCGTGTCGTGAGTGCAAGTGTGAATATCGTTAGCCATCCCTGGACACGTGTTTCGAGGTAGTTGCCTCTCGTCAGCAGGGAGTAGGAAAGAGTGTAGGGTTGCTGTGTAGGCTGCTAAAATCATTATCAGGTAAAATACCTCTCGTAGCAACGCAGGTGCGTAACCTGAGCCCGTCGACTCCCCGGCTCAAAGAGCCACTAAATAACTAAATCCAAATGATCGCACACTGCTGACCTACCTGCGTGTTACCCCAAAGAACTGTGGTCCCTGTAGTCAGCGTCGGCGGATACACCTATGCTCGTGTCGTGAGTGCAAGTGTGAATATCGTTAGCCATCCCTGGACACGTGTTTCGAGGTAGTTGCTTCTCGTCAGCAGGGAGTAGGAAAGAGTGTAGGGTTGCTGTGTAGGCTGCTAAAATCATTATCAGGTAAAGTACCTCTCGTACCAACGCAGGTGCGTAACCTGAGCCCGTCGACTTCCCGGCTCAAAGAGCCACTAAATAACTAAATCCAAATGGTCGCACACTGCTGACCTACCTGCGTGTTACCCCAAAGAACTGTGGTCCCTGTAGTCAGCGTCGGCGGATACACCTATGCTCGTGTCGTGAGTGCAAGTGTGAATATCGTTAGCCATCCCTGGACACGTGTTTCGAGGTAGTTGCCTCTCGTCAGCAGGGAGTAGGAAAGAGTGTAGGGTTGCTGTGTAGGCTGCTAAAATCATTATCAGGTAAAGTACCTCTCGTAGCAACGCAGGTGCGTAACCTGAGCCCGTCGACTCCCCGGCTCAAAGAGCCACTAAATAACTAAATCCAAATGGTCGCACACTGCTGACCTACCTGCGTGTTACCCCAAATAACTGTGGTCCTGTAGTCAGCGTCGGCGGATACACCTATGCTCGTGTCGTGAGTGCAAGTGTGAATATCGTTAGCCATCCCTGGACACGTGTTTCGAGGTAGTTGCCTCTCGTCAGCAGGGAGTAGGAAAGATTGTAGGGTTGCTGTGTAGGCTGCTAAAATCATTATCAGGTAAAGTACCTCTCGTAGCAACGCAGGTGCGTAACCTGAGCCCGTCGACTCCCCGGCTCAAAGAGCCACTAAATAACATAATCCAAATGGTCGCACACTGCTGACCTACCTGCGTGTTACCCCAAAGAACTGGGGTCCCTGTAGTCAGCGTCGGCGGATACACCTATGCTCGTGTCGTGAGTGCAAGTGTGAATATCGTTAGCCATCCCTGGACACGTGTTTCGAGGTAGTTGCCTCTCGTCAGCAGGGAGTAGGAAAGAGTGTAGGGTTGCTGTGTAGGCTGCTAAAATCATTATCAGGTAAAGTACCTCTCGTAGCAATGCAGGTGCGTAACCTGAGCCCCTCGACTCCCCGGCTCAAAGAGCCACTAAATAACTAAATCCAAATGGTCGCACACTGCTGACCTACCTGCGTGGTACCCCAAAGAACTGTGGTCCCTGTAGTCAGCGTCGGCGGATACACCTATGCTTGTGTCGTGAGTGCAAGTGTGAATATCGTTAGCCATCCCTGGACACGTGTTTCGAGGTAGTTGCCTCTCGTCAGCAGGGAGTAGGAAAGAGTGTAGGGTTGCTGTGTAGGCTGCTAAAATCATTATCAGGTAAAGTACCTCTCGTAGCAACGCAGGTGCGTAACCTGAGCCCGTCGACTCCCCGGCTCAAAGAGCCACTAAATAACTAAATCCAAATGGTCGCACACTGCTGACCTACCTGCGTGTTACCCCAAAGAACGGTGGTCCCTGCAGTCAGCGTCGGGGGATACACCTATGCTCGTTTCGTGAGTGCAAGTGTGAATATCGTTAGCCATCCCTGGACACGTTTTTCGAGGTAGTTGCCTCTCATCAGCAGGTAGTAGGAAAGAGTGTAGGGTTGCTGTGTAGGCTGCTAAAATCATTATCAGGTAAAGTACCTCTCGTAGCATGCAGGTGCGTAACCTGAGCCCGTCGACTCCCCGGCTCAAAGAGCCACTAAATAACTAAATCCAAATGGTCGCACACTGCTGACCTGCCTGCGTGTTACCCCAAAGAACTGTGGTCCCTGTAGTCAGCGTCGGCGGATACACCTATGCTCGTGTCGTGAGTGCAAGTGTGAATATCGTTAGCCATCCCTGGACACATGTTTCGAGGTAGTTGCCTCTCGTCAGCAGGGAGTAGGAAAGAGTGTAGGGTTGCTGTGTAGGCTGCTAAAATCATTATCAGGTAAAGTACCTCTCGTAGCAACGCAGGTGCGTAACCTGAGGCCGTCGACTCCCCGGCTCAAAGAGCCACTAAATAACTAAATCCAAATGGTCGCACACTGCTGACCTACCTGCGTGTTACCCCAAAGAACTGTGGTCCCTTTAGTCAGCGTCGGCGGATACACCTATGCTCGTGTCGTGAGTGCAAGTGTGAATATCGTTAGCCATCCCTGGACACGTGTTTCGAGGTAGTTGCCTCTCGTCAGCAGGGAGTAGGAAAGAGTGTAGGGTTGCTGTGTAGGCTGCTAAAATCATTATCAGATAAAGTACCTCTCGTAGCAACACAGGTGCGTAAGCTGAGCCCGTCGACTCCCCGGCTCAAAGAGCCACTAAATAACTAAATCCAAATGGTCGCACACTGCGGACCTACCTGCGTGTTACCCCAAAGAACTGTGGTCCCTGTAGTCAGCGTCGGCGGATACACCTATGCTCGTGTCGTGAGTGCAAGTGTGAATATCGTTAGCCATCCCTGGACACGTGTTTCGAGGTAGTTGCCTCTCGTCAGCAGGGAGTAGGAAAGAGTGTAGGGTTGCTGTGTAGGCTGCTAAAATCATTATCAGATAAAGTACCTCTCGTAGCAACACAGGTGCGTAAGCTGAGCCCGTCGACTCCCCGGCTCAAAGAGCCACTAAATAACTAAATCCAAATGGTCGCACACTGCGGACCTACCTGCGTGTTACCCCAAAGAACTGTGGTCCCTGTAGTCAGCGTCGGCGGATACACCTATGCTCGTGAGTGCAAGTGTGAATATCGTTAGCCATCCCTGGACACGTGTTTCGAGGTAGTTGCCTCTCATCAGCAGGGAGTAGGAAGGAGTGTAGGGTTGCTGTGTAGGCTGCTAAAATCATTATCAGGTAAAGGACCTCTCGTAGCAACGCAGGTGCGTAACCTGAGCCCGTCGACTCCCCGGCTCAAAGAGCCACTAAATAACTAAATCCAAATGGTCGCACACTGCTGACCTACCTGCGTGTTACCCCAAAGAACTGTGGTCCCTGTAGTCAGCGTCGGCGGATACACCTATGCTCGTGTCGTGAGTGCAAGTGTGAATATCGTTAGCCATCCCTGGACACGTGTTTCGAGGTAGTTGCCTCTCGTCAGCAGGGAGTAGGAAAGAGTGTAGGGTTGCTGTGAAGGCTGCTAAAATCATTATCAGGTAAAGTACCTCTCGTAGCAACGCAGGTGCGTAACCTGAGCCCGTCGAATCCCCGGCTCAAAGAGCCACTAAATAACTAAATCCAAATGGTCGCACACTGCTGACCTACCTGCGTGTTACCCCAAAGAACTGTGGTCTCTGTAGTCAGCGTCGGCGGATACACCTATGCTCGTGTCGTGAGTGCAAGTGTGAATATCGTTAGCCATCCCTGGACACGTGTTTCGAGGTAGTTGCCTCTCGTCAGCAGGGAGTAGGAAAGAGTGTAGGGTTGCTGTGTAGGCTGCTAAAATCATTATCAGATAAAGTACCTCTCGTAGCAACACAGGTGCGTAAGCTGAGCCCGTCGACTCCCCGGCTCAAAGAGCCACTAAATAACTAAATCCAAATGGTCGCACACTGCGGACCTACCTGCGTGTTACCCCAAAGAACTGTGGTCCCTGTAGTCAGCGTCGGCGGATACACCTATGCTCGTGAGTGCAAGTGTGAATATCGTTAGCCATCCCTGGACACGTGTTTCGAGGTAGTTGCCTCTCATCAGCAGGGAGTAGGAAGGAGTGTAGGGTTGCTGTGTAGGCTGCTAAAATCATTATCAGGTAAAGGACCTCTCGTAGCAACGCAGGTGCGTAACCTGAGCCCGTCGACTCCCCGGCTCAAAGAGCCACTAAATAACTAAATCCAAATGGTCGCACACTGCTGACCTACCTGCGTGTTACCCCAAAGAACTGTGGTCCCTGTAGTCAGCGTCGGCGGATACACCTATGCTCGTGTCGTGAGTGCAAGTGTGAATATCGTTAGCCATCCCTGGACACGTGTTTCGAGGTAGTTGCCTCTCGTCAGCAGGGAGTAGGAAAGAGTGTAGGGTTGCTGTGTAGGCTGCTAAAATCATTATCAGGTAAAGTACCTCTCGTAGCAACGCAGGTGCGTAACCTGAGCCCGTCGACTCCCCGGCTCAAAGAGCCACTAAATAACTAAATCCAAATGGTCGCACACTGCTGACCTACCTGCGTGTTACCCCAAAGAACTGTGGTCCCTGTAGTCAGCGTCGGCGGATACACCTATGCTCGTGTCGTGAGTGCAAGTGTGAATATCGTTAGCCATCCCTGGACACGTGTTTCGAGGTAGTTGCCTCTCGTCAGCAGGGAGTAGGAAAGAGTGTAGGGTTGCTGTGTAGGCTGCTAAAATCATTATCAGGTAAACTACCTCTCGTAGCAACGCAGGTGCGTAACCTGAGCCCGTCGACTCCCCGGCTCAAAGAGCCACTAAATAACTAAATCCAAATGGTCGCACACTGCTGACCTACCTGCGTGTTACCCCAAAGAACTGTGGTCCCTGTAGTCAGCGTCGGCGGATACACCTATGCTCGTGTCGTGAGTGCAAGTGTGAATATCGTTAGCCATCCCTGGACACGTGTTTCGAGGTAGTTGCCTCTCGTCAGCAGGGAGTAGGAAAGAGTGTAGGGTTGCTGTGTAGGCTTCTAAAATCATTATCAGGTAAACTACCTCTCGTAGCAACGCAGGTGCGTAACCTGAGCCCGTCGACTCCCCGGCTCAAAGAGCCAATAAATAACTAAATCCAAATGGTCGCACACTGCTGACTTACCTGCGTGTTACCCCAAAGAACTGTGGTCCCTGTAGTCAGCGTCGGCGGATACACCTATGCTCGTGTCGTGAGTGCAAGTGTGAATATCGTTAGCCATCCCTGGACACGTGTTTCGAGGTAGTTGCCTCTCGTCAGCAGGGAGTAGGAAAGAGTGTAGGGTTGCTGTGTAGGCTGCTAAAATCATTATCAGGTAAAGTACCTCTCGTAGCAACGCAGGTGCGTAACCTGAGCCCGTCGACTCCCCGGCTCAAAGAGCCACTAAATAACTAAATCCAAATGGTCGCACACTGCTGACCTACCTGCGTGTTACCCCAAATAACTGTGGTCCTGTAGTCAGCGTCGGCGGATACACCTATGCTCGTGTCGTGAGTGCAAGTGTGAATATCGTTAGCCATCCCTGGACACGTGTTTCGAGGTAGTTGCCTCTCATCAGCAGGGAGTAGGAAAGAGTGTAGGGTTGCTGTGTAGGCTGCTAAAATCATTGTCAGGTAAAGTACCTCTAGTAGCAACGCAGGTGCGTAACCTGAGCCCGTCGACTCCCCGGCTCAAAGAGCCACTAAATAACTAAATCCAAATGGTCGCACACTGCTGACCTACCTGCGTGTTACCCCAAAGAACTGTGGTCCCTGTAGTCAGCGTCGGTGGATACACCTATGCTCGTGTCGTGAGTGCAAGTGTGAATATCGTTAGCCATCCCTGGACACGTGTTTCGAGGTAGTTGCCTCTCGTCTGCAGGGAGTAGGAAAGAGAGTAGAGTTGCTGTGTAGGCTGCTAAAATCATTATCAGGTAAAGTACCTCTCGTAGCAACGCAGGTGCGTAACCTGAGCCCGTCGACTCCCCGGCTCAAAGAGCCACTAAATAACTAAATCCAAATGGTCGCACACTGCTGACCTACCTGCGTGTTACCCCAAAGAACTGTGGTCCCTGTAGTCAGCGTCGGCGGATACACCTATGCTCGTGTCGTGAGTGCAAGTGTGAATATCGTTAGCCATCCCTGGACACGTGTTTCGAGGTAGTTGCCTCTCGTCAGCAGGGAGTAGGAAAGAGTGTAGGGTTGCTGTGTAGGCTAGTAAAATCATTATCAGGTAAAGTACCTGTCGTAGCAATGCAGGTGCGTAACCTGAGCCCGTCGACTCCCCGGCTCAAAGAGCCACTAAATAACTAAATCCAAATGGTCGCACACTGCTGACCTACCTGCGTGTTACCCCAAAGAACTGTGGTCCCTGTAGTCAGCGTCGGCGGATACACCTATGCTCGTGTCGTGAGTGCAAGTGTGAATATCGTTAGCCATCCCTGGACACGTGTTTCGAGGTAGTTGCCTCTCATCAGCAGGGAGTAGGAAAGAGTGTAGGGTTGCTGTGTAGGCTGCTAAAATCATTATCAGGTAAAGTACCTCTCGTAGCAACGCAGGTGCGTAACCTGAGCCCGTCGACTCCCCGGCTCAAAGAGCCACTAAATAACTAAATCCAAATGGTCGCACACTGCTGACCTACCTGCGTGTTACCCCAAAGAACTGTGGTCCCTGTAGTCAGCATCGGCGGATACACCTATGCTCGTGTCGTTTGTGCAAGTGTGAATATCGTTAGCCATCCCTGGACACGTGTTTCGAGGTAGTTGCCTCTCGTCAGCAGGTAGTAGGAAAGAGTGTAGGGTTGCTGTGTAGGCTGCTAAAATCATTATCAGGTAAAGTACCTCTCGTAGCAACGCAGGTGCGTAACCTGAGCCCGTCGACTCCTCGGCTCAAAGAGCCACTAAATAACTAAATCCAAATGGTCGCACACTGCTGACCTACCTGCGTGTTACCCCAAAGAACTGTGGTCCCTGTAGTCAGCGTCGGCGGATACACCTATGCTCGTGTCGTGAGTGCAAGTGTGAATATCGTTAGCTATCCCTGGACACGTGTTTCGAGGTAGTTGCCTCTCGTCAGCAGGGAGTAGGAAAGAGTGTAGAGTTGCTGTGTAGGCTGCTAAAATCATTATCAGGTAAAGTACCTCTCGTAGCAACGCAGGTGCGTAACCTGAGCCCGTCGAATCCCCGGCTCAAAGAGCCACTAAATAACTAAATCCAAATGGTCGCACACTGCTGACCTACCTGCGTGTTACCCCAAAGAACTGTGGTCCCTGTAGTCAGCGTCGGCGGATACACCTATGCTCGTGTCGTGAGTGAAAGTGTGAATATCGTTAGCCATCCCTGGACACGTGTTTCGAGGTAGTTGCCTCTCGTCAGCAGGGAGTAGGAAAGAGTGTAGGGTTGCTGTGTAGGCTGCTAAAATCATTATCAGGTAAAGTACCTCTCGTAGCAACGCAGGTGCGTAACCTGAGCCCGTCGACTCCCCGGCTCAAAGAGCCACTAAATAACTAAATCCAAATGGTCGCACACTGCTGACCTACCTGCGTGTTACCCCAAAGAACTGTGGTCCCTGTAGTCAGCGTCGGCGGATACACCTATGCTCGTGTCATGAGTGCAAGTGTGAATATCGTTAGCCATCCCTGGACACGTGTTTCGAGGTAGTTGCCTCTCGTCAGCAGGGAGTAGGAAAGAGTGTAGGGTTGCTGTGTAGGCTTCTAAAATCATTATCAGGTAAAGTACCTCTCGTAGCAACGCAGGTGCGTAACCTGAGCCCGTCGACTCCCCGGCTCAAAGAGCCACTAAATAACTAAATCCAAATGGTCGCACACTGCTGACCTACCTGCGTGTTACCCCAAAGAACTGTGGTCCCTGTAGTCAGCGTCGGCGGATACACCTATGCTCGTGTCGTGAGTGCAAGTGTGAATATCGTTAGCCATCCCTGGACACGTGTTTCGAGGTAGTTGCCTCTCGTCAGCAGGGAGTAGGAAAGAGTGTAGGGTTGCTGTGTAGGCTGCTAAAATCATTATCAGGTAAAGTACCTCTCGTAGCAACGCAGGTGCGTAACCTGAGCCAGTCGACTCCCCGGCTCAAAGAGCCACTAAATAACTAAATCCAAATGGTCGC
This sequence comes from Triturus cristatus, assembly GCF_964204655.1. NCBI lineage: Eukaryota > Metazoa > Chordata > Amphibia > Caudata > Salamandridae > Triturus > Triturus cristatus. Next base: position 857,315,637 of record NC_140581.1, on the reverse strand, counting down.
ACACTGCTGACCTACCTGCGTGTTACCCCAAATAACTGTGGTCCTGTAGTCAGCGTCGGCGGATACACCTATGCTCGTGTCGTGAGTGCAAGTGTGAATATCGTTAGCCATCCCTGGACACGTGTTTCGAGGTAGTTGCCTCTCGTCAGCAGGGAGTAGGAAAGAGTGTAGGGTTGCTGTGTAGGCTGCTAAAATCATTATCAGGTAAAGTACCTCTAGTAGCAACGCAGGTGCGTAACCTGAGCCCGTCGACTCCCCGGCTCAAAGAGCCACTAAATAACTAAATCCAAATGGTCGCACACTGCTGACCTACCTGCGTGTTACCCCAAAGAACTGTGGTCCCTGTAGTCAGCGTCGGTGGATACACCTATGCTCGTGTCGTGAGTGCAAGTGTGAATATCGTTAGCCATCAATGGACACGTGTTTCGAGGTAGTTGCCTCTCATCAGCAGGGAGTAGGAAAGAGAGTAGAATTGCTGTGTAGGCTGCTAAAATCATTATCAGGTAAAGTACCTCTCGTACCAACGCAGGTGCGTAACCTGAGCCCGTCGACTCCCCGGCTCAAAGAGCCACTAAATAACTAAATCCAAATGGTTGCACACTGCTGACCTACCTGCGTGTTACCCCAAAGAACTGTGGTCCCTGTAGTCAGCGTCGGCGGATACACCTATGCTCGTGTCGTGAGTGCAAGTTTGAATATCGTTAGCCATCCCTGGACACGTGTTTCGAGGTAGTTGCCTCTCGTCAGCAGGGAGTAGGAAAGAGTGTAGGGTTGCTGTGTAGGCTGCTAAAATCATTATCAGGTAAAGTACCTCTCGTAGCAACGCAGGTGCGTAACCTGAGCCCGTCGACTCCCCGGCTCAAAGAGCCACTAAATAACTAAATCCAAATGGTCGCACACTGCTGACCTACCTCCGTGTTACCCCAAAGAACTGTGGTCCCTGTAGTCAGCGTCGGCGGATACACCTATGCTCGTGTCGTGAGTGCAAGTGTGAATATCGTTAGCCATCCCTGGACACGTGTTTCGAGGTAGTTGCCTCTCGTCAGCAGGGAGTAGGAAAGAGTGTAGGGTTGCTGTGTAGGCTGCTAAAATCATTATCAGGTAAAATACCTCTCGTAGCAACGCAGGTGCGTAACCTGAGCCCGTCGACTCCCCGGCTCAAAGAGCCACTAAACAACTAAATCCAAATGATCGCACACTGCTGACCTACCTGCGTGTTACCCCAAAGAACTGTGGTCCCTGTAGTCAGCGTCGGCGGATACACCTATGCTCGTGTCGTGAGTGCAAGTGTGAATATCGTTAGCCATCCCTGGACACGTGTTTCGAGGTAGTTGCCTCTCGTCAGCAGGGAGTAGGAAAGAGTGTAGGGTTGCTGTGTAGGCTGCTAAAATCATTATCAGGTAAAGTACCTCTCGTAGCAACGCAGGTGCGTAACCTGAGCCCGTCGACTCCCCGGCTCAAAGAGCCACTAAATAACTAAATCCAAATGGTCGCACACTGCTGACCTACCTGCGTGTTACCCCAAATAACTGTGGTCCTGTAGTCAGCGTCGGCGGATACACCTATGCTCGTGTCGTGAGTGCAAGTGTGAATATCGTTAGCCATCCCTGGACACGTGTTTCGAGGTAGTTGCCTCTCGTCAGCAGGGAGTAGGAAAGATTGTAGGGTTGCTGTGTAGGCTGCTAAAATCATTATCAGGTAAAGTACCTCTCGTAGCAACGCAGGTGCGTAACCTGAGCCCGTCGACCCCCGGCTCAAAGAGCCACTAAATAACTAAATCCAAATGGTCGCACACTGCTGACCTACCTGCGTGTTACCCCAAAGAACTGTGGTCCCTGTAGTCAGCGTCGGTGGATACACCTATGCTTGTTTCGTGAGTGCAAGTGTGAATATCGTTAGCCATCCCTGGACACGTGTTTCGAGGTAGTTGCCTCTCGTCAGCAGGGAGTAGGAAAGAGTGTAGGGTTGCTGTGTAGGCTGCTAAAATCATTATCAGGTAAAGTACCTCTCGTAGCAACGCAGGTGCGTAACCTGAGCCCGTCGACTCCCCGGCTCAAAGAGCCACTAAATAACTAAATCCAAATGGTCGCACACTGCTGACCTACCTGCGTGTTACCCCAAAGAACTGGGGTCCCTGTAGTCAGCGTCGGCGGATACACCTATGCTCGTGTCGTGAGTGCAAGTGTGAATATCGTTAGCCATCCCTGGACACGTGTTTCGAGGTAGTTGCCTCTCGTCAGCAGGGAGTAGGAAAGAGTGTAGGGTTGCTGTGTAGGCTGCTAAAATCATTATCAGGTAAAGTACCTCTCGTAGCAACGCAGGTGCGTAACCTGAGCCCGTCGACTCCCCGGCTCAAAGAGCCACTAAATAACTAAATCCAAATGGTCGCACACTGCTGACCTACCTCCGTGTTACCCCAAAGAACTGTGGTCCCTGTAGTCAGCGTCGGCGGATACACCTATGCTCGTGTCGTGAGTGCAAGTGTGAATATCGTTAGCCATCCCTGGACACGTGTTTCGAGGTAGTTGCCTCTCATCAGCAGGGAGTAGGAAAGAGTGTAGGGTTGCTGTGTAGGCTGCTAAAATCATTATCAGGTAAAGTACCTCTCGTAGCAACGCAGGTGCGTAACCTGAGCCCGTCGACTCCCCGGCTCAAAGAGCCACTAAATAACTAAATCCAAATGGTCGCACACTGCTGACCTACCTGCGTGTTACCCCAAAGAACGGTGGTCCCTGCAGTCAGCGTCGGCGGATACACCTATGCTCGTTTCGTGAGTGCAAGTGTGAATATCGTTAGCCATCCCTGGACACGTTTTTCGAGGTAGTTGCCTCTCGTCAGCAGGTAGTAGGAAAGAGTGTAGGGTTGCTGTGTAGGCTGCTAAAATCATTATCAGGTAAAGTACCTCTCGTAGCATGCAGGTGCGTAACCTGAGCCCGTCGACTCCCCGGCTCAAAGAGCCACTAAATAACTAAATCCAAATGGTCGCACACTGCTGACCTGCCTGCGTGTTACCCCAAAGAACTGTGGTCCCTGTAGTCAGCGTCGGCGGATACACCTATGCTCGTGTCGTGAGTGCAAGTGTGAATATCGTTAGCCATCCCTGGACACATGTTTCGAGGTAGTTGCCTCTCGTCAGCAGGGAGTAGGAAAGAGTGTAGGGTTGCTGTGTAGGCTGCTAAAATCATTATCAGGTAAAGTACCTCTCGTAGCAACGCAGGTGCGTAACCTGAGGCCGTCGACTCCGCGGCTCAAAGAGCCACTAAATAACTAAATCCAAATGGTCGCACACTGCTGACCTACCTGCGTGTTACCCCAAAGAACTGTGGTCCCTGTGGTCAGCGTCGGCGGATACACCTATGCTCGTGTCGTGAGTGCAAGTGTGAATATCGTTAGCCATCCCTGGACACGTGTTTCGAGGTAGTTGCCTCTCGTCAGCAGGGAGTAGGAAAGAGTGTAGGGTTGCTGTGTAGGCTGCTAAAATCATTATCAGATAAAGTACCTCTCGTAGCAACACAGGTGCGTAAGCTGAGCCCGTCGACTCCCCGGCTCAAAGAGCCACTAAATAACTAAATCCAAATGGTCGCACACTGCGGACCTACCTGCGTGTTACCCCAAAGAACTGTGGTCCCTGTAGTCAGCGTCGGCGGATACACCTATGCTCGTGAGTGCAAGTGTGAATATCGTTAGCCATCCCTGGACACGTGTTTTGAGGTAGTTGCCTCTCATCAGCAGGGAGTAGGAAGGAGTGTAGGGTTGCTGTGTAGGCTGCTAAAATCATTATCAGGTAAAGGACCTCTCGTAGCAACGCAGGTGCGTAACCTGAGCCCGTCGACTCCCCGGCTCAAAGAGCCACTAAATAACTAAATCCAAATGGTCGCACACTGCTGACCTACCTGCGTGTTACCCCAAAGAACTGTGGTCCCTGTAGTCAGCGTCGGCGGATACACCTATGCTCGTGTTGTGAGTGCAAGTGTGAATATCGTTAGCCATCCCTGGACACGTGTTTCGAGGTAGTTGCCTCTCATCAGCAGGGAGTAGGAAAGAGTGTAGGGTTGCTGTGTAGGCTGCTAAAATCATTATCAGGTAAAGTACCTCTCGTAGCAACGCAGGTGCGTAACCTGAGCCCGTCGACTCCCCGGCTCAAAGAGCCACTAAATAACTAGATCCAAATGGTCGCACACTGCTGACCTACCTGCGTGTTACCCCAAAGAACTGTGGTCCCTGTAGTCAGCGTCGGCGGATACACCTATGCTCGTTTCGTGAGTGCAAGTGTGAATATCGTTAGCCATCCCTGGACACGTGTTTCGAGGTAGTTGCCTCTCGTCAGCAGGTAGTAGGAAAGAGTGTAGGGTTGCTGTGTAGGCTGCTAAAATCATTATCAGGTAAAGTACCTCTCGTAGCAACGCAGGTGCGTAACCTGAGCCCGTCGACTCCCCGGCTCAAAGAGCCACTAAATAACTAAATCCAAATGGTCGCACACTGCTGACCTACCTGCGTGTTACCCCAAAGAACTGTGGTCCCTGTAGTCAGCGTCGGCGGATACACCTATGCTCGTGTCGTGAGTGCAAGTGTGAATATCGTTAGCCATCCCTGGACACGTGTTTCGAGGTAGTTGCCTCTCGTCAGCAGGGAGTAGGAAAGAGTGTAGGGTTGCTGTGTAGGCTGCTAAAATCATTATCAGGTAAAGTACCTCTCGTACCAACGCAGGTGCGTAACCTGAGCCCGTCGACTCACCGGCTCAAAGAGCCACTAAATAACTAAATCCAAATGGTCTCACACTGCTGACCTACCTGCGTGTTACCCCAAAGAACTGTGGTCCCTGTAGTCAGCGTCGGCGGATACACCTATGCTCGTGTCGTGAGTGCAAGTGTGAATATCGTTAGCCATCCCTGGACACGTGTTTCGAGGTAGTTGCCTCTCGTCAGCAGGGAGTAGGAAAGAGTGTAGGGTTGCTGTGTAGGCTGCTAAAATCATTATCAGGTAAAGTACCTCTCGTAGCAACGCAGGTGCGTAACCTGAACCCATCGACTCCCCGGCTCAAAGAGCCACTAAATAACTAAATCCAAATGGTCGCACACTGCTGACCTACCTGCGTGTTACCCCAAAGAACTGTGGTCCCTGTAGTCAGCGTCGGCGGATACACCTATGCTCGTGTCGTGAGTGCAAGTGTGAATATCGTTAGCCATCCCTGGACACGTGTTTCGAGGTAGTTGCCTCTCGTCAGCAGGGAGTAGGAAAGAGTGTAGGGTTGCTATGTAGGCTGCTAAAATCATTATCAGGTAAAGTACCTCTCGTAGCAACGCAGGTGCGTAACCTGAGCCCGTCGACTCCCCGGCTCAAAGAGCCACTAAATAACTAAATCCAAATGGTCGCACACTGCTGACCTACCTGCGTGTTACCCCAAAGAACTGTGGTCCCTGTAGTCAGCGTCGGCGGATACACCTATGCTCATGTCGTGAGTGCACGTGTGAATATCGTTAGCCATCCCTGGACACGTGTTTCGAGGTAGTTGCCTCTCGACAGCAGGGAGTAGGAAAGAGTGTAGGGTTGCTGTGTAGGCTGCTAAAATCATTATCAGGTAAAGTACCTCTCGTAGCAACGCAGGTGCGTAACCTGAGCCCGTCGACTCCCCGGCTCAAAGAGCCACTAAATAACTAAATCCAAATGGTCGCACACTGCTGACCTACCTGCGTGTTACCCCAAAGAACTGTGGTCCCTGTAGTCAGCGTCGGCGGATACACCTATGCTCGTGTCGTGAGTGCAAGTGTGAATATCGTTAGCCATCCCTGGACACGTGTTTCGAGGTAGTTGCCTCTCGTCAGCAGGGAGTAGGAAAGAGTGTAGGGTTGCTGTGTAGGCTGCTAAAATCATTATCAGGTAAAGTACCTCTCGTAGCAACGCAGGTGCGTAACCTGAGCCCGTCGACTCCCCGGCTCAAAGAGCCACTAAATAACTAAATCCAAATGGTCGCACACTGCTGACCTACCTGCGTGTTACCCCAAAGAACTGTGGTCCCTGTAGTCAGCGTCGGCGGATACACCTATGCTCGTGTCGTGAGTGCAAGTGTGAATATCGTTAGGCATCCCTGGACACGTGTTTCGAGTTAGTTGCCTCTCGTCAGCAGGGAGTAGGAAAGAGTGTAGGGTTGCTGTGTAGGCTGCTAAAATCATTATCAGGTAAAGTACCTCTCGTAGCTACGCAGGTGCGTAACCTGAGCCCGTCGACTCCCCAGCTCAAAGAGCCACTAAATAACTAAATCCAAATGGTCGCACACTGCTGACCTACCTCCGTGTTACCCCAAAGAACTGTGGTCCCTGTAGTCAGCGTCGGCGGATACACCTATGCTCGTGTCGTGAGTGCAAGTGTGAATATCGTTAGCCATCCCTGGACACGTGTTTCGAGGTAGTTGCCTCTCGTCAGCAGGGAGTAGGAAAGAGTGTAGGGTTGCTGTGTAGGCTGCTAAAATCATTATCAGGTAAAATACCTCTCGTAGCAACGCAGGTGCGTAACCTGAGCCCGTCGACTCCCCGGCTCAAAGAGCCACTAAATAACTAAATCCAAATGATCGCACACTGCTGACCTACCTGCGTGTTACCCCAAAGAACTGTGGTCACTGTAGTCAGCGTCGGCGGATACACCTATGCTCGTGTCGTGAGTGCAAGTGTGAATATCGTTAGCCATCCCTGGACACGTGTTTCGAGGTAGTTGCTTCTCGTCAGCAGGGAGTAGGAAAGAGTGTAGGGTTGCTGTGTAGGCTGCTAAAATCATTATCAGGTAAAGTACCTCTCGTACCAACGCAGGTGCGTAACCTGAGCCCGTCGACTTCCCGGCTCAAAGAGCCACTAAATAACTAAATCCAAATGGTCGCACACTGCTGACCTACCTGCGTGTTACCCCAAAGAACTGTGGTCCCTGTAGTCAGCGTCGGCGGATACACCTATGCTCGTGTCGTGAGTGCAAGTGTGAATATCGTTAGCCATCCCTGGACACGTGTTTCGAGGTAGTTGCCTCTCGTCAGCAGGGAGTAGGAAAGAGTGTAGGGTTGCTGTGTAGGCTGCTAAAATCATTATCAGGTAAAGTACCTCTCGTAGCAACGCAGGTGCGTAACCTGAGCCCGTCGACTCCCCGGCTCAAAGAGCCACTAAATAACTAAATCCAAATGGTCGCACACTGCTGACCTACCTGCGTGTTACCCCAAATAACTGTGGTCCTGTAGTCAGCGTCGGCGGATACACCTATGCTCGTGTCGTGAGTGCAAGTGTGAATATCGTTAGCCATCCCTGGACACGTGTTTCGAGGTAGTTGCCTCTCGTCAGCAGGGAGTAGGAAAGATTGTAGGGTTGCTGTGTAGGCTGCTAAAATCATTATCAGGTAAAGTACCTCTCGTAGCAACGCAGGTGCGTAACCTGAGCCCGTCGACTCCCCGGCTCAAAGAGCCACTAAATAACATAATCCAAATGGTCGCACACTGCTGACCTACCTGCGTGTTACCCCAAAGAACTGGGGTCCCTGTAGTCAGCGTCGGCGGATACACCTATGCTCGTGTCGTGAGTGCAAGTGTGAATATCGTTAGCCATCCCTGGACACGTGTTTCGAGGTAGTTGCCTCTCGTCAGCAGGGAGTAGGAAAGAGTGTAGGGTTGCTGTGTAGGCTGCTAAAATCATTATCAGGTAAAGTACCTCTCGTAGCAATGCAGGTGCGTAACCTGAGCCCCTCGACTCCCCGGCTCAAAGAGCCACTAAATAACTAAATCCAAATGGTCGCACACTGCTGACCTACCTGCGTGGTACCCCAAAGAACTGTGGTCCCTGTAGTCAGCGTCGGCGGATACACCTATGCTTGTGTCGTGAGTGCAAGTGTGAATATCGTTAGCCATCCCTGGACACGTGTTTCGAGGTAGTTGCCTCTCGTCAGCAGGGAGTAGGAAAGAGTGTAGGGTTGCTGTGTAGGCTGCTAAAATCATTATCAGGTAAAGTACCTCTCGTAGCAACGCAGGTGCGTAACCTGAGCCCGTCGACTCCCCGGCTCAAAGAGCCACTAAATAACTAAATCCAAATGGTCGCACACTGCTGACCTACCCGCGTGTTACCCCAAAGAACGGTGGTCCCTGCAGTCAGCGTCGGGGGATACACCTATGCTCGTTTCGTGAGTGCAAGTGTGAATATCGTTAGCCATCCCTGGACACGTTTTTCGAGGTAGTTGCCTCTCATCAGCAGGTAGTAGGAAAGAGTGTAGGGTTGCTGTGTAGGCTGCTAAAATCATTATCAGGTAAAGTACCTCTCGTAGCATGCAGGTGCGTAACCTGAGCCCGTCGACTCCCCGGCTCAAAGAGCCACTAAATAACTAAATCCAAATGGTCGCACACTGCTGACCTGCCTGCGTGTTACCCCAAAGAACTGTGGTCCCTGTAGTCAGCGTCGGCGGATACACCTATGCTCGTGTCGTGAGTGCAAGTGTGAATATCGTTAGCCATCCCTGGACACATGTTTCGAGGTAGTTGCCTCTCGTCAGCAGGGAGTAGGAAAGAGTGTAGGGTTGCTGTGTAGGCTGCTAAAATCATTATCAGGTAAAGTACCTCTCGTAGCAACGCAGGTGCGTAACCTGAGGCCGTCGACTCCCCGGCTCAAAGAGCCACTAAATAACTAAATCCAAATGGTCGCACACTGCTGACCTACCTGCGTGTTACCCCAAAGAACTGTGGTCCCTTTAGTCAGCGTCGGCGGATACACCTATGCTCGTGTCGTGAGTGCAAGTGTGAATATCGTTAGCCATCCCTGGACACGTGTTTCGAGGTAGTTGCCTCTCGTCAGCAGGGAGTAGGAAAGAGTGTAGGGTTGCTGTGTAGGCTGCTAAAATCATTATCAGATAAAGTACCTCTCGTAGCAACACAGGTGCGTAAGCTGAGCCCGTCGACTCCCCGGCTCAAAGAGCCACTAAATAACTAAATCCAAATGGTCGCACACTGCGGACCTACCTGCGTGTTACCCCAAAGAACTGTGGTCCCTGTAGTCAGCGTCGGCGGATACACCTATGCTCGTGTCGTGAGTGCAAGTGTGAATATCGTTAGCCATCCCTGGACACGTGTTTCGAGGTAGTTGCCTCTCGTCAGCAGGGAGTAGGAAAGAGTGTAGGGTTGCTGTGTAGGCTGCTAAAATCATTATCAGATAAAGTACCTCTCGTAGCAACACAGGTGCGTAAGCTGAGCCCGTCGACTCCCCGGCTCAAAGAGCCACTAAATAACTAAATCCAAATGGTCGCACACTGCGGACCTACCTGCGTGTTACCCCAAAGAACTGTGGTCCCTGTAGTCAGCGTCGGCGGATACACCTATGCTCGTGAGTGCAAGTGTGAATATCGTTAGCCATCCCTGGACACGTGTTTCGAGGTAGTTGCCTCTCATCAGCAGGGAGTAGGAAGGAGTGTAGGGTTGCTGTGTAGGCTGCTAAAATCATTATCAGGTAAAGGACCTCTCGTAGCAACGCAGGTGCGTAACCTGAGCCCGTCGACTCCCCGGCTCAAAGAGCCACTAAATAACTAAATCCAAATGGTCGCACACTGCTGACCTACCTGCGTGTTACCCCAAAGAACTGTGGTCCCTGTAGTCAGCGTCGGCGGATACACCTATGCTCGTGTCGTGAGTGCAAGTGTGAATATCGTTAGCCATCCCTGGACACGTGTTTCGAGGTAGTTGCCTCTCGTCAGCAGGGAGTAGGAAAGAGTGTAGGGTTGCTGTGAAGGCTGCTAAAATCATTATCAGGTAAAGTACCTCTCGTAGCAACGCAGGTGCGTAACCTGAGCCCGTCGAATCCCCGGCTCAAAGAGCCACTAAATAACTAAATCCAAATGGTCGCACACTGCTGACCTACCTGCGTGTTACCCCAAAGAACTGTGGTCTCTGTAGTCAGCGTCGGCGGATACACCTATGCTCGTGTCGTGAGTGCAAGTGTGAATATCGTTAGCCATCCCTGGACACGTGTTTCGAGGTAGTTGCCTCTCGTCAGCAGGGAGTAGGAAAGAGTGTAGGGTTGCTGTGTAGGCTGCTAAAATCATTATCAGATAAAGTACCTCTCGTAGCAACACAGGTGCGTAAGCTGAGCCCGTCGACTCCCCGGCTCAAAGAGCCACTAAATAACTAAATCCAAATGGTCGCACACTGCGGACCTACCTGCGTGTTACCCCAAAGAACTGTGGTCCCTGTAGTCAGCGTCGGCGGATACACCTATGCTCGTGAGTGCAAGTGTGAATATCGTTAGCCATCCCTGGACACGTGTTTCGAGGTAGTTGCCTCTCATCAGCAGGGAGTAGGAAGGAGTGTAGGGTTGCTGTGTAGGCTGCTAAAATCATTATCAGGTAAAGGACCTCTCGTAGCAACGCAGGTGCGTAACCTGAGCCCGTCGACTCCCCGGCTCAAAGAGCCACTAAATAACTAAATCCAAATGGTCGCACACTGCTGACCTACCTGCGTGTTACCCCAAAGAACTGTGGTCCCTGTAGTCAGCGTCGGCGGATACACCTATGCTCGTGTCGTGAGTGCAAGTGTGAATATCGTTAGCCATCCCTGGACACGTGTTTCGAGGTAGTTGCCTCTCGTCAGCAGGGAGTAGGAAAGAGTGTAGGGTTGCTGTGTAGGCTGCTAAAATCATTATCAGGTAAAGTACCTCTCGTAGCAACGCAGGTGCGTAACCTGAGCCCGTCGACTCCCCGGCTCAAAGAGCCACTAAATAACTAAATCCAAATGGTCGCACACTGCTGACCTACCTGCGTGTTACCCCAAAGAACTGTGGTCCCTGTAGTCAGCGTCGGCGGATACACCTATGCTCGTGTCGTGAGTGCAAGTGTGAATATCGTTAGCCATCCCTGGACACGTGTTTCGAGGTAGTTGCCTCTCGTCAGCAGGGAGTAGGAAAGAGTGTAGGGTTGCTGTGTAGGCTGCTAAAATCATTATCAGGTAAACTACCTCTCGTAGCAACGCAGGTGCGTAACCTGAGCCCGTCGACTCCCCGGCTCAAAGAGCCACTAAATAACTAAATCCAAATGGTCGCACACTGCTGACCTACCTGCGTGTTACCCCAAAGAACTGTGGTCCCTGTAGTCAGCGTCGGCGGATACACCTATGCTCGTGTCGTGAGTGCAAGTGTGAATATCGTTAGCCATCCCTGGACACGTGTTTCGAGGTAGTTGCCTCTCGTCAGCAGGGAGTAGGAAAGAGTGTAGGGTTGCTGTGTAGGCTTCTAAAATCATTATCAGGTAAACTACCTCTCGTAGCAACGCAGGTGCGTAACCTGAGCCCGTCGACTCCCCGGCTCAAAGAGCCAATAAATAACTAAATCCAAATGGTCGCACACTGCTGACCTACCTGCGTGTTACCCCAAAGAACTGTGGTCCCTGTAGTCAGCGTCGGCGGATACACCTATGCTCGTGTCGTGAGTGCAAGTGTGAATATCGTTAGCCATCCCTGGACACGTGTTTCGAGGTAGTTGCCTCTCGTCAGCAGGGAGTAGGAAAGAGTGTAGGGTTGCTGTGTAGGCTGCTAAAATCATTATCAGGTAAAGTACCTCTCGTAGCAACGCAGGTGCGTAACCTGAGCCCGTCGACTCCCCGGCTCAAAGAGCCACTAAATAACTAAATCCAAATGGTCGCACACTGCTGACCTACCTGCGTGTTACCCCAAATAACTGTGGTCCTGTAGTCAGCGTCGGCGGATACACCTATGCTCGTGTCGTGAGTGCAAGTGTGAATATCGTTAGCCATCCCTGGACACGTGTTTCGAGGTAGTTGCCTCTCGTCAGCAGGGAGTAGGAAAGAGTGTAGGGTTGCTGTGTAGGCTGCTAAAATCATTGTCAGGTAAAGTACCTCTAGTAGCAACGCAGGTGCGTAACCTGAGCCCGTCGACTCCCCGGCTCAAAGAGCCACTAAATAACTAAATCCAAATGGTCGCACACTGCTGACCTACCTGCGTGTTACCCCAAAGAACTGTGGTCCCTGTAGTCAGCGTCGGTGGATACACCTATGCTCGTGTCGTGAGTGCAAGTGTGAATATCGTTAGCCATCCCTGGACACGTGTTTCGAGGTAGTTGCCTCTCGTCTGCAGGGAGTAGGAAAGAGAGTAGAGTTGCTGTGTAGGCTGCTAAAATCATTATCAGGTAAAGTACCTCTCGTAGCAACGCAGGTGCGTAACCTGAGCCCGTCGACTCCCCGGCTCAAAGAGCCACTAAATAACTAAATCCAAATGGTCGCACACTGCTGACCTACCTGCGTGTTACCCCAAAGAACTGTGGTCCCTGTAGTCAGCGTCGGCGGATACACCTATGCTCGTGTCGTGAGTGCAAGTGTGAATATCGTTAGCCATCCCTGGACACGTGTTTCGAGGTAGTTGCCTCTCGTCAGCAGGGAGTAGGAAAGAGTGTAGGGTTGCTGTGTAGGCTAGTAAAATCATTATCAGGTAAAGTACCTGTCGTAGCAATGCAGGTGCGTAACCTGAGCCCGTCGACTCCCCGGCTCAAAGAGCCACTAAATAACTAAATCCAAATGGTCGCACACTGCTGACCTACCTGCGTGTTACCCCAAAGAACTGTGGTCCCTGTAGTCAGCGTCGGCGGATACACCTATGCTCGTGTCGTGAGTGCAAGTGTGAATATCGTTAGCCATCCCTGGACACGTGTTTCGAGGTAGTTGCCTCTCATCAGCAGGGAGTAGGAAAGAGTGTAGGGTTGCTGTGTAGGCTGCTAAAATCATTATCAGGTAAAGTACCTCTCGTAGCAACGCAGGTGCGTAACCTGAGCCCGTCGACTCCCCGGCTCAAAGAGCCACTAAATAACTAAATCCAAATGGTCGCACACTGCTGACCTACCTGCGTGTTACCCCAAAGAACTGTGGTCCCTGTAGTCAGCATCGGCGGATACACCTATGCTCGTGTCGTTTGTGCAAGTGTGAATATCGTTAGCCATCCCTGGACACGTGTTTCGAGGTAGTTGCCTCTCGTCAGCAGGTAGTAGGAAAGAGTGTAGGGTTGCTGTGTAGGCTGCTAAAATCATTATCAGGTAAAGTACCTCTCGTAGCAACGCAGGTGCGTAACCTGAGCCCGTCGACTCCTCGGCTCAAAGAGCCACTAAATAACTAAATCCAAATGGTCGCACACTGCTGACCTACCTGCGTGTTACCCCAAAGAACTGTGGTCCCTGTAGTCAGCGTCGGCGGATACACCTATGCTCGTGTCGTGAGTGCAAGTGTGAATATCGTTAGCTATCCCTGGACACGTGTTTCGAGGTAGTTGCCTCTCGTCAGCAGGGAGTAGGAAAGAGTGTAGAGTTGCTGTGTAGGCTGCTAAAATCATTATCAGGTAAAGTACCTCTCGTAGCAACGCAGGTGCGTAACCTGAGCCCGTCGAATCCCCGGCTCAAAGAGCCACTAAATAACTAAATCCAAATGGTCGCACACTGCTGACCTACCTGCGTGTTACCCCAAAGAACTGTGGTCCCTGTAGTCAGCGTCGGCGGATACACCTATGCTCGTGTCGTGAGTGAAAGTGTGAATATCGTTAGCCATCCCTGGACACGTGTTTCGAGGTAGTTGCCTCTCGTCAGCAGGGAGTAGGAAAGAGTGTAGGGTTGCTGTGTAGGCTGCTAAAATCATTATCAGGTAAAGTACCTCTCGTAGCAACGCAGGTGCGTAACCTGAGCCCGTCGACTCCCCGGCTCAAAGAGCCACTAAATAACTAAATCCAAATGGTCGCACACTGCTGACCTACCTGCGTGTTACCCCAAAGAACTGTGGTCCCTGTAGTCAGCGTCGGCGGATACACCTATGCTCGTGTCATGAGTGCAAGTGTGAATATCGTTAGCCATCCCTGGACACGTGTTTCGAGGTAGTTGCCTCTCGTCAGCAGGGAGTAGGAAAGAGTGTAGGGTTGCTGTGTAGGCTTCTAAAATCATTATCAGGTAAAGTACCTCTCGTAGCAACGCAGGTGCGTAACCTGAGCCCGTCGACTCCCCGGCTCAAAGAGCCACTAAATAACTAAATCCAAATGGTCGCACACTGCTGACCTACCTGCGTGTTACCCCAAAGAACTGTGGTCCCTGTAGTCAGCGTCGGCGGATACACCTATGCTCGTGTCGTGAGTGCAAGTGTGAATATCGTTAGCCATCCCTGGACACGTGTTTCGAGGTAGTTGCCTCTCGTCAGCAGGGAGTAGGAAAGAGTGTAGGGTTGCTGTGTAGGCTGCTAAAATCATTATCAGGTAAAGTACCTCTCGTAGCAACGCAGGTGCGTAACCTGAGCCAGTCGACTCCCCGGCTCAAAGAGCCACTAAATAACTAAATCCAAATGGTCGCACACTGCTGACCTACCTGCGTGTTACCCCAAATAACTGTGGTCCTGTAGTCAGCGTCGGCGGATACACCTATGCTCGTGTCGTGAGTGCAAGTGTGAATATCGTTAGCCATCCCTGGACACGTGTTTCGAGGTAGTTGCCTCTCGTCAGCAGGGAGTAGGAAAGAGTGTAGGGTTGCTGTGTAGGCTGCTAAAATCATTATCAGGTAAAGTACCTCTAGTAGCAACGCAGGTGCGTAACCTGAGCCCGTCGACTCCCCGGCTCAAAGAGCCACTAAATAACTAAATCCAAATGGTCGCACACTGCTGACCTACCTGCGTGTTACCCCAAAGAACTGTGGTCCCTGTAGTCAGCGTCGGTGGATACACCTATGCTCGTGTCGTGAGTGCAAGTGTGAATATCGTTAGCCATCAATGGACACGTGTTTCGAGGTAGTTGCCTCTCATCAGCAGGGAGTAGGAAAGAGAGTAGAATTGCTGTGTAGGCTGCTAAAATCATTATCAGGTAAAGTACCTCTCGTACCAACGCAGGTGCGTAACCTGAGCCCGTCGACTCCCCGGCTCAAAGAGCCACTAAATAACTAAATCCAAATGGTTGCACACTGCTGACCTACCTGCGTGTTACCCCAAAGAACTGTGGTCCCTGTAGTCAGCGTCGGCGGATACACCTATGCTCGTGTCGTGAGTGCAAGTTTGAATATCGTTAGCCATCCCTGGACACGTGTTTCGAGGTAGTTGCCTCTCGTCAGCAGGGAGTAGGAAAGAGTGTAGGGTTGCTGTGTAGGCTGCTAAAATCATTATCAGGTAAAGTACCTCTCGTAGCAACGCAGGTGCGTAACCTGAGCCCGTCGACTCCCCGGCTCAAAGAGCCACTAAATAACTAAATCCAAATGGTCGCACACTGCTGACCTACCTCCGTGTTACCCCAAAGAACTGTGGTCCCTGTAGTCAGCGTCGGCGGATACACCTATGCTCGTGTCGTGAGTGCAAGTGTGAATATCGTTAGCCATCCCTGGACACGTGTTTCGAGGTAGTTGCCTCTCGTCAGCAGGGAGTAGGAAAGAGTGTAGGGTTGCTGTGTAGGCTGCTAAAATCATTATCAGGTAAAATACCTCTCGTAGCAACGCAGGTGCGTAACCTGAGCCCGTCGACTCCCCGGCTCAAAGAGCCACTAAACAACTAAATCCAAATGATCGCACACTGCTGACCTACCTGCGTGTTACCCCAAAGAACTGTGGTCCCTGTAGTCAGCGTCGGCGGATACACCTATGCTCGTGTCGTGAGTGCAAGTGTGAATATCGTTAGCCATCCCTGGACACGTGTTTCGAGGTAGTTGCCTCTCGTCAGCAGGGAGTAGGAAAGAGTGTAGGGTTGCTGTGTAGGCTGCTAAAATCATTATCAGGTAAAGTACCTCTCGTAGCAACGCAGGTGCGTAACCTGAGCCCGTCGACTCCCCGGCTCAAAGAGCCACTAAATAACTAAATCCAAATGGTCGCACACTGCTGACCTACCTGCGTGTTACCCCAAATAACTGTGGTCCTGTAGTCAGCGTCGGCGGATACACCTATGCTCGTGTCGTGAGTGCAAGTGTGAATATCGTTAGCCATCCCTGGACACGTGTTTCGAGGTAGTTGCCTCTCGTCAGCAGGGAGTAGGAAAGATTGTAGGGTTGCTGTGTAGGCTGCTAAAATCATTATCAGGTAAAGTACCTCTCGTAGCAACGCAGGTGCGTAACCTGAGCCCGTCGACCCCCGGCTCAAAGAGCCACTAAATAACTAAATCCAAATGGTCGCACACTGCTGACCTACCTGCGTGTTACCCCAAAGAACTGTGGTCCCTGTAGTCAGCGTCGGTGGATACACCTATGCTTGTTTCGTGAGTGCAAGTGTGAATATCGTTAGCCATCCCTGGACACGTGTTTCGAGGTAGTTGCCTCTCGTCAGCAGGGAGTAGGAAAGAGTGTAGGGTTGCTGTGTAGGCTGCTAAAATCATTATCAGGTAAAGTACCTCTCGTAGCAACGCAGGTGCGTAACCTGAGCCCGTCGACTCCCCGGCTCAAAGAGCCACTAAATAACTAAATCCAAATGGTCGCACACTGCTGACCTACCTGCGTGTTACCCCAAAGAACTGGGGTCCCTGTAGTCAGCGTCGGCGGATACACCTATGCTCGTGTCGTGAGTGCAAGTGTGAATATCGTTAGCCATCCCTGGACACGTGTTTCGAGGTAGTTGCCTCTCGTCAGCAGGGAGTAGGAAAGAGTGTAGGGTTGCTGTGTAGGCTGCTAAAATCATTATCAGGTAAAGTACCTCTCGTAGCAACGCAGGTGCGTAACCTGAGCCCGTCGACTCCCCGGCTCAAAGAGCCACTAAATAACTAAATCCAAATGGTCGCACACTGCTGACCTACCTCCGTGTTACCCCAAAGAACTGTGGTCCCTGTAGTCAGCGTCGGCGGATACACCTATGCTCGTGTCGTGAGTGCAAGTGTGAATATCGTTAGCCATCCCTGGACACGTGTTTCGAGGTAGTTGCCTCTCATCAGCAGGGAGTAGGAAAGAGTGTAGGGTTGCTGTGTAGGCTGCTAAAATCATTATCAGGTAAAGTACCTCTCGTAGCAACGCAGGTGCGTAACCTGAGCCCGTCGACTCCCCGGCTCAAAGAGCCACTAAATAACTAAATCCAAATGGTCGCACACTGCTGACCTACCTGCGTGTTACCCCAAAGAACGGTGGTCCCTGCAGTCAGCGTCGGCGGATACACCTATGCTCGTTTCGTGAGTGCAAGTGTGAATATCGTTAGCCATCCCTGGACACGTTTTTCGAGGTAGTTGCCTCTCGTCAGCAGGTAGTAGGAAAGAGTGTAGGGTTGCTGTGTAGGCTGCTAAAATCATTATCAGGTAAAGTACCTCTCGTAGCATGCAGGTGCGTAACCTGAGCCCGTCGACTCCCCGGCTCAAAGAGCCACTAAATAACTAAATCCAAATGGTCGCACACTGCTGACCTGCCTGCGTGTTACCCCAAAGAACTGTGGTCCCTGTAGTCAGCGTCGGCGGATACACCTATGCTCGTGTCGTGAGTGCAAGTGTGAATATCGTTAGCCATCCCTGGACACATGTTTCGAGGTAGTTGCCTCTCGTCAGCAGGGAGTAGGAAAGAGTGTAGGGTTGCTGTGTAGGCTGCTAAAATCATTATCAGGTAAAGTACCTCTCGTAGCAACGCAGGTGCGTAACCTGAGGCCGTCGACTCCGCGGCTCAAAGAGCCACTAAATAACTAAATCCAAATGGTCGCACACTGCTGACCTACCTGCGTGTTACCCCAAAGAACTGTGGTCCCTGTGGTCAGCGTCGGCGGATACACCTATGCTCGTGTCGTGAGTGCAAGTGTGAATATCGTTAGCCATCCCTGGACACGTGTTTCGAGGTAGTTGCCTCTCGTCAGCAGGGAGTAGGAAAGAGTGTAGGGTTGCTGTGTAGGCTGCTAAAATCATTATCAGATAAAGTACCTCTCGTAGCAACACAGGTGCGTAAGCTGAGCCCGTCGACTCCCCGGCTCAAAGAGCCACTAAATAACTAAATCCAAATGGTCGCACACTGCGGACCTACCTGCGTGTTACCCCAAAGAACTGTGGTCCCTGTAGTCAGCGTCGGCGGATACACCTATGCTCGTGAGTGCAAGTGTGAATATCGTTAGCCATCCCTGGACACGTGTTTTGAGGTAGTTGCCTCTCATCAGCAGGGAGTAGGAAGGAGTGTAGGGTTGCTGTGTAGGCTGCTAAAATCATTATCAGGTAAAGGACCTCTCGTAGCAACGCAGGTGCGTAACCTGAGCCCGTCGACTCCCCGGCTCAAAGAGCCACTAAATAACTAAATCCAAATGGTCGCACACTGCTGACCTACCTGCGTGTTACCCCAAAGAACTGTGGTCCCTGTAGTCAGCGTCGGCAGATACACCTATGCTCGTGTCGTGAGTGCAAGTGTGAATATCGTTAGCCATCCCTGGACACGTGTTTCGAGGTAGTTGCCTCTCGTCAGCAGGGAGTAGGAAAGAGTGTAGGGTTGCTGTGTAGGCTGCTAAAATCATTATCAGGTAAAGTACCTCTCGTAGCAACGCAGGTGCGTAACCTGAGCCCGTCGAATCCCCGGCTCAAAGAGCCACTAAATAACTAAATCCAAATGGTCGCACACTGCTGACCTACCTGCGTGTTACCCCAAAGAACTGTGGTCCCTGTAGTCAGCGTCGGCGGATACACCTATGCTCGTGTCGTGAGTGCAAGTGTGAATATCGTTAGCCATCCCTGGACACGTGTTTCGAGGTAGTTGCCTCTCGTCAGCAGGGAGTAGGAAAGAGTGTAGGGTTGCTGTGTAGGCTGCTAAAATCATTATCAGGTAAAGTACCTCTCGTAGCAACGCAGGTGCGTAACCTGAGCCCGTCGACTCCCCGGCTCAAAGAGCCACTAAATAACTAAATCCAAATGGTCGCACACTGCTGACCTACCTGCGTGTTACCCCAAAGAACTGTGGTCCCTGTAGTCAGCGTCGGCGGATACACCTATGCTCGTGTCGTGAGTGCAAGTGTGAATATCGTTAGCCATCCCTGGACACGTGTTTCGAGGTAGTTGCCTCTCGTCAGCAGGGAGTAGGAAAGAGTGTAGGGTTGCTGTGTAGGCTTCTAAAATCATTATCAGGTAAACTACCTCTCGTAGCAACGCAGGTGCGTAACCTGAGCCCGTCGACTCCCCGGCTCAAAGAGCCACTAAATAACTAAATCCAAATGGTCGCACACTGCTGACCTACCTGCGTGTTACCCCAAAGAACTGTGGTCCCTGTAGTCAGCGTCGGCGGATACACCTATGCTCGTGTCGTGAGTGCAAGTGTGAATATCGTTAGCCATCCCTGGACACGTGTTTCGAGGTAGTTGCCTCTCGTCAGCAGGGAGTAGGAAAGAGTGTAGGGTTGCTGTGTAGGCTGCTAAAATCATTATCAGGTAAAGTACCTCTCGTAGCAACGCAGGTGCGTAACCTGAGCCCGTCGACTCCCCGGCTCAAAGAGCCACTAAATAACTAAATCCAAATGGTCGCACACTGCTGACCTACCTGCGTGTTACCCCAAATAACTGTGGTCCTGTAGTCAGCGTCGGCGGATACACCTATGCTCGTGTCGTGAGTGCAAGTGTGAATATCGTTAGCCATCCCTGGACACGTGTTTCGAGGTAGTTGCCTCTCGTCAGCAGGGAGTAGGAAAGAGTGTAGGGTTGCTGTGTAGGCTGCTAAAATCATTGTCAGGTAAAGTACCTCTAGTAGCAACGCAGGTGCGTAACCTGAGCCCGACGACTCCCCGGCTCAAAGAGCCACTAAATAACTAAATCCAAATGGTCGCACACTGCTGACCTACCTGCGTGTTACCCCAAAGAACTGTGGTCCCTGTAGTCAGCGTCGGTGGATACACCTATGCTCGTGTCGTGAGTGCAAGTGTGAATATCGTTAGCCATCCCTGGACACGTGTTTCGAGGTAGTTGCCTCTCGTCAGCAGGGAGTAGGAAAGAGAGTAGAGTTGCTGTGTAGGCTGCTAAAATCATTATCAGGTAAAGTACCTCTCGTAGCAACGCAGGTGCGTAACCTGAGCCCGTCGACTCCCCGGCTCAAAGAGCCACTAAATAACTAAATCCAAATGGTCGCACACTGCTGACCTACCTGCGTGTTACC
Source organism: Triturus cristatus (assembly GCF_964204655.1). Lineage (NCBI taxonomy): Eukaryota > Metazoa > Chordata > Amphibia > Caudata > Salamandridae > Triturus > Triturus cristatus. The sequence goes on along the minus strand of NC_140581.1, from coordinate 857,295,609 downwards.
CCAAAGAACTGTGGTCCCTGTAGTCAGCGTCGGCGGATACACCTATGCTCGTGTCGTGAGTGCAAGTGTGAATATCGTTAGCCATCCCTGGACACGTGTTTCGAGGTAGTTGCCTCTCGTCAGCAGGGAGTAGGAAAGAGTGTAGGGTTGCTGTGTAGGCTAGTAAAATCATTATCAGGTAAAGTACCTCTCGTAGCAATGCAGGTGCGTAACCTGAGCCCGTCGACTCCCCGGCTCAAAGAGCCACTAAATAACTAAATCCAAATGGTCGCACACTGCTGACCTACCTGCGTGTTACCCCAAAGAACTGTGGTCCCTGTAGTCAGCGTCGGCGGATACACCTATGCTCGTGTCGTGAGTGCAAGTGTGAATATCGTTAGCCATCCCTGGACACGTGTTTCGAGGTAGTTGCCTCTCATCAGCAGGGAGTAGGAAAGAGTGTAGGGTTGCTGTGTAGGCTGCTAAAATCATTATCAGGTAAAGTACCTCTCGTAGCAACGCAGGTGCGTAACCTGAGCCCGTCGACTCCCCGGCTCAAAGAGCCACTAAATAACTAAATCCAAATGGTCGCAAACTGCTGACCTACCTGCGTGTTACCCCAAAGAACTGTGGTCCCTGTAGTCAGCGTCGGCGGATACACCTATGCTCGTGTCGTTTGTGCAAGTGTGAATATCGTTAGCCATCCCTGGACACGTGTTTCGAGGTAGTTGCCTCTCGTCAGCAGGTAGTAGGAAAGAGTGTAGGGTTGCTGTGTAGGCTGCTAAAATCATTATCAGGTAAAGTACCTCTCGTAGCAACGCAGGTGCGTAACCTGAGCCCGTCGACTCCTCGGCTCAAAGAGCCACTAAATAACTAAATCCAAATGGTCGCACACTGCTGACCTACCTGCGTGTTACCCCAAAGAACTGTGGTCCCTGTAGTCAGCGTCGGCGGATACACCTATGCTCGTGTCGTGAGTGCAAGTGTGAATATCGTTAGCTATCCCTGGACACGTGTTTCGAGGTAGTTGCCTCTCGTCAGCAGGGAGTAGGAAAGAGTGTAGGGTTGCTGTGTAGGCTGCTAAAATCATTATCAGGTAAAGTACCTCTCGTAGCAACGCAGGTGCGTAACCTGAGCCCGTCGAATCCCCGGCTCAAAGAGCCACTAAATAACTAAATCCAAATGGTCGCACACTGCTGACCTACCTGCGTGTTACCCCAAAGAACTGTGGTCCCTGTAGTCAGCGTCGGCGGATACACCTATGCTCGTGTCGTGAGTGCAAGTGTGAATATCGTTAGCCATCCCTGGACACGTGTTTCGAGGTAGTTGCCTCTCGTCAGCAGGGAGTAGGAAAGAGTGTAGGGTTGCTGTGTAGGCTGCTAAAATCATTATCAGGTAAACTACCTCTCGTAGCAACGCAGGTGCGTAACCTGAGCCCGTCGACTCCCCGGCTCAAAGAGCCACTAAATAACTAAATCCAAATGGTCGCATACTGCTGACCTACCTGCGTGTTAGAAAAGGTAGATGGACCGGGAGGGTCGGCCGGGGTCAGGAGGAGAGGTCTCCGGGGAGAGCCGTCTCCAGCGATCGTACAGACAAGTAACTTCCCCCCCACAGACAGATATCACACACGGATAAGGTTCAGTGTTCTTTATAAGCACTTATTTAAGGTACGGTTAAATGGTACAAGGAGGTCTGGACTCAGGGGTCCCCTCGATTAGAGTCTCGCAAGGTAGGGAAGGGGGTAGCGGGACAGTCTATTTACCAATCAGGTAGTTCGGATGAGATGATGATGAGCTCACAATCCTCGAGCTTGGTGATTAGGTGATATGGGCCGCGGCAGCGCCAGCAGGTCCCGGTGTGGATGGTCGTTACAACGGGCCGCGGCAGCGCCAGCAGGTCCCAGGAAGATGACTGTTGCAGAAGGCCGCGGCAGCGCCAGCAGGTCCCGGTGAGGATGGTCGTTACAACGGGCCGCGGCAGCGCCAGCAGGTCCCAGGAAGGTGAAGGTTGCAGAAGGCCGCGGCAGCGCCAGCAGGCAGGGCGATGGTTCACAAGAGCGGGCTACGGCAGCGCCAGTAGACCGTCAGGGTTGAGTTCACTCGGTGTCTCTCGACTCCAGGATACAACTGCCTTCCTGCTCCGGAGCTGCCCCAGTTATAGGGCTGGTGCCCTTTGATGTCCGGACCCTCGCACTTGGAGGTCGGAGGGTCCGGGATGAAGGGGTCCAGACACCCAGCAGGGGGTGGAGCCAGTGCCTGGGGGAGCTGGGGGCGATCGGCACCTGGCGGGGGAGAGCCCTTGACACTTCGTTCTCCCATTGACCTGCCAAGTGGTCCGCTCACCTCCTGGGTGGATGGTGGTGCCGGGATGTCGGGGCCGGCCAGGCCCGGGGTTAGGGTCGAGGGGAGGCCGTGCGGCCGCGTGGTGCAGGGCCCAAGATGGCGGCTTGACCCGGCCGGGAAAGCCGGTGGGGCGGGACCCCGTGATGAGTAGGGGTCCGAGGGCAGAGGGTCCGTCGGGAGACGGAGTACAGGTGCTTGTTGCGGGGATATGCCAGGTGGGCCTGGGTTCGGGCCCCGTCGAGCGGGGAGGGAGTGAGCCATTTGTGAGGCCTGTCCAACATGCGTCCCCCCCAGCTGAAGGCGGGGAGAGTCACCCATCTCCTTGGGGACTCTCTTCGTCGAGGCGGAAAAAGCGGGACAGGCCATCTGCGTTGGCGTGATCTTGGCCTGGTCGGTGCTCCACGGTGAAGTCCATTCCCTGCAGGGAAATGGACCAGCGCAAGAGTTTTGGGTTCTCCCCCCGCATCTGCATCAGCCATTGCAGGGGTCGATGGTCGGTTTGTACCCGGAAGTGGGTACCGAAGAGATAGGGTCGGAGCTTTTTGAGGGCCCACACTACTGCAAATGCCTCCCTCTCGATGGTGCTCCAACGCTGTTCTCGGGCCAGGAGACGTCGGCTGATGAAGGCCACCGGCTGGTCATGACCTTCGGGGTTCAGCTGAGAGAGGACGGCCCCGATGCCGTGGTCGGAGGCGTCGGTCTGCACCACAAATTCCCGACTGTAATCGGGGGCCTGGAGCACCGGGGCGGTGCACAGGGCGGCCTTCAGCTCCTCGAAGGCCGCTTGACAATCAGGAGTCCAGTTGACCCGCTTCGGCTGGTTCTTGGATGTGAGACCCGTGAGGGGCCCCACGATGCTGCCGTAGTCCTTCACGAACCGCCGGTAGTAGCCGGTGAGCCCCAAGAAGGCTCGGACCTCGGTCTGGGTGACGGGGGGCTGCCAGGACTGGATGGCAGCAATCTTAAGTTGTAGTGGGGCCACCAGCCCGCTCCCCACTTGGTGCCCAAGGTAGGTCACAGACCCTTGGCCAATCTGGCACTTGCCGGCCTTAATGGTGAGGCCGGCCCGCTGGAGGGCTTGCAGGACCTCTTGGAGGTGGCGGAGGTGGTCGGACCAGTGGCGGCTGTATACAGCGATATCGTCCAGGTAGGCAGCGCTGAATTCTTCAAGCCCTGCCAAGACCTGGTTCACAAGGCGTTGGAACGTGGCGGGGGCATTCTTCATGCCAAAGGGCATGACCTTAAATTGATAGTGGCCATCGGGGGTAGAGAAGGCTGACCGTTCCTGAGCCCTGGGTGTGAGGCCGATCTGCCAGTAGCCCGCCGTTAGGTCGAAGATACTAAGGTAGCGGGCGGCCCCCAGCCGGTCGATCAGCTCGTCTGCTCGGGGGATGGGATGAGCGTCGGTCCGGGTGACAGCGTTCAAGCCCCGGTAGTCGACGCAGAATCTCAGTTCAGGAGCGGAGCCGGGGGCAGCGGCCTTGGGAACTAATACGACCGGACTGGCCCAGGGACTGTCCGAGGGCTCGATGACCCCGATCGTGAGCATCTCGGCCACTTCCTCCTGGATGCAGGCCCGTACCCGATCTGGTACGCGGTAGGCCCGGTGCCGGACAGGGGGACTGTCCCCGGTGTCTACGTCGTGCAAACACCAAGGGGTGACCCCGGGGGTGAGGGAGAACAGGGCAGCGAACTGCAGCAGGAGGTTCCGGCAGTCCTGGCGTTGCTCTGAAGTGAGGGCGTCCGAGAGCCGGACCCCGTCCACGGAGCCGTCCTTCTCCTGAGTCCTCAGGAGGTCCGGGAGGGGCTCGGAGTCTTCTTCTGTGCCACTGTCTGTAGCCATCAAGAGGCTTAGTTCGGAGCGCACAAAGTGCGCTTTGAGCCGGTTGGTGTGGAGGACCCGAAGGGGGTTCCGGGGGGACCCCATGTCGATGAGGTAAGTGACGGGGCTTTTGCGCTCGACCACTTTGAAGGGCCCCGTCCACTTATCTTGCAGGGCGCATGGTTCGGTGGGGGACATCACCCATACTTGCTGCCCCGGCTCGAATTCAACGGAGGAGGCATTGTGATCATACCACCTCTTCATGTCCTCCTGGCTGGCCTCGAGGTTCGCCTTGGCCATCTCCCTGAAGCGCCGGGTCTGGTTTCGTAAGGCCAGGATGTATTTGAAGACGTCTGGAGGGGTCGTTAGGGGGGCCATCTCCCAACCTTCCTTGACTAGGCTGAGGGGCCCTCGCACAGGGTGTCCGTATAGGAGTTCAAAGGGGCTAAAACCGAGGGACTTCTGGGGCACTTCCCGGTAGGCGAAGAGGAGGCACGGGAGCAGTACATCCCACTGGCGACGGAGAGGTTCTTCCAATCCCCCAATCATCCCTTTGAGAGTGCGGTTAAAACGCTCCACTAGTCCGTTCCCTTGGGGGTGATAGGGGGTCGTGAATCTGTAGGTGACCCCGCATTGTTGCCAGAGGGACTTCATGTACTTTGATATGAAATTCGTGCCTCGGTCGCTGACGACTTCTCGGGGGAAGCCTACCCGGGAGAAGATCCCCATCAGGGCCCGGCCAACCACTGGGGCGGTCACTGTCCGTAGAGGCACCGCCTCGGGGTAGCGGGTGGCGTGGTCCACTAGTACCAAGATGAACCTGTGTCCTTGTGCCGTGCGGGGGTCCAGAGGTCCCACAATGTCTATCCCCACCCTCTCGAACGGGGTGGTGACCACCGGGAAGGGTTGTAGAGGGGCCTTCAGCTTCCGGCCACTCTTCCCGCTGGCTTGGCATGTGGGGCACGATCGGCAGTGGTTCAGGACGTCATTCCTCATTTTCGGCCAAAAAAAGTGGGTCACCAGGCGACTGTACGTTTTGTCCTGGCCCAGGTGTCCAGCCAGGGGGACATCGTGGGCTAGGTTGAGCAGAAAGTCTCGGAAGCGGAGCGGTACCACCAGAACTCGACCGGCCCCCAGTTCGGCGATTCTTTGCTCGCTGTAGAGCAGGTCGTTATCCCAGTAGACCCAGTGGGTTCCTGTGGTGTCCCCGGCGGTTTGGGTGCTGGCTTGTTGGCGGAGTCCCTCGAGGGAGGGACAGGTCTTTTGTTCCTGGCGGAACTGTTCTTGGGTGGGCCCCCCTTCTTGCCGCCACTGAGCCAGATCCGGGAGGTCCTGGTGTTGCGCGTCTTCCTCGGTAGTCGGGTCCGGGAGGTCGGTCTCGCCGTTGTCCTCTACGAGGGCAACCGGGGGCGGAGGTGCTGGCCATTCGGTTTCTTCTGATCGGGGGGCGGCACGGGCGGCCATGGATCGGGTGGTTATGCAGGCCCAGTCCGGGAGGCCCAGCATCCCCAAGTGCTCTCTTCTCTCGACGGTGGCCCACGGGGAACTCTCGAGGTCATTCCCCAGGAGGCAGTCCACGGGGGCATCGTCCCGGACCGTCACCTTCAGTAGGCCGGAGACCCCTCCCCATTCAAACGGGACGCAGGCCATCTTACACATGCTCTCAGAGTTATCTGCCGAGCGGACGGGGCAGAGAATGTTCGGCAGGATCTGCTCGGGCTTCACCAGGTGACAGCGGACGGCCGTCACGCTGGCGCCGGTGTCACGCAAGGCCTCGGCTCTCTGTCCATTAATGGTCACCCACTGACCATATTTTCTGGTGTTGGCGGGTAGGGGAGCCCGCGGAACCATGTCCCTTCCCCCTAAGCATGCCAGGACCATGGCGGCCGGTTCCCACCCTTGCTGGTCCGGCTCATACTCCTCGGGTCCCTCCGATGATTGCTCTTCCCCCAGGGCAGCGGCAGCTACCTGGCGGGGCTTGGGTGGTTGGTTTAGCGGGCAGTTCGGATCGTTGGCGTAGTGGCCTAGTCGCTGGCACCGGTGGCACGTGACGTGGGCTCGGTACCCAGGCCGCAATGGGGGGTTGCCCCGGCCGGCCGGAGGTGGGGTGCTGGCCACGGGTGTTGCTGGTAAGGTGTCTCTCCCTCGCCCCTGGCCCCCTCCTCCTCCCCGAGGACGGTGCTGGCCTTGGTTGCTTCTGTTCTGGTCGTGGGGCCCTCTCCGGCCCACTCGGGTGCTTTCCCACCGGTCAGCTTCGGCGGCGAGCTGCCGTGGGTCAGTCAGCTTACTGTCGAGTAGGTGCTGCCTGAGCTCGACGAAACAGTTGTTTGATAGGTGCTCCCATACCATAAGGTTGAAGAGTTGTTCGTAGGTGGTGACCTGATTTCCCTTGATCCAACCCTCGAAGGCCCGGCTGAAATAGTTCACGTATTCCACCCAAGTTGTACCTGGGATCCGGGTGCAATCTCTGAACCTCTGGCGGTACATCTCGGGCGTGAGGCCGTAGCGGGTGAGGAGGGCAGCCTTCATGTGGTCGTAGGACGACATTTGGTGATCGGGGAGCTGCAGCAGGGCATCGCGACCCTCGTTGATGAATCTCCCCCAAAGTCCGGCTCCCCAATCACTCCGGTCGATCCGGTGGGAGGTCATTGCGATCTCATAGGCTTTAAACCATTGTTGTATGTCGTCTTCTCGGACATACTCGCGGACCACATCCTTGGGGATGTGAACTTTTTTCTCAATAGGCCCACGGGGTGTGTGGTCGCTCAGGCACCCCCAGTTCCTTATTCTGTTTGCGCAGTTCTATTTCCGCCAGTCGGCGCTCGTGCTCGAGCGTTATTTTTTTCTCTTCCAGCTCTCTTTGTCTCTGCTTTTCTTCTCGTTCCTCTCGAAGCCGCATATGCTCGAGGTTGATTTTCTGTTCAGCCAACTTAAGTTCCCCATCCATCTTGAGTCGTGCCATCTCTAATTCGTGTAATCTGACTCTGTCTCTTTCTCGTATCTCCTCCTGTGAGAGGCCCGTTCCCCGCTCCTCGGGAGCCGTGGCGTTCCCCTCTGGTGTGATGCTGGTTTGGTCTGGTGTGACGTTGTTTTGGTCGGAGGGTCCTGTGACCCCAGTTTCTGTCCATGACTCAAGAGCGCGCTTTAGATCATCCTTGGTACTCAGGCCGGTGGTAGCAATGCCAAGTTCTATGCAAAATTGTCTCAGTTCGCGGTGGTTGTATTCTTCTAATTTCTCCATTTGGAACTTCTCGGTGGAGCTGCTATCTTTGGTCGACATCGTGCTTTGTCGTGGGGTGAGCTACTCTCTGTACGATTACGCGTTGATTCGGATCGCGCCGCTGGCCACCAATGTTAGAAAAGGTAGATGGACCGGGAGGGTCGGCCGGGGTCAGGAGGAGAGGTCTCCGGGGAGAGCCGTCTCCAGCGATCGTACAGACAAGTAACTTCCCCCCCACAGACAGATATCACACACGGATAAGGTTCAGTGTTCTTTATAAGCACTTATTTAAGGTACGGTTAAATGGTACAAGGAGGTCTGGACTCAGGGGTCCCCTCGATTAGAGTCTCGCAAGGTAGGGAAGGGGGTAGCGGGACAGTCTATTTACCAATCAGGTAGTTCGGATGAGATGATGATGAGCTCACAATCCTCGAGCTTGGTGATTAGGTGATATGGGCCGCGGCAGCGCCAGCAGGTCCCGGTGTGGATGGTCGTTACAACGGGCCGCGGCAGCGCCAGCAGGTCCCAGGAAGATGACTGTTGCAGAAGGCCGCGGCAGCGCCAGCAGGTCCCGGTGAGGATGGTCGTTACAACGGGCCGCGGCAGCGCCAGCAGGTCCCAGGAAGGTGAAGGTTGCAGAAGGCCGCGGCAGCGCCAGCAGGCAGGGCGATGGTTCACAAGAGCGGGCTACGGCAGCGCCAGTAGACCGTCAGGGTTGAGTTCACTCGGTGTCTCTCGACTCCAGGATACAACTGCCTTCCTGCTCCGGAGCTGCCCCAGTTATAGGGCTGGTGCCCTTTGATGTCCGGACCCTCGCACTTGGAGGTCGGAGGGTCCGGGATGAAGGGGTCCAGACACCCAGCAGGGGGTGGAGCCAGTGCCTGGGGGAGCTGGGGGCGATCGGCACCTGGCGGGGGAGAGCCCTTGACACTTCGTTCTCCCATTGACCTGCCAAGTGGTCCGCTCACCTCCTGGGTGGATGGTGGTGCCGGGATGTCGGGGCCGGCCAGGCCCGGGGTTAGGGTCGAGGGGAGGCCGTGCGGCCGCGTGGTGCAGGGCCCAAGATGGCGGCTTGACCCGGCCGGGAAAGCCGGTGGGGCGGGACCCCGTGATGAGTAGGGGTCCGAGGGCAGAGGGTCCGTCGGGAGACTGAGTACAGGTGCTTGTTGCGGGGATATGCCAGGTGGGCCGGGGTTCGGGCCCGTCGAGCGGGGAGGGAGTGAGCCGTTTGTGAGGCCTGTCCAACACTGCGTGTTACCCCAAAGAACTGTGGTCCCTGTAGTCAGCGTCGGCGGATACACCTATGCTCGTGTCGTGAGTGCAAGTGTGAATATCGTTAGCCATCCCTGGACACGTGTTTCGAGGTAGTTGCATCTCGTCAGCAGGGAGTAGGAAAGAGTGTAGGGTTGCTGTGTAGGCTGCTAAAATCATTATCAGGTAAAGTACCTCTCGTAGCAACGCAGGTGCGTAACCTGAGCCCGTCGACTCCCCGGCTCAAAGAGCCACTAAATAACTAAATCCAAATGGTCGCACACTGCTGACCTACCTGCGTGTTACCCCAAATAACTGTGGTCCTGTAGTCAGCGTCGGCGGATACACCTATGCTCGTGTCGTGAGTGCAAGTGTGAATATCGTTAGCCATCCCTGGACACGTGTTTCGAGGTAGTTGCCTCTCATCAGCAGGGAGTAGGAAAGAGTGTAGGGTTGCTGTGTAGGCTGCTAAAATCATTGTCAGGTAAAGTACCTCTAGTAGCAACGCAGGTGCGTAACCTGAGCCCGTCGACTCCCCGGCTCAAAGAGCCACTAAATAACTAAATCCAAATGGTCGCACACTGCTGACCTACCTGCGTGTTACCCCAAAGAACTGTGGTCCCTGTAGTCAGCGTCGGTGGATACACCTATGCTCGTGTCGTGAGTGCAAGTGTGAATATCGTTAGCCATCCCTGGACACGTGTTTCGAGGTAGTTGCCTCTCGTCTGCAGGGAGTAGGAAAGAGAGTAGAGTTGCTGTGTAGGCTGCTAAAATCATTATCAGGTAAAGTACCTCTCGTAGCAACGCAGGTGCGTAACCTGAGCCCGTCGACTCCCCGGCTCAAAGAGCCACTAAATAACTAAATCCAAATGGTCGCACACTGCTGACCTACCTGCGTGTTACCCCAAAGAACTGTGGTCCCTGTAGTCAGCGTCGGCGGATACACCTATGCTCGTGTCGTGAGTGCAAGTGTGAATATCGTTAGCCATCCCTGGACACGTGTTTCGAGGTAGTTGCCTCTCGTCAGCAGGGAGTAGGAAAGAGTGTAGGGTTGCTGTGTAGGCTAGTAAAATCATTATCAGGTAAAGTACCTCTCGTAGCAATGCAGGTGCGTAACCTGAGCCCGTCGACTCCCCGGCTCAAAGAGCCACTAAATAACTAAATCCAAATGGTCGCACACTGCTGACCTACCTGCGTGTTACCCCAAAGAACTGTGGTCCCTGTAGTCAGCGTCGGCGGATACACCTATGCTCGTGTCGTGAGTGCAAGTGTGAATATCGTTAGCCATCCCTGGACACGTGTTTCGAGGTAGTTGCCTCTCATCAGCAGGGAGTAGGAAAGAGTGTAGGGTTGCTGTGTAGGCTGCTAAAATCATTATCAGGTAAAGTACCTCTCGTAGCAACGCAGGTGCGTAACCTGAGCCCGTCGACTCCCCGGCTCAAAGAGCCACTAAATAACTAAATCCAAATGGTCGCACACTGCTGACCTACCTGCGTGTTACCCCAAAGAACTGTGGTCCCTGTAGTCAGCGTCGGCGGATACACCTATGCTCGTGTCGTTTGTGCAAGTGTGAATATCGTTAGCCATCCCTGGACACGTGTTTCGAGGTAGTTGCCTCTCGTCAGCAGGTAGTAGGAAAGAGTGTAGGGTTGCTGTGTAGGCTGCTAAAATCATTATCAGGTAAAGTACCTCTCGTAGCAACGCAGGTGCGTAACCTGAGCCCGTCGACTCCTCGGCTCAAAGAGCCACTAAATAACTAAATCCAAATGGTCGCACACTGCTGACCTACCTGCGTGTTACCCCAAAGAACTGTGGTCCCTGTAGTCAGCGTCGGCGGATACACCTATGCTCGTGTCGTGAGTGTAAGTGTGAATATCGTTAGCTATCCCTGGACACGTGTTTCGAGGTAGTTGCCTCTCGTCAGCAGGGAGTAGGAAAGAGTGTAGGGTTGCTGTGTAGGCTGCTAAAATCATTATCAGGTAAAGTACCTCTCGTAGCAACGCAGGTGCGTAACCTGAGCCCGTCGAATCCCCGGCTCAAAGAGCCACTAAATAACTAAATCCAAATGGTCGCACACTGCTGACCTACCTGCGTGTTACCCCAAAGAACTGTGGTCCCTGTAGTCAGCGTCGGCGGATACACCTATGCTCGTGTCGTGAGTGCAAGTGTGAATATCGTTAGCCATCCCTGGACACGTGTTTCGAGGTAGTTGCCTCTCGTCAGCAGGGAGTAGGAAAGAGTGTAGGGTTGCTGTGTAGGCTGCTAAAATCATTATCAGGTAAAGTACCTCTCGTAGCAACGCAGGTGCGTAACCTGAGCCCGTCGAATCCCCGGCTCAAAGAGCCACTAAATAACTAAATCCAAATGGTCGCACACTGCTGACCTACCTGCGTGTTACCCCAAAGAACTGTGGTCCCTGTAGTCAGCGTCGGCGGATACACCTATGCTCGTGTCGTGAGTGTAAGTGTGAATATCGTTAGCCATCCCTGGACACGTGTTTCGAGGTAGTTGCCTCTCGTCAGCAGGGAGTAGGAAAGAGTGTAGGGTTGCTGTGTAGGCTTCTAAAATCATTATCAGGTAAAGTACCTCTCGTAGCAACGCAGGTGCGTAACCTGAGCCCGTCGACTCCCCGGCTCAAAGAGCCACTAAATAACTAAATCCAAATGGTCGCACACTGCTGACCTACCTGCGTGTTACCCCAAAGAACTGTGGTCCCTGTAGTCAGCGTCGGCGGATACACCTATGCTCGTGTCGTGAGTGCAAGTGTGAATATCGTTAGCCATCCCTGGACACGTGTTTCGAGGTAGTTGCCTCTCGTCAGCAGGGAGTAGGAAAGAGTGTAGGGTTGCTGTGTAGGCTGCTAAAATCATTATCAGGTAAAGTACCTCTCGTAGCAACGCAGGTGCGTAACCTGAGCCAGTCGACTCCCCGGCTCAAAGAGCCACTAAATAACTAAATCCAAATGGTCGCACACTGCTGACCTACCTGCGTGTTACCCCAAATAACTGTGGTCCTGTAGTCAGCGTCGGCGGATACACCTATGCTCGTGTCGTGAGTGCAAGTGTGAATATCGTTAGCCATCCCTGGACACGTGTTTCGAGGTAGTTGCCTCTCATCAGCAGGGAGTAGGAAAGAGTGTAGGGTTGCTGTGTAGGCTGCTAAAATCATTATCAGGTAAAGTACCTCTAGTAGCAACGCAGGTGCGTAACCTGAGCCCGTCGACTCCCCGGCTCAAAGAGCCACTAAATAACTAAATCCAAATGGTCGCACACTGCTGACCTACCTGCGTGTTACCCCAAAGAACTGTGGTCCCTGTAGTCAGCGTCGGTGGATACACCTATGCTCGTGTCGTGAGTGCAAGTGTGAATATCGTTAGCCATCCCTGGACACGTGTTTCGAGGTAGTTGCCTCTCGTCAGCAGGGAGTAGGAAAGAGTGTAGGGTTGCTGTGTAGGCTGCTAAAATCATTATCAGGTAAAATACCTCTCGTAGCAACGCAGGTGCGTAACCTGAGCCCGTCGACTCCCCGGCTCAAAGAGCCACTAAATAACTAAATCCAAATGATCGCACACTGCTGACCTACCTGCGTGTTACCCCAAAGAACTGTGGTCCCTGTAGTCAGCGTCGGCGGATACACCTATGCTCGTGTCGTGAGTGCAAGTGTGAATATCGTTAGCCATCCCTGGACACGTGTTTCGAGGTAGTTGCCTCTCGTCAGCAGGGAGTAGGAAAGAGTGTAGGGTTGCTGTGTAGGCTGCTAAAATCATTATCAGGTAAAGTACCTCTCGTACCAACGCAGGTGCGTAACCTGAGCCCGTCGACTCCCCGGCTCAAAGAGCCACTAAATAACTAAATCCAAATGGTCGCACACTGCTGACCTACCTGCGTGTTACCCCAAAGAACTGTGGTCCCTGTAGTCAGCGTCGGCGGATACACCTATGCTCGTGTCGTGAGTGCAAGTGTGAATATCGTTAGCCATCCCTGGACACGTGTTTCGAGGTAGTTGCCTCTCGTCAGCAGGGAGTAGGAAAGAGTGTAGGGTTGCTGTGTAGGCTGCTAAAATCATTATCAGGTAAAGTACCTCTCGTAGCAACGCAGGTGCGTAACCTGAGCCCGTCGACTCCCCGGCTCAAAGAGCCACTAAATAACTAAATCCAAATGGTCGCACACTGCTGACCTACCTGCGTGTTACCCCAAATAACTGTGGTCCTGTAGTCAGCGTCGGCGGATACACCTATGCTCGTGTCGTGAGTGCAAGTGTGAATATCGTTAGCCATCCCTGGACACGTGTTTCGAGGTAGTTGCCTCTCGTCAGCAGGGAGTAGGAAAGATTGTAGGGTTGCTGTGTAGGCTGCTAAAATCATTATCAGGTAAAGTACCTCTCGTAGCAACGCAGGTGCGTAACCTGAGCCCGTCGACCCCCGGCTCAAAGAGCCACTAAATAACTAAATCCAAATGGTCGCACACTGCTGACCTACCTGCGTGTTACCCCAAAGAACTGTGGTCCCTGTAGTCAGCGTCGGTGGATACACCTATGCTTGTGTCGTGAGTGCAAGTGTGAATATCGTTAGCCATCCCTGGACACGTGTTTCGAGGTAGTTGCCTCTCGTCAGCAGGGAGTAGGAAAGAGTGTAGGGTTGCTGTGTAGGCTGCTAAAATCATTATCAGGTAAAGTACCTCTCGTAGCAACGCAGGTGCGTAACCTGAGCCCGTCGACTCCCCGGCTCAAAGAGCCACTAAATAACTAAATCCAAATGGTCGCACACTGCTGACCTACCTGCGTGTTACCCCAAAGAACTGGGGTCCCTGTAGTCAGCGTCGGCGGATACACCTATGCTCGTGTCGTGAGTGCAAGTGTGAATATCGTTAGCCATCCCTGGACACGTGTTTCGAGGTAGTTGCCTCTCGTCAGCAGGGAGTAGGAAAGAGTGTAGGGTTGCTGTGTAGGCTGCTAAAATCATTATCAGGTAAAGTACCTCTCGTAGCAACGCAGGTGCGTAACCTGAGCCCGTCGACTCCCCTGCTCAAAGAGCCACTAAATAACTAAATCCAAATGGTCGCACACTGCTGACCTACCTGCGTGTTACCCCAAAGAACTGTGGTCCCTGTAGTCAGCGTCGGCGGATACACCTATGCTCGTGTCGTGAGTGCAAGTGTGAATATCGTTAGCCATCCCTGGACACGTGTTTCGAGGTAGTTGCCTCTCGTCAGCAGGGAGTAGGAAAGAGTGTAGGGTTGCTGTGTAGGCTGCTAAAATCATTATCAGGTAAAGTACCTCTCGTAGCAACGCAGGTGCGTAACCTGAGCCCGTCGACTCCCCGGCTCAAAGAGCCACTAAATAACTAAATCCAAATGGTCGCACACTGCTGACCTACCTGCGTGTTACCCCAAAGAACGGTGGTCCCTGCAGTCAGCGTCGGCGGATACACCTATGCTCGTTTCGTGAGTGCAAGTGTGAATTTCGTTAGCCATCCCTGGACACATGTTTCGAGGTAGTTGCCTCTCGTCAGCAGGGAGTAGGAAAGAGTGTAGGGTTGCTGTGTAGGCTGCTAAAATCATTATCAGGTAAAGTACCTCTCGTAGCAACGCAGGTGCGTAACCTGAGGCCGTCGACTCCCCGGCTCAAAGAGCCACTAAATAACTAAATCCAAATGGTCGCACACTGCTGACCTACCTGCGTGTTACCCCAAAAAACTGTGGTCCCTGTAGTCAGCGTCGGCGGATACACCTATGCTCGTGTCGTGAGTGCAAGTGTGAATATCGTTAGCCATCCCTGGACACGTGTTTCGAGGTAGTTGCCTCTCGTCAGCAGGGAGTAGGAAAGAGTGTAGGGTTGCTGTGTAGGCTGCTAAAATCATTATCAGATAAAGTACCTCTCGTAGCAACACAGGTGCGTAAGCTGAGCCCGTCGACTCCCCGGCTCAAAGAGCCACTAAATAACTAAATCCAAATGGTCGCACACTGCGGACCTACCTGCGTGTTACCCCAAAGAACTGTGGTCCCTGTAGTCAGCGTCGGCGGATACACCTATGCTCGTGAGTGCAAGTGTGAATATCGTTAGCCATCCCTGGACACGTGTTTCGAGGTAGTTGCCTCTCATCAGCAGGGAGTAGGAAGGAGTGTAGGGTTGCTGTGTAGGCTGCTAAAATCATTATCAGGTAAAGGACCTCTCGTAGCAACGCAGGTGCGTAACCTGAGCCCGTCGACTCCCCGGCTCAAAGAGCCACTAAATAACTAAATCCAAATGGTCGCACAATGCTGACCTACCTGCGTGTTACCCCAAAGAACTGTGGTCCCTGTAGTCAGCGTCGGCGGATACACCTATGCTCGTGTCGTGAGTGCAAGTGTGAATATCGTTTGCCATCCCTGGACACGTGTTTCGAGGTAGTTGCCTCTCGTCAGTAGGGAGTAGGAAAGAGTGTAGGGTTGCTGTGTAGGCTGCTAAAATCATTATCAGGTAAAGTACCTCTCGTAGCAACGCAGGTGCGTAACCTGAGCCCGTCGAATCCCCGGCTCAAAGAGCCACTAAATAACTAAATCCAAATGGTCGCACACTGCTGACCTAAATCGTGTTACCCCAAAGAACTGTGGTCCCTGTAGTCAGCGTCGGCGGATACACCTATGCTCGTGTCGTGAGTGCAAGTGTGAATATCGTTAGCCATCCCTGGACACGTGTTTCGAGGTAGTTGCCTCTCGTCAGCAGGGAGTAGGAAAGAGTGTAGGGTTGCTGTGTAGGCTGCTAAAATCATTATCAGGTAAAGTACCTCTCGTAGCAACGCAGGTGCGTAACCTGAGCCCGTCGACTCCCCGGCTCAAAGAGCCACTAAATAACTAAATCCAAATGGTCGCACACTGCTGACCTACCTGCGTGTTACCCCAAAGAACTGTGGTCCCTGTAGTCAGCGTCGGCGGATACACCTATGCTCGTGTCGTGAGTGCAAGTGTGAATATCGTTAGCCATCCCTGGACACGTGTTTCGAGGTAGTTGCCTCTCGTCAGCAGGGAGTAGGAAAGAGTGTAGGGTTGCTGTGTAGGCTTCTAAAATCATTATCAGGTAAACTACCTCTCGTAGCAACGCAGGTGCGTAACCTGAGCCCGTCGACTCCCCGGCTCAAAGAGCCACTAAATAACTAAATCCAAATGGTCGCACACTGCTGACCTACCTGCGTGTTACCCCAAAGAACTGTGGTCCCTGTAGTCAGCGTCGGCGGATACACCTATGCTCGTGTCGTGAGTGCAAGTGTGAATATCGTTAGCCATCCCTGGACACGTGTTTCGAGGTAGTTGCCTCTCGTCAGCAGGGAGTAGGAAAGAGTGTAGGGTTGCTGTGTAGGCTGCTAAAATCATTATCAGGTAAAGTACCTCTCGTAGCAACGCAGGTGCGTAACCTGAGCCCGTCGACTCCCCGGCTCAAAGAGCCACTAAATAACTAAATCCAAATGGTCGCACACTGCTGACCTACCTGCGTGTTACCCCAAATAACTGTGGTCCTGTAGTCAGCGTCGGCGGATACACCTATGCTCGTGTCGTGAGTGCAAGTGTGAATATCGTTAGCCATCCCTGGACACGTCTTTCGAGGTAGTTGCCTCTCGTCAGCAGGGAGTAGGAAAGAGTGTAGGGTTGCTGTGTAGGCTGCTAAAATCATTGTCAGGTAAAGTACCTCTAGTAGCAACGCAGGTGCGTAACCTGAGCCCGTCGACTCCCCGGCTCAAAGAGCCACTAAATAACTAAATCCAAATGGTCGCACACTGCTGACCTACCTGCGTGTTACCCCAAAGAACTGTGGTCCCTGTAGTCAGCGTCGGTGGATACACCTATGCTCGTGTCGTGAGTGCAAGTGTGAATATCGTTAGCCATCCCTGGACACGTGTTTCGAGGTAGTTGCCTCTCGTCAGCAGGGAGTAGGAAAGAGAGTAGAGTTGCTGTGTAGGCTGCTAAAATCATTATCAGGTAAAGTACCTCTCGTAGCAACGCAGGTGCGTAACCTGAGCCCGTCGACTCCCCGGCTCAAAGAGCCACTAAATAACTAAATCCAAATGGTCGCACACTGCTGACCTACCTGCGTGTTACCCCAAAGAACTGTGGTCCCTGTAGTCAGCGTCGGCGGATACACCTATGCTCGTGTCGTGAGTGCAAGTGTGAATATCGTTAGCCATCCCTGGACACGTGTTTCGAGGTAGTTGCCTCTCGTCAGCAGGGAGTAGGAAAGAGTGTAGGGTTGCTGTGTAGGCTAGTAAAATCATTATCAGGTAAAGTACCTCTCGTAGCAATGCAGGTGCGTAACCTGAGCCCGTCGACTCCCCGGCTCAAAGAGACACTAAATAACTAAATCCAAATGGTCGCACACTGCTGACCTACCTGCGTGTTACCCCAAAGAACTGTGGTCCCTGTAGTCAGCGTCGGCGGATACACCTATGCTCGTGTCGTGAGTGCAAGTGTGAATATCGTTAGCCATCCCTGGACACGTGTTTCGAGGTAGTTGCCTCTCATCAGCAGGGAGTAGGAAAGAGTGTAGGGTTGCTGTGTAGGCTGCTAAAATCATTATCAGGTAAAGTACCTCTCGTAGCAACGCAGGTGCGTAACCTGAGCCCGTCGACTCCCCGGCTCAAAGAGCCACTAAATAACTAAATCCAAATGGTCGCACACTGCTGACCTACCTGCGTGTTACCCCAAAGAACTGTGGTCCCTGTAGTCAGCGTCGGCGGATACACCTATGCTCGTGTCGTTTGTGCAAGTGTGAATATCGTTAGCCATCCCTGGACACGTGTTTCGAGGTAGTTGCCTCTCGTCAGCAGGTAGTAGGAAAGAGTGTAGGGTTGCTGTGTAGGCTGCTAAAATCATTATCAGGTAAAGTACCTCTCGTAGCAACGCAGGTGCGTAACCTGAGCCCGTCGACTCCTCGGCTCAAAGAGCCACTAAATAACTAAATCCAAATGGTCGCACACTGCTGACCTACCTGCGTGTTACCCCAAAGAACTGTGGTCCCTGTAGTCAGCGTCGGCGGATACACCTATGCTCGTGTCGTGAGTGCAAGTGTGAATATCGTTAGCTATCCCTGGACACGTGTTTCGAGGTAGTTGCCTCTCGTCAGCAGGGAGTAGGAAAGAGTGTAGGGTTGCTGTGTAGGCTGCTAAAATCATTATCAGGTAAAGTACCTCTCGTAGCAACGCAGGTGCGTAACCTGAGCCTGTCGAATCCCCGGCTCAAAGAGCCACTAAATAACTAAATCCAAATGGTCGCACACTGCTGACCTATCTGCGTGTTACCCCAAAGAACTGTGGTCCCTGTAGTCAGCGTCGGCGGATACACCTATGCTCGTGTCGTGAGTGCAAGTGTGAATATCGTTAGCCATCCCTGGACACGTGTTTCGAGGTAGTTGCCTCTCGTCAGCAGGGAGTAGGAAAGAGTGTAGGGTTGCTGTGTAGGCTTCTAAAATCATTATCAGGTAAAGTACCTCTCGTAGCAACGCAGGTGCGTAACCTGAGCCCGTCGACTCCCCGGCTCAAAGAGCCACTAAATAACTAAATCCAAATGGTCGCACACTGCTGACCTACCTGCGTGTTACCCCAAAGAACTGTGGTCCCTGTAGTCAGCGTCGGCGGATACACCTATGCTCGTGTCGTGAGTGCAAGTGTGAATATCGTTAGCCATCCCTGGACACGTGTTTCGAGGTAGTTGCCTCTCGTCAGCAGGGAGTAGGAAAGAGTGTAGGGTTGCTGTGTAGGCTGCTAAAATCATTATCAGGTAAAGTACCTCTCGTAGCAACGCAGGTGCGTAACCTGAGCCAGTCGACTCCCCGGCTCAAAGAGCCACTAAATAACTAAATCCAAATGGTCGCACACTGCTGACCTACCTGCGTGTTACCCCAAATAACTGTGGTCCTGTAGTCAGCGTCGGCGGATACACCTATGCTCGTGTCGTGAGTGCAAGTGTGAATATCGTTAGCCATCCCTGGACACGTGTTTCGAGGTAGTTGCCTCTCGTCAGCAGGGAGTAGGAAAGAGTGTAGGGTTGCTGTGTAGGCTGCTAAAATCATTATCAGGTAAAGTACCTCTAGTAGCAACGCAGGTGCGTAACCTGAGCCCGTCGACTCCCCGGCTCAAAGAGCCACTAAATAACTAAATCCAAATGGTCGCACACTGCTGACCTACCTGCGTGTTACCCAAAAGAACTGTGGTCCCTGTAGTCAGCGTCGGTGGATACACCTATGCTCGTGTCGTGAGTGCAAGTGTGAATATCGTTAGCCATCAATGGACACGTGTTTCGAGGTAGTTGCCTCTCGTCAGCAGGGAGTAGGAAAGAGAGTAGAATTGCTGTGTAGGCTGCTAAAATCATTATCAGGTAAAGTACCTCTCGTAGCAACGCAGGTGCGTAACCTGAGCCCGTCGACTCTCCGGCTCAAAGAGCCACTAAATAACTAAATCCAAATGGTCGCACACTGCTGACCTACCTGCGTGTTACCCCAAAGAACTGTGGTCCCTGTAGTCAGCGTCGGCGGATACACCTATGCTCGTGTCGTGAGTGCAAGTGTGAATATCGTTAGCCATCCCTGGACACGTGTTTCGAGGTAGTTGCCTCTCGTCAGCAGGGAGTAGGAAAGAGTGTAGGGTTGCTGTGTAGGCTGCTAAAATCATTATCAGGTAAAGTACCTCTCGTAGCAATGCAGGTGCGTAACCTGAGCCCGTCGACTCCCCGGCTCAAAGAGCCACTAAATAACTAAATCCAAATGGTCGCACACTGCTGACCTACCTGCGTGTTACCCCAAAGAACTGTGGTCCCTGTAGTCAGCGTCGGCGGATACACCTATGCTCGTGTCGTGAGTGCAAGTGTGAATATCGTTAGCCATCCCTGGACACGTGTTTCGAGGTAGTTGCCTCTCATCAGCAGGGAGTAGGAAAGAGTGTAGGGTTGCTGTGTAGGCTGCTAAAATCATTATCAGGTAAAGTACCTCTCGTAGCAACGCAGGTGCGTAACCTGAGCCCGTCGACTCCCCGGCTCAAAGAGCCACTAAATAACTAAATCCAAATGGTCGCACACTGCTGACCTACCTGCGTGTTACCCCAAAGAACTGTGGTCCCTGTAGTCAGCGTCGGCGGATACACCTATGCTCGTGTCGTTTGTGCAAGTGTGAATATCGTTAGCCATCCCTGGACACATGTTTCGAGGTAGTTGCCTCTCGTCAGCAGGTAGTAGGAAAGAGTGTAGGGTTGCTGTGTAGGCTGCTAAAATCATTATCAGGTAAAGTACCTCTCGTAGCAACGCAGGTGCGTAACCTGAGCCCGTCGACTCCTCGGCTCAAAGAGCCACTAAATAACTAAATCCAAATGGTCGCACACTGCTGACCTACCTGCGTGTTACCCCAAAGAACTGTGGTCCCTGTAGTCAGCGTCGGCGGATACACCTATGCTCGTGTCGTGAGTGCAAGTGTGAATATCGTTAGCTATCCCTGGACACGTGTTTCGAGGTAGTTGCCTCTCGTCAGCAGGGAGTAGGAAAGAGTGTAGGGTTGCTGTGTAGGCTGCTAAAATCATTATCAGGTAAAGTACCTCTCGTAGCAACGCAGGTGCGTAACCTGAGCCCGTCGAATCCCCGGCTCAAAGAGCCACTAAATAACTAAATCCAAATGGTCGAACACTGCTGACCTACCTGCGTGTTACCCCAAAGAACTGTGGTCCCTGTAGTCAGCGTCGGCGGATACACCTATGCTCGTGTCGTGAGTGCAAGTGTGAATATCGTTAGCCATCCCTGGACACGTGTTTCGAGGTAGTTGCCTCTCGTCAGCAGGGAGTAGGAAAGAGTGTAGGGTTGCTGTGTAGGCTGCTAAAATCATTATCAGGTAAAGTACCTCTCGTAGCAACGCAGGTGCGTAACCTGAGCCCGTCGACTCCCCGGCTCAAAGAGCCACTAAATAACTAAATCCAAATGGTCGCACACTGCTGACCTACCTGCGTGTTACCCCAAAGAACTGTGGTCCCTGTAGTCAGCGTCGGTGGATACACCTATGCTCGTGTCGTGAGTGCAAGTGTGAATATCGTTAGCCATCCCTGGACACGTGTTTCGAGGTAGTTGCCTCTCGTCAGCAGGGAGTAGGAAAGAGTGTAGGGTTGCTGTGTAGGCTGCTAAAATCATTATCAGGTAAAGTACCTCTCGTAGCAACGCAGGTGCGTAACCTGAGCCCGTCGACTCCCCGGCTCAAAGAGCCACTAAATAACTAAATCCAAATGGTCGCACACTGCTGACCTACCTGCGTGTTACCCCAAATAACTGTGGTCCTGTAGTCAGCGTCGGCGGATACACCTATGCTCGTGTCGTGAGTGCAAGTGTGAATATCGTTAGCCATCCCTGGACACGTGTTTCGAGGTAGTTGCCTCTCGTCAGCAGGGAGTAGGAAAGAGTGTAGGGTTGCTGTGTAGGCTGCTAAAATCATTATCAGGTAAAGTACCTCTAGTAGCAACGCAGGTGCGTAACCTGAGCCCGTCGACTCCCCGGCTCAAAGAGCCACTAAATAACTAAATCCAAATGGTCGCACACTGCTGACCTACCTGCGTGTTACCCCAAAGAACTGTGGTCCCTGTAGTCAGCGTCGGTGGATACACCTATGCTCGTGTCGTGAGTGCAAGTGTGAATATCGTTAGCCATCCCTGGACACGTGTTTCGAGGTAGTTGCCTCCCGTCAGCAGGGAGTAGGAAAGAGAGTAGAGTTGCTGTGTAGGCTGCTAAAATCATTATCAGGTAAAGTACCTCTCGTAGCAACGCAGGTGCGTAACCTGAGCCCGTCGACTCCCCGGCTCAAAGAGCCACTAAATAACTAAATCCAAATGGTCGCACACTGCTGACCTACCTGCGTGTTACCCCAAAGAACTGTGGTCCCTGTAGTCAGCGTCGGCGGATACACCTATGCTCGTGTCGTGAGTGCAAGTGTGAATATCGTTAGTCATCCCTGGACACGTGTTTCGAGGTAGTTGCCTCTCGTCAGCAGGGAGTAGGAAAGAGTGTAGGGTTGCTGTGTAGGCTGCTAAAATCATTATCAGGTAAAGTACCTCTCGTAGCAATGCAGGTGCGTAACCTGAGCCCGTCGACTCCCCGGCTCAAAGAGCCACTAAATAACTAAATCCAAATGGTCGCACACTGCTGACCTACCTGCGTGTTACCCCAAAGAACTGTGGTCCCTGTAGTCAGCGTCGGCGGATACACCTATGCTCGTGTTGTGAGTGCAAGTGTGAATATCGTTAGCCATCCCTGGACACGTGTTTCGAGGTAGTTGCCTCTCATCAGCAGGGAGTAGGAAAGAGTGTAGGGTTGCTGTGTAGGCTGCTAAAATCATTATCAGGTAAAGTACCTCTCGTAGCAACGCAGGTGCGTAACCTGAGCCCGTCGACTCCCCGGCTCAAAGAGCCACTAAATAACTAAATCCAAATGGTCGCACACTGCTGACCTACCTGCGTGTTACCCCAAAGAACTGTGGTCCCTGTAGTCAGCGTCGGCGGATACACCTATGCTCGTTTCGTGAGTGCAAGTGTGAATATCGTTAGCCATCCCTGGACACGTGTTTCGAGGTAGTTGCCTCTCGTCAGCAGGTAGTAGGAAAGAGTGTAGGGTTGCTGTGTAGGCTGCTAAAATCATTATCAGGTAAAGTACCTCTCGTAGCAACGCAGGTGCGTAACCTGAGGCCGTCGACTCCCCGGCTCAAAGAGCCACTAAATAACTAAATCCAAATGGTCGCACACTGCTGACCTACCTGCGTGTTACCCCAAAGAACTGTGGTCCCTGTAGTCAGCGTCGGCGGATACACCTCTGCTCGTGTCGTGAGTGCAAGTGTGAATATCGTTAGCCATCCCTGGACACGTGTTTCGAGGTAGTTGCCTCTCGTCAGCAGGGAGTAGGAAAGAGTGTAGGGTTGCTGTGTAGGCTGCTAAAATCATTATCAGGTAAAGTACCTCTCGTAGCAACACAGGTGCGTAAGCTGAGCCCGTCGACTACCCGGCTCAAAGAGCCACTAAATAACTAAATCCAAATGGTCGCACACTGCTGACCTACCTGCGTGTTACCCCAAAGAACTGTGGTCCCTGTAGTCAGCGTCGGCGGATACACCTATGCTCGTGTCGTGAGTGCAAGTGTGAATATCGTTAGCCATCCCTGGACACGTGTTTCGAGGTAGTTGCCTCTCATCAGCAGGGAGTAGGAAAGAGTGTAGGGTTGCTGTGTAGGCTGCTAAAATCATTATCAGGTAAAGGACCTCTCGTAGCAACGCAGGTGCGTAACCTGAGCCCGTCGACTCCCCGGCTCAAAGAGCCACTAAATAACTAAATCCAAATGGTCGCACACTGCTGACCTACCTGCGTGTTACCCCAAAGAACTGTGGTCCGTGTAGTCAGCGTCGGCGGATACACCTATGCTCGTGTCGTGAGTGCAAGTGTGAATATCGTTAGCCATCCCTGGACACGTGTTTCGAGGTAGTTGCCTCTCGTCAGCAGGGAGTAGGAAAGAGTGTAGGGTTGCTGTGTAGGCTGCTAAAATCATTATCAGGTAAAGTACCTCTCGTAGCAACGCAGAAGCGTAACCTGAGCCCGTCGACTCCCCGGCTCAAAGAGCCACTAAATAACTACATCCAAATAGTCGCACACTGCTGACCTACCTGCGTGTTACCCCAAAGAACTGTGGTCCCTGTAGTCAGCGTCGGCGGATATACCTATGCTCGTGTCGTGAGTGCAAGTGTGAATATCGTTAGCCATCCCTGGACACGTGTTTCGAGGTAGTTGCCTCTCGTCAGCAGGGAGTAGGAAAGAGTGTAGGGTTGCTGTGTAGGCTTCTAAAATCATTATCAGGTAAAGTACCTCTCGTAGCAACGCAGGTGCGTAACCTGAGCCCGTCGACTGCCCGGCTCAAAGAGCCACTAAATAACTAAATCCAAATGGTCGCACACTGCTGACCTACCTGCGTGTTACCCCAAAGAACTGTGGTCCCTGTAGTCAGCGTCGGCGGATACACCTATGCTCGTGTCGTGAGTGCAAGTGTGAATATCGTTAGCCATCCCTGGACACGTGTTTCGAGGTAGTTGCCTCTCGTCAGCAGGTAGTAGGAAAGAGTGTAGGGTTGCTGTGTAGGCTGCTAAAATCATTATCAGGTAAAGTACCTCTCGTAGCAACGCAGGTGCGTAACCTGAGGCCGTCGACTCCCCGGCTCAAAGAGCCACTAAATAACTAAATCCAAATGGTCGCACACTGCTGACCTACCTGCGTGTTACCCCAAAGAACTGTGGTCCCTGTAGTCAGCGTCGGCGGATACACCTCTGCTCTTGTCGTGAGTGCAAGTGTGAATATCGTTAGCCATCCCTGGACACGTGTTTCGAGGTAGTTGCCTCTCGTCAGCAGGGAGTAGGAAAGAGTGTAGGGTTGCTGTGTAGGCTGCTAAAATCATTATCAGGTAAAGTACCTCTCGTAGCAACACAGGTGCGTAAGCTGAGCCCGTCGACTACCCGGCTCAAAGAGCCACTAAATAACTAAATCCAAATGGTCGCACACTGCTGACCTACCTGCGTGTTACCCCAAAGAACTGTGGTCCCTGTAGTCAGCGTCGGCGGATACACCTATGCTCGTGTCGTGAGTGCAAGTGTGAATATCGTTAGCCATCCCTGGACACGTGTTTCGAGGTAGTTGCCTCTCATCAGCAGGGAGTAGGAAAGAGTGTAGGGTTGCTGTGTAGGCTGCTAAAATCATTATCAGGTAAAGGACCTCTCGTAGCAACGCAGGTGCGTAACCTGAGCCCGTCGACTCCCCGGCTCAAAGAGCCACTAAATAACTAAATCCAAATGGTCGCACACTGCTGACCTACCTGCGTGTTACCCCAAAGAACTGTGGTCCGTGTAGTCAGCGTCGGCGGATACACCTATGCTCGTGTCGTGAGTGCAAGTGTGAATATCGTTAGCCATCCCTGGACACGTGTTTCGAGGTAGTTGCCTCTCGTCAGCAGGGAGTAGGAAAGAGTGTAGGGTTGCTGTGTAGGCTGCTAAAATCATTATCAGGTAAAGTACCTCTCGTAGCAACGCAGAAGCGTAACCTGAGCCCGTCGACTCCCCGGCTCAAAGAGCCACTAAATAACTACATCCAAATAGTCGCACACTGCTGACCTACCTGCGTGTTACCCCAAAGAACTGTGGTCCCTGTAGTCAGCGTCGGCGGATATACCTATGCTCGTGTCGTGAGTGCAAGTGTGAATATCGTTAGCCATCCCTGGACACGTGTTTCGAGGTAGTTGCCTCTCGTCAGCAGGGAGTAGGAAAGAGTGTAGGGTTGCTGTGTAGGCTTCTAAAATCATTATCAGGTAAAGTACCTCTCGTAGCAACGCAGGTGCGTAACCTGAGCCCGTCGACTGCCCGGCTCAAAGAGCCACTAAATAACTAAATCCAAATGGTCGCACACTGCTGACCTACCTGCGTGTTACCCCAAAGAACTGTGGTCCCTGTAGTCAGCGTCGGCGGATACACCTATGCTCGTGTCGTGAGTGCAAGTGTGAATATCGTTAGCCATCCCTGGACACGTGTTTCGAGGTAGTTGCCTCTCGTCAGCAGGGAGTAGGAAAGAGTGTAGAGTTGCTGTGTAGGCTGCTAAAATCATTATCAGGTAAAGTACCTCTCGTAGCAACACAGGTGCGTAACCTGAGCCCGTCGACTCCCCGGCTCAAAGAGCCACTAAATAACTAAATGCAAATGGTCGCACACTGCTGACCTACCTGCGTGTTACCCCAAAGAACTGTGGTCCCTGTAGTCAGCGTCGGCGGATACACCTATGCTCGTGTCGTGAGTGAAAGTGTGAATATCGTTAGCCATCCCTGGACACGTGTTTCGAGGTAGTTGCCTCTCGTCAGCAGGGAGTAGGAAAGAGTGTAGGGTTGCTGTGTAGGCTGCTAAAATCATTATCAGGTAAAGTACCTCTCGTAGCAACGCAGGTGCGTAACCTGAGCCCGTCGACTCCCCGGCTCAAAGAGCCACTAAATAACTAAATCCAAATGGTCGCACACTGCTGACCTACCTGCGTCTTACCCCAAAGAACTGTGGTCCCTGTAGTCAGCGTCGGCGGATACACCTATGCTCGTGTCGTGAGTGCAAGTGTGAATATCGTTAGCCATCCCTGGACACGTGTTTCGAGGTAGTTGCCTCTCGTCAGCAGGGAGTAGGAAAGAGTGTAGGGTTGCTGTGTAGGCTGCTAAAATCATTATCAGGTAAAGTACCTCTCGTAGCAACGCAGGTGCGTAACCTGAGCCCGTCGACTCCCCGGCTCAAAGAGCCACTAAATAACTAAATCCAAATGGTCGCACACTGCTGACCTACCTGCGTGTTACCCCAAAGAACTGTGGTCCCTGTAGTCAGCGTCGGCGGATACACCTATGCTCGTGTCGTGAGTGCAAGTGTGAATATCGTTAGCCATCCCTGGACACGTGTTTCGAGGTAGTTGCCTCTCGTCAGCAGGGAGTAGGAAAGAGTGTAGGGTTGCTGTGTAGGCTGCTAAAATCATTATCAGGTAAAGTACCTCTCGTAGCAACGCAGGTGCGTAACCTGAGCCCGTCGACTCCCCGGCTCAAAGAGCCACTAAATAACTAAATCCAAATGGTCGCACACTGCTGACCTACCTGCGTGTTACCCCAAAGAACTGTGGTCCCTGTAGTCAGCGTCGGCGGATACACCTATGCTCGTGTCGTGAGTGCAAGTGTGAATATCGTTAGCCATCCCTGGACACGTGTTTCGAGGTAGTTGCCTCTCGTCAGCAGGGAGTAGGAAAGAGTGTAGGGTTGCTGTGTAGGCTGGTAAAATCATTATCAGGTAAAGTACCTCTCGTAGCAACGCAGGTGCGTAACCTGAGCCCGTCGACTCCCCGGCTCAAAGAGCCACTAAATAACTAAATCCAAATGGTCGCACACTGCTGACCTACCTGCGTGTTACCCCAAAGAACTGTGGTCCTTGTAGTCAGCGTCGGCGGATACACCTATGCTCGTTTCGTGAGGGCAAGTGTGAATATCGTTAGCCATCCCTGGACACGTGTTTCGAGGTAGTTGCCTCTCGTCAGCAGGGAGTAGGAAAGAGTGTAGGGTTGCTGTGTAGGCTGCTTAAATCATTATCAGGTAAAGTACCTCTCGTAGCAACGCAGGTGCGTAACCTGAGCCCGTCGACTCCCCGGCTCAAAGAGCCACTAAATAACTAAATCCAAATGGTCGCACACTGCTGACCTACCTGTGTGTTACCCCAAAGAACTGTGGTCCCTGTAGTCAACCTCGGCGGATACACCTATGCTCGTGTCGTGAGTGCAAGTGTGAATATCGTTAGCCATACCTGGACACGTGTTTCGAGGTAGTTGCCTCTTGTCAGCAGGGAGTAGGAAAGAGTGTAGGGTTGCTGTGTAGGCTGCTAAAATCATTATCAGGTAAAGTACCTCTCGTAGCAACGCAGGTGCGTAACCTGAGCCCGTCGACTCCCCGGCTCAAAGAGCCACTAAATAACTAAATAAAAAAATGGTCACACACTGCTGACCTACCTGCGTGTTATCCCAAAGAACTGTGGTCCCTGTAGTCAGCGTCGGCGGATACACCTATGCTCGTGTCGTGAGTGCAAGTGTGAATATCGTTAGCCATCCCATGACACGTGTTTCGAGGTAGTTGCCTCTCGTCAGCAGGGAGTAGGAAAGAGTGTAGGGTTGCTGTGTAGGCTGCTAAAATCATTATCAGGTAAAGTACCTCTCGTAGCAACGCAGGTGCGTAACCTGAGCCCGTCGACTCCCCGGCTCAAAGATCCACTAAATAACTAAATCCAAATGGTCGCACACTGCTGACCTACCTGCGTGTTACCCCAAAGAACTGTGGTCCCTGTAGTCAGCGTCGGCGGATACACCTATGCTCGTTTCGTGAGTGCAAGTGTGAATATCGTTAGCCATCCCATGACACGTGTTTCGAGGTAGTTGCCTCTCGTCAGCAGGGAGTAGGAAAGAGTGTAGGGTTGCAGTGTAGGCTGCTAAAATCATTATCAGGTAAAGTACCTCTCGTAGCAACGCAGGTGCGTAACCTGAGCCCGTCGACTCCCCGGCTCAAAGAGCCACTAAATAACGAAATCCAAATGGTCGCACACTGCTGACCTACCTGCGTGTTACCCCAAAGAACTGTGGTCCCTGTAGTCAGCGTCGGCGGATACACCTATGCTCGTGTCGTGAGTGCAAGTGTAAATATCGTTAGCCATCCCTGGACATGTGTTTCGAGGTAGTTGCCTCTCGTCAGCAGGGAGTAGGAAAGAGTGTAGGGTTGCTGTGTAGGCTGCTAAAATCATTATCAGGTAAAGTACCTCTCGTAGCAACGCAGGTGCGTAACCTGAGCCCGTCGACTCCCCGGCTCAAAGAGCCACTAAATAACTAAATCCAAATGGTCGCACACTGCTGACCTACCTGCGTGTTACCCCAAAGAACTGTGGTCCCTGTAGTCAGCGTCGGCGGATACACCTATGCTCGTGTCGTGAGTGCAAGTGTGAATATCGTTAGCCATCCCTGGACACGTGTTTCGAGGTAGTTGCCTCTCGTCAGCAGGGAGTAGGAAAGAGTGTAGGGTTGCTGTGTAGGCTGCTAAAATCATTATCAGGTAAAGTACCTCTCGTAGCAACGCAGGTGCGTAACCTGAGCCCGTCGACTCCCCGGCTCAAAGAGCCACTAAATAACTAAATCCAAATGGTCGCACACTGCTGACCTACCTGCGTGTTACCCCAAAGAACTGTGGTCCCTGTAGTCAGCGTCGGCGGATACACCTATGCTCGTGTCGTGAGTGCAAGTGTGAATATCGTTAGCCATCCCTGGACACGTGTTTCGAGGTAGTTGCCTCTCGTCAGCAGGGAGTAGGAAAGAGTGTAGGGTTGCTGTGTAGGCTGCTAAAATCATTATCAGGTAAAGTACCTCTCGTAGCAACGCAGGTGCGTAACCTGAGCCCGTCGACTCCCCGGCTCAAAGAGCCACTAAATAACTAAATCCAAATGGTCGCACAATGCTGACCTACCTGCGTGTTACCCCAAAGAACTGTGGTCCCTGTAGTCAGCGTCGGCGGATACACCTATGCTCGTGTCGTGAGTGCAAGTGTGAATATCGTTAGCCATCCCTGGACACGTGTTTCGAGGTAGTTGCCTCTCGTGAGCAGGGAGTAGGAAAGAGTGTAGGGTTGCTGTGTAGCCTGCTAAAATCATTATCAGGTAAAGTACCTCTCGTAGCAACGCAGGTGCGTAACCTGAGCCCGTCGAATCCCCGGCTCAAAGAGCCACTAAATAACTAAATCCAAATGGTCGCACACTGCTGACCTACCTGCGTGTTACCCCAAAGAACTGTGGTCCCTGTAGTCAGCGTCGGCGGATACACCTATGCTCGTGTCGTGAGTGCAAGTGTGAATATCGTTAGCCATCCCTGGACACGTGTTTCAAGGTAGTTGCCTCTCGTAAGCAGGGAGTAGGAAAGAGTGTAGGGTTGCTGTGTAGGCTGCTAAAATCATTATCAGGTAAAGTACCTCTCGTAGCAACGCAGGTTCGTAACCTGAGCCCGTCGAATCCCCGGCTCAAAGAGCAACTAAATAACTAAATCCAAATGGTCGCACACTGCTGACCTACCTGCGTGTTACCCCAAAGAACTGTGGTCCCTGTAGTCAGCGTCGGCGGATACACCTATGCTTGTGTTGTGAGTGCAAGTGTGAATATCGTTAGCCATCCCTGGACACGTGTTTCGAGGTAGTTGCCTCTCGTCAGCAGGGAGTAGGAAAGAGTGTAGGGTTGCTGTGTAGGCTTCTAAAATCATTATCAGGTAAAGTACCTCTCGTAGCAACGCAGGTGCGTAACCTGAGCCCGTCGACTCCCCGGCTCAAAGAGCCACTAAATAACTAAATCCAAATGGTCGCACACTGCTGACCTACCTGCGTGTTACCCCAAAAAACTGTGGTCCCTGTAGTCAGCGTCGGCGGATACACCTATGCTCGTGTTGTGAGTGCAAGTGTGAATATCGTTAGCCATCCCTGGACACGTGTTTCGAGGTAGTTGCATCTCGTCAGCAGGGAGTAGGAAAGAGTGTAGGGTTGCTGTGTAGGCTGCTAAAATCCTTATCAGGTAAAGTACCTCTCGTAGCAACGCAGGTGCGTAACCTGAGCCCGTCGACTCCCCGGCTCAAAGAGCCACTAAATAACTAAATCCAAACGGTCGCACACTGCTGACCTACCTGCGTGTTACCCCAAAGAACTGTGGTCCCTGTAGTCAGCGTCGGCGGATACACCTATGCTCGTGTCGTGAGTGCAATTGTGAATATCGTTAGCCATCCCTGGACACGTGTTTCGAGGTAGTTGCCTCTCGTCAGCAGGGAGTAGGAAAGAGTGTAGGGTTGCTGTGTAGGCTGCTAAAATCATTATCAGGTAAAGTACCTCTCGTAGCAACGCAGGTGCGTAACCTGAGCCCGTCGACTCCCCGGCTCAAAGAGCCACTAAATAACTAAATCCAAATGGTCGCACACTGCTGACCTACCTGCGTGTTACCCCAAAGAACTGTGGTCCCTGTAGTCAGCGTCGGCGGATACACCTATGCTCGTGTCGTGAGTGCAAGTGTGAATATTGTTAGCCATCCCTGGACACGTGTTTCGAGGTATTTGCCTCTTGTCAGCAGGGAGTAGGAAAGAGTGTAGGGTTGCTGTGTAGGCTGCTAAAATCATTATCAGGTAAAGTACCTCTCGTAGCAACGCAGGTGCGTAACCTGAGCCCGTCGACTCCCCAGCTCAAAGAGCCACTAAATAACTAAATCCAAATGGTCGCACACTGCTGACCTACCTGCGTGTTACCCCAAAGAACTGTGGTCCCTGTAGTCAGCGTCGGCGGATACACCTATGCTCGTGTCATGAGTGCAAGTGTGAATATCGTTAGCCATCCCTGGACACGTGTTTCGAGGTAGTTGCCTCTCGTCAGCAGGGAGTAGGAAAGAGTGTAGGGTTGCTGTGTAGGCTGCTAAAATCATTATCAGGTAAAGTACCTCTCGTAGCAACGCAGGTGCGTAACCTGAGCCCGTCGACTCCCTGGCTCAAAGAGCCACTAAATAACTAAATCCAAATGGTCGCACACTGCTGACCTACCTGCGTGTTACCCCAAAGAACTGTGGTCCCTGTAGTCAGCGTCGGCGGATACACCTATGCTCGTGTCGTGAGTGCAAGTGTGAATATCGTTAGCCATCCCTGGACACGTGTTTCGAGGTAGTTGCCTCTCGTCAGCAGGGAGTAGGAAAGAGTGTAGGGTTGCTGTGTAGGCTGCTAAAATCATTATCAGGTAAAGTACCTCTCGTAGCAACGCAGGTGCGTAACCTGAGCCCGTCGACTCCCCGGCTCAAAGAGCCACTAAATAACTAAATCCAAATGGTCGCACACTGCTGACCTACCTGCGTGTTACCCCAAAGAACTGTGGTCCCTGTAGTCAGCGTCGGTGGATACACCTATGCTCGTGTCGTGAGTGCAAGTGTGAATATCGTTAGCCATCCCTGGACACGTGTTTCGAGGTAGTTGCCTCTCGTCAGCAGGGAGTAGGAAAGAGTGTAGGGTTGCTGTGTAGGCTTCTAAAATCATTATCAGGTAAAGTACCTCTCGTAGCAACACAGGTGCGTAACCTGAGCCCGTCGTCTCCCCGGCTCAAAGAGCCACTAAATAACTAAATCCAAATGGTCGCACACTGCTGACCTACCTGCGTGTTACCCCAAAGAACTGTGGTCCCTGTAGTCAGCGTCGGCGGATACACCTATGCTCGTGTCGTGAGTGCAAGTGTGAATATCGTTAGCCATCCCTGGACACGTGTTTCGAGGTAGTTGCCTCTCGTCAGCAGGGAGTAGGAAAGAGTGTAGGGTTGCTGTGTAGGCTGCTAAAATCATTATCAGGTAAAGTACCTCTCGTAGCAACGCAGGTGCGTAACCTGAGCCCGTCGACTCCCTGGCTCAAAGAGCGACTAAATAACTAAATCCAAATGGTCGCACACTGCTGACCTACCTGCGTGTTACCCCAAAGAACTGTGGTCCCTGTAGTCAGCGTCGGCGGATACACCTATGCTCGTGTCGTGAGTGCAAGTGTGAATATCGTTAGCCATCCCTGGACACGTGTTTCGAGGTAGTTGCCTCTCGTCAGCAGGGAGTAGGAAAGAGTGTAGGGTTGCTGTGTAGGCTGCTAAAATCATTATCAGGTAAAGTACCTCTCGTGGCAACGCAGGTGCGTAACCTGAGCCCGTCGACTCCCCGGCTCAAAGAGCCACTAAATAACTAAATCCAAATGGTCGCACACTGCTGACCTACCTGCGTGTTACCCCAAAGAACTGTGGTCCCTGTAGTCAGCGTCGGCGGATACACCTATGCTCGTGTAGTGAGTGCAAGTGTGAATATCGTTAGCCATCCCTGGACACGTGTTTCGAGGTAGTTGCCTCTCGTCAGCAGGGAGTAGGAAAGAGTGTAGGGTTGCAGTGTAGGCTGCTAAAATCATTATCAGGTAAAGTACCTCTCGTAGCAACGCAGGTGCGTAACCTGAGCCCGTCGACTCCCCGGCTCAAAGAGCCACTAAATAACTAAATCCAAATGGTCGCACACTGCTGACCTACCTGCGTGTTACCCCAAAGAACTGTGGTCCCTGTAGTCAGCGTCGGCGGATACACCTATGCTCGTGTCATGAGTGCAAGTGTGAATATCGTTAGCCATCCCTGGACACGTGTTTCGAGGTAGTTGCCTCTCGTCAGCAGGGAGTAGGAAAGAGTGTAGGGTTGCTGTGTAGGCTGCTAAAATCATTATCAGGTAAAGTACCTCTCGTAGCAACGCAGGTGCGTAACCTGAGCCCGTCGACTCCCCGGCTCAAAGAGCCACTAAATAACTAAATCCAAATGGTCGCACACTGCTGACCTACCTGCGTGTTACCCCAAAGAACTGTGGTCCCTGTAGTCAGCGTCGGCGGATACACCTATGCTCGTGTCGTGAGTGAAAGTGTGAATATCGTTAGCCATCCCTGGACACGTGTTTCGAGGTAGTTGCCTCTCGTCAGCAGGAAGTAGGAAAGAGTGTAGGGTTGCTGTGTAGGCTGCTAAAATCATTATCAGGTAAAGTACCTCTCGTAGTAACGCAGGTGCGTAACCTGAGCCCGTCGACTCCCCGGCTCAAAGAGCCACTAAATAACTAAATCCAAATGGTCGCACACTGCTGACCTACCTGCGTGTTACCCCGAAGAACTGTGGTCCCTGTAGTCAGCGTCGGCGGATACACCTATGCTCGTGTCGTGAGTGCCAGTGTGAATATCGTTAGCCATCCCTGGACACGTGTTTCGAGGTAGTTGCCTCTCGTCAGCAGGGAGTAGGAAAGAGTGTAGGGTTGCTGTGTAGGCTGCTAAAATCATTATCAGGTAAAGTACCTCTCGTAGCAACGCAGGTGCGTAACCTGAGCCCGTCGACTCCCCGGCTCAAAGAGCCACTAAATAACTAAATCCAAATGGTCGCACACTGCTGACCTACCTGCGTGTTACCCCAAAGAACTGTGGTCCCTGTAGTCAGCGTCGGCAGATACACCTATGCTCGTGTCGTGAGTGCAAGTGTGAATATCGTTAGCCATCCCTGGACACGTGTTTCGAGGTAGTTGCCTCTCGTCAGCAGGGAGTAGGAAAGAGTGTAGGGTTGCTGTGTAGGCTGCTAAAATCATTATCAGGTAAAGTACCTCTCGTAGCAACGCAGGTGCGTAACCTGAGCCCGTCGACTCCCCGGCTCAAAGAGCCACTAAATAACTAAATCCAAATGGTCGCACACTGCTGACCTACCTGCGCGTTACCCCAAAGAACTGTGGTCCCTGTAGTCAGCGTCGGCAGATACACCTATGCTCGTGTCGTGAGTGCAAGTGTGAATATCGTTAGCCATCCCTGGACACGTGTTTCGAGGTAGTTGCCTCTCGTCAGCAGGGAGTAGGAAAGAGTGTAGGGTTGCTGTGTAGGCTGCTAAAATCATTATCAGGTAAAGTACCTCTCGTAGCAACGCAGGTGCGTAACCTGAGCCCGTCGACTCCCCGGCTCAAAGAGCCACTAAATAACTCAATCCAAATGGTCGCACACTGCTGACCTACCTGCGTGTTACCCCAAAGAACTGTGGTCCCTGTAGTCAGCGTCGGCGGATACACCCATGCTCGTGTCGTGAGTGCAAGTGTGAATATCGTTAGCCATCCCTGGACACGTGTTTCGAGGTAGTTGCCTCTCGTCAGCAGGGAGTAGGAAAGAGTGTAGGGTTGCTGTGTAGGCTGCTAAAATCATTATCAGGTAAAGTACCTCTCGTAGCAACGCAGGTGCGTAACCTGAGCCCGTCGTCTCCCCGGCTCAAAGAGCCACTAAATAACTAAATCCAAATGGTCGCACACTGCTGACCTACCTGCGTGTTACCCCAAAGAACTGTGGTCCCTGTAGTCAGCGTCGGCGGATACACCTATGCTCGTGTCGTGAGTGCAAGTGTGAATATCGTTAGCCATCCCTGGACACGTGTTTCGAGGTAGTTGCCTCTCGTCAGCAGGGAGTAGGAAAGAGTGTAGGGTTGGTGTGTAGGCTGCTAAAATCATTATCAGGTAAAGTACCTCTCGTAGCAACGCAGGTGCGTAACCTGAGCCCGTCGACTCCCTGGCTCAAAGAGCGACTAAATAACTAAATCCAAATGGTCGCACACTGCTGACCTACCTGCGTGTTACCCCAAAGAACTGTGGTCCCTGTAGTCAGCGTCGGCGGATACACCTATGCTCGTGTCGTGAGTGCAAGTGTGAATATCGTTAGCCATCCCTGGACACGTGTTTCGAGGTAGTTGCCTCTCGTCAGCAGGGAGTAGGAAAGAGTGTAGGGTTGCTGTGTAGGCTGCTAAAATCATTATCAGGTAAAGTACCTCTCGTGGCAACGCAGGTGCGTAACCTGAGCCCGTCGACTCCCCGGCTCAAAGAGCCACTAAATAACTAAATCCAAATGGTCGCACACTGCTGACCTACCTGCGTGTTACCCCAAAGAACTGTGGTCCCTGTAGTTAGCGTCGGCGGATACACCTATGCTCGTGTCGTGAGTGCAAGTGTGAATATCGTTAGCCATCCCTGGACACGTGTTTCGAGGTAGTTGCCTCTCGTCAGCAGGGAGTAGGAAAGAGTGTAGGGTTGCAGTGTAGGCTGCTAAAATCATTATCAGGTAAAGTACCTCTCGTAGCAACGCAGGTGCGTAACCTGAGCCCGTCGACTCCCCGGCTCAAAGAGCCACTAAATAACTAAATCCAAATGGTCGCACACTGCTGACCTACCTGCGTGTTACCCCAAAGAACTGTGGTCCCTGTAGTCAGCGTCGGCGGATACACCTATGCTCGTGTCATGAGTGCAAGTGTGAATATCGTTAGCCATCCCTGGACACGTGTTTCGAGGTAGTTGCCTCTCGTCAGCAGGGAGTAGGAAAGAGTGTAGGGTTGCTGTGTAGGCTGCTAAAATCATTATCAGGTAAAGTACCTCTCGTAGCAACGCAGGTGCGTAACCTGAGCCCGTCGACTCCCCGGCTCAAAGAGCCACTAAATAACTAAATCCAAATGGTCGCACACTGCTGACCTACCTGCGTGTTACCCCAAAGAACTGTGGTCCCTGTAGTCAGCGTCGGCGGATACACCTATGCTCGTGTCGTGAGTGAAAGTGTGAATATCGTTAGCCATCCCTGGACACGTGTTTCGAGGTAGTTGCCTCTCGTCAGCAGGAAGTAGGAAAGAGTGTAGGGTTGCTGTGTAGGCTGCTAAAATCATTATCAGGTAAAGTACCTCTCGTAGTAACGCAGGTGCGTAACCTGAGCCCGTCGACTCCCCGGCTCAAAGAGCCACTAAATAACTAAATCCAAATGGTCGCACACTGCTGACCTACCTGCGTGTTACCCCGAAGAACTGTGGTCCCTGTAGTCAGCGTCGGCGGATACACCTATGCTCGTGTCGTGAGTGCCAGTGTGAATATCGTTAGCCATCCCTGGACACGTGTTTCAAGGTAGTTGCCTCTCGTCAGCAGGGAGTAGGAAAGAGTGTAGGGTTGCTGTGTAGGCTGCTAAAATCATTATCAGGTAAAGTACCTCTCGTAGCAACGCAGGTGCGTAACCTGAGCCCGTCGACTCCCCGGCTCAAAGAGCCACTAAATAACTAAATCCAAATGGTCGCACACTGCTGACCTACCTGCGTGTTACCCCAAAGAACTGTGGTCCCTGTAGTCAGCGTCGGCAGATACACCTATGCTCGTGTCGTGAGTGCAAGTGTGAATATCGTTAGCCATCCCTGGACACGTGTTTCGAGGTAGTTGCCTCTCGTCAGCAGGGAGTAGGAAAGAGTGTAGGGTTGCTGTGTAGGCTGCTAAAATCATTATCAGGTAAAGTACCTCTCGTAGCAACGCAGGTGCGTAACCTGAGCCCGTCGACTCCCCGGCTCAAAGAGCCACTAAATAACTAAATCCAAATGGTCGCACACTGCTGACCTACCTGCGCGTTACCCCAAAGAACTGTGGTCCCTGTAGTCAGCGTCGGCGGATACACCTATGCTCGTGTCGTGAGTGCAAGTGTGAATATCGTTAGCCATCCCTGGACACGTGTTTCGAGGTAGTTGCCTCTCGTCAGCAGGGAGTAGGAAAGAGTGTAGGGTTGCTGTGTAGGCTGCTAAAATCATTATCAGGTAAAGTACCTCTCGTAGCAACGCAGGTGCGTAACCTGAGCCCGTCGACTCCCCGGCTCAAAGAGCCACTAAATAACTCAATCCAAATGGTCGCACACTGCTGACCTACCTGCGTGTTACCCCAAAGAACTGTGGTCCCTGTAGTCAGCGTCGGCGGATACACCCATGCTCGTGTCGTGAGTGCAAGTGTGAATATCGTTAGCCATCCCTGGACACGTGTTTCGAGGTAGTTGCCTCTCGTCAGCAGGGAGTAGGAAAGAGTGTAGGGTTGCTGTGTAGGCTGCTAAAATCATTATCAGGTAACTACCTCGAAACACGTGTCCAGGGATGGCTAATGCGACACATACTTTGTCACATACTTTTCTATACACACCGTGGCATAGGCGTACTCGCCGTCACCACTACATTGACCACAGTTCCTTGGGGCAACTTGCTGGTGTGACTAGCAGAGTGCGACCAACTGTATTTGATTTATTTACGGCTCCCTTGAGCCAACGGGCTGACGAGCCTTGGACCTGCACCTGCGCGCCATGAGAGGTACTCTACCTGTTTTAATTACTTTTTGGCAGTTCACGCGGCACCCCTATACACTTACCTGCTCCCTGCTGATGAGAGGCAACTACCTCGAAACACGTGTCCAGGGATGGCTAATGCGACACATACTTTTCTATACACACCGTGGCATAGGCGTACTCACCGTCGCCACTACATTGACCACAGTTCCTTGGGGCAACTTGCTGGTGTGACGAGCAGAGTGCGACCAACTGTATTTGATATGTGAAAAGAATGTTGTCACCAAGCATCTGAGATAGTGGTGAAAACATGACACCAGGCGTTTGGTAAACATGGAACACAGTGTCACTTGGAAAGCTGCTGAAAAAAGTTCCTACCAAGTTCAATACAGATTGGAGTGATATTGTTTGTATTTGCAGTAATTCAGCTACGTTTATGAAAAAGTTGTATGATGGCCTGTCAGAATCGATACCTGAGCTGAAGTGATTCCCTGTAAGACATCGTTGTCACTTGCTAGATGGTATGCTGAAAGCATCTTTACAACATTTAGAGTTAATGAAGAATGCTATTGACTTTGTAGTCCATTCTGGTGCAGTATGAATGTATTTGGTCCCCATATACCCTGTGCCCACGCTACCTCTACACATGCAATAATAAAAATTAAATAAAAATTCCACAAAAACCGGAAAACACTGTTTCTGTTGTTTTTAATGGCGCAAAAATGTGTAACCACTGA
This sequence comes from Triturus cristatus, assembly GCF_964204655.1. Lineage (NCBI taxonomy): Eukaryota > Metazoa > Chordata > Amphibia > Caudata > Salamandridae > Triturus > Triturus cristatus. The sequence continues at coordinate 857,258,060 of NC_140581.1, read as the reverse complement.
TAACCACTGTTTTTTAAGGTATTGAAAAAACTGAAAAAACTCCACCAGAATTTACTAAGAATAGAAACTGAAAACAGGAAAGCCTAACTATGCTTTACCTGGCTAGACTAAGAATTCACCATGGCAGTAAACCCAAGCTCTCCAATAATCCGAAAGATGCTATGCAGTTCTTGAAACAGCTTGAGCCAAAAGAAACGGCAAGAGAGGCCAGGGCAGAAACAGACAATGAGGACTAACGAGCCTCGCTATGGACCTGTCCAGTCTGGTTCAGACCAATGTTGATAATTTTCTTGTATTGTGTGTCCTCACAGGATGTTCCTTTTCAGGTTTGGCACCTATGTAATTTGTGGTAAACAGTGTAGAATAACACCATCAGGTTTTAATAGGCTCTAATTGGCATGGGTGATAAGGATCAGAGGGTATAGGGTTTGGTAACGGTAGCCCCGTTAGCTATATCTATATAACTGGTTACAGACTGAGATGTAATATCTGTTTAAGAGTAATAATATCGATAGTAAGATGGCGCAATTACATAATGTTTATTTTGACTGTACTGATGGTCACATTATCGGTGTTGCACAGCCGGCTTTCTGTGCTCTGTCGAAGTTATCTTTTTGGATGAGCTACTTATGATTCTGTTGTGCTGGAATGAGCTGTGGAATGATGCTAGAGATTGCCCTGACCTCCCTTACTACATCAGGGGGGTCGGCGGGCAGCTGGCATCCTCCATGAGGGTACACCCCACACAGTTATTGGTTGGGATACTATACTGTGTGCGGAATAGCCACTCACAGCAGGATGGGAAGTTCTTTTTGATTCTTATGTTGAGTACATTGGGGTTCCTCCATGTGATTGGGATGCTGGGGTGGGTGGGGGTTTTTTCTATGGGGATGTGTGGATATAATATTGTGACATACAGAGTACATGGTTGGTATGCAGCAATATGAAGTTAATATTACATACGCTGCGCTAAGTAGAGATAATGCCGACAGAGGAAGGTAAATTAAATTTGAGAACTTGGAATGTCAGAGGTCTTAATAACCAAATAAAAACTAGGCAGGTGTTGGCATACCTTGATCGTCATAATGTGCAGGTGGCGCTATTGCAGGAAACGCATCTCACCAGGAATGCTGCAACAGCAATTGCCACGAAATGGGCCGGGGCTCGTTTTGCCTCTTCCTACTCCTCCTATGCACGGGGGGTTATGGTTTTAATTAAAAAAACATCCCTTTTGTCAGTATGCATGAGGACATTGATGACAATGGCACATATGTAATAGTACAGGGTAACGATAGTCAATGTATATGGACCAAGTATAGATGACGCGGATCTTTTTGAAACACTGTGGAACAAAATATACAGGTTACCGCCAGCTGCAATTACTGCAATTATTTGTGGGGGGTTTTTAATGTTGTGTTGAACGCTACGCTAGACCGTCAATCTAATGCAGAGCCTGTTATAAAAAAAGCTACACAGGCAGTCAGAAATGGTATGCAGGACCCGTTTCTTACGGATGTTTGGAGGTTGAGGCACCACGGGACACGGGAGGGCACTTGTTACTCATGCACTCACAACTCATGGTCGCGCCTTGGTTATTGGTTAACTACTACTGATGTTAGCATGTGGATCACCAGGGTTGTGCATTTGCCTCGTACACTGTCCGATCACTCCCCAGTACTGCTTACTATGCTGATACAAACATATACGCCGCCCCAATGTCAGTGGAGGCTACAGCCCTCGGCGTTGCAAGATCAAGTTTTTAGAGAAGGGGTGCGAGAGGCCGCCGAAAATTATTTCACTGACAATGTAGTGTCAGTGCAGAGCTTGGGCACGCTATGGGAGGCCTTTAAAGTGACAATACGTGGGGTGTGTATAGGCTTGCAGGCTGGAGTGCTTAGGTCACTGCGGCATTCAATGAAAAGGATTGAGCTAGATCTATTGCGCTTAGAGCGTCAATATGAAGACACGCCACAAAATACTACTTTGGCCACAATACGTTCTCAAATCACTGAATATAATGAGTTGGCGGAACAGGAGGTGAGGCACATGTCACGTCGCTGGAAGGCCGGATACTATGGGGAGGGTGGCAGACCGGGGCGAGCTCTAGCCACTAAGATCATGGAACCGTGGGCAAAAAATTGCACAGTACAGTCGATCACAGAGGGTGATACAGTTAGTTGTGACACAGTAGGTATTCTTGAAATGTTTGTAAACCATTACAAATCTATGTATACTAGTAGGCAAACCGCTGACAAGGAAGACATAGTACAATACTTAGCAGATATAGCTTTAGTTTGGGTATCAAAAGGGCAGCAGGATTTCCTGATGCACCCACTAACAGCTGACAAAATCAGAGATGCTATTACAGCTCTGCCGAACGGCAAGGCTACAGGAACAGATGGACTCCCAGCAGAGTTCTAGAAAGAATACATAGATAACTTAGTGCCACACATTCAGGCTATGTATGGCGAAGCCCATGAACAGCAACGGCTGCCAGACACGCTTCGTGAGGCCCTAATTATAACACTATTAAAGCCGGGGAAAGCCCCGGATCACTGTGACTCTTACAGGCCTTTGTCGCTAATGAACACAGATGTTAAGAGGTTAATTATACCCGTTATGGTGCTGCCGGATCAATTCGGGGTTTATTCCAGCCCGTTCCACAGTACATAATTTAAGGACGTTATTCGTGATAATGCACCTTTTGGACCCTAAATTGCCAGCAGCTGCAGTCCCATTAGATGCCGCAAAGGCATTTGATTCCATTGCCTGGCGATATATGTTTGTGGTGTTGCATTGTATGGGGGTACCGTATTGCTACACTAATTGGATTAAATTACTGCAAACAGATCCAGTGGCCCGGGTGCGGGTAAATGGACAGGCGTAAAACACATTTCCAATTAGCCGCGGCACGAGACAGGGATGCTCACTCTCACCCCTGCTGTTCTCAGTAGCATTAGAACAGCTGGCATGTGTATTGAGACAGAGGGACGCGAAAGCGGCATTGCGTTTTCTCCAACATTCACTAGCGGTGTCCATGTACGCAGACAATATGGTCCTGTATGTACGGGAGCCTGCGGTATACGTGGAACAAGTAATCAGAGAGTATATCCGGTTTGAGTGGTACCCAGCCCTTGCAATCAATTGGAACAAATCAGTTGTGTTATCTCTGACAGAGTACCATACAAATTTAATTAGGTTACCCTCTAGAATGGACTGCAGACACAGTAAAATACCTGGGTGTCTGGGTACACAGTGACCCGCAGGTTGTCATACGTTACAATTATGGTACAGCGATCTCCAGGCTTGAGGAACAGGTATCCCGATGGATTAGACTACCTCTGACGTTTGCAGACAGGGTGGCACTGATTCAAATGGTGGTGCTGCCGAAATTTTTATATTTGTTTGTAAATGTTCCTATTCATCTCACCCAGCATTTTTTCAGTACACTGCGATCCTTACTGATTACACTAACCTGGGGGGGGGGGCAAAATACCGAGGGTCAAGTGGGAGACTTTAACACGACCGTATGAGGTGGGTGGCTTCACAGTACCCGATATGCAATTGTATTATTTGTGTGCACAAGCACAGTATGCTTTTTATTGGCAAATCGCACCACCATTTACGCCGCATGTTGCGGTTGAGGCAGGTGCGACACACCCAATCCCACTAAAGGTGATGTTTGTCAACAATACTACTGTCTTTGAGCGTGACGAAATTGATACGGTGCAGTGTACGTCTAGAGCCTGGCAGGACTTGGGAAGGCGTACTCAGTAACTTCCGCTATATGGGCCGACGATGCTGCTAGTAAATCATATGGCTATATCTGTAACAGGCGAGACGGGCTCCCTTAAGGCACTGCATAGTGTTGGGGCGCAGACTATGGGTGACATATATCCTAATGGGAAGTTCATAAATCTGCTGGACTTTGTACGAGACCGGGAGAATACTGCTATGTTAACAATCATTTATAGCAAGCTAAGGGCTGCTATGCGGGCCTTGCACTCCTGTTTCCCAGATGAGCTGCCAGCATTAGGGGCTTTACAACTTATTTACACCACACAAACTAGAAACAAATTAGTTTCACGCTTATACACTGCCTCACAGCTGGACGAAGGGAATAGTGAAACAGGTCCTATGGGCAAATGGAATGCTATATTGTCTCAGCCACTAATGGAGGAGGAGTGGGAGGTGTGTTGTAAGTTAACTGGTCAATTTGCTGCTAACGGCAATCTTAAGCTTATACATTATAAGTATGTCCATCAAATGTACTTCACGCCAGCACAACTCTACAGGTATGGGTTGAGGGACTCACACTGTTTTTTTTTTTTTTTTTTTTTTTTATCCTCATCTCACCAAAGACTTCCACAGATTTGACAAGCCAACATTGTCTCGTTCCTGGGGGCCTCTTTGGCTCACTGTTTCTGTCTAGGCCCCATGGCCTTCCTCTCGTATTTGAGGACTGGTCTGGTGTAATCATAGGACCTTTTAGGTGGAGATTTTTTTTTTTTTTTGATTCGTTGGTAGATCGAATCAAATCAGATGTCTCTGCCGTGCCCAACTTGTCAGGGGTTGCCAAATGGTATGATGACTGTCATCCCTGGTGTCTTGGTCTAATCTCGCCATTCTTATAGGGGCTCTCAACCATTCTTCCTTGCCCGGAGCGATGTTGTCCTTTCACTTGATACAAATTTCTCTTCTTGCCAGGAGGATCAGATATAGAACGAGGATCATGTGATCCTGTGAGAGCACGCCATTGGTAGAATCGTTCTTACCAAAAAACACCAGGGATAGGTCTACAACTATGTCTACTTCTAATATGGATGAGAGGATATCTTTCAAGCCTTTCCAATATGTTGTTAATTCAGGGCACTGGAAGAAAATGTGTAGATCATTGGCTTGTACAAGACTACATCTTGGGCAGCTTGGTGGCGGGATTGGTGCAGATTTTGCAATTTTGGCTGGGGTATAGTATAGTCTGTTTATTACAAAAAAATGATTTTTCGTCAGGGATGCCGGCCCCAAATAAAGCTACCTATTTTACCCTGTATCTTAGCTATGGTTTTACCAGGAAAGGTTAATGGAATAGCATTGAAAATATAGGTTAATTTAGGGAGCACAGACATTTTGACCAAGTTTACCCTTCCAAAGATGGTCAACGGGAGGTTCTTCCCTTTGGCAAATAAATAATCTATGTCCTTTTCGATTTTCCCAAGATTTATTAATGTAATTTTATTTAAATCTTTGACGATTTTTATTCCAAGATATCTAAATTCCTTACTCAGGGGGCCACTGTTGTATGTGGTGTTCCAGCACATTATCTCGGTTTTATCTGAGTTGGCCCGATACCCTGATACCTTACCAAATTCCCTTAACGTGAATTCCAATTGAGGGATTGCATTCTCAGGATCGTTAGTGTAAACAATCACGTCATCAGCGTAAAGTGCCAATTTACATTCATAGCTTAATGATTTAAAAGGGGTAATGTCATTATTCAGTCTGATTGTTTGGGCTAGGGGCTCTATATAGAGGTTGAACAAAAGTGGAGACAGGGGACATCCCTGCCTTGTCCCTCTCTGAATAGGAAAGCTAGGAGTTAGTGAACTATTTAGGAGGATTTTAGCCGAGGCGCCTGAGTAACAGTGCTTAATAGTATGTATAAATACGGGGCCTATTCCCATGACCTCCAAAACATGCCACAGATATCTCCAACAAACGCGATCGAATGCTTTGGCGGCATCTACTGCCACTACTGCCAGGGGGTCTTTTCTTGCTTCTGCCAGATCTATGTTTCCAATCAAAAGTTGGGTTTGATCTTGAATAACCATCCCTTGTATGAAGCCTTTCTGCTCAGAGTTAATTAAACTAGGAGCTAACTTCGCCAGTCTCTCTGCTAAAATGCCCATGAAGATTTTATAATCTACATTGAGCAGAGAAATTGGACGGTAGGAATCCGCCGCCAAAGGGTCCTTCCCGGGTTTTAAAATTAACACCAACGTGGCCTCACTCCATGATCTAGGCATCACCCCATTGGGACAGTAGATTGAATTGAAAAGGGCGTGGAGTATTGGTAAAAGGTCATCTTGAAGTAATTTGTATATTTCGTTGGGGAGGGCATCAAGCCCTGCTGCTTTTTTGTTTTTTAACCGCTTTATTTGAATCGATATCTCCTCTGTAGTAATGGGAGCATCCAGAGCCATCTTGGAGGCCTCCGTTAAGACTGGAAGAGACTTACATTTTAACCAATTAGATATCTGGGCTTGGGAGGGTTCAAGATCTTCCTTGTATAGGTCTGAAAATAGTGTTAACAAAGTCTTCTGTATTTCTTCCGGGTCACTAGATTTATTTCCGCTACTGTCAATATATAACTCATTGATATTGTTCTTTGCCCTATCTAACCTTACCTTCCAGGCCAGAATTGCCCCCGCTTTCTCCCCGTATTCGAAGACCTCCATGTTTCTAGTCTGCCATTGCGCCTTACACTTCTCATCTAAAAAGAGCCTGACGTTTTGTCTTGCCTCCTCCAGTTTACTATTTATCAAATCTAGTTCCCGCGCAGCTCCGATTGGAGCCTCTCTCATCTCAGTCTCCAACATAGCAATCTTTCCCTCAAGGGTATTTAGTTCCTGGGTCTTTATTCAATTTTTTAAACTTATTTGTGCTTGTATTAAACCTCTTAAGTTAGCCTTATAGGCATCCCATATGTGATCTATGGAGGTTGATCCCAGGTTAATAGAAAAGAATTCTGAAGAAGAGCTACTAATAGATTGAATTATTTCTGGGTTCAATAACATTGCTCTATTCAGGGTCCATCGGGTTTGGGAACGTTTATCGCTGATCGCATAAGCTACTAGTAAAGGTGCATGGTCTGATAAATGTGTTGGCAAAACCATAATGCTTGTAAAACTTTTTAACGCTTCTTTATTCACCAATTTATAATCGATCCGTGAGGAATGATTATATTTTTTACTATAATAGGTGAAACCCTGGGTGTTGCTTACCTTGGCTCTCCATAGATCGACTAAATTTAAGTTTGAAATTAAGTTTTTCAAGACCCTTCGTGATTTTGGAGTTGCTATTGTGTGACTTGCGTGGGAGCTGTCTTTTACTGGATCGAGTTTTACATTAAAATCCCCTCCTACTATCAGGGGGGGATTTACTAACATTAGGCTACCTTGTAATTTAGCTAAGTATGAGGGGTCATCTGAATTTGGTCCATAGTAGGATGAACAAGTCATTTTGACTCCCCCGATATCTAGGAGGGCAATGATCCATCTACCTGATTGGTCCGTTTGGACCGACTTGATCCTACATGGGAACCCCTTTTTTACGACGATTGCTACCCCTCGGATGTTCGTTGCTTGTTGTGAGGCACAATAACATTGTACCCATGGGGTCTTTGAAAAGACCGCTTGAAATTCAGCTGGGTTTAAGTGTGTCTCTTGCAGTAGACATATCTGTGCAGGTGCGAGCTCTAAATATTTTAATATCAATCTACGCCTACGCTCGCACCTCAGGCCGTTTAAGTTCCAGGAGATATATTGGATTTTACGGACTTTATTCATCCTACTGGTTGTTGCCATGAGTTTTCTTTAGAGTAAACATTCTGCCTTATTGCTTTGTTACTGTTAACTAGACCTAAATCTTGGTGCGATGAGGTATTTTTATTTTTATTTTTCCTCCCCTTACTCTGCCCTCCACCTAGTGTTACCCCTCCTCTCATCCCCCCTCCCACTCTTAACCCCTTAATCTCCCCCACGTGACCCTTTACCCTCCCATTATTCCCTAACCCTTGAGGAACCCTCCCTTCTATTAGGCTGATCTAAGCCTGTTCGGGTGCTTTCCTCTCGTGCTCTCCCCTATCTAAAAACTGAGATAGATATTGTGGGTGGAACCTTCCGGTTTAGTAACTATGTCTCCCTCCTGTTTTGTTACCCACCCTTTTTCTCTTGCTGGATTTTGGCAATGAATGTATCGACATCTTCCAGTGTCCGCAACATATGCATATGGTTCTTCCACATGACCCGAAGGGTGGCTGGAAATCTTAATTGTGCTTTTGCCCCCAAGCTATTTATCTCTTCTAGCCTCTTCCCCATCTCCCACTGTCTTGTGGCTGTTATGTGGGAGATATCGGATCTTATAGTGAAGGAAAATGTGGGGTTTACCGTTGGTGGCGAAGATAGTGTCCCTTCTTTTAATGCTGCTGAAAGGATTAACTCTTTGACGGAATAGGTTAAGAAATTCACCAGTATTTTACGTGGCTTCTGTTTCCCAATCTTTCTTTTGAAGGGGTCTCTGTGAATCCTTTGAATCTCATGATTGAGATCGATATTCGGCAAGTTTTTAAGGATAGTAGCCTTTAACAGAGTGATCAGAAAACCTTTCAAATCGTCCCCTTCAAGTGCCTCAGGGACTTTTAAAATGTTTAGATTATTTCGCCTCGAGTGATTCTCTAGACGTTCCAGGTCATCCTTCAGTTCTTTGTTCTCAACAGAGAGGGAATCTAACCTTGCTGTGGTAGTCTCTAAGGAATCTTTCAGTTTTGGTATCTCTTCCTCAAGTGTCTCGGTTCTAGCCGTGATCTCTTCCAGTTTTTTAGCCAGAGCATCACATGAGACCCGGATAGCTGCCTGGTTTGCCTCTGAGACGGAGAACCGCGTAGCCATCTCCGCTTGGTTTGTCTCTGAAATAGTAAACCTGGATGTCATTTCTTCCTTCATTGCTAACAACAGATCTGCCAATGAGCGTGGATCTGATGTTGAGGTATCTGAGTTTGGACAGCTTGATTCTCTCTGATTGATCGCTAATCCATTTTCCATTTCACCTTGTTCTTGATCCTTATTATGGACTTCCTCCTCTTAGTCCTCCTCTTGAACCTCTAACACTGAGAATCTATTGGAGAGGACTGTTCCTGTAGGCGGATCTTGTTCTAATGACATTGTAGGGGTACATTTTGCATGTTGTTTATTTAGCTCTTGATTAAGACCCCTATTGTCACTAATTGTGGCCTTCTTGGCTGTCTTAATCTTTACTGGCCTCCCCACCTTCTCTTTAGGCGTAGAAAAAAGAGAAAGATCGGGGGGTGCCTGTAATGCGTTCGATGTGTCTGTTGGGGGAGCTGCCCCCACCTGTTGAGGAGGGCTAGGCATGACTTTGCTTAGCGGTAGGGGGGGTTTGGCTGAAGATATAAGTGAGATAACCTGATAGTATGTTTTCAGGGATGGAGTGACTTTAGTTTTAGTCACAAGTTTTTTTTTCCTCCTTTCTAACAATCTTAACTTCCCCTTTAACTGCCCTGACTCCGTGGGTAGCTCTCTAGCTGTAACCTCGGGGATTGTTGCCACGGGCGCTGGAACCCTCTGGGAAAAATGTACAATATCCCTGTTAGCGGCTAGGTGTGCTGCTCTTGCTCGCAAGGAATATCTACTCAACTTGGGTGGGGAAATGCCCTCATATAGTTTTGTGCTTTTCTCCATACAGTCCAATGAGCGGGCGGCCCCCCCTTTTAGATAGCACCCCCTACACACAACGCCACAACAAATATATTCTTCGCCGGGCCCCTTGCAGATCTCAGAACCGCCAGCAAAATGGTAAGGGAAATCAGCCTCTCGCCATCCGAGTATTTCAAAAAAGGAATCCCCCACGGAGACCTCGGTCTGGATTTTACACTCCAACCGGGCCCCCCTACCTTCGACACCAAACTGTTGACTCCGGGACGCGGACGTTGTGCTGGGCTTCCCCACAATGACCGCCAAAGCTGCGAGTACAGAGCGTTGCCTCCTTGCGCTGCTGCCGCCGCCTCCCACTTCCAGCGCGAGACAGCTCCACCTTTGCCCTGGGAAGCGGACGCGTTCCTCTCGACCGAGAGAGGACAGGGGAGCCGGCGCCTCCAACACTCCTTTCTCATCTCCAGAACGATCCTCGGAGTCAGCGTTCGATGGGTAACCTCATTAGCCCGCTGTCACACCATTAGAGGAGAGCGAGAGAAACGCACCCGCGACCGCTCACACTGCGGCCGCCATGTTCCTCTCCCGATCTTTTTCAATATACTCACACTGTTGTATGAGATGTGGGGCTGACAATGCAGATTTTCTACACTTGGCGTGGACATGTCCAAAAGTGGCAGATTTCTGGGGAAAAGTCGTGATGGCCTTAACGAAAATGGTGGGGGAGTCAATAGAATGTGATGTGAAAGTCTGTTTACCGGGTAATGTACTGAGGTTAAAGGCTACCAATCGGAAATATGTGGCAATGGCACTACAGCTGGCAAAACGTAGGATCTCACTCAGTTGGGATGGTAGGCCGGCGCCTCAGCTGGCGCACTGGTTACAAGATATAGTCGTGATCAACTCCCCTGTTATGCAGAAGAACTGCCAAGTGCTTCAAGACCACGTGACATTTGGGGCCCATTCACTGCCTATATGCTAACCAACACTGCTGACTGATGAAAATCAATATGTAGATAAAGAATATCTTGTCTGCTTTCAGATGAATCTCTGTTCTGATAATACCTTGAACCTCTGTAATGCTCTATCAGTTGCTGCTATGTATTCTGTACAAATGTGACCATGATGTACTGTTACCTTTGATGGTTATATTATGAAAACTTATAAATTAAATAAAAAAATAAAAAAGCTGTCAGTTCTCTTTTAGAGTACCAATTGCATCAGTAATTTCAAGCAAAGAAATTGGTTTGGATAAGAACGCTTTATTTCCTTCTGCTAGGTGAGGAATTCACAACTTACTTAGATAGTCGACATCCAGAGTTATCTTTTTATTTTCAGAGAATATATCTTGGTAAAGTTGTCGGAACATGTCCAGGAGTTTCTGGGGGATGGTAAGGGTTTTGTTTTCACTTTATTTAATTGCGGTTATCTTTTTTGGTTCTGTTTATATTTGAAATACGAGGCCAGCATTTTACCGAATTTACTGGCTTCACAAAGTCTGAGACCTTTAAATTTGTTAATCCACACACCATCCTTTTCACTTAAAATCTTATTGTATTCATATTTGTTGCATTTGAGTAGGGAAAAGAGATTCTTATCCAATCCTTGATGTGTGCTAATTCAGTTGTTTAATTTCCTCTTTGAGTTTCAGTAATAAGGCGGTATTTGTTTTATTGATCTTTGCCTTCATATCTATTAAGGTGCCTCTTAGTGCTGTCTTCAAAGCATCCCAGAAAATGTGTATATTTATGTGGGGTGAAGTGTTATCTATAATATAATTTGATATAATTCCCTCATTGTTCCTTGTGTTGTCCTGGTTGGCTAAAACTTTGTTATTGAAACACTACATCTTAGTAAGGGCTTTAGGATTGGTGCCGTCAAGGAACGTGTTAATACAAGAGTGATCAGAGAGTAATCTCGGGGATATGTTTCTTTAGTCTATTAAATGTGTATGAGTTCTAGAGATGAGAATATAATCAATTCTTGTGTAGGAGTTTATGTGGTGCAGAATAGAAAGTGTAATCCCTGGAATCGAGATGTTGCAATCTCCATGTAGCTTTGAGATTGTATTTAGAGCTGATCTTTTGTACTTTTTGAGAGCCTTGGGTGGATGATGATTACAGGTGGATTGACGATCGAGGATAGTGTCATATGGAAGGCTGAAATCCCCACCTACAATAATAAGGTCATTGGAGGGTAGACGTCCAATATTATCTGAGATTTTGTCCCAGAATTAAGTGTCATCATTATTAGGTTCATATATATTAACTACATAAAAAAGTGAGTCCCCTCTACGCAAGGTTGTGAGGATCCTTCTACTTTCCTCACCAGAAGAACATGATTCCAGTTTAATGTTGGAGCGTTTAGAGATCAGTGTAATAACCTTGTGTTTTTTGTGTATTGCAGGGGAGCAGTGGGCCTCAGAGATCCAATTATTCTTAATGGTATAAGCTTCTTTGTCAGAGATTCTCATCTCTTAAAGGCAAATGATGTCTCTTTTGTTTTTAAAGAGGTATTCCATTATTTTGCATCTTTTTATTGGGTGATTTAATCATTTGACGTTCATAGAAGCAATATTAAGTTTGTCTGTAATTATCGGATCAGTCATGTCTGTAGGAAGAATGATGACAAAGCAGAACATCACGTAAAGTAAGTTGGCTCAGTTTGCTTAGTTGGTAATTTCTACCTCTAGCTGATTGGTGGAAGTGCATGTAATACCTTGTGGTGTGCAAATAGGCTATTAAGTGCAGTGAAGCACATAGTCTCCAGACATGGTGATGAGGGTAAAGTGCTATGGACCTCTCAGATGGCATTGAGTCTGCGAGTATGGAAATGTTATTGATACTCCTTCTACTTTTATACAAATGACGAAATAAAGTGAAAGTAAAAATAAAGACAAGCTGGGTGAAGGAAACATATGAGCATTAAATATGCAAAAAGAAGAAAGAAGAAAAACCCACTCCCCTACCCCCTTGCCCCAAACCCCCACCCTCTTCCACACAAGCATCAACATGGAGGAGGCAATGAAGAAGAGCGTTCATCCTCAAGCAAGGAGCAGATAACATTAATACAGGAACCCGCTCATGCCAAACCAGATACACCTCGCCAGGAGAGACCATATATTATGCAAAATTGAGTATAATTTCTAGTACAGTCTACAAGTACATGAAATCTACGGTTATAAAGTATATCAGAAGCATATAATTCTGACATGTTGTGAGAAATAAACAGCAACAACTAACAACACTGAAATATAGGGACAATAGTCTCTGATTCAGGAAGATATTATGTAGGGTCATAACAGTACAATGAGTCTTTACAACCATAACTGCAATTGTGGCAAAACAATGAGCAAAGTTTAAGATCAGTGCAGAGTAGAGGATTGGTGACAATTATCAGGATGAAACAACTTTGAAATACAGTCAAGCAGTGTAATGAGATTAAACGAGTAAGGAACTGTGGATATAAAATATACTTATCAAATCCATATGCAGCATAGAACTTACAAATAATGAGGTCAGAAGAGATATAAAAGACATCGAAGACTCCAAAAGGCAAATCATGACTACCTTTTATTGGAGGCAGATCTAGAGAATTCCATCTCATGGTTAGTGATCTAGCCCAAAAAGATCGGCAAGTCTTTGGGATCCTCAAAGGTGTGGAATTTGCCTTTCACTATGATTTTAAATCTCACCGGACCTGCAAAAAAAACTGGAGTCTCATATCCTTTAGCCTGTCATGTAAAGCCAGGAATCCTTTTCAGGTCACCACAGTTGTTAGGAATAATTTTGCAAAATATGAATCTTGCACCGCTCCAGTTAATATGGTTGTTCTTGAGCATATAGGCCAGCGTGTTGGAATCGTAGTGGTTTACAGACAATCGGTCTCATTGAATTTCTAGTAGATGGTTTGAAGGCTAGGACCCTGTGAGCCCTCTCCAATTTGAATTCTTTAGACAATTTCAAACCAATGACCTGTGGGAGTCAGTTCTCAAGGAAAGAAATGCAGGAGTTTAATGAGTTTTCAGAGCCCTCTGGAATTCCAAAGATTTTTAGATTCCCACTTCTATGACGGTCTTCAAGTTCTGCAATATATTTTTTCATGGATCTCGTTGATATCCGGAGAGTCTGCAGGTCCTTGGATGTTTGGTTGGTCGTATCTAATACTACGCTGATTCTCTGTCCTGCTTTCACTATCTTATTGTTTATAGTATTGATGTCTGCCCTTATTGCGTCCATTTCTAATTGAATACAATTCATGTTTTGTTTTGTGGACTTTGCCAAGGCATGCACCTCCGCCAGTTTTTTTTAAATCATCTCCGTTGTGCTATTGATATCCGTTTTGTGCTTGATAGGCGAGTTCGGAGATGGCGGCTCAGCCTTTGAGAGTTTGAAGTGAGGTTTGGACTCTTTTTCGTGCTATAATGGATTGCATGATGGTCAGACTCTAGCACATTCAATGCTGAGATCTGTACTGATATGGAGTGTAGCGGAACAGGTCTGTGGCAACGTGATTGTGATAAAACGTTCTCCCAATCTAGTGGCAATAGCGGCGTTCGTAATTGCCCCTTTAGTTATTTCAGGAGGGAAACTACCATTACAATGCAGGCATTACAATGTAATGCTTTTACAACACATTATTTACAACACAGAAGACATTACAATGCATGCTATTACAATGCATGCCATTACAACGCATACCATTGCAACGCATTTTATGGTAAGTTTAATAGAGACTTTTTATATTGGAATAATGTTATTAAAGATTGTTGTTTCATTTTGTTTAATTTCTGGCATGAGATGTGAGGGAAATAGGGGTTTTGGGTGGGAGAGTGTATTAAGACTCAGGTATTAATTTTAATACCTGGATATTAACATATTCTAATTGTTAATACAAATATAATTAATTAAAAAAAATTGAAATAATTACTCTTGGGTTTGTGTAACTCCCACCCTCTGGCACGGGATTTTAAGGAAAGAGAGGTTTTGGGTGGGGGAGTGTATTAATATGGAGGTATTCATTTTAATATCTGGGTATTCATTTATTTTAAACATTAATGATAATATTATTAATTTATACAAATTTAGAAATAATTACTCTTGAGTGTGAAACACCTACCCCCTCACATGGGTGTGAGGGAAATGGGGATTTTCATTCAGGGAGTGTATTAATACACAGGCTTTAATTTAAATACTTGGGTATTATTTTATTTAAGATATTAATGATAATATTATGACTTGTTATCAAAATTCCCAAAAATACCCTCCCTCTGGCACGGGATGTGTGAGAAATAGGGTTTTTGGGTGGGAGAGTGTATTAATACTCGAGAAAATCAATATATTTATTGAAATCATTTCTTTTAAAAGCTAAAACATATATATACATAACTTTGTTTATTTAAATAAAAATGAATTGTGTAAAATTCAGTAAAAAATGTTACAAATATCACATAGTTTAAATTATTTTTTAGAAATAAATTCCTTTCAAAATCATTTTATTAACATATTGTAAGAAATATTTTAAGGTGCTTTCCCACGCTTTTCCATTGAGCTCAATTGGGAAATTTTTCCATTTTACTTTCTGGGTTCACAAATGCGGTTGTGCATCTGTTTCTACAGTTGGTGGAGCGTTGCGGTCAAGATTTGAAGCAAGGAAGAGCTTTGGTCAGGTAGGACAAATTTTATTTATTAAACAGAGATTATCGGTGGCATACTTTATTGTAAGGAGAGAGGTACTTAGAAGCATACTAGTAGAAAGATGTATGCTTTAAATGTTTTAACCACTTTTTCATTTCTATGCAGCTAGCAGTTGTGGGCCCATGTCAGGTTGATTGTATTTTTTTCATTTTTTGGCTTAAAAAAACTCATTATAAGAAAGAATAGGATTTGTTTAAAACCAAAATGTAAAAAACAATTTTTGTAAACATTCTTTGCGACATGTTTTTTAAAACGTACTAAATAGTATTCATGGCACTGAAAACACGTGAAATTAAGGACAAAATCAATGCCCTGGATCGACTATTAGATTTTGGTGACAATTTGAAATTTTTCCTGGATGTTTTGATTAATCAAAACATTTTGAGTATGTGCAGCATTGGATTTTTAGGATTTTGGGACATACTTAAAATGATATGGATGGAATACTATTGTCTCGACAGTAGATTGTATAAATGGATTTGTAGTTGCGTTTTGTTTTTAAAAGCACAACTTTTTTGGGATTTTTGGGTGGGTTTTGTGTTTTTTTCAGAATACATAGCAAATACTTGCAACAGTTGTTATGTTGGAAAATACAGCTATGCCAATTTGTCTTTTTTGTTAGTTTATAATGTGATTTGGCTACCTTCATGTAATATGGATTTGTTACTCTGGATTATTGGAGTGCTCAAGACTATTGGCGAAGACTGGTTGTGTATAAATCACCAATAGTTGAAGAAAGAAGATACACTCAAGAAAAAAGCCAGACATTCCTTTAATTAAAAAAAATAATTAAGAAAATGCCAAATTTAGGGGCATATCAACAACAACCGTCGATAATTATCTCTAAGCGCACTTAGCGCTAGGATAATTATCGCCGGCTAGCGTGAATTTTTATCGCTGAGATAGCGTGCTATTAGCAACGCTTATCTCAATAGCGATAAAAATCCTCACGCTAACAGGCTAACATGAGATTATCGCTGGAAACCCAGCGATAATCTCACGTTACCTTGTTGATAGGGACAGGCAAACTTAGCCATGATATCCTCCTTCCATAGGATATCATGGCTAAGTCAGAAAAATACCAGACGTAAAAAAGCAGCGTTAACCGCCGTTAGCGCTGCTTTTTTTGTCTCTAACAGGGTTAGCGATATTCTTGATAATAGGAGAAATGTCGCTTAGCGACATTTCTCCTATTATTTTACTCTGGAACGCCCCCTTTGCATCTCATTAGAGATGCAAGGGGAAGCGTAGAGTAAAAGGGTGCTAACATGCAAATTTGCATGTTAGCACCCTGTTGTTGATAGGGCGCTAGTTTTATCTCTCCTTTTTTGGCTTTTAAAGCCAAAAAAGCAGAGATAAAGCCATTGTTGATATGCCCCTTATTTCTTTAAAAAATGCAAGAACAGGCAAGTGAGATAGAATAGGTGTTAGGGTTTGTTAGAAATGTAGTATGTGTGCGATATTCTCTAGGTAGTCTGAATCCACCATCAAAGAAAACTGTTTAATTTGACCCAATAGTCTCTTTTTGAAACACGTGGGTTCAGACTACCTGTCAATGATTATGCTATTCTCATTTCGCGAAAACTTTGGGCCAGATTACAAGTTTGGCGCAACGGCGCAGGCTCAATGCCAGCTCCCCTGCGCCACACCTGCACATGGCCTGCCAGGCATATTACGAGTTGTAAAAGTACAACTCGTAATATGGGTGGCGGTCCTTTGGCCTTTGCCATGGTGGTGCCTTGAAAATAGGCACCACAATGGGAACGGTCAAAAAGTTCCAGCACGACATGGACAGTGATGTTCATGCCTTTCTGGAACTGGGGGGAATACAGACAGGCGGGCACAACTGTATCCCCATGAAAGAAGAGCATGGAGGTCCTGTAGGGCTCCCTTTGTTCCTGAACTACCAGCCTTTTCATGGCGAGGCTCCGCCATGAAAGGCTGAAGTTCAAGAAGCTCAAAATATGCTGAGGAGAACTGTGCCAGTCCCTGCTCAGCATAATGTGTTGTAGCACTCCTGCGCCTCCGCTAGAGAGTGACTGTTCCCTGGTGCATACGGCGGTCCACTGCCGATACGACTTATAAAGTGGTAATCGGCAAAATGGTGGACCGCCACTCCTGCGCCACCATGAGTCCAGCAGTCGCAACACTGCCAGACTTGTAATTGGCCCTTTGCTTCTTCCTCAAAATTTCAAAGAAAGGTTTGGGTGACGTTGTCTGATGAATTTGTTGAAATAGTTGTGCCATTCCTCTATGGCATTATTAGTCTTTGCACCTCCCTCTAAGCAGGTTGTGTAACAGTTCTACCATTCAACAGGGAACCTTGGCTTCCTCCTGCAACCCGATCTTCTTAGATGGGCAATCCATGTGTCCTCAAAGTAATTTAGTAAGGGAGTCAATTTGTCACTGTTTGTATACTTAGATTCAGTAATTGATGTGTTGAATTCATCCGCAATGTCAAGGTGTACAAAGCATAATGCTTGTAGTTTCTTTAATTTATGCGGCAGTTTACTGTCTGAAGTATAATCCTCAACTAAGGATGTTTTCTCCAATAGGCCTGTAAAAAGTGAAAATAACATCTTTGAATTTGGGTGTCAGAATATAATTTAGTAATGGTGCTAATCATGGATAATTCAAAATCAATTATCACTTTTCTAGGACTCTTTTATTGAGTGTTTTAGATGTTTCCACTGCTACAAATTCTGTGTATTTTGAGGTTTGCTTATCATGGAGTAAACTGTACTCTGGAATCTGACTTGGCTTTTCCGGATCTGATTCGTAGCCCTTGTTTCCGACTGAATCCTACACAGGTTCGAACAACCAAGCATGATGCGAAGATCGCGTACACGCCGACCAAATTGTTACCGAACCCAATCCTGTCCATATGACACGTTGGTAGCCGAATCGTGCCATGCAATGGAGCTGGATTTCGACTGAGCGAGTACGATGTACGATTCGGACAGCCGCATCGACTCGGTCTCAGCGAGATGAAACGGCTGTCAGAATCGTACTTCAGGGGATTCTTCATCCGGGGCCCTCTGAATCTGTCACGGGGGTGCCCATGGCTCCCCCCGATCCAAGCATGCACAGTGTGGCGGGAAAAATGCTGTAATTAAGCACTATCATAAGATGAGGGACTAGGAGCGGTTAAAGAGAGGAGAAGAGAAAGGTCCTGTACCTGTGCTCCTGGCGCAACATTCTATAACAAGATGGTAACAGTTCCTAAAGGGGAAGGTGTGGGTTCTGCGGCCAGGTAATGGTCCGGCGTGACACCTCGATTTTCCAAGAAACAGTTGAGGGTGTGCTTGTGATGGGGTTAAAAACCTCCTGTGGTCTCTTGTGCCCTCACACACCCTTGCGAGTGTTAAGCATCATCATCGGGCGGTGCTCCTCGTGGGGGTGGGGCTGCAGTCCCTCACGGGCCCTACAAGAGGGCTCTTTGATGGAGATCTTTTAATGGAGGTGCCACATTTGTGCATGTGGGTGTGTGGGCCAAGTCAGTGGGTGTGGACTAAAATTACCTCTTGGTACCCTAACAATTTTAATAATGGGTCCTGGGGGTAAATTAAAAGGTTGGCAAGGTTTTGGAGACTGTCCAGCAAGCTAAATCAAGGACGGAACCAGTGTGTTCCCACCGCTCTCAAACCATGAACAAGATGTGTGGTGTACTAGAATTGGTGATGGTCGACATGTTTCACGCACTTTGTTGGTCCCTAGTGGATCCCTGTGCGCTTCATCGGGCCCGGGTGTGAAAGAAAATAAAGTATGGGAATCAGGGAAAGACACCCTATAGTCCCATATTACCTAATGTTAGGTTAGGTTGGACGTCTCCGCGTCCGAGACACATATTATCCGTATTTCTCTTGAAAACCCAAAACAAGTTGTGGAAAAAAAGAAGGAAAACAAGATAAGGCGGTTAATAATGTCTAGCGGGATGGAGGTTAGTCAAGCAGCTCTGAGGAGAGAACAGATCGTGGATATAAGTACCACTTGTGGATGGGGTATACTTGGTTTAGAGCCCCTCATGTTCACAGCGTGGAACATTCAAAAACCGTTATGTTTAAACGCGGATGTGTAGTGTCCGGACCGGACACTTGAAACTCTATCAGGCTTCAAACAAGGAAAAGGTACACCAGGGTTGGTGACTATTTGCAAGTTATTGACCATCCTGCACTGTTAGTATGGATGTAAGTGGGTACTCCTTCCAGTGAAGGGGTGTGGTTCTTATCTGAAAGTTGGTGGTGTTCGTGTTCCTGTATATATTCTAGGTTGCTAGGTTTAGCAACCTTAATTAATTCATGGTTGGGTGTATTCACGCTCCGTAGGCCTTGTGGGAATGAACGTGATTCAAACAGATCCTGGACCCCGAATGTGGAAGGTCGCCAATTGCCGTGTGAGCTAATAGGTGAATCAGTAGTTTCGAGTCAGTTCTGTATCTGGTGGGACGTAGTGCTAGTCAAGGCATGCCCTATGCTCGTTATTATTAGTCGCCTGTATTCTGTCACTTTTGCAATGTTCGCGTAGCCAGAACTAGGCATCCTGTGTATGAAATATAATGTATATAGCTGCCATAAGAGCTCTGTTATGACATCGGAACGTAAATTAAGAACGGGGTGCACCCTAATCCTCAGGCGGAGTCACTATCCCTATTATTTAGTAGCGTTGTTACTATGCGTGCACTCAGGAGGACGGGACTGCCCTAAGTATTCTGTTATGACATCAGGACGTTAATTAAGAAAGGGGTGAGCCCTAATCCTCAGGTGGAGTTGCTCTCTCTATTGTTTAGTAGCGTTGTTACTGTGCCTACACTCAAGAGGACGGGACTATCTATCGGTGATGAAGGTGACCACCGCATGGGTTCTGTTAAAAAGTGAGGACGTGGTTTAAAATACAAACGAAACATACAACTCACAAATGTCACAACGATAATAAATATAGCAATTTTCATACCTTCCCCACATTGTACAAGGGCCGCGTCGGCGTGTAGTCAGGCCCCTGAGTGAGAAAGCTGTGTGTACAGAGTAGAGAGCAAGATAACCTTTAGAGTTGCAAACAGAGATTCAATTCATGCTGGTTCAGAATGAACTGTTCGAACTCTCTCTCTGTCATGTTTGGCAGTGGTCTGAACTTACCGTTATGTCCTCGTGGTAGGGCCTGTACACCTATCGCCTGATAAGGTGCCGCCGGTGGTGAGCAGGGGCTCGGCGGTGAAATTTAAACAGGTACTTCCGTATGCTGCGGAAGGAGGGGGGGGTTGCGTCTTCGCGTGATGAATGCGTGCGCGATGACGTTTCGTTGTAGAGATAGAGTGCAGAGTTAACTTAGTCGCCATATTGGGAGGGTCTTCGTACCCGGATCTGAAGGAACTGCGGCGATAACCACATGGTGTCTATGCTGGCATTGGGTATGGCGTTAAATGAACGGGCTTAGGATGGGAAAAATAATCTGGTCTCCCAATGTGGAGAACGACGGGAATACAAATGGTACTCCACCCAACTAGTCAGTTGGTATCTCTATCTTCATGCTAAGGTGATAGAATACTCAGAGTGTGCTGGGGATGTGATGCCCTGATCTTCACCAATACCGGGATTTCAGAGTGGAAAAGATGCCCGTATAGACGGTGCTCAAGGTAAAGTGAAGGTTGTTTATGATAAAACCTCCAATATAGATAAGTGGTAATAGTGTGATCAGAGGGTGGTCGATGTAATGACTATGTCATATTCTAAGGAAGGTCCCTTTACATCTATGGCATACCTTTTATGATACTGTGCAGATCTCTGCCTGTTACTTTAAACTAAAGAAAATTATTTTTAAAAGAAATTTTTCCCGTTGATACACACTGATCAGGAGACTAGTTCTACCCAAGGGATATCATAATTTAGTCCAATTACACTACTCTTGAGTCTAAACACCCATCGCTGTTCTTGGCGGAACAGTGCTGAAGGGGGTCCAATGGGAGTTAGAGTCGATAATGGTCCATCTTAGGCTTTCTGGTGTGTGATTCTTCTCTTGGCAATGTGTCTGTATTTTCGTATTAGTTTTATGGCATCGGATAGTGCTCTTATGTTCTTCGATGCGTAACTTCACTGGTCTAGTTGTCATTCCTACGTATTTTCGCGAGCAGGGGCACGTCAGCAGATAGACGCAGTTCTTTGTGTTGCAGTTAGTATGGCGTTGTTGTTGCCATGGTCTCCTCATCCCTACGTCACGCCACGGTGTGTACACTTTCCGCACCCACCCCTTTTTTACTATGGGAGCCTGTGTATGCGTCTGTACAAAAGCTCCCATAGAGTGCTATGGGAGTCTGGCCATATCGAGTCCGTAACCATGCGGTTGCATCGGACTCACTCGGACGGACTCGCACAGCGCAGCTCGCTAGGAAAGCCCTCCGGGTCCAATGCGTACGGAGGGCTTTGCTAGCGAGATAGGAATCGGGCCCTATGTGGTGATAGCCCTTCAGTAGATCACAGCATCTGATCCTCCGAACCTCGCCCGATTATGGAATGCGATATGCACCTTGCATAGACTGGAACACAACATTTGGAAATCGCATTTGGAACTCACACAAATGGAGACTGATACCATTGGTACCTATTAAGAGAATACCTGCAGTTCTCTACTAGTCAGCAGATAAACACACCTGCAAACATTGAAATAAACAGAGAAATGAAAAGAGGAAAACTGATCTTAATACATTGTGTTTTACTCATGAATATTTTGCAAAATCTATCTACCTCTAAACAAACTCAAATTGCAAGCACAGACTAATATCCCGCTCTCACTTCCAACACTTCAACTTTCCCTTCCGTTACTCTTTCCTTTTTTCCAAAAAGCCTTCCAGTCCTCATCTGACACCACATTGATGTGTGTGTGTACTCTCCTTTGCTTTATTACTTTATGCAAATAAAAATACTTACCACAGAAAAGAATACCGTTTCAGGCCACTCCAGAGTAAACCACAAACCTCTCCAATCCCCGAAATGTGGAGAGAAAAAAGATGCAAGTTTGGCCTGGATATCATTTCTGGAGAAAAAGTTATCATGCCTTTAGAGAGAACCGTTTCAATTGTGAAATAGCGACCTTAGCATTAGGATCTAATTCCCACAGTACTTAAGTATAGACAGGGACATTCGAATTATATTATCCTGCTGCATTTTCTGCATAACTATGGATGTGCAGCATATTTGCCAGATAACCCATCATTTGTTGCATAATTTTTAGATTTTAGTAAAATATAAATGTTTTTTGTAGCTCAAATGGATCAAAAGCTACTGAAACTCAGCAACATGGGTTGCTGTGCAGTAAAAAGCCCTTCCGCAAAAGTTGACTGCTCACCTTCCAGTTTCCTATTAACGCGGTTAAACTATCACAAAATGTGTCACCTTATTTTGCAATATTTGGCTTTTATTGTCCCATAATGTGGTCAATGCTACCACATAATTTGATCCTTCGCTGTCCCAGAATTCAGGTAGGCCAGTATAGAGAGGATACACACTGTGCAAATGTGTACTTGAATGAGAACCACGCAGGAAAGACATGCTGAGGGGTGCATTTCTTGTTCTCACAGTGGTGCTGTATTCATATATGACGTAGTCTGAACATAATGGCAAATTTACAAAACGTTTAGCACATCTATTGTGTATTCCCACTGGTGTTCAGCTGTCCCCTTCTACTCCCCTGTGACTCTTTGTCTGCCTACTTTACCAGTAGGGCCACATCACATAGTCAGTTTTCTGTCGGAGATTTTTGTCTCTCAGTAATGCTGTCTGAATCTTACTCATGCAGAGTTTTGTGTTCGCAGTACGTGAAATTGTTGAGATAGAGCTGTAAGTGGTTTTTGAACATCGCGGAGGTAAATGGATCAATGCTTAAAATTCTCAGCAGATTGCATTAAATAGAGTTTTTTTCAGGGGTCTTTCTGATTGACAGAGGTTTTTAATTGTGGGCAATTGTAAGCTGCTGTTTACTTTCAGAAGCAAATGAAGTATAGTTTTTTGCACATAAAATGTTAAATGTACCGTTTAGGTTTTAAGGCTGTTTTCCGCAGGTTTTGAACGACTATTTATAGAATGTGAACTGTGTGTGAGAGATGCAGCATTTATTATGCCTTAGTGTCTTATAACTTGCTTTTAGTATGAAGACAGGGCACTAGCAAAGGTTAAAAAAAAGTGTAAAGAACAAGCAGATATACTAAGTAATAATTCAGAAATCTCTAATTTTCATTTCAGAAACAAAAGGGTGCACTTAGCATTTTATGCAACTACTACTAGTTCAATGGCTAAAAAAAGAAACAATTACAGAAGAAAATAGGAGGCAAAAAGAAAACAAAAATTCAAGAGGGCTTCATAAATTACATCAAACAATGGGAATAATACCAAAATAAGTCAAACTACAATAACATGAAGAGGCGAGTACTCTTCATGTATTTACACACTACAAATGTGGAATACAGTACAGTGTAGGTTTAGAAATGTTTGCTTGGAAGGCTTGGCAGATAAAGAGTTGAGTGACAGAATATCGAGCACACAAACATCGGGACACATAAATATCAAATATCTTGTCAAAATTATTTGTCACATAAATATTGTTTTTCGATACCGATGAAGGTAGGTACAAAAATATTGAATACAAAATATCATTCACGCGGATATCATTAAAAATACAACAGAATTTTTTTTTTTGCATAAATACACAGTTTGAAATAGTAAAACTTAAATATTTTAGTACATAACTGTAACATAACGCAGAAAATTAAGTATCATTTAATAATAAAAATAAATATATACTTATATATACATACACACATGAAAACGTATGTGTATGCTTAAATATATATCTATAACAAACAACAATTATTAAATATATATATATTTTATATCATATTACTTTTTTGTGTTCTTTTAATTAAGTAATATAAAAACCATATGTATATACGTTTACATTTGAATATATAAACACATAAAACACAAAAATATTTAGAAATTAAACAAATACATTTAAAAAAACATTTGCTAAAAATATTAAATAAAAAAATAAACATTTATACAAATATCTTTATATATATGTATATACAAACACACAAATAATATAAATTAAATAGAAAATAATAAAAATATTACATATATTTAAACAATAACATAAAAATACGAAACTATTTAAAAAATAGACATAATATTTCCACTCCAGTCTGTACAACAATAGGGAAAACGTTGGACTCTGAAGGGGTCAAATTTACAATTCCCACTACAGTATGGGCAACAGTAGTGAAAGTGTTGGACACCGGAGGGGTAACATTTACTATTACCTCTCCAGTCTTTGCAACAGTAAGGAAAGTGCTATATTCATATATGACGTAGTCTGAACATAATGGCTAATTTACAAAACGTTTAGCACATCTATTGTGTATTCCCACTGGTGTTCAGCTGTCCCCTTCTACTCCCCTGTGGCTCTTTGTCTGCCTACTTTACCAGTAGGGCCACATCACATAGTCAGTTTTCTGTCAGAGATTTTTGTCTCTCAGTAATGCTGTCTGAATCTTACTCATGCAGAGTTTTGTGTTCGCAGTACGTGAAATTGTTGAGATAGAGCTGTAAGTTGTTTTTGAACATCGCGGAGGTAAATGAATCAATGCTTAAAATTCTCAGCAGATTGCATTAAATAGAGTTTTTTTCAGGGGTCTTTGTGATTGACAGAGGTTTTTAATTGTGGGCAATTGTAAGCTGCTGTTTACTTTCAGAAGCAAATGAAGTATAGTTTTTTGCACATAAAATGTTAAATGTACCGTTTAGGTTTTAAGGCTGTTTTCCGCAGCTTTTGAATGACTATTTATAAAATGTGAACTGTGTGTGAGAGATGCAGCATTTATTATGCCTTAGTGTCTTATAACTTGCTTTTAGTATGAAGACAGGGCACTAGCAAAGGTTAAAAAAAGTGTAAAGAACAAGCAGATATACTAAGTAATAATTCAGAAATCTCTAATTTTCATTTCAGAAACAAAAAGGTGCACTTAGCATTTTATGCAACTACTACTAGTTCAATGTCTAAAAAAAGAAACAATTACAGAAGAAAATAGGAGGCAAAAAGAAAACAAAAATTCAAGAGGGCTTCATAAATTTCATCAAACAATGGGAATAATACCAAAATAAGTCAAACTACAATAACATGAAGAGGCGAGTACTCTTCATGTATTTACACACTACAAATGTGGAATACAGTACAGTGTAGGTTTAGAAATGTTTGCTTGGAAGGCTTAGCAGATAAAGAGTTGAGTGACAGAATATCGAGCACACAAACATCGGGACACATAAATATCAAATATCTTGTCAAAATTATTTGTCACATAAATATTGTTTTTCGATACTGATCGGATCTGAAGGAACTGCGGCGATAACCACATGGTGTCTATGCTGGCATTGGGTATGGCGTTAAATGAACGGGCTTAGGATGGGAAAAATAATCTGGTCTCCCAATGTGGAGAACGACAGGAATTCAAATGGTACTCCACCCAACTAGTCAGTTGGTATCTCTATCTTCATGCTAAGGTGATAGAATACTCAGAGTGTGCTGGGGATGTGATGCCCTGATCTTCACTAATACCAGGATTTCAGAGTGGAAAAGACGCCCGTATAGACGGTGCTCAAGGTAAAGTGAAGGTTGGTTATGATAAAACCTCCAATATAGATAAGTGGCAATAGTGTGATCAGAGGGTGGTCGATGTAATGACTATGTCATATTCTAAGGAAGGTCCCTTTACATCTATGGCATACCTTTTATGATACTGTGCAGATCTCTGCCTGTTACTTTAAACTAAAGAAAATTATTTTTAAAAGAAATTTTTCCCGTTGATACACACTGATCAGGAGACTAGTTCTACCCAAGGGATATCATAATTTAGTCCAATTACACTACTCTTGAGTCTAAACACCCATCGCTGTTCTTGGCGGAACAGTGCTGA
This sequence comes from Triturus cristatus, assembly GCF_964204655.1. Classification (NCBI taxonomy): domain Eukaryota; kingdom Metazoa; phylum Chordata; class Amphibia; order Caudata; family Salamandridae; genus Triturus; species Triturus cristatus. The sequence goes on along the minus strand of NC_140581.1, from coordinate 857,231,964 downwards.
AGGGGGTCCAATGGGAATTAGAGTCGAAAATGGTCCATCTTAGGCTTTCTGGTGTGTGATTCTTCTCTTGGCAATGTGTCTGTATTTTCGTATTAGTTTTATGGCATCGGATCGTGCTCTTATGTTCTTCGATGCGTAACTTCACTGGTCTAGTTGTCATTCCTACGTATTTTCGCGAGCAGGGGCACGTCAGCAGATAGACGCAGTTCTTTGTGTTGCAGTTAGTATGGCGTTGTTGTTGCCATAGTCTCCTCATCCCTACGTCACGCCACGGTGTGCACACTTTCCGCACCCACCCCTTTTTTACTATGGGAGCCTGTGTATGCGTCCATACAAAAACTGCCATAGAGTGCTATGGGAGTCTGGCCATATCGAGTCCGTAACCATGCGGTTGCATCGGACTCACTCGGACGGACTCGCACAGCGCAGCTCGCTAGGAAAGCCCTCCGGATCCAATGCGTACGGAGGGCTTTCCTAGCGAGATAGGAATCGGGCCCTATGTGGTGATAGCCCTTCAGTAGATCACAGCATCTGTTCCTCCGAACCTCGCCCGATTATGGAATGCGATATGCACCTTGCATAGACTGGAACACAACATTTGGAAATCGCATTTGGAACTCACACAAATGGAGACTGATACCATTGGTACCTATTGAGAGAATACCTGCAGTTCTCTACTAGTCAGCAGATAAACACACCTGCAAACATTGAAATAAACAGAGAAATGAAAAGAGGAAAACTGATCTTAATACATTGTGTTTTACTCATGAATATTTTGCGAAATCTATCTACCTCTAAACAAACTCAAATTGCAAGCACAGACTAATATCCCGCTCTCACTTCCAACACTTCAACTTTCCCTTCCGTTACTCTTTCCTTTTTTCCAAAAAGCCTTCCAGTCCTCATCTGACACCACATTGATGTGTGTGTGTACTCTCCTTTGCTTTATTACTTAATGCAAATAAAAATACTTACCACAGAAAAGAATACCGTTTCAGGCCACTCCAGAGTAAACCACAAACCTCTCCAATCCCCGAAATGTGGAGAGAAAAAAGATGCAAGTTTGGCCTGGATATCATTTCTGGAGAAAAAGTTATCATGCCTTTAGAGAGAACCGTTTCAATTGTGAAATAGCGACCTTAGCATTAGGATCTAATTCCCACAGTACTTAAGTATAGACAGGGACATTCGAATTATATTATCCTGCTGCATTTTCTGCATAACTATGGATGTGCAGCATATTTGCCAGATAACCCATCATTTGTTGCATAATTTTTAGATTTAAGTAAAATATAAATGTTTTTTGTAGCTCAAATGGATCAAAAGCTACTGAAACTCAGCAACATGGGTTGCTGTGCAGTAAAAAGCCCTTCCGCAAAAGTTGACTGCTCACCTTCCAGTTTCCTATTAACGCAGTTAAACTATCACAAAATGTGTCACCTTATTTTGCAATATTTGGCTTTTATTGTCCCATAATGTGGTCAATGCTACCACATAATTTGATCCTTCGCTGTCCCAGAATTCAGGTAGGCCAGTATAGAGAGGATACACACTGTGCAAATGTGTACTTGAATGAGAACCACGCAGGAAAGACATGCTGAGGGGTGCATTTCTTGTTCTCACAGTGGTGCTGTATTCATATATGACGTAGTCTGAACATAATGGCAAATTTACAAAACGTTTAGCACATCTATTGTGTATTCCCACTGGTGTTCAGCTGTCCCCTTCTACTCCCCTGTGACTCTTTGTCTGCCTACTTTACCAGTAGGGCCACATCACATAGTCAGTTTTCTGTCGGAGATTTTTGTCTCTCAGTAATGCTGTCTGAATCTTACTCATGCAGAGTTTTGTGTTCGCAGTACGTGAAATTGTTGAGATAGAGCTGTAAGTGGTTTTTGAACATCGCAGAGGTAAATGAATCAATGCTTAAAATTCTCAGCAGATTGCATTAAATAGAGTTTTTTTCAGGGGTCTTTGTGATTGACAGAGGTTTTTAATTGTGGGCAATTGTAAGCTGCTGTTTACTTTCAGAAGCAAATGAAGTATAGTTTTTTGCACATAAAATGTTAAATGTACCGTTTAGGTTTTAAGGCTGTTTTCCGCAGGTTTTGAACGACTATTTATAAAATATGAACTGTGTGTGAGAGATGCAGCATTTATTATGCCTTAGTGTCTTATAACTTGCTTTTAGTATGAAGACAGGGCACTAGCAAAGGTTAAAAAAAAGTGTAAAGAACAAGCAGATATACTAAGTAATAATTCAGAAATCTCTAATTTTCATTTCAGAAACAAAAAGGTGCACTTAGCATTTTATGCAACTACTACTAGTTCAATGGCTAAAAAAAGAAACAATTACAGAAGAAAATAGGAGGCAAAAAGAAAACAAAAATTCAAGAGGGCTTCATAAATTACATCAAACAATGGGAATAATACCAAAATAAGTCAAACTACAATAACATGAAGAGGCGAGTACTCTTCATGTATTTACACACTACAAATGTGGAATACAGTACAGTGTAGGTTTAGAAATGTTTGCTTGGAAGGCTTAGCAGATAAAGAGTTGAGTGACAGAATATCGAGCACACAAACATCGGGACACATAAATATCAAATATCTTGTCAAAATTATTTGTCACATAAATATTGTTTTTCGATACTGATGAAGGTAGGTACAAAAATATTGAATACAAAATATCATTCACGCGGATTCATTAAAAATACAACAGAATTTTTTTTTTGCAAAAATATACAGTTTGAAATAGTAAAACTTAAATATTTTAGTACATAACTAACATAATGCAGAAAATTAAGTATTATTTAATAATAAAAATAAATATATACTTATATATACATACACACATGAAAACGTATGTTTATGCTTAAATATATATCTATAACAAACAACACTTATTAAATATATATATATTTTATATCATATTACTTTTTTGTGTTCTTTTAATTAAGTAATATAAAAACCATATGTATATACGTTTACATTTGAATATATAAACACATAAAACACAAAAATATTTAGAAATTAAACAAATACATTTAAAAAAACATTTGCTAAAAATATTAAATAAAAAAATAAAAATGTATACAAATATCTTTATATAGATATGTATATACAAACACACAAATAATATAAATTAAATAGAAAATAATAAAAATATTACATATATTTAAACAATAACATAAAAATACGAAACTATTTAAAAAATAGACATAATATTTCCATTCCAGTCTGTACAACAATAGGGAAAATGTTGGACTCTGAAGGGGTCAAATTTACAATTCCCACTACAGTATGTGCAACAGTAGTGAAAGTGTTGGACACCGGAGGGGTAACATTTACTATTACCTCTCCAGTCTTTGCAACAGTAAGGAAAGAGCTGTATTCATATATGACGTAGTCTGAACATAATGGCAAATTTACAAAACGTTTAGCACATCTATTGTGTATTCCCACTGGTGTTCAGCTGTCCCCTTCTACTCCCCTGTGACTCTTTGTCTGCCTACTTTACCAGTAGGGCCACATCACATAGTCTATTTTCTGTTGGAGATTTTTGTCTCTCAGTAATGCTGTCTGAATCTTACTCATGCAGAGTTTTGTGTTCACAGTACGTGAAATTGTTGAGATAGAGCTGTAAGTGGTTTTTGAACATCGCGGAGGTAAATTAATCAATGCTTAAAATTCTCAGCAGATTGCATTAAATAGAGTTTTTTTCAGGGGTCTTTGTGATTGACAGAGGTTTTTAATTGTGGGCAATTGTAAGCTGCTGTTTACTTTCAGAAGCAAATGAAGTATAGTTTTTTGCACATAAAGGTGCCGATCACGATCCGGTAAAAACCGGGTACGAACCGTCGGATGGAGCATATTCTCCGTCCGACGCGTACCCGGTCGTCAAAATTTACAAACAAGGAATTACGATTCGCACGGAACACCATTTCCGTACGATTCGTAAAAAAGCCCGACCGAACAAAATAAACCTACCAATGCGATCCGGGAAAGGGCCGACCTGACGTCGGGACGCTCGCAGCCTGCCATTCACGAACCAGGAATCACGATTCGCACCGACGTCATCCCGCACGGTGAATATTTTCCGGCTGCCAAAAACTGCCGGGAAATCAGGACGACGCGAACAAGGACCACCAGTATGCGACGGACACACAGGACGACGCGAACAAGGAGGACCCGTACGCGACGGACAGACATGGACCCGAACCTACGGGTCATCCCGGCCCTCATAGCAGTCCACCTCCTCTACAGGTTACGACGCAGACGCCGCAGAAGGTCAGAACAACTAAGGGAGGGGGGAAGGGGGGGGGGGGTGGGGGTGGCAGGACCAGGGCAGGCCACAAAACCCCCACCAAAGTCACACACCACACATGCCCAGGACATACCTGACACCCATGCCCTGGTCACTACGAGGGGGTGGGGGCGTGTCCAGCTAAGCCAGCGACCCCCACAACGGAAGTCCGTCACCACGCGAACCGGCAACACAACCAGACCGGTACGTCCCGTACCCACGCCTCAAGAGCGTGGGTACAAGACGTACCACGCCCACACCCACGTCACCCCAACAATGGCGGGACGGATCGTACCCACGTGGCAAAGGCCTGGGTACGGCCCGCACAAGCATCACATAGCGTGGGGATAGAGATGTACGGACCCTACCCCCACCCCCCCTATGCATGGAACGTACCCCCACCCCAACAGTGTAAGTACGACCCGTACCCTCACCCGCGTATGCATGGAGCGTACCCCCACCCCAACCGCGTATGTACGTACCGTACCCCCACCCCAACAGTGTAAGTACGACCCGTACCCTCACCCTCGTATGCATGGAGCGTACCCCCACCCCAACAGTGTAAGTACGACCCGTACCCTCACCCGCGTATGCATGGAGCGTACCCCACCCCAACAGTGTAAGTACGACCCGTACCCTCACCCGCGTATGCATGGAGCGTACCCCCACCCCAACCGCGTATGTACGTACCGTACCCTCACCCGCGTATGCATGGAGCGTACCCCCACCCCAACAGTGTAAGTACAACCCGTACCCTCACCCGCGTATGCATGGGCGTACCCCCACCCAAACCGCGTATGTACGTACCGTACCCCCACCCCAACAGTGTAAGTACGACCCGTACCCTCACCCTCGTATGCATGGAGCGTACCCCCACCCCAACAGTGTAAGTACGACCCGTACCCTCACCCGCGTATGCATGGAGTGTACCCCCACCCCAACAGTGTAAGTACGACCCGTACCCTCACCCGCGTATGCATGGAGCGTACCCCCACCCCAACCGCGTATGTACGTACCGTACCCTCACCCGCGTATGCATGGAGCGTACCCCCACCCCAACAGTGTAAGTACGACCCGTACCCTCACCCGCGTATGCATGGAGCGCACCCCCACCCCAACCGCGTATGTACGTACCGTACCCCCACCCCAACAGTGTAAGTACGACCCGTACCCTCACCCGCGTATGCATGGAGCGTACCCCCACCCCAACCGCGTATGTACGTACCGTACCCCCACCCCAACAGTGTAAGTACGACCCGTACCCTCACCCTCGTATGCATGGAGCGTACCCCCACCCCAACAGTGTAAGTACGACCCGTACCCTCACCCTCGTATGCATGGAGCGTACCCCCACCCCAACAGTGTAAGTACGACCCGTACCCTCACCCGCGTATGCATGGAGCGTACCCCCACCCCAACAGTGTAAGTACGACCCGTACCCTCACCCGCGTATGCATGGAGCGTACCCCCACCCCAACCGCGTATGTACGTACCGTACCCTCACCCGTGTATGCATGGAGCGTACCCCCACCCCAACAGTGTAAGTACGACCCGTACCCTCACCCGCGTATGCATGGAGCGTACCCCCAACCGCGTATGTACGTACGGTACACCCACCCCAACAGTGTAAGTACGACCCGTACCATCACCCTCGTATGCATGGAGCGTACCCCCACCGTGTATGTACCAAGCGTACATATCCAGAAATAGGAGGTGTGTGTGCAGAGTCCTCCCAGCAGTGCCCTGAGACAGGAGGGGTGGGTGTGGAGTCCTCCCAGCAGTGCCCTGAGACAGGAGGGGTGGGTGCCTAACACTCCCAGCAGTGCCCTGAGACAGGAGGGGTGGGTGCAGAGTCCTCCCAGCAGTGCCCTGAGACAGGAGGGGTGGGTGCCCAACACTCCCAGCAGTGCCCTGAGACAGGAGGGGTGGGTGCAGAGTCCTCCCAGCAGTGCCCAGAGACAGGAGGGGTGGGTGCCTATCACTCCCAGCAGTGCCCAGAGACAGGAGATGTGCAACACATGTGTGTGAGGCTGGAAGTACCCACATGCATACTGCCTACAAGGGAACATGTCCCCATGAACTCATGTCAACAGACTCCACACACAAGTACAGTGATCACCAAGGATGCCACGAATGTTGCAGGTGGAGACATGGCCCTGCATGCATGGCCAAAGTAGAAGGGCTCCGTCACACACACAGCTCATGTAGACACAGCTCTGCGCTAAAGATTGGGAACACCCTGCAGGGAAGATATCAGGGTACACAGAGGGAGGAATACACCCTGGGACAATTGCACCATGCAGTAACTGCTTACATGAACAAAGAAAGTTAGCTAACACCTTGTGATGGCACACAGATCCCAGGGTCCCCCCAATGAGCAGCCCACTACTACATTTCCCACACACCCAACACATAAACACCACCCAAAACCATGTAGCAGCGCAACCAACACCAATACCAGCATAGCAGTAGTGTGAGAATGAAAAAAAAAATAAAGCTTTATTCAGCATGATCACAGTGTCCGTGGATTGCAGGCAGTTAAATATTCACAAAGCCCATAGGGCAGTCAATAAGTCTCAGCTGGATGGGGGACACAGTGGGATGCGTGTCCCCTAGCTTGCCTGCACAGTTACATGCCGTCGTCTTCCACAGGGGTGAGGCCATCAGGGGGGGGGAAGCACCAGGCACCGCAGGGACATCAGGGCAAAGGGGAGGCGTTGTGGGTGCAGGGATGGAGGACTCCACCACAGGGGGTGGGGCAGGGCCAAAGGCGGAGGCCAGGATGGCACTACACACCTTTGCAAGGTCCTCCAGGGAGTCCCCTGCACCCGAAGGATCCACAGGCCCCAAGGAGGGGGGGGGGTCAGAGGGATGGGTCGCAGCGCCACCGGGGGAGGGCGTAGACAGGGGGGGAGAATCAACCACCGTGACCGAGGACTTCCTTGACCGCTTGCGGGGTGGTGTCACTGTGGGGCTCAGGGACAGAGCGGCCATGAAGGAGTCCTTGGGGGAGATGTGGCCAGGAGAGCTGAGGGGAGGGGATTTGGAGGGAGTGGACTGGGTGGAATGCGGACTCCCACTATGGCTGCGTGTCACACGTTTGCCCCCCGACCCAGTGGGTGTGCCTACCTCACCCTGTGTGTGCGTGTCAGGAGGAGTGCGGTGGACCTTCCCTGCTGGTGTGGTGCCTGTGTCTGTTGATGTGGGTGCATGCCGACGTCTGGGTGTATGTGGGACAGGCATAGGAGTGGGAAGTGTGGATGGGGCAGGGGTAGGTGGGGGGAGGTCGCGCTGCAGGAGACCCACTGCTGCAGTCAGTGTCGAGTCTATGGACCTCAGCAAGTTGCGTTGGTCAGCCTGCGATGAATGAATGCCCTCCAAGTATGCCTCGATGTTGTTGAGTGTTTGCCCGTGGGCATGGAGGACATTAAGGATCGCAGCCTGACCAACCTGCAGTTGCCGCTGGATGTCCACAGACTCAGCATTGGCGGCAGCAGTGGAGACAGGGGCAGGGGGTGCGGTGCCTGGCATGAAGGAGACATGCGGTGACCGGGCACGCTGGGAAGGGACACGAGCAAGTGGGAGGCGGCTGATGGGAACTGAGGGGGCGGTGCGAGGTGTTGTTCCGCTGTCAGCTGCTGGTGCAGCCTCCGCCCACTCGGAGACATCCTCCTCGGACCTGTCAGCTTCGTATTCTGATGTGCCAGTCGACAGGTCCTCGGCCACACTCTCCTCCGCCTCTGTCCCAGTCGATGTGCCAGCCCCGATGTCACGGCTGGCACTGGTGCTCGGTCCCTCCGCCTGGTCTGTGTCCATGTCTCCCTCTGTGTCCCCCGACGATGCTGTGGGCAGGGTGGAGAGACAGAAATTAATCAGACACCTGTACACATCTGTCACATGAGTCCAATCTACATAGGTAACATTGCATAGCCTGAAAAGGAAGATCCCTAACATCTACTAAACAAGGTACCGATGTAGGGCATGAAACACACAGTTGGTTGAGCCACCATGCCACTGAAATACCATGGAGAGCATGAGACAATAGCTAAAGACAGGAAACGGAGTCTGACATAGCACCCAGGCCCTGGGGACAATCCAGCACTGCATCTGCACCACACAGCGTTGGCGAAAATACCGATGACCAGGGACCATATCCATGAACTTGAGACACATGCTGCATAGGTAATGCAGAAAACATGCACAACATGACTCGGTCACTGCACCTTGCGTGTGTGTCCAGACAAACATCACACACTGCCCAGACCCAGCAAGTAGAAATCTGGATTTGACATATAGGCTTTGCCCGCCCCAACCACCCCCTACACGAGGCAAATAGTTGAGACACAGGTGGCACCAACATCTCATAGTCTGGGTGATAAACACAGGGGCAGGCAAAATGCAAGATTGGACGCCAAACAGCCAAGGTGCGCCTGTACAAATAATGAGGTACCAGTGCCTATCCTCAGATGAGTATAACAAGACACACAGGCACTAGCAACTGTGAGTATGAAGAAGGACATTCAGGTCAGGCTGCACAGTGGACACCTGTACAAAATAGCACGTCTATATACATGGTGCCAGGGGACAATGGCACAGAGCACAACCTACGCTGTAGACACTGAGAGTGTCCACGTTTATGATGACACATACAACACCGATGAAAAGGTGCCCCAGGGGACAGTAGTGGCCACGCAACTCCATGCTCCTGAATGGTAATGACTGCAACCCACGCCACCATCCCTGCAGTATGCGTATCGCACACTCATGCACATCATGTCACAGGCCACTACATAGGACATGTGCACTGTAAGGCATGACACATGAGAGACCAACTCCCATGTCTGGAGTCAGCATCAGTGCCAACTGACATGGAACCCACATGCAGTGAACTTGACAGGGCACAGCCAAGGTCCCAAAACCTGTTACCCACCACCCCCACACATGATGCTACAGGCATAGTTCTCGTGGACAAAGCGCCAGCCTACATTACCTTGTGAAGGAGTGGCTACACACAGACCAGGGAACACATTGCAAGGAGGGGAAGGGTGGCAGGGGCGCAGCGCTATACTGGGGCAAAATGGATCTGCACAGCACCTTTAAACCCTGGCAGTGAACTAATGCTACTGTGCCCTTACAAATGCCGGTGACACACAACACACACATGTACCTACCCCCTTCCGGCTGCTGCTTCGCCTGTAAGCGCCGATCCAAGTCTGGAAAGACCACCGGCAGCACACGCCTGTGGAGGTGGCTCAGACGGCGGCGCCCGCGGTTCTTGTGGCTCTCAGGTGAGTCCTCCAGCAGGACCCGTGCAATCCTCCGCGTCCAGCACCGGATATCCTGCCAGCGTTTCCTCACCTGGGACAGGCTCCGCCTCCGACCATCCACACCCCTCACGGCACTGACGGCGGTCAGCCAGATCTGCTCCTTGGCAGTGGCGCCTACCTGTGAGGAAGAACAAGTGACACCACATCAATACACCAGCCACATGTCACAGAGAGACATTTGATAACAAATTAGCTGGTAACAACAAGGCATGTCATGCAGCCAATGCATTGCACCTTTGTCATAGGGACATGATCCTCTGGTGAGGGAAAAAGCAGTACGTGCCATAGTGGGTACACAGGTGGAATGATGGCAATGTCACAATCAATGATCAAGGCTCACACTGTGCATCACACCCACCCCTCCTGTCTCAGGGCACTGCTGGGAGCACTCTGTACCCATCCCTCCTGTCTCAGGGCACTGCTGGGAGCACTCTGTACCCACCCCTCCTGTCTCAGGGCACTGCTGTTAGTGATAGGCACACACCCCTCCTGTCTCAGGGCACTGCTGTTAGTGATAGGCACACACCCCTCCTGTCTCAGGGCACTGCTGTTAGTGATAGGCACACACCCCTCCTGTCTCAGGGCACTGCTGGGAGCACTCTGTACCCACCCCTCCTGTCTCAGGGCACTGCTGGGAGCACTCGGTACGTACCCCTCCTGTCTCAGGGCACTGCTGTTAGTGATAGGCACACACCCCTCCTGTCTCAGGGCACTGCTGTTAGTGATAGGCACACACCCCTCCTGTCTCAGGGCACTGCTGTTAGTGATAGGCACACCCCCCTCCTGTCTCAGGGCACTGCTGGGAGCACTCTGTACCCACCCCTCCTGTCTCAGGGCACTGCTGTTAGTGATAGGCACACGCCCCTCCTGTCTCAGGGCACTGCTGTTAGTGATAGGCACACACCCCTCCTGTCTCAGGGCACTGCTGTTAGTGATAGGCACACACCCCTCCTGTCTCAGGGCACTGCTGGGAGCACTCTGTACCCACCCCTCCTGTCTCAGGGCACTGCTGGGAGCACTCTGTACCCACCCCTCCTGTCTCAGGGCACTGCTGGGAGCACTCTGTACCCACCCCTCCTGTCTCAGGGCACTGCTGTTAGTGATAGGCATACACCCCTCCTGTCTCAGGGCACTGCTGTTAGTGATAGGCACACACCCCTCCTGTCTCAGGGCACTGCTGGGAGCACTCTGTACCCACCCCTCCTGTCTCAGGGAACTGCTGGGAGCACTGTGTACCCACCCCTCCTGTCTCAGGGCACTGCTGTTAGTGATAGGCACACACCCCTCCTGTCTCAGGGCACTGCTGTTAGTGATAGGCACACACCCCTCCTGTCTCAGGGCACTGCTGTTAGTGATAGGCACACACCCCTCCTGTCTCAGGGCACTGCTGGGAGCACTCTGTACCCACCCCTCCTGTCTCAGGGCACTGCTGGGAGCACTCTGTACCCACCCCTCCTGTCTCAGGGCACTGCTGGGAGCACTCTGTACCCACCCCTCCTGTCTCAGGGCACTGCTGTTAGTGATAGGCACACACCCCTCCTGTCTCAGGGCACTGCTGTTAGTGATAAGCACACACCCCTCCTGTCTCAGGGCACTGCTGGGAGACATCAGGCATCCCCCCCCTGGGACCCCCCCCAACAGTACATGGCATGTGTGTCACACCAGGACACAATGGCAGAAGTCACAGTCACAACATAGGGACAGTCTGTGCCAGTGGCCTATGCACTCACCTGATACCCTGGTCGCCCATACAGCATGGGGTACTGTGGGAGGATCACATCCAGCAATGCCATGTTCTCCTCCAGGGTGAATGGCTGTGACCTCTCCACAGCCCTTGACATGGTTCCAGGGAATCAGTAGCAGCAGCTGGGTCGACGAATTCAAAGATGTGCAGGCAAGTACTCCCTCATGGGACCTGGCTGCCTTATATGTGCCTTTCTGCCCTGTCTCATGCACAGGAGTACAGAGTGATTGGTCACTCACATTTGCATCCTATGTTTCCACCAATCCCTTCAAACCTAGCAGTCTGTGTGTACTCTATCGGTTTCATTCTCCTGCATGATGTCAGCTCCACAAACACATTGCAACAAAGTATTTTTATTCTAACTGACTTCTGCTGTTCACCTTCCAGAAGAAATTCGAATTTTGAACTTGGTCTCCATGACAACCAGCATGCATGTAGGCCTTAATACTTGTCCCTCATGTGTCCCCTATGTAATTCTGAGCTCCACACACAGGTACGGTGCGTTCCGGGGCCCTAGGGCACCCCAAATGCATTGCAACGGCCCGTACACGCGTGACTACGTTCACTATCAGTATGTGTGGCCTCGAGTATGCGTACTCGTAGTGGTACGGGCCGTACACATGCCTGTACGCTCGCCATCACGATGGGTACACATACGGCAGCACTCCCATAGTGATATGGGAACGTACACAGGCCCTCTTTGCAGCAGTACAGCGGTATTCACACATCACAGTGGTGACAGGCGGCACACAGGTAGGGATAGGGCGGACATACTTGTCCATGGATGGACATACTTGTCCATTAATTGACATTGAGGCATCGTCTGTGCATCACTACATGTGTGGGGCACAGGTGTGAAAGGCCTGTGATGTGGAACATTACTCCTAAGTCAAGAAGGCACCAGATGTATGATGAGATGTGTACAGATGTACTGTGTGATGGTGCGATGTGTGCCAGGCATGCCCTTGACTCCTTTGACATGTGTGCATGTCGTACTGCGCACTTGGGGTGAGCGTCACTGGCATGGCACGGACACCAACACACGGAAGTGTCCCCTGATGCCCGGTACAGGGGTTATGACACCTGACTTGTCACTACCCACGGTGCACAATGTGACTATGTCATGTATGTGTGGGGGCTTCACATCAGGTTGATGTTGGAGCACCCTCAAAAGCTGCAGCCGTTGCAGCAACAAACATGTGTCTGTGTGTAGTTTGTCATTGCACACTGTTCCGCACACCATGCCACATGTGGTATCGGATGTGAGGTGCACATGTATGCATGGGACACGGAGTAGCGTGACAAGGACATGTCAGCATCCTCACAAGGTATGTGTGGTGAGTCATGACATGTGCGCCTTCATGGCAAGGTGTGTGGGCTGGCCTAGTGTAATGTCATGTGACTTGTGGCTCCAGTGTTCCGCTACCAATCTCTGCAATCGGCATCCTACTGCTGCTGATGTGTGGGCGTATGTCACTCCTGTGTTGCGTCTGGCTGTTCACTTGCACTGGGACACAGCTATTCCCATGGCGTGGCATGGGGAGGTTCTCAATCTCCGTGTGTAGCTGGGTCTTTGAAGGAGTGTCACCTTGCATCCATACGTGTCCTGGCCATGTAGCACATACCTGACTCCCTATATAGCATGTGTGTATTGCCAGATTAACATGTGCTCAGTACACATGAGTTGTTGTCGTAGTGCACTCACTCTTCCTTGTCACTTCAAAATTACTGCAGAGCGCCGCCTCTTGCCCGAAGAATTCCAGACTTGGCTGCCATGCAGGATAATGACAGCATCCGGCTCTACCGCTTCACCCAACCGTTGATTCTGGAGTTGACGGCGAGACTGGCACCACACCTGCAACCGCAGCACAGGTATCCCACGGCACTGACACCCCAGCTGAAGGTAATGGCTGCCCTACATTTTCTTGCCACGGGTACCTTTCAAAATACCATAGCTCATGTTGGTGGCATGTCCCAGAGCACGTTCAGTGGTGTGCTGCATGATTTCTTAGAGGCCATGTTGATTCACCTGGATGACTTCATCAAGTTCCCAACCCCTGAACAGATGACTGAGGTCAAGCGTGGATTCTATGCCCTGGGAGGGATGCCCCATGTCATTGGGTCCATAGATGGGACACATGTAGCTTTGGTACCACCACACGCACGGGAGGTGGCGTACCGCAATCGGAAGCACTACCACTCCATCAATGTCCTTGTGGTGTGTCTGTCCAACATGGTGATTTCACATGTCTGTGCTCGTTTTCCAGGATCAGCACACGATGCCTACATCATGAGGCGTAGCGGGATGCCTGATATGATGATGCAGCTGCGCAACGAACGGGCATGTGTAGTTGGTGGGTACAGTCTGTCTGTCCTGTATTCAGTATAGCCTACCAGCACGACCGCTTCACCACTTCTAACGATGACCATGTGCTTTCCATGTAGGGGACGCTGGCTATCCCAACATGCCTTGGCTGCTCACACCTCTCCGCAACCCCATCACGCCGGCCCAGCTCCGCTACAACACCGCCCATGGCCGGACAAGGCGAGTGATAGAGAGGACGTTTGGCATGCTGAAGAGCCGATTCAGGTGCCTCCACAAGACCGGCGGCGCACTCCCATATGCCCCGGCGAAGGTCTGCAAGATCTTCATGGTCTGCTGCATGCTGCACAACATGGCAGTTGAAAGAGCAGTGCCACTCATCCTGAATCAACATGACGAGGACCATCCACCCGTGGAGGACGAAGGGCTTGGCAATGGGGCTAGTGATGTGGAGGATGTGGAGTCGCAAGAGGACATCCGGACTCGGCTCATACGCGACTTCTTTGCATAGTGGTGAGTACCAGTGTCTGAGTGTGCACGCATTGGTCCCCGTGTGGCATGCGTTGTGATGTGTGTCTCTACCTGCATGTATGGCACGTGAATCAGAGGTGTGTGTGGGTGTGTCACTGGAGTGATGGTGCCAGTGATGGTTGTACTTCCGCAGTCATAATTGTGACCTAGCATGTTGTCATCCATACATGTGTCGAGTAAATGCACATGCAAGTGGCTGTGCTTTTTGTGGCTGACTTCTTGTGTGTTTCTCTTCCCCAGGTACCTGCGCATGCCGTCTGCTGGTTGCATTGTTGTGGCACTGCTATTCCTCATGGACATGACATCGTGGGCTGACTCAGCGTTACAGGCACGGACACGTTTGGAAGTCTCCATGGGGTAAGGGATGCATCTGGGGTGTATTGGGTGTGGCAGTTGTTCACGATGTGTGCACACTGCCCCTGTCGGTGTTCGGTTCCTCTGCAGCCATGTCGCATCCCCATGGGACACGACATGCAGCTGTGTACACCTGAATAGATGGTCTGCCTGGTTGACAGTCATCAGTGATGGGATAGGGGATTGTGATGATGGCATCAATGTGTGTGACACTGCCCTCGGACACATTCGGTTAGCATTGGCTTGACATGGTGTGGGACTTCGACATCCGCGGATCTATGGTGTATGACAGGCTCTCCGTGTGCAGCTGTGGGTATTTAGATGTTAGCCGACGCTTGTGTGCCAGTTCCATGGCGAACACGCATGTGTGCTGCTGAAGGGGGGTGCCAGTGTTGGACCCACATGTTACTCCACATGATGTGTTCATGTGTACTTCGAGTTGCCTCTGCAATCCCGAATACATGACTAATAAAGGTGTCCCTATGCCTCCAAGGGGCCTCTTCTCAGTCAATGCTGGTGTGTTGCCATGGTGCATCCTGCTTTTCTGGCATGGTATTCCCTGATTGTGGCTATGTGTAAATGTGTCGAGTGGCAAGATGCAAGCTGTGTGTGTGGGCTGAGACTGTGTATTGGGCATGATGTCCATGACTGTGTGGGTATTGTGACATGTGCCATCCCCATGCATCCAACGTTGGCCAGGCCCCCATTCTCTGCATCCACCGGACTCAAGCTTGCAGGACATGTTTCTGCCACCTGTCTACACATACCTGGGTGCCCCCCAGGACACTGGACTGGATCCCTGACCTCTGCGCATGACTGTTGCTGTACTCAATGTGTCTGTCAGCACGGTTGTTCGGTAACCCCCTCAGCTGGTTGGGCCCATCACGGGTGTGTATGGTGCTCCATGTCTGTCTTGCCTAATACACTGTGACCCATGTGTCCTGTGCCAGACTCAGGCCCCAGGGTGTGGGTGGTTGAAGACAAAAGATGACTCTTCATAGTGTGATTTATTATTGGGGGGGGGGGGGGGGGAAACAAAGTGAGTGTCTTTCCGGGAAGTTTGAATCCAAAGTTCAGTAGGGGAGTTGGTGTCCTTGCCATTGGATGTCCTCAGAGTCCATG
This sequence comes from Triturus cristatus, assembly GCF_964204655.1. Classification (NCBI taxonomy): domain Eukaryota; kingdom Metazoa; phylum Chordata; class Amphibia; order Caudata; family Salamandridae; genus Triturus; species Triturus cristatus. The sequence continues at coordinate 857,216,254 of NC_140581.1, read as the reverse complement.
CCACAGTCTTTGTCAACATTGGTCAGCCAGTGACCAGCAGGGCCATGTGGCAGAGAATGTCTCTTGATGCTGTGATGCTGTTGCTCCAGTGGGCCAGGTGCCAGGCCAGGTGTCCTGGGAGATGGTGATGTAGCGCCGACCCTCACGGTCCTTTCCGTGGACGACCCGGCCTGCTGCGGGGAACCTCACCAGCAGGCCGTGACGACATCTGGGATGCTCCGTCGGATGTTTCCTCCTCCTCCTCCTGATCCCTCCCTGTGGGTGGTGATGTTCTCCGCCTTCTGGCACAGGGAGGGTCGGCCATGTTGTCGGCCATCCGACGGAGTGTAGCGTGAATCCCCTGGAATGCCGTCACTTGCTCAGCCTGTCTGTCCTCCATCCTCCGTTGGTGTACCAGTAGACAGGCATGTAGCTCCGCATGTTGCTGGGCCTGCTGGGTTTTTATCTCATCGAGGCTCCCCTTGATCTCATTGAGGGTGGACACAACCTGGGCCATGCCCGTGGTGTCCTGCCGGTATGAGTCCAGGATGTTACGGACATGGGAAAATACCGGATCCCCAGCCAACTGGTCAGGCTCGTGCCTCCGCCGTCCTCCACTCCCACCACCCCTGCCCACTTGCGCCTGGCCTGCCCTTGCGGGCACATCGGGTCTCCGGGACCCCTGAGGGGTGGCATTGGCGTTGTCGCCTGCCTCCTCCTGGGTGCCCGGGACACCGTGTCCCTCCTGGCCAGCCTGGCTGCATTGTGGTGTTGGGGCAGGGATCCTGGGTGTCTCCTGGGATGTGGCAGGAGTGGGGGTGGTGGTTGGCACAGTTGTACCTGACGCAGGTGCTGCAGGCGGTTGGACACCAGAGGGGCCAGGTCGGTCGGGGTCGTCCACAGAGTGGTGAGAGTGGTCGCTGCCGGTGGGATCGGGCTCCTGCAGATCCGGGTCCTGTGAGTGTTCCCCCCCAGTGTTGGGGGGTGCACCACGACGTTGACCTGTGTGTGAGAGAGACAATGTTAATTTTGGTCCATGCAACATCCATGTTTCATCATTTCATAAGTTGGCACATTTCCTCTTGGAATTAGGATCTGTCTTGCATTCCACTCACAGTGCACTTGTGCATGGGTGTGTCCCTTGGGCACCACTTTGGCACCTTTAACTATGTGTGGCACAGTCTTACTTGCTGCGTCAAGTGTGACTGCAGTCAGCAGTGGAGTGGGCAGGTGTTGCGAGCCATGCATTGGCGCCTTCCGTGTAGCACTGTACATGTGCACATGGATTTGTTCCACACACTTATGTGATGCAGGTAGCTGTCATTGTGCTCGTTAACAGGTTGTGACATGGCCCTGTGTTTTGCCATGGAGAAGAGGGGGGTTCTGGCACGGGCCACCCTTGGCTACATGCACGCAGTCTACCTGCTGACGAGCAGACATTCCCACACACCACACGGCTGATTTGCTCTCCCTGTGTCTCCCTCCCTCTCTGTCCCCCTCTCCCTCCCTCTCTGTCCCCCTCTCCCTCCCTCTCTGTCACCCTCTCCCTCCCTCTGTGTGTCAGCCTCCTCCCTCTGTCCGTCTCCCTGTGTCTCCCTCCCTCTCTGTCCCCCTCTCCCTCCCTCTCTGTCCCCCTCTCCCTCCCTCTCTGTCCCCCTCTCCCTCCCTCTGTGTGTCACCCTCTGTCACCTCAGCCCAGCTTCCTGGGCACACACTGTTAGCAGATCTTTGAGTGGCCCTTGGCTTGTTGATGTGAGTTTGTTTCTGATCTCCAGGCACCCATTGGGTGTGATGTGTGTCTGTGCGCTGCTGCTGTGGTGGTGTGTGCTGCCACTCTTTCACAATGTTGGCTGTTCATTAGCTGCTGTCATGTGCAAAACAGTGCCTTCACCCCCATGTGTTGATGCAAGGCGTCCGCCATTTGCTGGCAAGTCATTCCTGTGTTGGGACACACTGTTTGTCTGGCTGTGACCTAGGCCATATGGGCAGAGTGCATTGTTGTCTGCTTCGGAGTCGCACTATGTGATTTTTGGGGCCCAGCCTCCCGCCATCCGGGTTACCGTGTCATGTGTTGTTGTCTTCTGTGACTTGCCATTGTCCAGCTGGGTGCATGGGGCATGGTGGCAGCAGTGGCATGTGCGTGCTCATGGAGTGTGGTTGAGTAATGCGATGGCTTGTGGTGGTTGCGTGCCTGTTAGTGATTTTGGTTGTGGATGCCGTTCCCCCCATGTGAGGTGCGTTGTTTGTGTACTCACCCGGGTCTCGGAGTCCTTCTAATCCTTCGACTGCCTCCACCGGCAGTATGGCCATCACCCTCTCCTCCCAGGGATGGTACTGTACGGGTCTGCGGGAGGGCCCTCCTCCGGTGGCGTTGGCCGGGTCGTGTTCCTCCTGCCTCTTGGCTCTGACCCTCCTCCGCAGATCGTACCACCTGTTCTGGCATTCCTGCCTGGTCCTCCTGGTGTCCGCAACAGCATTCACAGCATCGACGATGGTCTGCCACATGGCTGTTTTTGCTGCCAGGCTGGTGTTTCTGACCAATGTTCCAAAGATCTGTGGCTCGACTCTGAGGATTTGATCAACAAGGACCTCCAACTCTCGGTTACTGAACTTTGGATTCTTGGTAGTGGGCATGGTGAGGGGTGTGGGTGGGGATGGTGGGGGGGGTGTGTGGATGTTGGGGGGGGTGTGGATGGTTGTGTGTGTGTGTGTGTGTGTGAATGTGATGAGGGGGTGTTTGTGAGGGTGGTTGTGTGAAGGTGTGCAAGTGTAAGGTGTGGTGTAGCTTGTTGTATGGTTCTGTGGTGTCTGGCAGCAGTGAGTCTGTTGCAAAGGCTCATGGTTTGTGTGTGTGGGCCCTTTTTATTGGTCCATGGGTGGGTGTGGCAGTGTTTGAATTTTGGGTGGGTGTGTTATAAGTAGTGGTGGTGTTTTGGCCCTCTGTTTGTCTTTGGCAGTTGCAGGTCAGTGAAGGTGTATTTGTAGTGTTTGTTGGCCATGTTTAGTGGCTTTGTGCCATTCGAATAGTGTCTTCTTGTGTTGTTTTGTTTTGTCCTGGTTGTGTACGTGCGTTTTGAGCGTGTGTACGGTGTGTAGATGGGCCATTTGGTTGTACGGTGCTGTCCTTGTGTGTGGGTTGGTACAACTCGTACATGCGGTTGTGATGTTGGGGCCTGGGGTGCGCTCCGTACTTAGGAGGTTGTGTTGGGGGTAGGACCGGAACGTACTGGGGTGTACATAGACGGTGGTATGACACGTACTGGGGTGGGGGTACGACTGGAACGTACTGGGGTGTACATAGACGGTGGTACGACATGTACTGGGGTGGGGGTACGACTGGAACGTACTGGGGTGTAGGTACACGGGGGGTATGACACGTACTGGGGTGGGGGTGGGGCTCGAACGTACTGGGGTGTACATAGAGGGTGGTACGACACGTACTGGGGTGGGGGTAAGACTGGAACGTACTGGGGTGTACATAGACGGGGGTATGACACGTACTGGGGTGGGGGTACGACTGGAACGTACTGGGGTGTAGGTACACGGGGGGTATGACACGTACTGGGGTGGGGTTGGGGCTCGAACGTACTGGGGTGTACATAGACGGTGGTACGACACGTACTGGGGTGGGGGTACGACTGGAACGTACTGGGGTGTAGGTACACGGGGGTATGACACGTACTGGGGTGGGGGTACGACTGGAACGTACTGGGGTGTACATAGACGGTGGTACGACACGTACTGGGGTGGGGGTACGACTGGAACGTACTGGGGTGTAGGTACACAGGGGTATGACACGTACTGGGGTGGGGGTACGACTGGAACGTACTGGGGTGTACATAGACGGTGGTACGACACATACTGGGGTGGGGGTACGACTGGAACGTACCGGGGTGTAGGTACACGGGGGGTATGACACGTACTGGGGTGGGGGTACGACTGGAACGTACTGGGGTGTAGGTACACGGGGGTATGACACGTACTGGGGTGGGGGTGGGGCTCGAACGTACTGGGGTGTACATAGACGGTGGTACGACACGTACTGGGGTGGGGGTACGACTGGAACGTACTGGGGTGTAGGTACACGGGGGTATGACACGTACTGGGGTGGGGGTACGACTGGAACGTACTGGGGTGTACATAGACAGTGGTACGACACGTACTGGGGTGGGGGTACGACTGGAACGTACTGGGGTGTAGGTACACGGGGGTATGACACGTACTGGGGTGGGGGTACGACTGGAACGCACTGGGGTGTACATAGAGGGTGGTACGACACGTACTGGGGTGGGGGTACGACTGGAACGTACTGGGGTGTACATAGACGGGGTATGACACGTACTGGGGTGGGGGTACGACTGGAACGTACTGGGGTGTAGGTACACGGGGGTATGACACATACTGGGGTGGGGGTGGGGCTCGAACGTACTGGGGTGTACATAGACGGTGGTACGACACGTACTGGGGTGGGGGTACGACTGGAACGTACTGGGGTGTAGGTACACGGGGGTATGACACGTACTGGGGTGGGGGTACGACTGGAACGTACTGGGGTGTAGGTACACGGGGGTATGACACGTACTGGGGTGGGGGTACGACTGGAACGTACTGGGGTGTACATAGATGGTGGTACGACACGTACTGGGGTGGGGGTACGACTGGAACGTACTGGGGTGTAGGTACACGGGGGGTATGACACGTACTGGGGTGGGAGTGGGGTTCGAACGTACTGGGGTGTACATAGACGGTGGTACGACACGTACTGGGGTGGGGGTACGACTGGAACTTACTGGGGTGTAGGTACACGGGGGTATGACACGTACTGGGGAGGGGGTACGACTGGAACGTACTGGGGTGTACATAGAGGGTGGTACGACACGTACTGGGGTGGGGGTACGACTGGAACGTACTGGGGTGTACATAGACGGGGGTATGACACGTACTGGGGTGGGGGTACGACTGGAACGTACTGGGGTGTAGGTACACGGGGGGTATGACACGTACTGGGGTGGGGGTGGGGCTCGAACGTACTGGGGTGTACATAGACGGTGGTACGACACGTACTGGGGTGGGGGTACGACTTGAACGTACTGGGGTGTACCTAGACGGGTGGGGGTATACATACACGGGGGTACGTGTCGGACGTACGGGGGCTGGGGGGAGTGTTGGGCGCGTATGCGGGCACATGTCTCCATGGTTGCTATAGGAGTTCGGTGCGGACGGTGTTTTTTCCATACGGTTGTTAGCTCGGACGCACGGGATGGATCGTGATTCCTCGGTCGGACTTGGCATTTCACGTTTGTAAGGTAAATCGTCCGAGGACGTGTCGGACACATTTTCCGACCCGAGGACGTGTGGGGAATGATTCCCAGTGCGGTTCGTATGGACTTTTTACCATGCGAATCGTGATTGCCAGTTCGTACGGCACTTGTACGATTCGTACGGTAAAAAGACCCGATACGAGTCGTACGGGGACATTTTTTACCGGATCGTGATCGGCACCAAAATGTTAAATGTACCGTTTAGGTTTTAAGGCTGTTTTCCGCAGGTTTTGAACGACTATTTATAAAATGTGAGCTGTGTGTGAGAGATGCAGCATTTATTATGCTTTAGTGTCTTATAACTTGCTTTTAGTATGAAGACAGGGCACTAGCAAAGGTTAAAAAAAGTGTAAAGAACAAGCAGATATACTAAGTAATAATTCAGAAATCTCTAATTTTCATTTCAGAAACAAAAAGGTGCACTTAGCATTTTATGCAACTACTAATAGTTCAATGGCAAAAAAAAGAAACAATTACAGAAGAAAATAGGAGGCAAAAAGAAAACAAAAATTCAAGAGGGCTTCATAAATTACATCAAACAATGGGAATAATACCAAAATAAGTCAAACTACAATAACATGAAGAGGCGAGTACTCTTCATGTATTTACACACTACAAATGTGGAATACAGTACAGTGTAGGTTTAGAAATGTTTGCTTGGAAGGCTTAGCAGATAAAGAGTTGAGTGACAGAATATCGAGCACACAAACATCGGGACACATAGATATCAAATATCTTGTCAAAATTATTTGTCACATAAATATTGTTTTTTTTTCGAAACTGATGAAGGTAGGTACAAAAATATTGAATACAAAATATCATTCACGCGGATATCATTAAAAATACAACAGAATTTTTTTTTTTGCATAAATACAGAGTTTGAAATAGTAAAACTTAAATATTTTAGTACATAACTGTAACATAATGCAGAAAATTAAGTATCATTTAATAATAAAAAAAAATATATACTTATATATACATACACACATGAAAACGTATGTGTATGCTTAAATATATATCTATAACAAACAACAATTATTAAATATATATATATTTTATATCATATTACTTTTTTGTGTTCTTTTAATTAAGTAATATAAAAAAACATATGTATATACGTTTACATTTGAATATATAAACACATAAAACACAAAAATATTTAGAAATTAAACAAATACATTTAAAAAAACATTTGCTAAAAATATTCAATAAAAAATAAAAATGTATACAAATATCTTTATATATATATGTATATACAAACACACAAATAATATAAATTAAATAGAAAATAATAAAAATATTACATATATTTAAACAATAACATAAAAATACGAAACTATTTAAAAAATAGACATAATATTTCCACTCCAGTCTGTACAACAATAGGGAAACGTTGGACTCTGAAGGGGTCAAATTTACAATTCCCTCTACAGTATGTGCAACAGTAGTGAAAGTGTTGGACACCGGAGGGGTAACATTTACTATTACCTCTCCAGTCTTTGCAACAGTAAGGAAAGTGTTGGACTCCATAGGGGTAAAGTTTACTATTCCCACTCCAATCTGTGCAACAATAGGGAAAGCGTTGGACACCGGAGGGGTAACATTTACTATTCCCACTCCAGTCTGTGCAACAGTAGGGAAAGCGTTGGACCCCGGAGAGGTTACATTTACTATTCCCACTCCAGTCTGTGCAACAGTAGGGAAAGCGTTGGACTGCGGAGGGGTAAAGTTTACCCCTCTTTGCAACAGAAGAAAAAGTATTTCATTTCGAAAATGTAACATATTTTAATAACTCTATTAATCAACTACATATATAAAAATATTAATATAAAACATTTATATGTACATTTAAAAAACAATTAATTATCAAAAAATGAATAGTTAATTTAACATTTCAATTGTGTAATTAATTGACCATTAAATTTAAAGTCTACATTATACTCCCACAAATATAGCAATACACTATTAAAATATATTTAAAATAAAAAAACACAATTAACATATTAAGTAATAGATAAAATAATTATTCATAAATGATTAACTATTTGATTATTATTTATAATCGAATAACTTCCCCCCTATTCCCCAATAAACACAACAGGAAACATAAATAATAAACTATTTGCATAATTCTTAATTAATTAATTAAATGTTTAATTAAAAATGAATAATTAATTGAAAATATACACCTACAAACTAAACCTACACCTACAAAATAACATTAGTAAATTAATATTTACACAATTCACATAATAGTCAATTAACTAGTAATAAACAATTAAATATTAATTAATTACCTAACTTCCCATCCAATAACTGTACAAACAAAACAACTCACACCTAAAATATTTAGATAATTATCAATTAAATAATTAATTATATCTACTTAACTTCCCATCCTGTACCCCTGCAAACTACACAACCCGCTATGACACTATTGGCCTCATTTGGATGTCGGTCGGAAAGACTCCGACCGCAGTGTGCGACGGACATCCAAGGTTTAAACTCTGACCACCCTATTGCAAAGACTGCGGTCAGAGTTTAAACTGGCTGGTCAAACCGGCTGGCTTCCGACGGGCTCAAAGAGCCTGTCGGTCAGTCGGAAACCGCACATATTCCCTAACGGGTGGCGTTTTTCGCTGTTGGGATTATGATGTTGGTTTCCAACAGGCTTTCCATGTCGGGCTTTCTGAAATGGAAAGCCTGTCGGAAAGCAACTTTGGGTGCCCCGTACAGGGCCCCCTTCCCTCTGCAGCCTACGGTTGTGGGCCCTGAAAAGTCCATGCACCGTGTGACAGGCACCTCATGGTGGGAGTTACACAAACTTCGATTTCTGTATGGAAGCTTTGCATTGTCTGGCACACAATTAGCATCACAACAAGTGAAAAAGTAACAGTTAAAAAGTAAATGGTGTTAACTCTTTACTTGACTAGAATTGGCACAATATTATCATTGCATGGGCTACGGTTTCACCAACAAAACAATGGTAATCTAGCCACTGACTGGCACAATTTTATTTAATGAACATCATTTGAAAAAATGAAAAAATCATATGGGACAGTATTTACATACAGAGTGCACTGTCCTTGTTTGCGCCATCACGCACCTTTAAGCAGGTGCGCCAGGCACAAGCAGGGACAGTGCATCTTATTATCACCAATATGCTGCTCCCAGGACAGCCACAAACTTTCACTGCCCTAGGGGCAGCACATTCAGTGAAATACTGAGCGACAGCTTCAAAGCCACTCCTGTGTTTCTCTGTGCAGTCTGCAAACCACCTGCACTTTAAAGAGAGGTTGGAGATCCCCCTGAAGACGGGTCCAGTGAGTGACTGGACCAGCCTGTATGGGATGTCTGGGGTAGGACCATAGGAGCCCTTTCACACTACTAGAGGGCTGCCCTCAGGGGGTGATCAGACAGTGTGCCACCTTTTTACAGTACATAGTCAGTGCACCTCCTAAGGGAATGTTTGCCTTTGTGCTTACATCGGTAATACGGTGCACGCAAAGGTGTAAAGTGATTGTCTCTTTTGCATGGGGCCATGTCTCCATGCAAATGAGGGCACGTCCTGTCAGTATTACAGAAGGGGGCGCACTAGCGTCTGTAGACCCTTCTGTAATACCATTGTGCCCAGAGAGCATACAAAGCAGACACACACACACTTGTGCTCCTGGGTCACATTGTATAATACGGCTCATGGTGTCACCTGGTGGTAAAATCCAACACTGCATAATTTACCACTGATAAATTCACCTACAACCAACATTTGTAATAGCAAAAAAGTTAAACAAGTCTCACCCAAGTCTCTTTCATTAAGTCAGACAATATTACCCAGAAAACTTCAACTACCACCAACAAAATATGTGCACATGATCCCCACAAGTCAAACAGGCAACACTTAGAAAAGATTGATCATGCACTTCTTAAAATGAATACAATACTGACAATGTTCAGCTTTCTCCTGTGCTAAACAGCCTTGCGTTAGATGCATCGATGTTGTTTATTTGAATTGAATTTGAAGCTGAATTAGAAGATAAATGCTGACTGTAATATAATACATATAAAATCTATAAAATAAAAATAGCACAATGGAGGCCGGAGTGGCAACAGTCAAAGTTCATCAACAATTCTACTTGGATCTAAAGCGGTATGGATAATTAATAATCACACAGGAAGATAAAAGACACATCACACAGTGTAAAAAGTGCAACTTGGGTAAAATTCAAATATAGATTTTGATTCAAATGTCAAGAACAGAAATCCTGGTGATTGTGAGGGTGCTTGACCTAAGCCGCTTCTTCCCTTTGAAATTGTTAGCATGCCTGAAAAAAACTCCTAGAATATTAAATGAGTTGAGGGGCTGTAATTTAATCCCTAAAAGACGCTATTGCAGGGCACTATTTCAGAAACGCACACACCAACACTCAGAAGAAATTTCTTGCCGACTAGGCAAGACGTTCTAATCAAAAGCACTCGCCGGCCATTTATAATGTGTTTGTCAGTAACCAAAGTCTAGTTCAAACATTTTTCTCTGAGCTGAGGTATCACATTAAGGCACACGGTTGGTTTACAGCGCCTTTTATTTTCCCTTCTCCCCCCTTCTCCAGGTTCGGATTGCACATAAGCTGACAGACAGACGCGATGGATAGTCTGCAGAAAAGGCAAGTCAGTGGCGATCTTGGTCTTTATACTATATTTTATGTGTGTACATTCCCTGTATGTGTGTCGTTTACTTTTCAAAGAGCTAGACTGCCATATGCTAGGAGTCAAACTCGATGATAGATCTGCTATCGGGTACTGTGTCTGGCATGTGCTGGGGCTCAGAGCTCGGGTTGAGTACAACCGCATAGCACACTACTGCAAATGCCATTGGAAGGGGTTTCAATGTCGAGCTAATCACAAGCATAAGACAGAGGAGTGTCGGCAAATGGTTGCACCAGTGGCCCCGCTCGCAAAATCTTTTGGGAAATTTTCGGTAACAATATGGGTTATTGAAAGATTTGTGTTCATATTTATAAAGCACATCTGATTTGTTGTAGGTAGATGATGCTCCCACAATCTTGAATGTGCCTGTTTCGATCGTTAGGAATATCCCTTTCCCACATCCTCCACTAATAAAAAATATAGCTCTGCTAACTATGATGAGTATTACGAGTCAACACTGCTCATACAGGAAGGCCACCAGCAACTAAGGAGGAATGCGGCTTCAGCCACATGCAGTGACGGCTGGCATGTACCGAGGGTGGTAGGGCGGGGGAATGGGCACCATGGCCGGCTTTAACGCTGGTGGCGCCCAGTGCGACAATCATTTTTGGCACCCCCACACCCCATGACTGCCTCCTTGTATTTTCTCACTACCACCAGACAAAAGTGCCCCCCATCTCTCCAATTATAAGTTATTGTTGAACACATCACCCCCCCAGGTCAGCACCTCCTCCACAGGTCAGCGCCTAGTGCGGCCGCACCGGTCGCACTGCCTTAAAGCCGGCCCTGATGGGCACAAAAAAATTAATTCACTTACCTCCGCAGCGCGACAAACTCCTTCCTAAGGTGTCATGCAGGAAGCTCCCGATGCAGGATACCGCTCTACCCAATACTGGTGCTGCTTTTACAGCATGAAAGCAGTGCCAGGATTGGATAGAGCAGGCATTTCCAGCCCTCCTAAGAGCACTGGACGTCTGCGCTTTCTCTAACCCAGCTGTCTTTAAAACATGCATGTCTGCCTGGCCATTCCAAGATGGCTGGCCCAACAGACATGCGCATTTTAAGGCACAAAGCTCCCTGCTGCTACCACTTGGCAGCGCTGGCCCAGCCCCGTCCTGACACTTAGTTCAGGACGGGTTGCTGGAAAATAAAATGGTACTAAATGAACGTTATTACTGTTTTATTTTTCAGCTCTGGGGTTTGTGGGTTGATGCGCCTCCACTCTAATGGAGGAGCCACCCCTGGCCACATGCCACCATGAATGCCACTGTGAGCACCATTAGCCCCAGATTGTCTGGCACAGATACAATGCTTTATCAGTGAATTTCTTACATAAATGACTGATGAAGAGAGGTGATGCTGATTAGGACTAATGGTCATCTCTGATTTAGCAATGTTTTATCTTCTGTGCTAAAGAGGTAGGTAGCAAGGAGGGAAGTTAATTTGTGCACTTCACTAGCAAGCTCCTAAATCAGTTAGGGGTCGAGCAGTGGAAGATGTGATTCATATGTCCAATCGGGTGTTTGGCTGAAATGTTTAACAGCCAGTATGCTCATGGATGTGAACATGGAGACCGCTATGGTCTAAACTGAAGGCACCCTGAGAAGAAATTCCAGTTGACCAGAAACAAAAGGTTTTTGATAGATCTAGTTGCATCATGTGGACTTTTAGACATGAAACAAAATATGTCAACCTATTTAAAGTTTTTCACCATAGTAAAACAGGGAAATAGATAAATGACCCTGTTTTTGCTGTTTCCTTAAAAGAGCATTAAATAAATTATATTTGTTGGAAATTACCATCTTTTGCACAGTACCACCCAGGTTTTTGCCTTGGCTGCTTTTGCTAGCTTTAGAATTCTGCACACTTTACCCCTGCTAACCAGAAGTGAAGTGCCTGTGCTCCCACTTTCAGCATTAGAAAATTGCCATGCCCCGACTGGCATATTTAACTTTCCTATGTGTCCCTGTTATATGGTACAAAAATATTCTCCAGGCCTGAAACTTAAATGTCATTTGAGGAGTGCAGCTCCCATTGTTCAACATGTCTTTATTTTGAGAGGGCCCTAAAAGCTGTCGTTACTGTAGCAGGGTTGGCTGTTTCATAGGAAAACATTGGGATACAGTATTACATTTAATTTTCTTGTAACCGACTAGGAAGCAGCAACAAAGTTCATTTTTGGAGATTCTAAAATATTTATTTGAGCCCAATTTATTGGGAAAGTATGAATTGTAATACATATTTAAGATGAGGTACTTTAAGAAAATTAAGAACCCTTCTTGAGTGATATATAGCTGTTACTAGAAGCTGAATAGCCCATTTAATGAGGTGTGAACTTGCTCCCAGAGCTGAAACTAAAGTCTTTGATGTGGGTAAGTGTTCTCTTCCTCTGGCAGGAGGACCGTGTGGGCTATGCCCATGGACCTAATTAACTTTAAAGAGGCCTAACTTGTCACAGGTAGATGTAACTAACACCTAGGCCTGCTCCCTCCTTTCTCTCTCTTTTCAGCCATGCACCAAGCCCAGTTGTAGAGGAGTTGCCCCCAGAACCTATTTTGAGTGAACACAGAGTAGGTGTTGTTCATTTCCCTGGCCACAACTGTGAGGTGGGCACAGGAGCTCTGCACAGGGAAGGGAAGGTTCTGCAGGGTTGGTTTTAGGTAGAGAGGTACACTGTGGGACTGATTGCAGTAGGGCACCTAGGAAATGCTACAAAAGTGGGTAGGGTCACACCTGGGAACCTTTACCCCATTGCTTGGGAATGGCCAGAGGTTTCCCTCATCCACAGGCTGGTGCCACGTATAAATCTGGCACACACAGTACCCCCCACAGGACACTTTCAGAAACTGTGGAAGAAGAGAAGATGACTGACCTGCTGTCTGTGACTTGAGAAAAGCCTAAAAGAATGGACCCGCTCTCCCTCTTGTACTCAGGACAGAGAAGGGGACTCCAAGGGTCATTAGGTCGACCTCTTGTTTAAGGTACAAAGACAGAACAAGATACAAGAGGCCTTTCCAGCAACTGATCAGCTGACAAGATTCAACTGGTACTGCCCTGGACTCAGCTACTGGCCTCTGCTAAAAAGTGAGTCTTGACCCCCAATTCCTGTCCCGAGGTCCTGAACCCTTGACTGGTGTCAAAGTGTACTCCTCCAAACATATCCTGAACCTGAGACTTAAAATCTTTTGGCATCAAAGACCTCTGGTGGACTGTGACCAACCAGCCAAGTCAATCCTTTGAAGGTGCATTGCCACCGGGTCAAAGATTCAGGGTTTTCCAGCTCTGAGCTTTGCTGAAACAGAAAACCCGGTTTGGCAGGACCTCTCAGAGAAGGTATATGTCCTTGTGGAGACCTCTTTGGCTACAGCCTGCAGCCTTGCCCCACTGGAAAAATCCAAGCACCAAAAAAGTGACTACATCCAAAAGTAGTAAACCTTAATCGGCATGAAAAGTAAAAGTTTAGTGAGGAACCTTTTCTGGGCATGAAATTTTAATATCTCCCACATTGAGCTTTCCTGCAAAAAGTTGAGGGCTTCACTAAGACCTCTTTCAGCTGCTGTCCGATGATGTGGTGCTCGCTTTGGCCACAGTCTGCTGCCTTGCCTCGCTGAGGTTTTTTGACTTCCATTTCGGTTACTAAGTGCAAAGGTAAAACTTCATGCTATGTAAATCTCCTTTCTGTTTCCTACCCATGCTCCATCACTGTTAGCCTTATCTTGCGCATAGGTATTGGTCAAGTTCAACCAGATGAACATGGTTGGTGCTTAATGCTTTTTGGTGTCATTTTCACATTTAAACAATTAAAGCTCCAGGTTACCTTATTGGATTCTTGTTGTTTTGATGCAATTTTATTTATTAAAATGTGCTCTATTTTTCTGAATTGGTTTGGGATTTTTCTTGTGTTATCTTTTGACTTTAATACTGTTTGAGTACTGCATAACTGCAAGGCCTAGGCAGAACTTCTATTCCACTGGAGTAATCTGAGTAATTTCAATGACTCCACATTGCTCTTTTATGCAAAATTACAGATAATTATGCAATTACTTCTACCTGCGTAACTGAGAGCAATTTGGTGGAAAATATCCTACAGTGAGAGCACATTTAACAAGCACGAGCGGCATCTTGCGCTCACTATTTGTATTCTGTTGCATTTAGATCTATTTCTTAGCTAAAAATATATCCTAGCATCCATTTTGGACATGATTGGGCATTTTTGCGCTAAAGAATAGTGCTTGGTGCAGAATAGCTCTTCTTGTGTAATTCAAGTTTAATCACACAGAATTCTTAAGGAACTGCGCATGATTACGCTGCACTACAATTTTTGCAAAGCATGCCTACCCCTAATAAATCCTTTACACAATGCCTATAAATTAGGTTTGCTTGCTCTGTGCCATAGCTACCAAGTGATTGAGCTCAAGTCAATTTAGCGACTTTAGTGTTTCACACTGTCAAGGATTGTCATTATTAGTTTATTATTTGAGATGGATACTCACCCCCTCAGCTAACACTCCCTATTTCTTACAGTATTTGTTTCAAGCTAAAGCTTTGCACATGAGCAAGAAATGAAATAATAGTTTTATACTACAGCGTTGCACTACACAGTGAGGATACCCCCGGGCTGCACATAGTCCCGATAGAGTTGGCATGGGACACGATCCTGCTGGATCTCTGCACCACCTGGCAGGTGGGCGAAAAGTCACAGGAGGCTTCCCAGGACACAGATGGGCAGCAAGTACTAGTAACCAGCACAGAGTAATATGGGCAACAGTATGACCCACCAGATGGAGTTCCGAGCGACCTAATATCTTAAACACCTCACATACATATCCAGGGTGCATCACAATTGATAAGCAAGGTGGGGACTATACCATACAGCAACAAGATGCCAGTTATAAGGGAAAATTATACAAAGAATGAAGGGCAACAGAACACTAAGGGGCCTATTACGATGTCAGTCGTAAGGCCTCTGACCTCAGGTCGAAGGCCTTACGACCGACATCGTCGGTTTCAATTCCGACCAGCTGATTTTGATTCAGCTGGTCATTCTGGCTGGCTTCTGATGGGCTCAAAGAGCTCATCGGTTTGTCGGAACTGGCCCATAATCCAAATGGACGGTGGTTTATGCCATCTGGATTACGATTCACTATTTCCGGCAGGGTTTCCATGCTGGCCTTTCGATACGGAAACCCTATCAGAAAGCATGTTAGGGGGCCCCTAGCAGGGCCCCCTTTCCTTTGCGGCCTCTGGTTTGTGGCTGAGAGGGCACCTGTAGTGCCCCCCTGTTAATCCCTGTACCCCACGTCAGGCACCTTAAGGTGCCTGCCGCGGGTTGCAGGGATTAACACCTTCTCACATTTCCCTATTGGAGCATGTATAAAAGCCAGTTTATGGCCGTAACACATGTTCCCATAGGGAAATGTCGGAATGCGACCGCACCATGTGTGGGCACATTCTAATGAGGCGGTCAGGACCACTAACTGGAAGTCGGTCGGTCATCATAATAGGCCCCTAAGTTGGGCAACAGTCAGCACCATACTTACCTGTTCATCATCATTCCCTTTCCTATTCCTCGTTTCCTTCCTGACCACCCTTCCTTCCCTTCCAGGAATATACTCCTGTCACCTAATCTTACCCTATTTTGGACATAGTCAGAAATATATTTTTACAGATTTATGTTTAACATCTGACAGTTTAATAAGAGGGGATAACTAAACTCAACATGAGTTGTATGGGTTCCAATTGATCAAATTGAAACAATGTATTGCTTTGGAATCAATCTTGTGAGGTTTATCTGAAGATAATTAATATTGGATTCCTGATTGTTTAATATGTTTGCATTATAGTTGTATTAATAATTTGGTTTCAATATGCAGTTACCATCATTTGTTTCTGCTTTTGTAAACTCAGTTCTAACTTTTTTCTATTTATGAAACACTTTGTGTCCCCTTTTCATTGCGCTTCATATTGTTTTCTAATGTAAATGGTATACTTTAACCTATTATACTTGCCCCATTGAAGGTGATGTTTGGACAAAAATATTATCTAGAAATATCTAGATAATTACTATGTCATTGTTTTCATACTGAACTCTTTTTGTTTTTGTGGGCTGTTTGATTCACCCCTCCAAAATCCAACGCTTACCTTATTATTTCAGTGACTTGGGTAGGAATAGTACATCTAACTCCACTGAAGTCTAATGCTTTCCCTACTGTCGCATAAACTAGAGTGGGAATAGTATTCTTATAAACTAGAATGTAAATAGAACATTTAATAGACTTACACTCCAAAAGTTTCATAATTTTGGTTAAATAGACTTTATAGCATTATTTTTTTATATATATTTTATATTATTTGTTTTTACTTTTTAAAGTATTTTATTGTTTATAGTATTTTTTGTAAATGGGTTTTTTGGACT
Organism: Triturus cristatus; assembly: GCF_964204655.1. Lineage (NCBI taxonomy): Eukaryota > Metazoa > Chordata > Amphibia > Caudata > Salamandridae > Triturus > Triturus cristatus. Next base: position 857,199,835 of record NC_140581.1, on the reverse strand, counting down.
TTTCAATTTTTTATATTTCATTTATTGTGTACATTAAATAATATATTTTTCTCTATCAGTTGCTTATATTTTTATGGTTTTATTGTGTATGTGATATATACATTTTTGTTTATTTATTTTTATTGTTTTATAGAGTGCGAACTTGACCCCTTAGGGTATCAGAGCGCTTTACAGGGAATCATAGCAGTGTACAAATAGGCAAGGAATCACATTAAGGGTAGAGAACACATATGTACAGTTCACATTTAAGTTATTCAAGATAAGGCCCTAGGTTTCTTGATGAGGTAGCTCGGTTCTCCGAAGAGAGGCACTAGTCGGTAGTTGGTCAGCGTCTCTGTGCTGGTAGAAGGCAGCATTTAGGAGAGGAATTTACCCATAAGGAAGGTTTTGACCTCCTTTTTGAAACGTGCCAGAGAAGGGAGTCTTCTGATGATGGGCGGGAGAGAGTTCCATATTCTTGGAGCGGCTCCAGAGAAAGCCCGATTGAAAGTTTTTTCTTTCTGGAACCGTGCAGGTTGGAGTAAGAGGTCTCTGGCGGACCGGAAGTTTCTGATTCCACCGGATACCACAAGTTTCTGTGCGAGATAAGCAGGGGAGTTTGAGTATAAAGCCTTGTGTGTGATGCAAGCCAGTTTGAGTTGTATTCTGGCCTCGAGGGGAAGCCAGTTTAAAGCTTTCAGGTGTGGAGTAATATGGTCGAATTTTTTTGAGCTTGTAAGAAGTCTGACGGCAGCATTAAGGCAGGCTTTTAAGGGTGCCAGGGAGATCTTGGGTAAACCTGAGAGAGTAGAACAGCCATACTCCAGTCTGGAGATTACTAGCGCTTGGGCTGCACTTTTTAGGTCGGCAGTGTCGAGGAAGGCCTTCAGTTTCCTAAGGTAGTTCAGGTAGAATCTGGCTGATTTGGCCATCGAGTTGATTTGGTCTTGCATGTTCAAATTGCAATCAAGGGTTATTCCCAGAGATTTTTCTGAGTCCATGATGGTCGGTGGGCAATCTAAGGCTGTGATAGCCTTGATCCATATCCGCATCTCGGGATTGGTTTTTGGAGGGGAAATTAGGAGAAATTCTGTTTTCTTAGCGTTGAGTTTAAGTTGATTGGAGGTGAGCCAATGGACGGTTGATTTCAGGGCCTCATTCAGGGAGAGAATCTCCTCGAGAGAAGAGGCTTTGATGTAGAGCTGAGTGTCGTCAGCATACATATGGTAGGAGATATTCGCTGTGCATGGTACTTTGGCAAGTGGTTCAAGGTAAAGGTTGAAGAGGGTAGGGGACAGGGTTTATCCTTTAGGTACTCCGACCTTGACAGGAGAGGGAGCAGATAGGTTGCCGTTGATTAGGAATCGCTGCGATCGGTTTTGGAGTAAGGATCTAAACCATTCTAGAACAGAGCCATCCAAACCCATCCTGAGGTTGAGGCGTTCGAGTAGTTTTTCATGGTTGACCGTGTCGAAGGCAGAGGATAGATATAGGAGGATTAGAAGGCACGTTTTCCCTTGGCCCAGGGCTTGGAAGGCATCGTCGACGATGTAGAGCATGGTCGTTTCAGTACTGTGCCCAGGTCTGAATCCAGATTGGAAGTCATCGAGAAGGTGGAAGTTGTTGATGTGCTGACTTAGTTGCTGTTGTACACACTTCTCCAACACTTTAGCTAGGAGGGGGATGTTGGAGTTAGGTCTGAAATTGTCGGGGAAGGATGGATCCAGTGACTGCTTTTTCAAAATGGGGAGGACTTGGTCGGCTTTCAGAGAGTCAGGAATCGAACCCTGCTGGAGCGAGGCGTTAATTATTGCAGTCCAGCTAGGAATAATGGATTGTACGACGGCCTCTAGGCAGTTGGAGGGGAGCGGGTCGTTGAAATGGTTATTCCGGTTTAGGGACGATAGGATTTTAGCGACGGAGTCTTCCTCATAGAGGTTGAAGTCAGTCCAGAATGCTTGATTTTTAGGTGAAGTCTGTGGGGGCATCGCAGGAGGAGGGGACAGGTCAGGAAGGGATAGAGAGTATGTGGCGGCACCAACTTCATTTCCTAAGGCTGTGACTTTGTCAGCAAAAAAGGAGGAGAATTCCTCAGATGATATTAAAGACTTGGGGGTTTCTTTCGAGGTTTTGGGCAGTTTATTGGATTGGTGTTTGACCAGATTGAAGAGTTTGCGGGGTCTGTTCTTGGCATTGTCAAGTTCAGATCTGAAAAATTCTTTTTTAGAGTTGAGGATGTTCTTGTTGTAGGCATTTCTGGCCTGACGGAGAAGTTTTAGATGTGCGGCGGAGGGGTGCTGTCTCCAGATTATTTCGGATTGCCAGAGGCATCTCTTCTCATTGTTGAGGGATCCAGTGAACCAGGGGTTCCTGTCTTTGATTTGGACTCTTTTTAGCTTTAGTGGGGCTAGGTCATCCATAATGTTCGAGATAGTTGCAGAGTAGTGATTATTGAGGTCATTGACACTTGAGAAGTGCAAGGGGGGAGGTCAGATTTGCAGAGAGCCTTCAGTTCATTGTGATCCAGATTCTTAGTGTCTCTAATCCAGTGTTTAGGAATCACTGGTTGTGGTGCCCTTATCTTCTGGGTGCCAGGTAGTAGGAATGCAATGGCGTGGTGGTCAGACCGGTAGCACGGGTCTATGGAGATATGCTTGACTGTTGGTTCCTTACAGATGATCCAGTTGAGGATGGCCCCTTTCGGGTGTGTTGGGAGTGAACAGGCTTGGGTCAGGGATTGATCGGTCAGGAGCTCTTTGATGTCGTTGACATGAGGGTCCTTGGGGTTGTTCCAGTGAAGGTTGAAATCACCCAGGAAAATATCTTTGAATTTGGGGGAGAACTTAGCAGTAATGAGCTCCATGAGGTGGTCAGTGAAGGAGTCTTTCAGGCCAGGGGGATGATAAATGATGTGTAAATTGCACAATAGGGTGGAGTTGCTACAAATGGAGAGTGCGAGGTATTCGCAAGAGTCGGTGGATTCCGCCAGCAGTTCTGTGAGGTTAGAGCGGTAGATGCAGGCGATTTTAAAAAGAGAGGAAACGTATGTGCCATAAGAGAGATTTATAAGGGTCAAAGTTGGTTTGGTAGGAATTCGAATTACGCCAGAGTATTCAGAGTAATTTTGGTTATTTCGCTCTATTCTATGACACGAAATTAACCAATAATAGCATGATTATGCCCACTCTTGCAATCAGGAGTAATCAGGGCAAAATAAAATCCTGCCACATGACGACACTTAGGGGCTGATTACGATGGCATAACGTTTGTCACTGCCGTGGTGGCGACCGTCAAGCCATTATAACCTGACTTACCCACAGCCATATTTCAATGGCGGTGGGTATAGCGGCGGACAGAAAGCCCGTCCGCCGCTTTTCCGCCAGTTGGCAGTTGTTATGAATGCCGGCCGGGTGGACCAAGGGCACAAATATGGTGGCAGTGCCTGCACTGCCATCCATATTAGGATGTAGAGCATTTGCAAGCCTTTCCATGGTGGCGATGCCGCCACGGAAAGGCTGGCGGGGATTTGCTTTACGTCATCCCCACGTAGATTAAATCGCACGGGCACTTAATGATGTAAATAACGTTGGAAGAGTTACAATTCGTGTGTACTCTCTATTGCCAAGGGTGATGTAAACCAACCTCCACTTCTTTTGTGTTTTTCGTTAGTTTACAAACATCACATGCTCCACACCGTGTGTGGCCCATCACTGGTGCAAGAGTACCACTCGCTCGAGGAGACCCTCGAGCGTTGTTATAAGTCCGGGAATTAACCAATTGATCTTTTATGTTCTGCCCTCGTCTGAATGAAAATAAGGGTTTCTCAAGTCCTAAGCCATTCAAATTCAATATGCGCCAATGTTTTAAAATAATGTGTTTAATCACCGTAGACGATGTATTTAATTTAGTGACACATATTGTGTTCTTTTGGACTGGTCTTTCTGATTTCTGCAAGAGTACCTCTCTCAGACAATTGAAAGCTCTCTTTTGCGCCCTACTAACCACTTTGCTAGGGTACCCTCTCTCTCTCAGTTTTTTAGTCAAACCCCAGGCCTCTTCCCTGAATTTACCAATTTCTGAACAATTTCTGCGAAGTCGCAGAAACTGTCCAACCGGAAGCGAATTCGTAGGACACGTAATGCATTTTAGGTTGATTGTATACATTTCTGGAACTAGGTCCGCTGCAGCATCAAACTCCTCCAACCTAATTTTAAGGGTGAGCTCTTGAGGTCGATGGTAGCTGACCATCTTTTTGCCAAATCTGAATGAGGTAATATTGTTCAGTAGGGCAAGACTGACCAGTGTATAGTCAATTAGAGAAGCTCCAGTGTTTGTTAGATTTGAAAAATCTGGTAGCTTATCAGTGGGGAATCGTCTCTTTAAGGCTCTCAAAACAAGGTGCTCTAGGTTTCCTTGGAGTGCCCTTCCTTTCTTATCCTCCTTATGCCAGCTGGGTCGGTCTTATATTGGTGTTTCCCAGACACCATCTTGTGCCTTTATTTTATCATTTGCAGGTATTTCTGACATTAGCCACATATTGAAGTCCCCTGTTGTTATAATGTCCAAACTGGTATTCTCTGATCCAAGGTTTAGAATCATTCTGATTAATTTCTTCAAGAGAGTTATTATTGAGCTTGGGTTTGGGCAGATTTAAACATTTATCAAGATTATTTTTTTTGTTCGACCGTTATAGGTTTTGAGTGATCAGCCCAATACTTGCTGACCTGCGGTATCACTGTATTGTTCCCAGAAGTGGATGGCACTGGTGATAGATACATAAATTGCAATGCCACCACTATTCCGACCGTGCTTCTGTGTTTTAGATTCAGGGACATAGTGGTTTGTATAGCCCTCTAGTTGGTGTGCAAACTGCGACCAGGTCTCTTGCAGCATGATAATTTCAAAGGAATGTAAATAGGATATGATTTCCTGATCACCTAGTTTGTTGGCCAGCCTGTTTATGTTCCAAGAGTATATCTTTTTCTTAAGGGGCCGTTCGGAAAGTCTGATTTGGGGGCTGATTTGTCAGCGTAACAACCGAGTTGAGTTGACGGTCCCTACAAGTCATTTCCAGTTCTGCGCTCCTTCAGGGCATGCAATTGAGTTGTGAAGATCACCCTTCATTCACTTGAGTGGGCCATCTTGTACTCTAGCAGGAGCTTCAGTCTCCCAGATTAAGGGGGCAGGGGAGGTTTGGTTGGATTTGGGTGGTCGGAGTGGGTTAAGCTGTTCTTGACCTGCTCCCCTAAAGCCTAGAAAGGTGACAGTTGCCCCCCTTGTTTCGCTGGATGGATTGCTGAAAAGTGCAGATAGGCCCCTTCGTTGGAACTGGGGGCCAGCCTTGGTCTGTCAGTTCCAGGCAGCAGCTTGGTGGGATCTTTCTTGCTCGGTGTAGCTGAGCCAATGGCATTTCGCGTGGTGTTTGTTAGGTCCGATTTCTAAGTGTAGGTCTTCTTTGCATGTTTGGTGGGCCTACTCCAGGTTGGAACCAGGGGAATTGGCCAGGGGCTAGCCCCCCTCCCAAGGTGTTCTGGTCTACCGTGGCCCTATCTTGCTTCTTGGTTTTTGCATAGTTTACCTGTTTTGCCTGATTTGTAACTGGGCCTCTGTTTGGTATTGTAGCTGATGACTGTGGGAATATTTTCTTTAGTAGATTCCATATTGTTAGTCTTTTGAGTTTTGGGAATGAGTGCAGGGGTTTGGACAGATCCTGTGGGTGCCCCTGTACGGTCGCTGAGCTGTCATTTTCCTTGAGGGCGGTAGTGTGGATGAAGCTTTTTCTTGTTAGGAAGAGGGGTTAAGATGCTAGGTTGTGGTTTCGAGTTAGAGTTTTATTCCTACCTTTCCTTCTTTTTGTTTGTTTGCATGCTGGCTTTCCTTTGTCCAGTCAATGTACCCTATCCGGAGCAGCTGGAGAGGGGGAGGAATTTTCTCCAGGGCTGATGACTGTTATAGGGGCAGTGGAGGCATGGAGTCAGTATGTATCAGGATTGCTGTCTATTTTAGCCAAATTTTGCAACTGTCCAGTATCAACTCCCCCTTTGGCTTTTGTCTCATCTGTATAAACAGAAGGGAAGTCTTTATCAATTTCTTCCTCAGCTTCCAATACCCATTAACTGAAACCTTTGGACTTTTCATTGGTTAGATCTTTCACCCTCTCCCCCATTAGCTTCATCATCACCTCCGGGAGTGAGCTTAGTTTGTCTAGGACTGGAGAACAATCACATGTTTGACTGAACTTGTCAGCGTCATCCTGTGCTAATTTTTTCAGATTATTTAAATTTGTGATCTTTTCGTCGATACTTGCTAACATAAAGTGCCAAGGTGTTTAAAAGGCTGATCTGTATATCCAATCTGTTAGCTTGTAAGGACATTGCGTCCACTGACCTCTGAAGAATGGTGCGGTCTTTAGCCCAGGTTGAGTCTTGTTGTCCTTTAACTTCCTCTTTTGAAATTGTTGTTGTAGGACTTGAGTTTTTTGGGGCTTCATTTCCAAAGATTGGGAGCATAATCTCCCATTCCTTTGGGCGGAGGTAGGGAACGTGTTTTGAGAGATTTTGGGAGTCTTCCTTTGGAGAAGCCGATTGGTTTTGTCCATATGCCTGTGGATTTTTTCATTCTGGAGCGTCTACGGGTAATGATGTACCCTCAGGTTGATCCATTTTCTGTAATGCGAAGCATACTTTGTCTCCAAGAGCAGTCCACTTCTGCCTCAATCTGGGAGATCTGGTGGGACAGATCTTCCCTGTCCAGTGGTGAATTGAGCAAGGGTTGTAATAGTTCCCCTTCCATCTTTTGTTTTGGGGCTGTTGCGTCTCTCAATATTTTCTTTGTCCTCACTTGATAGTCCTGCTTTACCCCGTTGTTCGGTGCCAAAAGAGGCAGTCTAAAACCCCGCCCTATCCAGGGTGGCAAGAGGGGCTAGAGCCTCTTCCTTTTGTAACAGCTCCCTCAGCAACTCCGGTGACCCAAGGAATCGACTTGTTCCTGCTGCTCCTGGTGGCGTTTTTTCCTGCTGAGGAGAGGCTGAGTTTTATCCCCCCCTTACGTATCGTTATTATAGGGCTCAGCGGGATGGGCAGGCCCTTAATCCTTGAATTGCTGGAGAAGATGGCTGACCATGAATTCTTGAGAAAGGTGAATTTTGAGGTAATTTTTGGTTACTATAGAATAGTGCTAGGCCCTCGAAGGCAGGCAGGCGCATGATGCTGGTGGGCATGACTGGCACGTTGCAGGAGATGGCTGCAGGAGCACCATGCCTCGCCGCTCTTCAGCCACTCCGCTCCTACCCCTAAAGCCTAGGACTGGAGTGGGCCCCCAAGACCTAGACTCCAAAATGGCCTTGGCCGGCAGCACAGAGATGGCCCAGCACACACCAAGATGACCCAGAGACAGCCCAGCACAGGCAGCGTGACAAGGCGCAGATGCAAGCACCACCGCTTCCTCAGCTGCTTCCACTCCTCGCTCCTTGCACCTTTCTCCGTACTCCAGAACTTCTCCCCCTCCATACACCGGAACAGCTCCAACTCCAGCAACCAGGTAAGCAAAGCAAATGGACAGCTCTCCTTTGGGGACCCAAGACTGTATCCAATCTGCAATGAAATACGTGACCCCACAATCTGGAGGTTCTTATGGAGGATGCACCCATGTGGATCTTCTGACCTTGCCTCCAGCTGGTGCACCTGCCATTTGAAATCCATTTGAGATTTGATACTGTGGCATGCAGAGACTTCAATGAGTCCTGGATGGCTTGCAGTACGGCTGCCGATTATCAGTTGTCGGGGGTGGGGGGCCACTTCCCTCAACGGCACCCCGGCCTTGTAAATTGCCAATGCACCCTTGTGTTGCTGGAGTACCTGAAGTTTTATCTTTCCCCAAAGTGTGATGTCCAAATTCTACAACTAGGATCAACATGATTACTATAATGGGTCAATCCCCAGTCCTCTCCGAGCGTCCTAGTGGGTTTCTCTGGGACAGACCACCCATGCGCAGTGATCAGCTCATGCTCACAGTCTCTCAAATCACAGTTCTGGTGTTTGTTTTCTGGCAGTGGTTAACTGGGAGAAGCTGCCTCCCCATGCCACCTCACCTCAGTGGTCATCCTCGCAAGGCTGGCCTTGGTGATGCACAATAGGAATGCCCCTGAATGAACCAACCAAACTACCAGGTGGGATCCCTGTTCTCCTTCCTGCGGGTCAAGGCTTTTCATCAGCTTCCACTCAGGACCCCAGAGCTCCATCCACCAGGCATTCCAAAAGAGCTCCCTCTCTGCAACCAGATATATCCTCCGGTTGCCAGACCCTAGACCGGGCTTCGCAGCGCTACAAGCCAAAGGGCCAGGCTCCAGCAAGCAAGCACTTCCTCTCCTTATTACCACGGCCCTCATGGTCTATCAGGCCCGAGGCAGCTGTCCCCTACACAGCCTCCATATCTACCTTCCCGTGGTGCAGGTGGCCGTTTCAGGCGTTCATCGAGGGGAGTGCCCCTCTGTGGGTTCCACTTGTGTTGTTTAGCGCAGAGCGGCAGGCTCCCACCTCATCAATCTACAGGCTTGTTTGTTGCTCCAGACATTAGCCTCTTGGTCAGTAGATTGTCTCCTGGTCCGCAGGGCCATCACTGGAGGATCCAAACAGTTGGAGCCCACATTGGCCCACAGGCTTTGGATCAGCTGTTGGGTAAAGTGGAGAGGCAGCAAAGCTCAGCAACTAGCGGCTGCCATGTTTGGCATTGCAGCCACACCCCTAACTGTACCATTCTTATACCCAGTGTCAACCTGTGGGTGGGGGATGCCCCCTTTGTCTAACTTTTACCCTTTTCCATGTTTGGCTCCAATCTGTGTAGGGGGACAAAGGCATCTCTATGTGTCAGCTGCATTTCTCAGTGGCAAGAAGCCTTAGAAGTACGGAAGGGGGTTGACACAAACCTCAGGTTACCTTTTGAAGCTCAGGACAGGTGTAGAATTCTCCCCTCCAACCCAGGCCATCCTGCTGAGGAGAGGAACACCCTGCTCCACGCCCAAGACCATTTTGTTTCCTGTCTGGAAGGAATATGCATCACACCACAGGAGAGCCACACACAGTCGTGATCATGGATGCTTGATAGCAAGGCATATTTAGTTTTGGCAGAAAATTGATAACTTCCTGAAAGTAGCATTTTAAGAATAGTAACTTAACATCTAATGTTATCATTAAAGAGAATTTTAAATTACAATTGAAGTAAGTGGAGGAAGTATTTCTATATCTGCTGCCAAACTAAAGTTATCGCTTATTAAGGTAATAAGGTCCTTTTGTGTTAGTCTCTTGGAGAGACAGCCTTGCTAAGGTGAAAAATTAATTGAGGAGTTTTTCACTGTCGGAATATGTAACATTTAATTACACGTCTTTCTTTTAAAATACCATGTACCCAACCTTATGAGGCTTTAGGGCTACCTTAGTAGTGATGTGTAAGCATTACAATGAAAGGTTTTGGCCTGGCAAAAGGTTTCTTTTGGCAGGTATAAATGGCTGTTAATAACAGCCCTACAGGCTTCAGTGGCAGGCTTAAAACATGTTTTACAGTACTACTTTAATTGGTAGCATAATGCGTGCTGCAGCCCACTTGCAGCATTTAATTTACAGGCCCTGGTTACAGGGAGTACTATATACTAGGGGCTTAGTTAGAAGTTAATTAAATGTGCCAGTTAGCTGTAGTCCAATTTCACCATGTTTAAGAGAAAGAGCACAATCACTTTACTACTGGATAGCAAGGGCAAAATGCCCAGAGTCCTAATATCAACAAGAATTTGTTCATCAAAAGCAGAGTAGTGATGGCAAAATGTCTGGGGGAATACCACACCAAAAATGTCATATATTTAACATGTACTTACTCCAATACTAATTCTTTTGATTTGTGTGATATGCAATTTTCTTTTTATAAGAAGGATCAAAATGATTTAGTTAAAGGGTGTGTCAAAATGCAGGGAATAAAAGAAGCTGTCAGAAAGGAGAGGAAACAAGAGGAACACATCAGAATTTGAGATGGATGACATTCAAGACAAGTGTAGTGTGAGCTCCAGGCTTTGAAGGAGTTAAAACGCAAACTGTGAAAATCAACAACTTCTTTATAATGAAAGAATAAAATATGATGTGTGATGATTACCAGAATCACCAGAGGGAGAGATTTGGTGATGGCTGTACATGAACTTTATGCATTAATATGACATGAATGCATAGGTACGTAAATGCTATACATAGAGAGAAATTATGTTTATTCACATTGACTACAGTTATGTAGGCCTTCATTTCAAAATGTCTGATGTTGGTTGCCATTTTGCTTTGTGATGCATGAACATTTAATTTCTAGGAAAATTGAAGTTCTAAATGTCTAACACAATGTTGTTTTCCTTCTTTTCTGTGGGAAGAAAGGGTTTTTTGTGATAATCATGGATTGTTGATTAATGAGTAGTGCTTTCAACAGACACCAGCAGTGTGCAGACTAGTCCATGCATCATAACCTGTTCTTGATAGTGTAAGTTGGAAGGACACAGAGAGATGCTTGTATTGTGAACAACCTTGAGAACCTAAGGTGAATGTAATTGTATCACTTCTTTTTAACCTGATTGGACAGTCTTATGTGTTTTTCAGTTCAGTGCAATGCAGAACAGTTGATCTGAGAAAAGAACAGAGCACAGAAGGGGATCTTTAGAGTCCTCTCTCAGGGACAAAGGACTGACTTTCAGGTCTTTCCCTTTGAGACAACCCAATACTGGATTGTGCTCTGATTTACAAGACTTTGTTTTAATTCAAACTGCATATTAATTGAAATACATGGTTTTGATTATTAATTGCAACTAATCTGATTTTCTTTTTCAGTAAATAATTAACATTTGATAAACCTTCATGGTTTTATACTAAAACATTCTCTGTCCTTTTTATGGAGCCTAATGTACTTCACATAATATTAAATTTATTAATTTGTTGTGTAGGCTCATTGTGAAAGGACGAAGACATAATCTAGCAACGTGCAAATGAAATATTCCGCGCATCTGACAATAAGGCCCTGATTATAATGTCGGTCGGAGTTGCCACTTACCGACATCATCGTGGAATCAGGACCGACCGACCGACCACCCGTTGGTGGTCCTGACCGCAGTATTACAGTGTGACAGCACATAGTGCGGTCGCACACTCCCATTTCTCTATGGGAGCTTGTGCTATGGCCACAAACTGGTCGCAGCACAAGCTCCCATAGAGAAATGGGAGATTCTGTTAATCCCTACACCGTGTGGCAGGCACCTCAAGGTGCAGGGATTAACAAGGGGCACCTTAGGTGCCCCCTCGGCATCCAAACGGAGGCCGCAGGGAGAAGGGGACCCTGCTATGGGTCCCCAAAAATCAGAACGTCCGAAATGGAAAGCCTGTTGGAAAACGACATCATAATCCCGACAGTGGAAACGCCGTCGTATAGGGATCATGTGCCGGTTCGTCCGGATTCTATTCTAACCGCCTAGACTGAAATTCGGCGGTTGGAATTGATACTGTTGATATTGGTTAGAAAGCCTCCGAGCTGCTGTTGGAGGCTTTCTGACATCAAAATTAGGCCCTAAGTCATTGTGATGCTAACTTCTGTGGATATGCGCAAGACTTATAGATATTACACAATAGTAGCCTCCCTTCTACCATGCCCGAGTTGGCTCAGAAGGATGGCTGGCTTTTACATACATTTTGTATTTTTGTATTTATATTATTGCAAATCTGCACTCATTTATTTTTAGCTATTATTTGTTTACAAGAAATATATCCGAAATTTAATAATACTTAAATAAATATCATGTACGGTGTTGTCTGTGTCAAATTATATATATGTATGCACGCAAGTGTAATTTTTAAATAAAGCCTTTTGAAAGACCCGGGAGTGTGTCGAGCCTTTACCTTACCTGGAAGAAGGCAGTGGTCGTTGTGTTTGGTCAGCAGGCAGGTCGCTGACGTGCGGCACACCCTCTCGGTCAGGAGCACCGCAGAAGACCAGCAACCCTGGACGCTTGCACTGGAATGCAAATACGCGGAGCCCCCCCAGCAGCTGGTAACACCACTTGGTCGCATTTGCTGCAATGGGGAGAGAGGAGGCAGCATCTAATGCCTGAATAAGGTGACAGCAGGAGGCTTTGTTTCATCCAACTGGGCACTCAAGCTGTACTGTAGCTCAGGTCCAACGAGTAAGGGGCATCACATGGTGTTTGGAGTGGCCCTGCCACTGTGCTGACATCCATCTGGACTACGTTACCCAGCATGCATCTGCCTGGGAGGATGTTCGCGTGATGCAGGTACACCTTTAATTGGAGGAGGGGTCGAATACCACCTGACTGGGAGTGGTCAACTTATCAACTGCATTTCTGCCTGACCCCCAGAGAGACAATGGAGTCCGTGAGATCGGCACTGAGGGAAGCCAAGAATGGATGAAACTCGTCGGCCTAAGCGTTTCAGGGACTGCCAGAAGCACGCAAGTGTAATTTTTAAATAAAGCCCCGGGAGTGTGTCGAGCGTTTACCTTACCTGGAAGAAGGCAGTGGTCGTTTGGAAAAACAGACCTACCTGAGCACTAGTCTTTTGAAATGTTTCTTCTATGTTCATACACCACGTGGTGTCGACACTCCATTCACTGAAATGCATTTAAAAATGGTGACGTATGTGTTCCAATTTGACTTGTGAGCAAGGGCTCCAGAAGCCCAAAACGCGTCAGGTTCGAAGTTCAGGCAATAAACTTCATTTGATCTCATTTCGCTGGGTTCGCGTCTCTGTTCGCCAATTGGGTGGAGGTGCAGAGAATCATTGTCTTTTTTTATATATATATATTATCTACTGGCGGTCGCCAGTAGATAGTTATAGTTAGGACCGTGTTTCCATAGGAAATCTCAAAATTCTATTTTGAATAACTTTGGCGCCGGTTGACGAATCCTCGCGAAAGTTTCAAAACTAATGGGGCGCTCCGTTCAGCTCCTACCCTGAAAGTCTCGGGGTGATTCATCAAGCGGGGGCCGAGAAAAAAGGGGGGTCCCAAAACGCGTTTTCCCCATGCATTTTTCCATAGGACCTTTAGACGCAGCTATAGCCCGAACGGCTGAACATAATTACTTGAAATTTGGCAGAGACGTAGCCATAAGGTCAAGGAAGTGCCTTTTGCAGGTCTGGTGTAAATCTGTTCAGTATTTCCTGAGAAAATAGCATTTAAAAGCATATCAATATCTATACGCGCGCACGAGCATAATTCTGATTGGTGGTTACATGTTAGTCAATGTTCGAATCGATCGAAATCAGGAAGTGTCGGCCGCCATTTTGTTTGTTTTCAGTGCGAGAGTGAAAAAGGAAGCTGGCGAACGTGAAAAGGGGGCAGGGTAGAGAGTTCCTGACCCCCTAGCCTTTGTCAGGGGGTCCCTGAAGGACCACGAAGGCAGAATTTTTTTTTTTTTTTTTTAAATCGCGGGGGTGCGCACCAAATACGTAGTTTATTGTAAAATATATATATAAAAAAAATAATAATACATAAATAAATTAGCATTTAAAAAACCGTACAAATTCACTGAAAAAACCATAGGTTTCACACACGTTATAGTTAGGAATTAGCATTTAAAAAACCTTGCAAATTCACTTAAAAAACCATAGGTTTCACACATGTTATAGTTAGGTGGATATTTCACTCGTAAAAAACCAATGAAATTCCCCCGTTATAGTTAGTTCAGATAACTATAACTCGCACGACCGCCACTCTATCATAAGGATGATGTCATCAGTGATGTCATGAGTGATGCCACTGACCATGTCATGAGTGATGTAATATGTGACGTCATGAGCAGTGGATTGCGGGCGCGTGAGTTATAGTTATCTGAACTAACTATAACGAGGGAATTTCATTGGTTTTTTACGAGTGAAATATCCACCTAACTATAACATGTGTGAAACCTATGGTTTTTTAAGTGAATATATATATATATATATATATATATATATATATATATTCACTGAAAAAACCATAGGTTTCAGGGGTGTTATAGTTAGCTGGACTTTTCACTTGTACAAAACCATTGAAATTCCCCCGTTATAGTTAGTTCAGCTAACTATAACTCGCGCGCCCGCAATGCACTGCTGATGATGTCACTTATTACATCACTCAGGACATGGTCAGCGACATCACTCATGACATCACTGATGACATCTCAAATGACATCACTGATGACATCATCCAGTGAATGTGTGTTTTTCTGAAAATTAAATATGTTTTATATATGTATATCTCAAGGTCGATGGAAGAATAAATGGGTATATAAGTGTCTAAATGGATGATTTGTTTTTGAAAAATTGATTGTGTAACTGACCGATTAAGTGTATCATAGTGAATACATGGCTTAGTGAGTAATGTTTAAATATGTAAATATCTGTATCAGTCTCTCACTTTGTGTATAAGTGGCTGTATGGGTTGGTGAGTAGCTACATGGGTGTCTATATAGGTTATTAGTTGGTTTTTTGAGTATCAGTCTGAGTGTCTGCATGGTTCGGTGGGGGGTATTACGTTGTGCATAGGTGCATGAATGAGTGACTCACTCTTTGTATGTGTTGAAGACAGCATGTGTGCAGGACTGTATGGGTGGATGAGTGTGTGTATGGGTGTGTTAGTGAGTGAATGACTGTCTCAATAGTGTCTTTATGAGTAACTACATATGTTTTAAACTAGTATATGTGACTATTGGTGTATATAAGTGAGTATATGTGAGAGTGAGAGATTGAAAGAGTTCCTGTATGAATAAGTATGTGTTTCTATAAGTGATTGTTTAAAAGACTAAGTATGTGTACGTTTCCGTAGAAGTAAGTGTGGTGGTGTGTGTATAACTGTATATGCAAGTAAATGTATGTTTGATTCTTTATTAGCATGAGTGACTATGTGTGTGAGTAACTCTATGGATGAGTGGCATTGTGTAACAGGATGTAAAGGTGTATGAGTACATATGATGAGTGAGTACATGTATGAGTGACTGTATAGGACTGTTGGTGAATGAGTGGATGTGTATGTGGATCTTAGAATTACTGAAGAGGTTGTTGTAACTGGTATTGGTATGTCCATTGTTTTGAAAAGTTTAGTCTCTATTTTTGAATGTGTGTATCAAAGGTTATATTAGGGTGAGAGGAGGTCTGCCACTCTATCACAAGGATGATGTCATCAGTGATGTCATTTGAGATGTCATCAGTGATGTCATGAGTGATGTCACTGACCATGTCATGAGTGATGTAATATGTGACGTCATCAGCAGTGCATTGTGGGCGCGCGAGTTATAGTTAGCTGAACTAACTATAACGGGGGAATTTCAATGGTTTTGTACAAGTGAAAAGTCCAGCTAACTATAACACCCCTGAAACCTATGGTTTTTTCAGTGAATTTCTGAGGTTTTTTAAATGCTAATTCCTAACTATAACGTGCCTGAAACCTATGGTTTTTTCTGTGAATTTCAAAGGATTTTTAAATGCTAATTTCTAACTAAGCCTACAGAGATAGGACATGTAAAGAAAGAAGAAAAAATGCACAGAAAGAAAAAAAAGAAGTGCAGAAAGAAGCAACAGAAGTCCTCAAAGACGAAGAAAAGTGCAGGAAGAAGGATAACGTGCAGAAAGAACAAAAAGAAGAGCAGAAAGAAGCCTTGTTGCAAAATCATCCTGTACCCTCAACTTTTTCAGATGGATACTGGTGGTAACTGAGTCTGACTAACCAGTCCTAGAGCCAGTGCTATGTTAAAAGACACTTAGAATACAGTGAAAACACCTACATACACTAGGGAACATTATGCGTTGGGGTCCCCCTGTGATTAGCATGACCTCCTCTGTAAGCCCCTAGTATATAATAGGGCAGGGGGATTAAAACTACCTCTTAAAACAGGCCACAGGGCGTTTTTGCACACGTTAACTCAGGCCCTGTCCCCTCCCTTCACCACTGTGTAAACACGCCCTGTGTCCGTTTGTAGTTGGGAGATTAAGTTCATTTGAATCCTGAGGGTCCCTAGGGTCCAACTAGCCCACTAGGTACCTCCAGTAAGTGCCACAGAGCTGTTTTGCAGAGAGGTGTAAAAAAAGTGGCACGGCCTGGACCCCCTCTCTGCAATGCAGCTCAGTGGCGCTTACTGGAAGCACTTGGTGGGCTAGTTAGCCCCCAGGGGCCCTCAGTATTGAAGGAAAATTATATCCTCAATTCAAAACGTGCCATAGTGTGTGTTTGCACACGTCACCTCAGGCCCCATCCCCTCCCTTCACCACTGTGTAAATGCGCCCTGTGGCTGTTCTAAGTTGAGAGATTAAGTCCCCTTGAATCCTAAGGGTCCCTAGGGTCAAACTAGACCAGTAGGTACCTCCAGTAAGCGCCACAGAGCTGCGTTGCAGAGAGGTGTAAAAAGGGGCTTGGCCTCAGAACACCTGTCTGCAGCGCAGCTCCCTGGCGCATACTGGAGATGCCTGTTGGGCTAGTTGGCTCTCAGGGACCCTCAGTATTGAAGAGGAATTAATTCCCCAACTTACAACTCGCCATTGGGCACGTTTGCAGAGTGCTGCAAGGAGGGGGCGTGGCCTCCGGCACGATGCCAGTCTTTTATTTATTTTAATTTTTTAAGAAGGGGGCTGTGTGGTTCCCCTTCTTATTCTAATTTATTGGCCCTGATGACCCCATCCCCCAGGGCCTGTCTCCTAATTATATTTTTTTGACCCTAATCCCCAGGGCCGGCCACTGTTTTTTATTATTTTAAAAAAATATATATTTATAGACACACCTAGGACATGCTGGACAAACCGTACGTACCTATCACCATTTTGATTTGCGTGATATTCATTAAAAGGCGACTATGCATACAATGAATCCACGTGGAATGTATTTACACCACTAGTGAAGCTCTGACATGTCTGATGCCCTACCGTGCCTAATCCCGGTAGACACCCTTGTCGTTTATTTATACAAACATGGGTAGCTATTGACGGGCACATTTAATACACATGCACACCAAGCCATTCAAAGGGGATTCGACAAAAATTCGACCAAAACTATGCAAGAAACCCCCCTCACGGTTAATAAAACACACATCCACTGCCGGATGTGTAATACTTTTTATTTTACTCTCTGGAAAGGGCACGAACATCACTTGAGAGACACAGCGCGCTCCTGGCAGAGCCCAATGCTGTGTTACACCCACCATTGCTTGCTGAGTGCCACACACCTCTGTGTTGTATTCCACTAGCTAGTGCATATGCTGTGACACTCTCTAGCCCATGTGCACTGTAACACCACCCCGTGAATATGTCATGCCACACTTGCCTTCGCACGGGTTATATTGCCCCATCTAACGTGCCTTCCTCGATGCCTATGTTATAACGCACAGTGCTATGCCATACATATTACAATCTGGGATCCATATCTTTGTCACAGTGCATATGCAACGTTACACTCCCCAGCACATATTTTATATTACAACTTTAGAGACTAGTTAGGTTACACAACACTGCCCTGTGCATATTACACTCCAAGGCGCATATCGCATAGCACGCGCTAGTGCCTGTGCTATCTCGCGCTCTCCAATTAATCTGTCATTGCGCACAATGTATTGCATATTATATTTCACGCCCGGTTCATCTTATATCACACTTTTTGGTGCATAGTTTATACCATACACTATATCTAGTTTTCATTTTCAATCGTGCTCTCAGGACTATGTTCTATATAACACTGTGTTCACCCACCCTTTTCACGGGCATTACATTTTGCGATAGGGGGTGGAGGGTCAGGGGGTGTTTCTGCCAAGTGAGCCCGGAGTCACAGTCACAAACGTCCTCTTCTTCCTGAATAAAAGTGAGATTATGCTGCATACTTGTTCATATTTTAAGTAGTTCGCACAGACACACGTTTTAAAAACAATAAAGTTCCTAATACCCGCCTTCTCTGAACAGTTAGCTTGCTGCCCCATCCCCCTCCTCCCTATCCTCTGTTGTGTGAATCCATGGACTAGCCTCCTCCCTCCCGCCATGCATGGTCTGATGTGCTGCCACTGCCCTCAATTTAGTATGATGTACCAGTCCACTCCTCCTGCCCTCCATTGCCCAATTCTATGCCCCATCATTGACCTCCTGCTTAAACTCTCTGCTTAGCTTGCTGCCCCTATTCTCCTTCCCCCTGCCCTCCGATGTCTTTGTGCATGCCCCTGCTCCATCCTTTTTGCCCACCATGTTCCATGGACCTGCCACTCCTATCTACTCTGAGTGTTCTGTTGAGCTGCCACTCCCCTCCCACCTGCCTAGCATTGTCAGATGACTGTAACCTGTCTCTGCCACCTCCACCCTGCCTGTCCACATGCCATGCCCCTATCCTCTTCCTCCTGTCCTACATGGTCCATTGAATTGCCACACCCTTCTGCCCTCCCTGGTCTGTTGTGCTGCAACTGCTCCTCCTGCCTTCCCCGTGCGGTCTGTTGTGAGGCCCCTTCCCCTGAACTTTCTTGTCTGTGCACAGGTCCTGACTCTCCCTTCTATCCTCCATCGTCCTTTGTGCATGCCCCTGCACCCTCCTTCTTGCCCATCATAGCCATTGTGCTGCCACTAACCCTCCCACTTGCCATGCATGGTCTTCTGTGCTGCCATGGCCCCTCCCACCTTCCCTGTGTGGTCAGTTAGCTGCCCCTGAACCCCTCCCACCTTCCCTCCATGGTCTGTGTGTATGCCATCACAGTCTCACTGTTGCTCTTCATGGTGTGTCTTGCTTCTAGTGCCCATCCTGCCTGACCTCCATGGCTATCTTGCTGCTCCTGCCCTGCCCCCTTACCCCCAGCCCTCTGTTTACATGTGCAGACCCCTACTCCCTCCCTCCTGGCTTGTCTGTTCCATTGTAATGCCCCTGACCCGTCCCTCCTGCCCTTTATGGTCTGTTATGCTGCAGCTTTCTCTCCTGTCTGTCCATTATGGTCAGCTAGCTACCATTGCCTCTTGCCCCTCTGTTCTCTGTTGTCCATGTGCATGGTCCTGTCCCCTCCCTCTTGCTTTCTATGGATTGTTGTGCTGCACTCCCGTCCCGCATGCCCTGTGTGGTGTATTGTGCTGCTGCAAACCCTGATGCCTGCCCTGCAGGGTCAGTTTGGTGCAACTCTCCATGTCCCTCCTGTCCTCTGTTATCCAAGTCCATGTCCCTACCCCATTTCCTTCCATGATCCAATGTACCATACTTGCGAACATTTTGAACTTGGTAAGAGGGAGATTTTGAAAGAAAACTGGGGTATTGATTTTCCCTTTTGAGTTACATTGAAAAAGAGGAGATTGTAGACAGGAGACAGATCAAATAAAGCCCATTTGAGCTTAAAAACATTGGACGTTTCCTGGCTGTATCGGGTCTGTTGGCATGTATGGTTGTACTACCATTGCCTCTTCCTTCTGCCCACAATGGTCTATTACATTGCCACAGCCTCTCTTGCAAGTCCTGTATTGTTGGTTTGTTGCCCCTGCCCCCCTTTCCACTGCCCTCCATAGTCTGTTGTGCTGCCACGGCCCTTCCTGCCTGCTCAGTGTGGTTAAATTGTTGCCTTTGCACCCTCCTACCTGCCTTCAATTTTCAGAGTCCGTGCCCCTGGCCTCTGCCTCTCAACAGTATCCTAATGAACAACTAGATTGCTAACATTCTATATTTATTACAAAAGTGTGGAACCCTGACGTCATCTTGATGTAATCAAAACTGTAATACCTAGAGCATTTCCTTTAGAAATTACATATATGAGAGGGTCTTATTGGCATCAAAATTATGGTTAGTGCTCTAAAAGAATAAAATAAGGACATATTTTCTGAGTTTTCAAATAGCGACAAAGCACTTTTAAATTATTTGTTACCTTTATGTTTTTTTATCCAGTTGACCACTTGATTAAATGTTGTACTTAGGGGAGAGGATGTGGTGTTACTTCCAGAACTGCAGACTTTGCAACTGGGGAACCAGGTTGGAGTTTCTGCTTCAGCTCGACATTCTGTGATTCTGGTCAAATCATTTAGTCTCCCCATGTCTACAACCAAAATGAATTTGTTCTTGTGTGATGTAACCAATGCTCATGTAAAGCACTCCAATACCTGACAAGTCTGCACTATATAACACTGCAAAAACACAAAATAATAAGTGTTTTGCACACTTCTGTCATTGGGCTATATTTGGGCTACATCTGGGTGATTTTGGGCTACATTTGGGCTCTTTTGTCTCCGGTGGCCATCTTGGGAGATTTATTTGTTATGAAGTTTCCTAATTTCCTCATGTACTGCAGTCTCCTCAGTAGGAAATGCTTTCAGTTTTTTACTTTGATTCCATCATGAAGGTATTCAGATATGTCACACATTTGCCATAAATTCTGAATGTTAGCACTCTAGTTGCTCATTAGATCACTGTAGTAAAACTACTGTTCACCATGGAAGTCTGCTCCTGGTATTAAAAGTGCATGTTTCAGTCTGCATGTCAGAATTTTTTAATGAAATAAAAGAGGATTTGAGAAGTCACTCAAAATGTGCCCTCATTTTCTTTCTTCAGCATTAATCATAATTTCTATGGCAAAATGAACCCCCTCATTGTGTTCCTTTTTAAATTAAATGTTTTAAGTGTTACCAGTTTATTCCAATCAAGATGGCTTCAGGTGTGCCATACTTTTGTCATAATGAAGACAGTAAGCGCTCTAGTTGTTTTTAAGAACACTCTGGGACATTCTGTCATTGGGCTATACTTGGGCTACATCTGGGTGATATTTGGGCTACATTTGGGCTCTTTTGTCTCTGGTGGCCATCTTGGGAGACTTATTTGTTATGAAGTTTCCTAATTTCCTCATTTACTGCAGTCTCCTCAGTAGGAAATACTTTCAGTTTTTTACTTTGATTCCATCAAGAAGGCATTCAGATGTGTCACACATTTGCCATAAATTCAGAATGTTAGCACTCTTTTTGCTCATTAGATCACTGTAGTAAAGCTACTGCTCACCAGGGAAAACTGCTGCTGGTATTGAAAGTGCATGTTTCAGTCTGCATGTCAGAATTTTTTAATGAAATAGAAGAGGATTTGAGAAGTCACTCAAAATGTGCCCTAATTTTTCTTTGTGCAGCACTAATCATACTTTTTATGGAAAAATGAACCCCCTCATTTTGTTCCTTTTTAAATTAACCCCTTCGACGCCGATGACGGAACGGTTCCGTCATGCACGTCGGTTGGGCTGTGCTTATGACGGAACCGTTCCGTCATGGCCCCGCCCGCGCTCAGAACCTTCAGCGTGGCGCTGAAATCCGCGCCGCGCTGAAGGGGTTATATGTTTTAAGAGTTACCACTTTAATCCAAGCAAGATGGCTTCAGGTGTGCCATACGTTTATCATAAGTAGGACTGTTAGCGCTCTAGTTATTCTTTGGAACACTCTGGGAAGCTGCAGTAGAACACCAAGGAGTCAACTGACAGTCTCTGCCCTTGTTGGATGTACATGTTTTACTGAGAATGTCAGACTTCATTCTCACATGACTGAGAAAGATAATGTGAATTTACAGAAAATAAGCTCTCAGTTTAGCTTATAGATCACCTTCCAAACCTCTGTGGGAAAAGCATGAGAAAATATTTTTCTCTCAATCATGATATCCCAGCAGAAGGCTTTTTCACATGGTGAAATCACCTTAGACCATACCACAATTCCTAAAATGAGTATGGAACCATCAACAAATGATTTATAATGTAACTAAAGTCTTAAAACCTTCTATTAACTGCAATGCTTTTTAATGAGGTGCTATCATGTATATTGGGCCCAAGATGGCTGCCAACACTTCTTGGATGAAGTGCTGACAGCCAATCAGATCTCAGGATGAGATGTGTGGTTAGGCTCCGCCCACATATATATATGATTTTACTTTTGATTTTCTCAGGAACTACTGAACAGATTGACACCAGACCTCCAAAAGGCACATCCCTGACCTGAGGACTACCTCACTGCCAAATTTCAAGTAATTCTGTTCAGCTGTTCGGGCTGTACCTTGGACTAAAGGTCCCTATGGAAAATTGCATGGGGAAAACGTATTTTGGGACCCCCCTTTATTCTCAGCCCCCGCTTGACGAATCTCCCCGAGACTTTCAGGGTAGGAGCGGAGCGGAGCGCCCCACCTATTTTGAAAATTTTGCGAGGATTCGTCAACCGGCGCCAAAGTTATTCCAAATAGAATGTTGCGGATTTCCTATGGAAAGACGGTCCTAACTATAACTATCTACTGGCGACCGCCAGTAGATAATATATATATATATATATATATATTAGAAGAAAAGGGTTCGCCCCTAGGCAGACAAGCACTCGCTTGAAGGCATCCGCTCACCCACATGCAGATATCAGGACGCAGCCCCCACTCCTCTCTGCCGCTCGACGCGTTTCGGGCCAACGCCCTTCCTCATGAGCAGCTTGTGTTTCAAAAATGGCCAGCGCAACATTACCAGTGCATTCCTTCTTTTATTTCATTTCCTTCTGACAGCAATACATGACAAGAGCTGGCAAAGCATTATGGGACTGGTAGTGTAATTTAACAACCCACGTGGGCCGCTGCCGTTAGTGAAACATTCAAAGTTCTAAAAGGGAAACAAAGTGTCCTGAATCACTGCCTGTGTCGTAATCAAAGCACCTCCAGCGCCGTTCGCACTGTAGAAAGACAGTACCGGCTCCGCTGTGGTTCCGCGGTGGTGCTCGTCCATGACCGGGCAGGCCACAAATATTAGAAGAAAAGGGTTCGCAGTGATTCAGGACACTTTGTTTCCCTTTTAGAACTTTGAATGTTTCACTAACGGCAGCGGCCCACGTGGGTTGTTAAATTACACTACCAGTCCCATAATGCTTTGCCAGCTCTTGTCATGTATTGCTGTCAGAAGGAAATGAAATAAAAGAGGGAATGCACTGGTAATGTTGTGCTGGCCATTTTTGAAACACAAGCTGCTCATGAGGAAGGGCGTTGGCCCGAAACGCGTCGAGCGGCAGAGAGGAGTGGGGGCTGCGTCCTGATATCTGCATGTGGGTGAGCGGATGCCTTCAAGCGAGTGCTTGTCTGCCTAGGGGCGAACCCTTTTCTTCTAATATTTGTGGCCTGCCCGGTCATGGACGAGCACCACCGCGGAACCACAGCGGAGCCGGTACTGTCTTTCTACAGTGCGAACGGCGCTGGAGGTGCTTTGATTACGACACAGGCAGTGATTCAGGACACTTTGTTTCCCTTTTAGAACTTTGAATGTTTCACTAACGGCAGCGGCCCACGTGGGTTGTTAAATTACACTACCAGTCCCATAATGCTTTGCCAGCTCTTGTCATGTATTGCTGTCAGAAGGAAATGAAATAAAAGAGGGAATGCACTGGTAATGTTGCGCTGGCCATTTTTGAAACACAAGCTGCTCATGAGGAAGGGCGTTGGCCCGAAACGCGTCGAGCGGCAGAGAGGAGTGGGGGCTGCGTCCTGATATCTGCATGTGGGTGAGCGGATGCCTTCAAGCGAGTGCTTGTCTGCCTAGGGGCGAACCCTTTTCTTCTAATATATATATATATATATATATATATATATATATATATATATATATATATATATATATATATATATATATATATATATATATATATATATATATATATATGTACATATAAATATATTCAGCTCCAGGAAACTCCACTCAGTGAATGAAGGGGACCGCACACAGCAAGATTTCTCGATATATATAATTTATTCCATGATGCGAGAAATGCAGCAGTAACAACAGGATGCGTTTCGGCGTTCGCGCCTTTTTCGACTGAGTTACGAAGTGCAGTTTGTTCGAGCAATATTATATCCGGTTCATGAATTCTAGTTCCGGTTCATGGTAAAACCTTCAGAGTCGAAGCTTTGCTGAATGCCCTCTCAATTTCAGCTTAATTCATTTCTGTGGCTCAAGGAATCCTGCGCTCTGCTTCAACACGCCTTGTTGGCCAAAAACGGTAAATATATATATATACACACACACTCACATATATATGTATATCTATATATATGCACAAAAACAGATATATAGATATACATACATATATATTTATACACACATACCTGTATGTGTGTGCGTGAGTGTTATTCTATTACTATTACAGATAATACATATAATATAAATATACATGGATTATTTATATATATGTATATATATATATATATATATATATATATATATATATATATATATATATATATATTCCAAAAGAAAGTGCCCGAAAGGCGAAGACACCACACACGTCATTTGTTTGGCCTTTTATTAGTAGACTGCAGCAACACAGAAACGCCCTTCCAGCATGGCATCCTCGCCACACGCGTTTCGGGTTACAATTCCCTTTGTCAATGGCTTAGAGGAAACAGCAATCTTTATTTGTTTGCACTCGTGATTTGAAATGTCAATCCCGCCCCACTGGGCATGTGCTGCCACTGCACCTTGGTCTTTGTAGTTCAGGTAAGTTATAATATCCATAGTGGGTGCTGCTGTTAGTTCTCTTTTTTGCTTTTTTTTAGAAAATTTCTTACGATTGCTGTCAGATGCGAGACTCAGCTGCTGCTTCACTTATGTCATACCAATACAGCCACGGCGTTCCATCGCACCCTAAGAATACGGGCGCAGGATCTGCTCTTTCTGCAGCGGGGCGTCTTCTCGGCCAGGGTAGGCCATTACAGATTCCAAAAGAAAGTGCCCGAAAGGCGAAGACACCCCACACGTCGTTTGTTTGGCCTTTTATTAGTAGACTGCAGCAACACAGAAACGCCCTTCCAGCAGGGCATCCTCGCCAAATGCGTTTCGGGTTACAATTCCCTTTGTCAATGGCTTAGAGGAAACAGCAATCTTTATTTGTTCGCACTCGTGATTTGAAATGTCAATCCCGCCCCACTGGGCGTGTGCTGCCACTGCACCTTGGTCTTTGTAGTTCAGGTAAGTTATAATATCCATAGTGGGTGCTGCTGTTAGTTCTCTTTTTTGCTTTTTTTTAGAAAATTTCTTACGATTGCTGTCAGATGCGAGACTCAGCTGCTGCTTCACTTATGTCATACCAATACAGCCACGGCGTTCCATCGTACCCTAAGATTACGGGCGCAGGATCTGCTCTTTCTGCAGCGGGGCGTCTTCTCAGCCAGGGAAGGCCGCTACAGATTCCAAAAGAAAGTGCCCGAAAGGCGAAGACACCACACACGTCGTTTGTTTGGCCTTTTATTAGTAGACTGCAGCAACACA
The DNA here is from genome assembly GCF_964204655.1 of Triturus cristatus. Classification (NCBI taxonomy): domain Eukaryota; kingdom Metazoa; phylum Chordata; class Amphibia; order Caudata; family Salamandridae; genus Triturus; species Triturus cristatus. The sequence continues at coordinate 857,174,610 of NC_140581.1, read as the reverse complement.
GAAACGCCCTTCCAGTATGGCATCCTCGCCAAACGCGTTTCGAGTTACAATTCCCTTTGTCAATGGCTTAGAGGAAACAGCAATCTTTATTTGTTCGCACTCGTGATTTGAAATGTCAATCCCGCCCCACTGGGCGTGTGCTGCCACGGCACCTTGGTCTTTGTAGTTCAGGTAAGTTATAATATCCATAGTGGGTGCTGCTGTTAGTTCTCTTTTTTGCTTATTGTTAGAAAATTTCTTACGATTGCTGTCAGATGAGAGACTCAGCTGCTGCTTCACTTATGTCATACCAATACAGCCACGGCGTTCCATCGCACCCTAAGATTACGGGCGCAGGATCTGCTCTTTCTGCAGCGGGGCGTCTTCTCGGCCAGGGCAGGCCGTTACAGATTCCAAAAGAAAGTGCCCGAAAGGCGAAGACACCACACACGTCGTTTGTTTGGCCTTTTATTAGTAGACTGCAGCAACACAGAAACGCCCTTTCAGCATGGCATCCTCACCAAACGCGTTTCGGGTTACAATTCCCTTTGTCAATGGCTTAGAGGAAACAGCAATCTTTATTTGTTCGCACTCGTGATTTGAAATGTCAATCCCGCCCCACTGGGCGTGTGCTGCCACTGCACCGTGGTCTTTGTAGTTCAGGTAAGTTATAATATCCATAGTGGGTTCTGCTGTTAGTTCTCTTTTTTGCTTTTTTTTAGAAAATTTCTTACGATTGCTGTCAGATGCGAGACTCAGCTGCTGCTTCACTTATGTCATACCAATACAGCCACGGCGTTCCATTGCACCCTAAGATTATGGGCGCAGGATCTGCTCTTTCTGCATCGGGGCGTCTTCTCGGCCAGGGCAGGCCGTTACAGATTCCAAAAGAAAGTGCCCGAAAGGCGAAGACACCACACACGTAGTTTGTTTGGCCTTTTATTAGTAGACTGCAGCAACACAGAAACGCCCTTCTAGCATGGCATCCTCGCCAAACGCGTTTCGGGTTACAATTCCCTTTGTCAATGGCTTAAAGGAAACAGCAATCTTTATTTGTTTGCACTCGTGATTTGAAATGTCAATCCCGCCCCACTGGGCGTGTGCTGCCACTGCACCTTGGTCTTTGTAGTTCAGGTAAGTTATAATATCCATAGTGGGTGCTGCTGTTAGTTCTCTTTTTTGCTTTTTTTTAGAAAATTTCTTACGATTGTTGTCAGATGCGAGACTCAGCTGCTGCTTCACTTATGTCATACCAATACAGCCACGGCGTTCCATCACACCCTAAGATTACGGGCGCAGGATCTGCTCTTTCTGCAGCGGGGCGTCTTCTCGGCTTGGACTTGGGCCTACAACCACTTGGGCCGGCCGCTAAGTAGTACGAGAAGATTTAGTTCATCGTTATACAGACATGTCAATCAAAAGACCCCGTTAGTCCGTCCGCACTCTAAGTGAAGGCAGCAGTTGTATCCGACACCAGTATAAAGACCGTTTCAGCTTTTAATTTAAAACTTATAAACATTTCACACGAACAAGGCAATAAGAATTATAAGTATCAGTAAGTGCTCCCCGGGGTAGGAAAGTCCTCTCCATAGAGTAATCATGAGTGGTCTGTGACAGAGGAGGGGGGGGGGGCCCGGGAGTGGAGAAAAAGTCAAACTGTAACATACTCATCACATAGCACATTAGGAATGTTCAGCTAGGGGGACAAAGGAACATCCAATACTATCGCCAGAGGAGGGGCGCAGATGTCTCCGCGATAAGAATTCCACGGACCCCACACCTTGGACCATTTCCTGGGCTTGCCTCTCGCCACATACACCGTCTTTTCTCTAAACATACACCAGTCCATATTCTCCTTCCATACCGAGATCGTGGGTGACCTCTGAGAACCCCATAACTGTGCGATGTTGCGTTTAGCCACCATGTTCCCCAAAGTTGCCCACTGCGTCTGTGCCACATCATAGTCATTTGGCTCCCACACGTTCAGCAGACGCCTTCTAGCTTCTGGTAACAGAGCAACGTGTGTGACCTCTTCCATTACCGCATGCACCCGACTCCAAAAGCGAGCCACCTCAGGACATTCCCATATAACGTGGAGGAAAGTACCCGGCAAACCACAGCCACGCTTACACAGACCATCCACGGAAAGACCCATGCGCATCAGGCGGGGTCCAGTGACATACACTCTATGGAGTATCTTCAATTGTACGAGCCGAAGGCGAGCCGGAATTGCTACCTCCCTCGGGGAGGCCACCGCCGATACCCAGTCCTCATCGTCTATTAACAAACCATCAGCCACCTAGACCTCCCTCAGGTGGGTCAACAGGTCCACCCGGTCGTTTATAGGCTTTTTATAAATCAAGGAGATTGTGCTGTCAGGCACGTAGCCATCTAGCACCCTGTCCTCCAATGGGGAATATTCCGGGATAACAGTAGCATCGGGAAAAACCGAACACAACGCATGGCGGACCTGAGCATACCGGAAGTACTCCCTATCGGTCAGCTTATATTCCACTTTCAGCATGTCAAACGTTTTAAACTTCCCTTTCACCCAAAAATCACTCACCTTACATATGCCAATCAGATCCCATTTCTCAAATCCTTTTGTTTTCCACAAACAGCTCAGCGTTTCTGAAGCATACAGCGGGGTCGCTCGAGTCAGGCGGTCCTTCCATCCCATCGCAGCATTCGCAGCATGCCACACACCTACTGCTATCTTTGTTGGGCCTGTCAACTGCACCCCGGGAGACTTCGAATAAAGTGCCCTATTGTAATCCCCACCAGGCAATAACATTTTATCCATTGCAAACGCCGGGTTCACGGCCGGTCCATACATCCCGTGATTCACCGCCGCCAGTTGGGACGCCCAATAATATCGCTTAATATCGGGGAGTGCAATACCCCCATCATACCAAGGGAGTGTCAATTTTGTGAGAGCGATACGCGATCGCCCGTCCCAGAACAATTGCCTCTGCAAACTCTCCACCTCACGGAAATAGCGGGCCGGTATAACGTCAAGCGTGTTTTGTAGTGCATACAGGAATCGTGGTAGTGACATCATCTTAAACAACGCCGCACGTCCGAGCGGTGAAAGCGGAAGTCGTCGCCAACCCAAAACGTCGGCCTTTAGTCGCTGAAGTGGGGGGAGCAAGTTCCGCTCATAACGGGCCACAGGGTCTAATGTTATGAAGATTCCCAAGTATTTAAACCCCGATGGCGAAATCTGGATAGGGCAGCCACGCGGAAGGGGAGGAGCATCACCCGAGAGAACGTAGATGCATGACTTAGTCCAGTTAATGACCAAGCCGGAGTTACGACCAAATGAGTTTAGAACATCGACTAATACAAGTAAAGACTGCCGGGGAGATGTGAGGTACAGGAGAATGTCATCCGCATAAAGAGAGATGCGGTCCTCAAATTCAGGCGTCCATCGAATGCCCCGCAAGGAGGGCTCCCATCGGAGCCAGGCAGCCAGAGGCTCCAAGGCACGGGCGAAGAGAAGAGGCGACAACGGACAACCCTGCCGCGTGCCTCTTCCCAACACAAAGGGTGTCGACACTCTGCCATTCACTACCACCTGAGCCAATGGTTCATCATACAACAACTTCACCCAACTGATAAACCCGGGGCCAAAACCAAATTTCGCGAGTGCCGCCCAAAGATACGGCCACTCGAGAGTGTCAAACGCCATTGTCGCATCCAGAGACGCCAAAATGGCCGGCTCACGAATGTGCGCCGCTCTGGCGAGCACTCCATGGAGACGCCTCAGGTTCAGAGCCGTGTTACGGTGAGGTATGAAGCCAGACTGATCCGGGTGGATCAAGTCGCCAACGACCCTAATCAGACGATTAGCTAAAACCTTAGCTAGAATTTTGGGCTCCGCATTCAACAGTGAGATAGGTCTATAAGAGATACATCGATCCCGCGACTTCCCCTCCTTGTGAATCATGACTATTGTGGCAAGACGCTGATCATAGGGGAGGGAGCCCACTTCTCGTGCTGCAAGGAACATTGCACGTAGATGAGGCGCCATCTTGTCCGGACGCAGTTTATACAGTTCGATGGGAAGGCCATTAGGACCCATGGCCTTGCCGGAAGCGACCGAGCGAATGGCCAAAGCAATCTCATCAGACAACAGCGTCGCGTCCATCAGTGTCCTATCCTCCTCTGACAAAGACGGCAACGCAATATCTCTCAGCAGTAGATGAGAGTCATCCTCAGAGCGCTCCGAGACTGGAGAATATACGTCGCGGAAATAATCCGTGAAGCATTCAACAATTTCCACAGGGTCAGTCACACGCGCGCCATCCGCTCTCTCAATAACCGGTACCACTCGACTCGCTCTCTCTTTCTTGTCCAACCATGCAATCAACTTTCCAGCCTTATCCCCCACATCGTATAAACGCCCTTGTTGCTCTCTACTCATCACCTTGGCGGCATCGGTGACCAACGCTCTATAATCAAGCTGCTTGAGACTGAGAACGTGCAACTTATCATTCGTAACACCCAGCTCCAGGTCCCGTTCCAACTCAGCTATTTCATTCTCAAGGCGAACCACCTCCTCAATCTTGCTTTTCTTGGTGTGGGAAATTAGGGAAAGGGCTTGCCCACGGATCACCGTTTTGAAGGCTTCCCACAACGAGACAGCAGATGATACTGACCCCACATTTTCATTAAAATAGTGTTCGAGAGACTTAACCAGTTCCGCCCAGATTTTAGGATTACGCAGGTACCAAGGGGTAATCGGCGCTACCCTCCCCTCAGCCCCGGGGGTGACCTCCATGTGCAACAGTAGTGGGGAGTGGTCAGAAATACCCCAGGCCAGATGTCTTACTTCCCTAACCATCACAGCTTGGGCCGCCGGCATAAGGACATAATCAAGTCTCGACAGACTTCCATGAGCCCCTGAGTGGAAAGTGTATTGCGCCTGTCCCGGGTGCAGTAATCTCCAGCAGTCTATAAGTCCGAGGGTATCTATAAACCCACTCATCCAGGTCTGCGCCCCAGGGAGATCCCTGGGAGGGTGACGATCCGCTCTACCGGATACGACAGAATTAAAATCGCCCCCCTATCACCAGAACCCCCCCCGGGAGTCCCAGGACCATGCGCCCTAAGTCAGCAAATGTTACAGTCTGCAATCCCGGTGGGACATACACAGAAACCAGCGAGACAGTTCTGCCCTCCCACCGTCCTACGAGTGCAGCATACCGCCCTCTGTCATCATGGATTATATCGTCCACCTCCAGCGGGAGAGAGGCTCTAACCAAGATGCCCACCCCCCTCGAGCCAGAAGTGAAACCGGAGTGAGCAGCGAGACGGTATCCCCGCCTATTCATAGCATGGCAAGAATTCCCAATTAGATGCGTTTCCTGCAGAAAGACAATGTCTGGCGAGAGCCGTTTCAAAAACTGCAGCACTACCCCACGTTTAATCCTGTCCCCCAAGCCATTCACATTCCATGAGAGTACTCTCAATCCCCTACCCCCATCCCAGCCTCGTGCACAACCCCTTCCCCCCAGAGAACATGACCCCAACCACCAGTCATATAGCGTTACGTTGCCTTGTGAAACATTCAAACATTCCCCAACCCCCCCTCCCCACCAACATTCCCGTTACAACTCCCCCCTCCCTGCACCCCTGCGTGAGCCCATGTAGCCCCCCCAACTTGCAGTGTGCCTGTCACCCTACCATTGACTAATCTACGAAAAGAACCCCCAGAGGAGGAAAGAGCCTCACTAAGCACCCCACAACCCCCGGGCATATAAGAATAAGGCACTGAATAGAAACATCGAACCAAGGGATTGAAGTGTCATCACAATGTTCAATCACCGGGAACCTCCTGCCCCATCAAGCCCCCTCCGTTCTCCTCAGTCTGGTCCTCTCGACTGCGTCGCTGGGGCAAAGTATCAAGCCAATCTCCAACCACCTTCGGCCGGTCGAAGAAATGTGAACGATCCTCAAACTCAACACGCAACCTGGCATCGCATATTTCAGCTCCATGTCCCTCAGGCGCCGTTTACCACCCATGAATCCCTGTCTCTGCTTTTGGACCGATTGTGTGAAGTCCGGGTAGAAACTTATATTAGTGTTCTCAAACTTCGTCGGCCCACTCACCCTCGAGGCCTGCAGGATAGCGTCCCTGTCCCTGAAATTGAAAATTCTGGCAATAATAGGCCGTGGGGGAGCGCCCGCTTTCGGCTTACCACCTGGAACTCTATGGGCCTGCTCAACCGCAAAAAATTTACTCAACCCTTTGGGTGCAAGATGGTTGAGCACGAGATCTTCCACAAAGAGGTCGGCCGCAGGAACCTCCGATTTCTCCGGCACCCCTATTATGCGCACATTATTCCGCCGAGCTCTACTTTCAAAGTCCTCCAGCCGACGGACAAACAAATCATTGGATGTCCACTGATTACGGACCTCGGTTTGCAGGTCGGACACGTCTGTTGTCAGGCTCGACGTTTTCAGATCCATGGATGACCTTTTCGTTCGTTTTTGAAAGGTCCGCTCTGACTAGATTAACGTCGTTCAAAACCGCGTCCAATTTATGGGCCAAGGTGTCGAATTGCTGACTAACCGCAGCTTTCATCTCGTCGATGGCACCCATGACATCCTGCAATGTTAATTCTATGGACGATCCCGGGCCCTCCTTGGGTCTCTCCGGTGACTTATGCAGTCCACTAGGGGATTCTTTTGTCTGAGCATAGCGGTCCATGTTATTTGCTTGGGTATAACCTCCCCGCCTAGTCGTCTTGGATTTTTGTTTATCTCCGTCCGATCTCGCTGCCATTGTCTGAGGGCCACCAAGGCTGTCGTCCACCAGCACTGGACAGCCGATCTGATGAGCCTCGGCGATCACGCAGTGTAGGCCAGGCTAGTGTCCGAGATCCAGTCAGGATTCCCAATCTTCCCACTATCGACGTGTCGTTGACCAGCCCGGGTCTCTCAGCCAGTTTCAGCGAGGAGACCCGAAACCGAAAGTGAAAGTGCGGGGTACACACCAGCCCAGGTCCTGCATGCCGTTGTTGTTCACTTTCTGCCCGGGCACCACGCCAACTCGAGTCCGGGGCAAGGCCAGGAGTAGGCCGCCAACTTGAAGCCAATGCTATCCCGGTTCCTGAAGTCCGATTTAAATTTGGACAACGGGTATCACCTCCACTTATGTTCGCCTATAGAAGCTCGTCGATAGAATTAGGATTTATTCAGGATAGACGTGAGAGGTTGCGGAGGCCCTCGGGAGCCCTATGCCTACGCAGCCATCTTGGTTGCGCGCTAGGCTCCTGACCTTTACAACTTTGATCAGTGATGTCATTTGAGATGTCATCAGTGATGTCACTGACCATGTCATGAATGATGACATCATCAGCAGTGGATTGCGGGCGCGCGAGATGTAGTTAGTACAACTAACTATATCGGAGGAATTTCAATGGTTTTGTTCGAGTGAAATGTCCAGCTAACTATAACACCCCTAAAACCTATTGTTTTTTCAGTGAATTTCTAAGGTTTTTTAAATGCTAATTCCTAACTATATCAGGCCTGAAACCTATGGTTTTTTCAGTGAATTTCAAAGGTTTTTTAAATGCTAATTCCTAACTATTTCAGGCCTGAAACCTATGGTTTTTTCAGTGAATTTCAAAGGTTTTTTAAATGCTAATTCCTAACTATATCAGGCCTGAAACCTATGGTTTTTCAGTGAATTTCAAAGGTTTTGTAAATGACAATTTTTAATGTATTAATTGTTATACTGATTTTTTTTATACTGATTTACTACATTGTTTGAACTGTTTATTCGTAGATATTTAATTTTTTTAATTACATTATACATTACAATACAAAATATACTTTCTCAGAATGAATTACTTTAGTTTAAATACTTTGCAAATAGGTAATAGACTTTTAAGTATGGTAGTTACAGTTGTCGCAATGGGCAACACAATTTCAAACACAAAGCAACATTGAGCTTCATGTGAATTTCTAGTCAAATGCAATTAGTTACTTTATGGATTACTTTTCTAACCACAGGACTGGATGCTAGATTCAGTCCTTGGACATCTCCTGTAAACAGTTAAGTAAAAGCGTTTTGGTTACAGTAGTGATTTTTAAGGATTATTATTGTATTTTAAAAGTTGACAATTTGAAAAATGTTCACATAGAATCACCAATGTTATCCTAAGGCAGAAAATTCACTTAGCAGGTAAGTAGTGTTATTGTTACTTTTTCTTACTCAGTGGTGGATCCTGGATCCAGCACAGGTGAATCTCCTGTAAACAGTTGAAAGAATGTGTTTAAGTCATACAGACGATTTTTTAGAAAGATTTTTAGTTTGTCAAAATAGACACTTAGAAACTTTTCTACTTAAAAGCACACAATGGATTCCTATGGAAGGAAATACAAGTTACTGTTAAGTACGCTTAAAATTACGTTTCAGGGTCAGTGCTGGTCTAAAAGATGCAGCACTGGGATCTCTCCTGATAACAGGTTAGTAAATCGGAATTCGCAGTTCAGCTGATTTTAGAGGAATATTTGTATGTTTCAAAAATGGACACTTCGAAACTTTTCTGCTGAAAACCACACAATGGATTCCTATGGAAAGAAATGCAAGTTACTGGTAAGTACGCTTAGAATTACTTTTCAGGGTCAGTGCTGGGCTAAAAGATGCAGCCCTGGGTTCTCTCCTGATAACAGGTGAGTAAATTGGAATTCGTAGTTCGGCTGATTTTAGAGGAATATTTGTACGTTTCACAAATGGACACTTAGAAACTTTTCTGCTGAAAACCACACAATGGATTCCTATGGAAGGAAATACAAGTTACTGTTAAGTACGCTTAGAATTACTTTTCAGGGTCAGTGCTGGTCTAAAAGATGCAGCCCTGGGTTCTCTCCTGATAACAGGTGAGTAAATCGGAATTCTTAGTTCAGCTGATTTTAGAGGAATATTTGTACAATGGTAAAGGAAGGGGGCGGGGCCTGAGGTGACGTGTGCAAACACACCCTGTGGCGCGTTTTAAGTTGGGGAATTAATTCCTCTTCAATCCTGCGGTCCCCTGGGGGCCAACTAGCCCACCAGGTACCTCCAGTATGCGTCAGGGAGCTGCATTGCAGAGAGATGTTCAGAGGCCATGCCCCTTTTTACAACACTCTGCAATGCAGCTCTGTGGCGCTTCCTGGAGGTACCTGGTGGGCTAGTTGGCCCCTACGGGACCTGTGGATTGAAGAGGAATTAATTCCCCAACTTAAAACGCGCCATAGGGTGTGTTTGCACACATATCACCTCAGGCCCCGCCCCCTACCTTCACCACTGTGCAAACGAGCCCCGTGGCGTATTTTAAGTTGGGGGATTAAGTCCCCTTGAATCCTGAGGTCCCCTGGCGGCCAACTTGCCCACCAGGTACCTCCAGTATGCGCCAGGGAGCTGCGTTGCAGAGAGGTGTTGAGAGGCCACGCCTCTTTTTACAACACGCTGCAAGGCAGCTCCGTGGTGCTTACTGGAGGTACCTGGTGGGCTAGTTGGCCCCTAGGGGACCTCTCGATTAAAGAGGAATGAATTCCCCAACTTAAAACGTGCCACAGGGCGTGTTTGCACAGTATCACCTCAGGCCCCGCCCCCTACCTTCACCACTGTGCAAACGCACCCTGTGGCACGTTTTAAGTTGGGGGATTAAGTTCCCTTGAATCCTGAGGTCCCCTAGCGGCCAACTAGGCTACCAGGTACCTCCAGTGAGTGCCATGGAGCTGCGTTGCAGAGAGGTGTAGAAAGGGGCGTGGCCTCATTACACCTCTCTGCAACGCAGCCTCCTGGTGCATACTGGAGGTTCCTGGTGGGCTAGTTGGCCCCCAGGGACCCCAAGTATTCAAGGGGAATTATTTCCCCCTCTGCAAACGCGTTTTTTTTCCTTCTTTTTTTTAGAAGGGGGGCTGGGTGACCCCTCCTTCTTTTTCTATTTTTTTGGCCTTGGGTACCCCATCCCCCAGGGCCTGACCCCAATTTTTATCTATGAAAAAAAAAATCTGGAAGGGGCCCGCGTGGCCCCCCTCCCGAGGCCATAATTTGTCCCGGGGACCCCATCCCCCGGGTCATGGGCCTTTTTTAAAAAAAATGTATGGAGGGGGCCCCCCTCCTCTGGCCACTTTAAGGCCCCGGGGACCCCATCCCCAGGGGCCGGCCATTGTTTTTTTTTTTAATTTAATGTGGGAGGGGGGCCGCGTGGCACCCCTCCCGGGCCACTTCTGGCCCTGGGGACCCCATCCCCCGGGCCTGGCCTCTCGTTGGAGACCGTGGAGGGGTCCCCAATCCCCCCGCGGTCCCAGCCAGCTCCCCGCCTCCTGTGGGAGCCGTCATTGCTTTTCCACATGGGGAGCAGCTAACATGCTGCTCCCCATGTGAAGCAAAGCTTCATTGAAGCGAGAGCAGGTTTCCCTGCTCTCGCTTCAATGAAGCAAAGCAGTTTACAATGGCAGGGTGGGAGCCGCGAGGCTCCCGCCCTGCCACTGCAAACAGCAGTGTCCCGGGGGTGGGCACCCTGGGACACTGCAGGAGCCGGCCCTGGGGGGGTGGCAGTCCCCAGGGCCAATACAAGGCTCCAGGAGGGGGGCCGCATGGCCCCCTTCCCACACGTACATGTTGCCCCGGGGGGTGGCGGTCCCCGGGGCTGGGGGGGCCTGAAAGCCCCCCACATCAAATTGTTTTAAGCCCCGGGGAGTGGTGGTCCCCGGGGCTGGGGGGCTGCGAGCCCCCCCACCTATGTTAACAAAGCCCTGGGGGTGGCGGTCCCCGGGGCAGTGTGGGGGGGATTGGGACCCCCTCCTTACTTTTTTTTCAATTATGCCCCTGGGATTTGGCCCCCAGGGGCAAATTAGAATATTCAGCGCGTGAGCCCGCGCTGAATTTTTTTTAATTTTCAGCCGAAATTCGTGCTGGGTGCATGAATCTCGCCGATTTTCTTTTTTTTTAAAAAAACATTTTGGGCCTGGGGGTCCTTATGGGACCCCCTGAGTAGGCCTAGGGGGTCAGGGTGTTTTTACCCTGCCCCCTTTTTGCGTTTTTAGCGTTTGTTTTTTAGGTTTCTTGCCGAGGCACAAGATGGCTGCCAACACTTCCTGATCTGGAGTGTTGACAGCCAATTAGAATACAGGTCGTGCACGGCAGGGTGTGCGCTGGGTGCGGGGAGGGTGCGCGGATCCTCCGAGGCCATAGCTATATCTATGATTTTACTTTTGATTTTCTCAGGAACTTCTGAACGGATTTACACCATTTAAGCAAAAGGCACGAGTCTGAACTAAGGACTACCTCTTTGCCAAATTTGGTGTAATTCCGTTCAGCAGTTCGGGCTGTAGCTGCGTCAACAGGTCCTATGGGAAAATGCATGGGGAAAACGCGTTGTGGGACCCCCCTTTTTTCTCGGCCCCTGCTTGACGAATCACCGTGAAATTTCAGGATAGGAACGGACCGAAGCTGGCCAAAAGTTTGGAAACTTTCGCGAAGATTCGTCAATCGGCGCCAACGTTATTCCAAATAGAATGTTGCGGATTTCCTATGGAAAATAGGTCCTAACTATATCTACCTACTGGCGACCGCCAGTAGGTAATATATACACACACATATATATATATATATATATATATATATATATATATATATATATATATAATATGTAAATTTTTATTTACATACTAAAATCATACATTTTACATTTAGTATTTAGTATAAATTATCTACACACACACACACACATATAATATTATATAATATACCGTACTATTTATGCAGATGTTTTTAGATCTATAAATGTATGTAGATATTTTATATTTATATACTTATATTTAAATAAATACAAATTTGTAACTGTACTTATAAATATAGAAACATTGTCATACAGCTACCCAAAAAAATACTTGTTTTCACTAGGAATCTTCAGCATAGGAAAACACATTGAATAAAATCAATCCAATGTTGTTGATTTCATGTGACAGTACTTACCTTGTAAATCCTTTGTTACTGCGTACTGACATCCATACAGCATGCTCAGGCCCATTGGATGAACGTTACAATGGAACACATATTTATCATTTATTTGAACAAAATACCATTGAAAAAAACTAAGGGGGTCATTAGGATGGTGGAAGTACTTGAGTTCGTCCGCCATCCTGTGGTAAACCGGGACCGTCCGCAATACATGCATACCAAATTACGATGCGACCGCCACCATGGCTGTCGCATATAGCTTTTTAACATTGCGGCGGAAGCAGCTTACAGCAGCACCCGCCGCAAAGCGAAAAAGACATGTTGTGCATTTCACTGCACTACGTGGCAGGCACCACACGGTGCCTGCCACTTGGTGCAGTGAAATGTTGGGGGGTACCATGGGTACCCCCCCTGTGCACCCACACCTCCCCCAACACTAGAGGGGCCCGCAACGGGCCCCCAAAAAATTTTCTACCAGCCTTTACATGGCGCCGCCACCATGGAAAGGCCTGCAAACTCCACCATCATAATTTGGTGGACGGTGCCTGCTAGGCACTGCCACCATTTTATGCCCCCTTGTCCGTCCGCCAAGCAATCAGATTGATTGCGTCTGTGGACAGTCTTTCCGTCCACCGCGGACGGATTGGGAATCCCGCCGCCATCCTAATTCAGCCGTGGGAAAAATGAGCTTCGATGGCAGAAGGACCAGCACCACATGGCTGGAGGTGGTGGTCCTTTCACATTAGTAATGAGCCCCTTAGTCTTTCTGAAAAATCTATTTAAATGTGTTCATGCTTCAGGAAGTGATTTTAGTTACTCCCCACAATCGTTTGCTGTATAATATTTTTATTTTTATGTGACATGCTACATAATGCTGCAATTACATGTCACTACATTTGCCGTCATATATGGATATACTACTGTAGGTCACTGATAAAGGTCAAAGTTACCAAGAAAATGAACTGTAGCAAGTTAATGAGGGGCATCAGACACATTCTCTGATTATTGCAGCATAAAGTAAAGACGCCTCAAAATCTTCATGGCCAAATTGTGACAAAAATAAACATTGATGTGCAATCAGCTTTTTCTTATGTTTCCATATAAAATATTTTCAAATGAAAGGGAATTATACAACTTACAATAAGCATTTGTATATTTGGAACAGTTTTTTAAATTGTGTTTCATCTCTTTGAGCAATTCACAACAGGTCACTTTATGCCATAATGACCATTTTTTAAATGTGAAAACAACAATCAATATTGGCATTGCGTGAGTGCCACCGAAGATGGCCACATAGCAGAGGAGCTTCCTAAAGCGGTCTGGATATCGGATGGTTCGCAGCTTGGAAGCTGATATTTTTTCATATGGTGGTGCGTTGGAATATTCATAACTCTGATTCGAACACCGCCAGCTAATTTCAGTACATGAAAGGTGACAATTTATTTCAAAATCCTGCCGACGCGACTCTGTCAGCACTCGCGGCCACCATTTTCTGAATAGGTCTGCCGATAATTCTGGGCTCGTTTTGGCAGGACTTTTTTCTGAAATTAAATTATGTATCTTTTCCGCTCCGACAAGGCTCTTCAAGACAACATTTTGTCTTCTCCTCAGCCTGGAAAAGCCTCACTTCGCAGGATTGTGTCTGTTAAGGTACAATTATGTTAACTATTTCCCTCATATTTTTATGTAGCAAAGCATTGTATGTGACTGAAAGCACTGAATAATGCAAATTGCTCTCTAAAACAAAAAATTGCGCATCTTCCTCCCTCATCCCCTTTCAACCAGGGATGTTCTCCATGATTCTTGTCACTTCTGCCTGCTTTGCTTTTTTAGCGGCTTTTGCACATATGACCCAGTTTATGGGGAGGATACATAGGTAGAATCCTGTGCATGCTAAATGTATTGGTCTCCATCAGCCTACTTCGCAGTTAATAAGAGACAACTATCCACTTTAGTGGCTGAGACACCAGATCATAAGGATGACTTTCCTTCAGTGGCCATTTCAAAGAACCAAACTACAGTGATGCAAACACCATTACAATCTCATAAATGGACAACTCCCCCCACCCCCATCTCCAGTTAAATCTACTGCACCTATTTCTCTGGAGTTACTACTACTACTACTACTAATAATAATAATAATAACAATAATAATCCACATTTGTAAAGCGCAAACAATCACCCGAAAGGGTCTCTAGGTGCTGGGGGCTGTCGGGAAGATTAGGCAAGCTATTGCCCAGAGTCACATGGTGCTGGACTAATCAGCCGCCGGCACTGGGGATCGAACCGTGATCCCCAGATTCTGGAGTCAGTCGCCCTGGCCGCGTCACCACACCTCTTCCACTACTAGAGGACATAAGGGCATTTCAAACGTTTATGGGTTTTTGGTTGGCAGAGGTAGGCACTCTGTCCAAGCAGGAACCGCAATTCTAGTCATAATAAGTCAGATATACACTAACAATTAACCTGTGCTCACCCTCTGGTAGCTTGGCACAGAGCAGGCAGGATTAACTTAAGAGGCAGCACAGTGAAAACACCACAAAAAGACTCCACATCAGTTTAAAAAAGTAGGTTTTGATTTGATAAATAAAACAAGACTAAAACAACAAACATTCAATAGGTAGAAGTTGAGATATGAATTTTGAAGATTAAATGTAAAAATTGCACTTAGCAGCAATAAGCGCCTATGGGGTTATCAGGTTGCACTGGACTAGGGCAAAATCAAGAGTTCAGGCTGACCATGATGGAGTATGGGCCTGATGCAGAAGTCACGCAAGGCCGGCTGAACAAAATACCTTGATCCTGGTTGCAACAGCAATATGCAGAGTGCAGCTGAGCGATGCATCAGTATTGATCCCGCTCTCAAGGTGATGCGTCGATTTTCTTCACACAGTGGTGGCAATGAACCGGTTCCGAGTTAAGAGGCATTGGTTCCATAGATGATGCTCCGGGTCTCTCAATCCAGTCGAGGTGATGCGTCACTCTTCCCACACTGCAGCGGCAACGATGCATTGGTTCTGATGCTTCAGTTCTTTAAGGCAATGGGCTGGTTCAGAGTACAATGTGCCGATTCTGCTCCTGCAACACCAATGATGCGTCGCTTCTGCTACACACAGACAGGAGATGCATTGGTTCGACTGGAGCAAGCACCTGAATCCACTTCCAATGGATCAGGCACAGAAGCAGGTGGTGAGACTTTGATATCCCTGAATCTCAAAACAGGAGGCAAGCCAACAAGTTCTTGGAGATTACTCTGGGTTCAAGCAGAGCCCAGTTCTTCCTCATCAGGGTTAGAGGGAAGCAGGCAACAGGGAAGCACAGCAGAAAAGAAGTTTTTCCAGAGCAGAAGTCCAGCAGAGTGACTGTTCTTGTAGCAGCACAACAGTCTTTCTTCCTGACAGAGTATCTTTACTGGTCCAGAAGTGTCTGATTTGGTGGGGTCAAAGACCCAGTACTTATACCCAATTGTGCCTTTAAAGTAGGGGTGACTTCAAAGAAGGGCATCTGAAGTGCACAGAGGTCCTTCCTTCCTAGTCCTGACTCCAGACTCACTAAAGGGGGTAATCAACCCTTTGTATGGGGACAGGACACTGCCTATTCAGGTATAAGTGTCAGCTTATCGTGGAAGATGGCATGCTGAATCGTTGGTATCGAGCAGGAAGGAATTCAGTCCCAGAAATTGCTGTTGCATTTTCATCTTTACTTTAAGGAACTCACATCAAGGAAGTCTCATTATCTGAACTATATACATTAATGAATAAGCCAACAATCGTAACTCCTGGAATATTCGTTGGCCAGCCATCTTCTCCACCACCACCATATCTAGAATCTGATTTCAGCGATCCATGTGTTCCAAATACTGAAAATGGACACTAACCTATGGACACATATGCTACGTGTACAATGCTTAGAGGCTTAAATTAAACTTCACTTCATTCGGACAAGCGACAACTGTTGTCCTAGAACATATTAAGAGTGTTATGATCCCCTACCACTCACCTTTATAAAGCAAATACGGGTGGTCCTGATGAAGGTAGATACAAGTCTCGCTTTCCACTGAAACGTGCGTGGACCTGGCTACAGTGAAATCCCAGCTGGTAACACAATCACGGACAGTTATGAAGAGTTATCTCTATGATCTAACTAGTGTATGCTGATGTGGGCTGGGTAGTGTATGTATGTGTGGTGTGTGTGCTATTGTTGTGTGGAGTGATTAGTCAGAATACGAGTGTGGTAGAATTGTGGGGATACACTAATGATTTCAATGTGCATGCAAACCCTAATTATGATGATAGTTCCAGATGAAAATGACATGAATATTGGAATTGTATAATTGCATTGTTTGCACTTTAAAAATGTTTGGTGGTCACATTGATATGTTTTTAACTTTTGTAAAACTAAAGTAAATATCAAAAAAAGTATTCTTATACAAAAAAGTAAAAACTGAATTTAATAAAAGAATAAAGTGAATAAAAACATAAAAAAAGTTTGATGTGTATGTATAGTAGTGGGTAGCCCAGAGAGCTTATATTAGCCAACAAGTAAAGGATACAGGTTGGGTGGGAGTTCCTCACATTATTATAAGTGTCAACTTATAAATCCCATCCTGCCCCGGATGAACCCATAGGATGGAGATTGGCACTCAAACACACGTAATCTTTCCTTGTGTTGGGCGGTTTAGAGGGAAGGCACAATGTCAAGCTGTCACCCACCCCAAACCTATATTGGAGAGACTGCAGGCCCACAGAGCTTTACAAGCAGAGAAATAACAACTTTCTAAAAGTTGTATTTCTTGAATAGTAATGCTAAGTCCACCTTTACCAGTACAGAGGATTTATCAATACCATTCCAGTGAAATAAAACATGACAAGGCTACTCCTTCTCAATCAGGAACTACAGCATAATAATGTAATAAGGAATTCCCAATGTTAACCTATGAGAGGAGTATGCCACACAGTAGTGAAAAACGAATTGGGGTGTTTTTCACTACCAGGACATGCAAAACTTAAAAGTACATATCCTACCTTTTACTTACACAGCACCCTGTGCTATGGACTACCTAGGGCCTACCTTAGGGGTGACTTTTGTGTAATAAAAGGGGAGTTTAAGGCTTAGAACAGGTTTTAAATTCCAAGTAGACATGGCAGTAAAACTGTACACGCAGGCTCTAAAATGTCAGGCATGAGCCACGTTTAAAGGGCTACTTGTGTGGGTGCACAATCAGGGCTTCAGGCCCACTAGTAGCATTTAATGTACAGGCCCTGTGCATAGGTAGTGCACTCTACTAGGGGCTTACAGATACATTAAATAGCCCAATTGTGAATAAGTCAAGGTTACCAATTTTAGAGGAGGGAGCACATGCACTTTAGCACTGATTAGCAACGGTAAAGTACTCAGAGTCCTAAAGCCAACAAAATGAGGTCAGAAACAGAGGAGGAGGAAAGCAAAACGTTTGGGGCGACCCTTCAGAGAGGGCCATTTTCCCCCAACAATCTTGAAACCAAATGGTCATGTATGGATAAACGTGTATCTGAGTTGGGGCAAAGTGTCAGTGAGGGCCACAACAAAACCACCAAAATAGAGAAAATGCAGCTGGAGGCAAATGAATTGAGGAAACACAGAAGATTTGGAAAATAGAATTTGCAGAAATTATCTTCAAAATGATGGCTTACCAAAAAGTGTGGATTGTTCTGACCCTCGTCAATATTTCATGGAATTTATTCCAAAGGTTTTGGAAACCCTCTCTACTCCAGCCTTAAATATTTAACATCCACATAGACTGGATACGAAAACTGGCACTAAACCTGGAGGTGTTATCTTACTATGCTTGGAACATACAGACTTACTCAAAGTCCTCAATGCAGTTAAGCTGAAGAAAAAAATTATATGGTCTTCCCATAAATTATACTTCTGTCAGGATGTGGCAAAAGCTACAGTGGACAAACGGAAACACTTTTTGGATCTTTATCCACAACTATTACTGCAAGATTCAGTCTTGCAGAGCTCAAACACTTTATTCATCAATGCAGAGAAGAATCTGTGAAACTGTCTTCGTCATGACATATAGGACAGTGTTTTTAAAGTACACTACTTTCATGTTTTTTTACGTAATTTTAACAACTTTTTCTCTTTTCCTGCGGCTTCCTTTACATCCTCAACATAAACTTCCGATGTCTTGACCATCTGGAGTTTTCTCAGTGTTCATCTTTGTCTCCATGTTCCCTACCCCCTGTGATTTCAAAGCTTTCCCCTTTTTAGGTATGTCTTACATTCATCATGTTTTTTAATTGTACTGCCTATTTATTATTTTTTTTGTTCTCTCTGTCTTCTTCTTACTCTCTACTGCTCTCTTCCTACTCCAATTTCTCTTCTGTCTCTATCTCCATCTCATATTTTTCGAATATCTCTTTTTTCTTCTCAAATTGTCAATTTTATATGATACCATACATTGTTCATCGTTGTAAGCATTGACAGTTTTAATTTATTTGATTGCTTTCTACATTCAGGGTAGTCTTGTGGAATATTAAAGGTTTAGGTAACCCAATTAAGAGATACTGTGTCCATTATTATTTTGCTAGTTTACAGGCGGGCATGGCTCTTTAACATGAAATACATTTATCTGAACCAGACACCTTAAAACTTAAAAGATGTTGGGTTGGACAGGTATTTGTTTCTCCGGCCCAGCAGGAAAAAAACAGCCATCCTGGTGAATAAATGTTTGAATGCTAATTAATTTCAGATGGCTCACTGTTGATTTATTGATAAATGCCATTCCACTCCCACTTTTTAACATATATGGACCCACGTCTGTTAATTACTCTTTTTGGCTTGCAATTAGTAAACAGCTATTGAATTACACTGAAGAATATTTTATTTTGGGTAGAGATATGAATTAAGTGTATGATAAAAATTCTGAAGCTAAATTCCTGCCAAGTAGAATGCACAAATCTTTTTGCTCCACTATTTCTCAGAAACCCTTATAGATGCATGCAAACTTTTAATCCCTCATCACGGGAATACACATTTTAATCTCCAACACACCATACTCAATCCGGAATCAATTATATCTTCACAAGTAAATCAGTAGCTCAATACCTCCTACATGCACTGATCAGTTCTATTTAATTTCCGATCATTCACCTATTATTACAAATTTTGATCCTTTTCAACCTCACCCACATAGATGGTGCTTCAATAATTTACTTCTTTTACACTCGTATTTGTAGAACAATTTTAAACTTTTTTTCTTACATTTGTACAATAAATACTAAACAAGAACTACTGCCTTATTGCAAGACATTAAATAAATTGGAATATAAACATTATAGTTCAAAATCACAAGCCTCTTTTAATGACCTCACAGCGAAAATTGCCTTCAATAAGATCTCCTCAGAACATGGTTCTTCTATCTTACTCTGTCATAATGCCAGTTTTATGATGACTTAAATAACACTAGTAAACTTTTAGCAACTTATATTAAAAATATGAAAGAAAGGACAAAAATAGACTCTCTACTGACGTCTAATAATCACACAGTTTCTCAGGTAGAAGACTTTTTGAAATAATTTGGTAAATTCTATGAATCTCTTTATTCACCTAAACAATCCCCCTCTGTACCTAATATTACGGATTCCTTAAGGGGTATTCATCAATCTAAAATAAAAATGTTGATTTTTCACATATAGAAAAAGATATTTCCCTAAAAGAGATTGCGACTGCAGTCTCTAAATTAAAACCTAGCAAAGCACCTGGACCTGACAGGTTTACTTTGGAATTCTACTCCAATTTTTTAACTCTTTTATTTTCCTGGCTTTTAAAGTTTTTTCACCACTTTACCAAATCCCCATAGTGCTTCTGGAACATTTCGAGAGTCAATAATATGCCTCATTCCTAAAAAAAACATGATTTACAACACTGTAGCAATTATTGACCTGTATCCTTGGTCAATGTTGACTAAACATCTTTTCCAAAATCCTAGCCCTACCCATAGAAGCAATTCTACCTAAATTCGTTGGCATTGAACAAGTTGCTTTCAACACTAGGGTGCCGATTCCGATCCTGTAAAACCTGGGTACGAATGGTCGTACGGAGCGTTTTCTCCGTACGACTCGTACCCGGGAATTCCACCGTACAAACCAGCAAGTACGATTCGTACAGAAATACCATTTCCGTACGAATCGTAAAAAACACCGTACGGCTAAAAAATACATACAAGTCTGATCCTGGACAGTGCGTACGCGACGTCCGCACGGAGTCAGGCAGCGTTTTACGGACCAGCAAGCACGATTTGTACCTAAAGCACTACGCACAGCTATATTTTTACGGGAGCCAAAAAGTGCCGGAAAAGCTAAGTACGCTGCGATGCATGAGGAAAAGGGGGCCCGCTACGCGACGTACACATCATCACCCACATCGTACGTGTCATCATGTACGGTGCGTACCCCACCATTGCATATGTACGGACCGTACCCCCCACCCCCCATTTGTACAGACCGTACCCCCCACCCCCCATACGTCCGCACCGTACCCCCCACCCCCCCGTTTGTACGGACCGTACCCCCCACCCCCGTACGTCCGCACCGTATCCCCCACCCCCCGTTTGTATGGACCGTACCCCCTGACCCGCGTATGTCCACACCGTACCCCAGCCGTACCCCAGGCATACCCCAATCCTCGCGTATGTCTGCACCGTACCCCAGGTGTACCCCAATCCTTGCATATGTACGGACCGTACACCAGGTGTACCCCAACCCTTGCGTATGTACGGACCATACAGACATGAGGATTGGGGTACGCCTGGGGTACTGTGCGGACATACGCTGGTGGGGGGTACACCTGGGGTACGGTCCGGACATACGCCGGTGGGGGGTACTCCTGGGGTACGGTCCGTACATACGGGGGTGGGGGGTACGGTGCAGACGTATGCGGGAGGGGTGGGAGGCTGGGGGGCCGTACGACTCATACCCCGGGCACAAGTGTACTCGGGGTAGGGGTCGTACAAAGTTCGCTCCGTAAGGGGCCTTTTCCATGCGCTTGTGTTTTCGGACAGGCAGTACGGATCGTACTTGCGCGCTCGGACTTCAGTTTTACGATTTGTAA
This sequence comes from Triturus cristatus, assembly GCF_964204655.1. Taxonomy (NCBI): domain Eukaryota; kingdom Metazoa; phylum Chordata; class Amphibia; order Caudata; family Salamandridae; genus Triturus; species Triturus cristatus. The sequence goes on along the minus strand of NC_140581.1, from coordinate 857,153,570 downwards.
GTAAAACTGTCCGGGGACGTCTTGTAGACTTTTCCCGAGGCGATTCGTATGTATTTTTCACGTACGAATCGTACTTCGCCGTTAGTACGGGACTTGTATGATTTTTACGTAAAGAAATACGGATACAAGTCGTACGGTAATTTTTTTTTAACGGATCGGAATCGGCACATAGATGTGTGTTTAATGTACTAAGTAAGGCTTCAAAACTAAACCATGCTCTTGCAGCTATTACTGTAGATGCAGATAAAGTAGTTGATTGGCGTTTTATGTTAGAAACTCTGAAGTGGTTTGGCCTAAAAAAATTGAATCTAATATAATTTTTATATTCTTCACCAAAAGCAGCTATCTTAGGCAATGAAGTTTTATCAGACTATTTTTTTTTGTAGGCGAGAGGTGTGTGACAGGGTTTTTCTTTATCTCCCTTAATATTTATACTCACCTTGGAACCCTTTTTATCTAAAATTAGGCAAAATAAGGACATTACTGGCTTCTCATATAATACAGATGAATTAAAATTATCAGTCTATGTGGATGATATTCTTCCATACCTCTCCAATCCATCTACATCCATACCAGCATTTCAGAAAGAAGTTCAAGATTTCTGTGTATCGGAATATAAACTAAACTCAGATACATCTGAGATTTTATCACTTAATACATTCTGCACCAAAGATGATTTTAAGGATTTAGCATTTACATGGCACCACAGTCATATAAAATATCTGGGTCTTTGGTTCACCAACTCTAGTAAAGACAGAGTTAAAATAAACTTTGAGGATATCCGGGAAAAATGTGAGACTTTATGTTTCTCATGTAATCCTCTATTTTTATCATGGTGAGGCAGATTACACTCATAAAAAATATGCTTTCCCCTTGGGTGATGCATTTAATTTCCATGATTAAGATTTGAACCCCAGCTATTTTTTCAAGAAAGTAGATTCTTTTTTTCATGTTTTCTATGGAATAATAAATCAGCTAGAGTAGCCCTCTCTCATTTAAAATTAGCAAAATTGCATGTAGTTGTTAATTTTCTGAATTTCCAAAAGTTCTGTGATGTATTTTGTCTTAAACAATCAGCCTATTGGCTCCAAAATGACACCTCTTCTCGTAAACCTCTATGGTTTTATATTGAAGAATCATTTATTCTACCTTTTTCATTTCAGAAATATTTATCCTTGTGTACTAAAAATATCCCCTCTCAATGTCCCTTTCAGTGCACGTACATACACACTTTTATGACCCCTTCTTTTTCCCAAACCCCTGCATAAACCCAATTTTTTTTAAAGTTCTCTTTATGGCACAACAAAAGATCTCAAAATTAATACCAGAACTATATTCTGGAAATCCTGGCATGCTAAAGGACTCAAGTAGATACAACAATTATTCTTTAACAAAGACTCTCTTCCGTTGGCCACTGTACAGACCGCCTTTCAACTACTTAAAGCTTGTTCTCACAATTAGGCAAAATAAAATTTTAGATTTCAAATTTTAAATTATAGATTTTTTGATCTATAATGTAACAATGTTTCAGAATGTACAGTTTTCTGAAAGTTTATTGTTGCCGTTCACATTGATTTGCGCTACTTCATGTTTGTTCTCATCTTTTTGAATGCTTTTCTTTTCTTTTGCTTTGCTGAATAACGTGTTAACACTAATATATATTTTTTGTATTTGTATTCCTTTTATATCACTCAGATCTCAGGATGTGTTCTCCATACTCTTTTTCTTTTCAGTAAAGCATCTTTAAACTAAAAAAGTTCACATATACATTGTTGATTTTTGTGAACACCTACAAGCATTCACAAACTCTAATTTGACCCCATTCCATCCTTAAAATGGTCAGAAAGTCACTCCAATCTAAGAAAAGTGTAATTCCCCTTATAGCGGGGCAAAGCAAACCGAACATCCACTCAAATCAATTGGGAGGGGTGTGGGGCAAGGACTTTACCAAAGTGTACATTTGCACAACAGTAGCCTCGATTTCCCCTCCATGGAAATCTATGATATGCAGATTTCCACACAGGGGGTACAGGAGTATGCAGGACATGTCACATGACATTCATGGTGGAACAGTGGGAGCCGGCATGCCTCGCAGTCAGTGGGGCGGGTGCGGAGGCCGAGCGTTGTGGGTGCAAATATAAAACACATAAAAAAAATAAACTTACTTTGCCGCCTGGTCCTGCGTCTCTACTCGTGCAACTCGAGGAACAGGAAGCATAGCAGCCCCCACTAACCAAGCACCCAGGCTCCCCTGACCAATCACAACGCTGCAGCGCTGTGATTGGTTTTGAGCATCCTGGTTTGATGCTCAACCAGGGAATGGGGGCGTGGACATGTTCTCCATGCATGCTGTAATGCAGCCTGCATAGAGAACAGGGAAAGTGCGCATGACTGGTTTGGGCGGCCCAAGAGGGCCAACAAAATAGTTGTTGTGCACTTAGGAGTGGGCAAACCACTCCTCCCTTGCCCTGCTCTGAGAGAAGAGCAGCCATGCCCACCCGGCCACCCACAAAGCAGGCCGAAGCATCAAATGATATTATTGCAAAGTTATTATCATCTTATGGTTCTACTACGCACTGCTTAAAAGCCATACCGGAGAAGCTGCCACTGTGGTGGAACGCCTAGAAGCCTACAAATTGTGCAGCTTTTCATGTGTAATTCTGGGAACGTTTGGTATCTGAAAAGACACGAAAGTATGTTTAGACAGAGATATAAGTCTGCACTTGTAATTTTCAGTTTTTTATCATAAATAGGAGGGCCCTATGTGTTTAACTTGCAGTTCTGAATCTTGAAGCAGGCAGCATGACTCAAAAACTGACCAAGACAACTGCACACTATTTCTACAAAAGAATCCAGCAAACATGATGTACACCCACAGAGAAAAAAAGAACAGAGACATTTCCCTTTACAGTTTCTGAGTTGATATAATAAAATTTGGTGTAAATACATATTTCGTCAATTTAAAATGTAAAACAAGGGATAAAGTGAGGTAAAATCTATTTGTCATATTCTGTGTGTACCAACACAAAGGGCCCGATTCCGATGTTGCTAAAAATACCTTCCCAATGCTATTCGTAGGCTTACCTTACGATCGACTTGTATAGTTTCTACAAACTAGCAAGTACGATGCGTATTACAGGCAAATTTCCGACCGAATCGTCCACTCAGATTCGTGCTCTATTTCACACCCGAGCAGGCTCAGGAAACACAGAAATTGAATCGTACGGAGGCTTTTCCCAACCAGTTTCCCGACACGCAAGTACAATGCGTCTTTACTACGCGTCGTACAGGGCGTCGCTTCCAGCACGTCACAGCATTCGGACGAGGCGTATTGAAGCTCCGATTCGCGCCAGAACACGATCTACGGGGACGAAACGGAGCAGCCATTTATCCAATTGCGCATGTCTTCCCTATACTGTATGCCTACCGTTACTGGCACGACACAGAAGGTAAGTCAGACACCTACCACACCCCAAAATGACACGAAAGAAACCCCACCATAGGGGGGCGGATGCCTATCACTCCCACCATAGTCCACCCCATAGGGGGGTGGATGCCTAGCCCAGCATTGTCCACTACATAGGGGGGTGGATGCTTACCACTCCCAGCACAGTCCACCCCATAGGGGGGTGGATGCCTATCACTACTAGCATGAGGGTCAGAAATATACCTGGCATCTTTATAGAGATCAGACAATTTTTAGAAAATGGGCTCTAATATCAAACAGATGTTCCAGAGATTGGATGATGTTGATTGTGGAAACTGCCAGAGAAGTTATAGCTATCCTCAACAGAGAGATAGAAGAACTGGAAGAAAAACTGAAAAAAGACAATCCAGTTGAAATGGGGAAGAAGAAACTAGAGGAAATCTGTTTAGAACTCGACTCCTTCACAGATTATCTCTTAAAGAGAAAAACAGATAAGCTTAGGAAAGACATTCGCGCATTCTCTCAAGAACGCGCATACCCTTCTCTAACTACCAACTTCTATAACATCTCAGAAGATCCCACCCCTGGCAGCAACACCCCTAGATGGGGTAATAGACGGGTTACCACCTTCTCAGACACCACAGACTCTAAAGGTGAGGGCCCCAGTAACTATGATCCTAACTACCAACACAGACAAGACACCTTTGAAAGACCAACCATGCCTAATCGTTTTTTAGTCAATCGCAGGGGGAATTTTCGCCCCAGAACGCGAAACCCACATCAAAGGAATTACCGTCAGGATCAAACCCAGCCACAAATGTACATCCAGACATGCCAACAACAATACTGGAAGACGTAAAAAGCATTCCTGTGTTCAATCTGTCCAATACCTGTGTGGGCCCTGAAGCTCTGACTCTTTTATCCAGGGGCCTTTCCTTTGTCCCTACTAACAACTTCAGCAAATTTGAACTTTTGAAAGACCTCTATCTATTTTTTCGTAAAATTAGATTAAACAAATATTTTTTCAATAGACCCTCCCTTGAAACTGAAGAAAATCCATCTGGCCTTAAGCCCCCGTCCAACTTCACTCCCTCTCTGGAAGTAGTTGGCCCGGAGGTTGGCATCTTTGAGAAGGTCGTCACAAAAAAGATATGTAAAATCATCAAATATGTACCCAAACCCCCTAGCAATCTCTCCAGTGAGGAAACTAACACTTTGCTAGCTCTTAAATCCAACCAAAACCTCACCATCAAACCCTGCGATAAGGGTGGGGGTATTGTGATTTTTGACACCCCCACATATATTGACAAAATGAACACCCTTTTGGCTGCAGATAGACACTACAAACAAATTGGCAAGAATCCTGAATCTATTCTGAAAAAACGTATCCTCACCCTGGTGGAGGAGGCTGTTGACAAAGGATATATATGTTCCAAAGAAGCGGAGTTCTTAACACCTAGCTACACCCGCATGCCCATTATTTATGGGGTTCCTAAGACCCACAAAAACACTCTTGATCCCCCCCTGAGACCGATAGTATCTACTATCGGATCAGCCACGGAACCCCTCTCCAAATATATTGACCGTTTTCTTCAACCGTTGGTCAATAAACTGGAGTCCTTTGTCAAAGACACTGGCCATTTTATCTCCAGAATTGAGGGAGCGCCTTTTTCTGCTGATAGTGAATTGTTGGTAACACTGGATCTTGAATCCTTATACACCAACATTCCCCAGGAGGGAGCCCTATTGGTCATACAAGAGATCCTGGCGTCCGAGCCCGAGATTACTAACGCTCCCTTCATCATTCAATGCCTCAAAATAGTTCTCTATGAAAACTATTTTGAATTTAACCACTGCTTCTTTCAACAGATACAAGGAGTCAGTATGGGGGCCTCTTGTGCCCCAAGTATTGCTTGTCTCCATATGGGACATTTTGAACATAGGAATCTATACAATGAAATGGCCCCCTTTCATGAGAATGTTCGTACATGGGTCCGATTCATTGATGATATCTTCTTCCTCTGGAAGGGCGACCAAACCTCATTGGATGTTTTCCTACTGGGGATTAATGCGGCCGATATTAATCTTAAGATCCCATTCCAGCAACCTCCAATTGGAGTTCCTTGATGTTTGGATTAAGCACAATCTAAACAAACTCTATGTATCCCTATTTACCAAACCTACTGCAAGGAACACGCTTCTGCAGTATGGCAGTTACCACCCTCGCTGCCAAAGGGACAGCATCCTATTCAGTCAGTTTCTTCGAATTCGAAGAAATTGTTCCAACATCAAGGACTTCCTTGACCAAGCTGATGTACTTAGGAGAAAACGTATCCATCGAGGCTATCCCCAGAAACTTATCAAGGACTCCCTTAAAAGGGCTAGATATTTCAACCGAGACTCTATGTTCCTACCTAAGGAAAAGCAACTTGCTGATAAACTGGTCTGTGTGACCAAACACTCCAACATTGACCACAAACTGAAACAGACTATAAATTCTTGCTGGTATCTCCTTAACACGGGCAATGAGGATTACACACTCCCGAAACCCATCTTTGCATTCAAAAGGAACAAGAACCTCAAGAACCATCTGGTCAAAGGCAAACTACAGGAACCTCCTTCCCCTTATCAAAAAGCTATCATTGGCTCTGGACCTATTTTGGGCAACCACCGGTGCGGCAACTGTCAGGCCTGCCCTAATGCCCTTACAGGAGATACCATTGATACCCCGGAACGCCTGATCAAACTATCTAAAATGACTAACTGTCGTACCTCCAACATTGTGTATGTGATTTTGTGTCCATGTCGCATGGTTTATGTTGGAGAGACTGGACGGGAATGCAGGACCAGAATTGGGGAACATAAGTCTAATATCCGAACCAAGAAACTATCTGCCCCACTGGTTCCACATTGGCTTGAAAAGAACCACACTGAACAGGATCTCAAGTGGTCGATCCTGGAGAGAATTGTGACCCATCCCGGAAAAGACCCTGTACAGATTCGCAAAAAAAGAGAGGTATTTTGGATCTACCTCCTTAACACAGTGAACAAAGGCCTAAATGAACATTGCCCCTGGGAGAATGCTATAACTTAACCCCACTGGCCAATGTTCACATCTGCCTTCTCCCATTTACACCCTGGGACCCCTTTAATTGCTCTGAATTTTTGTTTTTCATAAGTCCTCATTATGGTTCCTAACCTTTTCTTTCTTTTTTGCGAATGAGTGTATTTGGCCCTCCCCCATTTTTGATTTAAGCTGATCTTACCCATTTAAGATGGACGCTGTGCCTGTTGCTTAGTTCTCTTTTTATTTATTTTTTATTTTTTGCTCATTTTGATCATCCCTGTTATCCATTAGCTCCCCTTCTGCGTTTGAGATTAGCTGGACACCCTCTATCTGAATCGGGTGCATTTTACTCGCTCAACATGGCCGCTGTGCATGTTCTTTACTACTTTTCCCCCCAGTCCCCTTTTTATTTTCATCACACATCCTCGCGTTAATTATTCCTGGCCGCCTATTGGCTAGCCGACATCCTACATCGACTTATGAGGAGATCTTGTCTCCCTTGATCCTCCCATGCACGGAAGCTCTGCATCTGCTGCGTATCAGCAAGACCCATGCTCTGTGTTTGTTTGTTTGTTGTTCCTGCCGGTGAATATAGGTAAGCGGCCCTGAATCTATCTGGACCCCCTTATTCTCACCTTTTCCCTTCGATGCGCTGACAGTGCGTGTGATATTTATCCCCTTTTGCTTCCGTAGGCGTCGACGCATCCATTACTCTCCTCCACATTCTCCTACCTCGCATAATTGACTGGGAGGCTGCCGTTCCCTGATTTTCTTCCCGACGAGATAAACCTTCACTCGCTTTGACCTATTGGTTACGAATCATTCACCGCCCCCGTTTGAACAAGGACTGATCTTCAGACGGCTGACAGGTGGGTAGATGGCAGTGTCCTTCGCCCACTTGCGGCTATCGTAATTGGACAATAGATGAATGTCGGGTCTAGCTCTTGAATGTCGTCTTTGTAACTTTCCAGATATATAAACACTCCAGGCCCTCATCCTTTTCCAGAAGCCAGTCTTCGAGTTGAGAACCACCGTATTTGCCGATTTGCGGAGAACCTTCTGACCGCTAGGTACCCTATGGTCCCATTATCTTGAGAGCATATCGTAACCTATATATACTGAATATGTTATCTTTTTTTCCCCGAGGGCTATAAGGTTGCACTGTTAACGGGTAATTTTTGTGTGTGCCGTCCAGGCCTTGATTAGTCTTCGATCTGTGTCCACCTAGTTTCTTGCACTCTGTACCTTCGCAATTGCTTTGATTCTGGGAGAAGCTTTCTCAACCCTTACTGATTAGTTGCACGTCTATCCATATATATGTGTATACATTTAAAACACACATATATATGTTTTTGGTTCTTCCCTTGGTTCTGCACTTTATTCCAAATTTTAGATGTTATCCTCAAACTCTCATTTATAACCCTTTTGACCGATGGCAAACCTCCCGTGACAATTAATCTATAATATATAGGTTCTATTGATCTTTTTGGCATGCCTCACTGACAGACTATGAACTATAGCCATATATTGTAGAAGAAATTTTTACCTTGTATCATTTATTTGCTGTTTGACCCTTAACAGTATTTGGGCAATTGAACATGTACATATATACATTTGTATTTTCTCTATCTTTTCTCTGTCTACAGGTGTGTCTGTCCCACCCCACTTGCCCTCCTTCGCCCTGATAAAGGTGTAGCCCCCGTGGGGGCCTGACACCGAAACGCGCGTTGGCGTTTTTAAGCCTATCTGGCTGTTGAAATTGTGCTCATTGGCGCTTTTTAGCCCACCGGGCTGTTGAAACTTTATTCATTGAATCTGAACAGCAGAATTGCTATTTAATCATGTATATGTTTTTATTTCTGTGTACTGATGTGATGTGGTGCATGATATCGCTGTTGAGTGAGTGCTAGTATGATCGTGTTGTTTTGAAGGAGCTGTGTGGGATTGTTAGCAACTTTATGTATATGAATCTTGTAATGTTTTGATATCCACCTTTGGTTTTTGATGTTGACCAATACACGCAAAAAATCACTGTATATACATATAAAAAATGATATAATAAAAAATAATTAAAAGATCAATAAATCTATTCATATCATTACCTAGTTGTTCATTGTCCTGGTTTGCCTACTGACCGTGGGTATTAATTGCTTGGACCCTGTATAGGGCCTTGTTCTTTTATCAATTTGTGGCAGGTATTTTCCTTTCTTTTCGGTAATTCTTAGTTCCCCTGTTTTACCTGCCCTTATCCAATCTCAGGGGTCCCCCTTCTTAGTGGATGTATGCCCATCACCACCAGTACCCCCTACTCCTAGGGGGCACAATGCCCATCACCAACAGATCCCCACCCATAGGAGGCTGGATGCCCATCACTATTACCATCCTCACTCATAGGGGGCTGGATGCCTAACACCACCAGGATTCACACACATAGGATGAGTAAGAAAACCCCCCTACCATCTTTGCAAGATTTAATGTCTGAGTATGTAAAATGCTCACAACACAGATCCTGACAGTAAACATACATTGTGACTCCCAACACATGTGTGCCCAAAAGGTGTTAGTGGGGTTAAAAAATCCTGCATCTCAGGACCAATGTGGTAATGGGGTCTAAACCCCCCATCACTACAGTGACCAAAAGGTGATAGTGGGGTTCAAAAATCCAGCCTCTCAGGATCAATGTGGTAATGGGGTCGCCACCCCTTATCACTATAGTGCCCAAAAGGTGATAGTGGTGTTCAAAAATCCAGCATTTTGCACAAATGTGGTAATGTGGCTACATGGAGTTGTTCGCGTACGAGTCTGACACGTTATGTATGTGCTAGGCTGTGTAAAATTGTTTGCATACGTGTCTATTGGGTTGTGTTAATGCTGGACTATGTGGCATTGTTCGCGTACGAGTCTGTCGTGTCGTGTTAATGCTTGCCTACATGGAGTCGTTCGCGTATGTGTCTGTCGCGTTGTGTATGTGCTTGGCTGTGTCGAATCGTTTGCGTATGTGTCTGTCACGTCGTGTATGTGCTTGGCTGTGTCGAATCGTTCGCCTACGTGTCTATTGGGTTGTGTTAATGCTGGACTATGTGGCATCGTTCGTGTCCTAGTCTGTTATGTCGTGTCAATGCTTGGCTACATGGAGTCGTATGCGTACGTGTCTGTTGCGTCGGGTTGTCGGGTTGACGGGTTGATGCTTGGCTATCTCGAATCTTCCGTGTACGAGTCTATTGCGTCAGGCTCCTTTCCTGCTGACTCGGCCATGAAAAAAAAATTCGGCCGAGTTGGTTATAAATTTCAAGCAACGCATCGTACTCAGCCATTTGGAAGGTGTGTGTATGGTTCGGTCAGAAAATCTGACAGGTCCTTGTCGGGAAAAACCTTTTCCAGCCGAAATCGGAATCGACCCCAAAATAGTACAAAATAGATTTGCTCTGAATATTTATTTCAGATCTAACTATACATAACATAGCCGGTCATTGTTTCGAAAAGAAGACTACCTGTGAGGCATCATATAGTAGGACATATTATTATGCACCAAATTAGGTGGTTTAAGAGTGCTCTTAGATTTACCACCCTAATCATTTTCAGTGTCTCCCTAGGCTGTTCGTTCCCCTGAAGGGTATATTTTCAATGTCCTTCTCATGTGGTGATTTTAATAAGCTCCAAGGACCCCATTATTTATCAGACCACAGTTCCTGCATTAGGTGTATGCCTGTTTGATAGAAATTGCTCGTAACACTGTAGGCTTAGAAGTACTCAGATAATCTAAAGTTGCATTTACCAGCGGCAATATTTTCCTATGCAGCTTTAAATAGAATCATGAAAATTGATTTGGTATTATGGCATTTTTTCTTATAGTGTAATTTCAGTTGGAAATTACCTAGGGCCATAGTTTTTATTTCCCCCTGTTTTCTATGACACTCTGCAGAGTTAATACTGTATCACCGATTGCCAGACGGCACCAATAACTTTAAAAACACGGGCCAAGGTTTATGAGGAGAAGAGGTGAAATAAAAGCTGCCTCTTTGTATCCAAAGTTTATCTAGCAGTGAAATAGCTGCTGAAACTTACTGATTTCTTCTTCCCAGTGGGGATATGACCGCCACATCTTAGAGGCAGCGTCTGACTGCCGATAACGTGCTGCTGAAAGTTATTTCCTTCATTTCCTTGACAGCACAGGGAAACAACGAGCTCCCTAAATCAACGGGGGAAAAAGCACCATAGGAAAGATGAATGGAGGTCACAATCATATAGAGCTGCATGTAAAATAGTCTATAGGGTCACCTCGAGTTTGTGGGAAATGACTCCAATGCTTCTCTTTAACGGCTCAGGTAGCAGGCGCTGCTCGCTCCAGAGAGGTTTGCTAAACAATTTGCTATTGAAGCCTGTGGAGAGAATGCTTTTTAACCACTCTGCCCTGATGTCGTTCACAATAAAGCGCACCGTTGCCAATACAGCACTGTGCAGTAACACTTCCATTTGTCGTTGATGTAGCCAGCGTGAAATTCACTGCTCGTCGAACCGAAAGCATCAAGGCTGCTGTGAGAGAGCGGGTCGCCTTTTATGATTTGATTATGACGGGACACATTGTAATATCTATATATATAATGGACATATATTACAAAAGAGTTGTGTTTTTATTTTAATATATATATTTGCATTACTTTTACTACTTTTTTCTCATATTTTTATTAAAACGTAATTGTAATCATATGCGCTGCCTTTTCCTTGTAGGATTTTTTGTGTGAAGTGTGTGCTCTCGCGATCTCATGCATTTTTTCTAGTGTTTGGAAGAGGGATACATTAATTGAATAGATTAGTAAAGGAAAGATTGGATATGATATCGGGATTGTGAAACGCGTGTCTGTTAGTTGGATGACTAGGTAGATAAAGGAGTTTGGGAAGCATGTGTGGGAGCCCATTGCAGTTCGAAAGGTTTGGGATGAATCAGAGAGTGGAGGTAAAACGAAACATGGAAGGTTGCTGTGTTAGAACACACACATGCACACAGACACACACACATTATACAGTTATAAGGGCATATTATCAAGCACGGCGTTAAAATTATTAACGCTTTAGCGGCAGAAAACTGACGCTAAAGCAGCGATAATGGGCTTGATAATATGCCGCAGAGAATTCCAATAGAAGCCCATGTTGACACCAGAAGATGGGCTTCTATGGGAATTCTCAAGGGCATATTATCAAGCCCATTATCGCCGCTTTAACGATGTTAGCGATCTTGATAATATGCCCCATATTTCTTTTTAAAGCATCTATCTGTCTGTCTATTTATCTATCTATCTATCTATCTATCTATCTATCTATCTATCTATCTATCTATCTATCTATCTATCTATCTATCTATCTATCTATCTATCTATCTATCTATCTATCTATCTATCTATCTATCTATCTCGTCACATGTAAGTTAAAGTTAAAGTTGATTTTTTGTTTTGCTATGAAATTTGGTGCAGTTTGACAAATTTTCACAAAACTTTATCCCCGGAAATTTCACCCACCTCAGAAAGCTAGATCTTTACCCAGAAACTGTGTTTTGTGATTTTGGGGAAAGCCATTCAGTGTTTTTTGAGAAATTAAGGTTCAAAATGTATAGATATCTGGACGTTTGAGTATGTGGGAGTCCTGCAGGCATTTCAAACTATAGAGCAATCTTATTCGCTGAGGGGGCTTTTTCCCATCTGCCGCTGTGCTCCGATAAGTCCTGTGGCAGCTCGCAACCTTGTTGGCAGTCTGCAAAATTAAGAGATTTGCGGCAGCAATTACAAGACACGGGGATTCAGTCCCTGTGTTCTGAAAATAAAAAAAATAAAAAAGTATAAGGGGACAGATTAGGAGTAACCTGACACCACAGACCTTGTGGTGAGCAGGGGGGAAGAAACCCCACCTGGGGCCAAATAAAAAAAAGAAATTGGGGTTGTCGTGATCCCGTGGGACTCTCGTGGGAGCCAGCACAACACCTTTGCTGCGTGAGTCCAACAAGATAAAAAAAATCGAAAATAAAGCCCAAGCAGGGTGGGTGTCCTTTGGGGCAGGCCAGGCCTGTGGCCAATTCAATGCCCCTAATGGTTGAGGGTTGGGTGCTGCCAGGAGCTGGGTGCAGGGCTTAGGAGCGGGCCAGTTCCTGTGTCCAACACTAGGCCTGGGCCAAAATTCCGTTCCGTTCGCGGAAATTGCGATATTTTGGCATTTTCGCGTTCCGCGGAAAGCGCGAAAATGTCAAAATTTCCGCATTCCGAAGCTTAGCGATAATTTGTTTCTTGCTCGCGTTGTAAAAAAATACATTCTCACGTTCGCGCGATCGCCTTACCTGAAACCCCGCGTTCGCCGACAAGTTTTCCCGACCCGGTCGCGTTCTCCACGAGATGTTGGATTTTGGTAGCCATTTTGCGCTGTCTCGCGACAGTTCGCGGCCGCATTAACGTCATTTGTCGCGCGATCACGTCATTTGTCGCGCGATCACGTCTTTCTTCTCGCGATCATGCACCGCGCGAGTATGAGAAGATTGAGATCTCGAACATGTCATTCTACATCGCGAGCCAGAGGATGAGTACGCGGGCACGTCTAATCGAACGCGAACAGGAGAAAGAGACCCCGAACACGTCATATCCAACGCGACAGGGACAAAGAAGAGAACGCGATCATATCGTTTTCGACATGCCGGCAGAAGTAATGTGAACTCAACAACGTAAAATTTTCAATTTGGAGAGGAATATCGGCTCTAGCAGCATGAAACCATCTGCAAATGCTGATTTTGGATGAAAAGAACTCCTTACATTGACATTTGGCTTTCCTTTTTTGTGCAAGGAGTCATTTTTTTAAAAGGTGGAGAGAGGGAGGAAGTGACACAGAATCTCCAACTTCCTGTTCCTGTCCAGCAGGCTCCTCCCAGTGCTTTGTCCATCTCCTGCTCATTCTGCCTTTGGATTTGGAGCTGGAAAGATCACTCTTTTTGTCTGCTGCATCATTGCAATTGGATTTGAGGATTTTTGGAATAGGATATTTTACAAGTAAGTGGTTGTTGTGTTTGTTTGATTGTGGGCATTGCAGTTGTTGTAACTACAATTTATTTTTGATAATTAATTATCATCATTCCTTTTTTTATTTTTTTTATTTTGTGGGTAGTAGTAGTAGGCCCGAGCTAGCCATGGGCATGGCCTCATGGGTGTGTGTGTGCATGATGAAGCAACTGTTCCTTTTGTTGTTTTTTGAATGTATTTAATTTTCAAGCACATTTAGGGCATGGATGGTGTCGTGTCCCCAAGAAAGACACAGGAATCAGGTAAGGGTGATAGTGGTACTTTATTCTTGTTTGTCCACGAGCTCCTCGTCCCTATGTCCACCCTCGTCCTCCTTTTTCCCTCCTCCCCACACCCTTGACCGGATGTGGTGTCCGGTTGCCCTTAGGTCCCCGAGTGTCTTGCTGCAGGGTCCTAGTGCCCTCGCTCTAGGTAACTACATCTCCCCCTCGTGTCAAAGAAAGGATGAGAAAGTGACACCAAACAAAACTGTCAGTAGGTGATGAATGCAATTCTGTCGTGGCATAGTCCAGTGTGTTTCTCAGAACTACATTTCTTCTATTAGTCTCTTTGGGCGTCGGCATGTTCTTCTTGTGCCACACTCCGTCTGTTGCTCCTCCTCTTGTCTCTCTCTGTTTCTTGTTTCTTCCTTGTGATGCTCCTGCTGTACTTTTCTTGCCGTCTCGGTGTCATCTTCTTGCTTCTCTTCCACCTGTAATCCTTTGAAGTGGGAGCTGTTTCTTGTTATTCTCTGATGTTCTGACTCTGCTGTTATCATGGGGCCCTTTACTCTTGTTACTGTTAGCGGGTCTTTGGAGAACATGCTGTCTGATTTTCTGTGTTGCCGTTGACGCACAACCACCATGTCTCCTTCCTGTATCTTTGACGGGATGGTGTGTCGCTTGGCATCTGCATATCTCTTCATTTTTTCTTTCGCCTCTCTGTTCCTATCTGCAATGCTTCTATGGTCAGGTGGCACTGTCGCTTCCATTTGTGGTAGTCTTGTCCTGCTCGTTCTACCCAGTACTAGTTCTGCTGGGCACTTCCCCGTGGAGTTGTGTGGTGTGTTTCTGTAATCACGTAGTACTTGGCACAGTGCTTGACTAAGTGATATCTGTGCTATCTTTGCCCTTTGGACTGCCTTTTTAATGTTCCCCATGAACCTCTCAACCATTCCGTTTGCTTGAGGCCATAGCGGTGTTATTTTCCTGTGGCTTATCCCTAAATAGACCATGAATCGGCGAAACTCTTCTCCTGAGAATGGCGGACCATTGTCTGTTTTTAGTGTCTCTGGGGAGCCCCATGCTGCAAAGATGTCATCCAATATCGGCAGTGTTGCTGTGGCTGATGTCGATGAGACCTGACGTACTATCGGGAACCGTGAGTATTCGTCAATGACCACCAGCAGATAGTTGCCTGTGTCTAGGGGTCCAAAGAAATCAGCTGCTAGTGTTGTCCATACCGCTCTTGGAAGATCCGACATTTGTAGTGGCTCATGTTTGGCTGGGGGTCCTATCACTTGACAGAGGTGGCATGTCGCTATTGTCTCTTCTACCATGCGGTCCAGGCTCGGGAACCACACTTTCTCTCTTAGTACTTTCTTTGGTGCTACCACGCCTCGGTGTGACTCATGGGCCACATTGACCATTTGTCTTCAGAGTGCGCTAGGTATCACAATTCTCGTCCCCCTCATCATTATCCCTGTGTCTGTTTCTGACAGCTCCTCGTGTATCTTCTTGAAAGCTAGCACTTCTTCTTTGCATACTCCTGTTCCCCAGGTGCAGTTGTTGTTGACGTTCTTCTATCTCTGTTTTCTTGTTATGTCCATCGCTGTTTGCAGCGTGGCATCACCTTTGCTCTCCTTTGCTAGTTCTAGTAGTGTGATCGGCGCTGGAGTGTTCTGCTTTAGTATGAAATTGAGGTATTCTTCCGCCATTGATGGCGTCTCATGTACTTGTGGCAAAGGGTGTCTCGACATGTAGTCTGCCGGATTGTGCTCCTTCCCTGGCTTGTGCACGATCTTGAAGTCATAGTCCATCAGTCTTATACCCCAGCGTTCAATCCTGGGTGGCATTTTCGCTGATGGGCTGCCGTAGATCATCACTAGCGCCTGATGATCAGTTATTATTATGAATGATTTGCCATAAATGAACATGTGGTAATGTTCACATGCCCATACTACTGCTAAGCTCTCCTTCTCTGGTTGTGAGTATGCTCGTTCCACGTCTGTTAGGCTTTTGCTTGCATACGCAACAATTTTTCTCTGTGTGTCTCTCCCCGGCAGGTGCTGCGCTAGAATTTCTCCTAGTCCTACCGGGCTGGCATCGACCGTCAGTTCAGTGCACAGTAGCGGGTCGAAGTAGGCCAGGTGCTCCACCGTCATCACTGCTTTCCTTATTTCTTCGAATGCTTTGTGACATTCTTGGGACCAAATGAACTTCTGCCCTTGTTTGGTCAGTTCTCTTAGTGGTGTACTCACTGTGGCGAAATCCTGTATGTATCAAGCACAGTAGCTAGCGAGGCCCAGGAATGATCTTACTTCTCCAACATCTATTGGAGCAGTTGCGTTCTTCAGTGTTTCAACCTTGCTGGGATCTGGCCTCATTCCTAGTTTGGAGAAAATGTGTCCAAAGAACACTAGTTCACCTCTCCCCAGCTCACATTTCTCTCCATTTAATGTTAGACCTGCTTGCTCTAGTTGTGAGCACACTTGACGCAACGCTGCGTCATGCTCTTTGTCTGTCTTTCCAAATACCAGAATGTCATCACTGTAGTTGAGGCTGGTCCGCACTGGCCTTATCACCTGCCGTATTGTTTCGTGGAATATCTCCGCTGCAGATGATATTCCGAAGCTTAGCCGCTTGTATCTAAATAGGCCCAGATGTGTGGAGAATGTTGTGATGTATCTGGACTGGTGATCTAGTTCTAGCTGATGATACCCTTTGCACAAGTCCAGCTTTGAGAACCTGCACGCTCCAGTGAGGCAGCTTATCATGTCGTTTAGGTGTGGCCCCGGGTGACGTTCCCTTGCGATCGCTGTATTTGGTATCCTCATGTCCACGCAGATGCGGATCTTTGAGGTATTTTTCTTAGGAACTGCCACGATCGGAGACACCCACGGCGTTGGTCCGTCCGCTGGTTCAGTGATGTCTTGCGCCAGTAAGCTTGTTATTTCATCTTCAACTTGTGGTTGGAGATGTATTGGTACTCGTCTGTGATGCTGAGCTACTGGCTTTATCGCTTCATTGATGTGCAGTGTTATTTGTTTCCCTTTCAGCTTACCAAGACCTTTTAGTATGGCAGGGTATTCTTGTAGAATGTTTTTTGTTTCTGACATGTGGTAAGTCATGGCTAGTAGCCCCATCATTTGTGCTGTTACGTTGCTGAGCAGGCATGGTGCTGGGATGTCTCCTTTGAGCACATGTATTTCCTCTTGGTAGCATCTGTCTTTGTATGTCAAGATCTCCGTGAATTTTCCCAATTTTTTCTACCGGTCTTTTGGAACCCCAAGTGAACACATCGACTGTTGATGGTGCTAGCTGTGGTTTCACTCTCATTTTCTGATATTCGGACATGCACATGATGTTGCATGTTGCTCCACTGTCAAGTACGAACTTCGCTTGGTGGCTCCCTACGCCAATGTCCACCGTCGCTGTCTTCTTTATTTGTTCTTTTTCCACCAGATGAATGTGTTCTGTCTCTTTTCCTTCTCTTGGTGTGTCTGACATGAGGTATAATCTCGCTTCCGACACAGGAGCTGCCGTTTCTTCTGCTTCGTCAGAGGAGCTACGATTTGCCAATTCCATGTGTCGTGCGTATCTGTTACTTGTCATCCTTGGTCTCATTGTTCTGCCCCTTTCATTTCTAAATTGTCTTGTCATGCACGTGCTTGAAAAGTGATTTTCCCTGTTGCACTTCCTGCACCTTTGACCCATGGCAGGGCAGGCACCGACGTGTGGAAATTCGAGGCCGCACCGGTAGCATGTCTGTTCGCCCTTCTTTGGTACAGTCTGCGCCTGAAATTCTTTCTTTTTGAAGCTTCCAGTGACGCGATGTGCCACCGCTGCTTTCTTCTCTTTTCCTAGCTCCATTTGCTTGGCGTGCTCTGTGGCCCTTGCTTCTGCGCGAGCCAGAGTCAATATCTTTTCCAGCGTCGTCGGTTCCTTCAAGACGCGTGCTCTGAATTCCATCGATTGACAGCCTTCGATGATGCGCAGTCTTATCGCTTGCTCATTGTCAAATTTGTCAAACTCGCAATATGTTACCAATTTTCTTAATCTCGTTGCAAAGTCATCTAGACTCTCTTCTCCTTGTTGGCATGCAGTGTTGAATGTATATCTCTCGAAATCCACATTTCGCTGAGGGTCAAACTTCTGAGTGAGACATTTTATCACTCCTTTGTAGTCCCCCGTCTCCTCAGTGGGGAATGTTAGCAACAAATCCTCTATTTCATCCCCTGCAAGATTCAGAAGCAGGTGCAGCTGCTTGTTGTCCGGGACATCCGTGGCGCTCATGTAGCGCTCAAATTTCCTTATCTATCTCTCCCACCGGATGCCCACCTGTGGCTCCGACAGGCTGAACGGTAGAGGCCTGCGGAATATGGCTTGCGTGCCCGTCTTCTCCTCATTATCGCCCATTTTCCTTTTATTTTGTTCTTTATTTCTTTATTCCTATTTATTTCTTTTTCCTATTACTTTTCCCTTTCCTTTCTGCCGTTTCCTGCTTTGTTTCAGTCCTCTTTTGTCTTCTTTTGCCTCCTTTTTCTCTCTTTTTCACTCTTTCTATTGATTTCAATGGCTGCCTGACCTCAAAATGGCTGCCGCGCTATTCCTTGCTCTTATTGGCCCATTTTGCCTGATTTAAAAATTGCCGCCGTGATCTCGTGATCGTTCTATCTTCTCCCAGTCTGCCTGACCTTCCAAAATGGCCGCCGCGCTATTCCTTGTTCTTATTGGCTCTTTTCGCCTGACTCAAAGATGGCCGCCGCTCTCGCGAGAGTTTGTTTAAACAACGCGCGTGCTCTCTCCTTCAGTCTTATTCTTGCACGCTACGGTGCAGGCGCTTCGCTCTATACGGCGAGCGCTTTATTTATTTAAATCTCGCTTCTTTTGTTGTCGCTTACCGCGTTGCTTGTTCCACGGCCGGGGTGGACTCCCGCGCCGTTTCAGCTTTAGTTTCTCTGCTCCTCAGACCAGGGTGGGCTCCTGGCTTTCTTATTACGCGGTCAGCGCGATGATCGCGATGATCGCGATTCTTCTCTCGTCGTCCTGCGGACCAGGGTGGGCTCCTGGTTCGTCACGCTTGCTTCTTGTCGGGGAAAACGACGTTCTTTGTTTCTGTGGATCCCACCTGTCATTGCCAGTTGTCGTGTCCCCAAGAAAGACACAGGAATCAGGTAAGGGTGATAGTGGTACTTTATTCTTGTTTGTCCACGAGCTCCTCGTCCCTATGTACACCCTCGTTCCATCTCGTCCTCCTTTTTCCCTCCTCCCCACACCCTTGACCGGATGTGGTGTCCGGTTGCCCTTAGGTCCCCGAGTGTCTTGCTGCAGGGTCCTAGTGCCCTCGCTCTAGGTCAATACAGATGGCATTGGATTGAGTTGGGGAAGTGTGTTTTTTGGGGTGGCCTTTGTGATGTTGTTGGGCCTGGCCATGTGGCTGGTGGCCATTTTGAAGCCTAGGCCTGCAAGCTTGCCTGGCCTTGTCTGCCAACAGGCCTGCTTTTTCATCCACTAGGATCAGAGCAGGTAGCCACAGCTTTATTAATCAAGTGTTTTCTGTGTGATCTGTTGAATTTAGACATCATTTAGGGCATGGATGGCATTGGATTGAGTTGGGGAAGTGTGTTTTTTGGGGTGGCCTTTGTGGTGTTGTTGGGCCTGGCCATGTGGCTGGTGGCCATTTTGAAGCCTAGGCCTGCAAGCTTGCCTGGCCTTGTCTGCCAACAGGCCTGCTTTTTCATCCACTAGGATCAGAGCAGGTAGCCACAGCTTTATTAATCAAGTGTTTTCTGTGTGATCTGTTGAATTTAGACATCATTTAGGGCATGGATGGCATTGGATTGAGTTGGGGAAGTGTGTTTTTGGGGGTGGCCTTTGTGATGTTGTTGGGCCTGGCCATGTGGCTGGTGGCCATTTTGAAGCCTAGGCTTGCAAGCTTGCCTGGCCTTGTCTGCCAACAAGCCTGCTTTTTCATCCACTAGGATCAGAGCAGGTAGCCACAGCTTTATTAATCAAGTGTTTTCTGTGTGGTCTGTTGAATTTAGACATCATTTAGGGCATGGATGGCATTGGATTGAGTTGGGGAAGTGTGTTTTTTGGGGTGGCCTTTGTGATGTTGATGGGCCTGGCCATGTGGCTGGTGGCCATTTTGAAGCCTAGGCCTGCAAACTTGCCTGGCCTTGTCTGCCAACAGGCCTGCTTTTTCATCCACTAGGATCAGAGCAGGTAGCCACAGCTTTATTAATCAAGTGTTTTCTGTGTGCTCTGTTGAATTTAGACATCATTTAGGGCATGGATGGCATTGGATTGAGTTGGGGAAGTGTGTTTTTTGGGGGTGGCCTTTGTGATGTTGTTGGGCCTGGCCATGTGGCTGGTGGCCATTTTGAAGCCTAGGCCTGCAAGCTTGCCTGGCCTTGTCTGCCAACAGGCCTGCTTTTTCATCCACTAGGATCAGAGCAGGTAGCCACAGCTTTATTAATCAAGTGTTTTCTGTGTGGTCTGTTGAATTTAGACATCATTTAGGGCATGGATGGCATTGGATTGAGTTGGGGAAGTGTGTTTTTTTGGGGTGGCCTTTGTGATGTTATTGGGCCTGGCCATGTGGCTGGTGGCCATTTTGAAGCCTAGGCCTGCAAGCTTGCCTGGCCTTGTCTGCCAACAGGCCTGCTTTTTCATCCACTAGGATCAGAGCAGGTAGCCAGAGCTTTATTAATCAAGTGTTTTCTGTGTGATCTGTTGAATTTAGACATCATTTAGGGCATGGGTGGCATTGGATTGAGTTGGGGAAGTGTGTTTTTTGGGGGTGGCCTGTGTGATGTTGTTGGGCCTGGCCATGTGGCTGGTGGCCATTTTGAAGCCTAGGCCTGCAAGCTTGCCTGGCCTTGTCTGCCAACAGACCTGCTTTTTCATCCACTAGGATCAGAGCAGGTAGCCACAGCTTTATTAATCAAGTGTTTTCTGTGTGATCTGTTGAATTAAGACATCATTTAGGGCATGGATGGCATTGGATTGAGTTGGGGAAGTGTGTTTTTTGGGGTGGCCTTTGTGATGTTGTTGGGCCTGGCCATGTGGCTGGTGGCCATTTTGAAGCCTAGGCCTGCAAGCTTGCCTGGCCTTGTCTGCCAACAGGCCTGCTTTTTCATCCACTAGGATCAGAGCAGGTAGCCACAGCTTTATTAATCAAGTGTTTTCTGTGTGATCTGTTGAATTTAGACATCATTTAGGGCATGGATGGCATTGGATTGAGTTGGGGAAGTGTGTTTTTTGGGGGTGGCCTTTGTGATGTTGTTGGGCCTGGCCATGTGGCTGGTGGCCATTTTAAAGCCTAGGCCTGCAAGCTTGCCTGGCCTTGTCTGCCAACAGGCCTGCTTTTTCATCCACTAGGATCAGAGCAGGTAGCCACATCTTTATTAATCAAGTGTTTTCTGTGTGGTCTGTTGAATTTAGACATCATTTAGGGCATGGATGGCATTGGATTGAGTTGGGGAAGTGTGTTTTTTGGGGTGGCCTTTCTGATGTTGGTTGTCTTAAAGACCTGCTTTTGTTGTATGTGTCTGGTGTGTTGGTGTGCAATGCATGCACCCTGCAGACCTTTTTGGGGCCTGTGAATGCTCGTATTTCCATTTTGTTTCATTAAAAAGGCAGAGCAGTGTGCTTTAGCATGCATCCTTTACCTGGCTTTTATAGGCCTTTTGTCAGCTCCTGGTGTTTCCGCGGCTCCCGGCTTGTTTGTGATTTGTGAGTGTCCATGTGGGTGGTGGCCTTTTTTGGTGTTTGGACTGTGAGTTATTAGTGTCCTGCTTTTGCCATAGGCCTGCATGGTTTTCCTATTGGCTATTTGGCTTACTGCTTCCATCCATCCTCCCCCTTTGCCAGCAGCAGCTCCATGGATGCTGAGATGCTCAAATAATTTAATGGTCCACCCCACTTTCATTACATTTTTATTTTGGTGGTTATTATTAACTTTCCTATCCTTCCTGAGAGTGTAGTGTGTGGCTGTACACAGTAATATAACATAGCTCTAGTTAAAAAAAAAGTCATAAATGGCTAGACTATCTTTTGTTTGCACTAGTACAGTACTAAGTAACTGAACCACAACGACAAATGCAACATTTCACTGATGTTCTTCTCCTGTCTTATTTGCTTTTAGGTGCACAAAAGACAGAGTAGGAGGTGTCATCAGCATCATCCGGCTACCTGTTGTACTGCCAGCCAGACAGAAGTCCTGCTGCGCATCACGTCCACGTGTGACCAGAACTTGTTGTGCATCTGCATCCTGCCTGACATCTGAAGAAGATGGCCCCAAAGAAAGGTACCAGGTCCAGTACCAAGAAAGTTGCCGGTGAGAAGAAGGAACAGAAAAAGGAAGTGCTATTAACCACGACTGGTGGTGTGCCGGACAATGTTTTTTTTGGCACCAAAGCGTTGTCCGGGAACCAAGCTGGGAGCAGCACAGCAGTCCAACCCCACCAACCTAGGCCCAAGGGCTTTAGTGTCGCAGAGGTAGCCAGTCTACTAACGAGCAGCGATGTTGAAGAAATGTCATTACAGCAAAGTAGTACACAATCAAGTTCAACGCAGGCGCAAACTCAGCAGATCAGTGTGCAGCCGCCGCAACAAGAACAGAAGCAGCCGCCGCAACAAGAACAGAAGCAGCCGCCACAACAAGAACAGAAGCAGCCGCCGCAACAAGAACAGCAGCAGCCGCCGCAACAAGAACAGCAGCAGCTGCCGCAACAGCCCACCATAGTAGTTGTTGCTCCTGACGTAGGGGCATTTCAGGAAATCGAGCTCCCTGCAGACAAAGTGGAGCAAAGTCAAACCACTGTTTCAGAAGATCTATTGTCTTCCAGACCACCAGCAAGGAAAAGGAGGCTTAGTCCATCATCTTCTTCTTCAAGCCCCGCTTCTGATGATCGTGATGACACTTGGGTCCCACCAGCTCGGTCTGAGAGTGATATACGCCACGAGACAATGCTTCTGAAAAGGAAGGTCCCAGAAAAACTTAGAGTTATGGAGGTAGATGTAGAAGAGGGGGGTGATGATTTTGATGAAGACGAGCCAGTCATCACGCACATTACTCCCGCCCCAAAGGGATTGGAGACCGACATTCTCACCCTATCCAGAAAGGCTGCTACTGAGCGGGATGTAGCACGGATCTCACCAACACAGGTTACACCACCACTACCTCCAGCTGCCATATTTTCCAAGACCCGGCAGGGACCTACATCCAGCTCAACCATCTCAGTAGGAAGTGGTAGTAAAAGTCACAGTGTAGGTGGACAGGGTCACATATTTTCAAGCACCCCCTCAAGTTCATCTGGTGTTGAAAGTGGCACATCCAGCAGTGCCAGAAAGTTCTCCTCCCCAGTTTGGGACTTCTTTTCTGTTAGCGCCAAGGAGGAGAACGTTGCTATATGCTCAATTTGTCGGCAAGGTGTTCGGCATGGTAAGCTTGGTACAAACTATGGTACCGGAGGACAAGCAAGTCATCTCAGAATACACCACACTATCGTGTGGGAGGATCACCTACTTAAGTTAAAAGAAAGTAGAAAAACTAAACCCATTGAAGTTGCTCAGGATTCAGAATCAGGGAGCGATATTATTGTGGTGGCAGGTGAAGAACAGGGAGGCATTTCTAGCCCTGTCTCCAGTAGTGCAGTCACTGCAGTGGTAACGCCCACATCCTCCTCAGTAACATCAGAGTGGCACCGCAGTAAGAGTCATACTCAGAGTGTGGGTGAGACACCAAGGCGACCGGCGAGTACCTCAATGAGACAATCTGTGTCGTTGAGCCTTAGTGGGTTAATGAAAACAGCACCACTAAGGAAAGTAAGCCAGCCTACCATTGAGAGCATGTTTAGGTTGGAGGGGCAGTTTCAACGCAACCACCCAACGGCACGATTGTACAATACGAAGCTGGCTAAAATGTTAGCGCTGGACGTTCTTCCTTTTTCATTTGTGGAAGGGGTGGGTTTCCTTGAATTTGTGTATGCCATCTGCCTGAAATGGAATGTTCCCAGCCGGTCCTATTTCGCAAGAATTGCTGTTCCGGCACTACATCATGATGTGCTGGAAATGGTTGGACAAGCTTTGGAGAAGAGTGCTGTGCACAATATCCACCTGACAACAGACATGTGGAGCAGTTGCCAAGCCACAGATTACATGTGCATCACTGCACACTGGATCTCTTTTGTGGGGGTTAGAGATAAACTATCTGCACGAGGTGTTGTTGACACAGCTGCGATTTTTGAAGGTACTCGGAAACATGCAACTGTAGCCATGTTCGCCATGGAGAAATCTCATACGGCTGAAAACATTTTAGAAGAGTTTTGCACCAAGGTTTTGGAATGGCTGTGGCCCAGAGGGCTTGGTATTGGTTTTGTTGCCACAGACAATGGCAGTAATGTACTTAAGGCCATGGAACTTGGTTCCTATTTCAGGGTTCCGTGTTTGGCACACTGCATAAACATTATAGTGCAAGACTTTCTGAAAAAATAACCCATAGTCAGCAATTTACTGGCCATCTGCCGAAGAATATGCACTCATTTCACCCATTCTTTTAAAGCTCGGAAGCAGCTGACGATCATCCAACGTGAATTTAGGATGCCAGTCAAGGCACTCATCCAGGTGGTGGCAACACGTTGGAACTCAACGTATTACATGCTTGATCGTCTGTACGAACAGCACAGGTCCCTCCATGAATATGTCTGGTACAGAAGCAGTGATGTTAGTGTTAAAGGCATGACCCTTCAGAGGGAGCAATGGACCCTAATTAAATGCCTGACTGAGATGCTGTCTCCTTTTGAGGTCTTCACACGTGAAGTCAGCAAGGAGGACTGTACAATGGGCCAAGCTATCCCATTGTTGCAAATGCTAGAGCATGAGCTGAATAATGTGTCTGAATCCTACAAAGGTGTAGAGGACAGAAGGCAAGCCCATGACTTGGTGGAGAGCTTATCCAGGCGCTTAACTGAAAATGTAGGATACAAAATAAAATGTTGTCACAAGAACATTACATTTGTGCCACAATTCTGGATCCACATGCAAAATTAGGACTATTCCTTGCTTTTTCCGACAATGATGTTGCCCGCTACAAAAGTTGTATAGCTGAAGCAGCCATTAAGTTTGAAAACTAAGGGCTGCTAATTAAAAGCCCGCCACATCAACCCACAACAAGTACTGATACTGAAGCAGGCCATGCAGAATCAAGTGCAACTTCATTGGCTGAGGGCAGTGCGGTTGGCTCACAATCACAACACTCACCATCACTATCGACTACAGAAACAAAAACTGGATCATTAGGCCGAGTACAATCATCATCATTACAGGATTGGTATGTAAAGATGGGCTATTGTAAGCACAGTGCTGATGCACAGAAAAAACAGCACAAAAGCTTACCATCAGCAACCCTGAACATGAGCGGATGGTCCAGGCCTATCTGGATGACCCAACAGAGGTGTACGTTGATCAAAACCCACTGCAGTATTGGTATAGGAAAAGGTCTTAATGGCCACAGCTCAGCAGGCTGGCGATAAGCTATCTGGCTTGCCCTGTCGCAAGTGTCTCTTCCGAACGTGTTTTCAGTGCTGCTGGTTCCATTGTAACATTGAGAAGGACCAGTCTATCTCCAAAAAACATGGAGAGGTTAACAATGATCAAAATGAATCAGCACTTCATACCACCGAATTACACAATACATGAATCAACAGAGGAAGATGAGGACAGCGGCTCAGGTGATGGAAGTATTGTGTCAGATGATTACCTACTACTGGAAGAACCCCCAGAGTTTGAGGACGAGCTATACTTCCCTGACAATTAGGCTCGCACTTACTGTCTTCCTCCCTTTTTTCCCCCTTTGTTTATGTGTCTGTCGTTCCGGTTATAAACTTGTGAATCGCAACAAATCCATTATCACCGTCTTCTACTCTTCTAATTTAATATACAAGTTTCAGGTGTCTGCCATTTGACAGTACAGTCCTCCGAATCCAGCTCCTCCGCTCGATCATACTGAATCTCCTGCTCAATTCCATTTCCCTCATGAATGATGATTGGATGATGGTAACAACAAATTCAAACTTTCCTCGTCCTTCCAAAACAAGTGGACCATGAATCAGATGACTACTATAGCTATCCTCCTTTCAGAGCCGAGAGAGACTGGCCATTAACTGAAAATAATATGGAACAGGTAATGATTGATGCCATGTATTGGACGCAGAGTCGCAGACTGAATGATTTAGATTTTGTTGTGTTTGTTGCACATGAATTTATGTAATTGTGCACTGCCACTAATCAACTTTCTACAGAACACACTAATTTTACCCTTCTTGCAAATAAGAAATGTGTATTTCTCCTGCATCTTGGTGATACATTGCTTTTAATTCAATACGGGAAGGGGACTCACTCAATCTGCGCAATGCATATGACTGTGACACAACAGCACCGTCCATGATGATGATGGCGAAATAGACGGCCCGTTAACAAGATGAGATGGAACAGGTAATGATTGATGCCATGCATTGGCCGCAGAGTCGCAGACTGAATGATGTAGATTTTGTTGTGTTTGTTGCGCATGAATTTATGTAATTGTGCACTGCCACTAATCAACTTTCTACGGAACACTCTAATTTTCCCCTTCTTGCAAATAAGAAATGTGTACTTCTCCTGCATCTTGGTGATACATTGCTTTTAATTCAATACAGGAAGGGGACTCACTCAATCGGCGCAATGCGTATGACTGTGACACAACAGCACCGTCCATGATGATGATGGCAAAATAGACGGCCCGTTAACAAGATGAGATGGAACAGGTAATGATTGATGCCATGCATTGGCCGCAGATTCGCAGACTGAATGATGTAGATTTTGTTGTGTTTGTTGCGCATGAATTTATGTAATTGTGCACTGCCACTAATCAACTTTCTACAGAACACACTAATTTTCCCATTCTTGCAAATAAGAAATGTGTACTTCTCCTGCATCTTGGTGATGCATTGCTTTTAATTCAATACAGGAAGGGGACTCACTCAATCTGCGCAATGCGTATGACTGTTACACAACAGCACCGTCCATGATGATGATGGTGAAATAGACGGCCCGTTAACAAGATGAGATGGAACAGGTAATGATTAATGCCATGCATTGGCCGCAGAGTCGCAGACTGAATGATGTAGATTTTGTTGTGTTTGTTGCGCATGAATTTATGTAATTGTGCACTGCCACTAATCAACTTTCTACAGAACACACTCATTTTCCCCTTCTTGCAAATAAGAAATGTGTACTTCTCCTGCATCTTGGTGATACATTGCTTTTAATTCAATACAGGAAGGGGATTCACTCAATCTGCGCAATGCGTATGACTGTGACACAACAGCACCGTCCATGATGATGATGGCGAAATAGACAGCCCGTTAACAAGATGAGATGGAACAGGTAATGATTGATGCCATGCATTGGCCGCAGAGTCGCAGACTGAATGATGTAGATTTTGTTGTGTTTGTTGCGCATGAATTTATGTAATTGTGCACTGCCACTAATCAACTTTCTACAGAACACACTAATTTTCCCCTTCTTGCAAATAAGAAATGTGTACTTCTCCTGCATCTTGGTGATACATTGCTTTTAATTCAATACAGGAAGGGGATTCACTCAATCTGCGCAATGCGTATGACTGTGACACAACAGCACCGTCCATGATGATGATGGCGAAATAGACAGCCCGTTACAAGATGAGATGGAACAGGTAATGATTGATGCCATGCATTGGCCGCAGAGTCGCAGACTGAATGATGTAGATTTTGTTGTGTTTGTTGCGTATGAATTTATGTAATTGTGCACTGCCACTAATCAACTTTCTACAGAACACACTAATTTTCCCCTTCTTGCAAATAAGAAATGTGTACTTCTCCTGCATCTTGGTGATACATTGCTTTTAATTCAATACAGGAAGGGGACTCACTCAATCTGCGCAATGCAAATGACTGTGACACAACAGCACCGTCCATCATGATGATGGCGAAAGAGATGGCCCGTTAACTTAAGATGAGAAGGAACAGGTAATGAATGATGACAATTAATGGCATGCATTGGACACCTGACTCTGAGCTATTGGTCTTTGTGTTTGCGTTGTTTGTTTGTTGTGCACAAAGTGATGTCAAAGTGTACTAGTAGTAATCTATCTTTCTGTACACAATAAAGAATGACTCAAGTCAGTAATATTTTTATTTCTACTCTTGTTGTGTCATAAAAATTATACTTATACTGCAGGCTGATCTTCAGTCAGTCAGTAAAAGTATCAGAGATGATGATGAAGTCAGGAGGATGTTTCAGGAGTGGCATAAAACGGAAAAGCCTAAAGGTAAACACGTCAACAACAACCACAGCAGACCCAAATGTCTGTGTAGAAGTTGAATAGAGTGTAGCGGTGGGATGACTGCAGTGCATTGATTTTACTAACTTAAACTGTAAAATGCTATGTTTGGAATGGATAATGTGCTTTGCGTTTGTCCAACTCTTTGAGAGAAAAAAAAAGGACTCTAAAGTGTTAACGTAGGATGTGCTAATGCTAAGCACTGTGGGCCTGCTCTCTCCTGTTACTGTTGAAGGTCAATGCTGGAAACAGACTAGAGTAGAGATGATGCATATGCATACATGCCACCTCGGAAAGTGTTCTTGTTGCACTACACCATCACTTGTGCATTTGTTTTCACTTTCTTTCTCAATATCCCCTTTGGTTTTCCATCTAAAATTACAGGCCGGGCCTTGCCCAAAACTTTGTAAAACATTACAATGCATATTAATTACCTTACCAATCAATCACCTTTTTTTTTCCAGCCGGGCAGTGGCGAGTGGCGAGGCGACACACCCAAGATTGATGGATGAGAGGAGCAAGAGGAATGCCGAGATGCAAAAATCCAGTCCACATTTTTGACCAGGATAAGACAGTAACAGTATCCACTTTTAACTTCTTTTAAATAATTTGATTAATATCTTGTATACAATCTTTACAACAGTGTGTTCTTGGAGTTGTTATTATCAATCATCATTAGGTTTGCTCTGTGTTTACGATTCTTCCCTACCAATATTTTAAATTTCTATTTGCTATCTGTTAAAGTATTAAGGCCGGAACAACAGAACAAGAACTAGAAGTGTATGTAATCCGGCTCTCTCATCATCATGCATGCATTGCCTTTTTCTCCCTTAACATATGGATATGGTAGTCTTCAATGATTGTCGTTTGTTTGTCTATGTATGCATACTGTTTTTCTATGTCAAACCTTTCCCAAAAACCCCCTTCCTATCCATTCAACAAACCCTAACCCTCTTCCCCCGGGCTGTGTGACTTATTGTCGAGGTGTAACTAAATTAAAAGTACACCAATACTTAATCACACACTTGCTGGGGTGGATGTGGTGAAAGCAACACTACTTCAATTTCAAGGCAGAGCGATGATCTTCTTCTGCCTGGCCACCCATGAGTAGGATATTTCAGAGGTTATTTTATTTAACAAAGGAACATATACCTCAGCATGAATTGCCGGCATTGATTGGATTTGTTTGTTGTCATTCCTCATATACAGCACTAACTGTTAGACTGTAGGCATAGTCAAGTGACTCGACACAACTATAGTTTGTAACTCTGTCTAGTAGGCAATCCTCCTAACCACCATTCAGTTTTTTTGTCAAATATTTGAGCATATTATTGTTCCACGATAGGTTCTGTCCTGTACTTCATTCAACTACTCCTCTAACAGTCTCTCAAAGGCGATTGACTGTCTCCTTTTCTTTTTTTGGAAATGCTGCCGCCCTGCCAGTGTCTACTACTACTACTATACTACCACCACCACCCCAATCATGGCATGTATGAAAAAGGAAACCATCTTCACCATGCAGCCAGTGCTGTGCCACAGTTGGACATAAACATCAAGCACCGGTAAGAGAGAAGTTTGGGGGAGGCAGAATTAATAATGGACATGTTGTCAATGATTTCATTTTCACACACCACTCCAAAGAATGCATAGACTAGAGGACAGACTGAAAGTACTAGAAGGACCAGTCAATGAGTGAGGTGTGTCGCATCTATCTGTTTGTGTCTTATACAGTCAGCAAATTATTGAAATCAAACACAGGCTATGGGCGGCCATGCACCAGCAAGGAAACAGTGTGATGTAAAACAGTTACCCCACCTACAAAACATTAACAACATTGCATGTAACATAGAAAAATATATTTAATTTACCCTAACAAAAATAAACTAAACCCACAAAAGCTGACCCACCCCCCTCCCTAACCCCAACCAATGTCCATAGAAGTACGTAACACCCAAACAAGTTCCCACCCACCCACCCAAACAAGAATTAAAAAGGGGCAGAACAGGATGACAGGGACTAAGTGGTGGGGCGGGACTGAAGGAGGACACGCATCTGGCGCATCTCGTCCTCTAAACTGGCGACACGGCGTCTAAGGCCGCGGCAGTTGCAGCCACAGTGGGGGGGGCACCGGAGATGGCACGGTGGCGGCGGGCAGCCGCCAGACGGTGGAGCCGTACCGCTGGAGGGCGGTGGCTGGGGCCCGGGGCACTGGAGGAGGCTTGAACAAATGCTGCCGCTGCCGCAGTCTCCTCCTCCTCCTCGGCTAGGACCACCAGCCGCCGGTATTCCCGCTGGATTGCCTCCAGCTTCCGGCACCGTGCCTTGGCGGCCAACTCCTTCCGGTTGAGTTTCGGAGTAGCTGTGTATCAAAAAGAAAAAAACAAGACAATTGTAAAATATACTCTTAGAAAAACAGTAGGACAAGGTAATTATTTATACACACAGTGGCATGGTAGAGTAGCACTATAAAATAAAGCACAGTAGTACATAACATTTTAAATGTCGCCCGTCCTTCTTCCTTCCACCCGTCTTTCACTTTTTAGTTGAACAGTGCACCAGGTGCTCTTCTCCATAAAACTTTCAAAGCAGAGTTGAAATCAGATAGATGAGGCCCTTGGTTACTCAATACTCCGGCTCCTAGTCCTATGCCAATGAAAGGGAATTCTAGTCTTCTAGTTCACTCTTCAAACGTCCCCAACAACTCATACTTACTTACGACATCGGATAGCGGGCGGACTTTGTCCGCCCGCCATCCTCATGCTAAAAAGGGTGGGGGTCCCGTGGGGACAATTAATTAGGATGATGCGCCCGGCACAGTGGCAGGCGCATCCTGTTTTTTTTTTACATTCTGGTTGGCTTTGCTGAAAGCAATGCTAAAATGTTGTGCTGCTTTTCAAAGCACAACATGACGGGCCCCGCACGGAGCCTGTCACGTTTTGCTTTGAAAGGCGGGGGGGTACCATAGCATAGGTAGGTACCCTCCATGGGGGCCCCCAAGCATACTCTGCAATGTCTGCATGCCTTTCCGTGGCGGACGGCAATGGCGCCACGCACAGGCATTCCAAAATGCAGATTATATGGCTGGCCGTGTGTTCAGAGAGACACCACCGCCATATTGAACCCTTTTCCGCCTGGTCGACATGTGGGAGGTCTGAATATTTTCTACAGGGATGGCGGGAGGTTTGCCCCTGCGGTGTCGGCAGTGAATTCCAGCCGGCCCGGCGGGGGCAATATGCCCACCATCCTAATGGGGCCCTAAGTCATAACTGTACAGTATACATATACATACAGTACACCCTTGCAGTGAGTGTGCTGTCAAGTTCAACAATAGTTAAGGATTATGAATCTAACTTACCACCGCCTGCCACTGGTGCTGCCACTCCCCCTACCGCTCCATCGTCGGTGTCGGCAGCAACTGCCGCATCCTCTCCCTCCGCGTCGCCTTGTTCGCTGGCCCCAGCACTGGTGGTCGGTAGTGCGCCTAGAAAACATTACACATTTATTAGGCGTCATATACACCTCCCCCCTATTGATCAGTTGCAAGGTTGAAAAATGAGTTAATACTAACATACATCACTAGTACAAATCAGGTAGTAGTAGAGTAGACACTAATAGTTATATATGATCATTGGAGCCTTTGCTTAATTAGCCCTAGCCATGCTGCCATTTTACCTTTGTGGCTTTTATTTTTGCACATGTGACGTTACCTTTACCTTGCAGCTTCTTAAGACACCTTTGAGCCCACATGACCTGCCTCACACTGCTACTGTCTAGTCTACGCGCTGCGTACAAGCGGTCCACAAACATTAACAAGCCACTTTTTTAGGAAGTACTGGTGTACTACTGTTTCTGTTAGTCCATATTGCTTATCCATAGATGCTACACTTTTTGGCACGGCTGAGAAATGCTTGCAAGTTGCAATACACTAACGCACACCATTTCTTTTTTCGCATTACAGACGCAAGATTCCCTTCTACGAACCAGAGCTTCTGAATGATGCAACAACTACCAGTACTAGGTTCTTCTAAGGTGAGGGGTCCCTTCACTCACATCTTCTTTTATAAATTTATATAAACTAAATTGCTATGGGATGGTGGTGCTACCTTCCACCACTGTTCAGTTATCATGATTTAATTCCCAACTGTATAAGTGTAACAATGTATATTGTTTTAATGTTATTGATTTTCCGGTTGGTGCTGCTAAGAAAACAGTGTACAGACCTTCTCAAATTGAAATAAACATTTTGAACTTACATAGACTTGGTGGTATTTGGTGTGGACTAACTTACACGAGTGAGCAAATTAAAGTAAGGGTGTGCATGTGAATTGCTTCCACGACTGAAAGGTTGGGTGTGTTATGTTCTGGGTTGTCTACTTGTTGGGTATCTTGGGGGGAGGGTTCCGAGACCTAATAGTTATGACAAGACAGTACTGTAGTCAAGCAGTGGAATTGTGGTGTGTGCGGAATTTCTGATTGAGGTGTGCAAGGAAGGTCCAACCTACCATCACCAACATCCTATTTTCTGGTGCAAATGTATTTGCAAGATCCCTACAACAGTAGTATGTCCTATAGGGTATCATATCAAAATAGTAATAAATCTGGTAGGGCTGTTGTTGCTGTGAATTTTCAAAGCCTCAAGATCAATAAGAGTAAAAGTAGTACAAGACGACGACCCAACAGATTGGACTCAATGGCTCGAGCTACTGGTGAATATGAGTTTTATATTACAACCTTTCACAAAGAGTGGCACTGGCCAACTGGGCAAGACTAGCTACTACAGTACAGACAGACTGATAGTATGTAGTAGTAGTAGTACTCAGAGTCATCATAGCGGAGGCAGGGATAAGATTTTTGAAACCGTACAGATCGAAGGATAATTGGTGGTAAAAAAATAGCATTTGGAAACCAACAATAGTTCAGGAAAAATATGGGGCAGTAAAAGTTATGGAATAAGAAATATTATTAAAAACAAGAAGACTTACTTGGGCCAGCAGAGGAGCCCTCAGCGGTGTCCTCCTGGTGGTGTTGGTCCTGTCCCGCCGACTGCCCAGTCCCTGTCGGTCTGCCCCTGGGTGCTGATGAACAGGAAAGATATAAGAAAGAGACAAACATTGATGGATGGTGTCAAACAAATACAATATCTTTCAACAACGGTCAAAAAACACTTATGTAAACAACAATTGCAATAACTACATTGACCGATCTCATCTGGTCAACATGTAATATCGGGGGATTCGCAGTTCGACTACTTAAGTTACTATTTATCAACAGTAATCCAGTCTTCCATTCTGATTCCAGAAAACTAAGTTACAACTAAGCCTAAGTACAACGTACCACCCAACCTAGCCCACCTATTCCAGGCATGCCAATTGTACATTAAGGTGCCGATTACGATCCGGTAAAAAATTTCCCCGTGCAACTCTTATCCGGTCTTTTTACCGTACGAATCGTACAAGTGCCGTACGAACTGGCAATCACGATTCGCATGGTAAAAAGTCCATACGAACCGCATTGGGAATCATTCCCCACACGTCCTCGGGTCGGAAAATGTGTCCGACACGTCCTCGTACGATTTACCGTACAAATGTGAAAGGTGAAGTCCGACCGAGGAATCACGATCCATCCCGTGCGTCCGAGGTTACAACCGGATGGAAAAAACACCGTCCGCACCGAACTCCCATAGCAACCATGGAGACGTGCCCGCATACGCGCCGACCCCCCCCAGCCCCCGTACGTACGCGCCGACCCCCCCAGCCCCCGTACGTACGCGCCGACCCCCCCAGCCCCCGTACGTATGCGCCGACCCCCCCAGCCCCCGTACGTACACGCCGAACCCCCTGTATGTACACCCGTGTACGTGTCGACCCCCCCGTGTACGTTCGAGTCGAACCCCCGTGTACATTTGAGTCGAACCCCCCGTGTACGTTTGAGTCGAACCCCCCCGTGTACGTTCGTGTCGAACCCCCCGTGTACGTTCGAGTCGAACCCCCCCGTGTACGTTCGAGTCGAACCCCCCCGTGTACGTTCGAGTCGTACCCCCACCCGTGTATGTACGGTGCGTACCCCCGTGTACGTTCGAGTCAAACCCCCCCGTGTACGTTCGTGTCGAACCCCCCCGTGTACGTTCGAGTCGAACCCCCCCGTGTACGTTCGAGTCGAACCCCCCCGTGTACGTTCGAGTCGTACCCCCACCCGTGTATGTACGGTGCGTACTCCCAGCGTGTCCTCGGGTCGGAAAATGTGTCCCACACATCCTCGTACGATTTACCGTACAAATGTGAAAGGTGAAGTCCGACCGAGGAATCACGATCCATCCCGTGCGTCCGAGGTTACAACCGGATGGAAAAAACACCGTCCGCACCGAACTCCCATAGCAACCATGGAGACGTGCCCGCATATGCGTCGACCCCCCCAGCCCCCGTACGTACGCGCCAACCCCCCCCAGCCCCCGTACGTACGCGCTGACCCCCCCAGCCCCCGTACGTATGCGCCGACCCCCCCCAGCCCCCGTACGTACGCGCCGAACCCCCCTGTATGTACACCCGTGTACGTGTCGAACCCCCCGTGTACGTTCGAGTCGAACCCCCCGTGTACGTTCGAGTCGAACCCCCCCGTGTACGTTTGAGTCGAACCCCCCCATGTACGTTCGTGTCGAACCCCCCGTGTACGTTTGAGTCGAACCCCCCGTGTACGTTCGAGTCGAACCCCCCCGTGTACGTTCGAGTCGTACCCCCACCCGTGTATGTACGGTGCGTACCCCCGTGTATGTTCGAGTCGAACCCCCCCGTGTACGTTCGTGTCGAACCCCCCGTGTACGTTCGAGCGCTGGGGGTACGCACCGTACATACACGGGTGGGGGTACGACTCGAACGTACACGGGGGGGTTCGACTCGAACGTACACGGGGGGGTTCGACTCGAACGTACACGGGGGTATGCACCGTACATACACGGGTGGGGGTACGACTCGAACGTACACGGGGGGGTTCGACTCGAACGTACACGGGGGGGTTCGACTCGAACGTACACGGGTGTACATACAGGGGGGTTCAGCGCGTACGTACGGGGCTGGGGGGGGTCGGCGCGTACATACGGGGGCTGGGGGGGGTCGGCGCGTACGTACGGGGGCTGGGGGGGTCGGCGCGTACGTACGGGGGCTGGGGGGGTCGGCGCATACGTACGGGGGCTGGGGGGGTACGGTGCGTACCGGGCCACCTACTCTGGTCGATTCGTGCCGTACTTCGCTTTTCCGGCA
Organism: Triturus cristatus; assembly: GCF_964204655.1. NCBI lineage: Eukaryota > Metazoa > Chordata > Amphibia > Caudata > Salamandridae > Triturus > Triturus cristatus. The sequence continues at coordinate 857,118,203 of NC_140581.1, read as the reverse complement.
CTTTTTGGGTGCCGTGAAAATATTGCCGTCCGGACTGCTGTCGGTTCGAATCGTAATTCCTGGGTCGTGAAACGCTGCCTGAAAGCGTACCGACGTCACGTCGCAGCATTCCCGGATCACATTCGTATGTATATTTTCGTCGGTCGGTGTTTTTTACGATTCGTACGGAAATGGTGTTTCCGTGCGAATCGTAATTCCATGTTTGTAAAGTTTTACGACCGGGTACGAGTCGGACGGGGAAAACGCTCCGACCGACGGTTCGTACCCGGTTTTTACCGGATCGTAATCGGCACCTAAGTATGCATTTCCACTGTATTCCTCAACAATGCGTATGGTCAAATCATGGAGGACACATAAACATGACTACATTTTTTGTATACACCAAATTTTGGTTTGATTGTTGCTGATCTGCTACTGCTAAGTAACTGCTAAGCCTACCACCACTCATTGAACAAACTAGAAAAGGTTCTAAAGACTGCCGTACTAGCAGCACGTCACGTAACTGAGTGAGGGGGCATCACACACCTAAACATCAATCCACCCCTATCTATTAGTGACGGGACAAAGTAAGGAGTGGACTAGAGTCACTGTAGCATTACGTAACTTAATTTCTCTAAAATAAACTCGTAAAGAATCACGCTAAGCAAGCGCAAACGCAAAGCTGCAAACAAGTAAGATTAGTAGTAGCGCAGAAGAGCACCATAATCACAGAAGACTTTTAAACGTTATTAACCTGGAATGTATTGTAAGCAGCAACATTCTAGCTGGTTGGAAGGAAAAAAAATATTCGCAATATATAACACAGAGCAGAAGAACAGACACAAAGTTGTAGTAATTAAATATGTACTCACCAAGCCCCGGGACCTCCACTCCTAGCAGGTCCAGCAGGTCCTGCTCACGGTCCAGGATGTCGGACCACCGGTGCGTCAGCTGTGCCTGGGTGCGCCGGACCCCAGAGATGCGCGACACTGCCCGCGCACCTTCCCCCACCGCTGCCGACGCTCCCGGAGGCCGTACCCGGACCCAGGCCTGCCACCTGCTGCCAGGGTTGAGGGGAGGTGGCGCTGCACAAAGAAAATCAGTGCAGCCAACTCCTCCTCCCCAAATAAGGCCCGTGCCTGCACCCCTTGTGGGCGCCACCTTCCGCAAGGAAGGCGGTCGCGGCTCTGGCTGCGCCAGCGAACAGCCCTACCCTTGGTCATGGTTCTGGGGACGGGGAGGGAAAGAAAAGGTAAAATAAATAAAGGAGTAAAGGAAATAAATAGCAGGCAATAGAAAGAGAAAAAGTAGCTAAAGAACAAAAAAAAAATAGACAAAAAACAAAAATATAGAAGCAGGAAAATAGTTAGAGAAATAATAAGTAATAAAGATCCAAAAAAAGTGGCTATAAACAAAGGATTGAAAGGATTTTGGGAGGATTGAAAATCAGGCCCCAGAACCATGCAATAGAGTGAAAAACAAGATGGCCGCGCCCATTGCGACCACGTGCGCAAGTTCGCACGATATTTTCTCCCCGAGCAAGCAAAAAGCAACGCGATGAAGTAAAAGCGGTCGCGAACAGGAAATTTCGACCGCGAACGGGCGCGAACATGCATTGCGCGACCCGGAACAGGAAGTAAGCATCGCGAGAGGGCGGGACAAGTGAAAACAAGATGGCCGCGCCCTTGAGCAACCGCATGGGTAAGTTGGCGACCCGCGATCACGCAAAAAATACCGCGAACAGGCGGGAAAAAAACTTCCGCGTCTTCGCGATATTTCCGGCGTGTTTGCGGAGATTTTTTTGCATTTTCGCGAATTCCGTCCACCCCTATCCAACACCATTACGTCCCCAGCCAAAGGCCAGGACCTGTGGCAAACCCCATGTGGAATAATAATAATATGTTACTTTATATTTAAAAAAAACCTTGAAATTCACTGAAAAAAACAAAGTCTAAAGTGAGGTTTTCGTTAGGTGTAGTTGTAAGTTAAAAAGTAACATATTAAGCAAAAGGACACTAAAACTCACTAGTTATCATTAAAAGAAGTAACTATAACTTATGCACTCACCATGTACTGCTCATGAGCTCACATAGGAACTCCCATATTACTACACTGATGGCATGTTTTATGATATCATTGATAACAAAACTGATGACATCTGAAATGGCATCATTAATGACATCATTGTACATTGTGAATGTGCAAAGAACAAAAGTACCTCTCAAACTGGAGATCAGGGGTAGGACACTGGGCAAGGGAAGCAGTACATACATACATACCGAAGGCCTTAAAACAACCAACAATGCCCCATATAATATTTCGGGGTGTTAGGGTGAAGGCAGGAGAGCCTTTATTGAGGGGTGGGTGTCCTGCCTGAGGATAAACAGCCTTTACCATGCTACCTCTATCACGCAGGACCATTTACCATTCAGGTAAGTACCACATAGGTAAGTATTTGTACTTTTACCACACAGTACTTTAGCATGTATATAAGTATTTTTTTAAAGAAGATGCCTTTTATGTAAAAAAAAAAAAAGAAACGTGATTTAAGGTTTAGAGACAAGTAGCGGTAAAGGGAGGCAAGTCTGATTTTTGTGTTAGGGGTGGGAAGAGGTAAAGGGAGGTAAGGGTGATTTTAGGGTTTAGGGATGGGTAGAGGTAAACGGAGGCAAGGGCGATTGTACTGTTAAAGGATTGGTAGGTAAGGGTGATTGTAGGTTTCAGGGGGGTAGAGGTAAAGGGAGGTAAGCGTGATTTTAGAGTTTTGGGGTGGATAGATGTAAAGGTAGGTAAGGGTGATTTTAGGGTTTATGGATGGGTTTTAGGATTGGGGTGGGTTGAGGTAAAGAGTGGTTAGGATGATTTTATGGCTATGGGGTGGGTTGAAGTAACAGGAGGTAAGTGTGATTTTATGGTTCAGGGTGGGTAGAGGTAAAGGGAGATAAGGGTGCTTTTATGGTTCAGAGATGAGTTGAGGTAAAGGGAGGTAAGGGTGATGCTACAAAGCTCGTGCCAACTCGTAATCAAGTTGTCTGACAAAGAAAATAATCATGTTGTCTTTAAAACAAAACTAAAATGATAATCAAGTTGTCTTGCAAGCAAAACAAAGAAAAGGACCACATTCCAAGTGGAAGAGGGTTGGAAGAACACTGATTGGGAAATCAACCACAACTTAGTCCAAGAACAACGGAAGAAACAAACACAGGAGGACAAACTGAAAGTGAACATGTTCTCACAACTGATCACAAATAAAAAGCAAGTAAATAAGAGCGACAATGAAGTCAACCATTGGCAAGCAATGGGTGGGCTCAAAGCTCTGTTTAGCTTTTTACAATTAACAAAAGATGTTCACAAGCGAATGCGCATGCGCTTTCTCAGACAAAACCTAAAAAGCATGAAGAGAGAGTGAACTGAGTGCCAATGGAGAATGTATCAAAATGTACTTGAGACTTTGAAAGAGATTAGTATGGACTATACTAAACTCTGCCTCCCCATTACAATGAAAAAAATTAAGCTGAACACTAAAGAATTATGCCACCTGTCAACAAGCTTTTGTTTCTCCTTTTAATGCATATTTCACATCCTTAGAATTAAACTGTCATTTTAAAGGTAGCAATTAGGCTTTAATACAAAAAAGGATACATATCCACCATGTACAAAAACATGACAGGCCTCTGTTATTAATAAATATTGTTAGGAAGATGCATCCAAGCTTGAATCCATTTTACAGCTCTTCGTCAAACCACAGCAATCAGGATTTGCCAAGAGATAGACCGGCCTCCTCCAGTACCAGGAACTTCACTAACATTGTTCTGGTCCTTGGACATGAAAAAGTTCCAACCTTTACTATGGACACTCATGAGACAGCAGTCAAAATCATTTCCCCACCACCATTCTCCTATATAACAATCAAGATAACTGCCTATGAATGTCTCACATCAAAACTAATTCTGAAGGGAGTCCAAAAGGGTAACCAGTAGCAGATAGTGAATACATTCTAACAGTCTGGCCTTTGAAAAGCAGCCTCAAAATTAAGCCAATATATTCTGCAGGACACAGCCTTGCCTTTTCTAAAATTCCAAACTTCTACAATACTAACCTGCCTAGAATAAGAGTAAAATAGGTTACTATCAAACTGATAAGTGCTGTCAAAATTCGTTCTTTTTTCAATATTCGGCAGGCAAAAATTCACACAAAGATACAAACAAATACACAGCAACTGACGTGTCTATGCAGTAACTCTTTAGAACAGTTTAATAAATTAGCCTATTGATGACCGTAAAGACTACAAAAAGTTGGCCTCTTTCTGTTGAATAATTTGTGTCATAGTGCCTCATACCCTTTTTTTTTTTTTGCATCTTTTATATAGCGCGAATTCGACCCAAAAGGTATTGGAGCGCTGTACATGAGCACCGTATTTACATTACATATTCAGGCACGGGGAGATTAAGTGATTTGCCCAGAATCACAGGATGTGGACGCGACCTCGAGGCTCGAACCCTGATTTCCTGCACCAAAGTCGGCAGCGCAGCCGACGGACCACATCCCCTTGACATATAAAATTATATTGGTGGATTGTAACTATAATAACTCAAAGATTGTGCTTAATTGGGAGCATGTGGGTTTGTTATGTGGTCTATGTAGAAGTTTTTTGTGCTCTGTTTGATGAGTTGAGTTGTACTCTGATCATGGAATATGTTGCTACAGTTTCGAGTGTCATTGAGCGAAGAATGAGTGACAAGAGATTTAAGCTGATAAGTCATTGTTGTGTCTACCTGAAGGATGTGAGTTGTAACCTACCAGGAAAGTGTTGTGTTGTCATTCCTGATGTGCAGTAGATAGCTCTGTGATTCTGCAGTTGCACTTATGCATGGAGGGGGATGAAGAGTGAGAGATTCGTGAATTTGTAGTTATAGCTCTCAAGCTTTTGGGGAAATCTAGCTTCAGTATTTGAGTGGGTTAGACCTTGAATCCTGTAATATATGTACCCTTCTTACAGTGAGAAATGGTTCTATCTCTTGGTTCATGTGATCCTTCATCAACTATTCAGAAGGTTTAACATCTGGATATAAGTATCCAGTGGCAAACATGCAATACTGTTGTGCAGTGTTTACATAGGCATTGGTGCAGGGGTTGCATTGCTATTACATTTTCGATTCTTTCAAGTTTTAGGAGTAGAAAGAGGGAGCCCAAGGTAGAGTCCATTTGCATGGTCTAGGAGAGAAAGGACAAAGGCAATGATAGTCTGTGACTTCTGTAGATGTGACAAGATGGATAAGAGAGCTCTACTGATGTAGAAAACATTTCATTTGGAGGGGCACTGACAATGTGGAGTCCATGATCACTTGAGTATTTCTCATATTAGAAAATGTTGCTGTGGTGCTCCAAATTCCTGGGTCTCCATGTTGGGAACTCAGTTTTAGATGTGTTCAGATTGTGGTGAATCCTCAGCATCCATCAGTGGCTCAGAGACAGTGGTCCTGAGTTTCAAGATGATCTGTCTATCATTGGCATGGTTGTAACAGGTTACATTGAGGGACTGGAGCTGGCTGATTGAAATTTGAGGTGCTCTAAGTTTAGGTTAAAATAAAGTGAGGTGAAAGGTGTGATGATAGGTCTGCCTGAGAGGTAAGACGATATCAAATCTAAGATGGCATCTTGGATGTCAAGTTTCTTTATCCTCAGGAGGGAGGATTGTGGACAGTGTCAAAGTCAGAAGATGGGTCCATCAGTAGTAGTGCAACAACTCTATTTGCGTCTGCCATCGTCCTCATGTTGTCCCAGGTGGAGATCAAGGTCAGTCAGAAGGTAATGCCTGGGACAGAAAGCCAATTGATTAACTGAATGGAGGTTATCTTCTTCCAGCAATTCATTAACTGACTGAAGACATATCTTCGAACCAGTTTATGTTTTTCTTGATGAGTGATTTCATGTAAAAGATCTTGAGGTGCCTGAAATTGGAGAACATTAGAGAACTGATTGCGTAGTTTCTTGCTGGTTTACCTGGGCTGCTTGGTTTCCATGATACTTGAATTGAAAGTCAGGGAATTGTTTGAAGGAAGCCAAGAGCTGACACCTGAGGAAGAAGACCTATTATTTTTTATTCCCTGGGGAAGCAACTTGTTGGGTGTGGTGGTCTTGAGATATTGTACAATGACTGCCTTTGAAATGATGTTAAAGTGAGTTGATCTGTGATTACAGCTTTGAACACTAATTAAGAAATACTGATCCTTTATCATATGTAGATGCCCGAATTCTGAGAACTTTTCTGTTGACATCTTAAATCTACTTCCACCAAGTGGAAAATCTCAGCAAACCCTCATATAGTTTTAGTAAATCCAGAAATGCACCTGGTAAAACTGGCTCTGGTATCCACATACAGGTTTAATTTGCTGTGAGAACATCGGGCCACTGAAAATCAGCTTGGACGGTATCTCCACTTCAGCAGACACATTTTGAGGTCCTCAGATAATATGTAATATGCTTATATTCAAAATGTGTCTTAAAGGCAACCACAGACAATGTTGGCTTTTATTAGGAATTGAGATAGCATTTCGATCGCCATCGGGGTGTTATGTGCCATTATATGAGTGACTAGCCCATGTTATATCTTTATATGTGGATGGCTGTACTTTCACCAAAGATCCAGGCCAATCACAATGCTCTAATCATGGAAGAGAGGGCATAACATGTTATAGGAAAAAGTAGATCTTCTATTAATGATTGTTGAGTAACGCTCAAACGTCTAGCCCCAATGTCTTTTCCTGTTACATATGTACTGTTTTGAGTCTTCTATCTTCCCCATCTACAAAAAGGGAAGTCCTTTCGACCTAGAAAATTAAAGTATAACTGATATATTAGCTACTGTGGTGAAATTTTACACAAACATCTGGCTGGGCAAGCTGGGGACTTGGGCTTACACTTTGAAACTTCCACCAATTTTTCAGATTGGATACCATCAAACTTGTGGAAAAACAGATATAATCTTAGTAATGGGCTTTTTTGATCTTGTATGTCATTCACACTCTCAAAGAAGCCTTATCAGTCTGATTTAGTAACTGCAGGAAAGCTACTCACAGTGTGGACAGGTAGCTATTATGAAGTAAGCTTGCAGCATCTGTTTTTCTATAAACCGTCTTGCGTTCTATTGAATTCTTATCTATTGCACCTTGGGTGAGGGTTAAAGGAAATCTGTTCGACCTGCCCCCAATGTTTTGCCTACCTCTCCCACTTTTCTAACCTCATTTGTGCTGGCGTGAGTACTCTGTGCTCTCTCCCCTCAACATGGTAACATTGGTTCATCCCCAGTTGGCATATTTAATTTACTTATACGTTTCTAGTAAAGTGGTACCCACTGTACCCAGGGTCTGCAAATTACATTCTACTAGTGGGTCTGCAGCACTGATTGTGCCACTTACTGGAGTAGCCCTTTAACCATATCTCAGGCTTGCCACTGCAGAACCTTTGTGCAGTTTTACACTGCCATGTCGACCTGGTAAAATAACCCTTTTGCCAGGCCTAAACCTTCCCTTGCTGTACATATGAGTCACCCCTAAGGTAGGTCCTGGACAACCCAGAGGGCAGGGTGCAATGTATTTAAAAGGCAGGACATTCACTTTTCAGTTTTACATGTCCTGGTGGTGAAAAACTCCCAAGGTTGCTTTGCACCAATGTATGGCCTATCTCTCCCATAGGATATATTGGGATTACCTTATTACCCTTTATAAGTGTAATTTCCAATTGGGAAGAGATAATACCTCCAAATCTGGTGTCTGTGGAATCCTAATTTAAAATCCTAATTTATGGTGCAGCCGAATTTAAAATTACACTTTGGGAAATGCCACTTTTAGAAAGTTGGCATTTTCTTACTTTAGCAATTTGGTGCCTGCTGCCTGTCTCTGATCAGTCTGAGGTGGGTGACAACTAGTCTTTTTTGTATACACACTATGGGAGCTTAGGTGTGACTTGATGGGCCATTCAGGGAGTATGGGGGGAGGAGCTGGACCCAGCCTCACCTATACCTGAATAGGCTGTGTCCTGTCCCCACACAAAGGGCTGCATACACCCCTGTAGTGAGTCTGGAGCCAGGGCAGGAAGGTCGGAAGTCACCCCCACTTCAAAGACCCAACTGGGTATAAGTACAGGACCTCTGACTTCACCACTTCAGTACACTTCTGGACCTGTGTTGTCTATGCAAGGAAGAAGGGCTGCTGTGCTGCTGAAGGACTGCCACTCTACTGGACTACTGATTTGCTGGACTCTGACTTGCTGTGCTGCCCTGCTGCCTGCTGTTCCCCTGCCTCGGTGAGAAGGACTGGACCTGCATCACTTAAACCCAGAATGACTCCAAGGACTAGCTGGCTGGCCTCCTGATCTGAAGTCTCAGGGACATAAAAGACTTCCTTGCTTTTGCACCTGAATTCTTCCATTTGTGGGTCTGTCTTGCCAAGTGGTGCCACTCAAGTCCTGGACTCTTGGAAGTTAGGCCTAAGGTGCTTATATCAGCAATACCCATGCATCTTCTGTCGAACCGGCACATCGGCACCATTTTGTGGATCGGAACCAGAGCATTGCTCCTGTTTCATGTAGGGGAACCAATGCATCGCTCCTGTTGCGTGGATCGGAACGAGTATATCGCTCCTATTGCATGACCAGAACTGGCACATCGCCTCTACTGTTTTGATTGTCCCGATGCATGGACTTCGGAACCACCACTGCACAATTTCTCCACATCTCCATTGATGGTATTATCAATGACGATGACAAATCCCTGCTTTGCAGCTCTTTGCTTATCGGAGCTGAAGCATCGTCGCTGCTGTGCAGACCAGGACTGGTGCATCACCCCCACTGTGTGGATCAACACAGACACATTGCTTTGGCTGCTGCCCGCATCTTCTATGGCAACGCAGCTAGGATAAAGGTACTTTTGCTTAGCAGGGCCCGGTATCCGGTCTGTGCTCCAACGTAGTTGGCCTGAACATTTGACTTTGTCCCTGTCTGGTAGGACCAGCTATCCCAAATAAGAGCTTATTACATTTAAGCCCTGTTTACAGTTTATTCTTTAAAAATTCATATCTGAAGTTCTACTTATTGGATTTTGGTGGTTTTGTTATATCTATTAAATTAAGTATTATTTTCCTAACCTAGTGTGGAATATTTTTGTGTGTGTTGTTTTCACTGTTTTACTGTTTGGAGTGTTTCACAAATACTTTGCACGTTGGCTGTAAGTTGAGCCTGACTGCTCTGTGCCAAACTAACAGAGGGTGACCGCAGATGAATTTCGGGTTTTCCTGCATCTAACCCACACAAGGATTGTGGTTGTTGCTTGACTGGGGCTCATATCCCAGTCAACCTACTACCCAATTTCTAACAAAATACTACTACGTACCCTTGCTGTCTCTGATGAAAGTGTTCACCAATTATGACGCTGTGTGTCTTGCTACCCCCACTGTATAGCCCTATCAAAGCTGATCTTGCCTGGGAACTGTACAAAGCGAGGGGATTTCCATAAAAAATAGCCTTTCTACTTACTCCACTCTTTACAATACACTGTTGACAAAGCTATTTTAGAATTAGACCACACAGCCATGAACCTACAAAGAATGCACTTTGTAATATAGAATTACAACATACAAACTTAATTGGTTCTTATAATAAAAATGGTTGAAAACATAGTAACGTAAGTAACATCTGGAACAGGCTCCAGCATTATGAGACATACACCTCATCACTGATAAATAGACTTACCATGGACTGTTGAGTAACTCTCACTGCAGTGCCTGACCTCTGTAGTTTGGGTGATAGTTTTGATGGGGAGGTTTTGGAGCCAGCTCTTTCGTACCTGGTCCCACGTTTTCAAAGCACTCCTAGCTGAAACTCTGTGATCTTCAGTTGGAATGCAAATCCACCTTGTGGTTGGTTCTCTGGGTGCACTTTGTAGCTTGAAATTTTTTGTATAAAAAAAGACTCAAAGACATGTTGATGGTTTTCTTTTAATAAAGCTTTATGTTATTTTTTTAATGATCATCACTTTTATTAAATGTTGAACTGTGTGAATTAATGAAATATACATATCAATACAATTATTGTTCGTATATATATATACCACTCTAAGATGGCTGACGATTTGGGAACGATATGTTTGGACTTACATGAATTCGTCCTGTTTCCATGTTTCTTATGTTACGCTCAGTTATAGTTTAAATATTTGTTTGTTAGCGAGTGACAATTTACCCGTGATCAAGGCGGTCACGCCGAAACGCGTTGGGTATGTGGCTCGTTTTTGCCGAATAAATCAATTTCAAGCCCGTGACTTTGTTTGGACTCTCTCTTTGGGATGGAGTGCATCTAATGCTTTGTTGCATTGTGGATTACTATATATATATATATATATATTTATATTTAGAACCAACTTTTCCCATAAACAAATAGTTGTTTGTTATGCTAATAACTTTGGTGACATTTGACGAATCTTCATGAGATTTTCCAAACAAAGTGGTCTACTTTCAAGAAAAAGGGGGGGTTCTAAACGATTTTCCCCCATGCGATGTCTATGGCATTTTGAAATTTTTAGACTATATATATATTTATAGTAATACTTATAGTTATACTTATCTGAAGAAGCTATAACTCGTGCCATTAAATAACTTTAGGCCACAAGTATAACTATACTGCTGAATTTGTGTGGTTTTACGTAAGTGAACGTGACCTAACTCTAACGTCCTTGTAACCTTTGTTTTTTTCAGTGAATATGAATATATATATCTATATATCTATATCTATATATATATATATATATATATATTATCTACTGGCAGTCGCCAGTAGATAGTTATAGTTAGGACCGTGTTTCCATAGGAAATCTCAAAATTCTATTTTGAATAACTTTTGCGCCGGTTGACGAATCTTTGCGAAATTTTCAAAATTAATGGGGCGCTCCGCTCAGCTCCTACCCTGAAAGTCTCGGGGGGATTCGTAAAGCGGGGGCCGAGAAAAAAGGGGGGTCCCAAAACGTGTTTTCCCCATGCATTTTCCCATAGGACCTTTAGTCGAAGGTACAGCCCGAACGGCTGAACAGAATTGCTTGAAATTTGGCAGAGAGGTAGTCCTCAGGTCAGAGATGTGCGTTTTGCATATATGGAGTCAATCTGTTCAGTAGTTCCTGAGAAAATTGCAGTTAAAAGCACAGACATATCTATAGCCGCGCAACGTGCGCGCACCGTGCGCGCACCGTGCGCGCACCGTGCGCGCACCGTGCGCGCACCCTAACGTGCGCGAGCGTAATTCTGATTGGTGGTTACATGTTAGTCAACGTTCGAGTCGGTCAAAATCAGGAAGTGTCGGCCGCCATTTTGTTTGTTTTCAGTGCGAGAGTGAAAAAGGAAGGTGTTGAACGTGAAAAGGGAGCAGGGTAGAGAGTTCCTGACCCCCTAGCCTTTGTCAGGGGGTCCCTGAAGGACCCCGAAGGCAGATCATTTTTTTTACATTTCTTTTTTAAATCGCGGGGGTGCGCGCACCGTGCGCACACGGTGAAAAGCCAAAAAAATTCACTGAAAAACCCATAGGTTTCACACACGTTATAGTTAGGAATTAGCATTTGAAAAACCTTGCAAATTCACTTAAAAAACCATAGGTTTCACACATGTTATAGTTAGATGGATATTTCACTCACAAAAAACCAATGAAATTCCCCCGTTATAGTTAGTTCAGATAACTATAACTCGCGCGACCGCCACTCTATCACAAGGATGATGTCATCAGTGATGTCATGAGTGACGCCACTGACCATGTCATGAGTGATGTAATATGTGACGTCATGAGCAGGATTGCGGGCGCGCGAGTTATAGTTATGCTAATTCCTAACTATAACGTGTGTGAAACCTATGGTTTTTTCAGTGAATATATCTATCTATCTATCTATCTATCTATCTATCTATCTATCTATCTATCTATCTATCTATCTATCTATCTATCTATCTATCTATCTATCTATCTATCTATCTATCTATATATATATATATATATATATATATATATATATATATATATATATATATATATATATATATATATGAGAAATCCTTGCCTTCAGCGATCCCTTCTACAGGAACAAACAAGTGGACCTAGGTTCAGTACTTATTTTTGAATTTATTCACGCCCAAAAAGCTCCGCCATGGCGTGTTTCGGCAGTTGCCTGCCTTGATCACATGACAACGTTGTGTGCTATGGATGCCTTTTTAAAGTGACCGTGCCCAATGGCCAAATACACATTTATAAAAGCCAAATTTAAATATATATACCATTTCATGTACAGTGTTGTAAATGTTCCTATTCCATACTAGTTAATATCGGATCCAGTGATCATAAAATTCTTTGCCTAAATGAATAATAAATCTATCCCCTTTCCACTCCATGTCATATTGGCCAATTCTAAACTTTCTAAGGTGCCTAAAAAACCTCCACTAAAAGTGCTAAATAACAAGTGCTAACATGTAAAGTGCAAGTGCTACAAACAATTTGTAATGATATTCATACAATATTGCCTGAAACATCTATTTATGACCCAAAATCTTATTCAATGATGTCCTGGCAATAAAAAATTAAAGTGCAAAAGAGCATGTGCAAAAAGAGGCAAAAAATGTATATATATATACAATACAAAGTTGACAATTCCAATCCATGAGCAGTTGATTAACACAATTGAAATAATGAATATATAAATATGCATATAAATAAATAAATACATGTAAATATCAATAAATACAATTCAAATGCCTAAAATTGGATACAAATCTTTCTAAAATACCAAGATTTGCAATACTCCATGTTATCATTAGATGATGGCTTTTACTAAAGTGCATATTTGGTTTAAAGAAAAAATAAATTATCTAAACCCCACTATACACTAAAATTGATTAAATTCAGATTTGCAGATTAGAACCTAATTAATCACTGGTTTTCTTAGGATGGATTATAAGAAAGAGTTCCAGGTCCCAGGATTATCCTAAATAGCCTAATTATGTGTGTGTATGCCACTCTTTTTAGTTAGGACTTTGCCATCTTAAGTGAATGTTACAAATAAGTGTACAAACCCTCACTTGTATTGAGGCCCCTGGGATGCTTTGTGTCAAGCTCGAGAATACTGCGAGTTTCAAGGCTCGTCAATTTGGCTTCCCGGTCTCGCTCTCTCTTTTGTGGTGGGACAGTATCAAGGACATAGTATTTCAAGTGCTTCAGACTGCTATCATGTTGTTCCTTAAAATGTCTTGCCAGTAGGTAGCTAGGGTCATTGTTGTTGATTGCCCTTATGTGCTGCAAAATTCTTTTATGAACAGCTAATTTGGTGCTACCTATGTATGCCAAATTGCAGCTACATTCCAGAACGTAGATAGCATGGTCCATTCTGCATGTTAGATGTTGACTGATGGCTTGTAATCTGTCACTAAAAGCAGTATGGTATGTGGCTCTATTAGAACCATATTGACAAGCCTTGAACCACCGTTTCCCAGAACCTGCGCGCGTGGGCGTGCGTGCACTGGAGTCACCCCGAGCACGCAGTGTCCTCTATTTAGTGCGCACCGCACACAGCACATCCGATTAGACCGTTCACACCGCCCTTTTCAGAACGGAAGGAGAAAGGAATGCAGTAAATTTAAAGCACGATGTGTGCTTTCACAGGGTTCTGAAAGCACACATCAAAACTCTGTATTTCTTTTTTTAATAGTGCGGGACTGATTGTGGGCCTTTTAAATAGAATTCATGTTAATTGCAGCGCCGTGTGCTTCAACCGAACTCTTGCTTTGCAATGTGTATTTCAGGGCGTAGTGAGTAGCAACATCATTTTTGACATGTTTACTGTTCACTATAGCCTTGAAAACATGTTTAATATGATGTACACTCATAATGGATAAATATAGGGTTACATGGATACCACTTGCATTGAGCTATCGTGCAGCATGAAAGCAGATTTTTGTAAAAAAGAGCAGATGCAGAGACGATTCTGAATCTTGGGTTTGTTTTGTAGGGGGTGAAATTGAGGCACACTGTCTGCTACTCTTGCTTGTAAAGTGGTGAGGTAACAGTTAAGTGTTGTGTCCTTAATGATTGTGAACGCTCTTCTCTCAGCTGACAGCTACCCATGTAAGGAGTTTTATTCAAAACCATTTCCTACTTTTCAAGCAAGTGCTTCAGGTTATTTATTTTGAACGTTTGTACAAAACCAGTGCTCCAGATATTCAACAAAGTAGTATCCATATTATCAACATTGAAGAATGGAAGAAAAAGCTGGTGCAGACAAAATTAATTCCTGTGATTCTGGGCAAATCACTTACTCTCCCCAGTGCCTAACAAAAATGAATGTGTCCATCTATACGAAACTGGTGCTCTGATACCTGAAATCTTTGGGTCTAGTTTGCACTATATAAACTCTAATAAAAACAAAAAATCTCTGACCTGCTTTTTTACGCATGTTTCTGACCCAGAATGATTCTTGATGATGTCAGACAGGAGCCCCCTCTCTGAATGACATCAACCTCTGGCAGCGCGGGGCTTAAAGCGAGGGTGTTCCGCATACACAGGAGGGTGTGGCCACAGAAACCAGGGCTGGAAGTAGGTGTGCCCTGGATAACCTGCAACATGGCACATGGGCACCAGTGCATGTGCCCATCAAAAGTGTCCTGACTGCCTAACCTTCGGGCAGGACGAGGGTCCTGAATGTAAAATCAGAGTGATAATGAAATCAAAACAGAGGAGGCAGGAAGGAGTGTTGGGGGCTGAGCCCAAATTAATGAACCGCCCATGCGTGAAAGCAGACGTCATGTTTGATACTCTGCATTTCTTTTATTCTTAGTGCGCGGCTGAGAGGCTGATCGTGGGCCTTTGAGATAGTATTCATGTAAATTGTAGCGCCCGTGTGCTCTGCAATTAACATGAATACTATCTCAAAGGCCCACATTCAGCCCACAGCTGCGCACTATTAATAAAAGGAATGCAGCAAATCTGAAGCACGACGTGTGCTTCATAGCTGCCAAGGTTTCAGATTGGCATGTGTGAGATAAAATGTTTCCCATATAAACTGAATAAAAATAATACCTTAGTGAAGTACAGTTCCTAGCAGGTTCCGCTAAATTGACAGATAATTGTTATAGAGTGAGTGCTAATGAAAATCATTTACATTGTCAGTGGTTATCTTGAAAACAGACTAGAGAGGCTTTGGCTAGCATCTGTTTGTGAATATCAGGATTATGATGTAGTGGGGTTTTGACTATAACACATGCCACCTCTACCATACTCGCACGTCCTCAGACAAATTTAAGAAAATTGTGCAAATAATTTCAATACCTCTTCTTTTGGAATACTGTCACTTGACTTCATACTGGAATGGATATGTAGCACCCTTGTTCCAGGCACAGCTACACAAATTCCTGACATAGGCATTTTCTTGACCAATTTGTTAAGCTTCTACATTTTTGCAGTGAGTATCTCAATAGTCACTCCAGTCAACTTCCAGGAAAGAACACACAAACTCAGCAGTCAATACCAACAAGTCCATGGTAAAAGAGCCTACATGCCCTTCACAGCTGACAACATATAAGACCACCTTTCTGACTTTCACACTTCTCACCAAACATCTATCATGTTCAGTAGCATATAAGTAATTTGAAGACTCTCTTTCTCAATTTACAACTAGCCTGGTATCATAGAGGCCTTCCAGAAGGCAGTCCCATATTGCACCTTGATACATGATTAAAATCCTATATGTATGAAACAAAATGGAGAACCAAAACTAACCGTAGGAACAACATAGAGTGCCAAGCAGGCGATCTACCTATTACTACAAAAAATATTAACTAGCCATCACTCAGCAAAAACTGTTTTACTGAAAACATCTTAACAATAAGTCAGCGAACTTTCAGCAGCTCTAAAGTACACCTATGTGGACATAATAATCTGCCCTACTTTGACTATTTGAACAAGTGCTCGAGTTGAGGATCTTTAGTAAAATCTTATCATGGTACCACCATTGGAGTCCTGTGCTTTTCTAAATCCATCGTGTACTTGCTCGTGTAACTAATTCATGTCATGGGGTGTGTATCTAAAGTGAAAACCTGCGTTAAGACTTTTCATGTGGCGCTGCATGTGTGGAAATGCACCATCTTTTTACTTTTTTAAGCAAAACTGTGGAGTGATATTTGGCACTGCATCCACACAAGCATTCTGGTTCCTGGCGCACATAGCCTTGGTTTCAGCACACAGAGTCTTTACACTGCCGCACACTGAGGAAAAAAATTAGAGGGAACATTGCTTGCAACTAGAGCCCTTAAAAAAGCCTTTTCTGGCTATGAGCCATCCTCCTACATCCTGGTCCTCAGGGCTACTCTTCAATAATGCATTGGCCATTGATACTGTTTTTCTGTATGTTATGGCCGGATGTTTAGGGAGTAAGTCACCAATTATCGGGTCGTCCAATACTATGGGTCAATTGCGTCTTATGATTCCTCGTAACTGTTGTACCTGCCTGGAATATGTCATAATGAGTCTAGTGGGTTCACTAGATGCATCCACACAGGCACAACAGTACCCAGAGGTTTTGCACTATACTGCAAAACATCTTCACTGGCTCTGTTTCTAGATTTCATTATGGCAGCATCTATGGTTTGTATTTTGTAGCCCCTCTCCAAAAATCGTTTTTAGCTTTCCAGCTGTTTAATTTCCAAATCCTTTTCCTCATTGCAAATTCTACGGATACAAGCATTTCCTGTAGGGAATGCTTTGAATCAAATGTGGAGGATGCGCACTGGACGCGTGTAACATTGTATTGCCTGCCGTGTCCTTGCGATACAGTGATGTGGTCAGAATATCATTGACTACATTGATTTGCACATAGAAAATGTAATATTCTTGGCACTAATACAAGATGTAAAATTCAAATTAACATCATTGACATTAATTAGTGCAACAAATTGCCTGGCTTCATGTTCTGTACCGTGCCACACAATAAACAGGTCATCAATAAAGCTAAGCCACAAAATAATGTTCTCATGGTAAATGTGTTCAAATTGTCTCTTGAGGACCAGCTCCTCCCACCAACCCATGAACAAACATGCATAGCTGGGGGAGAAGCTTGCCCCCCATCGCCACACCCTGTATCTGTTGGTACATCTGGTTTTTGAACAAAAACCATGCTTTTCTAAGCAAAACGTTTAATAAAAATGAGATCCTGTATGGCTTTGAATTTAGGGAGGAAGCTCTTGCGGTAGCAATCAGTATTATTCAATTGGGAATAAGCCTCTTTCTTATAATCCTGTAAGGGCCACAATACAATATTCCCCGCTTTGTCAGAATTCCTAATTACTACATACTTCTCTTTTTTTGAGTTTTGCAATCAATTGGCCATATTTTCTTTCATGGTTGGATACTCTTCTTTTATTTTTGTTGATGTTAATGTTCAACTTTTTCACCTGTGCCACCACTTGTTCAGTAATAACGTCCAAAGAATCCCTTGGCATTATGGGAGTAAATTTTGATTTTTCCTTGAAGGGGGTGTCTGATTTCGCACAAACCTCTAATCCAAGTGGTACCCAGCATGGAGGGCCACTCTTGTTCGCTTCCTGAATTAGATCTCCATCTGGGGCCCTGCCATCCTGCTCCAGCTCATGTAAATCCTTCAATAGACTGTGATCTGCTCTGTTAAATTTGAGGCGCTTGAGATGTCGTTTGCGTATGTCTTACTCCCCACTTGTCTCGGCTGGGACTGAAGCTGATGGAACTTTTTTAGTTTAAGCTTTCTTATGAATTTATAAATGTCAGCCCGGGTCTGTGTATAATCAAAATTCGACTCTGGGCAATAAGATAATCCCAAAGAGAGCAGCTGCTGTTCTGCTGTGGTTAAATCAACTTTGGCCAAACTGAAAATGGTATTTCATTGGCCTGCACCATAGGGATTTGTATTTGAGATGTTCCCGCTACTTGTTCTTCCATGCCCCCCCGCCCACGAGCAGGTCGCCTGTTACTGGTGTATTCTGACTGCTTGTCTCTTTTGCCTTCTGCTCTGGGTTCGTCGTTTTTTGCTGGTCGATTTCTGGGGCATAATTGTTCCCTTCTACTGCGTCTCAAGTAATCCAGCTCTTCACCCAAAGTTGGTTTAATGGCACTCTGTTTGGATTGGTCTCTTTGACCCTCTGTATCCGACTCACTTTCAAGTGCAGAGCTGAGATCTGATGTCGACGGGACCTCCTCTTGTGGTGGATTTTTATCCGTCTGATTTCGTGCCTCCATTCGTTTGTTTGCTGTTGCATTTCTAAATGTGTCAAATTTGCAGCAAAAGGTAAAGGTTTGCCCATAGGCATAATCCTCCTTGTCCCTGCTGAACTTGTAAGTCGTTCGCTGTTTAATTTTGTCTTCCTCCTTAATTAATCTAGTCATCATTTCGTCATGGAGTTTTGTTTTCTGTTGCGAATCCCCTAGCGTCTTTATTTCCTCGTTTAGAGCGTCTATTTTGATCTGCAGAACACCCCGACCACTATCCGCATATTTGACTAGTATCTGGACTAGTCTCCGTGAGGAATCCAAGTTTACTTCTGCCCACTCAGCCATCATTAGGGGGTTTGGTGTGTCGTAGCTGGCGGCATTCATTACTCTCAACCCCCTGGGAATTCTACCCACGTCAAGGTATCTCTCTAATGACTTGGATTATCACCACTTGAATTGCTTCTGACGCATAAGTTTCTCTAAGATTCAGAATTTTTCTTTTAGGCTTTTTGCCCTTCCATTTGTCTCCTTGCTGGCACCTTTGCTAACGTCACACTGTTACAAAGGAGAGTCGGAAAACATCTCCGCAGCTGACTCGCGATCCCGCAGTGCTGTGGCGGACATTTTCGGCGTGGGTAATCTAAACTACTGTCTCTCACCATGAGCCCACCAAGCTCGACAAATGCTGTTTGGCGGACTTCAAGGGTGCAAACCTCCTCGCCTACTGTTAAAGTTCACAATGTCCCGTACCTTGTTTTTTGGCAGTCGTTGTGATGTAGCCACCTCGCGCAGCTCAACTCCTCCGAGCAGTCACCACCTGACGAGCTATGTACCACACTAGCCATCTTCCCTCAGGTACGCGTTACATTGCAGCAGGGGGCTCTGTGTTTCCGTTGCTGGAACGTTTCCAAATTGCTTCCGGGTTTCCCAGCTGCCTCGAAGCCTCGAGAGCTGCCAGATCCATCGGACGCTGTGACTTTACAAACCACAGAGCCAACTTCACGGAGAGGGGATCCACTGCACCAGAGAAAGTCAATCTGGTGAAAATATGAGAAATTCTCACCTTCAGCAATTCCTTCCACAGGAACAAACGAGAGTGGACCCAGGTTCAGTGCTTATTTTTGAGTTTATTCACGCACAAAACAGCTCCGCCATGATGCGTTTCAGCAGTTGCCTGCCTTGATCACATGACAATGTTGTGTGCTATAGATGCCTTTTTAAAGTGACCATGCACAATGGCCAATACATAGACATAGAAAAAATGTGTCTGTATGTCCAATTACAACATACAAAATGCTTTCATGAATGCGCAATATAAAAGGTCAAAATACACATTTATAAAAGCCACATTTAAATATATATATACCATTTCATGTACAGTGTTGTAAATGTTGCTATTCCATTCTAGTTAATATCGGATCCAATGATCATAAAATTCTTTCTCATATATATATATGTGTATGTATGTATGTATGTATATATATATTCACTGAAAAAACCATCAGTGATGTCATCAGTGATGTCACTGACCATGTCATGAGTGATGTAATATGTGACGTCATCAGCAGTGCATTGCGGGGGCGCGAGTTATAGTTAGCTGAACTAACTATAAGGGAGGAATTTCTAGGGTTTTATACGAGGGAAATGTCCAGCTAACTATAACACCCCTGAAACCTATGTTTTTTTCAGTGAATTTCTAAGGTTTTTTAAATGCTAATTCCTAACTATAACACCCCTGAAACCTTTGGTTTTTTCAGTGATATATATATATGTGTATGTATATGTATTACCTACTGGCGGTCACCAGTAGATAGTTAGGTAGTTATAGTTAGGATGGAGTTTCTATGAAAAAGGTGATTTCCAGTTGCCGATATCTTTGATGCCGGTTAATCACTCTTCATGAAATTTACCCCACAAATGTGCTCTGTACTTCATATGGAGTCTGGAAAGTTTTGGGGGTTTCATGTAGTGGGAGCTGAGAAAAGGGGGGGGGGTCAAAAAGGTGTGTTTCCAATGTTAATTCCCATAGGACCTTTGAACAACCCTACAGCCCGAACTGCTGGACAGATTTGGCAGAAAGCTAGATTTTGGTACAAAGATTGTGCTTTTTGTGATTTGTTATAAATCTGTTAGTATTTGGCAAATGTGAGTGGTTGTATGGGAGTGGGAGTGGGAGTGTGAGATGTTGTATTGGGGTGTAAGTGGTTTTGTGGAATATGTCATCAGTGATGCCATTTGAGATGTCATCAGTGATGTCATTTGAGAGGTCATCAGTGATGTCGCGAGTGATGACACTGACAATGTCTTGAGTGATGTAATATGTGAGTTCATAAGCAGTGCATTGCGTGGGAGTTAGTCATAGTTAGTGTAGCTGAGTGTAAATGCTGAATTTCTCTGGTTTTGTATGAGTCAAATGTCAGACTAACTACAACATTCTTGTAACCTTTGGTTTTTTCAGTGAATTTCTAAGGTTTTTTCAATTCTATAGCCTAACTATAATATGCCATTGATCTGAACTACTGCTTTACTACTTCTGACATTGACCCGCTAAAGTGTTCTCTGATGTCCTTATCATCTGAGGAGAGAGGCTCTAGCAGGCATGGAGGAATATATGTTTTCTTCTATCCTACATGACCAGAATGGATTGGCTTTGGAAGTAATTAAGACGGAAGGAGAAAGAATTATAGGTCAAGCACAATTCTGACATTTTGGAAATTAAGAGAAGAGCAAAGCATTATGAACATGCTTTAGCAGTTAGGCAGTTTTGGGAAAACTGAACTTAGGGCCATATGTGCAAAAATTAGGAATAGTGATTTCCTAATTGCGATTTTTACTGAATCACAATTAGGAAATTGCAATTTCTCATGTAAGAACACATACAAACTTTAGATAGCAATTCCTAATGGGGTTGCAAATAGACCTACCTCAAGAATAATAGCAAGGCACCTCTGGTTTGGAAAGACCCCTGTCTTCCAGAGCAGACAAAAATTGGAGGCCCTCAGATACTGGTCCTTACTTATCTATGTCATCTTCACTGTGTATGTTGCATAACTGTGAGGACCCCTAGTTCGAGGGGGCACACCACACCAATAAAATGCTCTTAAACAAACAGCAAGTCCTCGTCTTCATCTAGTGTTTATTTTAGTTACTGAGCACAAGATTCCCAACTTTCTATTGGGTGATAAAAGTTTAGTAAAAGCACTGACTTTATTATTTCAATAAGTCATACGTCATTATCTCATGCAAAGTAGATGAACCTATGACTTGGCTAGCTTTGATCTCTCAAAGGTCATCCTGTGGCGGACGTTCTCAACCAATTCTCTATGTCATTGTGCCTTCACTTGCATTGGGTTTAATTGTCCCTAAATTAGTATTTCATACTATTAGTGCACTGTTAACTCAATAAACATCCCCAAGAAATCATCGCTGAGGTTTCTACTCTTCTCCAGCATTAAGTCCCCCACATAATGCCTATACTTTTCTGGTCTGTGGCCACGGTGTCTCTAAAACTAACAATACTATATGGGTTTTGTATCCCTATCTTTGGAAGCATGTCATCTGTAAGGCACAGTTTGCAGAGCCTAGTTTGAATAAATATTTACTGCACTGTTTCTTAGTGACCGAATTTCCTTTAATGCCTTGAACAACATCCCATGGAGTTGTAATTTGAGCAAAGGTTCCAGTTTTTGTGGGTAAACAGTTTTAGGTGAATGCCAGGGAATGTTTGTCTTCTAAACATGAGTTCGAGCAATGAATGAAAAGGAAATGTGAAGGCACTGTAATTAATAAAAAGTTAATGATTACTGAATAATCACATGACAGCATACGGTAGCAGTAATATTCGATTTGTTCATTGAAAAAAGATGAGGCTATTTGTTAGCGGTCGTTTTGTAAATATGAAGCTACTGTGACTTTTGTAAAGCTGGACTTAGTGCATAATAAAATATTGTTTGAAAATGTTCTCATAGCTTTTCCTTGGCTATCAACATCTGCATCCAAATTCTCTTTCCCTTTGGAACACAGGGCGACTTCTTATTTTAGATTCATATCATTCTTACCTTGTGATCAGTGTTCTGAAACTTTGGTCTTCTTTCTTGAACTTTGTTTGATTTAGTGACTAGTGTTTTGATCTAGATGACCCTAAAGTTGCCAATATTTTTGTTGTAATTTAAAAACAATAAGGCAACATGATTTCTGCCATTTCTTATTTTGAGAAACAAATATTTCCACTCCTGGACTGTTCTTGTTATTTAACATTAATTTCCACCCTCTTCCCTGTCCCATTCCTTAACTAAAGAGGAGTGCTTTCCATCCTTGCTGTCTACTTAAAAATATTTTTTTCTTTAAGGTGTCTCTCTGCCAATGGCTGCTTTGCAAAAGAATTTTGAATCCTTAATCTTCTGTTTTTGTCTATTTCTTGGAGAGACAGGGTACCCTGTCGGCCTCCCAGGGATTGGGTCGAGCAGGCATATAGGGCAATCTGACAGTGCCAGATGTGCCAGTCAGATAGAGCAGTGCGTGGCGCGGTTTTGTGGCTGTCTGTGGGGCGCTTTTGTGGCTGTGGGCTTGATTCACAAAGGTAAACTTATACACTTGTGTAAGTTTACTCTTTGCAGGTATTTACAAAACTACAGTTAAAAATCCGCACATGAAAAGATAGGTTTGTCCTTTCTTTTTTGTGCTGAGATCTCCACCTCGACTGCAGAGTCTCTGTAGTCGTAAATTTACTATTAAATTGCAATTTTGTGAACACACCAAAAGAGTAAATTTACACAAATGTCACAATCAAACCCTAAATTAACATGTACTCAACCCTCAGGTAGCTTGGCACAGAGCAGTCAGGCTTAACTCAGAAGCAACTTGTAAAGTATTTGTGCAATATTTCAAAGAGTAACACAGTGAAAACATACCACAAAAGGAGCCCACAGTAGAGTTAGAAAAACAGAGAAATGTTTATTTAAAAAAAAAAAAAAAAATGACAAAAATGCAATTAATAGAGCCAGATATATTCAATTTAGAAATTTGATTGAAAATAGCGTCAAAAGGCATAAAGCGCCATCTGTGGATATCTGGTCGCACCGGACCGTAAAACGCCACCATTCAGGCCGACTGCAATGGAGTGTGGGCCTGCTACAAGGACCCACTTAGGCCAGATGAACAGAGTACCTTAAATCCTGGTTTGCAGAGCGTTGCAAGGATCCATGCAAAAGATGAGTTGTGCCGCCGAAGCAATGTGTTGGTACATAGATGCCATAAAGCTACGGTCCAAGGTCTTGTTGCACACTCTTTAAAGATTCCAGTGACAAGGGCTTGCATTGCGAAGTCCAGAATCAAGGATGCGTTGCGCAATCGGGGCGATGCATTGGTTCTGAGGTGCTGCGAAGATGCGAGGATGCGAATCTGAGTCCATCGTATTTGTCGAGACTGCCGTTGATGAGAGATGTGAGGGCCTGCAGCAAAGATGTGCTGTGCTACGGCAATGCCAATGTGGCGCCGGGCTGCAAAGCGCTGCAATGCAGGTCTTTGTGACAGTTCTGATCCATGCAGCAGCGGCGATGCATCGGTTCTGCTCGAGATTGAAAAAGTGACTGTAATATAATTGTGATTTAAAAGCTGACTTCACCATATGTTAGGATTTTTCATTACAATTTCAGAGGCACCAAACATGAAGTGATTACCTGTTCCTATTTGGAAATGACAGCTTATTAAATGTAATAAGGTAACTCCAATGTTATCCTATGAGAGAGGTAGGCCTTGCAGTAATGAAAAATGAATGTAAGGGTTTTTCACTACCAGGACACGTAAAACATAAAAGTACATGTCATGTCTTTTAAATACCCTGCACCCTACCCACTGAGCTGTCCAGGGCCAACCCTAGGGTTAACTTATGTGTAAGAAAAGGTAACGTTTGGGCCTCATTAAAGGTTTATTTTACAAGGTCGACATTGCAGTACACACACAGACTGCAATGGTAGGCCAGAGACTTGTTTACAGGGCTACTTAAGTGGATGCCACAGTCAGTGCTACACACCCACAGGTATCATTTAATTTACAGGCCCTGGGTACCTGCAGTACCACTTTACTAGGTACTTATGAGCAAATGAAGTAGGCCAATTAGGTGTAAGACAATTCTGCCATGTTTTAAGGAGAGAGCACAAGTACTTTAGCACTGGTTAGCAGCAGTAAAGTGTACGGAGTCCTAAGGTCAGAAAAAATGAATTCATCATAAAGTGGAAGGTAAAAGCAAAACATTTGGGGGTCAACCTGCAGAGAGGGCCAGGTCCAACACCACCCCCCTCCAGTCTAAAACCAGGATCAACTAATCAATACACCTGCTGTAAGTGCTTCCTGTTGCAGTTTAATTTTTGTGACAGGAGCATCGTGCCAGAATGAATCCTGCCCTGCATAATTATTTACCCAGGAAGATGCCACCATTTTGTGCAATACCTCTACCCTCATGCCCCCCCGAATTCCGTTCCGCCATAGATCGCGGACGTTTTGACATTTTCGCATTCCGCGAGGAACGCAAAAATGGCGACATTTCGCAAGTTCCGCGAGCGGAATGGAATTTGTCGCCCACCCTTACTGTTGAGGCGATAGAAGGTGAGCAATGGCTCTCTACTGGACAGCCCTTCTGAATTCAGTTGGACCCCTCTGCCTACACTTTCCTGAGCCACTGAACTGACCCCTGTGGAACCCTTATCCTCACCTGTGGACCCTATCTGTGAAGCACTTATCCATAACTTGCTCACATCCACCGATGCATCCCAGTAGGCAGATAGTACTACCATGGCCAACAAAGTGCACCCTTTGGATCAGACTTCTGTCCCAACTCAAGGAAAACTCTGTCCATATGAACAGCAACCAACAGAAGCCACTGACAGCTGTTAATGTCAGGCCCCATGCCCAAGGCCATCCACTGCAGGTGGTGGCTTTAAGCGAGGATATTGGGTATGCCTCTCTGCCAGCCTTGGGGCTGGCAAGGACATTTCCTAAAGGCTTCTGAGGGTTCTCTGACCTCTGAGTGGGGGGCAACAGCCACACGTGTTAGGTATCCAACTTCCACTCTACCTCTCTCCAGTTCAGAGGTGGTAGCCAAAGACTGGTGACACAGCCCAGGGTCTGTACCCTGAGGCTGCACATGGGTTGGGGGAGTCCTCCCTCACCCTGCCCCTACATCTTTGCTCCCATACCCTTAGCTTTGGAGTGGTACCCCCCAAAAACAGGAACTGCCAGGGTTCCTTAGGTGGCCACCCCACTCAGCTCTCTTGACATCGTGGGCAACTCATTCCCCAGAATGCAGTCTAAGGTCATCTGAGGACTAATTATTACCCTCCTCTGGGTCACTTCCCCACACCACTTCAGGGATACTAGGGCCATAGGGCAGAAAATGTCCTGCCCATGGGCCTGAGTACCCTACATACCTGGCCGATGTACTGATTTGGGAAAACTAGCCTTTCCACTATCATGGTCTGGCTAGCCCCGATGTCCCGCAGGAGTAGTGACAGGCATCCCATTCACTTTCACATGGTGGAAGTGACGACTCCCATCCTCAGGGATCACAACCTCACCCTCTCAGTCTATCGCCCAGCTAAGGGAGATTATGGCATGGACTTTGACGTTCCCCAGGGGACAACTTATCCCTAAGCCCATATTGGCTATCCTTGTAGAGGTCTCATTAGTGGGTGGTTTCTTTGGACAGACAGAGTCCCCTTGCTTGTGTCCCAACTGGGAGCACTCAAAGCAGTGGGGTTGGAAATGGGGTGCCATGGGTCACTGCCCAACAGACCATCCCTTGCTTCTCAGAGGGTGTTTGTGAACCCTTTCTCCCACCTTACTCTGGGACTTCTCTGGGTCAGCTTTAACCTCCCCCTCACCAGAAATACCCTTTTTGGGGTCCCTCCAAGGTACTTTTTTGGAAATTCTGGTACTGACCCAGAGGTCTGACTCCTCAGCAAGCTTCCTGGGGTCAGTCAACTAGGTGCTGGTGCAACACTGCAAAACATTTACTGAGCATGTGGTCTCTTAGTATCAGACTAAACAACCCAGTAAATTGTCAACTTTGATTTCCCTCTCCCAGCCACTCAGTGCCTTGCTAGAATAGTCCAGGGAATCCACCCAAGACTGACTGTGGAGTTTATGGCTGTCCCTGAACCTCTGGCGATACTTTTCAGGCGTCAGCCCAAATTTGGCAAAAATGGATGGCTTTCATGGGGAGTACCTGGTTTGGTCCTCTACTTTTATGGCCAGAAAAGTGTCTCTCCCCACTGGAGGTATATGCTTCCACAGACCATCCCCCTGTGCTCCTCTGCAATTTTCTATACTCGCAGGGGCACCTCGTAAGCTGAAACACATGTATCAATGTCATTCCCCACCAAATAACTGGGTACCATGTCTTTGGGGATCCGGATCTCCTTATCACCTTCAGACACTGAGGAAATACTGCCACCATTTATGGAAGCTGCTTGTTTTGCCCTGTTTTGTTTAGTTGTATTAGTTTCAAAACCAACAGGTAAACATAAAGGAAAGACTAGTCTTCACAGAACCCCCCCAGCCCTTCCCCAGTCAACAGTATAAGAACAACTCCAAACATCAAATACACCTTGTAACCCCTCCTGTAACAAAGGATTACTAACGCATCATGCACCCCCTGAGGTATCTCTGTACCCCTCCTCCCCACGCAACTGAAGCACAGGCATTCAATACAATACGTCTCCCCGTGTCAACCTGGTTCCAGCTGTCCATCCCCTATCTGTCTGCTTAGTCTATGAGTTGCTTCCATGGACCCCATACCTTCTTGTATTTCTGGGGGCACTTCACGACCAATATACTGGTTTTTCCTGCTGCATGCACCATTCTAAGTTTGATCTCCAGGCCCTGACCTTTGGAGGTGCCGCCGTACACCAGTTACGGATTATGCCCCACTTGGCATCTACCAACGCCACATTACAAAACAGTTGCACATACTTGTCTAAAGATTCATTGTCCCATATTCCCAGCATTACCAGGGTTGGAGTAAGGTTGAAACTAAGGCCCGACCCTTTTGATTAAGTTTTGCTGATTGTATCCTAGTATCCTTGTATACGTGGGCCCACACGGTGAGCAATAGTGTGCCCCGTTGTCTGCTACCTCTAAGACATCTATCATTCTCTATCTTGCTCATTGCTATCAACCATGTTCTAGTGCAGTATCCTCTGTGGAATATCTTTAGTTATACCAATCTAAATCTCATTCGGATAGGCACTTCCCTAGGATAACTACATGCTGCGGCCCATGTGTCATTCTCAAATCGCCCCAGGTCTCGCTCCCAGCAGTATATGAGCACCGTGACTTAGGGTAGACTATTATTAAGCCGTGTGATATAGATCTGTGACACCGCATGTTTGTGCAGGGGTGCCCGCAGAACTTTCAACTCTAATGGAGATGGGCCACCAGTATATATTGCATCTGAATAAAACAGAAAACCTAGTTACTTGCCAACTCATATTGCGTCTAGAGGTCCTGAAATAGTATCACCTCTCCATCAGTTTGTTGACACCCAGCTGGTCCCCCCTCTGGGTCCCTTTGACACGCTGCAGCTCTTTCAGTACCGCAGTCTACCAGAGTGGTGTCTCCATTGTCAACTTCCTCCCCAGCCCGTAGCCAAAGTTGCCATAGGGTATGTCAGTGCACCCCACCGGGCTCCCCCATACAAGTATTGCAGATACCCATTTGGGACCATTGCTCCCCTGTCTTCCCCATCAAGGGGTTTCCTGCTCAGGGCTGAGAATGCTATCCTAGAGGCTCCCAAGGCCCACAGGAGTTCTCTCATAACTATGTCTACTTCCCTAAAGAATTGAGAAGTGACATCAAATGGTAAGTTCTGCAGAATGTATAGGAATTTAGGTAAGTGGATCATCTTGTATAGCCTGCTCTGCCCATTGACATTAGGGAGAACCATCACCAGTGCTTGACATCATTTTTATAGTTTTTGAGGACCCTGCCCAGATTGTGGGAAAAAAACCTATTGTGATCCTCTGCCACATAAATTCCCCCATATCTAAACCCGGTGGGTTCCCACCATAGAGGAGAGCCCCACTCACCTTCCAGTTCCCACAGTGTCAGGGGATAAATTGTTGACATGTCCCAGTTTATGCAGATTCCTGTGTAGGCCCACACTCCTCCATGATCAGCAGGACCCATCCTATTGAGCACCCAGGGTCCGCCAGGTAGAGGAGCTTGTCATTCACATAGAGTGAGATCTCATCCTTTCAGTCCAGGCCCTACATCAGCTGATGCTCTCCTCCCCAAGAAGAAACAACTCACCAGGGGTAAGAGAGTGGGATCGGCGCCCTGGTACACATTGGAGTTGAGAATTTTGAGGAAGGGTTGCAAGAGGTTGGAATGGACTTGGAGAAAAGATTGGAGCAAAACGACCCGGAGAGAATATCGGGCGGCTCTTAGTACCTACAAATCTGCTATTCGGGTAGCTAAATCTGCGTTCTTTGAGGAGAGAATAGGCTCTGCGGCCAACTCCTCAAAAGAATCGTTTAGGGTTATCAAAGAACTTCTTAAAACTCCCGAACCTCAAGTCATTCACGATGACCCCTGTGAGAAATGCTCCGAACTTGCCTCCTTCTTTAAAACCAAAATTGACAACATCTTGGCATCTCTCCCTCGGCTAGCCGAGGAGACTCCCTCTGGTGGTAACCCAGAGTCTCAGCCCAGGGTGCGGACAGCGGAGCTGGTTTCTTTCGGACCTGTTACTGTGGAAGAAGTTCTCACAGTCTTGATGACCATGAAAAGTGGTTCCCCTAAAGACCCTGCACCAATGAAATATCTTAAGCAGGTAGCCCCTACCATCGGTGGCCCAGTGACGGACTTGATAAATTTATCTTTTACCCAAGGAGTGGTGCCCCCGAGTTGGAAGGGAGCGGTTGTCAAGGCTCTCTTGAAGAAGCCTAACTTGGACCCCGCTGACCTTGCCAGCTTCAGGCCTATTTCCCTGCTCCCCGGCCTTAGCAAGCTGGCGGAGAAGTTGGTGAATCGTCGCCTCTCGGGCTTCCTGGAGAACAACTCCCTTCTGGGTGACTCCTAAACGGGCTTTCGCCCCGGTCAGGGGACCGATACTGCCCTGCTGGCAGTCGTGGAGAATGCCAGGAGCATTTTGGATTCAGGGGGATCGGTGGCAGTGATCCTCCTGGACCTCAGTGCGGCATTTGACACCGTAGACCATCAAGTGCTTCTCCAACGACTGTCGGGGGTGGGGGTCTCTGGGATGGTCCTGAAGTGGTTTGCGTCCTTTTTGGATGGCCAGACGTTTGAGGTGTGGGAAGGCCACAAGAAATCATCATCGGTCCCTCTCCAGTGTGGTGTGCCACAGGGCTCATCGCTGAGCCCTACTCTATTTAACATTTATATGGCCCCCCTGGAGAGCGTGATACTGCCCCTGGGTATCAAGATTATCAGCTATGCTGATGATACTCAGCTGGTGGTAGGTCTTCCCCAGTCGGCTTACCATCCCGACCGGCTGCACACGTGTTTGGATAAGATCTTCACTTGGATGTGTAGCTCAGCACTCAAGCTTAACGGCTCCAAAACGGAACTGATGATGCTGGGGAATTCCCCTCCCTCCTTATCTCCGAGCAGCTGGCCTAGCTGCCTGGGAGCGGCTCCCACCCCCAAATAGGAGATCAAGAGCTTGGGGGTGTGGTTGGAGCAGGACCTTGCCTTTAAGACACACGCTAAAAAGACCGCAGGCGTGTGCTTTGGTCTGCTCCGATCAGCCCGGAAGATCTTACCTCTCCTCCCAGTGGCCTCCAGGAGGTTACTCATTCAGGGGCTTATCATCTCTCGGCTGGACTTCAGTAACGCGTTGTTTCTGGGGGCTCCAGAGTCCACCCTAAATAAACTGCAGCAAGTGCAGAATGCGGCCGCTAGGCTCCTGATGGACCTTCCCAGGCGTCAGTCTGCCCGACCTGCGCTGAAGGCGCTGCACTGGCTCCCCGTTAGGGAGAGGGTGAAATTCAAGGTGCTTTGTATGGCCCATAAAATCCTGCAGGGGAAAGGCCCACCTATCCTACGGGATATGGTTCAACCCTATAAGGCCTCCCGTTCCCTCCGTTCAGACCATCAACATCTGCTGCAGGTCATGAGGGTAAGGAAGGTAAGAACTGGGGGCAGAAGATTTTCCATCAATGTGGCCATCTTGTGGAACTCCCTTCCTCTTTACTTGCGCTCGGAAACAAGTTTCATACGCTTCCGCAAGCTGTTAAAAACTCACCTGTTTCCTGCTTAACTCCGGTGTTTTCGTGGCATGGCGTCTCTCTCTGGATGAGCGCGGGGATGCCCAAGGGTAACCAGGCGCGTTATAAAACTCCTTAATAATAATAATAATAATAATAATAATGCAGTAAGGCATCCATTCGGATGCATCAAGCCAAGGGCTTGAGAGCGGCCACAATGACAGCCCTGCCGAGTGCCCCTGTCCAGGTGGAATATGTGCATATTTGCACCATTAACCTGGATCCATGCCATTGGCTCCCTATACGGAAGCCCTATACATGCCATAAAGGATGGACCAAAGCCCATCTTGTGTAAGAACTCCCAAAGGTATTACCACTCCATGGAGTCAAAGGCCTTGTTGGCGTTGAGTGTTAGGATCATGGCTGGCTCCCTCACATGGTTTAGGTGCGCCAGGCAGCCGAAAAGTCTCCTCAGGTGATGCTGAGTCACTCTACATTTTTGTCATCTAGAAAGGGTTAGGCCCTTAAGCAGTAAGGCTAGGCCTGCTTAACAATCACACAACAACATACATGCCAAGACTGATACCAATTAAACAACTCTCACACTGTACACTCAATATGACCATACGTTTTTTATTTTCATTAAATGTAATTCTAATTAATATTTCATATTAGTTGATCCAAATTGTCAGAATATATTAATCATCTAGTTTAAAATCAATTTAACAGAACATAACATCACATAGAGACACAACTCACATTACAACATTAAATGCCATTCATTAAACAGAAAACCAAACAAAAATGTTTTGACTTTACATTAAATTGAAACACATAGTACAAGAAACATATTAGCTCTGGTTCTGTAAATTCTAGAGCTATTCTCTCTTTTAAAACACTGCCCTTTTAGCTGACGTTACAACACCCTGTTTTTGTAATCCTTTAACAAGGGTAAAATCTAAACAGTGTACAACTAGGGCTCAATATGTTGCTTCTTAATCACACCATATATAAATCCATATTATGAGCCTCCATGATAGAGGCTTCCAAAGACACACTTGTTTAGGAAAACAACAGTCGACGCGTTTTGAACCCTATTTCATATCTCACAGGGTTTTCCTCAGGACTCAGAACACTCTTAGAGCTGAAAAAATTATTTACAAAGTTTTTATTAACTAACATCCACATACTAACTCACACCATGCCTCACATACATCATCCATACTCTATTTACCTCTTCTATCCATGATTAGTCTCTGCTGCTTATTTTTCTTTACAGTCTTCAGAAAATGGCAACCGCTTCACCACTTTGCCAAAACTCTAAAACGTGACAACAAAAGACAAACTCAGGACCAAATATTATTTCTCTTGTTCTAAACAATTACTCTGCATGGCATTAAGCCAGATTGGTTGGCTTCAATTAGTGCGTCCACCACCACCCCAATCAGACGGTCGGCCAGTATTTTGGCCAAGATCTGGCTTTCAATATTTATCTGGGAGCTCGGGCTATGGGAGGCACAGTTCTCCTTTAGTTTCCCTTCCTTATGAATGAGAAATATTGTGGCTTCCCTCCAGTCTCTGGAAAATATTCCCCCTTTGTTGTCTGCCCCCATTGCTGCCTTATGCAGCCCTGTGATTTAGAATTTTATGCATTTGTAATGTTCAACTGGGTAACCATTTGTGCCTGGTGCTTTCTGGCTGAGCAATTGGGTTATTGCCTCTGAGATCTCCAGTTCTGTGATCTCTGCCTTTAAGGTAAGCCTTGCCTCATCTTCTAGGCAGGGAACTGGTAAGTCTCGTACAAGGTCGGCCAAGGAACAGCCATCCTGCACAATCTGTGATGTTTACAGACTATTCAGATGGATAGCAAATGCCTGGGCTATCCCATCCACCATAATTGCCAGGGCTCCGATCGGCCTGCGCACCATATGAACACAACTCTGCTCCTCCTCCCTGCAGGCCAACCAGACCGGGTTCTTCCCGGCTTTGTCCCCACTTCATATAGGTGAGACTGCTTGCTCCGTAAAAGATCCCTTGCCTCCTGAGAGGCCTGGAACCTATATTCCTCCCTGAGGACCTCCAGGTAGGTTGCATACTCTGTGGCGGGGGTGACTATGTAGACTGATTCCTCCTGGGTCAGTTGGTCCTCTAACTCTATGAGATCTTTCTCCCACTCTCTACTTTTCCCTACTATATGGGCTATCAAGTGGCCTTGCATGACTGATTTGCATGCACATCATAGGGTGGTGTCGAAGCGAAATGATCCGGTGTTGTCTTGGAGGTAGTTCGCAGTTTCCCGGAGTATACGTTTCTGAATGTTTCCAGTCTGTCAGGTCCCAGGGGTCCAGTCTCCACTCCCCCTTTGTCTATATAGGGAGAACCATATGGCCCTGTGGTCAACTCTTTCAGAAAAAAGGCAACCCCGCACTGCACACTGCTTTTGGCTCTGCGTGGCAAGAGGTTGGTGACAGGGCCTGGCCTGTGGAGAGGCCCTGTGGCCAACCCATCCGGAGGCAGCCAAGCCCATGCGGTGCACAGCCATTCATTGTGTGCAGTGTGGGGTTGGCTGCAGGGCCTGGTGTGCTAAAACATAGAGATATGAAATGCAAGCCTAATAACGAGAAAAAAGAAATGAACCAGTAATAATTATCTATGTTTTATGAGTTTTTTACAAAAAGGAAGAGAGAGAAAAGGAAAAGCCAAAAAGAAGAAAGAGAAGAAAGGGAGAGAAAGAGAAGTAGTAGAAAGAAAACCATGAGTTTTAAGGAAGGTGATGAATGTGAAGATAGAAAAGTAGTAAGAGGTAACCAAAGTAAATCAGATATAATTTTTTGAGATAACGAAGAAAATGAGACAATACATATTATATGTTCATTACAAATAAGATTCCACCAAACCAATATACATAATTCAGAGTTATCTTTCCAACAAGTTAGTATAACTTTAAAAGCAAGAGCAATAAAAAGATCAAATAATACAGACTTTGAAGAAAGATGATTAAAATCAGCAGATAAAGTACCTAAAAAATATTTTGCATAGAGAATGGAATATTATGTTAAAAATCAAGAAACATTTTGACCATATGGATTTCCAAAGTTCATTCACTTTAGGACAATAATAAAGTAGATGAGTCAAAGTACCATCAGAGGAAAGACATGGCCAGCATAAGGGAGAGACAGAGGAATCAATTTTCTGAAGGAAGGAGGGAGTAATAACAGCTCTATTGTATACAAAAAATAAAGAGTGTGCAATATTGGCAGCTTTGGAGGTATTAAACATTTTTCGCCACAATTGATCCCACTGGTGTACAGATAATGATTGAGATGGATCTGTCTCCCATAAAAGTTTGATATCGGATTTATTCCTCTTAGGGATAGGGGAAGACAGAAATTTATATATGAAGGAAGCTCTGGGGATGGAATCATTAGTAATATTGATTAACTGTGGGGGGACATATACCACGCCAACCTTTACAATACCCAAGGAAGCATAAATACTATAATGATGGGCCCATAAGTCATTATCTTTTTATTAGCAATATCAAAGGTCTTCCAATGGATCTTTGGTAGAGCTAAAAGGGACTAAGTAGAGAAATCAGAGAACTATTCCTTCATGAGGACCTGTAATGAAGAAACAGCTGTTCAAAGATTACCCAACAAGTTAATCAATATTATGGCAAATGATATCCTACAAATAAGTAATGACTCAGGAAATAATGATAGACTCTAGTCTTTCTAAGTACTCTTTTTGGTATTATTTCAAAATATATGAATGGTCATACACAAACACAATTCAGAAGAAAACTTTGCTCATAGTATCACAGGCAAAATATCACAGTTATCACAAATAGAGTATCTTGGATTGGAAATCATCAAATTGAGGTGAGAAATAAGGGAGGAAGAGAGGGAAACAAAGGAACATCAGGGTAAATTAGAAAGAACTAATGTACTGCGT
Organism: Triturus cristatus; assembly: GCF_964204655.1. NCBI lineage: Eukaryota > Metazoa > Chordata > Amphibia > Caudata > Salamandridae > Triturus > Triturus cristatus. The sequence continues at coordinate 857,083,797 of NC_140581.1, read as the reverse complement.
GCAATTAGTCAAGAAAGCTATCTCCACGACCGTAGGAGAATAGTGTGGGCAGCATCACCAGCCGATGATGTGCAAAGTCTCTAAGGAAAGTAATTTTCACCAGTCAGGATTGCCAGCCAGTTCAGGAATCAGCACAGCACAGCATACAGCATACCATGGATGCAGGACTGGTCACCAGAATGTGAACAAGCTGAAGATTATTTTCCCACCAGCATCTTTATACTGATTTCGCAACTTTGTTACTCTTAAGTTAAAAACTTTCCAAAACCCTACAAGCCATTCTCATTGGTCAGTAACTAGGGGAGGCAAATATATCCTAATGATAACTTTACAAATTTCTCTAAGCAGTCTTTGTCTAAAATTGTATAGCTTCCTAGAGAGGAAGAAGAAATCTACAATTACATTATTTTGTAACTACATAGCAACAGTTTCATTCTAAATCCTCGCTTAGACAGGAAAGAGTCATATTATTCTCCGCTCTCTGGGGATGTAAATGTTATTCTTTACACGGACATCAGGAAACGATGTGAAAAGAAACAAAGGAGAACAGAAGCACATCCCCTAACCAATACATTTGCTAAGGCCTACACGTTTTAGCAAGGAAGGTCAGAGAGAAAAGAAAAATCATTTCTACATTTCTAAACCTACCCATGCTTGAATATTCCTGCAGTTCAGGAAACATAAGAACATTAGTATTAGACATGTAAATTAATAATTCATAACCCTTATAAAGAAATCTTCCACTCTACATGTGTCATTCTGACTTTTAAAAACACGTGCAGTTTTGCACATTTTCGGTCATACCTTCCAAATCATCGAGTTTTAGTAATTTCGTTTTTTCACACACATTAGTAATTTATTTAAACACACACATGGGTAGATTTTCCAGAGCAGATTTTATTAACAAAAATCTTGCTCCATCAATCCCCCATTTGATGGTATCCCAAACCATCACACCAACCCATATCAGATTTCTATCTAATGATGAACAATCAGAATGCTGTAGTTCTCATTTGTGCCAGCCTAACACACTCTATGTCCTTCCAGGCATCATAATAAATCCCCCTTCGATCTTCCATTTCTATTTCTTCTCTTTTCCTTTTTCTTGCTCGTCGTTTTTCCTCAGTAGGCTTACTCCAGCGACACTTGTAAAGCAGTATTATCATTAGTACGCTTGTAGCAATAGCAATTCTCTGTGTAAATATTCTACCTAATAAGCTGCTAGAAAAATTAGAAAACCAGTTACCTATGGAAGAAATACTCTTACCAATTTTCTCCCATGCACCATCAGCCTTTAGTTTTGACAAATTATCATGCAAATGAGTAATGTTACTAACATATCCCTGCAAATCCTTACTCTTATCAGGGATATAAGAGCAACATTGTTGAATCTTTAACATATTACAGACTCCGCCTTCTTTTGCCAATAGTACATCCAAGGCAAGTCTATTTTGTAAAACGATAGTCCAACCATCAAGAACCCTCCAGCGGTATCCGTAGATAAACGATCAACCACTGTAGGCAATTTTCAAATTTTCTGTGAATATAGAATAACCCCAACTGAAGGTATTAATGCACCAAATATATCCCCAATTATTTCAGCAGTACTCATACCCCTTCTACTCCGAGTTAGATGCTTTTGATTGGTTCCTTGTTTATCATTCACATGGTAGATTTTTAGAAAGACAATTCCCATATAACAATATCTTTACCAATGTGGTGGCAACCTATAGTAGGCATTTTTACCACAAGGGAAATACACCCCAGGGTAAACAGGATCTGTACCACCCTTTAATCCCCAACCACCAGTAATTAAGAAAGTGTGCTCACATTCACTGGAACCAACTAAATGATTATTATAATCTGCGTTTTGCCTTAGTATGCAAAGCTTTACCCTATGAGGCCAATCCAGAGCCATTGCAGCATAAGTCTCAGTCTTCTGATAATTTCCTTCTTTACTCATCTGTTCAGCAGCCCTGTGTTTAAAGTCTCTACATCTATCTTCTACAGAATTTATCAAATCAATCTCTATATTGTGTAATCTACATGTTAAATTATGACTATGTGCATATACTGTATCTATCATTTTAATAGTGGGAAAAAACTCTCCCAAATATTCTGCATCCTTAGCACTATATACTATATTTATATTCTTTCTACACCAAACGAAAAAGTTCTTCGTGCGCTCTCAGTAATGAACAGGTGAAACAACGAAATCAAATCCAAGAGTTTAATTCACACTACGCGTTTCGGCGACAAGCCTTGATCACGTGTGAAACTGTGTTACCCAACAGTCCTAATAAAGCATTGAAATTGCGTTGTCATCACGTTAGAAAGAGCCAGGGCAGCGGCCATCTTAGAGTGGTACAAACATTATTGGTACACAGGAAAACATTGCATATTCAAATAAAATTAAAAATTAAATTGATAAATCAATACTGCAATGTGACGTGTCTACACAGGTGCGGATAAAGCAATGAAAATACGCTGTCATCACACCAGAATGAGTTGGAGCCAAGGCAGCGGCCATCTTAGAGTGGTAAAAACAGTATTGGTACATAGGAAAACATTGCATACTTAAAATCGATAAATTCGAAATTCAAAGTTGAATGAATTAATACATGATGCAATGTGACTTGTCTCCACAAGTGCGGAACATCCCTATGGTTGCACTGCTAAACCGAAGAAATAGTAGGATAATACTAATATTAACGGAAACGGTGGTTGCCATGGCAAAGGTGACCCCAACAAATGACACGAAAAATGCGTGAGCTAAAAACAGGGGTCAGGTGAATGGCAGTCTACGGGCAAGTGCCCAGGCAACTACCTGGTAATGTTATGACTAGCGCTAAATAACAAGGACAGAAACATTATACTGCAATAGTTGTAACTCTACAGACATAAAATGTGTACGTGATGACTATAACCATAGGACTTATCTTAGCCAATGAGCGTGCCCATATGTTCTATCAAAAAACCGTCAGTGGAGAAGTTTAAGGTGATGAGCAAGTGAAGAGTGAACTCGTGGAGTGAAAGGGTAGGATGCCCGTGCCGGTGAGTCAAAGTGAAGGGCTCCTTCCTTCTCTCCTGTAAATGATACAAAAAATGAACATGTAAGTGCAACGAATAACATAGCTCATAGGGTTAACACGATACTGAAGTATTAAGTAGCATAGCATACACATCGAAAAGGAGACTATTAAAAGACAAAACAGCTAGATTAGGTTGTACATGGGTGAGCATAAAAACACATGGTATGCTGGACGGGTAAGGGAGCAATTAAGACATAAAATATTAACTTGCTATGATTATAGTTGTATGGTTCCTCATTATTTAAGGTGGATTGACATTTCCTCATCCATGTTCAATCCCCCTGGGCTCTTTGTTTGAAAATCAATAATATATCTAGATTCACGTTGTCTGAGGTGAAGAGTTCTGTCACCACCTCTGGGATTCCTAGGTATATGTTCCAAAATGCAGTAACTCATGTCGTTAATGTTGGAACCATGTTTGGAGAAAAAGTGACGAGCAACCGGGTATTTGGGGTCATTATTAGTAATGGCCCTTAGATGCTCCATCACTCTCTTTTTGGCAGGACATGTGGTACTCCCTATGTACCAAAGTCTGCACGTGCACTCAATGGCATAAATCACGAAACAGGTACTACATGTGAGAAATTGCGTGATTTTCTTGGACACCCCACCATATGTCAGATTGTCTTTAAATGTGCTGTTTCTGCAAGCTTTACAATGGCCACATGGAAAAAATCCCATGAGGCCATGGCCAGTATTGGTGGTGCGGTCAGTGATGTCACTTGCACTTGCCCGTAGACTGCCATTCACCTGACCCCTGTTTTTAGCTCACGCATTTTTCGTGTCATTTGTTGGGGTCACCTTTGCCATGGCAACCACCGTTTCCGTAAATATTAGTATTATCCTACTATTTCTTCGGTTTAGCAGTGCAACCATAGGGATGTTCCGCACTTGTGGAGACAAGTCACATTGCATCATGTACAGCATACCATGTGTTTTTATGCTCACCCATGTACAACCTAATCTAGCTGTTTTGTCTTTTAATAGTCTCCTTTTCGATGTGTATGCTATGCTACTTAATACTTCAGTATCGTGTTAACCCTATGAGCTATGTTATTCGTTGCACTGACATGTTCATTTTTTGTATCATTTACAGGAGAGAAGGAAGGAGCCCTTCACTTTGACTCACCGGCACGGGCATCCTACCCTTTCACTCCACGAGTTCACTCTTCACTTGCTCATCACCTTAAACTTCTCCACTGACGGTTTTTTGATAGAACATATGGGCACGCTCATTGGCTAAGATAAGTCCTATGGTTATAGTCATCACGTACACATTTTATGTCTGTAGAGTTACAACTATTGCAGTATAATGTTTCTGTCCTTGTTATTTAGCGCTAGTCATAACATTACCAGGTAGTTGCCTGGGCACTTGCCCGTAGACTGCCATTCACCTGACCCCTGTTTTTAGCTCACGCATTTTTCGTGTCATTTGTTGGGGTCACCTTTGCCATGGCAGCCACCGTTTCCGTTAATATTAGTATTATCCTACTATTTCTTCGGTTTAGCAGTGCAACCATAGGGATGTTCCGCACTTGTGGAGACAAGTCACATTGCATCATGTATTAATTCATTCAACTTTGAATTTCGAATTTATCGATTTTAAGTATGCAATGTTTTCCTATGTACCAATACTGTTTTTACCACTCTAAGATGGCCGCTGCCTTGGCTCCAACTCATTCTGGTGTGATGACAGCGTATTTTCATTGCTTTATCCGCACCTGTGTAGACACGTCACATTGCAGTATTGATTTATCAATTTAATTTTTAATTTTATTTGAATATGCAATGTTTTCCTGTGTACCAATAATGTTTGTACCACTCTAAGATGGCCGCTGCCCTGGCTCTTTCTAACGTGATGACAACGCAATTTCAATGCTTTATTAGGACTGTTGGGTAACACAGTTTCACACGTGATCAAGGCTTGTCGCCGAAACGCGTAGTGTGAATTAAACTCTTGGATTTGATTTCGTTGTTTCACCTGTTCATTACTGAGAGCGCACGAAGAACTTTTTCGTTTGGTGTGGACATTAACTTTGCCGGCGTGCTCCGCTGGCGTGTGCGCCACCTCTCAAGGGTCCCAGCAGATCCAGAAGGAGCTTTTCTGTTTGTGGATTATATTCTTTCTAATAGGAATTTCTGAAAATACTAAGTCATAATTTGAATAAAAATACTGAAATACCCCTTTAGCATAAAGCAAACTATTTAGTACACTACACGATATACCATATCAGAATCAGAATTTACTTTATTCGATTAATACAATATTAATCATAAAAGTTACACATACATCACAGTTAAAAAATTCTAAAAACCACACAATTTATATCAGCAAATGACCATTTTCCTAATTCTCAAAGAAGCACATAAACAGGTAAGAGGATCAGGCAACATTCGTAAAAAGTATAAGGTAGTGCGACATTGTCTAAAATCACGATATACCATATGTTAGTGGTAAGTGATGGTACGCTACACCCTCAGACACAGACGTAGGTAACTGCATGCACACATAATCTCTCGCATCCATTGTATCTACATACTCACAAAGCAATTTCGTAAAAACATTTATCGAATAGTCACTAATAGATTTATCCAAATGTAAGGTACTACCAGTTATTTCTTTCATATTAGTCTCTGAATCTTCTTTAAGATCACTTTTAGTATTCAAAGTCACATGCTCATTATTATTAGTAGTAGTATTTACTACATTAATAAACATAAAGTGTAGTATCACAAATGTTAAAACCAACCATACATTGTTAATAAAACACAGAAAGCACAAACATCTAAGTATTTCTGCCTACACATTCCCTGATTCTGTTTACCAGTCTCAGTTCTAATCATCTTCAAAGATGATGTAAAAAGGAAAAATAAAAAAGTAAAAAATTCTAACTAAAAATGTACTTCAAGTAATTAGTAAATTCACTAGGCTAGTTTAGTTTGTGCAATCCACACCAAAGACTTGAGCCTTGAGCTCTTGAGCTTCTTCAAATCCAGAGCTTCGGAAACTTCTGGAAATTTATCACATAAATCTCCTCTCTCTTTTTAAATACCCTCTTTAAATTAGCAGTTCACTTACGGCGGCTTTAAAGAGTTGTCTTTCTTTTCACAGAGTTCCAAAAATTATTTTTTCCAATCATTATTTGAAACACTTTCCCTTGCATCTACAACCACATAAGTCCATTCTGGTGCTGAATATTTCTTGTTTGCTCCTTTTACTCTCTTTGTTCTTCGTACTTGATCCTCTTCTTCCGCTTCACTTTGCTCTGATTGACTCGATACCTCAAGTATTGTTTCCGGAACATTGCTATTGACAGAGTATTTCAGCATTTTCACTTCTTTTGGCCACTTGATTCCCTTCTTTTCCCTTTTTCCATTTCCATTTTCAACTGTAGTTTCTGAACTTTCTTCAGATGAGTTCCTCTTTCTTTTGTCTTTGCAACTGCAGGAGCTGAAGGACTCACCCTGTTCACACTATTAACAGCGACAGTGTTATCTTCACTGGTACCAGTAGCTTGTGCCCACTCTACTCCAACTTCAACCTGCTCTGGCACATTTCCTTGTTCACGTCTCACTTTTTCAGCAGTTTCTTCGTTATCAAGTGGACTTGGGACTTTTCTCGTATGACTTGCGTGAATCCAATTCGGCAGACCACCACATTTGACAGCTGTTGTAGTTACTAGTATGATCTGGTAAGGGCCATGCCAGCGAGGTTCTAAACAGGACTTTCTGACATGTTTCTTCACCACAACCCAGTCTCCCGGACTTAAATGGTGGCCTTGTTCTTGTTGAGTTGCTGTCTCCAACCTGGTGAGACACAGAACTTACTACATCAGCCAATCCTTTACAATAATCCAGTACCAAGTCATCAGTAATGTTCATTAGTTTATTTGCTGGGACTGTTGGCTGTCTCATAGCCCTGCCCATAATGATTTCATGAGGGGACAATCCAGTTTTCTTTTCTGGGATTCTTCTTAAGCTTATTAATACTAATGGCAATGCATCAAGCCATTGCAGTGTTGTGGAAGCACAAACCTTTGCTAACCTTAATTTAATTGTGCCGTTGATTTGTTCAACTACTCCTGAAGCCTCAGGTCTAGTGCACAGTGCAGTTTTTGTTAAATCTGAAATGCTGCACAAAGTATCCAAATTATTTCATTATTAAAATGTGTCCCCCCATCTGATTCCAACGCAACTGGAAACCCAAATCTAGGAATATTCTCTCTAAGAAGCAGTTAAGCAACTATTAGACTGTCAGTTTGTCTTGTTGGATATGCTTCAACCCAATGAGACAACTACAGACAACTACAAGGACATTTTCTAATCTATTGCATGGGGGCATCTCAATAAAATCCAACAGCATTCTGGTAAATGGACCAGCTGCTTTCCCAATTCATCCCATACTAACCACTGTCTTTCTCCCTGGAGTTTGCTGCTGACAAATTGTGCGTCTCTCACAGAGACTTTCGGCAATCACTCTGAACTTGGGATTAAACCATATCCGTTGAAACAATCTAATCATTGCATCTCTTCCCATGATGGGCTCTAGCCATCTGAGAAAGAAGACTGTCTGGCATTACTATTCTCCCATCGGTGTACACCCAGACTTCATCATCTGATCTGTGAGTGTACACCAATTTAATCCAACCTTCTTTTTCTGAGTCACTCGCCTCTTCTTGTAAATCTCTCACTTCATCCCAAGTCTTAACAGATGTGAACAATAGTTTGCATTCTGTTTGTTCAATTTGCTCATTTACTGATAATTCCACATTGATCGAGTATGCATACATAGCACAAAATTGAGCAATTTCATCCGCATATCTGTTACCCAGTGTGATGTACTCACAGCCAGATCTATGTGCACTGCACTTCACCACCCCAATGTGTGCCGGCAAGTGTAATGCCATCAGCAGATCTTTTACACACTCTCAGTTCTGGTCTGTGAACCCAAAGAGGTCAAAAATCCACGTTGGGACCCCCACCTACCCTAAGTCATGTGCGACACTAAAGCCGTATTGACTATCCGTAAAAATTGTAACCCTCAATGTTTTTGACAAGGTACAAGCTCGAGTAAGTGCTTTCAATTCAGCCACTTGTGCAGAGCTCACTACTTTCATCCACGATACTTCAATCATATTCGCCACCGTGCAAATGGCATAGACAGCTCTCAAGCAAGCCTCCGAATCTCTCAAACATGAACCATCCACAAACAGAACAACATCAGATTCAGGTAACTGTGTATCCTTGATATCAGGCCTTGGTTTTGTGCACAATTCTGTCACATCCAGGCAATTATGATCCTCTTTATCAAGAACTTCCTCACAGTCTGGAGTTGGCAATAACATGGCTGGATTCAGGCTAGTACACCACATTATTGTCACATCTTCAGCACCCAGAATCACTTGCTCATATTTTGTCAAACGGCTACTCGTTAAATTTTGGGTTCGAGTGCGCGTCAACAAAATCTCTACTGAATGCGGAGCAAACACGCTCAATGGATGATCCATAACAATTGACTCACATTGTTCAAGACTCACACAGGTAGCAGCAACTGCTTTCAAACATCCTGGTAAATTCCTCCCTTAATCCACAGTAACCCGCTCATTACATGTCCCAGAAGCCTTATTCAGACAATCACTCTACCCACCCAAGCCTGCGGAGTATCTCTCTCTGTAAGCTCATCCATTACCAGACTCTAGTTGAAGCTCCTCACTCTCTCACTAGGCGCATCGCGATAGTCCGTACTCACACGGAAAATTCTGCTTGAAGACTGCTTCCCTACTGTCACACTGAGAAGATCCAGAACAAGCCCAAATGTATGATAAGCTATAACCTAGGCTACTTCTACTTGTATTAATGATTGTACAAATGTTTTTCTCAATTTCTTTTCTCCTCGCCTCACATGTCCATCGAGGCAGCTACATTTATAGGTTTCTATTGCACTGTTTAAAAACTTAAATGCTATATATATTTATATATATATATATATATATTCACTGAAATAACCAGGCCTGATATAGTTAGGAATTAGCTTTTAAAAAACCTTTGAAATTCACTGAAAAAACCATAGGTTTCAGGCCTGAAATAGTTCGGACTTAGCATTTAAAAAACCTTATAAATTCACTGAAAAAACAATAGGTTTTAGGGGAGTTATAGTTAGCTGGACATTTCACTCGAACCAAATCATTGAAATTCCTCCGATATAGTTAGTTGTACTAACTACATCTCACGCGCCTGCAATCCACTGCTGATGATGTCACATATTACATCATTCATGACATGGTCAGTGACATCACTGATGACATCTCAAATGACATCACTGATGACATCATCCACGTGACAATCAGATTAGGCCTGTGCAAAAATTTTGTTCCGTTCGCGGAAATTGTGATAATTTGACATTTTCGCGTTCCGCGGAGAGCGCGAAAATGTCCAAATTTCCGCTTTCCGCAGCTTGGCGATAATTTGTTTCTTGCTCGCGCTGTACAATAATACATTCTCGCGCTCGCGCGATCGCCTTACCTGAATCCCTGCGTTCGCCGACAAGTTTTCTTGATCCGGTCTCGTTCTCCATGAGATGTTGGATTGTTTTTAGCCATTTGCGCTGTCTCGCGACAGTTCGCGCCCGCAGTGACGTCATGCGTCGCGCGATCACGTCTTTCTTCTCGCGATCATGCACCGCGAGACAACTCAAAACAAGATGGCCGCGCCCGCGAGCAATCACATGGGTAAGTTGGCGACCCGCAACCATGCAGAAAATCTCGCGAACATGCGGGAAAAAAAATCCGCATCTTCGCGATATTTCCGCTTGTTTGCGATAATTTTAAACATTTTCGCGATAATTTGCGAAAGTGGATTTCGCAAATTCCGCCCCCCCCTAAATCAGATACACCTCATCATACACTAGTATAACCTTTCATCCCTCACTGTAAAATACAGAGTGCAGATTTAAAACCATTGACACACCAATACAAGTTTCTAAACACCCACTCAGTGATTCCTAAATCTATACACACATCTAATCACTTACCAATAGATTCACTCATACATGCTGCCAATGATCAATAGAACACTATCAAATATACTTATACACCTATATCGACAATACACACCAGCACACATCCTAATTACTTATGAAGTCATCCCACTCACTTATGCAAAAAATGGATCATACTTACTTTTACTTAGCTATACACTTATAAAAACACCACTTTATTTATTCATATAGATAATAACTCATACTTAGTGTGTTATAATAACACTATTACAAGTATACAGTTATCCATACAGTCACTCATACAATCACTGAGTCTTATATATACTTATTTATATACAAGAACTGACACATACACTGACTTTTATTTTTCTAGTTTGTTGGACATGTACTATTGAGACATATATTGGCTCATCACAACACCCATAAAGATATTCACTCACCCAAACAACTGTTATAACATGTAGTTTTAACTTCATATACCTACTGAATCAACTATTCACACATCTTTGGGCAGTCACACACACCCCACCGAACCACACACACATTCACTCTCCCATACAAATACTCAGTTAACTAATCAATAAATAATATAGACTTTCACGTAGCTAGTAACCAACTGGTGCAGCAGTTTATACAACAACTGACAAAGTGATACAGATATTCACACAGTTTAGTCACTATCCAATATATTTAGTGAGACACTATAAATTAGTCAAGTAAACAGTCAATCACACTGTTACTAAATCCTCCATCCAGATATTTATATTTATATATCCACTCATTCTTCAATGCAAATTGCTATATATATATAATACATATTTAAATAACGAACCAAACCACATTCACTGGATGATATCATCAGTGATGTCATCAGTGATGTCATTTGAGATGTCATCAGTGATGTCACTGACCCTGTCATGAATGATGTAATATGTGACATCATCAGCAGTGGATTGCGGGCGCGCGAGATGTAGTTAGTACAACTGACTTTGTTCGAGTGAAATGTCCAGCTAACTATAACACCCCTAAAACCTATTGTTTTTTCAGTGAATTTCTAAGGTTTTTTAAATGCTAATTCCTAACTATATCAGGCCAGAAACCTATGGTTTTTTCAGTGAATTTCAAAGGTTTTTTAAATGCTAATTCCGAACTGAATCAAGCCTGAAACCTATGGTTTTTTCAGTGAATTTCAAAGGTTTTTTAAATGCTAATTTCTAACTGTATCAGGCCTGAAACCCATGGTTTTTTCAGTGAATTTCAAAGGTTTTGTAAATGACCATTTTTAATGTATTAATTGTTATACTGATTTTTTTGATACCTACATTTTTTTAACTATTTATTTTTAGATATTTTTTTATTACATTATAATTACAGTATACATTACAATACAAAATATACTTTCTCAGAATTAATTACTCTAGTTTAACTACTTTGCAAATAGGCAATAGACTTTTAAATACAGTAGTTACAGTTGTTGCAATGGGCAACACAATTTCAAACGCAATGCAACATTGGGCTCAATGTGAATTTTTAGTCAAATGCAATTAGTTACTTTATGGATTACTTTTCTAACCACAGGACTGGATCCTAGATTCAGTCCTTGGACATCTCCTGTAAAAAGTTGAGTAAAAGCGGTTTCATTACAGTAGTGATTTTTAAGGAATATTATTGTATTTTAAAAGTTGACACTTAGAATTTTTTTCACATAGAGTCACCAATGTTATCCTATGATAGAAAATTCACTTAGCAGGTAAGTAATGTTATCGTTACTTTTTCTTACTCAGTGGTGGATCCTGGATCCAGCACTGGTGAATCTCTTGTAAACAGTTGAAAGAATGTGTTTAAGTCATACAGACGATTTTTTAGGAATATGTTTAGTTTGTGAAAATGGACACTTAGAAACTTTAATGCTGAAAGCCACACAATGGATTTCTATGGAAGCAAGTACAAGTTACTGGTAAGTACGCTTAGAATGACTTTTCAGTGTCAGTGCTGGGCTAAAAGATGCAGCACTGGGTTCTCTCCTGATAACAGGTGAGTAAATCGGAATTCGTAGTTCGGCGGATTTTAGAGAAATATTTGTACAATGGTGAAGGAAGGGGGCGGGGCCTGTGGTGACGTGTGCAAACACGCCCTGTGGCGTGTTTTAAGTTGGGGAATTAATTCCTCTTCAATCCTGCGGTCCCCTGGGGCCAACTAGCCCACCAGGTACCTCCAGTATGCACCAGGGAGCTGCATTGCAGAGAGGTGTTCAGAGGCCACACCCCTTTTTACAACACTCTGCAATGCAGCTCCGTGGCGCTTACTGGAGGTACCTGGTGGGCTAGTTGGCCTCTAGAGGACCTCTGGATTAAAGAGGAATGAATTCCCCAACTTAAAACGCTCCACAGGGCGTGTTTGCACACATATCACCTCAGGCCCCACCCCCTACCTTCACCACTGTGCAAACGCACCACGTGGCGCGTTTTAAGTTGGGGGATTAAGTCCCCTTGAATCCTGAGGTCCCCTGGCGGCCAACTAGCCCATCAGGTACCTCCAGTAAGCACCACGGAGCTGCGTTGCAGAGAGGTGTAAAAAGGGGCGTGGCCTCATTACACCTCTCTGCAACACAGCCCCCTGGGGCATACTGGAGGTTCCTGGTGGGCTAGCTGGCCCTCAGGGACCCCCAGTATTGAAGGAGAATTAGTTTCTCCTCTGCAAACGCGCCAGGGGGCGTGTTTGCAGAGTGGTGTAAGGAGGGGGGCGTGGCCTCCGGCCCGATCCCGTCTTTTTTTTTTTTAAGAAGGGGGGCTGTGGGGGGGTCCCCAATCCCCCCACAGTCCCAGCCAGCTCCCCGTGTCCTGCGGGAGCGGCATTGCTTTTCCACATGGGGAGCAGCTAACATGCTGCTCCCCATATGGAAAAGCAATCTGCCTTGCTTCATTGAAGCGAGAGCAGGTTTCCCTGCTCTCGCTTCAATGAAGCAAAGCAGTTTGCATTGGCAGGGTGGGAGCCGCGAGGCTCCCGCCCTGCCATTGCAAACAGCAGTGTCCCGGGGGTGGGCACCCGGGACACTGCAGGAGCCGGCCCTGGGGGGTGGCGGTCCCCAGGGCCACAACAAGGCTCCAGGAGGGGGGCTGCGTGGCCCCCCTTCCACATCTGTTAGCAGCCCCAGAGGGTGGCAGTCCCCGGGGCTGGGGGGCCTCAGAGCACCCCCAACACCCAGTTTTTTGTTGCCCCGGGGGTGGCGGTCCCCGGGGCTGGGGAGCCTGAGAGCCCCCCACCCAATATTATTAAGCCCAGGAGGTGGCGGCCCCCCTCTGTAGCTTACAAATGTGTGTAATTCCTTGAAATTCCCAATTTAAACTTTCATTGGCTTAGTTATTGGTGTTCTAATGAGTTTGTTTGATACTCCGATAACTTGGATATTCTCTCCCTAGAGGGGTAGGTGTGGAATTCCCACAGTTCTCACAGTGGAACGGGTAGCACCAGTATCTGCGAGGAAAGTAATTCCATTACCATCAACCTCACCATCCACATATGGACCCGACTGATCTACCACTAGAGATACGCTAAGAACGCAATCCTCCTCCCCCTTCAGGCACCGTCATTGTGATGAATCTGAATCACTCCCATCTGTCTATAAAACATACTGTGAAACAACCTGCACACTTGAACCTGTTTGAGCATTTGTACGCAAACCAGTATTTACATTTAAGCATTCACATTATCATTTGGCATTAAAGCTTGTGAAATTTGCAAATTCTGTCCCCCATTTGTTATCTGCACTTGTTGATTCTGATTCTGCACCTGATTCATCTGCACCTGATAGTTCTGATTTTGACTCTGCATCTGTTCTTGTCGGTTATCAAATGAACCTGAGTTCCTACTATTATTCAACACCATCTACACTCGCGACGCCAATGTCCAAACTTACCACAGTTAAAACAAGGACGTTTTTGTTTCAAATCTTCCATAATTAGCTCTACCTCTTCCGTGACCCATCGGAATCATCTGTGTCACTGTATTGCCATTTGAAGCTAAACCTTTCATACCAGTTGTAGTCTGACCATCATCCGTCGCATTTACGCTCAGGTATCCTCCTTTCTTGGCTGCTCTCATTTGCGCTAGCATCAATTTCTCTTTTAAATTCTTATGTCTCATGTCTCCACAATATTTTGCATAACGAAGAATCTCATCAACTGATTTACTCTGCCAACATATTAAATGTTGTTGAATCATAGCACTTATTTCTGGCCTCAAACCATAGACAAAACGATATACAAAGTGTCCCATATCCTTTTCAGTAGTTTTCTATACCACTAAACTGCTTGAACACTTGAAGAAGCCTTTCATAATATGCATGCACTGATTCTTTCAGTTCTTGAGTTGTTCTATCAATCTTTACCCAATCTGTTTCTTTTGGAGAAATCTTGCCTTTCAGGTATGTAATAACCTGATTATTTTTTTTTCATAACCTCATCAGAAGGTGCTCCTGTTTTGGGATCTCTTGGGTATTCTTTATTCAGCCAATCTACAGCAATTTTACACCCAATCCACAAATCAGCTGGAACCACTATATCAAAAAGACCCTCGAAATCAACCCACAAAACTTTGGATACTTTCACAAATCTTTCAATCTGTCTATACCATTCAACGGGCTTTTCTCTCAATCTCGGGAAATCATTCGTAAATGACAAAATGTCCTGTCTTGACCATGGTACGTGAACATAACCACCTCCAGGTATTTCTCTCATTGGCTAAGCCCCGACAGCATCATCCAATTCTGTCTTTTACTCTGGCTCCCTCAAAGGGTATGACGGAGGAGCTACATTTACTTTGGTATTTTCATCTTTTTTTCTTTTTAATCCATCTTCCTTTCCACTTATCCAATTCACCCCAACGCCTGAGAGTGCTAATCAACTCTTTAATTTGCAAACGTTTCCCTGAAACATTGAAGGTTCCAAATCTCTGTCTGTAAAATCTAATCTATACATCTTTTGTAATGCTTTTGACTTCTCAATGTCCACTCCATACATCTGGGCAGTTTCAACAAATATCTCATGTAAAGTTTTTGCTGTTCAATTAATAGTCTTATATAGAAACAACAACTCATCATCTTGAAATGTACTCAATCTCTCTAGACTAATTGTACCTACCCATTTCTTCTAGTACTCCTTTTAATTTAGTCACATCAACACAATCATCTTTACTCTGTCCACTACAACTAGGAGCTATATCTCTAATCCACTTTCTAATTCTTCTGGCGATGGACCCATTGATCTTTGTACATCTTCACCCAACTCACTTCTAGGTTTAGCAGGTATTTGTGTATTCAATCTCTCTTCAGTCTGTATTAATCTCCTAGGTTCTTGATACAGCACCCTTTTCGGTGTCTCATTTCTCCTTGACGTATCAATCAATTGTTCTTCATGCCTCAAAACTATACTCACATTTACACTGTTACTTTCACTACCTCTTTCATTAATCCTAGTCACTTCTGAGACTGCCAAAGCATTTACTCCTGTAACACTCTGTCCATCACTATATAATGGAACTACTGGACCAATCGTCACTGGCACTGACAACACTTCTGGGTTTCTTGCTGCTTCCATACTAATAATCGTCCCTTGTTTGTTCTCAATCTGAACTGGTCTTACTTCATTTGTCACTCTATTCTATGGTTGTTCTTCAATTTGAATCAAAGGAGCACTAGGTATAACATTTGAAGTATGTGAATCACCTGTACTTAAACTAATCTGTTCCTCTTGATATGGGGGTGGTGGTCTGTTCATTAATAATTCATTTAGGAAATCCTCATCAATATCATCTGAATCCATTAGATTCACATTCACATTCTTATCTTGTATTTCTATATTATTCTTTTTCTCTTTGGACTTTCCCCTTTCAGTCTCATCAACTTCTCTAACAGGGAATAATCCATTTGTTTCTATAACAGTACCTCTTCTCCACATTTTCTTACGAGCATCCCACGTTGCTTCTAAGTATCTGCTCACTGTATTTTTATACCTATTCTAATGCTTGTCTCTCTCTCTCTTGTATGCTTCATACCCCCATTCTTATAAAGCCTCATACTGCATTGGTCTTGAGTTTGGATTCAACCCATTCATCCGAAACCTCAGGTTTTCTAAAATCCTTGTATTGAAAGTACCATTTTCAGGAAAAGCTAATTCACCTTCTTCCCCTGTTTATTTCACCCAGTTCTCTAACCATGCACACGTATGATAACCCCTTTCTAATGCCATGAATGCTGCTCACGTACCTTCAGGAGCTATTGGAATCCCTTCTCTCATTGGAATTGGTTGATATTTGCTAAACAATGTCTTTAACAGCTTTAATAACTTCGTTTTCTCTGCTTACTGTAAGTAAAATATTATTAATGACTCTAATCTATTTAAAATCCTAACAACACTCTCTTCCGTGTTATGTTTTCCACTTCCAATCAAGATTATTTCCGCTGTCCAATAGCAGCGCGACTCACACCAACTAACCAGTACCAGTGCGGCACCTTTGTGACGTTGCTCACCAATTGTCCAATACTAGCGCTGCTTTCTGTTACGTCAGGTTCGCTCCTTCTTCTGAACCTCCCTTTACAAAATCAGCATCAATGTCTTTAAAGTCTTTTTAACAAACAAAAAAACTACATAAACACAAATTGTCTGCTCCACTAAAAGAAAATCAAAGGTATATTCATGCACTCAAAGAGAAAACCCTACACTCCAACAATAAACCGCGGCCAGCATGATTCTTGTTCTCTTACAAGCGGAAGATTCTCTGGACTTCCCCAGTTGTGCTTACTGAAGTGACCCAAATAATCTCGCGCTATTTCTTTCAACAAAGTTCCCTTTTTCAATACCTTCAGTTCGACAACTGCCTAGTATTTTATTACCAGCAGACAATGTACATAACAATTAGTGTATGCAAACATTAAGAACATCCCTTAGGCATATCTCGGGATCTCAGACCTCAACAGACCCATTCAACAAAAACTCAACATAACAAATCTAACTCAACATATATAATTGAACTGTCAATTCCGTCTAGTCAGCAAAAAATCAATTTTCTCCACCCAATATTTTAGTCCAAACTAACCCTCCGATGCAACTACCAAAAACTGAATGCAGCGGAAGCGGGGGGGGGGGGGGCATATAATATCCCATGCCAACCTTTACAATACCTGAGGAAGCGTAAATACTATAATGGCGGGCCCATAAGTCATTATCTTTTATTAGCAATATCAAAGGTCCTCCAATGGATCTTTGGTAGAGCTAAAAGGGACTAAGTAGAGAAATCAGAGAACTATTCCTTCATGAGGACCTGTAAAGAAGAAACAGCTGTTCAAAGATTACACAACAAATTCATCAATATTATGGCAAATGATGTCCTAAAAATAAGTCATGACTCAGGAAATAATGACAGACACTATTCAAGTACTCTTTTTGGTATTATTTCAGAAAATATGAATGCTCATACACAAACACAAATCATAAGAAAACTTTGCTCCAAGCATCACAGGCAAAATATCACAGTTATCACAAGTAGAGTATCTCGGAAATCATCAAACTCAGGTGAGAAATAAGGGAGGAAGAGAGGGAAACAAAGGAACATCAGGGTGATCACAATACAGTTACCTCTCTGTAAGTTAGAAAGAACAAATGCACAGCATGCAAGTAGTCAAGAAAACTATCTCCACGGCCGTAGGAGAATAGTGTGGGCAGCATCGCCAGCTGATGATGTGCAAAGTCTCTAAGGAAAGTAATTCTCCACAGTCAGGATTGCCAGCCAGTTCAGGAATCAGCACAGCACAACATACAGCATACCACGGATGCAGGACAGATCACCAGAATGTGAACAATCCGAAGATCATTTTCCCACCCGCATCTTTATACTGATTTAGTAACTTTGTTACTCTAAGTTAAAAACTTTCCTAAACCCTACAAGCCATTCTCATTGGTCAGTAACTAGGGGAGGCAAACATCTCCTAACGATGACTTTACAAATTTCTCTAAGCAGTCTTTGTCTAAAATTGTATAACTTCCTAGAGAGGAAGAAGAAATCTACAATTACATTATTTTGTAACTACATAGCAACAGTTTCATTCTAAATCCTCACCTAGACAGGAAAGAGTCATAATATTCTCCGCTCTCTAAGGATGTAAATGTTATTCTTTACAAGGACATCAGGAAGCAGCGTGAAAAGAAACAAAGGAGCATGGAAGTACATCCCTATAGCAATACATTTGCTAAAGCCTAAAGGCTTTATCAAGGAAAGTCAGAGAGAAAAGAAAAATAATTTCTACATTTCTAAACGTACACTACTGTCACGAAGAATAAAAATATTTTTTTGTTTTTATGCTTGAATATTCCTGAGGTTCAGGAAACATAAGAACATTAATATTAGACACGCAAATTAATAATTCATAACCCTTAGAAAGAAATCTTCCACTCTACATGTGTCATTCTGACTCTTAAAGACGCGTGCAGCTTTGCACATTTTCGGTCATACCTTCCAAATCTTCACGTTTTAGTAATTTCGGTTTTTCACACACATTAGTAATTTATTTAAACACACACATGGGTAGATTTCCCCGAGCAGATTTTATTAACAAAAATCTTGCTCCAAAATACCCTTTTCCTTCCAATGTTTGAAATGAAATGATTTATGACGAAATTTGATAACATTATTGTACCAAATAGAGGATGCAAGGAAAGATTGACAAAAATCAGATCCTTTGGTAAATATTGTATGTAATAGATGTTGGGAGTATTTTAAAATTGGGTTTTTAGATTTGAATGTACAATTAGACATAAAAACAGCATCATGAAAAGAAAATTCATGCAATAAAGAGCGTTAAAAAACAATCCATGTTGGTATAGAAGAATCATGATATTCTTTAGTCAGAGCATAAAATTGTCAAATTAAAAAGGCAGTGAGTTGTAACTCAAAATCGGGAATACGTACACCACCTTCAGTTTTAGGCCGAATTAGCTAAGATAAAGCAATACGGACCCGTTTGTTGTTCCAAAGGAATTAAGTACAAAAAGAAGTGATTTCTGAAAAATAATAATTAGGAATTTTAAAGGGTAGCATAGAGAGCATGAAAAGAACACGAGGGACAATCATCATTTTAATGGTATCAAATCTACCCCACCAGGATAAAAAAAGTGGAGACCAGGAAGATAATACATTTTGGAGTTTAAGTTTTAAAGCAGTAAAATCATGAGCTAGTGTACTGGGTATGGTAGGGGAAAACCAGACCCCCAAGTGTTTAATCTTATATTGACACCATGTAAAATTTGTATCGTCAAACATATAGCGATAACAGGAGGCGTTTAATAGAAAAATCTCAGTTTTAGAAAAATTAAAAAGAAAGTTTGTAACCAGAAATACTGGAATACACACCAATCTCTTGCAAAAAAGGGTTCAGGGAAGTGGAGGGATTAGACATATAGATTAGAATATCATCTGCATAGGCAGAGAGTTAAAGTTCTTGGGAATTTAACCAGGGATTACATCTGATACATTCAAGAAAAGGTTCTAAAGATAGAAGAAAAATTAACGGTGAAAGAGGACAACCTTGTCTAGTGCCTCTATGCAAAGTAAAATGGGGGAGGGGAATGACCATTGACAAATACACAAGCATGTGGTTCAACATATAGTAGTTTGATAAAAGAGATACATGTTGGGCCAAAACCAAAGCAGTGAAGAGCAGAGAACACAAATTGCCAATTTATGCGATCAAAAGCTTTTTCAGCATCAAATGACAGGGCTGCCAGGGGGAAGGATTTTTTTTCCCAAGGGCAAGAATGTTGAAAAACATTCTAGCATTATCAGATGCAAGTCTGCCCTTAAGAAAAACCAACCTGGCCAGGTTTAATAAGAAGGGGACTAATATCCTCTAAACGAGTTGCCAACATTTTAGCGAAAGTTTTGCAATCGTAATTGATTAACAAAATGGGACGATAATATTTACAGAGGGATATCTTTATCTGGCTTGGCGATAATGACAATAAGGGCTTCCAAAAAAGAGCCACTGGCTTTAGAGTTGGACAAAAAGGAATTAAAAAGTTCTAGTAATTTAGGAGCAAACATAGAGGAAAAGAAAGATAGAAGTTCAACAGAAAAACCATCTGGACTAGGAGCTTTAGCTTTTTTCAAAGACTTAATAGCATCAATAATTTCCTGAAGAGAGATATCTTTTTCAAGAGTTGAGAGAGTATCAGAAATGGAAGAAGGGTTAGGGAGTCCCTGAAAAAATGTTTTGATAGCACATTCAGAAGGAATTGTATCTTCTGTATATAGTAGCTCATAATAGGATTGAAAGGCTTTAATAATGTCAGAGTCAGAGGAGATCATATTGTTATTATGTTCACTACAAATAGGGCCAATATATTTCCATTACGATTTGATTTTTACATAATTGGGCAACATTTTACCAGCTTTATTCTGGCCTCCATGGTATTTGGAATTAATTTTAAGAAGGACATTACATGCGTCGACGGTAACACTCTTATTCAGGGCAAACATTGCTTTAATCAGTTCCTGTAAGCTCGAGGAGGGTTTGGAGATAAAGTAAGTATGTTCAAGAAATTTAATATGCTCAAGAACTTAAAGGTACTTAGCATCCAATACTTTTTTCGTTTTGACTGAGTAGGCAATAGTGAAGGCCAAGAAGGAAGCCTTAAAAACGTCCCAATTATCATGAAAAGAGGTATTTTAGGATTGCTTAAATTGAAAAAAATTATTAATAAAAGAGGTTGCTTCCAAAATAAAGGTTTGGTCTGACAGTAAAGAATTATTAAAATGCCAACCACCCTGTTCAGAGGTATTGAAGGACACATCAAAGGAAGACAAAACAGGGGTATGATCAGAAATAAAAATAGAACTAATTTTTGACGATTGTGTAGTTGGAAGTAATGGTTTGGAGACCCAAATATATTCAATACGAGACATAATGTGATGTACATTGGAAAAGAATGTGAATTCATGTATGTCTGGTTACAAGCTTTCCATACATCAAATAATGGACGAGAGGCAATGGAGGATTGAAGCTTTGTGAGGCTTGTCAGGTTTAAATTTACAGTTAGTCTTCCTATCGGTGAACGGGTCTAACGAGTCATTAAAATCACCGGCAGCAAAGATATTAGGATTAGAAATAGAAGAAAGTTTCAATTCAACATTTTGCCAAAATTCAGGGTCAGATTTAACAGGGCCATAAATATTAAGCAGAGTATCTTGATTTTGAAATATAATAGCATCAACCAAAACCCATCGTCAAATCATATCACATTCAGTTGATAAAATCTGAATATTCAATGACTTGTGGAATAGAATGGCTACACCACCTTTATGGTTAACAGCAGGAGAGAAAATAACCCTGCTAACCAATTGATGCTTAAGTGATTTAACATTATTACAATGTGTTTCCTGTAAAAAAGCAACATATGTATAAAGTTTTGATAGATGAGAAAATACCTGTTGACGTTTGACGGGATGACCCAGACCACGGACATTCCACTAGACAACATTAAACATGTTGCGTGGTGAGGGAAAGCATACGGGAACAGGCACAATGGGCTGCAAGGCCAATAAAAAAGACAGTTTGTCAAACATGAAATAATAGAAATAGACATTTATGGGTAAAATAAAAAAAAGGGTTAAGAAAACACTTATGTAAAAACAAGAGAAGAAAGAAGAGGAGACAAAAAAAAAGTCAAATAAGAGAAAGAGAGGAATGAGTGGAAAGAAATAAGAAAACGAGAAATGTAAGACAGATCAAGGATAAAAATCCAGATCTGAAGTGAAGAGAGTAATGGGCATGTTAAATGGTAGCGGCAGTTTCAGTCGGTATCCTTTCAAGTATTTGCCCGGCGGTAATCGCCTCTCATACCACTCGATAATTTACCAATAAAAGAGGCAGGCGCCGGAGACTGGAAGGCAGGAAACAAGGTTTTATTCCGTCGGAGCAGAACACATCAGATCAGACAGCAAGGTATCGTCACGAGGTGCTCTAACTGCATCTCTGAGACCTGGTCTCTTATACACTGGTTTATTGCTTTATTACACATAGTACATTCTTGAGATTCCCTTGATGTGCGGGGGAATATCCCCTGAAGCCCCGGTTCAGATCCGTTCCCACACATAGATACAGTAGAAGTTCCCACCCCATCCACAGTAGGAGATGGCTATCGCGCAGCAGGGAATTCCGCTAATTCCCGGGGGTGTGTGCAACCGGCCGGGTCTCAGGGGGTAGGGGCTTTGATTCTACTGTAATCCCTTTGATGTGGGGTGTTTCCCTTACAGTAGGGGCAATAAACTGCATCCGCAGGGCTAGGTGATGGCCTGGGACCAGTTCAGACAATGGGGCGCGGAGGAAGGGGGTTATCAAAGGAGAGGCATGACCATGTATGGGTTGTCGGTCGGAAGTGGTTCCGTAGCAGGGTCGCGCAGAAGGAGAGGGTTTATGGCCTGTATGAGAGAGCGGGGGTGGCCGGCGCGCGGGGGATGCTCGCAGCGCCGGGGGAAAGCGCTGGCGATTGAGAGTGAGCGGGGAGAGAGAGTGGGGTGCCTAAAATGGCGGCCGTGCATTTGCTATGCGTGGCGCTGGGGAGAGGCAAGATGGCGCAGATAATGTTCAGTTTGCACGCTAAATTTCCACAGTCCTCCCTTTTAACATGTCTCGCCAGCTTGCCTAGTTTGGATCTATCCCCATAATACCCCGTACCTCCACCTCATTCAGAGCTTTCATCCGCTCAGTTTCAAAGTCCAAAGTCTTAGGGCAGATGCAGTTCATAAAAAGCGAACATAAAGGTGGCAGACACTGAATCCCCAAGCAACAT
The DNA here is from genome assembly GCF_964204655.1 of Triturus cristatus. Taxonomy (NCBI): domain Eukaryota; kingdom Metazoa; phylum Chordata; class Amphibia; order Caudata; family Salamandridae; genus Triturus; species Triturus cristatus. Next base: position 857,060,869 of record NC_140581.1, on the reverse strand, counting down.
CCACATAGTATCATGATTGGTATGAGGATAAATGAAAACAGCCTCCATCCCCAACCTTTAATAGCGTCCCAAAACCAACTCCCCAGTGACCATTCTTCTTGTTCTTGATGGACCTCTGTGGACAGTCTGTGGAGGTGTTCAATTGCTTTGTAGACTGAGGGTGAGTTATCTGGTACGTAGGTACAACAGCTGGACCCAATGATGCGGCATGCTCCTCCGCGGTCAGCCAGAACCACATCTAGAACAAGGCGGTTCTGGAGAGCCACCAGGCGGACGGCCTGAAGCTCAGCGGTGTTGTTGGCGAGGGTGCCAGCTGTAATGTTCATTGCTGTTTCGACTGCCTGGGTTAAGTGGCGGATGGCACGGCTGTTTGCCATCGGACCCCAGAGCGGAACAAGACCCTTTACTGCGTCCATGAACTGTGCTCTGGTGGAGTCGGTTTGTACAATGTCTTTGGCACGTTTCTGTCGGTGATGGTTTGCTGGAGCCACATACGTCGGAGAAAGGACAAAGGCGATGTAGCAGGTGCCTCCCCAACCTTTCGGGAGCCAGGTGTAGGCCTTAGTACCACACACGAAGTACATATTCGGGGAGGCAACAAAGGAAGGTGGGTCAACTGAGTCCAATGTTCGGGTGATGAGGCAGGAGCTGTGGCCCACCAGCTGTGCCCCCAGGCCTTCGAGGCATACAGATCCAGTGATGTTGATGACGGACAGGGCCACTGTTAGGGTGGCGGCTGTCCGTTTTCGGAGGTAAGAGAAGGTGGGTCTGGCTGGATTGTTGAACACTTGCATTTCAATTCGTTCTTTGGCGGGGATGTCCATGTGAAAGGAAGTGTTCGATCTCAGAGGGCAGAAGAGGGCGGAGGTTCTACCAGTTTTGTTCAGCCAGAACCCATGGTAGAAGTGTGACATGGTTCTGCCGGAAGTGGCATTGTCCTTGTAGCTCTCCTGCAGGAGGATCAGCCAGGCGAGGCAGGAACCATGGACGGAAAAAGGTGAAGGGATGAAGGGGATTGAGTGCCCAGTGGCATGGGGCAGCAATCCACAGATCCAGCAGTTAGTGACGTTGGTGGCAAGATTGTGTTGGTGGAGTAACTGCACAAAAGAGTTATTCCAGAACTCCTTACGCCTTTCTCGGAGTTGGGGTGAAAGTGAGATCAGATGGTGTTCTTTCGTGGTGGTAGGTTGAACGGTAGTCAGCAATGTCTTATGAGCGGGTGTGCTCTCCTCCATGATCCAGAAGGTGACCACGAGGAGAAGGCAAAAGAGAAGGGAAATGAAAAGTGCTATTGTCTTAAAGCTGTGCATTCGGTCAGTCTTTGGGTTTTTGAAGTGGATCTTCGGACGTCCGGTTGCTTCCATCATCTTCATGTCGGGCGCTTCCATCACCTTCAAGAGACTCGGTAGCGGGCAGAACCACAGACTTTGTTTTAGTTTCTCTCCTGGTGGCCTTTGAGGTGACTAGGCTACCGTTCTGAGATTTCCACTTAGCCTGTGGTCTGCTTAGCCGAAGTTCTCTCCTTTCGTCGCAAGTTATACCCTTCTTTGGATGGCACAGTGGGATCGGGATATTCAATCAACTCAAGTGTCTCTGTATCCGGGCAGCGGCTCAGGGATGGTCGGTCTTTGTCCAGGAGTTCCTCTTGGGCGGTGATGTTGTCCGTGGTTGTCAGGGTCGGTGATACCTTCTTGCAGTGGTGTGCATGCAGCCAATTGCGTTTCCCCTCCACTCGAAGAGCTGTTCGGGTGGTGATCAGGACTTGCAGGGGGCCCGTCCACCGGGGCTCCAGACTCTTGGTGCGCTGGAAGTTACGCACTAAGACGAAGTCACCGGGTTGGATGTCGTGTCCCGGGCCCCTGGAAACATCGGGAATGGCGTGCAGCACCTGCTGATGGATAACAGACAACGTCTTAGTTAGGTTATACAAATAGTCAGACATGAGGACGTCCGGGACGTCGTGGATGGATGATGGTTTTGGTGCAGTCCAAAGGTTCATGGGCCGCCCAAAGACGACCTCGTAGGGGGTTAAGTGGTGTTTGGTGGGGGTGGAATGCATTGATAGCAATGCTAGTGGGAGAGCGTCTGGCCATCTTAGTCCTGTGGTGGCGACTATTTTTGCTATCTTAAGCTTCAATGTGGCATTGTGTCGCTCAACCAGGCCTGCAGATTGGGGATGGAAGACCGCATGGAACTTCTGTTTTACACCCAACCCTTTTAAGATGAGTTGGATAACTTCGGCTACGAAGTGGGGGCCATTGTCGCTCCACAAAATTCGACAAAGGCCGTATCGGGGGAAGAATTCCTTCAGCAGTACTTTTGCAGTAGTCATAGCGGTGTTGTCATGGGTCGGGTAGGCTTCCACCCATTTGCTGAAGGCACACACAACGACAAGCACATACTTTAAACCTTGGCACCTTTCTAGCTGGACATAGTCCATTTGTAGGACTTCAAAGGGGTGATTGGGGACCCCAAACCCTCCCCGGGGTACAGCAGTTCCTTTCCCAGGGTTGTGTTGGAGGCATACTAGGCATTGTTGGACCAGACGTTTGGCTGAGTCTGGTATTCTGTCGTTGTGCCAGACTTTGGAGATGAGTTTGATCATGGGGGCAGACCCTATGTGTGCGGGGGAGTGTGCCATGGTCAGCATGGGGATCAAGTATGAGTCGGGTAGCAACCATTTGTTCGAGTCTTTAGTTCGCCAACAACCGTCATCGTCCTTCAATCCCACCCGGGCCCATTCAGTTAATTCGTGTGGTGTGCTGGCTAGTTGGATATCCCTAATCGTTTCCCTAGCATCCTTCCATTTCTCAGTTTGTGACCTGGTCACGTACATGCGGGTCGTGGACCTATTCTCGGCTGTGGTTCGGGCAGTAATGTCAGCTAGTGCATTTCCCTGACCTATAATGTCTGTCACCTTCTTGTGTGCCTGGCATTTGATCACAGCTATCCGTGTGGGGAGGAGGACTGCTTCGGTCAGGGCAGAGACTAGATCTCCATGCAGGATGGGTGTGCCATGAGAAGTCAAGAATCCCCTCTCTTTCCATAAGAGCCCGAAGTGGTGAACTACCCCAAAGGCATACTGACTGTCTGTGTAAATGTTTGCGGTTGTCCCTGCTGCCAGGATGCAGGCTCGTGTGAGGGCAATTAGTTCAGCCGCCTGTGCGGATCGCTGTGTGATGCGGGCTGTCTCAACAACTGTTCGAGCTGTGGTGACTGCATAGGCAGCTGAGGTGGTGCCATCAGGGAGCTTGATGCATGAGCCATCCACCCACAGTTCTCCGTCAGGGTCCGGGAAGGCAGTATCCCGGAGGTCAACCCTACTCTTGGTTTGTTCGTCGGTGAGGGTCACGCAATCATGTATAGGGGATGCATTGGGGTCAGGGAGAGGTAGTAGAGTGGCTGGATTCAGAGTGGTGCATCGTTTCAATGTGATATGGGGTGCAAGCAGAGTCAGTTCATACCCAGTCAGTCGTGCGCTAGTCAGGTGTTGAGTCTTGGTTTGGTTCAGGAGGGTATCAACAGCATGGGGTACCAATACTGTGAGGGGGTTCGAGAGCACGATCCCCTCACTTTGCCGGATAGAGACAGCAGCGGCGGCTACTGCTCGAAGGCAGGCGGGCAAAGCTCTGGCTACAGGGTCAAGAGTGGCAGAGAAGTAGGCACAAGGGCGTTGCTTAGGGCCTATGGACTGGGTTAGGACACACAGCGCACATCCCTCCCTTTCGTGGGTGTAGAGGGAGAAAGGTTTAGTGTAGTCTGGGGTTCCTAGGACTGGGGCCGAGCAGAGGGCGTCTCGTAATTCTTTGAAGGAGGATTGGCATTCGGGTGTCCAGGGGAGGGGGAAGGGGACATCCTTAGCCAGCAGGGAAAGCAGAGGCTTTATGGTAAGACTGAAGTTTGGCAACCACTGTCGACAAAAGGAGGTGAGGCCCACTAGGGATCGTACTTGCTTCTGAGTTTTGGGAACAGGGGTTTCTAGGATGGTTTGAATTCGGTCAGGGGTAAGTTTCCTCCCGTCTTTGGATAGTAGGTGGCCTAGATAAGTTACCTGGGGCTGGCAGAATTGCAATTTCTTTCTGGAGACCTTATGACCGTTCTCCGCAAGGAAGCGGAGGAGGTGAATGGTGGCTGTGACGACGAGAGGAGTGGTGTCGGCCGCCAAAAGAATGTCATCAACGTACTGTATCAACACCACTCCATCGGGTAGTTGGACTGCATCCAGTTGCCTCTTGAGGGCTTGGCTGTAAATACTGGGACTCTCAGTGTAGCCTTGGGGTGCCCTGCAGAATCTGTACGAACGGGCTTTTAAAGTGAAGCCGAACAGGTAGCGGCTGTCTGGGTGGATGGGGATGGAAAAGAATGCGTTCTTGAGGTCAATAACAGTAAAGATGGTGGCAGTGGATGGAATCAGGGTGAGGATGGTGGTGATGTCTGAGACTACGGGGTACTGGGGTATGACTACTTTGTTAACCTCTCGCAAGTCAACAATGAAACGGTAGGCTTTCTCATCCCCCTCGCCTTGCTTCTTTACAATGGGTAGGATAGGGCTGTTGCAAACATTACTGACTACTTCTTCCACCACTCCTGCCTTGACCAGGGACTCGATGATTTCCACCAATGCCTTCTCGCCTTCGGGTGATATCCGATACTGTGGAAGCTTCGGGAGCACTGCGTCCGGTCGGACGGTTATGTGTACCGGGTCGATCACCATGCGCCCTACATCTGAGTCGGTTTTAGCCCATAGATGTGAAGGTAATGTGTCGAGTAGGGACATATCAGCATCGGTTATAGAGAGCATACGCCGTGTGTGACAGGGTCTGGACAGATCTGGGTTATCGTGTAGGATGACTCGAACTCCGTCTGGGGAGCATCTGATGGTGGCTCGAAAATGCTTTAGTAAATCAAGTCCCATAATAGCATCGGGGGTGTTGGAGGAGAGCAGAAAGGTCGTGTCAGTGGTGTTATCTTCTAAGTCAAAGGAGATTGGTGTTGATAAGGGGTTAGTGGAGGGCGTTCCGTCAAAGCCTATTGAGGTTACGTGTGAGCCAGACAAGGGTGCCCTAGGAATCAGTCGTTTAGATAACGCACTACGTGTCGCCCCAGTATCTACCAGGAATGGAGATTTTGTGCCCAAGACCTTAGCGGTAACGTAAGGACCTTGCTGGTCAACACGGAGTTCGACTGGATCCCTCCCTTGTCCCTGGCGGTCCTATGCGAAGTCATGGGTGCTTTCGTAGTCGGACTGCTGATACTGGTTTTGTCGGGGGCGATCAAAGGTGTTTGGTCTGCCTGGCCTGTCGTTGATGGTGTTGTTCGTGTGCCCTCGTCCCTGTCCTCTGTTTCTGGGGTCATATGTTGTGTCTCTGGGGTCCCTATTTTTGTTCATTTCCAGAAGGACCGGGCACTGGGATTTCCAGTGTCCGAACCCTCTACAGAACGCACATTGGTTCCCATCCAAGTCTCTCCGTCCGTTGTAGGGTGCAGGTGTATGGTCTCTAGGGGGTAGCTTTCTAGGGGCGGTTGGTTGGTAATTCTCTTTCGGGGGTTCCCTTCCTATGGTCACCCCTTGCAACTGTGCTATCATTACTCTCTCCTTCAGTTCCTTTTTCTTCTTCTCTGATGCCCTATCGTTCTCGTTTTTCTGATTTTCGTAGTATTGGGCCATCTGGAGAATCGCTGCGGGTTTGGAGGCTGCCCAACTACTCTCGCTGGTCTGTAGCTTCTGGGAAACTTCCTGTGACAGACCCTTTACATAATTCTGGACAAAGAGGTGGTGTCCGGTTGCGGTGGTCATGTCTTGGCCACTGTAATCGGAAAACACAGTCTCGAATCGGGAGAAGTATTCAGACACATCTTCCTGGGGTTTCTGACGGCAAGCCGTCACTATCGACCAGTCTATCTTTCTTTCTGGGATTAGAGTCTTCAGCTTTTGTACAATCTTGTCTGGGAGCTCTAATATGGCTTTCGGGGGTTTCTGTCCTGGCTCTCGCTGTTTATCTATGGTATCGAGTTGTACCCAGGTATATCCGAACGGCTCAGCGTGGTCAACTTTCCGGATTTGTTTCCACACATCAGCCGGCAGACATAGCCCAAAGAACAAGTCGATATCTGCTAACGTCATTATCGTTGAGCCTAAGGCTGTACCCAATTCCGTGTAGAAGGCAGTCGGGTTCTTTCTTAAGTCGGGTAGAGTCTTTCTAAAAGTCAAAATATCTTGCCGGTCCCACGGCTGATAGACCCAGTTATATACAACCCTTCCCTTCGCATCTGGGTTGTTGATGTCGTCGTGTGTTCCCTGACCCCGTGGGGGGACCCAGTAGGGGGCAGCTTCTTTAATGGGCATCATGGCATCGGCCCTTCCTCCCTGGGGATTAATTGCTATGGGGGTTTCTGTTTTGGTGGTCTGTCCATGTTCTTTAAGGTGTCGGTAGACCTCGAGTGTACGAGTGAAGAGGTTCGTTACATCGCCCTCTCTTTCTTCCCCAATGTCTACCTTCCTATATAGGGCCGCTAGGCCTTCGGGACCTTTATCGTGGTACCTATCCTCATATGCATTCAGGGCGTGATAACAGAGCCGTACGACGAAGTGTCGTCTGCGGCTGTCGGCATACGATTTATACACGTCTGTTATATACTCCTCACTTTCTTTTCGCTCCACCAGCGTCCCTACTATCTTGTCAATTCCTGCTCGTTCATCCTTAGTTAATCGATTCATTCTGATGGACTCTTTCTTTCCTATCTCATGGTCGTCTAGCGTTGTAGTCGACGCTGGGTTCGGCACAAGAGGCTCAGCCGGCGCGGAGGCCGTGAGGGCCGAGGCCCCTGTACTGCTTTCGCTCGTGTTCGGGGGTTGTGGGTGTTGCACTATTGATTGGGAGGGTGCATACGGAGGGGGCATGTAAATGATCGGAGGACCTAACAGTAACTCGTCATTCGTTCGCTGCTTGGAGGACAACTCAGGGTAGAGCAAAGAAGGGGTCCTAACAGCGTACTGGCCTGAGGTTTCGGGTTCCTGTCTTAGTTTAGTTTCCCTTCTCTCCTTTATGTCCTCTTCTAACTTTCTAGCGGCAAGGTGAGCTGCCTTTCGTAATTCCTTTTCTGCTTTTACTTCTTCCCTCTTTTTCCGTTGCGTTGCTTCTTTGCGCCACATGCCGATACTGTCAAGCATAGTAGGTGTCGTCTTATTGCTACGCAGAGCTATTTCTAGCGCTTCTATCTTATGGTCGTCGAAGGATCCCATCAGTGGCCACTGACTCTCAGGGTCCTTCTTTGTATATTTATGCCATAGCTTGGTATAAGCTACGGCGACTAGTCCATATTTAGTGAACATGTCCTTATTAGGGGTGCCCTCCAGTGGAGCCGGATGGTTCACCTCTAATAAGCGGTCCGGGCAGAACCAACTACCAATCAGTGGGGAGAAGATAGGCATGACGGGTTTCAACGGGGACAAAAGTCAGCACTACCTATCTTTTCACTGCTTGCAAAGACTAGACAGAATATCTCTATTCTTCGTTATTTGCAAGCAGAGAATACCTCCAAAGAACCAATATCGAACAACTAGTGTTCGGACAATCAATCAATCAATCAATGGGGAGATAAAGATAGGCACGACGGGTTTCAACGGGGACAAAAGTCTGCGTTACCTACCCTTCACTATTTGCAAAGACTAGACAGAATATTCCTATTCTACGTTGTTTGCAAACAGAGAATATCTCAAAAAGCACTATTCTTCAAAACAATCAATGTTCGGACAATCAATCAATGGGGAGATAAAGATAGGCACGACGGGTTTCAACGGGGACAAAAGTCTGCGTTACCTACCCTTCACTATCTACAAAGGGAGAGAGAGAGAGTATTTCTACTCCTCCCCGTTTGTAGACAGCGAATATCTCAAAGAGAACAATCAATGAGCACAATCAATGAGCAATACTAGTATTTCAAAAAGCGTCAAACAATCAATCAATTATTTCTCAATTTGTCGTGTATCACGACCTTACCCGGACCGCGTGGACAGTTTCTCGTCTTCCGCCTCCAGCGCCCGATCGTCCTCTACTCTCCGTATTTGCCGCGGCACTCCTGATGGTTCCCAGTCAGGACCGTAGATCACTCGAGAGAGGTCTGCTCGGAACCAGTGAAGTTCGGATGATCGGCTGCCAGACGAGGGTCTATTGGGCAGGAGCTCTCCCGATCGTTGCAGTCGTTCACTCTGTCGTCGGGACCTCTCCCACTGGATCCACGTGTCGCTGATGGGCCCCACGTTTGGGACGCCAATTGTTAAATGGTAGCGGCAGTTTCAGTCGGTATCCTTTCAAGTATTTGCCCGGCGGTAATCGCCTCTCATACCACTCGATAATTTACCAATAAAAGAGGCAGGCGCCGGAGACTGGAAGGCAGGAAACAAGGTTTTATTCCGTCGGAGCAGAACACATCAGATCAGACAGCAAGGTATCGTCACGAGGTGCTCTAACTGCATCTCTGAGACCTGGTCTCTTATACACTGGTTTATTGCTTTATTACACATAGTACATTCTTGAGATTCCCTTGATGTGCGGGGGAATATCCCCTGAAGCCCCAGTTCAGATCCGTTCCCACACATAGATACAGTAGAAGTTCCCACCCCATCCACAGTAGGAGATGGCTATCGCGCAGCAGGGAATTCCGCTAATTCCCGGGGGTGTGTGCAACCGGCCGGGTCTCAGGGGGTAGGGGCTTTGATTCTACTGTAATCCCTTTGATGTGGGGTGTTTCCCTTACAGTAGGGGCAATAAACTGCATCCGCAGGGCTAGGTGATGGCCTGGGACCAGTTCAGACAATGGGGCGCGGAGGAAGGGGGTTATCAAAGGAGAGGCATGACCATGTATGGGTTGTCGGTCGGAAGTGGTTCCGTAGCAGGGTCGCGCAGAAGGAGAGGGTTTATGGCCTGTATGAGAGAGCGGGGGTGGCCGGCGCGCGGGGGATGCTCGCAGCGCCGGGGGAAAGCGCTGGCGATTGAGAGTGAGCGGGGAGAGAGAGTGGGGTGCCTAAAATGGCGGCCGTGCATTTGCTATGCGTGGCGCTGGGGAGAGGCAAGATGGCGCAGATAATGTTCAGTTTGCACGCTAAATTTCCACAGGCAAGCGAAGGGCAACAGAGAAGAAGACTGGAAAATGTACAAAAGGTAGCCACAGACTTAAAGAAAACATAGAGACAAGGGAGTAAAATAAGACAAAACCATGAGTAAAATTAAGAGTATTGGTAACATACACAATAATATACAAGAAAACAAAAGAAAAAAGAGATTAGCCATAAACATAAAGAATTATATAATTTGAACAAAAGTTTTTTTTAAAAAATGATTAGAGTTATGCATATTTGGAAATATCAAGCATTAGTCTCCATAGTGTGATTTGTAATATTTCGCAAACATGTTTTCAGTTTCGCCGGGTCATCAAAAGAACGTGAGGTGCCTTCATGGGTACAGAGGCAGGGATGTAGAATGCCATATTGGATGCTCAAGTGTCTCATCTGAGGTCGAAGTGCTAAGAATCCTTTTCGACGGGCATTGGTTGCATTGGAGACATCCTGTGAAATCAAAAGGTTATGGCCAGACCAGATAAGATGAAGTTTTTACTTTAGCAGCCTTAAGACACGTATCAGGTCAGTGAATTCCAAGAAGAGCATTATGATGCCATGTGGTTTAGATGAATGAGGTTGATGACGGCCCACACAATGTGCTTGTTGAATGTTGAGAGGCGATGTAGATTGGCAATGTAGATTGAAGATCAAGGAGGTCTGGAAGAAATTACTTCAAGACAGTTAAAAGGTTGGAGCCCTCAATGTTCTCAGGAAGACCATAGAGGCGACGATTGTTCAGTCTATTTTGATTTTCAAGGTCTTTGGTGTGTAGTTTGAACTTCTGAATTTCTTGTTCCAACAAAGGTATTTTGATAGTTAAGTCTTGAAGATTCCACTACACGTTGTACCAGCTCCGACATCTTCCCCTCCATAACAATCCATCGATCCTCAATTTGTTGCAATTTTTCATTAGTTGCACACAGAAATGGGTTAAGTCCACGTACCTCATCTAAGACAGAGTCTAAGACAGGATTCTGGGATGATAAGATTGAAGGAGGGTCATTCTTCGCTGTTTTTGGTTTTGTACCTGAAGTAGACGGTTTGAAGGGTGCATGCAAATTGCTGGCCGTCTTAATATAATGAGTTGAATGCCGCGTAAAGTTTTAAAAAGAACGAATCCGGCCCATGCATCAAAGAAGAGAATATCAGCACAGACAGTTCAGTATAAAAGAGTACATGAAGAGTTATTCGGAAACAGGAAATCCCATAGCCTGATTTCCCTGAAATTGCTGTACCTAATATGAACTAATGGGCATCATAGAGTAGGCCTACAGTGGCTTTTGAGCAATAAGTACCGTAGAAAAAAGAATACCCAGGCCATAAATAATCAAAGTCATTTATGAGCAGACATGTTTGAGGAGATAGTCATTCACTTGAAGAAACAGCAACAATAAGAGGCAACAAAATAACCGCTGCAGCACCAGACCTGAGTATTGTTCCTCATTGATAGTTGTCTAATGTTGCAGGTTATCAGCAGAAATGAGGAAAAGCTAAAAAAAACGCACAAAATTCAAACGCAAGCGAAGCGACAAAAAAATGATGGCCGCACATGTGTATGTGAGGAAAATCCCCGCCTCAGTACCAGGGCCACAGGACGCACCTCCGTGAGTCGGTATGGCATGCGGACTCACAGCAGAAGACAAGGAGCCATGGACAGCATCAGCAGTAAGCAGGCAAGCTGAGGAAGGGGCTGCAAAAAGTAAAGAGGCTCCGTAACCGCACCGAAGCTCAGCAGACGGCCCCCATCTTGCCCCTGCGCCGAAGCCACGCTCACCTCAGCACGTTAAGCTTTTGTAATAGCTGACATAAAGGCACTTTGGTATAAAGTGTATAGATTTTACAAAATGGAAAAAGGTCTAGCAGGGACTGAGAGGAATTATCGTCACATGGGCGAACTGTGACATCTTTAAAGTATCCTAACGGGACAGAAAGTAAATGGATAGCTGTGTCTTCCCTAAAATGAAACAATAAATATCTTTCCCAACGTCCCTGTCATAAATACATATTGCTACAGACCACTACTCTACTTCAATTGCATTTAAGCCAGAACGGATAATTTCTCACGTTCTATGTTAACCTTTCCTAATTTGCTTGTTCCAAAAGGTTTACTTTTGTACGCTTTTTTTGCCTGATGACTAGTCAAGGGGTCTTCATAAGAAGGCTAGCACATCCAGCTCATTTAGAATTTTTATAACATATGCAAGCCAGGGGAAACTGAGACCCTTATAGCACAGACAATCATTAATAACGACCCTGTTAAGACTAGCTTCCTGGTTCTGTCATATTGAAATCCATAACATGATAGGACATCATTTTAATGCATTCCTCGATGTAGTTAAGTCCTAATTCTACACGGCAGACATAATATGAAGTAGTTTGGGGAGTGGACAGTAGCCCTTTACAGAAGCATTTTTCTTCCACCTTTAAGGCTGCCCTGCATACCATACTCCATACACCTGCACCATAGCTTGCGGATGACACACACTGCATATTATAAATTTCCAATAATGGTTTTAGGGATCCACTCCCAGGAAGGCAAGATATATTAAAAAGGAATCCCACCTCTCGGGCAGTGTTAAATTTGAGCCAGTGGTTTCTGGTGCTCATGACTGACACTTAATTGTCAACACCAGGGCTTGTGTCTGCCGCAAGGATGCACTGTCTGGCTAATTTAGACATGACCACAAAAACAGTTAGTTATTAAATCAATATACAGAAAAAATGACTATTACCTGCCACCCAAGCCATTCATATAGCTTTGAGGGCCTGGAATAGTCCGAATTGTCACACTTATAGGAGTGTGGTGGTTAGTAGATGTGTTGTTACTATCATTGGCAGCGCTGGCAGGGGCAATGTGTGGTGTAAGCTGCAGTGGCCTCCTGACGAGAGCCTTACACTTACTTTTATTTTTTTACAAATTAAGCACTGCTCTCGGGCAAGCTTCATCCAGTGGTGTGTAAGATTGGAAACCCATGAATCTGATGAATTGAAGGTGATCACAAATAGGAAAAGCTGTCAGTCCTCTCTGAGTGATTGTTACCAACTGCAAGGGTGGGCATTTTAAATTGTTTAGGGCCGCAGGCTCAGATGTATGAACTAGAAATGTTGGTAAGTAACTCTAGATCGGCCATAAACTGGGCAAATTGGGTTACTGAAAGGTGCGAGGCTTTGGGAGTGTGGCCCATCAGGACCTCGTTGTCAGCGTAAAGTAAGGTAGGTAGTGGAACACCATCAATCTTTGGGACGTCTAGGCCAATACTACAGGGAAAGGGTCTTAGCTTATCAATGTAAAGTGTCAATGAAAGGGGTACTAGCACGCAGCAGTGCCTAACATCCCAAGAGTATCATAATTCATTAGTAAGATTGAGTGTTTTTTTATTTTGTGGATGAACTTTGCCAGGTATGATTTGGTTTTGAGATATAACTTTTATTTGTGTGTTTGGGGAGTCTGAAAAGAAGTTGGATGGTGCTTGAGGTGGGGATTTTGTCTAAAACTTTCAAATTAATTATTAATTTGTCACTTGAGTTGGGGGTTAATATAGTTACCAATTACTGTTAGCAGATTTAGCAAAGTATTTTGATTACTATTGTAGGGAGTAGGCTACACCCAGAACTATAGCAAATGGGCAGGTCCTACCTCACAAAGCCACATATCACAATAACATACCAGGGTTGCCCATGTGTGTTTGTTCTTTATCCCCTACAGTGGAATGGCTAAACCCCTTACCAATAAAATGGAATAAAAATACTATTTGAAGCTCCTTGAATGAGGCGAAATCAGCAGAAAAGGGACCATAAAAGGATCTGAAAACCAACTATACACCTTCCATGTGGATCAGAGTAAGAATCCATCTCTCCTAAGGGTCCCTTCAATTACCTGTACCTGCGTCTTCACACTAAGCAAGATTAGGGTCATAACTACATTGGTATGAACTGAGCTACAACTCAATACTAACTCACTAATACATTTTCATTAACCAAACTCATCCCCCAGGATTAATGATTCCTGAACAAACAGTGTCAGCACCTAATATTTAAACACATTCCATAGATTCACCCCTCTTGCTTTGACTGTGGACGCCGTACATAGATATTTCTAGCTATGGTCTTAAAAATTATGGTGAAATTTCCCTAAAAGGAAATTTTAAGATTTAGGAAATAAACACTTCCCCAACAGCAGTCTGTCAAGCAAGGATAATGTTCTCCTGCAGCACAAGGGAATAGAATCATTTCTTTCACTTCTGTGACTACCACATTCTAACCTTTCTCCCTGTCTCAACCTAATTTTCAAAAGTCAAACAGAGGCTCCTCAGAAAAAAAGCACTCTAAACTAGTTGATTAAAAGTTTACATGTTTACATGGTCTTTCTTACTTGATGAAGTATAATTTTGAATCTCAAGCTTGGTGAGCACCTAAACAATCATTTGCGGTCCATCCTCGTTTTAACCATAGATAGGGATTTGGAAGAGCATTTGAAAAATGTATATGTCAGAACCCATTTCAGAGGGCCATGGGGAATCGGAAGAAACTGGGAAGGGGTTGAGGCCTTCTATTCCAGATGTTCCAGGGTCCGATATACTATGGGTCCAGAACAAATGGGCCAAGAACCTCTTCAACACTTGACTCTCCGTAGTAGTGTGGGTCGAGCAGTCCAAGGCTTGTCACTGGCAAGGTAGATTTAGGGGGAGGAATAGAGGTTCACAACTCAAAGTACAGTCAAGAGCAGCTCGAAATGATATCCTAGTCAAAAACTTTCTTTTATGACAAAAGTAGTAATTATATATGAACACAAATTGAAATGCGGCATACACAAACAATACACACTGCCCTCTGAGGTCAAGGCTATAGTATTCAATAGGCAGATCTCTCTCACTAGCGATAGTGGTTTTTCCTCATTCACTATAGGTGACATTCAGGTTAGGCCTTTCTAGAACTCTCAGTCTCTGGAGTGCTACTCCAACTCTGATAAAACAAGTGTTCCAGTGCCTGATACACTATGTAGCAGAACAGGTTCCCTCGGGGCCTTCCAGCCCTGCGGTCAGTCTTAACAGCAATTGGGAGGAAGTTGCAAATGGAGTCTCCACGTGGAGCAGTAGGGGCTGCTGTTGGTGAGTAGCATTCGCTGCGTGGATGGGGCAGCTGCTGAGCATTCACAGCGCTTCCTCTTGTGAGATGGTAAATTCCTCTGATCCTTCCCACAAGTAAGAGGTAGGTTGCTCCTGTTCCAATCCTCAGTCAGAGTTTCGGACCACATGGTTCACCACGGTGGCTTATCCTCATGACAAAGGCTTGAACTCGGCAACAGTTCTTGTCCTTTCTGGTCACACCCACCAGGCTTATGGGGTCACCAACCTTACTCCGTACACAGGCTATGGCCAGATTGGTATGGCAGTAATCTTCAAAGTGGCTCCACCTGGCATAACGGGTCCCTGACTTCACTCTGCACAGGAGCTACTGCCTGATCAGCACAGCAGTAATCTTCATGGCAGTCCCACCTGGGATAAAGGTTTGCCGACTTCATTTCATACATGGGGTACCGCCAGATTGGCACAGCAGTAATTATCACGGTGGTCCTACCTGCCATACAGGATCAATGTCCTCACTCCACATACAAGCTATGGCCTGATTGGCACAGAAGTAATCTTCATGGTGGATCCACCTGGCATATGGTGTCACTGCCTTCACTCTGCACCCGGGTTATGGCCGTTCGGCACAGCAGTGATCTGACTATGTCTAACTTCACCGTGACCCACTCTGGCATACAGAGTCGCGGACTTGAACCTGTACATGAGTGATGACCTGATTGGTGCAGCAGCCTTCTTCACACAACTCGCTACTACTGACACGGTTAATGTATCAGTGGTGTTACTCACAACAGATCAAAGAACATTTTCCGTCATTATGCAGATTTACATTATCAGTTTTGCATCTTTAGCAAGAAATATAATGATTTAAAACAATCTTCAATTCCACACATTCAGAAAATATAAGGCTGCAGTACAGGAACTAACCCTGGGCGGGTAACTCCGCTCCACTAGCGGAGTTTGAGGAGATTTGCCTACTCTGCGCTCTGTGGCTAACATGGAGATAGGCAGAACCCTGCCTCCGTCGCGAAGCGGAGTTAGCCGCTCCCTCCCCCCCTTCCAAATACTTTAAAAATAATAAAAAGAAGGCACTTA
This sequence comes from Triturus cristatus, assembly GCF_964204655.1. Lineage (NCBI taxonomy): Eukaryota > Metazoa > Chordata > Amphibia > Caudata > Salamandridae > Triturus > Triturus cristatus. The sequence continues at coordinate 857,045,572 of NC_140581.1, read as the reverse complement.
CCTGTGTTTCTGCCGCCTCCCCTGCCTGGCCGCTCTCCTTCCTGCTCCTCTCACATGCTTTTTCATTAAAAAAAACACTACGCTGTATGTCTTGTGAGTGCACATGCGCAAGACATACAACGTAGTGTTTTTTTCAATGAAGAAAGACACGAGGCAGCGAGGAGCAGGAAGGAGAGCAGCCATGCAGGGGAGGCGGCAGAAACACAGGTAAGTGACTTCTTTTTATTATTTTAAAGCATTTGAGAGGGGGGATCGAGGAGGGAGCGGAGTTATGCGTAGCTCCGCAGAGTTCTTTTCAAAGTCCGTGGAGCTACACATAGAGGCACTATGCCAGCTCCGCCCACCCTTAACAGGAAGCCTGTTAGAAACATAAGGGGAGAGGCTCAGTCTTGATGTGAGCTGGGGCAGATCAACCACAAAGTTAAACAACCTAACACCTAGTGTCAAAGTAGCTTTCTCTTTGGAATCCTGGGCTTACTGGGTGTAGATTGGTACAAAAGGGGATAAATAAATACAGGTAGAATATGAACAGCAACCCAAAAAAATAACAATATGTGTAAGAAATATGCATCACATGCCTTCACCAATGACCTTTGCAGCATTTTCCTTCAAGTTGGTCAAGCCAATCATATAGTTTTGCCCTGGGCCACCCATGGGGATTTGGCCACATGGCCTGGCCTGTGACCAGTCTCCACTGGTGGATGGTTACAACCTCCGGCCATATGCTACCCCTGTGGCCAACACCATGCCATACAGCTATCCTCATGTGCCTGTGGCCAATCCCACACAGCTGTACATGGCTTGGGGTTGGCCATCCACAGGTGTTGGGCATGGTGAACACTATGCCACCCAAAGTCAATACTGTGCTTGAAAAACAACCCCCCCCGGGAGGGCCAGGTCTTAGTGGGTTGCACAAATGTATTTTGGGAGGATATGCATGGCCCCTCTCCCCATGTCTCTAGGAGGCCCCTGGGCAGTGGCGGCCCCCTTAAAACTCAATTGGAGGCGAGGGTGGGGGGACGGGGAACCTGGGAAATAATTCTAATTTTAAAAAACGTACCTATTCTGACACCTCAGTGCTCCTCTTTTTGCCTGATGGTGTCCCAGCAATCTCTGGGACACCAGCACAGGCTTCCCACCCAATCCTTGAGCTACTCTCAAAAGCATGAGAGCAGCACCAGGATTGGTCTGAGTGGCTTGGTTTGTCACTCAGACAGTGCCTGGGAATCTGTGCTGTTTCTCCAACCCAGTTGTGCAGTGAAGCTGGGCTGGAAAAACCTAAGTGTGCATGACGATTTGGCCGGCCTAAGATGGTCGCCCAAACTGTCATGTGCACTTACAGTGTGCACTACTCCTCCCCTGCTGTCATCATGGCCCCTCCTACCCAGACTTGGCTGGCTCTAGCGGAGAAAGAAAAATAAAATGATAATATATTGGTTTTATTATCCAAGTTTCCCTCAGCAGGTTCTCAGCGGAGGGGTGATGCGCCTCCGTCATAGCGAAGGATCCGCCACTGCACCTGGGACCCCATTCCCCAGGGGTGCAAATAAAATAAAGGGGAGGGGACATGCACCCCTCCCTCTTCAACCCTCTAGAGGCCCCTGGAAACCTATTCCCGGAGGCGATAATATTTAAATGGGGCAAGCAGCCTTTCTCACCGAGACTGCAAAGGCTACATTATTGTGTCCCAGGGAGCCCCCTGGGATACATGTAACTGTCCTGCACCTTTCCTGAGGTAAGTACTTGGCAGAGATAGAGTAGTAATTTTGCCCCCCAGTCACTTTCCTGCGTCTTAACTGAAGTAAGTACATAGGGGAGTGTTCTGCTCGATTTTCCCGGCCTTCTTGTGAGGAAAAGAGGATTAAATGTGACTTCAGTCTCTTACCATTCAAGTCTAAGGGTTAGAGTAGTGAATGGAGCCTATTTACTAGGCACTTCGACATGATTCTGTGCTCTTCCCCATAGATCAGGGCTCGCACACATAGCCTAGGGGATAGATTCGTTAGTATTAGGGATAACCTGTCCTGTAGTGAGGGTATTTCACGGAGCTGTGCTGAATTCAGGCCTGGTAGGCCTCAAACGGGAGAGACTCCATCTTTCTTTCTGCTCCGGCAGCTTGGGATGCTTCTAGGTCAAACGTAATGTTTTAGTTATGAGGTGTTATTCGCTTGGAGAGAACCGGTTCAGGCCGGCCCTTATCGAAGGATTGTATTTTTCTTCATGCCGAAGACACTACATCAGGCCGGCCGGCTGGGAACGTGTCCTTGGTACGGGGAGGTACAAGAATTTGGTGGGCGGCAGGTTACAGGCCGGAATTTTCCATGAGGAAACGCACCTCTATATTAGTGAAAGTCTGAGGCAGTTACATGTTCAGTCCGTAGGCGGCATCTAGCCGTTAGCAGTAAAGCTACTACTTATTCCAGGGAAGACAGACGCCATCTTGAAGGCGGAGAAGAACCGAGAGACAGATGCTTTCCTAGCAGAATAGCCAGAGAGGAGAGAGTAGCCGATAAGGAAGAGGTCCCAGTGACTCGGAGAAGGGTGATTCCAGGCGAGCCGAGGCACAGACGAGAAGGGAACCTAGATGACTACTGAGTGCAGGCTACATACTACTAAGGTGATGTCGACCCTTTCTTATTAGAGTGTACAACTTAATCTTTCACTTTTCTTTGCAGGTTATGTGTTATATCGTAATGTTATGTGATTGTGTATGTAATGAGTAATAAAGTATCCAGTTTGTAGTGAACCAACATGTGCTGCGTGTTCTTGTATAAGAGGGTAGCCTATTCTTCTAGTCAGCTGCGGCTACATGAACAGATGTTAACCCTGATCAGGTAAGTGGTAACTGAATAAGGGAAAGAGGAGCCCCTCGAACCTGAGAACAGGCTATGCTCGAACTGGCAATCCTTGTGTGATCTGATGAATAGTGAGACTGATTCCCTTTTTGTATGTTATGGTAATCATAGGATGAACTGTCGTATGAGACTGCCGTCTAGGTAGAGAGGTCTGGATCCGGGTGGGATCGCGAGGCCGCCACTTGTGATACTGTCGTATGGGCAGAGAGGTCTGGATCCGTATGGGATCTCGAGGCCGCCGATTGTGCTGAGACTGCCGTCTGGGTAGAGAGGTCTGGGTTCGTATGGGACCGCGAGGCCGCCACTTGTGATACTGTCGTATGGGCAGAGAGGTCTGGATCCGTATGGGATCGCGAGGCCGCCGATTGTAAGAGGTCTTGGTATGTATAGTAGGAATCCCCTGTCCTTAGGTGATAGATATATGTGGTTGCAGGATTGTAAATAGGTTCTAGGGAGGGGGTAACGTTCTGGCTGGGTTAGTGAGGCTCTGATGAGCAGGTTCTATCTGATCCGAAAACCCAAGCAGAACAGGGAGTTAGAATAGTAATTGTCCAGCGCCTTCCCTGAGGTAAGTACTTGGCGGTGTTAGAATAGTAATTTTGCCCCCGCCACTGTCCCCGCACCTTCCCTGAGGTAAACCCTTGGCGCAGTTAGAATAGCAATTTTACTCCCCAGCCACTGTCCAGTGCCTTCCCTGAGGTAAGTACTTGGCCAAGTTAGAATAGCAATTTGCCCCCAACCGCTGTCCAGCACCTTCTCTGAGGTAAGTACTTGGTGGAGTTAGAATAGCAATTTTGCCCCACTGTCCAGCTCCTTCCCTGAGGTAAGTGCTTGGCGGAGTTAGAATAGCAATTTTGCTCCACAGCCACTGTTCAGCGCCTTCCCTGAGGTAAGAACTTGGCAAAGTTGGAATAGTAATTTTGCCCCCGTCAATGTCTAGTGCCTTCCCTGAAGTAAGTAATTGGCTGAGTTAGAATAGTAATTTTGCACCTAGTCACTGTCCTGCTCCTATATTAACTTTGCTCCCCAGTAACTGTCCAGCGCCTTCCCTGTGATAAGAACTTGGCGGAGTTAGAATAGTAATTTTGCCACCAAGTCACTCTCCAGCTCTTGAGGCAAGTACCTGGAGGAGTAACATTAGTAAGTTTTCCCCAAGTCACTGTTCCGCACCTTTGTTTAGGTAAATATTTGGCTGTGGTACATTGGAAATTTGACCTCCCTGATGCTGTCCACCATCTTTCCTGAGTAGATTATAGGCCCTTCCTAATTTACTGTTTTGCTATTATTTATCCCAGAAAAAATAGGGTGAACGGTAACTTACAGTATTGGAACAGTAGGAACTGGATCAAAGGTGGTGTTTAAAGGCAACCTTCAGAATGTCTCAAAATGTAAAATATTTTTGGGTGAATTAATTGTTCTGGTTGTTTAGTTAGTATTCTTTTAGGACGATTAATGGAAAGCATATACTTGTGTGATAAAGGGCACTATTTGGAAATTTGGTAGGCTGTATGCTCCTGGTCTCAATGGTGCATGTGGTCATGTCAGAAGGCAGTGTACCACTGAATTCAAAATGATGGCTGGCTGTTTTTGTATATTTTTAGAGAGTAATCAATAATTTACAATGAAATATGCATTGAAAAGTGTGCAAAAGCTATCTTGGTTGGGGACTAGGGACATTGTATGCGTTGAAATGAAAGACAGCCGAATGTGTATATGATGAATCAGTTAAACTGTTTCATAAACTGTACGTACTATGATGAGATGTGTTTTTCATTGTTTATTTACATTTTTAAAATATGGAGAACAATTTTAAAGTGTTGCCTTGGTTTACATGTTGCGTCGCTTTGTAATAATGTTTTTACGATTTGCGCGGTGTTGCATTGGTTTGGCATGGGTTGCTTGGTACTATTGTGTTGAAAATATTTTGCGTATCGCTGTGATGTATTACATGTTTTAAGGCATATTGCGTGGCATTGCATTATGTTGCATGGAGATGTGCAATGCAAAATTGTTTCTTTATAGTTTTACTATCATAGTATGCAATGTCAAAAATCTATTGTTCCAAACATATATATGTGTAGCATTTTACTATCTATATTAACTATCATTTATTACTATTTATAAAATGTATAATTAACAACATTTTCCAATAGAAAAATAAATTGCATGGTGTGCGTCAGCATGGTAGTCATATGTGTGGCAAGGGTTTGTGTGGTAATGCTAATTATAATATACATCTAGCTATGTTTATGGTAATGACATTTGTGGTAAAGACATGCATGGTAGTGGTATATGTGTGGCAAAGACTACATGGTTAATGCATGCATGGTAAAGGCATGCATGGTAAAGTCATGCGTTGTTCCATCATACATCATGCTGCAGGATCTGAAGCAAACCCCCAGTAACATTGTTTTAAAATGTAAGTCTCCGGGGGTCATTCAATCCATGACCCCAGGAGAGCTTCCTCTATAAGCAGTCTTGGCTGAAGCTCTACGCTCTTCAGCTGTAGTGAAGTGCCCCCTTCTGGTTGGTTCTATTGCTGCACTTTGCAGACTGAAAAATACTAATAAAAGACTCATAGACTTTGTTTTTAATAAAAGTTTTATTACATTTTTATATGGCAATCACTTTTATTAAACATCGAACTGTGTGAATTAATAAAATATCAATGTATTATAAATTATTGGTCATTGTTTACCAAAGACAGTACATATGGTTTATATATGTTGATATTCTGGCCCCTTCATAAATCCAATAGGCGACGTTTTATAGTTTTATAGTTTCACGTTCGGAACCTTAGACAAAGTCAGTAGCTCTGCCTTACGTAAAATGATAGCCATGGGGTGGCCACATCAATATACAGAGTATGCCTATTTGATTTCTAAAAGGGTCATCATTTCAATATATGAAGGCAAGCTTATTGGCTTTGTCAAGAAGTCACAATCTTAATAAAACAGCAATCATGTTATGATTAAAAACTAAAACCAATATAATTCAATACAATATTCAAAGGCATTCATTATTAATAACAAGCAATATTTGTCAATGCACCTTTAAGTAAAGCATATGCATTCAAAACAACAATAAACAGTGTCAGAGTCTTTCTTTCATTACTTCTCAGGCCACATAATGCAGCAGCAAGGCCAGCCACCAGAGGTCCCTGCAATCTCAGCTGAAGAAAGATCAAAATCTCCAGCTCTGGGAATGCTGATAAATACCACAAGTTTTTCTTGGGTCATGCCATACAGCCAAGGAAACGTAGGGTTTCTTTAAAAAATTGTTTTCTGTGGGGCTGCTGTACTCGCCGCAGACACCCACAACTTTTCTTATTTCCCATACCAGGTATGGTAAAGTAAATCTACCTGGAGTCCCAGGAATGGGGTCACAGGAACACTATACCTGCATTGGGATCTGGGGATTAAAATGTTACTTTTTTTTTAAAGTGCCATAACCCTGCTCACCCTGCAGGATTTTAATGAAAAATGGTGTCACAGCCTTTAAAAGAAATCCAGTCCAGCGGGGGTACTGCAAGACTGCAAAACATTTTTTTTTTTAAATTGACCCTGGGGGGCCCTCTGGGCCTTCCTCAAGGGTTAGGGGATCAAGGTATCCTTATCATGCACTCTTATATCTTTTTTTTAAGTATTTTCAGGTCATGAGTCCAAGTCTTCGAGTCCAGTAATGGCCAATCACTTTTATTAAACATTGAACTGTCTGAATTGATGAAATATACATTTCATTATAATTGTTGGACATTTTTTACAAAGACAATATGTGTGCTTTATATATATTGAGATATTGACCCCTTCATAATGCAAATAGGCTAAGTATTTTATTTGCTGTTCTGACCCTTTCACAAAGTCAATAGATATGCCTTACTTGAAATGACACTCCTTATACCTAGCCATGTGCAGGTTGTAATGTTATGTCATGTTATAAAAACTTATAGAGCGCTCTAATACCCAAAGGTGTCCTAGCGCTGATGCAGAGTCTCTGGAGAAGCAGTGAACAAAATTATCGCCAGAGGCGGAGAGATAGCCTAAATAGAGAAAAGCCAGGTCTTCAGACCTCTTCTAAAAGAGAGGAGATCAGTAGTGGACCTAAGAAATAGAGAGAGTGCGTTCCAGGCGTGGGCGGCCTTGCGCACAAAACTCCTCCCGCCCCAGTTTGCCTTTTTGGCCCTGGTTATTACCACCAATTTGGCATCGCTAGAGCGAAGAGTTCTTCCCGGAGTATACCACTGGAAACGCTTTCTGAGGTCCAGAGGTCCAGTTCCGTGGAGTGATTTGTGAGCTATACAGAGGGATTTTTAAAGAACCCGATGTTTCATGGGTAGCCAATGCAAATCACGTAATCCTTTGCTGACGGACACAAATTTGGGAGTGTTCGTTAGCAGCCTGGCTGCCACGTTCTGTGCCATCTGGAGTCTGTTAAGATGTTTAATGTGAACCGTAAAAAAGAAGCTATTGCAGTAGTCCAGATGGGACAGAGCTAAGGCGGACACAACAGACCTGAAGCTATCGGTAGTCAGATAAGGTTTTATTTTCCTCAACAACCTAATGGTTAAAAAGCAAGTGGATGTCACTTTATTAACCTGCTTCTCAAAGGAGAGTTTATTGTCCACTATTACCCCCAAATCCTTTACTTTAGGAGCGAGCGGATGGGGGGGGGCCCAGATCACTGGGCCACCAGTCTGGGGACCAGAGGCAGGGATCGTTCCCGAACAGGATGACCTCTGTTTTGCCAACGTTAAGTTTTAAACAGTTGGTATCCATCCATTTAGTGATGGCAGACATACAATCTTCGTAAGTAACTGGAGCTAAATGCTCTAGACAGGGACTGCACTACCCTTATGAACTCAAGAATGAGTATATAACAAATTAAACAGAACAAGTGAGATGCTTTAAGTACCTAAGAATGATAAACACAATAGAAACAAATGTGTACAACGGGTTTGTCAGAAAACATACACAAATATGAAAAATGGATCAAGACTTCTTCTTGTTGAAGTGTTATTTAATCACACTCCTATCGAAATCCAAAGTGTAAAGTTCATAATGCGATAATCCAAATCAAATGCAGAATCATGTAACAGAGCTCAATTTTCCCACTGCATTTCGGGCGAATTTTTCGCCCTTCTTCAGGGGGTGTCTATAAACAAAATGAAATATGTGAATTCAGTAATTGGACTGGACTAGTAACAAAGTTGAGAGTGGAAGGGCTCAACGCCACTGAAGAATGTTAAGTGGAATCAGCAGGTTGGAAGTTCAAACCACATCACCAATGATAATGAAAAAGCTGCTGAGAATGAGAGGAGAGGGAGCGGGTTGTCAGATGCAAAAGAGCAGAAAGTTAGAGATCACCATGTGGAAAACATAGACCAAAAACTACCCGCGATGTGCTTAAATCAACACTACCTCGACAATGAATTGAGCTGGTCTCAAATGTGAGGCTGAAACTGTGATGTAGAGTTACCTGTGGATCGCGATTAAAAGAAGAGCGATAATGTCATAGCAAAACTTGTAGAACGGTGTGAGCACTCAGACAACTGTCGCTAGTGCAAGAAAATGTAAAGAGATGAAGTGACTCACCGAGCGTTCGCAGAACGCCAGGGACCGTAATGCAGTGAATGGACGGCTGCGTGCTGCTGCACGAATGCAATAGCGCAGCTGGACTTGTCGTGATGATACCGAGTCTGTCGAAGTTGAAATGTTGTTGCCTAAAAGGAACGTTTGGAAACTGGAGTTAGAATAAGGAGCTGCATGTGTCTCAATGCTCACGCTGTGTGGCATCACATGTATGTGAAAGAAAGAGTTACCTGATGGAATGCTAACGGTCACCGCGCTCGTTGGTCCGAAAATGTCGAAGTGCATACAACGAACGTGAATCTGTATATGACTGCGGTATCCAGACCACGTTAACGTGGAATGGTTGCGATATGTGAACATAAAGAACGGACTATTGAGGGTGTAATCGTAGCGAGTGGGCGGCCATGTTGTATTGGGAAAGTATGACAAAAAGTAATGGCGGTTATGGTAAAAAAGAAAGAGACAGTAATGAAAGACGAAATGAATAGAAAAGAAAATTAATCCCAAACGCCAGGAGTGCTCACAAACCCAGTGCTTCCTGAGTCGATAGATGAAAAGAATATTTTCTATGTCCTGCCTATTTACATTCTATAAGAAAGAGATGTCACAAAACAGTGGTGTAGTATCCTGCCTATTTACATTCTATTAAAAATTGCATAAAAGACATGCTGCCTGTGTCAGTGAGTTAAGGATGTAAACTTGTAACAACACTCGTGTGACACAGTGCTTAATGACAAGAGATCATAGCTATGGAAGTTACACACATATTTTATTTCTTTTAGGTGTGTGGTGAATGGATCGACATTAACATTCTGCAATGTATAATTACCTTCATGCTAATATCACAATGGCAGCATACCTCTGTATACGTGTGCGAGTTAGAGCATGATGAGACCTTCCTATCATACAGCCAAATTGGACATCTCCCCACACCCTCCAAAAAACACCAGAACTTGTCACTTAAAGACAAGACAGCACTTAAGAACTTGAGGGCCAACACGTCTCTGACATTCCTACCGGCTGACAAAGGCGGTGCATTGGTCATTATGGACACAAGTTTTTATGAATCCACAATCAGTGAGATGTTGTCTGATGAGTCTACATATTTACCATAACAACAGGATCCTACGGTGGAGTTTCAAGACACCTTGACTACCATTCTCACGCATGCCAAAGACATGGGATGGATTAATTCTAAAACATATGACTTTTTGTACAAGAAACATCCACGCAGACCACTCATTTACGCATTACCTAAGATACATAAATGTCTTCCCAATCCACCATTTCGCCCTATAGTATCAGGGTGTGATTCCATCCATGATCCACTTGGCCAATACCTAGACTACTTTTTGCAACCATTTGTACAGGCAGGGTCCACGTACGACACACTTTCTGAAATTACTCAACAATCTTAGTTTACAGAGCTATGATGAAATGTGGTTACTGACAATAGATGTCGTAGCTCTATACACTCCGATTCCTCATTCCGAAGGTATTGAAGCAATTGAATGGGCATTGCTTCAAATGGACACCATTCCAGCAAACAGGGTTTTTCTTTTGGAACTGTATGGGTTTTGCGGGAGCTCCCAGCTACGCAAATATCTTCATAATGAAGTTTGAACAAGACAACATCCTGAGTGACACTGAATGGACTGACAACCTCATCATATATCGTCGGTACATAGACGACATTTTCATTATGTGGCAAGGTAACAGACAAATTTTAGAAACTAAACTTTCCTTGCTCAATGATTGCAATCCTCGTATTCAGTTCACATATACACTGGACAAACACTCCATTTCGTACCTTGACGTACATATTGAATTGACGTCCAACAAGATCACCACTTCACTGTTCAAAAAACCCACTGACCGCAACAACACGCTACTTTATGGTAGCTTTCATCCAGAGTCTTTGAAAAGACATCTTCCATATTCTCAATTCTTGAGAATTAAGCGCATTACCTCGGACACCTCACAATTGCACATTTCTCTCGAAGACACAAAAGAACAGTTTCTGGCACGCGGATATCCTAGGACACTTATAGAATCATTGGTTGAACGATTAAAACAGGTCCCTAGATCCACACTACTTGACAAAAAAACAAAACCCGCACAAACCAGAGAGGTCTTTGTGTCTAAGTTCTCTACCCTCTCACCTGCCATCAAAAAAACCATACTAAATAGATGGGATCTGCTACAAGCTGAACCAGACTTTGGGAAATTGTTTAAAGATCCACCGATCTTTGCGTACAAACGCTCTAACAATTTGAAGGAACTTCTAAAGAAACGCAAGCCCACAAATAATCAGGCACCTAAGGGCATGACCAAATGTCACAATTGTTCCAACTGCAATAATGTTCTTACGGGCGTATCTATGGCTCATCCCTGGTCGGGAAAACCAGTTAAATTTTATTTCACAGCCAACTGCAACACCTCAAATGTGATATACATAATACGATGCCCCTGTGGCTTGTACTATGTTGGCAAGACCGAAAGATCTCTACGTACCCGTATCACGGAACACAAAAGTCGTATTCGCACCAAATCTATGAATTCACCACTTGCAAGTCACTGGTGTGACGCACATCAAACGATCGCTAAATTAAAATTCAGCGCAATCGAAGTCATCAAACCACACAATGATCGTGACATGTGCAAGTTCATCGTTCAAAGGGAATCCTTCTGGATTCGGTACCTTAATACCTTGAGTCCCAAGGGACTCAACGATAAAATTGAGTTTGCATGCTTTCTTTAGCATTTCCCCTATTATTCCAGAGGAAAGGGAAGTTGGGGTTAGTTGTCAGTGCATCAGAACAGTCAGCTTATTCTGTCCACCACATTTTTAAGCACTACTCACTGATTCATGGGGGTTTCATTGTTTACACTTGTTCTTTTCTAGTTTTGCACAACTTCCACACACAACCAAAACCATTGTGAATGTTGATAGATTCCAGTTCTATAAGACTCCAATTTGGCTGTATGATAGGAAGGTCTCATCATGCTCTAACTCGCACACGTATACAGAGGTATGCTGCCATTGTGATATTAGCATGAAGGTAATTATACATTGCAGAATGTTAATGTCGATCCATTCACCACGCACCTAAAAGAGATAAAATATGTGTGTAACTTCCATAGCTATGATCTCTTGTCATTAAGCACTATGTCACACGAGTGTTGTTACAAGTTTACATCCTTAACTCACTAACTCAGGCAGCATGTCTTTTATGCAATTTTTTAATAGAATGTAAATAGGCAGGATACTACACCACTGTTTTGTGACATCTCTTTCTTATAGAATGTAAATAGGCAGGACATAGAAAATATTCTTTTCATCTATCGACTCAGGAAGCACTGGGTTTGTGAGCACTCCTGGCGTTTGGGATTAATTGTCTTTTCTATTCATTTCGTCTTTCATTACTGTCTCTTTCTTTTCTACCATAACCGCCATTACTTTTTGTCATACTTTCCCAATACAACATGGCCGCCCACTCGCTACGATTACACCCTCAATAGTCCGTTCTTTATGTTCACATATCGCAACCATTCCACGTTAACGTGGTCTGGATACCGCAGTCATATACAGATTCACGTTCGTTGTATGCACTTCGACATTTTCGGACCAACGAGCGCGGTGACCGTTAGCATTCCATCAGGTAACTCTTTCTTTCACATACATGAGACGCCACACAGCGTGAGCATTGAGACACATGCAGCTCCTTATTCTAACTCCAGTTTCCACACGTTCCTTTTAGGCAACAACATTTCAATTTCGACAGACTCGGTATCATCACGACAAGTCCAGCTGCGCTATTGCATTCGTGCAGCAGCACGCAGCTGTCCATTCACTGCATTACGGTCCCTGGCGTTCTGCGAACGCTCGGTGAGTCACTTCATCTCTTTACATTTTCTTGCACTAGCGACAGTTGTCTGAGTGCACACACCGTTCTACAAGTTTTGCTCTTTTTTTAATCGATTTCCACAGGTAACTCTACATCACAGTTTCAGCCTCACATTTGAGACCAGCTCAATTCATTGTCGAGGTAGTGTTGATTTAAGCACATCGCGGGTAGTTTTTGGTCTATGTTTTCTACATGGTGATCTCTAACTTTCTGCTCTTTTGCATCTGACAACCCGCTCCCTCTCCTCTCATTCTCAGCAGCTTTTTCATTATCATTGGTGATGTGGTTTGAACTTCCAACCTGCTGATTCCACTTAACATCCTTCGGTGGCGTTGAGCCCTTCCACTCTCAACTTTGTTACTAGTCCATTCCAATTACTGAATTCACATATTTCATTTTGTTTATAGACACCCCCTGAAGAAGGGCGAAAAATTCGCCCGAAATGCATTTGGGAAAATTGAGCTCTGTTACATGATTCTGCATTTGATTTGGATTATCGCATTATGAACTTTACACTTTGGATTTCGATAGGAGTGTGATTAAATAACACTTCAACAAGAAGAAGTCTTGATCCATTTTTCATATTTGTGTATGTTTTCTGACAAACCAGTTGTACACATTTGTTTCTATTGTGTTTATCATTCTTAGGTACTTAAAGCATCTCACGTGTTCTGTTTAATTTGTTATATACTCATTCTTGAGTTCATAAGGGTAGTGCAGTCCCTGTCTAGAGCATTTAGCTCCAGTTACTTACGCACTTTGAATTAGGTGGCAGGGTGAAACCACCTCAGGGACAGCACACCAAGTTTAACATTGCAATTGAACACACCATTCATTTGGTTCAGCTGTCAAAACTGAGTGCACGCCAGCTGTTTTCTTTACTTGTAGACATACAATCTTGACAGGTGGAGGCTTTGGTTACTTTAGTCCCTTTGTTAAGGGAAATCACAATCTGGGTGTCATCAGCATAGGAAGTTAACCTGAGGCCAAAGGATCGAATGAGAGGTCCAAGAGGTTTAACATAAACATTAAAAAGTGTCGGGCTCAACGAGGACCCCTGAGGCACTCCAAAGGGGAGAACAAATGATTTGGAGGAAAAAGAACCCATGTCTACGTTTTGTGTTCTGTTGGACAGGAAGGACTTGAGGAGGGCAAGGGCCGTGCCCTGAATCCCCACCTGAGCTAGTCGATCAGTTAGAACAACATGGTGAACCGTATCGAAAGCCGCCGACAGGTCCAGTAAGATCAGAATGGCTAAGCCTCCCTGGTCGACGGCATCCCCAATCTCTTCAGTGGCTTTCAACAGGGCCGATTCGGTGCTGTGCCCCGCCCGGAACCCGTATTGGGAGTGGTCCAACAGAGTGTTGGTGTCCAGAAAGAGACTGAGTTGCGAGTTCATCGCCTTCTCCAGTATTTTGGCCGGTAAGGGAAGACGGGAAATAGGTCTGTAGCTATTGGGGTCTTTTGGGTCGAGATTAGGTTTTTTAGGAGAGGAAGAATCGAGGCGGTTTTCCAAGACAAGGGGTAGTGCCCAGATGCCAGAATCTGATTAAGAAGTAGAGTGAGAGTATTGGCGATAGTATCTGGGGCCAGTTTGATTATAGAAGCAGGGCAAGGGTCTTTAGGAGAACCAGAATTGCAGCCCAGCAACAGATTGGCCACCACCTGGTTAGACAGAGGCGTGAAATTGTCAAAGGTGGGGAGGTTGTTGGAAGGTGTCACGTCAGTACTACTAACAGCAGGGGGTCCTGAGGGCATGTTGAAAGAGGAAAAGATAGTATCAACTTTGGACAGGAAGAATTGTGCAAGGGTATTGCAGAACTCATAGCTGCTGTCCGGGTTGGGTTTAGGGGGAGTAAGAAGGGCAGTAACAGTTTTGAACAGTTCTTTAGCCGAAGATTTGGCTTCGATGATTTTTTTAGAGAAGTAGGCCTTTTTCTCGGTAAGCAACAAGTTTTTGTAGTCTAGGAGGCGGGATCTGTACCTGTCTTTATTAATGGGGTTATAACCGTTCCTCCATAATCGCTCCAAACGTTTACATTCTGATTTCAGTTTTTGAAGGCTCTGCGAGAACCAAGGGGCAGATGGAGTTCTACATTTGGGGATGCACCATTTGACCGGAGCGAGCAGGCAGCAAGCTGAGTTAATCCAATCAGCATAGGCGGCTGAGGCATCCTCTATGCTAGGAGTTAGGTCCGGGTCTGAGCTAGTCAATGCTTTATTGAGGTTGGATGGATTAATATTTTTCCAAGCCCGAATGGCTAACCCATCTTTCTGATTACGCAGGACTTGAGGAGGAGTTGAGTGGGCGATCTCAAAGAGGATGGCCGAGTGGTCAGTCCAGGGTAAAGATAGGATGCCAGTGATTGACAGACAAGGTGAGTTTGTAAAAATCCCGTCCAAGGTGTGGCCAGCCTTGTGAGTAGGACCAGATACTAGTTGGTGAAGATCAACGGCACTCAACATTTCAACCAGTCGAGCCGTGTCAGGGTCCGAGGGGTCATTTAAATTAAAATTAAAATCTCCTAAGGCGGTGAAGGATTTGGCACAGAGCCCATCTTCCAACAGTATACCTATTGAGTCGAGAAAGGCCACTTTAGAGCCTGGGGGGCGATAAATAAGCATCATCTTAAGTGAATTATGAGGGTCAAACCGCACATTAATGGAAAGTGCTTCGCAAGAGCTGTTGGATGCGTCCTCAAAAGTGGGGCAGAGGCTTTTGTTATAGATCACTGCCAGGCCGCCTCCTCTTCTGAGAGGGCGATCAAGACTATAGCTCAGAAAATCGGGTGGGGCTGCTTCAACCAAGTCTGGACCTGACGCGTTGTCAGTCCAGGATTCGGTAATAAAGGCCATCTTGATATCCTGATCTTCAATCAAAATGGAGCATCCATGGCTATGCTTCACTAGCGATCGAGCATTCACCAGGAGGCATTTGAGAGGAGACACCTTCATAGGTGGCTCGGTACTTGAGCGACCATAGGAAAGGGTTTTGATGGGCGCAGCTAGAATTAGAGGGAGTTCACAGGAACAGTTGAGGGGAAAATCTGGGGCAAGGTATAATGCCAGTAGCAGGGTTAAGAAGTAGGAGAGTCTCCCTAACGTAAGAAATGTATGTTTCTGGCGAAGAGGCAGGGGTCATCGCCCTGAGCCCGGCATGAGCATGGACAGGCGCAGACGGGCTTGCCTTGGGTGCGCCAGCTGCACGCGTCCGCTGCGCGGTCGCTTCAGGGCGTGTTTATGTACCATGAGCGGTTGGAGCGCGACTAGAGCGCTAACTGAGTGATGGCCGCCGCTCACCGGGTCCGAACGCGGTAAAAACCAGCGAACCAGGCTTCAGCAGCGACCTCAAGGTAAGATGTTCACAGTACAGTACAATTAGCAAGTGAAGCAGATTATTAAAAGATTAAAAAAGGCCAAACCAGCAATGTGCAAAAATAGCAATGAAAACGTTCTGACAGTAAGTAAATACCATGAACTTCACAGCCAGCCACTCGCACCAAGCAGTCTGTTCTCACACGCACCTGGAGGGTGTTGAACACAACCCTCCAGGCAAACACTGCTGCGCGGTCGCTTCAGGGCATGTTTATGTACCATGAGCGGTTGGAGCGTGACTAGAGCGCTAACTGAGTGATGGCCGCCGCTCACCGGGTCCGAATGCGGTAAAAACCAGCGAACCAGGCTTCAGCAGCGACCTCAAGGTAAGATGTTCACAGTACAGTACAATTAGCAAGTGAAGCAGATTATTAAAAGATTAAAAAAGGCCAAACCAGCAATGTGCAAAAATAGCAATGAAAACGTTCTGACAGTAAGTAAATACCGTGAACTTCACAGCCAGCCACTCGCACCAAGCAGTCTGTTCTCACACGCACCTGGAGGGTATTGAACACAACCCTCCAGGCAAACACTGCCAACACTAAACACTGGCCAACCCTAAGAGTTCAAGGGTCTTGGAGATCTCCCCTGCGGCACTATGGGACCCACCTCAACTTTAAAAAAAGGCTACCTTCAGCCAGGCGAGCTGGCATGGTCAAAGGCGAACACAGCATGAGGGGTCGAGGCCTAGAGTAACTATGACTCGCACCCTCAATATGCACTGCTAATTACCTTCCGTGTCACTCTTGACATGTTTAATGACATCACTGATAACATCACTGCAACATCAGAAATGACATCATTGATGACAACATTGTGCAAGGCAGCGACGCAAGTTAAAATTATTTTAGGCCTGGAGTTACTGTTACTTGAGACAGCTATAACTGGTGAATTTCAGTGGTTTAGTACATTGAAAAAAGATTGTTTTAACTGACGTTTTCACCTAACTACAACATTTCTTTAACCTTTGGTTGGCATTTTTTGGTTTGCTTATAACTTTGGTGCCATTTGACAAATCTTCAAGAAACATCCCAGAAAAAGTTTCATGCACTTCAGCTCCTTCCTCGAACATGTCACAGTGATCCATAAAACGGGGGCGCGAGAAAGATGGTGGGTCCCGAAACACATTTTTCTCACTCATTTTTTGCGTAGGAAATTTACACCCAATTACAGCCCAAACGGCTGAACGTATTTACACCAAATTTGGCAGAAAGCTAGATCGTGCATGCATTTTGTGATTTGATGTAAATTCATTCAATATATTTTGAGAAATTCAGCCTCAAAAACATTGTATATTTCCCGCCTCAGAGGATTCGGGAAATTGACAGATCTCAATATTAAATCTGATTGGCTGTCACTACATCAACAATGATGTTGCAGCAGCCATTTTAGGATTCAGTACTCAATCACTTGTCCTGGAAAAAAAAAGAAAAAATATATATGAAGGGGCAGGGTATGGACTCACTGCCCCCAGGCCTGGTGAGGGGGGGCAAAAGCATATAATTGTTTTCTTTTTCCACAAATAGGGTGCAAAATTAAAAAATAAAAAGTGTGAGCTCCCTCATTGTAAGAAAATAAACCCTCCTGGGTGAGCTAGGGCCCAGCGGAGCAGCACAAATTATATGGAAGGTGAGAGGGGCATGTTGCCTCCTCCCGCAGCCTTCTTCTGGTCCCGGGGACCTCATCCCCTAGGACTGAATGAAAAAATAGGCAGAGAGAGCGTGCAACCCGCTCCCCGAGTATCTTTAGGCTCCAGGGACCCAAACCCCTGGGCTGTTATTTTAATTTTTGGGATGGTTTGTAGCCTCCCTCCCCAAGCCTTTTCAGACCATGGTGACCCCATCTCCTGGGGACATTATTTTAATTTTAGTGAGTACGGCAAGGAAACCCCCCCATCAGAGATTAGCCACGGGGACTTCATCTCCTGAGGCCTGATACTCTGCAGTGTCCCGGGGGGCCCACCCCTGGGACACTGGGGTTCCCACCCTTGGAGAGTGTGGGCATACCCTGCCTGCACTCTCCCCGACAGTGAATAGAACTTTGCTCTGCCAGGTGGGAGCAGGTAAAAAATGCTGCTTCTACCTGGGTGGGAGCAAAGGAAAGGTGCTGGTTCTTGGGGAGTCGACAGGAAGGTTTGGGTGTCTTGGGGCTCTCCCTCATGGCACCCATCTCAAATTTAAAAAAGGCCAACTTCTGCCAGGTGAGGTGGTTGGAGCCACTGGGGCCCTGGGACTTCCCCATGGCCCCAAACATAATTTAAGATGTGTGTGTGTCCTGGATGGGCACCCAGACACCCACTAAAATGAAAACAAAACACATGTGAGTAATAAATGAGTGGCCAGAGATGCTCATTTATTATTCACTGCTCCAGCCCCATAATGCCCTAGGGCTTTTTATAAATAAATAGTTTCTTGTTGGTGGCGCTCCCAGAAGAGGAAGGATCACCACCAAATATTATTTTTAATGTTGTGGGAAGCTGCAGGAAGAGGAGTGAGTTAGACAAATATACATGTGGTTAAATGTATTGGTGATTTTTGGTCAAAAATGATTGATGCTCAGCCCTTAATGAAGCCAAAAGGTTCCTTTTTTCTACTTTGGTATTGTGACCCTTTGATACAGTTAGTAAGTCTTATTGACTGAATCCAGACCCTGTGACCAACTGCTTGCTGTGCACTTCGAAGGGCCTGCACTACTGACGACTGGGTACTGGCAGAGGGTTGGGCACAAGGCTTGGCCTGCACCCAACCACACGCTGCACACGGTCAAGGTTGTTGTGCAGAGGTGGTTGGCTGCCTGTGAGGGGTTGGGTGCAAGCAAGGGGTCGGGTTCAGGGCCTGACCACATGCCAGGACCTGTGGCCAACTGGACACTGGGCATGCCCAAAGGCTGTGCACAGTGGGGGTTAGGGCGTTCACAGCCAGAGCCTGGGATCAACTGTATGCCATGCACATTGATGGATATCTGACTTTACTTTTAAAGAAAATAGATATTCACTGAAGAAACCAAAGGTTAATTTATTGTTATAGATAGGAATTGTAATAATATGTTAGTTTACATTTAAAAAAAGCTTAAAAATTCATTGAAAAAAACAAAGGTTAAAGGGACGTTATAGTTAGGTAAAAAGGTCAGTTAAAATGTATTGTTTTAAATTAACAAAGCCACTGAAATTCATCAATTATAGTTATCTCAAGTAACTATAACTCACGCCATATATTACATTTGACTCACAGCCTCGCCACACACTGCTAATTGCCTCTTATATTATATCACTCATAGCATGTTTTATGACACCATTGATTACATCAGAGCAATATCTGAATTGACATCATTGATGACAACACTGTGCATGGAATGGCCAGTGAACATAGGCATGGTGGCCTGCTAGGGTCAGCAGACCACCATGTCTGTGATTGCTTTCTAAATAAAGCATTTTTTTTAATTGAAATGCAGCCCATTTTCCATTAAGGAAAATGGCATGCATTTCAAAACAAAAAGGAAAAGCTACCTTTTCATTTTTGAAGAGTACGCAGTGGTCTGTGTGACCACTGCCTGCTCTTAAAAAATGCAGGCACCCGCATTCGCAAAGGGGCCCCCTGGGGAACCCTTCACATTTGCGAATTGGTCACCACCTCCTTCACGGAGTTGGTAAAATATGAATGTTTTGCGACTGTATTCTGGTTGTAAAACATTAATACATGCCTTTGCAACTCGCTATTAGGAATAGACGCCCTTGGCGCGCCCCTTCCTAATACTGACTCGCAAACCCTATTTTGCGAGTCCGTAATAGGTTACTGACTCTCAAAATGGGGTTAGTACATGGCAAAAGCCATTTTAGCAGTCGCAAACAGCCCAATTCTCCATTTGTGACTGTTAAAATTGTTTGTACATGTGGCCCTACGGCTCTCATTATGAGTGAGATGGAATATGATCTGCATTCCCACCCCCCACAGATGGAGAAAATCTTGGCCATTACAAGTTGGCTCTGGTGTCCTGCTTAGAAAAGTGGAATTACTGGGATGATACGCAATTCTGGAACCGATTCCCCCAGTAACTCATCATTTTCCTCAGGATTTTCAAAGAGAGAATTTGTCATTTGAAAGTATCCAAAATCAGCCACCGAAATCGCTGTGTGAAAATAAAAAGATCTGCGTAAACACCAGAACTACAAGGCTCTCCTGGGTCTTGCAGGCCACTTATCCAGACCTCCATCAACAGCTGGAATCGCATCAGCTGCAGCACAGCCGTAATTTAAGTGCACATGCTTTCAAGTACCCGACCTGTACATTTCAAGATTTGTTGTGTTATATGTTGCTGAGTTAGGTTTGTTATCTTAATGTTGTCATCTGTCATGATGTAATGCATGAAATGTCCACTAACCAAGTAGTTACCAGATGA
Organism: Triturus cristatus; assembly: GCF_964204655.1. Taxonomy (NCBI): domain Eukaryota; kingdom Metazoa; phylum Chordata; class Amphibia; order Caudata; family Salamandridae; genus Triturus; species Triturus cristatus. The sequence goes on along the minus strand of NC_140581.1, from coordinate 857,025,451 downwards.
AAAGAAGTGCCAGTATGGTGTGGAATTGTCACATGAGATGTATGCCTATGTTTTATGAAAATGAGATGAAACACTGACCACAGGCACTTAGCACATGACCTGTAGTACATGCAAAAAATATGGAAATCATACATATGTCATAGAATTACCTAAGGCAAACAATGTACATGTCTACTTAGCAAGTGTTGGACGTGAAGCAAATGTTTAGGCATACCACACCCTGCTGTTTTATCACACATACCTTTGAGTATGGCCTGCATTCCTGTTTGTCATTATAAAGGTGTGTCAGAATGAATGTAGCCATCTCATTTTCCAGCATGAAAATTGTGACAGCATGTAAACAGGCATATGGGAGGTGTGTCGGAATGCGCTATGGATGCTCCATTGTTAGCCAAAGCCAACCACTGATAAACAGGGGATGTGAGGAATCCACCATTGCACGGGACAGGGAGCGTAGCATGTGTCAGGGGGACACTATCTCCTGCTGACCCGTGGGTTCAGAAAGGAATCTACCAGTCAGAACGTTGTTTGGAGATCCATGCAACGCTCCGCCAAGTGGTCACTTTTTGTACAGGCCGGTCTGAAGACCTGCCAGAGCTGAAACCTCCCTTGAAACTTTTCTTGAGATCGAGACACAACAGTACAGTTCAGTTAGGTTGTGGAACAAGCCCCAAAGGCAATCTTCTTCCCCATCTAGACATATGTGCATATGCACGTGCACTCATAAATGCCAGACGTGCTCACAACTAGGCATTCTCACGTCTACATGCATGAATGCATATTCATACACAAAGTAAAAAAACATGTGCAGGCATCACACAAATAGTCACATCCATATATCCATGCCCAGAAACCTGCACTCACAAGGCTGGAGATGTCAGGATAATGAATAGATAATTATGGCTGGTGCATCTTATCAACTGCTCAGAACCAAAAGTGGTGGGCATAGAAAGTGACAAGCATTGCATGGCTTGAGAGCAAAGTGGGCAGCCTTCATGTTGCATGTTTGTGAAAGAGGGTGCATGACGTGGGTCTGTGAGGGTACTATGGGGCGCTGGCTGAGGAAGGGAAAGGATGGGGGGTCTGGTGGTGGTGACAGACTGCGATGGGGACAGGCTGCCACACAGAGAATAAGATGAGGGAGATAAAACTTGTCTTTGGCTTAAGCTGTCTTAAGAGACAGACTGCTACTCGGTAGGGAGCAGGCTTGAGACACAAAGGGGCTCTACGAGATACATCTTATGGCCCCTGGCAGTTACTCCTAGTCAATGTAATGAGGGGCACATTTATCAGTTGATATGTGCGAGCAGGTTGTGTAGTAATGACGGGAAGCAGAGGACAGAGCAATCTGGATCAACTATAGTAGTATGGAGTTTACTACTCATGGTCACTGATGTAGCATAGAAAATGTGTCCATTATCCCTTCATGGAAATTTAAAGACAGTCGTAACTGGGGTTGAGTGCCCGTACCCTTTGCTCAAATATTAGTTATGTCACTGTCCCTAGTCGCAGCAGCGGCTTTGAGTTGATATTGCCATTTGGTGGCTTGGTAGCAAGTAAAATACAGTGGAAAGTTAACATACGAATAGAGCATGTATCATTTGTTCTACAACAAACTATCAACCACTTGGCAGGCTTTGAGATAATTAGGTGTGAAATATTTTTCTGTATCTCTGCAGGATGAAACATAACTCAAGCTATGACTAAATGGCCGACTTGCTCTCACACACAAAGTCAGCTGTTTTCTGCATTGCAACAAAGCAAAATCCACATTATGACAGTTGAGGTAATACTGGGACAGGAGATGACAGAAGAACCTCAGCATGCCAACTGCTTTGCTCCCTGTCCAGTGTGTCGGCTACATTAGGGACGCAGGTACCGAAGACTTCACCATTACAGGCATTCAGGTTAAGTGGTGTATTCTTATTTCTCCTTGCAGGTATGTGTGCTGCATTCTATATTTGTCAGGTGAGGGTTAATAGTAGGGTGATCAGAGGGCTCCAGGTCACTAGAACACCAGCTTTCTAGTCCTTGGCTTTCATTTTGCAAATTATTGCCAGGCGCGGAAGCAGTGTCAGTAATTCATGTTCTCCCTCTGATGGACAGAAATGGGCTGTTGGTTGCTGCGTTATGATTAGGGCTCCCAGTGTTATGGTATTTTTTTTTGGAACATTTCCGTCTGTATTTATCCATATTTATTTTTTGGCCATCTTTTTGGTATTTATCCATATTTATTTTGTGCTTTGAGGATAAATGGAGCTGCAATTTTAGTATGGTTATACTGGGAGCCTATTGTGATGTAATGTAACATAATCTGTTATTATATGAAACTGCTCTTGCCTATGTCATGTCTTATACTTGGAACATACAGCATGGTTCTGAGAGTGGTCATTCTTGGCCAGTACTCGGATCCATCCGGATGTCTCCTGTGTCCTGCCAAAGCCTCCAGCTGTTATTACAGCACTCTTCCACCTCTACCCTGATACTCAATCTGGGACCAGAAGTGGGGTTGGATTTTACAGTGGCTGGGAAATCTCGTTCAGCGTGGTCCTGGACCCACTGACAAGAATTATCTTTCAAAAGGAACAAAATGCAAGATGACTTTGCACTGCAGATTTTTTCCCCGTTTCCCAGTATGTTCCTGCATATTTGGATGAGCTGAGCCAGTTTTTAAATATCCTCAAATCAAAGTTGTTTTGCTTGTGGGCTTGATACATGGCAACCACCAGTACCTTTGCGAGCAGGAAGTTCAAGACGCTATCTTTGACTGCTGGTGCTTCGCGAGCAGAAGGCTTGAGCCGCTGCAATCCTTGTCTGCATTCGGCAGCCCGAGTGTGTGACATGCTCACAGCGACACTCTCGCCGCAAAGTGATATCCAGCTGAAACCCCAGCTTCGACGCTCCTCGGGGCTGGTTTACACATCAGAATCCGCCGGGAAGTGTTACTCTCACGTTGACGGGCATCTTAGTTTTGGAAAACATTAATTTTAAAGCTCATTGTGCGCTTCTGCAAAGTGCGGTCAGTTTCACTCAGCTCCCATGCCTTGTCATTGTCTCTGGCGAAAGGCATGTGTGAGTGGTTGTTGTTCCTTCGCAGCTGTTGCTACGACGAGCACATTCTGTGGTGCGTGTAAATTATTTGTAGAACTTTAATCAGCAAGTGAAAGTCCTTTCTTTTCTGCATTATGGTAGCGAGTCAAGGAGCAGTCCAGCTGCCTCCTTTCCTACCAGTGGCGGCTCCTCCATAGGGGCGTGGGGGCGTCGCCTCACTGCTTTCTGGCAGTGCGAGAAGCAGAAACATAAAATGGTAAAACTACCATTTTAAGTTTCTGCTTCTCGCACTGAGAACAATCAGAAGAGCCTGGTTGTGGACGGGTGGGTGGGCAGTCCTAGTCGAGGGCAGTGGGGGAGTGGCTTGCCCACTGTTGTGGGCCCTGACTGCTTTGCTCGGCCTGGGGCCGACCAAAACAGTCCTGCACACTCTCCCTTTTTTCTATGTAGGCTGCATGCAGCCTACATAGAGAAAAGGGCCTCCGATTAGGCGCCTGGCTGGGGGCTGTGTGCCTGCACCGCACCAATCACAATGCTGCCATTGCAGCGTTGTGATTGGCGGAGGGGAAGGAGGCTGCCTGTGGGTGGCAGGGCTGCTTCTTGTTGAGGACTAGAGCAGCAGAAAAAGCGCAAATCGGGACCTGGCCAGGAGCTGAGGCGGCCTGGAGAAGGTACGTTTTATTTATTTTAATTTGACTTAAAAACCAACAAGGCAAACCACAAAGGTGTTTTGCGCTAAGACAAGGGCACCTTTTGGATAGTAAATACACCCTGAGATTTTGCAAACCGTTAGTATATCTAGGCGTTAGTTTGTGACTGTTCAGTGATGACGTGGCATTTGATGCATTACATTGTGGATTTAACTACGAAGTGTGTATCAATTCGGTTTTTTGTTGATGGAATATGTTTGCACACGTGCACAAATGTACCGTTTACAAATGCAAGGTGAGATTTCACTGATTTACTGTTAAAAAATGCTTTTCACGTATTTGAGTGTACAAAGAGTAATTATACAGGAAGGCACTTCAGCTTGTGAAACGTATACGAAACAACGGGTATGTTTGTTGAGCTGTGGAAGGCTGGGGCTGGAGCCTCATGGTATAATAAATTCTTGGCCCCAGTTTGCACTGACAGGTGATGGGTTTCGAATCCGTTCCACTTCCGGGGCAGGACGAGGGGATGATTCGAGCACAGCCCGACTACCAACAGGTGGGCAGGGCAGCGGGCAGAGACCCCCATAGTTCTCTGTCTGAGGGGTACGTAGGTGGCTCCTCCAATGAAATCTTGAAAACGTGAAAGAGAGCGACATCGTCACCATGTCTTCTGTGCAAGTACCGAGCGTGGTTGGCCATGAGGGAAAGCTTGGTGGCCATTTTCCAAAAGCACGTGGAGACAACCAGAAGAAAAGAAAGGGGTGCCATGTGCCCCAACAGAATATCCACACCATCATTTAGAGTCATTCCGGGAGTTTCTTACTTCCAATAGCCTGATTGCTGTTGAAGGGGAGGAACTAACTGAATGCGTGCAGTGAAGGAGCTTGGACACTCTAGGCGCTGCACAGGTGAGCTACTGAGTCACAGGAACCACCACATGTGGAGGTTGAATTCTGCTGACTCAGTGCACTGGTACACAATGGTAAACTGGCATCTTCCCAGCCTGGCTTTGTGAAAGGCAGAGCTGGTCCATGTGCACCGCGCTGCACAGCATGCTGTGCTGTGTGCAGGGGCAGTGGAAGCAATTACTGGAAACAGGGCCTCACGTGTGCTTCCTAGTGCCCCTGGTGTTTGTGCGGCCACTCAAAGCCTCCCTGGGGGAGCAAGATGGGGTAATGTTACTTTCCCTGGCTATGTAGGTGAAAGTGCGTGGGTGTAACCACTGTGACCTTCGGAGACCAATTTATCAACTTTCCTACAAGTAATTTCCTGGTCTTTTTGGGGTTGTTTCCATACTGAGTAGCCAGTGTGTCCCTGATAAGTTCTTGTTGGTTGACTTTTCCAATTTTAATGTGATCTTGAGATCCTCCAGTCAATGCAGGTGCAAGTATGGCACAGTGTTTCTGCTTCTAGCCTGCTAGAATGGCAGCACTTTTTTCTAATCATTTTCCCATTGCTGGTCAGAGGGCATTCATTAACTTACCACTTCTGCCAGCTCCATCAGATGATAATGCGACTTGGAATGTATATCTAGAAGCTAAGGAAAGGATGCACAAACAGTACACTTATGAGTCTACTGTCCTACTAGGGAGGCACCATTTTTGTAAATGCAAACAAGCTGTTGAAGAGACACTTGAGGAGTACATAGCCACCTTGTGGATGTTGGCATCTCGATGCGAGTTTTAAGACAGTGTAGATATCTACATGAGAGATCAGTTCATGTTCAATTATTACTCTATAAAAGTGCGAGAGAGGCTGTTGACTTGCACAAGCCCAAGTCTAGTTGAGACTATTGCAGTGCTTAATTTGAGCCGGTGGTTTCCGGTGCTCAGCACTGGCACGTAATTGTCAGCACCAGCACTAATGACAGTCTGCACATGGTGGCACTGGCAGTCGAATTTTGAAATAAGGACAACAGCTGTTTATTAATTCAATACCCAATAAAAAAACTTACTGATACCTACCACCCAGGATGTTTTTAAAGCTTTGGGTGCCTGGAATTGTCACACTTTTAAGAGTGTGATGTTTAGTAGTGTGTTGGTGCCGTCATTGTTAGTGCTCAAGACACACAATTGATGGACAGAATGCAGAACAAATCAAAACATTCACCCCCAGTCAAGAGATCTGGGTTAAATCCATAATTCTTTTGCTCACCATGCCACCCTAGTTTAGACCTGGCCATATGCAAATCAGTCTTGACCCTGTGCCTCATGGGAACAGTCCAGCCCGAACTGCTCGTGCTGGCAGAGTCAACAGGTGGTGCAAGCTGCAGTGGCCTCCCGACAAGGGACCTGACACTTATTTTTTTACAAATTAAGCACTGGACAATTGATATTGCAAATAGCATTGAAAGATGAATTATAACTAATCAGGTCATGGCTGGCCATGGAAGCACTCATTGTAATGCTCATACCAGTCTCTCACCTGTCCGTTATGTGTCAGATGAATATGTGATTGGTGTCATCAGCAATAATGGAAAATCTAGAAGGAGTGCTGCTGTGTGCTATAGGTATGGGTCATGCAAACATAAGAGGATCCACCCTAGCTGAACTACACTAGAAAGAAGGTGCCATCGCTGTTGTAAGATGGGTCACTTTCAAGGCATGTGTGAAAGTGCTCCGGCAAATTCTGAGAAGACCAAAATCAGTAATGTTGCCGTGACCAGCAGTAATGAAGAGGTGCAGGACTGTGTGGGCAGGTTTGCCAATGTTCTATTAACAGTTGATATGCTTCTAAATAAATAAATGGTCATTTCATTTTTATCAGGCCATAGTGGATGGCAAGCTTATTACAGTTATGGCAGATTTATATGCTCCAGTCACCTTCTTAGTGGATTCCACATTTTTTAAATGGTGGCCTGGTGATATGTCTTTAATTGCCCCAGATATCGACCCTAAAGGTTTTGGAGAACAGGATGTGGAACTGTTGGGGTATTTCATAACATCCCTGGAGTGTTTGGATAGAAAAACAACCACCAAAGTCTACGTAGCTGTCAAGGGTCGAGACATTATTGGTTGGTTGGACTTGGCTAAGTTGGGAATTTATTTGAATCCAGGCCATGAGGATCCAATTGTTTGGAGAAGTACCTATTTTGCCACTTGATATTCAAGTAGGAATGACACACTCTATAGTCAATACGTTTCCTAGAGTGTTCTGCAATACCATTGGCACAGTAAAAGGCTGTGAACACACAATTAGGCTTAAGAAAGATCCCTCACCAGTAATTCACAAAGTGCATCCGGTGCCTTTGAGCATAAGGGGGGGACTTGAAGTCTCTGTTGGAAAAGCTTACTGCTGAGGATCTCATTGCTCTCACTGACTCCTTGGAGTGGGTTTCTCTGGCTGCTCTGACCAGAAAATATTCTGGGGACTTAAGATTATGTGTGGACTTAAGATCACGTAATCAAAATATACTTGTTGATTGCCATCTTCTTCCTGTATGCTAGAGTTATTAGCCAATATTGAAGGTGCTAACTTTTTCTCCACCACAGCTCTTTATTTTGCATACCACCAGATTCCCTTCAGTCTCAGTTCACAAGCTCTAACAACATTTGTCACACCATATAAGGCATTTAGGTATTTTAGACTCCAGTTTGGCCTAGCGTCAGATGCGAGTGTTTTTCAGAAGATGATGGACACTCTTTTCAGTGGTGAACATCAGGTGCAAGCCTTTCAAGATGATATTTTGGTACACACTAAAACAGACGAAGAGCATTTGATTGTCCTGGAAATACCCTTCAGAGTCTTGGAGGAAGGTGGTATGACAGTGACATTTGAAAATTTTAATTTGTTTGTCCAGCAGATGGAGTATCTGGGGCACACAATTTCAGCAACAGGTATCAAGCCCAAAGCTTGCAATGTTGAGCCAACAGGAGTGCACCCTCCCTTCTGGACAAAGATGCCTTGAGATCTTTCTTAGGTCTCTGTGAATATTATGAGTGCTTTGTTCCAGGTTCTGCTCTCTTGATCCACACTTTATGCTCTTTACTCAAAAAAGGAGCTAGGTTTGAGTGGTCCTCTCAAGTCAATCAAGCTTTTGAGAGTAGTACAGACTTAGTAAACAATGCTCCTGCGCTGGAGCCGTATAATCCTAAAGACAATTTTTTAATCGCAGGTGACTCTCGTCTCAAAGGATTAGGGCTGTGTTTGGTCAGTGGGTGAATTGACAAGAGAAAACAGTTGCCTTTGCTTCTCGCACTATATCTGACACAGAAGTTAATTATAGTGCCATTGAGCATGAGGCTTTTGCTTGTGTTTGGGCGAGGGACAAGTTTAAAACGTATATTTGGGAAACGGCTTTTGACTTGTTCACCGACCATAAGCCACTTGTCTATCTCTTAGCTGGCAATGGTTTAGGAAAAGGGTCTGCACGCTTAGAGTACTATTGAAGTTTCAAGAATTCAACATGTGTGTTAAATACATTCAGGGGTGAGATTTTTTTAGAGCGGATGTTTTATCACATTTACCACTTGTCATCTCTTCAGATGTAAGTGGAGATGATAAGGAGTGTGTTGTTGCTGTTTTGGATGTTGTGGCTGCATACGCTGGCATAATTTCTGAGAAGGAATGCTTGACTGCTACTGCTTGTGATGAAATTCTGCACAAAGTGTTTCATTACGCAAAGGTCGGGTGGCCTTCTGGTAAAATGGAATCTGATGAGTTACGTAGTTTTGTACAAGTTGCCCCAGAATTGTCCTGAGCCAAATTTGTATGCATGGGTCATTATTTGTTCCACCCTATGCACTTCATGAGCGCATAACCACCTTGGCTCATGATAGTCACTCGGGCATATCTACGACTTGTAAAAAATGGAAGTAGTATTTTTGGTGGCTTGGTTTGAGCAAATGGTGTCAGCCTTGATTGAAAAATGTCCTCAGTGCATAGTGTCAGATGAGCACTGGGTGGCCTCTACCAAACCCCTTCATCCTATCCATCTTCCTTCGGGTCCTTGGATTAAAGTAGCTATGGATTTCTCAGGTCCTTTCCATTTGTTACCTACTGACCAAAAACTTCTTGTTGTCTTAGTTGATTACTTTTCGAAATGGATTTACTGTTCATTTATAGATTTTCCAAATACGAAGTCAGCAATTAACTTTTGGATAAGGATATTTTTAATTGAACGTTGCCCACAATTTCTTATCACTGACAATGACACACATTTTCTGTCTAAATAAATTAACAACTTCATGGCAAGTTTAGATATCACTCATCAACAGGTTGCCCTGTATAGTCTTTCCTCAAATGGCCTTGTTGAGAGAGCGAACCGTACCATCAAGGAAGTTACTCAAACTGCACCCTCTGCTTACCTAGGCCTCCCAAAATGTAGGGAGGATAATCTTTGGAACTGTCTTCCCACACCCCATTGCACGACGGAGTTTTCTCTGTTCAGAAGCCTACGGGGTAGGGAAGCCAGAACCAAACTTATTCCAGGGTGGTTACAGCTCACCTCTGGATTTAAATTTCCAAATTATTGGGGTAGTTCCCAGGATCAGCTCTTGAGGGATATGATAAAGGAGAAACAAGAAAAACAAAATAAATTGTATGATTCTAGACACAATGTGCCTGAGAATGGGGTGAAAGAGAATGATGTTGTCCAAATCAAAAAACCCATCAGAGTACTCAAGCAAGAATCCAAATTCTCATTACCGGTAAAGATGATCAAAGTCAGCAAAGCCTCTTTTCTACTTCAGGGAAGAGGATGGTGGAGCAAGGATAGTGTAATTCCCATTTCTGATGTTCAGACACAAATTTACAACAAATGTGTGGTGGTGATGTTGAGAATGAGCCTATGTTGTCCACGGATGTGCAGTATCCTCAAAGTTCTACTGCTGAGAGATGTAACATGGGTAATTCTCAGTTTGTTCCTTAATCGGGAGGTGTAATGGATACTTTTGTTAGTGGGTGCAAAGTAAGGAATTCCAGGATGAATGAGCTTCTCACAACTTGCATGCAAAAGGCAGGTATTACAAAAAGTTGTGAGACACCAAGCTGTGTAATGACCCATTCTTCTAGATCTGTGAAAATGTCTGCTAAATTGCAGGAAATTGAACTGTTGTGAAGTATTATAAATATTTTGTTTTTGTCTTCATATTGCATTCTATTTTCTTATTTTTAGAGAAGGCCTTCTTTGTTTTCTTTATGAGGGAGGGTGGTGTAGTATGATTATACTGGGGGCCTATTGTGATGTAATGTGATGTAATCTGTTATTTTATGAAACTGCTCTTGCCTATGTCATGTATTCCAATTTGGAACATCTGGCATGGTTCTGAGAGTGGTCATTCTTGGCCAGTAATCAGAACCATCCAGATGTCTCCTGGGTCCATACTTGGAATAAACTTCCTGTGTCTCAGCCAAAGCCTCCAGTGGTTATTAGAGCGCTCTTCCATCTCTACCCGATACTTCACTGATAGAACATATATGTTTTAGAGGTGGTGAAATGGTCTTTTAGCTTCCATCTCCAAAATTTAGCGCGTTGTCATCGGTCTAATAACTCTATTTCCAAAACCATGTTCTCCTTCAGAAACCTGCGCGGTGCAGTTCCCACTGAATGATTCTCATGTCTACATTTCAAGCAGAACCGACATTTTCAGAATTTCAACAGACATTTGAAATATCACAATTATGTGGCAAGTGTAAAGGTGAGGTGCATGGAAGTCGCTCCTAAGAAAACTTGTCATCGCGAGCATTCTAGACATTTGACCCTGTCCAACAGATGGTAGGGATGTTTTTTTTTTTTACATCTTTTGTTCCACAAGGCCATCTGGAAATAGAAATGTAACACATCACAATTAGAGTTCATTCCTGCTTTTACGTGCCATGCTTTCTGAAATCCGGCACTGAAGCGCAGCCTTCAACTAATCTCACATATTTTATGAGTGAAAATCCGTTTTCTATACCAATGACCCCCGAGGACAAGAAGTTAAAAAGAATGCCCCATGCACATAGTTACAACAGTAGGAGTCAAGTTCCAGCTACATGATGTAAGCGGGGGCTCGGGCAAACCCCCCAGCCACAGAAGGGGCCGAAATCATTTACCAATAAAACATAAATGACAGCCATATGTCTTGGACTTACATTTTTCCTGCTTGGTATGGCAGGTTTTGCAGGCCCCCAGTAGTGAGATCTTCAGATCTAACAATTCAATTGGAAACAGGTGTATACCCAAGTGTGCAGTAAAAACGAAATTGGCAATTTGGGAGATCTCTAGAGATTTCTTCAAGTGGTAAAAAAATTGCAGAATAAAGAGACAGCGTTCCTCCCACAACCATTGAAAAAAAATCATGGAATCCGAGACAAGACGGTCATGCTGGCGCATTAAGTGAGAGGAAATGTGAAAAAAGATCAATAAGGGCCTGTCAGGCTGTCATCTGTTCCTCGTCCACTGAACAAAAGCGAGCCGTGCTCTCAGGCCCGGGCAGCCTCACACGGAGGCCAGAATGACCTTGACCTTGTGGCACGCCAGCCTCGAACACACGCAGTAATTTTTCCATCGCTCATATTTAGAAAATAAACTGGATGTACCATTCGTGTTTATGATAAATACCTGATATGGTTCCCGAAAAAAAAAAAAAATGAGAAAGGAAAGAAATGACAGCTGCGAAAGGTATGGCCGGATTAGGTTTCTTTTTATTTGTTGTGAAAGTGCCCTTGGTCGGGTCTTGCTTTTTTGAGGCTTGTTAAAAGATATTGTTTGGATGTGGCAACAACACAAAACACAGCTGTATTCCATGTGTGGACAACTTGAAACTTTTAATGTAAGCCGGAGAATAAAGGGAATTCAACGAGATGAGACCAGCGTTTATAGACCATGTATCAAAATAAAAGAGGAGACGCCAGCACGAATAAAACAAGAACAACAGTCGGTATCCCCTTTCTGCTACCCATAAAAGTTAGTGGGAAAAATACTCTGATATGGCCTTCATCCGGGCTTCTTCATTTAACAGATCGATTGTGACCTCACATTACACCATGTGATCTGTTGCCCCTCTTTGACCAACTCTCGCGGTTCCAGTAGGGCGAAAAGAAGCCCCTACCTCTCCTTTCACAGTCTGAAAAGTCCCTTTCTGGTTATGGGGTATGTCGTGTAAAACGGTGTCACCGCAGTTTAGGTTCTCACTACATTTTAAAGGCTACATTTATTGAGATCGTAGAATTAGGACTTGTGTGGTAATTCTTACACCCTCCTTGCTTTCCACTGATAGATTCCGACAGGCCAAACTCGCAGAAACTTATAGGGAGTAAAGGTATGTAAAAAAAGGAAAAACGTGCAATTCGGTGTGTGAAACAGCAACTTCGCATGTTGTGCCTCAGTTTGCAAGTTGCAGACTCGGAGTAGGAAGCATTTACCCTACATGGTAAATCCCTCACCCTGGGGTACTAGTATTAACCAGGACTCTCATCACATGTTCAGGGATAAGTTTTGAACCTTGTGCAAATGCTTGTTAGCACAGGGATCAGAATTATGAATTGTGTGAAAATTCTCATACTCCTGCGATTTTACCCCGATGGATTCCAGCAGGTTAAAACTATGGAGCAGATTTACAAGCCCCTGTGAAAAGTGACGCAAAAGTGTCTCAAGGGGCTTGTAAATCAATCCCTATGTTTTTTATCAAGTAGACATGTTTGCAACAGAGACAATACACGCAAAATTCAGTATTAATACAGATTCCACATGTTCAAGATGAAAATGCGGAATAGGAGATATATCTACCAACGTTGCAAATACCTCAACCCAAGGGAAATGGTATTTATTAAGGCCCTAATTACGAATGTGGCAGAGTATTGCGAACCGTGCAAACAGTCTGTTGGTTAGAGGTGGAATTCTAAGTTGTGTGGTATTTGTCGCATCGAGTAAGTACTGGACTCAACAAAGAGCTCACCCGTCCTTACATTTTAGCAGGTTAAAGCTGCCAGAATTTAAATTGAGAAAAGTGCACAGTATTAACTGCAACATGCGGGTTTTTGTGTGGTGAGCACCAACATTCCATTTATACCGCAAAGACGTAGAGCATGCGATATCTATCACATCCGATAAATCACAAACACCTTTGTCGGGTTTTTATCGGATGGGCTAATTGTCGCATCGACGCAGGCCACTGACGATCAGACCGACCCCACCCCACTGTGGCAAGCACCGCACCCGATTCGGGTATAGGTGTAGTAAATGAATACACCCCACCCCCTACTCCCCACTAACTTACAATGAGGGTCCGGGCCTTAGACTCTCACGTAAAACCGAGCCTGGCATATTTCTTAAGCGATTTGGAAAATCTCATGTCAAACACGGCGCGCGCGCGCGCACACAGAGAGAGAGACACACACACACACACACCACAAAAATAGCTGTTCTTGTTGAAAGTTCTACTGGCAATTCGAGCCTTATAATTTATAGGGTTTTTTCTCAAGACGCTGAGCAGAATCCTAAACATTTGTGGGCCATGCTGTCTGCAGGAAGTTAAAAGCAAATTGTATTTTTCAACAGTGGCGCACAAGTGCAACACGCCAGCATAGGGAAGAAACACGCCTGTTATTGCAGGAACTGTTGTTCCAGCAATCACACCATAAACTGTTTACAACTGCAGGCCTTGTTGCAGTGACAGAGGACTTGTTTGTGGATAGACATGGAGCTATTTCAAGGGCTGTTCAGCAAAATGGTTTCTCTGTTGACAAAGCAAACAGCTTGAACCTTATTTTCTGAAACATGCGGAGTGCAGCAGAAGAAACATGAAGTCGGGTGGCAGCAGGCCACTGCTGGGGAGGACAGAGCAGGGGGCACTGGTCCTTTCCGCTTCCACGCCCTCGACTATCCGCTATTTCTTACCGCTTTAGGAAAGGGAAATGCGGACTTTATGTCGACGCAGATTAGTATTGGGAGAAGAGTGGGGACAGGGCACAGGGAGAGGACAACAACCAAGTGGTGTCATAGACTCCAACGCGGCCCGTCGGACCCACAAACTGCAATGATTTCACATCAGGCGCGAAAACCATGGAGAAAGAAATATGGGTGTGAAAAAATGAAAAATGCAGTTACAGGTTAAGTTCACAAATGAGTGCAATTAACTAGGTCAGCATATACTTACTGGAAGAAGATAATGTAAAGCATATATGTTGATTTAGAAAGTGACCTACATAAACTGGATTGACATTGTATATATATATATATATATATACACACACACATACATTATCTACTCGTGGTCGCCAGTAGATAGTTATAGTTAGGACCGTGTTTCCATAGCAAATCCTCAACATTCTATTTGGAATGACTTTGGCGCCGGTTGAGGAATCCTCGCGAAATTTTCAAAATAGGTGGGGCGCTCCGCTCCGCTCCTACCCTGAAAGTCTCGGGGGGATTCGTCAAGCGGGGGCTGAGAAAAAAGGGGGGTCCCAAAACGCGTTTTCCCCATGCAATTTTACATAGGGACATTTAGTCCAAGGTACAGCCCTAACGGCTTAACAGAATTACTTGAAATTTGGCAGAGAGGTAGTCCTCAGGTCAGGGAAGTGCCTTTTGCAGGTCTGGTGTCAATCTGTTCAGTAGTTCCTGAGAAAATCAAAAGTAAAATCATATATATATGTGGGCGGAGCCTAACCACACATCTCATCCTGAGATCTGATTGGCTGTCAGCACTTCATCCAAGAAGGGTTGGCAGCCATCTTGGGACCAATATACATGATAGCACCTCATTAAAAAGCATTGCAGTTAATAGAAGGTTTCAAGACTTTAGTTACATTATAAATTATTTGTTGATGGTACCATACTCTTTTTAGGAATTGTGGTATGTTCTAAGGTGATTTCACATGTGAAAAAGCCTTCTGCTGGGATATCATGATTGAGAGAAAAATATTTTCTCATGCTTTTCCCACAGAGGTTTGGAAGGTGATCTATAAGCTAAACTGAGAGCTTATTTTCTGTAAATTCACATTATCTTTCTCAGTCATGTGAGAATGAAGTCTGACATTCTCAGTAAAACATGTACATCCAACAAGGGCAGAGACTGTCAGTTGATTCCTTTGTGTTCTACTGCAGCTTCCCAGAGTGTTCCAAAGAACAACTAGAGCGCTAACAGTCCTACTTATGATAAACATATGGCACACCTGAAACCATCTTGCTTGGATTAAAGTGGTAACTCTTAAAACATTTAATTTAAAAAGGAACAAAATGAGGGGGTACATTTTTCCATAAAAAGTATGATTAGTGCTGCAGAAAGAAAAATTAGGGCACATTTTGGGGGACTTCTCAAATCCTCTTCTATTTCATTAAAAAATTCTGACATGCAGACTGAAACATGCACTTTCAATACCAGCAGCAGTTTTCCCTGGTGAGCAGTAGCTTTACTACAGTGATCTAATGAGCAAAACGAGTGCTAACATTCTGAATTTATGGCAAATGTTTGACACATCTGAATGCCTTCTTGATGGAATCAAAGTAAAAAACTGAAAGTATTTCCTACTGAGGAGACTGCAGTAAATGAGGAAATGAGGAAACTTCATAACAAATAAGTCTCCCAAGATGGCCACCAGAGACAAAAGAGCCCAAATGTAACCCAAATATCACCCAGATGTAGCCCAAGTATAGCCCAATGACAGAATGTCCCAGAGTGTTCTTAAAAACAACTAGAGCGCTTACTGTCTTCATTATGACAAAAGTATGGCACACCTGAAGCCATCTTGATTGGAATAAACTGGTAACACTTAAAACATTTAATTTAAAAAGGAACACAATGAGGGGGTTCATTTTGCCATATAAATTATGATTAATGCTGAAGAAAGAAAATGAGGGCACATTTTGAGTGACTTCTCAAATCCTCTTCTATTTCATTAAAAAATTCTGACATGCAGACTGAAACATGCACTTTTAATACCAGGAGCAGACTTCCATGGTGAACAGTAGTTTTACTACAGTGATCTAATGAGCAACTAGAGTGCTAACATTCAGAATTGATGGCAAATGTGTGACATATCTGAATACCTTCATGATGGAATCAAAGTAAAAAACTGAAAGCATTTCCTACTCAGGAGACTGCAGTACATGAGGAAATTAGGAAACCTCATAACAAATAAATCTCCCAAGATGGCCACCGGAAACAAAAGAGCCCAAATGTAGCCCAAAATCACCCAGATGTAGCCCAAATATGGCCCAATGACAGAAGTGTGCAAAACACTTATTATCTTGTGTTTTTGCAGTGTTATATAGTGCAGACTTGTCAGGTATTGGAGTGCTTTACATGAGCATTGGTTACATCACACAAGAACAAATTCATTTTGGTTGTAGACATGGGGAGACTAAGTCATTTGACCAGAATCACAGAATGTCGAGCTGAAGCAGAAACTCCAACCTGGTTCCCCAGTTGCAAAGTCTGCAGTTCTGGAAGTAACACCACATCCTCTCCCCTAAGTGCAACATTTAATCAAGTGGTCAACTGGATAAAAAAACATAAAGATAACAAATAATTTAAAAGTGCTTTGTCGCTATTTGAATATGCAGAAAATATGTCCTTATTTTAGTCTTTTAGAGCACTAACCATAATTTTGATGTCAATAAGACCCTCCCATATATGTAATTTCTAAAGGAAATGCTCTAGGTATTACAGTTTTGATTACATCAAGATGACGTCAGGCGTTCCACACTTTTGTAATAAATATAGAATGTTAGCAATCTAGTTGTTCATTAGGATACTGTTGAGAGGCAGAGGCCAGGGGCACGGACTCTGAAAATTGAAGGCAGGTAGGAGGGTGCAAAGGCAACAATTTAACCACACTGAGGAGGCAGGAAGGGCCGTGGCAGCACAACAGACTATGGAGGGCAGTGGAAAGGGGGGCAGGGGCAACAAACCAACAATACAGGACTTGCAAGAGAGGCTGTGGCAATGTAATAGACCATTGTGGGCAGAAGGAAGAGGCAATGGTAGTACAACCATACATGCCAACAGACCCAATTCAGCCAGGAAACGTCCAATGTTTTTAAGCTAAAATGGGCTTTATTTGATCTGTCTCCTGTCTACAATCTCCTCTTTTTCAATGTAACTCAAAGGGGAAAATCAATACCCCAGTTTTTTTTCAAAATCTCCCTCTTACCAAGTTCAAAAATGTTCGCAAGTATGGTACATTGGATCATGGAAGGAAATGGAGTAGGGACATGGACTTGGATAACAGAGGACAGGAGGGACATGGAGAGGTGCACCAAACTGACCCTGCAGGGCAGGCATCAGGGTTTGCAGCAGCACAATACACCACACAGGCCATGCGGGACGGAAGTGCAGCACAACAATCCATAGAAAGCAAGAGGGAGGGGACAGGACCATGCAGATGGACAACAGAGAACAGAGGGGCAAGAGGCAATGGTAGCTAGCTGACCATAATGGACAGACAGGAGAGAAAGCTGCAGCATAACAGACCATAAAGGGCAGGAGGGACGGATCAGGGGCATTACAATGAAACAGACAAGCCAGGAGGGAAGGAGTAGGGGTCTGCACATGTAAACAGAGGGCTGGGGGCAAGGGGGCAGGGCAGGAGCAGCAAGATAGCCATGGAGGTCAGGCAGGATGGGCACTTGAAGCAAGACACACCATGAAGAGCAACACTGAGACTGTGATGGCATACACACAGACCATGGAGGGAAGGTGGGAGGGGGTCAGGGGCAGCTAACTGACCACACAGGGAAGGTGGGAGGGGCCATGGCAGCACACAAGACCATGCATGGCAAGTGGGAGGGTTATTGGCAGCACAATGGCTATGATGGGCAAGAAGGAGGGTGCAGGGGCATGCACAAAGGACGATGGAGGATAGAAGGGAGGGTCACGACCTGTGCACAGACAAGAAAGTTCAGGGGAAGGGACCTCACAACAGACCGCACGGGGCAGGCAGGAGGAGCAGTTGCAGCACAGCAGACCAGGGAGGGCAGAAGGGTGTGGCAGTACAATGGACCATATAGGACAGGAGGAAGAGGATAGGGGCATGGCATGTGGACAGGCAGGGTGGAGGTGGCAGGGACAGGTTACAGTCATCTGACAATGCTAGGCAGGTGGGAGGGGAGTGGCAGCTCAACAGAACACTCAGAGTAGATAGGAGTGGCAGGTCCATGGAACATGGTGGGCAAAAAGGATGGAGCAGGGGCATGCACAAAGACATTGGAGGGCAGGGGGAAGGAGAATAGCGGCAGCAAGCTAAGCACAGAGTTTAAGCAGGAGGTCAATGATGGGGCATAGAATTGGGCAATGGAGGGCAGGAGGAGTGGACTGGTACATCATACTAAATTGAGGGCAGTGGCAGCACATCAGACCATGCATTACAGGAGGGAGGAGGCTAGTCCATGGATTCACACAACAGAGGATAGGGAGGCGGGGGATGGGGCAGCAAGCTAACTGTTCAGAGAAGGCGGGTATTAGGAACTTTATTGTTTTTAAAACGTGTGTATGTGCGAACTACTTAAAATATGAACAAGTATGCAGCATAATCTCACTTTTATTCAGGAAGAAGAGGACGTTTGTGACTGTGACTCCGGGCTCACTTGGCAGAAACACCCCCTGACCCTCCACCCCCTATCGCAAAATGTAATGCCCGTGAAAAGGGTAGGTGAACACAGTGTTATATAGAACATAGTCCTGGAGCACGATTGAAAATGAAAACTAGATATACTGTATGGTATAAACTATGCACCAAAAAGTGATATAAGATGAACCGGGCGTGAAATATAATATGCAATACATTGTGCGCAATTACAGATTCATTGGAGAGCGCGAGATAGCACAGGCACTAGCGCGTGCTATGCGATATGCGCCTTGGAGTGTAATATGCACAGGGCAGTGTTGTGTAACCTAACTAGTCTCTAAAGTTGTAATATAAAATATGTGCTGGGGAGTGTAACGTTGCATATGCACTGTGACAAAGATATGGATCCCAGATTGTAATATGTATGGCATAGCACTGTGCGTTATAACATAGGCATCGAGGAAGGCACGTTAGATGGGGCAATATAACCCGTGCGAAGACAAGTGTGGCATGACATATTCACGGGGTGGTGCTACAGTGCACATGGGCTAGAGAGTGTCATAGCATATACACTAGCTAGTGGAATACAACACAGAGGTGTGTGGCACTCAGCAGGCAATGGTGGGTGTAACACAGCATTGGGCTCTGCCAGGAGCGCGCTGTGACTCTCAAGTGATGTTCGTACCCTTTCCAGAGAGTAAAATAAAAAGTATTACACATCCGGCTGTGGATGTGTGTTTTATTAACCGTGAGGGGGGTTTCTTGCATAGTTTTGGTCGAATTTTTGTCGAATCCCCTTTGAATGGCTTGGTGTGCATGTGTATTAAATGTGCCCGTCAATAGCTACCCATGTTTGTATAAATAAACGACAAGGGTGTCTACCGGGATTAGGCACGGTAGGGCATCAGACATGTCAGAGCTTCACAAGTGGTGTAAATACATTCCACGTGGATTCATTGTATGCATAGTCGCCTTTTAATGAATATCACGCAAATCGTCATGGTGATCGGTACGTACGGTTTGTCCAGCATGTCCTAGGTGTGTCTATAAATATATATTTTTTAAAAATAATAAAAAACAGTGGCCGGCCCTGGGGATTGGGGTCAAAAAAATATAATTAGGAGACAGGCCCTGGGGGATGGGTTCATCAGGGCCAATAAATTAGAATAAGAAGGGGAACCAAACAGCCCCCCTTCTTAAAAAATTAAAATAAATAAAAGACTGGCATCGTGCCGGAGGCCACGCCCCCTCCTTGCAGCACTCTGCAAACGCGCCCCCTGGCGAATTGCAAATTGGGGAATTAATTCCTCTTCAATCCTGAGGGTCCCTGAGGGCCAACTAGCCCAACAGGCATCTCCAGTATGCGCCAGGGAGCTGCGCTGCAGACAGGTGTTCTGAGGCCAAGCCCCTTTTTTACACCTCTCTGCAACGCAGCTCTGTGGCGCTTACTGGAGGTACCTAGTGGTCTAGTTTGACCCTAGGGACCCTTAGGATTCAAGGGGACTTAATCTCTCAACTTAGAACAGCCACAGGGCGCGTTTACACAGTGGTGAAGGGAGGGGACGGGGCCTGAGGTGACGAGTGCAAACACGCACTATGGCACGTTTTAAATTGGGGATATAATTTCCCTTCAATACTGAGGCCCACTGGGGGCTAACTAGCCCACCAAGTGCTTCCAGTAAGCGCCACTGAGCTGCATTGCAGAGAGGTGGTCCAGGCCGTGCCACTTTTTACACCTCTCTGCATTGCAGCTCTGTGGCACTTACTGGAGGTACCTAGTGGGCTAGTTGGACCATAGGGACCCTCAGGATTCGAATGAACTTAATCTCCCAACTAAAAACGGACACAGGGCGTGTTTACACAGTGGTGAAGGGAGGGGACGGGGCCTGAGTTAACGTGTGCAAAAACGCCCTGTGGCCTGTTTTAAGAGGTAGTTTTAATCCCCCTGCCCTATTATATACTAGGGACTTACATAGGAGGTCATGCTAATCACAGGGGGACCCCAACGCATAATGTTCCCTAGTGTATGTAGGTGTTTTCACTGTATTCTAAGTGTCTTCCAACATAGCACTGGCTCTAGGACTGGTTAGTCAGACTCAGTTACCACCAGTATCCGTCTGAAAAAGTTGAGGGTACAGGATGATTTTGCAACAAGGCTTCTTTCTGCTCTTCTTTTTGTTCTTTCTGCACGTTATCCTTCTTCCTGCCCTTTTCTTAGTCTTTGAGGACTTCTGTTGCTTCCTTCTGCACTTCTTTTTTTTCTTTCTGTGCATTTTTTCTTCTTTCTTCACATGTCCTATCTCTGTAGGCATAGTTAGAAATTAGCATTTAAAAAACCTTTGAAATTCACTGAAAAAACCATAGGTTTCAGGGGTGTTATAGTTAGCTGGACTTTTCACTCGTACAAAACCATAGAAATTCCCCCGTTATAGTTAGTTCAGCTACCTATAACTCGCGCGCCCGCAATGCACTGCTGATGATGTCACATATTACATCACTCATGACATGGTCAGTGACATCACTCATGACATCACTAATGACATCTCAAATGACATCACTGATGACATCACTGATGACATCATCCAGTGAATGTGTGTTTTTCTGAAAATTACATATGTTTTATATATGTATATCTCAAGGTCGATGGAAGAATAAATGGGTATATAAGTGTCTAAATGGATGATTTGTTTTTGAAAAATTGATTGTATAACTGACTGATTAAGTGTTTCTTAGTGAATACATGGCTTAGTGAGTAATGTTTAAATATGTAAATATCTGTATCAGTCTCTCACTTTGTGTATAAGTGGCTGCATGGGTTGGTGAGTAGCTACATGAGTGTCTATATGGGTTATTAGTTGGTTTTTTGAGTATCAGTATAAGTGTCTGATGTCTGTATGGTTCGGTGGGGGGTATTACGTAGTGCATAGGTGCATGAATGAGTGACTCACTGTTTGTATGTGTTGAAGACAGCATGTGTGCAGGACTGTATGGGTGGATGAGTGTGTGCATGGGTGTGTTAGTGAGTGAATGACTGTCTCAATAGTGTCTCTATGAGTAACTACATATGTTTTAAACTAGTATATGTGACTATTGGTGTATATAAGTGAGTATATGTGAGAGTGAGAGATTGAAAGAGTTCCTGTATGAATAAGTATGTGTTTCTATAAGTGATTGTTAAAAAGACTAAGTATGTGTAAGGTTCTGTAGAAGTAAGTGTGGTGGTGTGTGTATAACTGTATATGCAGGTAAACGGATGTTTGATTCTTTATTAGCATGAGTGACTATGTGTGTGAGTAACTTTATGGATGAGTGGCGTTGTGTAACAGGATGTATAGGTGTATGAGTACATATGATGAGTGAGTACATGTATGAGTGACTGTATAGGACTGTTGGTGAATGAGTGGATGTGGATGTGGATCTTACAATTACTGAATAGGTTGTTGTAACTGGTATTGGTATGTCCATTGTTTTGAAAATTTTAATTTCTATTTTTGAATGTGTGTATCAAAGGTTATATTAGGGGAGAGGAGGTCTGCCACTCTATCACAAGGATGATGTCATCAGTGATGTCATCAGTGATGTCACTGACCATGTCATGAGTGATGTAATATGTGACGTCATCAGCAGTGCATTGCGGGCGCGCGAGTTATAGTTAGCTGAACTAACTATAACGGGGGAATTTCTATGGTTTTGTACGAGTGAAAAGTCCAACTAACGATAACGCCCCTGAAACCTATGGTTTTTTCAGTGAATATATATATATATATATATATATATATATATATATATCGCGATTGGTGTCAAAACAAGAAGACAGCTGTGCATAGTCAAAGACAAGCTTAAAGTCCACAAGCATAAAGTATTCCGAACACTTCCAGGAAGGTGAAAGAAAGAAAAAAACGCAAATTGAATTATATAGTATTCATAATAGATAATATTAATTATTTATCTATAGATTATCCAAGGTTGATATTTAAAACCATATTAACTTTACAACATCTATAAATTCAATTTACATTTTAAACAAAACCATCAATATTCTTCAACATATCCTCTGTTATTGATCTAGCTTTGCAGTTCAATAAAGTGCATTATCACATGCAAAATCCTGCAGTTGCACAGTATAGGGAATACATTTTCAATGCCTGCTTCGAATATTTGGCAATACCTCTGATTATTGCGAAAGTTAACTGAAGTCCCAGTGATGTTATAAAGCAGAACTCGTCTCTTAGGTGACTGTGCAAGACAATTCAATAATTCATGTTTTCATGTTTGTTCTGTAATCTTATGCTTCTTGATATGCAAACTATGTATGTTTGGTGCTCTGAATTAGTATACTTGCTGCATTGATTTTAATATATATCTGAACTTGATCTACTTCATGTTTAGCGCCAGGATACCCTCCCGAGTGAATGGAGTGATCTACAAGGACCACCATACCATACCATACCATACCATACCATACCATACCATACCATACCATAACGTACCGTAAAGTAACATAATATAACATAACATATTGGGCACAGCTCTGCTACATTGAACTGAGGTGTAAGAAGCTCAGCCATTAGAAACCGAATGGATTGGAATTTCAGTAACTGCCACTCATCGTGCTTTGCAAATACAACCATATGTAAAACAAAAATGTGTTTGGATGAGCATGTCTAGCTCTAAAGAGCTCTGGCAGCGATGGCTAGAGTCCTCATCCAGTTGGACTGGATCCCCAACTCTAGCCATGTTAGTGTTAAAGTTGTTGATCTTCTTAGGCCAAAGTCGCATGGCATATTGGGAAACAAAATGGAGGCCCGGCGCCCAGAAGCAAGAACTTGAGCAATTTTTCGCTCGAAAGAGCTGGAATGAGAAGCACTCTTGGAGAGTTCATTTTCTGCCACCTCCTGGGTGGTGCAAAGTTATTGAGCTGCAGAGACCCTGGATGCCTCTGCATCTGCATGGGTAAAATGGCAAAGGTGCAATCGGTAAGGCATTGCTTCTTTTGAATGGGTCACTCCCCATGCAAATGAAGAATATGGAGGGATGGTCCCTTTGCATCACGCAGGCCTAAATGTGAACCTGTCCAATGGGTATTACAGAAGTTGCTGCTTAAGCTTCTGCAGCCTCTTCTATATTAAAGACGTGTAATTCTGCATATGGGAATGTAATCCAACCCTGATTGCACTCCATCAACATCTTATAATCCCTTTCTCTGGTGCACTTGCTAAATTAAAGAGGTAGTGCATGTGTTGAAGACAGTGAAGTCCACACATTGTGCTGCTTATCACATGTTCTCCTTGTGTGTTCGCATGTGGCTTCTGACCCTTGCCCGTATGATGACCAGTACAGTCGCAGATTTCACTGACCATCGTTAAGGCCTAGAGTCGAGGCCTCATCAGGGGGTAGGGAGCAGGTTGCTCAATCTCACATGTTTACAGTCTGGCTCCTGACTGTCTGTGCAAGGGCATCCCTACCTCCTTTTTAAAAGGAGCCAGTGAGATTGCCAATACGGGTCTTATGCTCAGGGGCATAGTTTCAAGAGAGGTGTTTGGGGTGTTACACCCCCTACAAATATATTATTTAATAAATAGTTGGGGACAGGACCTTTCAGTCTTGTATGGTAAGGTATCTGTCAGTAGTAGAAGATCAAGTTTACTTAGACAGTTGTTCATAAAACATTCTAAAAACTCAATTGACAATAAAAGCATTAAAATCATTAAAAGAGCCCCCTCCTAACTACCCAGCAACCCCTACCCACTACATTTCATCATTAAAATTCTGTTTTAAAAACGAGCAATTCCAACTGCCACATCTAAATAGCGCATTTCTGACAACATCTCCACTGCTTTCCCCCTATGGAGAATATCATATTTAAAAAACAAAGGTCTTTAAAACGTAATTCGGTTTGCAAAATAAAAGACGCAGTCCATAAGTCAATCAATCAATCAATCATAACATTTGTATAGCGCGCTACTCACCCGGAGGGTCTCAAGGCGCTGGGGAAGAGGGGTCCGCTATTGCTCGAAGAGCCAGGTCTTGAGTTGCTTCCTGAAGGAGAGATGGTTCTGGGTCAGCCGAAGGTGGATGGGGAGGGAGTTCCACGTCTTGGCTGCTAGGTAGGAGAAGGATCTTGCTCCGGCGGTGGCTCTGCGGATGCGTGGTACGGCGGCGAGGGCGAGGCTGGTCGATCGTAGCTGGCGGGTGGGCGTGTAGAAGGTCAGGCGGTTGTTGAGGTACATGAGGCCCATGTCGTGGAGAGCTTTGTGTGCGTGGGTGAGGAGCCTGAACGTGATCCTCTTGCTGACGGGGAGCCAGTGCAGGTCTCTCAGGTGGCCGGAGATGTGGCTGTGTCGGGGGATGCCCAGGACGAGACGTGCGGAGGCGTTCTGGATGCGTTGGAGTCTTTTCTGAAGTTTGGCTGTGGTTCCGGCGTAGAGGGTGTTCCCGTAGTCCAGTCGGCTGGTGACGAGTGCCTGGGTGACCGTCCTCCTGGTTTCAGTGGGGATCCATCGGAAGATCTTGCGGAGCATGCGCAGGGTGTTGAAGCATGATGATGAGACGGCGTTGACTTGTCTGGTCATCGAGAGGGAGGAGTCCAGGATGAAGCCCAGGTTGCGTGCGTGGTCCGTTGGCTCGGGAGTGGTGCCCAGGGCAGGGGGCCACCAGGAGTCGTCCCAGGCGGAGGGCGATGATCCCAGGATGAGGACTTCCGTCTTGCCTGAGTTCAGTTTCAGGCGGCTGTTCTTCATCCATTCGGCGATGTCTTTCATTCCTTCCTGGAGGCTGGTTCTGGCGGTGGCGGGGTCGTTGGTGAGGGAGAGGATCAGCTGGGTGTCGTCAGCGTAGGAGATGATGTTGAGGTTGTGTTGGCGTGCGATGGCTGCGAGGGGGCTCATGTAGATGTTGAAGAGGGTCGGGCTGAGTGATGATCCTTGTGGTACGCCGCAGATGACTTCGGTGGCGTCGGATCTGAACGGGGGGAGGCGGACTCTCTGAGTTCTTCCGGCGAGGAGCGAGATGATCCACTTCAGTGCCTTCTCTTGGATCCTGATGTTGCTGAGGCGCTGTACTAGGGTGCGGTGGCAGACAGTGTCGAACGCTGCAGAGAGGTCCAGGAGGATGAGGGCCGCTGTTTCGCCGTTGTCGAGCAGGGATCTGATGTCATCGGTGGCTGCGATCAGTGCGGTCTCGGTGCTGTGGTTTGCTCAAAAACCGGACTGCGAGGGGTCGAGGGATCAGTTCGTCTCGAGGAAGGCGGCGAGCTGTCTGTTGACGGTCTTCTCGATGACTTTGGCAGGAAAAGGGAGGAGCGAGATGGGGCGGAAGTTTTTGAGGTCGGTGGGGTCCGCCGTTGGTTTCTTCAGGAGGGTGCTGAGCTCGGCGTGCTTCCAGCTCTCCGGGAAGGTGGCAGTGTGGAAGGAGATGTTTATGATGTCCCAGAGTTGGGGTGCAATGATGGAGTCGGCCTTGCTGAAGATGTAGTGGGGGCAGGGGTCGGTTGGAGATCCAGAGTGGATGGTGTTCATCGTGCGGGTGGTGTCTTCAGTGCTGACTGGGGTCCAGGCGCAGAGGGTGGTGGTGGGGGGCGTAGGTTCGGCGGTAGGGTGCGTGGTTGGTGCGCCGAAGCTGTTGTGTATGTCGGCGATCTTGCGGTGGAAGAACAAGGTGAGTGAGTCGCAGAGGTCTTGTGAAGGAGTGATGTCGTTGTTTCCAGCGCTGGGGTTGGAGAGCTCTTTGACGATGCTGAAGAGTTCCTTGCTGTTGTGGGCGTTGTTGTCCAGTCTTTCTTTGAATGCTGTCTTCTTGGTGGTGCGGATCAGCTGGTGGTGCTTGCGGGTGGCATGTTTGAGGGCGGTCATGTTGTCTGTGGTCTGGTCGTGGCGCCAGGCTTTCTCGAGGGTGCGGCAGTTCTTCTTGGAGTCCTTGAGTTCGTCGGTGAACCAGGGGGCTTTCTTGTTGCCGGGTCTGCTGGGAGGGTTCTTCAGTGGTGCGAGGTCATCGGCGCAGGCGGTCAGCCACTGTGTGAGGTTGCTGGCTGCTTCGTTGGGGTCCGTTGTGCTGGCGGGTGGGTTCTGGCTGAGGGAGGTGATGAGCTGCTCGGTGGTGATCTTGCTCCAGCTCCGGCGAGGAACCTGTTGCGGGTGGTGGTGGGTTGTGGTTCTTCTGAAGCTGAAGTGGACGCAGCTGTGGTCCGTCCAGTGGAGTTCGGTGGAGTGGCTGAAGGAGACATGCTTGCTGGAAGAGAAGACTGGGTCAAGCGTGTGGCCGGCGTAGTGGGTGGGGGTGTTGACCAGTTGCTTGAGTCCGAGGTTGGCGAGGTTGTCCAGCAGGGTGGTGGTGTTGCAGTCCTTGTTGTTCTCCAGGTGGAAGTTGAGGTCCCCTAGGAGGATGTAGTCAGCGGAGGGGAGGGCTTGCGGGCTGATGAAGTCTGCGATGTCTTTGCTGAATTGTGTGTGTGGTCCCGGGGGTCTGTAGATGAGGGTGCCTCTGAAGGTGGTCTTTCGGTCGGTGTGTATCTGGAAGTGGAGGTGCTCGGCGGCGGTGAAGGTGTCGTCGGAGTTGGTCGTGATGTGGATGGTGTTCTTGTGTATGATGGCGATGCCTCCTCCGGTCTGGTTGACGCGGTCCTTTCGGGTGATCTTGTATCCGTCCGGGATGGCTGTGGCGATGTCGGGCGCTGAGGAGGCGTTCATCCAGGTTTCTGTGAGGAAGGCGACGTCTGGCGATGTTGTGTCGAGGAGGTTCCAGAGTTCGACGGTGTGTCTGTGGACGGAGTGGGTTTTTGAGCAGGATGCACTTGAGGTGGTTGTTGCTGGAGGATGGCTTGGCGGGTGCGGTGCAGGTCCGGAGGCAGGAGAACTTGCAGGTTTGGCAGGTGAAGGGTCCGTGGGCGCGTTTTGGGGTGGCTCGGTAGTAGGCAGGGTCCCGTCCGGCGGTGAGTGCGTTGAGGATGGTGGTGTCGTACGTCCGTCGTGTTGGCTGGCATCCACGGGGGCCAGGGGTCCTGGCACTGTGCGCGGTCCAGGCGCGGACGGGCGTAGACGGGCTTGCCTTTGGCGCGCAATCGGCGCGCCCGCTGCGCTTGAACGCTGCGCATACGAGCGGGTTCCATATGAGGCGAAGTGGGAGGGCGGAGCAGCTGGGAGGCGGGAGCGGGGCGGCTAATTGGGTACAGAAGGGAAAAAAAGGGGGCGGGGCTGCGATGGAGCTGCGGCGGGAATCGGGGAGCGGGTGGGGTCACCAGAGGGATTAGCGAGGCACGCTAAACCAAACAAATGCACAAATCAATACAATGCAGGAAAAATACACAGGTACAGGACAAAGATACAGTGGGCACTGAGAATCAGGCTACAAGGGGGCAGTACAGAAAAGAAGCAGTGAGCAGGAAACGGGCTAAACGGAGCAGGGACTGCGAGCAGGGACTGTGAGCAGCAGTGAGGGGGCACTGCTGGCGAGCCGTGCGGCGTGGGGGGTGTCCAGAGGTCAGGTCACCCCCCTCAGTAAATGGAGAAGGGAGCACTTAACTTCCAGGGGGCAGGGGCAGAGACCACAATTATTCTGCACCCAAGTTCTGTGTGGGCAGGATGAATAGGTTGGATTACATCCCATCCTAACCCTTAATATTTCATTTCTCAATACTGGGTCTGGTAGCTACAATAAATAAGGAAAAACAGTGTCCTGGACCAGTGTGCAGATTGAAAAGCTAATGGATGGTTTCTTGATTAGATACAATAGGTCAATTGATTCAGACACCAGAGTAACAGATGCTCTCAATGCACGCTTGCCTGGGAAGGGGAACCAAGATGTAATTGAACAACTATCTGAATGGAGGTTCCTGAGTGCAGTTAGTCTGGTTCTTATGGCCTTTGCCCACATCTTTTCACTACATGGGATCTCTTCCCAGCATAATTTGGAGACTTTGCCCACCTCATCATCCTCCAAAAGTGTGTTAAAGTATCTTAGAGCCCTAGTAGAAGCCGGTACGTTCCAAGAGACCATATTGCACTCTCTCCTTATGGCCTGAACCACAGTGCCTTGGGGGAGGGATAAGAGCCTTATAAGCACTACCCCTTCTAATCTGTCCGATTCATATGTAGGATCACGGAAAAAAACCTCTCCTCCGTACAGACCTAGCGGAGATATCTTCCCTTCATAAGCCCTTAGTAGTGGAATATGTGAAAGCCCCCCAAATCTACTATTAAATCTTAATAGACAACTAGCCTGCAATAGGGCCTTCTGCTTGGTGCCATCCCAGTGCGTACCTCAATTCAAATTCCTCCTGAAGGTTAAGCCCAAATATTTATATTGATCAACTTGCTCCACCTACCGTGCATCTAGTGCCAGGTGAAGCGCTTTACTTTTTTTCCGAAGACCAAAATCTTGGTCTTTTCCAAATTGACGTGGAGCTGGTTCTGCTTGCTATAAATTGCCAGAGCATTTAGTTTCCTCTGAAAACCAATAGGGGTATAATACAGTAATACCAGATTGTCTGCAGAAAGCAGACAAACAATGTGCTGGTTCCCGATTTTAGGGGAAAAAGACTTAGATTGGGAGATAAAGGTTGGGAGGTCGGCCAAAAATAGGCTAAAAAGCAGGGGTGCTAAAACTCACCCCTGGCGCAGGCCGTTTAGAAATTCTAAGTGATAATCGACCTGACTTATCTAACTCCACCTGAGCCCAATTATCGGAGTGGAGAGATTGAAGTGCACTAAGGAGGTTTGGCGGGAGGTCCCAAGTAGCAAGTTTACCCCACAAGATATCCCTAGCCACAGAATCAAAGGCTGTCTGGAAGTCTACAAAACAACAGCACAGCCTTTGATTTTCCTCCACGGCCTTTCGAATAATGGCCCATAATGCAAAACAGTGGTCTATAGTGGAGTGACCCTCCCAAAAGCCCCAGTGTTCTATTGGTTTTCTCTTGGTTTCGATAGCCCAAATAATCTTGGAAAAGATCTTTAGTGAGATATCAAGGAGGCTAATAAGCCTATAATGTATGGGGTCTGTACCACTCCCTTTTTTTAGAATAGGTTTCACATTTGACCCTTTCCAAGAAAAGGGGTAAAGGCCGAATGTGGCAATCCTACTAAACAAGGAAGAATAGACCGTGGCCCACCAAACACTATTCGTCTGAATTATTACTGCTGGAATGTTATCGGGGCCGGCGGCTCGGGAGAGCTTTACTCTCTCGATAACGGCCTTTACTTTCTTTATTGAAAACCATGTCACAGGAAGTTGTTGCCCAAGAATTTTATGGGGTCTATCAGAGCCAGAGGGACCCCTGTATAGGTCTGTCAAATAAGTAGCCCACTGAGCTTCCGGAATCATGCAAAAAAGTCTGCACCTATTTTGATCACTAAACTCACTGACCTTTGCCCAAAACATTTGATGAACCTTGAGGAGGATAATTTCCTGCATCTCATCCCACTTACTATGGTAGAAGGCAGCTTTTTTCATCTGCACAAGAGATTTATATTGACGTTTATGTTTAACCAGCTCCTGGGAGGCTAATGGGCCTGGATGAAGCCTAATGCTCCTAGCTCTCTGTCTCACCAGTCGTTTCAACTTTTTAGTTTCAAGAGAGGCGTTTGGGGTGTTACCCCCCTACAAATATATTATTTAATAAATAGTTGGGGACAGGAGCTTTCAGTCGGGTATGGTAAGGTATCTGTCAGCTTTCACCTGCAATTTTCAAATCTCACTCAGACAAAAACAAACACACACACTCTCTCATCTCTGTTTTGAAGGTCTTAAAACATGCTTATTTGATAAAATACTGTTTTAAAGAACCCCGTTACAATCCGTACTCCTTTCCCTTGGCCGTTAAGCCCCCAACTGCCCTGCTTCTCATACAATGATTAACATGATAAGCTAGCATGATTGTCGGAAAAGCTGAAGCTCACACCCCTTCAGTCTTACTGACCAAGCTAGGTGCAGGGATCACACTGAGGCAGGTGATGGAGCGGAAGACCTGGAGAGACGGGGAAACCAACTCAGACCGTTATCCTCCCTGCGTCGCAGACCCGTTGTCATACCCTTTCATTCATACATGCATCCATTGGTGGGGCCCATAACACCAACACTCTCACAATTAACCTATTCAAGAGTGCACGCAGGAGGGATGAGTGGTTCGCGATCCAGACATGTGAGGGGAACACCTTATAACCTATAGGGAAGGAAAAATCATTTACAAAATATACATTAACGCCCTCTCGCCTATAGATCCTTAATCCCAAAACATCAAGGCACTCTCCCCACTTCGGTCAATGGACCAAATTAGTTGGATTGGTTGATGGTGATTTAGAACTCTTAACTTTTAAGACTTCAGAATCTATCTCTTAAATAAAACTCGTGACTCATGAATTCTTGTTAATCAATAATTATTCATCTAATATTTCATAATGATTTTAAATTGCATTTTGTCTAGTCAAAGTTTAGAGATTTCATATCAATATTTGAGTACATTGCAGATCATCATATTTACCTAATCTGGCTATTTGGAATCCTCTAATTCATTGGCTCTGCCTAATTTGTCGTAAATCTTCCATAAGTAAGCCAAATCTCAATAGTTCTTAGCTCGGCAGGTCATAGTCCAAAATGTCAGCGTCAGCGTCAGTATCAGCTAAAGCGTCAGAGTCTCGAAAAGATGGAGGTAGAGAGAGAGTAATAGAATAATCTTTTTCCTGTCTATTCTACTAGATCTTTTGTAATAAAAAGTAGTACAGAAGATACAAAATAATAATTTTGTACAGTCCTGAATGGCTGGTTGAGATCGTCCGATGTCAAAGTTTGGGACTTTGGTACAGTTCAAGGGGTGATGTCACAAGTTCATTTAAAGTCTGTCCGTTTCGGTTTACTGTGAAAGTCTATTGTGTTTCGTCTTGGCCGTCATCCCACAGTGTCCTTGCTTGAGTACATAGAGATCAGGGTTCATGACGAGGTCTGGAAGACTTTGTGGCTTCTGCGCACTTCACTCCATGCCTCGTGGGTCAGTGGCCACTTCGTCGTGTGGTGTTGGCGGCCATCTTGGTTTTAGGCCCAAGTGCTAATTTAAGCGAAACAAACACAAAAGTGTAATTAATACATAGAAATAATGAATCTAATGTGAACCCCTTACTAATCCCTCTATGTGCTTGCATTTATCTAGCGTATAGCAACATTTAAAGCCACTATATTCACCTTTTTGGTCCTCCTCTTGGGCAACATTACAAAAGCAACATATATCATGCAATATTCTAATTATCACTTATACTATTGTTAATATGCGTACAGATTTTAGTCATAAAGGTTATCTTAGCCATGCAGATGCAAATCCCACGTGTAATTCGAATGTTAATTATGTTGGTTAATAAAACATATATCAATCAGAGGGAGGGAAATAGAAGAAGCTGTGATCCATTCGGCTTCCAGCTAATAAGTAATAATCAAAGGGGAATGAATCACTTGTAGCTGGCACCAGGGTTCGGATAGGTGTTTCCGATATTTGGTAAAAAACCCTCATTCACGTAAGACAATTCGTGGGCGGTATATCTTGATTCTCCGCCTTGCTATTTAAATACGTGACAGCATCATCATAGGGTTTTTCCCATGCTTCCTCCAACCCGGAGGGAACCACTGGACGTTCCAGTAGTGATCAGGGAAAAAAAGGGGGAGTACAAAAAAGGGGTGAGAAGTGCTCAAGTGCTGTGATTGGTTAAAAAATTCCTCTAGCTACCTATATTCAATTTTATTCCATTAGGTGCATGGAAAAAAGGATAAAAAACAGCTAGTTGCAGAAAGGACATATAATGAATCCGCTGCAGTTTTAGTCTGAGTGGTCGGTCGACATGTTTCAGCCCCAAATGTGCCCAGAAGGGTCGGGGGCTTTCTTCAGGACCTCAGGTGAAAGCTAAGTGGGATTTGGATAGTATCCAATACCAGATGGAAGTTCCAATATTTTGCACATGAACTTCTTGCGTGTTAGTACCTTGGGGGTTCCGATTAGAACTCCATAGGGCGAAACAGGCAGCGGTATTACGCGGCTCCAGTGCAGTCACGACTTGTGCTGACACTGATTTCTTGGCTGTCTGCCTCTTTTATTTCAGGCAAGGCCACATACGTCCATTCTGGCGACTTATACTTCTGGTTAGGTTTTCTCGTTCTCTTGTTTTCCTCTTCTTTAGTTATTTTCTCATTTTTTGATTTTTCTTGACTGGATACTTCATTCACTTGTTCTGCTCTTGGTGAATTTACTCATGTCAGTCTATATCTTAATCTCTTTATTTGGTTTGGCCAGATTTCATCTCTTGCTGGTCTTTTCGATTTATTTCCTTTATCATTCTTTTCAGTTCTCCATGCTCCTTTCCTCAGGACTCGACCTTCTGGTATTTCTTCCTCACTATCCTATGACTCGGTTTCCACTTGCTTTTTGCTTTCAGCTGTTCTTCTTTCCACCACTTCTTTTATTTCCCCTACTTCTGTCCCTCCTCGTGGTTCTGGCACACAATCTTCCTGCTGACTAACTGACCCTTCTTCTCACTGGATGTTTGAATTCCCTACAACTCCTCGGGGGTCTTCCACAAGAATCTTTCCCTCACTTTCTGTAACTGGCGCCTGTTCATCTATTTTTGTTATTTCAGGTGGAATTTCTCTCAGTTTTCCATCAGGAACTTCTTTATCAACAATTTCTTTGATTGTCTCTTCACTGCTTTTCTCTTTTCTCCAATGTACCTGTGCTTGTTCAGTCTCTGAGCTGGTATCAGAAATCTGTAATTTCCTTCTCAAGGAGATATTTTCTGGAGCAACAATCAAATTTGGTTCAGACTCCCCCCTTTCAGGATTTTCTCTAGTTCTTGCTTCTTCAGTATCTGATTCAGAACTAGTCTCCAACTCTTCAAAATATTCTCCTTCCTTGTTATCCACTGGGTTTGGAATTCTATTTTTTTTTTTAAATATTTTTTTTTATAGAGCAGAGCAGAGCAACGTCATAGCATCCATATACAGAATACAATTTATGATGACAAGATGTGATAAATACAAAAATACAATAATTGAAACCTCTAAAAAGTGTTATATAGCCTTCCCAACTAAGTTCCTTCCTTTATGTTACTAAAAGTAATAATCAGAGATCTCATCCATATTAAGGAAGTGACATAATATACTAAACAGCAAACAATAAAGTGCTATAGGGAGAGATATAAAATCCATAATTCGTGAGCAGCAATTGTATATAGAAAAGTGATAGTGCTTCTCAAGTATAGTCATTTGGAGACAAAAAAGTGCGAGTGCGTCCATTAATAAAATATAGGATAGCCTTCCCAAGCAAGTTCCTTCATTCCTTCCCTTATATTACTAAAAAATAATGATCAAAAATCTCGACCATGTTTGGGAGGGAACTCACTATACCAACAACAGCAGTGAAGTGCTATAGGAAAAGACGTGATATCTATCATTGTAGCAGCAATTGCATAAAGGAACGTGCTAGTGCTTTTCAAGTATAGATTGTTAAAGAGGTGCTAGTGCAGCAATCTACAGGGACTGCTATACTTTATAACAAAATAAAATTCAATTTCCTAAGCTTTGCCCCTAAAAAAAACAAAAAAAACCCCACAGAAATATTAATAGATTCGATTGAGGAAGTGCAAAAATCGCAGAGAAAAACTTTTGATTGTAGAAACTGCTACAATTATTACCAACATGACCCAGACATTATTCAGTTTCCTTTATCTTTTTCCAGATCACTAAAATACTTCCAGTTTTTCTCAAATTTCTTAATGGCACCCACCCGGCTTGCATATGCTCTTTCAAAATTACAGGTTCTTCTCATTTTCATCCACCATTTCAAGTGAGAGGGAGCATCGGTGGACTTCCAATTCTGTAGAATAAAG
The DNA here is from genome assembly GCF_964204655.1 of Triturus cristatus. Taxonomy (NCBI): domain Eukaryota; kingdom Metazoa; phylum Chordata; class Amphibia; order Caudata; family Salamandridae; genus Triturus; species Triturus cristatus. The sequence continues at coordinate 856,991,403 of NC_140581.1, read as the reverse complement.
GAACGGGCAACCATGCAAGAAATAAATATAAAGGTCTCCTCAGCCCTACTAGTTATCGTTCTATTTTTAACGATGCCGAACAAAGCCAATTCGGCCTCTGGCTGAATACTTATCCCGATTGCCCTTCCAAGATCCACAAAAATTGCATTCCAAAATACTTCTAATTTCGGGCAAGAGAAGAAAATATGGTGCCAGCCACCCTGACCATTAGCAAGACATCTAAAACACTTATTTTCGACTTCCGGGTATCTTTTCCCCAAGGCCTCCGGTGTCAAATAGGCTAACCAACGTGATAGAAAGGCCATCCTTCTAAAGTTAGCCGCTCTTAATGCTTTATTGCCTAAACGACAGATCGTCTCCCAGTCCTTACATTGAAGACTGCATTGTGTCATGTGGTCTATTTTTCTTAGGTGGCTTTCAACTAGTGGCGTTTGATTCTGTTGAAGTAGCAGCCTATACCAATTCCCTATACCCATTATTTTGGCCCCGTATAGGGCTACCACTAGTTCGGATGGAGAATTAATAATGCCATGTATTTTCCTTATAAAATATACAATCTGTATATATTCGAAAAAAATAGGTCTATTCGGGCTGTTAGCTCTAGACATCACCTCTTGCCACGAAATCATTCGATTGAGGATGAAAAAGTGTCTTAATTCTTTTAGCCTACACTTTTCCCATTTAATTAAATGATTTTTATTCAATTGGAGCCCGAGATCTAAACCTTCCTTCAGACTCAAGAATAGCATGCCGGAGGAGTCTATTTTTTTTAAAAAACACTGAAGTCTAAAATAATATTCCCTTAAGGTCTTATATCGGGTTTTTTTGGGATATTTGGAAGTTTTTAGGAACACTTGTAAGTTGGAGCTATTTTCCTGTAGCATTTTATCCAAAAAGAAGCTATCTCGCTTGGATGTCGATCCCATCAGTCCCGCCACTTTATCTAAAAAGGCGGCCTCATAATATGTTTTCACAACTGGTAGGGCTAGACCGCCCTGTGAGGTAGATAATTGTACTATTGGCAATTTGACCCTAGAATTTTTTTTCCCCCATACGAAACTTCTGAACATTGTCTCTATTTCTTTAAAAAAGGAGAACTTGATTTTTATAGGGATATTGCTAAATAAAAATATAAGCAACGGAAGTATTGACATTTTGATAAGAGATACCCTACCCACAATTGAGAGTGGTAATAAAAGCCACTGGTCAAAAAGCTTCTTGATTTTATCTTTCATCCTGATGTAATTTAATTCATAGAGCTGGTGGTAATAAGAGTTAATATAAATTCCTAAATACCTAATCGGATCTTTATTGGCTGCTTGAGTTCTTAAGTCCGATGGAAGATAATTAAGATCAGTATTTAAAGCTAGTATTTCCGTTTTATTGGAATTTATTTTATAACCACCAATTAGTTCAAATTCTCTAAATTCTGTTAACACACTCTCAATATTTTCTTTATCGGGCCTCAGATATAAAATAATGTCGTCGGCAAATAATTTGATTTTGGGCATTCGGAAAACCGGAGATCGAATAGCCGTATTATTTCTAATCTTAATTGCTAAGGGTTCAATGAAAAAGATAAATAGCAACGGTGAAAGAGGGCATCCCTGCCTGGTCCCTCTATTAATTTTTATCGAGCCGGCTGTTTTCATGTTGATAAAAATCTGGGCCAAGGCATCTTCATAAATGTTACGTAACATATTAACAATCTGGGCTGGAAATCCAAATTGTCTTAGGGTAAAAAACAGGGTGCTCCAATTGACTAAGTCGAAAGCTTTTTCCGCGTCGACCATGACGATACATGCCTGAGTCAAGTTGGTATTAAAATAGTCTAAAGCTTGAATTAAGAATTCGGTGTTGGCTGCCATGGATCTACCGGCTATAAATCCGGTCTGGTCACTACTAATCACCTCTTGAGCCGCAAATGTAAAACGTTTGGCCCATACTTTCATTAAAATTATATAGTCCGAATTTAAAAGACTTATGGGCCGGTAGGAATTAATATTTTCGGGATTTTTGTCTTTCTTCACGAATGACACAATTGTCGCCTCCTTAAAAGTTGCCGGTATGCGACCTCCCTCTTTAATGTTACTAAATAGTTGTTTCAGAGGGGTCAGCAATTCTTTTAAGAATAGTTTATAAAATTCGATGGGAAATCCATCTGGCCCACATGCTTTTCCCCCGGCGGTTTCTTTTACAGAGGTGGATATTTCTGCTGTTTCGATCTCTGATTCTAGTTGGGAAACCCGACTCTCAGAAAGTTTAGGAATTGCGACTTTGGAAAAATAATTAAAAATCATATCGTCGCCTGTTGAATATTCCGTTGAGTAAATACTATGGTAGTGTTTAACAAAGATCTGTGAGATCCTTTCCCTGTCGACTTCATCTCCCCCGGTCTGAGGGTCTTGTATCTTTAAAATGAATGCTGACTCCTGTTTTTTCCTTGTTGCATTTGCTAGCAATTTACCTATTAACTGATTTTCTTCATAGACCTTTTGCTGGTACATTTTGGAACTACAGATCTCTTCTAAAATGAAAAAATCCCGCAAGATGGTTTTTGCCTGTTCGAATTCGTTGGGACATTTCCGATCCCGAAGAATATGTTCTTTCTCGACTGTAGCCTGAAGTTGAGCTATTTTGAGGGATCTTGCTTTGGCCTGGGCTGCCATAAAGGCAATAATCTGACCGCGGGCAGCAGCTTTAAACCCACCCCAGACCGAAAACACATTAGCGGTGTTGGAATTTAAGTAAAAAAATTCCAAAATCCATTCCCTGAAATCCTTTACCCAGTCCTGGTTTTGGAGGAGAGTACGGTCGAGCTGCCACCAGGGCCGCTCACCTTTCCCACCATCTATTACAATCGTAAGTTCGATTCTGGCATGGTCAGAAAAAGGATTGCACCCGCTATCGATTTTTAAAATTGGAAGAGATCTTGATATAAGATAAAAATTGATTCGAGATGCAGTGGCAAAGCGGTATGAATAACAAGTGAATTTTGTGTCTTCCGGATTCCTAATTCGCCAAGGATCTACCAGTTGATATTCTTTTTTGAGGGCCTCCACCACTCTTAAAGTATTTGGTTTTAATTGTTTTTTATTTTTATTTGATGTATCTTTCCTCAAGTTTTGTATAAAATTAAAATCACCTCCTAGTATGTTCTGTCCTGGGATTCCCCTCAAAGACTCATGGATTTTGATCAGACTTTCAGTCTCGTCAGTAACAGGACCGTAGTAATTAACAAGATTGAAAATTTTTCCCTGTAATTTAACCATTACCCATATCCATCTCCCATGTGTGTCTCTCTGAACTTGTAGAATTTCCCAGGGTATTTTTCTAGAAAGATAAATTGCAACTCACCTCTGAGCCAAACCAGCTGATGCGAAGAAAGCGTGGGAGAAAAATCTGGGTAAAAAAAGTTTTGGAGAATTTGATTTTAGGTGAGTCTCTTGAAAATATACTATTTGGGGGTCAAATTAAATTAACCATTTTATGAGAGCGCCATATTTTTGCTTATTTAACATTCCATTGGCGTTGACTGATAAGATTTTGCAATTGCTAAAATTCATTTAGATTTCTCGTTACAGATAAACTTAAATTTCTAATCATATAATTCCTATGTCGTTTACTCCTGCTCCTGCTCCTTTTCTTTTTTGCTCCGATTCCCCCCCCTCCCTTCCTCCCCTTAGAATGTGGATACCCCAACCACGCCAACCACATTTCACCCTTCCCTCCTTTGTTCATGGGTGTCATGGTATTACACCCGGGTGACCCTTCTTCCCCTGTGACCCCCCCACCAGAACCTCAAAACCAAAAAAAAAAAAAAAAAAGGAAAAAAGGAGAACAAACAAAGAAAACACAATTAAGCAGAGCCATCATCCTGCTCTTTTAACCCTCTCTTCTGGGCACCCCCTGCCTATTTCAACCTCTTCCCTTCTTTCCTTTATAGCGAAATGTGCTTCTTCAAATTATTAACCCTGCGAGATCTCCTTCAATAACGCCTGCGCCTCCTCCAGATCTGAAAAAATACAAAGTTGCCCTTTACTAGCACTCTAAGTTTGGATTGCTGAGCTATTGAGGCTTGGGCTCCATGAGATTTAAATAACTGGAGGAGTTTTACAAATTCCTTCCTTCTTTGTGCTGCTAAAGCAGTCATGTCTGCAAATATACGACATTTTGAGGTTGCGTTGATAGAAAACTGTCTCTGCTGAATAGCTTTCATCAAAATTTTCTCCTTGATTCGATAATCAGCAAAATTTAGCAGGATTGTTCGCGGCATAGTAGAGTTCGGAAAAGGATGTGCAGGGACCCGATGAGCCCTGGTGATTGTGAGGTCCCCTTCAAATTCAGGAAGCACAGTTTGCTTAATGAATGTATTGACCCATTGTAGCGTCTGTGCATTTTCAATGCCTTCCGGAACCCCCACTATTCTTAGGTTTGATCTTCGTGAATGGCCTTCAATGTCCTCCAGTCTATTTTCCAAGTGTTTCCTCTTTTTTGTCACTTCCTTCACCTCACACAAGACCGTATTGACTTGGTCCTCCAGCACTGAGATCCGAGCCTCAGCCTCCTGGAGTTTGACAGGGAATCCAGACATTACCTCCTCGATCTTCCCCAGACGTGCATGTAAAGCCGCAATTTCCAGTTTCTGGGTTCTTTTAATTTCGCGAACTTCGTCTAATATTAAATTTAGCATGTCCCTGACATCCAATTGATGGGTACTAATTGTATCGATAGACTGATCCGTCTGATCGGGATAGCTCTGCCTTTCAGCTGTGGTAATGGTTGTCCCCCCGGTTATAGCTTCTTGCGGGGAGTTAGGCAGGGTTGCATTCTGTAATACTGACTCCTGCTCTAGAAGATCAGCTACTGCCGGTAAGATATTAGATTCATGATTTTGATAGCTAGCCTGGCTATGATCTTCATCCTTTGTGCCTTCTGGGATAACTCGATGGACAGTATCCTTATTGATTCGAGTTTTTTCTGCGTTCGGGGAACCTAGGGCAGCTGGGAGAGGAACTGGTTCAACTGGCCCAGTTTTAGATCGATCTAGGATTGACTCTATCAAGGGCGATGGAGGGATAATTTTTTTGAAAAACAGTGGAAACTGTTTGGCCCCACTCGAGTTAGCCCTTGGGCTATCTGGAACCACATTATCTGCATCGATCCCTGTCACCTCGGTTTCCGGGGATATGACAGGGGATTGTTCTTCTTCAGAGCTTTCCAAAGTGCTGTCAAGCTCTTGAGTGTTAATATTAATTTCTCGGATTCCCTTGGTGGCTAGTCGTGTACTTTCTTTAGCCAAGGCTCGCCGAGTTTTGGTTTTAGACCGTGCTGCTGTGTCGAGTTTTATGGCCGTGCCTCCTTGTTTCAGTGGTTTGCCCATATCTTAAGCTCCCCTCTTCTATCTTTGTGGTTAATTACCTCAGAACTTCTCAGTCCACAGTTCTTCTTTAACCTTTTCCTCTCCCTTTCAGAAAAAGAAGAAAAAAGATTCCTCTGCTGCTCTTCCCCCTTTATTCCTTTTTCCCTCCTTCTCCTCCTCCTTCTCTAGGCGCTGGACTCCTCCATGCCGGGCCGTTACGTTCTTTCCTCCTTCTCTGAACACCAATTGCCGCTATCCTCCCAGACCACAGCGCCAGCGGCAACAAAGGCAGTGAAATTTCCGTCCACCCCACCTTCTGGAAACCCTCAAAGCAGGTGTTCACATTAATTTGAATTAAATCTGGAACGGTCTCACCCCCAGTACACCTACATTACTTCAGTATGGTATAGCGTCGAGGGGGGGCTTTCTTCAGGTAATACGGGGTGGGGAAAGTCAAGACGGGGATAAACTTGCACAGTGTCCTTCCCCTTGCACGATTCGCAGGAAAGAGTGAGCACGGTGCCTCCCCGGCTTGTTCAGCCACTTACCGAGACACCGGATACTGCATACTGGATACTGGATACCTCTTCGCCTCCACAATATCCGCGGCGAAAATGCGGAAGCTGAAACACCTGAGAGGCTGGATGTCTACAGCATCTCCGAGTCAGTCTCATAATTCAGTCATCAGCATGCCGGCTCGCTCACCGGACCCCTCTGCACCACACCGTTCCATTCTTTCCTCCTTCCGACCCTCGGCAACCTCGGCACAGGCACAGGCAGCAGGCAAGGCGGCGGGATTTTTACGACTTCTCCTCCTCTCTTCCTCCTCGTTAGGAGCAACAGCGCGAACAGCAGAAACGCAGCAGAAACGCGGACAGCAGAAATGCCGATTCCACCATTCCGGTGGGCGGGTCGACGGAGCAGCGGTCACCTGGCTACACAGAGGCGTGGCCCTCCATCCAGTGGGGTTTGGAATTCTCAATGTGTGACTAGCATGGATCCAATTCTTTATTCCAGCACACTTCACCACTGTTGTTGTGGTCAAAATCACTTGTCGTGGTTTTCCCCAACGTGGGACCAGACAGTTTCTTCTTCTGTGTACTTTAATTCTCACCCAGTCTCCTGGGCTCAGGTCATGAGCTTGCTTCTTTTCAAGGTTGGTGGCATCCGATCCAACCTGATGAAACACAGAATGAACTGCGTCAGCCAGCCCCTTACAGTAATCCAACACCAAGTCATCAGTTATAGGCAACAGCTTGTTGACTGGTATGAAAACATGTCGCATTGCCCTTCCCATGACAATTTCATGGGGACTCAGACCTGTGTTCCTATCTGGAATAGATCTAATAGTCATGAGTACAAGAGGCAAGACATCCGGCCATTTCAAACCTGTAGCTAAACACATTTTTCCCAATCGGTTTTTAATAGTGCCATTCATTTGTTCCACCACACCAGAAGCCTCTGGGCGATAGGCACAATGTAGTTTCTGTTGTACATTCAATGCTTCACAAATCAATTTCATGATTTCATTATGGAAATGCTTTCCTCTGTCTGAGCCAATTGTGACTGGGAACCCGAATCTAGGGATGAATTCCCTCAAAAGTAATTTTGCTACTGTGATTCCATCGCTCCTTCTTGTGGGATATGCTTCTACCCATCTAGAAAACAAGCAGACCATCACTAGAACATACCTCAACAAGTTACAAGGAGGCATTTATATGAAATCAATCTGCATTCTGGTGAAAGGCCCTCCTTCTCGACCTATCGTTCCTAGACTTACTACTGTCTTCCTTCCAGAATTGAACTGCTGACATATAAGGCATCTTTGACAAAGGCTCTCAGCTACAAGTCTGAATTTTGCATTGTACCATGTTTGTTTAAAGGACCTAATCATCGCGTCTCTCCCTATGTGTGCTTGTCCATGATACATCCGTGCCATGGCAGACACCATGTTATCAGGCATAACTGGTCTTCCATCTTGATAAACCCACACATGATCTGTTTCTCTTGGTGCACATCCTGCTTTTACCCATTGTCTCATTTCCTCATCTCCTGCTTCTTCCTGCAACTGCCTCACTTCTTCCAAGGTACTCACAATGTTAGTAAACAGTAGGGGGTAAGAATTAATTTATCTTTCTTTCGCCCTGTTGATCGAATTCTGATTACGAGCACAATATTGCGCCACATCGTTGGTGTACTTATTACCAACTGCGACATAATCTCCTGTCTGAACGTGTGCAGCACACTTCACAACGGCCAATTGCTTAGGCAGCTGTATCGCCTCAAGCAACTTCCCAACCACTTCAGCATTCTTTATAGGAGTTCCACTTGAAGTCAGAAATCCTCTCTGCAGCCATATCTGACCAAAATCATTCACAACACCAAAGCCATGCTGACTATCAGTTATCACAGTTACTCTTACATTCTTTCCCAACTTGCATGCTCTAGTAAGGGCTACAAGTTCAGCAACCTGGGCTGATTTTACTCCTTTCAGGTAAGATGCTTCCATCACTGCTGCAACTGTGCATACTGCATATGCTGCACTTAGCATTCCTTCGTCTGTTCTCAAGCATGACCCGTCCACAAACATCACAAAGTCACTTTCTGACAATGGTGCATCTTTTATATCAGGATGTGGTTCGGTACAGAAATCAAGTACATCCAAACAATCATGATCCACTTCATCTCTGACTTCCACATTCTCAGCATCAGGCAGTAATGTTGAAGGATTCACATTCAAGCATCTCGTAAGGCTCACATTCATTGCACCTAATATGACCTTCTCATATTTAGTCAGCCGAGTATGTGTCATGAACTGAGTGCGGCTCCTTGTTAAAAGGATTGCCACGTCATGAGGTACAAACACTCGCACTGGATATCCCATCACAATTCCTTCACTCTGTTCCAGACTCTTACAAGTAGCAGCTACTGCTTTCAAACAACCTGGCAACACTACAGCTACAGGGTCTAACATAGCTGAAAAATATGCAATCGGTCTTCTCAATTTCCCATGTTTCCGTATTAGTACAGAGAGTGCACATCCATTCCTCTCACTGCAGTACAATTCAAATTCTTTTTTGTAATCAGGCATTCATAATGCTGGTGCTTCACACAGACTGTCTCTCAATTGTTTAAAAGCTGCTAGTTCTTCCCTATTTAAGTCAATTGGGTCTTTTACATCACTTCTTGTCCGGCGTACCAAGGGTTTTGCGATCAGGGAAAAGTTACTTATCCACTGGCGACAATATCCTACCATTCCAAGAAACATCCTTACTTCTCTTTGCGTCATTGGGGCTCTCATTCCTTTTATTATCTTGATTCTGTCTGTAGTTATTTTCCTCAGTCCCTTTATAATTTTGTGGCCTAAATATTGTTCTTACTTCTGACAAAATTGCAATTTCGACGGGGATACTTTAAGTCCTCCATCTGCCAAATGGATCAGCAATGCTATGGTGTCCATTACACAAGCTTCTCGAGTCTTTGACGCCACTAGTAGGTCGTCAATATATTGAACTAGCACTGAATTCTCGGGCATTTCTAGGTCTTCTAAGGACTTCTTCAATATCTGATTAAATATCGAGGGGTTTTCTGTATACCCCTGTGAGATTCGGCACCATGCCAAAATACGTTCACCAAGACGGAACGCAAAAATTTGTTGACTGTCATGATGCAACGGGATGGAAAAGAAAGCATGACACAGATCAATCACTGTATACCATTCTGCATCATGTGGAATCTGATACAAAATCACAGATGGATTTGGTACAATAGGACAACATGATACAACAATTTTGTTTATTTTTCTCAAATCTTGCACTATTCTGAACATTTCATTATGTTTTTTCAATCCCATAATTGGTGAATTACATGGACTACTCATTATGTCTCTCAAAATACCCTGTTTAACCATTTTCTCAATAATAGGAGTAACTCCTTCAATTATCTCAGGTGTCAATTTTTATTGAGGAACATTTGGGTAACTTATTCCTTCCTTCACTGTTATTTTTACAGGATTCACATTTTTCATTAATCCTACATCTTCCCCTGTGAAATCCCAGACTTCTGCCTTTACTGTTTGTTTCAATTCTCTTGGTAGTTCATCAGGGTTGAACACAGCAAATGCTTCAGTAATCTCAGGTTCCATGTTAGCCATTGTCATTTTATACAGTACATCTTCATCAGGGATTTCAAATGCTATACCATCAGGGGTACAAAATATGGTGCAATTCATCTTGCACAGTAAGTATCTTCCTAACAAATTTACAGGACTTGAATCGCACACAACAAAGCGGTGCATTTTGGAAAATTTCCCTATATTGACTTCTACTGGTTCTGTAAGATATGTTTTAATCTGTCTGTTGGATACTCCAACCACTTGGATTGTTTTGTCCGAGAGAGGAAGATTCTTAACATCAGCTGACCTAACAGTTGATCGAGTAGCACCAGTATCTACTAGGAAAGTAATATTTTCATCATTTACTTTTCCGTCCACAAAAGGGCCTGTCTGGTCAACATGGTGCCACTCACCCTGTTCAACGCCAGCCAACGACACCTGGATGAGGGACCAGGACTACTCTGTGGACCAGTAGATCCCACATCCAGCACCTAGGCGCAAATCACGAATGGCAGAGTCCACATCAGTGGTCGCACGGAGAGGAGTAAGAGGAAGATGCAGCTCAGTCCGGACGAAACCCAGGTCACATACACGGAGGTGTCCCAACATGTGGTGCCACTGAAGCTGAACTACGCAGGCCGGTGGGGCCATCCAACTTATGCCGGCGACACTCGGTGAATGGGCCGTGCTGACCGCTGCCTCAGGCCTACACCACGGTCAGGTAGGTTAGAGATTTGGAACTGAACATCGGTTATTCAAAAGGCAGAATACATGTCATCGCACGCACGGAAAGGCGTAAGAGGATGACGCGTTGCAGTCCAGAGGGAACAAGATCATTGTTACAGAGGTGATCGGACACTACTGACAACTGCACTTATGTCACTAACTCTGTGCCTCAACAGCCAACGACACGTGGCTGTGAGCCACTGCTAACCGCTGCCTCCGGCCTACACTGTGGTCCAGTAGGTCACAGAGTCTTCATTTTGCAATGGCGGAGTTCATATCAGCGTACCTGCAGCATCGCAGACAGCATCCCCTCTCAGTCCCGGTGCCACTAAGTCTGTTCCACGACAATCATGGACACTCTCTGGTCGAACTTTGGTGGTGTCTGAGCCTATGGACTAGGAGGAAGTTTTCATCCTCATGTAGCTGATACCTAATTGGTGGTGGCAACAAGGCTGTCTCATTCCACTCCTCCATTTGCTGCTTCCGGATAAAATCAAACCTTTCGGTGTCATGCCCTGGAGGACAACTTCCACTGTCCCCCGATACCCTCCGCAACATACACCTCGGACATTGATGGTGACCCGCTCAGGTCGCATGGCCCATCTGACTGCACCGCAAGTCACCGGCCCATGGCTGGGTGCCTGTGCCGGCCGCTGTGCATCCGGGGCCACTAACTCTGGGCTGGTCAGGTCTGGGACCCCTTCTTCTGAGATATTGGATGGCTCCTGAAGCGTTGGCCTTGGGGTCATCAACGCCATTTCTCTGCCTGATACCCTGCTCAGCACTCCAGGTGCCAGTGACTCAGTGCACCGCAAGCCAAGTTCCGTTACTGATATAGTTATGAGCTGTGGAGAGGTTGCGCAGCTATGTCACCTCAAACAGTGTGGGGGCCCTGAGACGTTGATGGGGAAGATGATGCAGGTATGACACACCCCACTGCATCTGCATCAGGTGTCTGTCGGAGGGACACGATCCGAGACTTTTTCTTCACATGGGCGCGCTCATCTCTAGTGTCCCATCCCCAGTGCACTGCAACTCACGGACACTTCTGTTTGCATGTTGGCTGTCCTCCATGTTGCTCAACACTTGACTCTTTTATGCATGTGTTTTCTCTTTCCGTTGCACTGGTGTCTAATGTTCAAGTGGTTGCCAGCACCAGACATTCCGTGCGGACTGGCATACACTCACCCTACACACATCCAGCACAGGCATCACTATACATGTGGCCCTGCCAATAAAGGGGCTGGGCGCTTGTATCTGCGTGTAACATAAACACAATTCCAATAGCAGAGCACTGCACGTCTATAAGTTCAAACTGCAAGGCATGCAGTAAAAAGTTTATTTTCAAAACGTAGAAAAGTCCATATATCATAGTCTTGATCATAAGTAGATTGATTTGACAAATGGTTGACATGTAGATATTAAAGCTGAAACAGCCGACACGTGTTTCGTTGCTTAGAGCGACTTTTTCAAGGCTGTTAACAAAAACAACATACAGAAATCAAGTTTGGATTCAATAACAGGGGAGATTTATCTCGATAATAGTGATGTGCCTCAAAAAAGTTAATTTCGAAAGAATGTCACCAGGAAAGAGATTTTTTTTTTTTTACTAGGAAAGAGATTTTTTCGTGATCGTGAGAGAAAATTCAAAAGAAAATTAAAATTTAGTGAATAGGAAAAAGTACCCAATACCCTACAAAGTGATTAAGTTGGTGGGTATTCGCGAGTAAACAAGAACTATTGTGCCATAGACTTTAGAAAGCCTTATGGGAAGAAAATGTGAACAGTGCTGTATCATCCCAAAATTAAGCAAAAGGATTGTGATATGTTAAGAACGATGAGTAGCCATAGAAAGAATAAAACACCCTATGTTGGACAATACTGTGATAAAAAAAAAGGAAGAAAAAACAACAAATTGGTAATCACCTCAAACACTAGAAGTCAAATGGCATTTGAAACTCCACTTGATCCACACAGATGTAGTAAAACTGTAATGAGCATCCACAAGTTACTCCATCTTTCCTGTAATAATAGGAGTAAAAAAAAATATATATATGCATGGCCAGTTACTATAAACAGGGAGGATGTCATATAAACTTGTATCAAAGCACCAGACCTTGTCACTGCATCGCTAGTCAAATGTTATACAATACAGACACTATACACAGTAATAGTAGGTTTTTCTCAAACACATTTGTATTCATGTTCCAAAAAGTACATAACACACCCTACCCAGTTAGTCGCAACCAACTAAACACCTCAACTCACAGAAACACATCGGCAATTTTCGTAAAAAGCAAGTGTCCTGTGTTACGTGGTACATAAAAGTTACAATTGCTTAAAAATGTCTCACCATTTGTATTTGCAACAAAGCAACGGTTTCGATAAAAATCCCAATTGTCGATATTTAGTATATGTCATTTTAGCGACACTGTAATACAATAAAAAAATGCCCGACCTCTTTTACAAATTCGCCCTACAAGTTTCTAAACAAAATCATTCTACTTGGTGTGTATGCACCAATTGTTGTGTTAAAACTTACTTAACAGTTGTAAAAAAATGGAGAGAAAGCTCTGAACCTCGTCGCTGAGTTAGGGCCCACGTATTACGCCCTCCGGAAGTCTGATAATCTTCCTTTGCAATCTATAGATAAACAATAAAATAGGGGATCTATATAGATCTATCGAGGAATGTAAACCTCATCTATTTCTTGCAAGTGTACCTTGAATCAAGCGAATAGAGAAAAGACTCAACGGAAAAAGTAGTATGACTCGCGGCCTGTAAGCAAAACCTGAACACCCGTTGTTTGAAAACCTAACCTTAAGAACGCCAGCTTGCATCATCCAAGCGTAACCTGCGTGACACGACACGTACACGTAGCGCGTCACCGCCATTTTAGTAGTTTTATATGCATTATGTGTCTAAATAGACAGCAACGTCTATTAAACAAAAAACGGAAATGCATCCATGTAATCTCCCCAAGTCAAAACATCTATTGGGTCAATTATCCTGAGAGTTTCTCGATAATCTAATCCAGTCACAAAAATAGAAGGTTAAAAATCGGGTAAGCAATCACGATCCATACAACCACAATGTAAATCACTGCAAAAATGTGCTCAGGCACATCCACAAAGGGTACTTAGTGAAAAAAGTTCATGCAGTACCCATGATTAAAATGTAGAGTATCGTGAGGAAAAAACAAGGACCCAGCTTATTGTCCGCATGCATAGAGTAATTAGTAGAAGAAGAGAGAGAAACTATACTATGTGATAAATATTCAATTCAGATTCAGTATTGCACTGTAACCAATCCAGGGAACACATATTTCCATTATATGAGAAAAAGTTGCACAAGCATAGGGTTATATACAAGGGCAGTATCACTCATTTGCAACACAATAGTACCCAGTTAGCATGTAAAGCTGACATATGGCAACGGTTCATAGTCTACAAATCTGCAATAGAGTAGAATAAGAGCAACGCATCATAATACCACAATCATTAAAACAGAACTGTCCTCATATAGGGCCTCATGTAGGTAAATAAATTTTACCGGTTCTTAAATACCGAGCCGTACCGAATCGGTAAATTAGAATCGGTAAGTTATATGTAGGTAAAAATTCGGTAACAGTTACCGATTCGGTAACATTCGGTAAATACGAATCGGAATTCACCGATTCGGTAAATACCGAGGTGATAATTACCGATTCGGAAAATACCGAGGTGGTATCTACCGAATCCGAAAATACCGAGGTGGTATCTACCGAATCGGAAAATACCGAATCGGTATGTACGGATTCGGTAAATGACATCACATGACTTGACGAAACAGCTAATCCTGTGCAACGACAGCCCACCCAACCAGGAACTGCCCACACCCAGGCAGGTGTACACAATTAGCCGAAGTGGCCACACCCAGGCAGGTGTACATAATTAGCCGACCCTGGAGAGGCTTGGAGTGCAGAGGAGAGGCAGGGAGCAGTTGCATGTGCGAGCGGGAAACGAACAGCATGTCCAGCCAGAGAACACAGAAAGACGGAGGGGAAAGGAGGAGGAAGCTCAAATTCAGCCCCAAGGAACTCCAGGTGCTGGTGGAGGAGGTGGTGAAGCAGCACCAGAAGCTGTTTGGGAGGCAATCCCTGCAAGTGCCTGAGGCCGAAAAGCGCAACATATGGCTGGCCATCCAGGCGCAGGTCAATGCTGTGGGAGTGACCCACAGGGACATTGAGGTCCTCAAAAAGCGCTGGTATGACCTGAGGATTGTGACCAAGAGGAAGATGGGCGACATCCAGAAGGAGGCCAGCCAGACCGGAGGTGGAACCAACAGGGCACCTGCCCTCACCGAACTGGAGGAGCTGGTGGCGGCCACAATCGAGCAAGAGAGCGTCGTGGGTCTTGGGGACGCCGACAGCTCTGCCAGAGCCGCAACACACCAAGGTAAGACGAAAGCACAGCAATGTAGCCTCCCCTACCCCTATCCCACATTCCCCATTGTGAAACGAGAATCACACTGCAGTCCACACGTGTCAGTGCAGACAGGCAATGCATTCCGGGAGATGTAGTCAGGGCAACACTAACCATGACGTAAATGTTACAGGGCAACAAGGCATGTCACGCACTCGAGGCACAAGGAGACAGAGGACAGATTGGAATGTGAAATGATTTATTGTGACGCTTGCAATGCAGCCCTTCGGGGACACTGAGCCAATGTTGTTTTTCTGTCCACAGATGTGACATCATGCAGTACAGGGCATGCTGCAGGGGAGACGGCACACCGGCCACAAAAATCACCTCTAGCCAGCACGAGTTCAGACCAGGGAGCAGGCCCACTTGCAGCCGCACCACCAACACAGCCAGCCTCGCCGCACACAGAGCCAGCATCACCTCACCGAGAGCCAGCATCACCACAACCACAGCCAGCATCGCCACTCATGTTCGAATCACCGGCCACATCTCCGCTTGCAGGTGTGAGAATGAGGAGGCGTCCAGCAGCCAGGCTACGAGCCTTCGACACCTCGTCAGACGACAGCATGGGCCCAGAAGACCGCACCGGGCCCCAGGAAGGGAGCCATCCCACTGTGCCCCACACCTCACAGGCAGCACAGACGGGAGCAAGAGGGCGCCGCAGGTCGCGTGTCCAGAGTCCACCAGCACCCACTGACGGCCATGGTGTCTTCTTGGGGCTCGAGGGCCAAATGTTGAAGCAACAGCGCCTGCAATCAAAGGCAGTTATGTCAGTCCAGAGGCACATGCGGGTGATGAAGACAAGCTTAGTCAACATGGACATGGCGGCATGGCTGCGGGCATTTGGGACATGTCCCAGTCAATCCAGCAGTTGTGCAGCAAATTAGATGCTGACATCGAAGCACGGCGCCGGGAACGCCAGAGAAGGGACACTACCAGCAGGGCACTCAACCGTCTGGCAACTGCGACTTCCCTACTTTGCCGGCGCTCTGTGACGATGCAGGAGGGCCTAACACAGTGCTGCAGCGACCTGTCTCGGGGGATGGTGCAGGTGACAAGTGCACTAGGGGTGCTATTGACTAGTCAGGCGTCGACAACTGCTGCAGGGGATGCTGCGGAGAGCATCGACACCAGCAGCAGCATCACACCCCCCGTCCCCGAAGCACGCAGGAGCAGCAGGCGGCTTGGGGTTGGCTCTAGTGAGGATGCACAGGCCGTGCAATCCACCACTGCAGCGCGTATGCGCAAACATTGATGTGGCCCTGCCTAGCCACTTCCCATTGGGTGACGTAACCCTGGACATACTCCTTGTATAGATGGTATATTGCCAGATTGGCCTGTTCATGTGTTCATGGCGTGGTGCCACATTAAACTACGTCATGACTTCTCACAACTCGCTGTGTCCCCTCACTTACTCAGAAATAGTTGCATGTGATCTCTGCCCGTCTCTCTCTCCCATCGATTGCAGTTGGCACTCTAGCTGCGCTGCCCTCTGGCTGGCCTGACTCATCCTCGTTGTCCTCAAAATATGTTAGTTCCACATCTGTACCTTTTTTCGTGGCAAGGTTGTTCAGCATTGCACAATTGGCAATAATCTTGCAGCAGGTGATGGGTTTGTACTGGCGTGCGCCTCCGCTCTTGTGGAGGCAGCGGAACCTGCTCTTCAGTAGTCCAAACGTGCGCTCCACCACATTGCGTGTTGTTTTGTGGGCCACGTTGTATCGTCTCTCACTCTGGGTTGCTGGGTGTAGGTAGGGAGTGAGGATGAATGAACGGCATGCATATGCACTGTCGCCTGGATGAGTAAAAGGGAACCATCAGTTACATGCCTCTATACACTCTGATTTGCAGGTTTCAAGGGGCGTCACTGTTACTTACCCAGCAGGTATCCCTCTCCGAATTCTCCGGCACTCAGTCGTGTGTAGATCCCACTATTCTGGAAGATGTAAGAGTCGTGGGTGCTCCCAGGAAACTTTGCAACAATATCTGTGATGATGTTCCCTGCATCACAGGTCACCTGCACATTGATGGAGTGGGTGGACTTCCTGTTCCTGTAGATGTGCTCTGTATCAGCTGGTGGACAGATTGGGATGTGTGTACCATCAATACAGCCGATGACATGGGGGAACTGTGCCATGTGATAAAAGTCTGTTTTTGTTTTCTGCAGTGCAGCCTGTGTGTTTGGGAAGCTTATGTAGTGGTGCATTCTCTGCATCATGGCATCCAGGAACTTCCTGAAGAAACGGGACAGGCAACTCTGGGATACACCACCCACCGCAGCTATCACCACCTGATAACTGCCGGATGCCAGTAGATGTAGGCTGCAGAGCACCTGCACATGTGGTGGTATGGCGTGCGCCCTTCTTGTTGGCTGGTCCAGGAGTGGGTGCAGGTCCCTTATCAGGTCCATGATGGTTTCGGGGTGTAGCCTGTACCTCTCATGTATCTCTGCATCAGTCAGCTGGAATAGTGTGATGCGCTGTCTGTAGATTTGTTCCTCCCGTCGCCACACCCTCAGTCCTGCTGCCTGTAGACGTAGGCGCCTTGCAATGACGTACATGGCGGCCATGTTGTCCACGCTGTTGCATTTTGGGATTGCTTATGTGCATTGTTGATGGTTACCACCTGCTTTCAATCCGTGTTAATTACCGACTCTTATTTACCGATTTTCCTGGATTTCTTAATTACCGACTGCTCCTACATGTCATTTTAAATTTTTACCACTTCATATTTACCACTTCATATTTACCGATTCGTTAATTATGTATTCGGTAAATATGAATCGGTATTTTAGAATTCGGTAACTATGAATCGGTATTTACCGCCTCATATTTACCGAAAAGTGGTTTTTGGACTCCTACATCTCACTTGTCTGGATACCGGTCGGTAACGGCATATTTACCGAAAATCGGCCGTTACCGACCGGTATTTCGCTACCTACATGAGGCCCTTAGTATGGTGTATCACCAGCAACAGCAAATAACAACCTGTCCTTAAAATAAAAAGAATGAGAAAAGTTTTATCTATATTCAAAGATTCTAGCTGACAGTAATCCCAAATTGTAGCCACATGTCAGGAAACACAGATTGGTCACTTATTTATCTAATCTTTGAGAAATACATACATTTCCCTATCGATATTGAGGCCTTGTTCTAACGTTCGTAATTTACAAATCCAGGAGGCCTCCAATATACGTAGGCATAGGACTTTGTCCCCCCCCTTGGATTGTCCTCAACAGTTTCAAGTCCATGAAATTTGACACCTGACAGTTCAGCAGAACCATGTGGTTCATTGGAATTTACCGCTAAGGGATAACTGGTATTGACATTTCTAATGGCCCGTATATGCTCCTGTATCCTCTCTTTTACAGGTCTAATCGTACTACCGACATATATATTCTAACACCCGCAGATAATACTAATACTAACGCCTATGCTATCCTCACTGCTAATCCCATGAAGATGATAACTACTTTTCTAGAAAGCAATCTTAAAAAATGGGAGGAACTGGGTCTTATTAATGAGCAAGAGTATAGATGCCTTTTTATTTCCCAGCCAGTGGCACCTTGTATGTACATATTACCGAAAATCCACAAACCGGGAGGTTTTCCTCCCGGTATGCCGATTATTTCGGGAATTGGCTCTTCTACGGAACGTATCTCAGAATATATCGATAAATTCCTTCAGCCGCTTGTCAGGAACTTACCCTCTTTCATTTTAAATACTAAGGATTTATTAAACCAACTGAGTGACTTTGTATGGACAGATGACTGCTGTTTTGTAACACTTGACATCTGTTCGCTTTACACTTCAATCCCTACTGCTGTAGGGTTACAGGCAGTCAAATATTTTCTGGCTACGAGAGATGCTTCACTGTGGGAGCATACAATGATGTTACTTGATATGATCACCCTTGTTTTGGAGAACAATGTTTTTCTGCATAATGGTAAATGGTTCAAGCAACACCAGGGGGTAGCTATGGGATCTAAATTTTCCCCCTCTTTTGCAAATCTGTTTGTGGGGTGGATGGAAAAATTCTACATCTGGTCCAAATGTCCTGCACTACTGATTGATCATGCAATTTATTGGGGCCGCTATATTGATGATGTACTACTAATCTGGACAGGCGGCCCCAATCTGTTAATTGATTTTTGTTCTTTTCTCAACTCTAATGACTTTAACATCAGGTTTACATGTCATTCTAACAGGACAGAGATTGTGTTTCTGGGCTATATATAAAAAATGGTTCAATTTTGTCGGCATTACACAGAAAACCAACCTCGTGTAATGCGGCTCTCCATGCTGAGACCTCACACCCTAAATCCCAAATAGATTCTATTCCATTTGGGGAACTAACGAGGCTAAGACGTTATTGCAGTGAAGATGTGTTGTTTCTAAAAGAAATGAAGGATACTATCAATAGGTCAAAACAAGGTGCTACAATACAAGGGTACTATATGCAGCTGAGAGGAAGGCACTTGCCCTCAAAAGAGATAAGTTGCTTAGATACAAACCTAAGCCAAGTAAAGGCAGTAAATACAAAGAAAGAGTGGCCTTTGGTTACCCCACATAATTCTTCCAGTAACAAGTTGTATAAAATTCTACGCAAACATTGGCACATTTTGCAGGTGGACCCAGACATTAGGAAAGTGATATCAGATAAACCTAACATCATCATCAGACGAGGGCAAACAGTACGCAATATTCTCAGTCCAAGCTTTTACAATCCAATGACAAGCAAAAAAAACACACAATGCCTAGGTACACCACCAGTGGGTTTTTACAAATGTGGCCATTGCTCTGTGTGTCCCCACACTTTGGATAGGATCAACTGCTTCAGGTATAACATACAAAGAAAATACACTATTTCCTCATTCATGAATTGCAACACCCAATACATGGTATATTTGTATTATCTGCGTGTATAAGAATATATATGTCGGTAGTACGATTAGACCTGTAAAAGAGAGGATACAGGAGCATATACGGGCCATTAGAAATGTCAATACCAGTTATCCCTTAGCGGTACATTTCAATGAAACACAAGGTTCTGCTGAACTCTCAGGTGTCAAATTTCATGGACTTGAAACTGTTGAGGACAATCCGAGGGGGTGGGACAAAGTCCTACGCCTACGTAAATTGGAGGCCTCCTGGATTTCTAAATTACGAACGGTAGAACAAGGCCTCAATATCGATAGGGAAATGTATGTATTTCTCAAAGATTAGACTAATCAGTGATCAATCTGTGTTTCCTGGCATGTGGCTACAATTTGGGATTACTGTCAGCTAGAATCTTTGAATATAGATAACATTTTTCTCATTCTTTTTATTTTAAGGACAGGATGTTATTTGCTGTTGATACACCATACTATATGAGGACAGTTCTGTTTTAATGATTGTGGTATTATGATGCGTTGCTCTTATTCTACTATCTATTGCAGATTTGTAGACTGTGACCCGTTGCCATATGTCTGCTTTACATGCTAACTGAGTACTATTGTGTTGCAAATGAGTGATACTGCCCTTGTATATAACCCTATGCTTGAGCAACTTTTTCTCATATAATGGAAATATGTATTCCCTGGATTGGTTACAGTGCGATACTGAATCTGAATTGAATATTTATCACATAGTATAGTTTTTCTCTCTTCTTCTACTAATTACTCTATGCATGCGGACAAAAAGCTGGGTCTTTGTTTTTTCCTCACGATAATAAACCTTTTAATTATGGGTACTGCATGAACTTTTTTCACTAAGTACCCTTTGTGGATGTGCTTGAGCACATTTTCGCAGTGATCTACATTGTGGTTGTATGGATCGTGATTGCTTACCCGATTTTTAACCTTCTATTTTTGTGACTGGATTAGATTATCGAGGAACTCTCAGGATAATCGACCCAATAGATGTTTTGACTTGGGGAAATTACATGGATGCATTTCCTTTTTTTGTTTAATAGACGTTGCTGTCTATTTAGACACATAATGCATATAAAACTACTAAAATGGCGGTGACGCGCTACGTGTACTTGTCTTGTCACGCCGATTATGCTTGGATGATGCGAGCTGGCGTTCTTAAGATTAGGATTTCAAACAACAGGTGTTCAGGTTTTGCTTACAGGCCGCGAGTCATACTACTTTTTCCAGTGAGTTATTTCTCTATTCGCTTGATTCGAGGTACACTTACAAGAAATAGATGAGGTTTACATTCCTCGATAGATCTATATAGATCCCCTATTTTATTGTTTATTTATAGATTGCAAAGGAAGATTATCAGACTTCCGGAGGGCGTAATACGTGGGCCCTGACTCAGCGACGAGGTTCTGAGTTTTCTCTCCATTTTTTTACCATTGTTAGGTAAGTTTTAACACAACAATTGGTGCATACACACCAAGTAGTATGATTTTGTTTAGAAACGAGTAGGGTGAATTTGTAAAAGCGGTCGGGCATTTTATATTGTATTACAGTGTCGCTAAAATGACATATACTAAATATCGACACTTGGGCTTTTTATCGAAACCGTTGCTTTGTTGCAAATACAAATGGTGAGACGTTTTTAAGCAATTGTAACTTTTATGTACCACGTAGCACAGGAAACTTGCTTTTTACGAACATTGCCGATGTGTTCCTGTAAGTTGAGATGTTTAGTTGGTTGCGACTAACTGGGTAGGGTGTGTTATGTACTTTTTGGAACATGAATACAAATGTGTTTGTGAAAAACCTACTAGTACTGTGTATAGTTTCTGTATTGTATAACATTTGACTAGCGATGCAGTGACTAGGTCTGGTGCTTTGATACAAGTTTATATGACATCCTCCCTGTTTATAGTGACTGGCCATTCATATATATACATTTTTTACTCCTATTATTACAGGAAAGATGGAGTAACTTGTGGATACTCATTACAGTTTTACTACAACTGTGTGGATCAAGTGGAGTTTCAAATGCCATTTGACTTCTAGTGTTCGAGGTGATTACCTATTTGTTGTTTTTTCTTCCTTTTTTTTGATCACAGTATTGTCCAACATAGGTTGTTTTATTCTTTCTATGGGTACTCATCGTTCTTAACATATCACGATCGTTTTACTTAATTTTGGGATGATACAGCACTGTTCACATTTTCTTCCCATAAGGCTTTCTAAAGTCTATGGCACAATAGTTCTTGTTTACTTGCGAATACCCACCAACTTAATCACTATGTAGGGTATTGGGTACTTTTTCCTATTCACTAAAATTTAATTTTCTTTTGAATTTTCTCTCACGATCACGAAAAAATGTCTTTCCTAGTAAATAAAAAAAAAACTCTTTCCTGGTTACATTCTTTCGAAATTAACTCTTTTGAGGTACATCACTATTATCGAGATAAATCTCCCCTGTTATTGTATCCAAACTTGGTTTCTGTATGATTTTTTTAACGGCCTTGAAAAAGTCGCTCTAAGCGACAAAACACGTGTCGGCTGTTTCGGCTTTAATTTCTACGTGTCAACAATTTGTCAAACCAATCTACTTATGATCAAGACTATGATATATGGACTTTTCTACGTTTTGAAAATAAACTTTTGACTGCATACCTTGCAGTTTGAACTTATAGACGTGCATTGCTCTGCTATTGGAATTGTGTTTATATTTTATGCGTGGAATTTGAATATCGCTCATTAAATGATATTGTGGGTGGCACGATATCTGCATTGAGCATGCTGTATTATTATACTCGAATTGCTGATAACTGTGCAAATATGACAGAGGTGCTGGCTGTGCTTCTATAAACCACTGCCACCTTCTTATTTATGCATCATGGTATCTGCGTGTGTCCCTGTGGTCTTGTTGTATGCATGAGGGCCCTGGGCCCAACGGCATTACATTGTGCTGTGTACATCGGATGCAGACGTGTCACCGCAGGCAGCTGGTTGGAGCTTGGACATGTAGCTTTGTCGTCACCCACTCAATTTGTAAGGGGAGTGGCCAGGGCCGTCGTACGCAGAGCCAACATGGGTGTGTGACTGGAATTTGAGCGCCCCTGCACATGGTTCTGTACTGTGAATGTGCAACTGCATGTGTCTCTATGGCAGTGTTGGTCTCCTTAGTGGGGTGTTGGAGGCCCCTGAAGGGTGATGGACATCTACGTATGTGTCCTGGCTCACACCTGTTGGGCCACCTCCTTGTGGCGTGCGGGAACATGGCATTGGGGTGCGATGTGTGGGTGGGTGAAGTGTCGTGAGCCAGCTGTGCTTGCAGGTGCTTCCTGCTGTGCGGTCTGTTGCAGGCTGGGTGTTCTCCTCTGAGTAGCTTAGCTGTCCGGGTCCTGGTGGGGGGTTGCATGGGATATCCATGTGCTGTTGTAGGGCTTCGGTGTCGACGGTGTGGTGGTCCTCTCCGGCATCACTGATGTGTTGTATTCTGTGCTCTGCTGAAGGTGTTGTGTGCCCCTCTGCGATATGAAGGGGAGGTGCGTATTGACTTTGTGTTGACATATATGTTTGCGTATTGTGCAGGTTTGCATGCAGACTGTATGGCAATGTACATTGTGACTGTTTGGGGGGTGCTGGATTCTTCTGCGGGACAGTGTAGATTTGGTCTACATGACGGATGTGATGTCATATGCATACATTTCCATTTCACAGTTTCCTGCTCTGTCAGATGTAGTAGGCATGTTTCTGTGCATGTGCGGAGCCAGTTGTATCCTCTGTTCTGCAGTGTCGGCTATGCGCGTTGTTCCTCATTGTCGTCCATGTGGGTGTGCTGTTCGTGCTATGTGTGTGTGCTGCAGTGTGCCAAGGGGATCGGGCCCATGGACCTGAGTGATTGTGGGTGTGCAGTGTGCTACACCTCACTGTACATGTATGCCATTGTGCCCACTCCCCCATCCCCCCAGTCCCTGTTTGTTGCACTCCCTGTTGATGTTGTGTCAGGTGCTCTCGAGCTGTGTCCGTACTCCCTACTCCTTGCACCGTCTCCACACTGATGACTGTGGCCTGGGTTTCCTTCAGCTCCTCCGGTGGCGCTGGACTGCCACCTCCTGTCACCGTTGCTGGCTTCCTGTTGGCAGCGGGTTTGTGCCTGGTTTAGGTAGTCACGTCATGCCGGCACCTATTGGCTTCCTGGATTGGCCTCCTGGGCACTCTGACTGCAATCCAGGTGGTCTGCTAGTGGGTCAGTTGCTGGTAGTGTTCTGTGGCCACCGTGACTCTGGTCTTGTTTTCCTGCCGTCTGCACCCCATCTTCCTCTCCCTCTTCTCCTTGGCCTTCCCCGACCTCATTGTTCCTTGCTGGTAGTCTGTGGGGGTTGTCGGGTTCGGGTTGGCCCCTGCGCTGTGTCAAGGTGCATCCATGTTGCTACGCACTTTGGATTGTTTTTGGTGTATTTTTTCTGTGGTTTTGTATAGATCTGCCAGACGCGTGGGATTTGCAGGCCTGTGGCTGGTTTTCGGTGCTTTTTGTACCGTGGATGGCCTCATCGCATGTTTTTTTGCATTCGCGTATCGCATTTATGGCGGCGTGGTGTTGATTTTGTCGCGGACATTTGGTACGTTATCTGGTAACTATCACATGCTACCGCATGCTACCGCCATGTTGTGAATCCCATGTTGTCACGGGGTTATTTTCCCGCGATGTGCTGTGATATTGAAAGTTGCGATACGCTACTCTTGCGGTAGTTATCACACGTTCTTGTGAATATACCCCTGGGTGGTTGAGAATTTGTGGATCACTGCAGATTCTGTAACTTTTCCTCACAGAAATGTAAGGAAAATAGCCACAGTTTGAGGTTTGCAGGGCTTTGTGGTTAGTAAAAAGTAGTGGGATCTGGCAAGCCAGATCACCATGGTCTCCCCTGGGATTCTAACTTTCCAAAACGTCTGGGTTTTGTAGGTGTCCCTGGGTGGCAGGTGAGCCTGAGCTCAAATTCTGCAGCTAGTTACATCACCAAAAATGGTTATTTTTAATTAAAACAATTCATGTCTCTACGTGGTGTTTTGGGGCCTTTACTTTTGCAGAAATTAGGCCAAGACACACACAGGGGGTAAAAATGTTATCAGGAGGAGAGTAGGAACACTGAATGGTAGGAATTTTGTGACTCCGCAAAGATTCCATAACTATTGAGATAAGCGTTGCTAATAGCACGCTATCTCAGCGATAAAAATCCGCGCTAGCCGGCGATAATTATCCTAGCGCTAAGTGCGCTTTGCGATAATTATCACCGGTTTTTGTAAATATGCCCCCAAGTTTGTTAATTTTCTCTGGGAGCCCATGCCCAAATTCTGCACCTTACCACATCACCAAAAGGGTCACTATTCGAATCCAAAATGTGATGTCTCCACATTAGGGCCCAGATTTACTAAGGTTTTGCAATGGGTTTGTGTGACTTTTGTGGCGCAGCCTGACGCAAAATCCATTCTGACACTTACTAAGCCATGCAAAGTCGATTTGTGTGGCTTTACATGGTATAGTAAATGCAAAGTAACGCAAGGCAGCGCATGGGGCTGCTATGCTTTACTTTGCATCAGGTAGTCATTACATTGGTGCAGCATGGGCGTTCCCTTGCATCCACCCATGTTTTTTGATGCAAACCCTGATTTACAAAGACTAATAAAACAGGGTTTGCCCCAAAATGGTATGCCTACCCGTCAGCGGTGTAACAAGGCAAAACATCTTCTTTTTTCCATTTACTTCCTCTTTTCATGTGTGCTGCATTCTGTAACCCACATAGAAAGATGAATATTGCTCTAAGGATTGTTTTTGTGCAGAAAGGTATTCCTTTCTACACAAAAACAATCCTGCTGTTCAGCTCTCTTCCATCCACGCAAGGCAAGTGCAGCAACTTGCCTTGCTTTACTGTGGTGTGTTGTATGAACAATAAGTAAATGTGTTTCTAATTTTTGTGCCGTTCATGTCACAGGCACAGGGTCCAGCTACACAAATGGGATATACAGGCACATGCATCAAAGGAAAAACCGGTCGCAAATGGGCAGATTCTCAGAATCTGCCCCTTTGCGTACGGTATTTTTGCATTTGGGATGCATCATCCCAAATGCAAAAATCGCAATTTAAGGAATCTCTAAATTGCGATTACTTAAATTGCGATTGCATTTAAGGAATCCCAAATTGAGATTCCTAAAATGCAATGCATTAAAGTAAAAAAATTAGCGATTTCCGATTTCGCTAATAGGGGGAGCAAATTACCATGAAGTAGAACTTCATGGTAATTTGCAAAAACTTTGAAAAATGCACTTTTGTGCATTTTTCAAACTTTCATGTTGCGCACACACATGCCCTTGGAACATATGTGCACAGATCAATTTCAGGGGTGCAATAGGGTGTCA
This sequence comes from Triturus cristatus, assembly GCF_964204655.1. Taxonomy (NCBI): domain Eukaryota; kingdom Metazoa; phylum Chordata; class Amphibia; order Caudata; family Salamandridae; genus Triturus; species Triturus cristatus. Next base: position 856,965,424 of record NC_140581.1, on the reverse strand, counting down.
TTTTGACACCCTTGAAATTGCATGAGCAATTTGCGAGTGCCAACTGGTACTCGAAAATTGCTCATGCAATCTCCAATTCACTCCTATGGGCCTGGAGGCTCATGGGATTGAATGGGACGGCATTCCTTAATTGTGACTCGCAATTTGCGAGTTGCAATTAAGGAATGTGTAGGAATCGCTATATTTATAGCAATTCCTACATGCATAGGCTTTTGCAATTCCTTAATTGCGATTCCTTAATAATCGCAATTAAGGAATCGCAAAAGTCTACGTTGATGCATGTGCCTGATAGTTTCATCAGGAGTAGTGTGGGTAGAATATTTGTTACTATCAAATTGGACTTTACCATATGAATTTCCGCATGTTCGGTACACAAATGAAAAATCATTAAAGTTGCAGCTAAGTTGTTTGTGGGTATTGCACAAACTCTATCTCTCTATATATATTTAGACCGCCAGTAGGTAGTTATAGTTAGGACCAAGTTTCCATAGGAAGAGCATTTTTTGTTTTGCTTATAACTGTGACGTTGTTTGATGAATCTTCTTGAAATTTTTCAAACTAATGCTTTGTTCATATCAGCTCCTATGTTGAAAGTTTGGGGGTGATTCATCAAGGGGGGGCCGAGAAAAAATGGGGGTCCCAAAACTTGTTTTCTCCATGCAATTTCCATAGGAAACTTTAGACAAGGCTACAGGTCGAACGGGTGAATGGATTTACCCCACATTTGGCAGGGAGAAGGGTCTCGGTCTAGAAAGCACGCTTTTGTTTAATTGGTGTAAATCCGTTCAGTAGTTTTGGAGAAATATTGAAATTTACAGATATCGATATTTGGGAATTCTGCCATCTGATTGGCTGAGGCATTACGAGCACGAGCTTGCTGCTTATTGGCTGCGAGCTGTTGCAACTAGGAAGTGTTGGCAGCCCTTTTGTGATTCCGTTGAAACGAGTAAGGGGAAAAAAGGGTGAAAAGAGTAGGAAATAGGAGGATAGGAGCACTGTAACCTCTGTGTGGGAGTGCAAAGTGAAGTACTCACTCCTACTGGTCTGAAAGTGTGGTGTTGCTCAGAGTGACATGGCGCTGAGATGAGATGTTGCTACACTCAGGTATGAAACGGAGAGCCTAAACCGTGAGCTCATTGCTGTAAAGTGATGTGCTCAGGTCTTTGTAGCATACCTGTGGCAGTAGTGTTAGTAGGCATTTATACCATACAGGGAGTGGGAAGCAAACTACTGACTCATACCGTGTGTTTATACTATACCGGAAGTGGGAAGCGAAGTACTCACGCCTACCGGTGTGAAGACTCGGGGATCAAACTGAGCTGATTGCTGTAAAGTGATGGGCTCTGGGCGCTGTAGCATACTGGCCGCTGTAGTATAACTGTGTAAGTAGTGTTAGTATGCGTTTATACTATACAGGGAGTGGGAAGTGAAATACTCACCCCTACTGGTCTGAAGACTCGGGTATTAAACCGTGAGCCTAAACCGTGAGCTCATTGCTGTAAAGTGATGTGCTCTGGGCGCTGTAGCATACCTGTAGAAATACTGTTAGTTTGCGTTTATACAATACAGGGAGTGGGAAGCGAACTACTCATCCCTACCGGTCTCAAGACACGTGGATGAAACCATGAGCTCATTGCTGTAAAGTCATGTGCTCTGTGTAGTATTCCAATGTAAGTCATAGTAGAATGTTAGTATGGAATGCTACTAGAATGTAAGTATGTAATGTTAGAATGTAGGGCTGTCATGAAGGGAATCTTGGAGAGTTTGTACACGGTGCTGGAGAAGACGGTTGGCTTGCTGTCTGCTCCCGTTGGTGGCTGTTTAAGCTGTCTTCTTTTCCTGTAATAAATCTACTTATCGGATCCACTGCTGTCTGCCTCTTCACTACATAAATTTGGCGAGGAGCGGGAGAAGGTAAAAAGAAGGCAGCATTCACTAATATTTCGAGCTTCTGTGCGTTCTGCTGAAGACCCGTTTTCTTTGTGAAGCTGTTTCTACTCATTCCAGGGTTGTCAGCTCATCGAACTATGTGATCCGACCTCTGGTAGGATTTATATTTTTTGATTTTGGGCTTCATCTGCCTCTTCACTACACTCTGGTCGCTGTACTACACGTGTGCAAGTAGTGTTAGTATGCGTTTATACTAATTCTGTAGTTATGCAGTAACCAATGCATTATGGCCCTATGGAGCGCCACCTCCCAGGCGCAGCTCATACAATGTCCCCGGGTGTGCATCCGCGGGACATTTATGTTTGCTATGACAGGGCGGGAGCATGGCTTCCACCCTGTGATAGCAAATCCTTGTTTGCCTCGTTGAAGCGAGAGGAGGAAAACCTTGTATTGCTTCAATAAAGCGGATCCGGATGGTAAAAATGGAGAATAAAAATGAAGCGGGGTCTCACCCAATTATTTAAATGAGCTCCTGGTGGGTAATGTTCCAGGGCAAATCCTATTATTATATTGCAGGGTTTTTGCAGCACTGGGGCCCTTAATCTCACATGTAAATTAGGCGCGGAGGGCACAGAGACATTTCGCAGCCTAGGGGATCGCCACCTACCCGGGTATCGTTTACTAATTGTTTGGGGGGCTTCAAGGCCAACTCAAGTCCGGGGATCAGCAACCTCTGGGGCTTTACTTAAATATGCAGGGTGGGCCTCGCCAGTCTCTGACGCCTTGGTGGCCCTAGGCAGTGCCTTATTGGTTCTGTAATCACACGGGCAGTACTCATGGTGTTATAAAGTGATAAACTGGTAGAATTAGCCAGGCTTCATTTATGTAATAGTCTGTTGGTTTATATTTGGTAGGTGCACCGCAAATTTATAAATGTTTTCCCTCATAACCTCCTATCCTATCAACCGCCGATTTTCACAATAAACTACAGACAAGTGTTGTCAGAAAAAGAAGACCCATACACTCACTTATTTATTGGTAAAAAAAAACCTTTATTCGAAAAACAAGAAATAAGTGGGTGGGACTCCTCCGGAAGCAGCGTCCAAAACCTGCAAGACAAAAAATAGACATAAGTATGTGTACCATGTCCAAGAGAAAAAGAAAGGTAGTCAGAATGAAAGGAAGAAAGTGAGAATGGGACAGAGAGCGAGTGGGAGGAAGGGAGAAGGGGAGGGAGAGTCAAAAGAACAGAGAGAGGAGGAGACAGAGCATCGGCCTACTGCACCCAGCCCTCACTGTTCACCTCCAGTAACCCGTGTGTCTGGGACGCTGGGGTTCGCGAGAAAGAGTGCAGTCCAGCAAGTCCTTAAAATGAAACAGAGATATGAATGAGGCCAGAGATAACATTATTATCTACGGCAACATTGCCTGCCTGCACCTGTGCATCCAGGCTGCTGCCCCCCAGCCCTTTCCCCCCCACTGTGCTCAATTGCAGCTCCTGCGCACCGAGGCTTCACAGCTCACCTGCCACCACCGGTGTGTCAAACGACGTGCCGGTGCGAGCTCCGACTCCGGGGTGCCTCTCTTAGGGTGGCACAGCAGGTCTCCAGTCTGGGATGGTGTCTTGATACCATGATGGAAGGAATCAAAATGCCCAGGGCATCATCACGGGCTGAGCACCTGCTACACGCATTTTGGTGCAACTAACTCAGTGTCTGAAAAGGGAGAAATAATATAATGCTGGAAACATCTTGAGGTAAATTAAGGTTTATTTCAAGCTTAATAGAGAACACCAGTTGAGTGCATCCTTCCTTCTTGAAGTACGATCTACCAACTGTTAGTGGTAATCGTGGTTCAAAGAGGAGTTGGAGTGTACGAGAATACACAAGGTTAAATAATAATATGTTATGCCAACGTTCACATACAAAGGATCAGAGCGCATGCTAGAAGCATAATGTACGCGTGTAATGCAGTGGCGCAAGCCTGTGTGCATGTACACTTAGGAATCAGCTCACTACAGTGCCCCAAAAGCCAACGCCAAGTGTCTGTAGGGCAGTGCTGCCCGCTGGCTCAGGCCTACAGTACGGTCCAGCAGGTCCTTACAGAGATGTGACTGAATGAGGTCAGAGATCACATCATTACGCACGGCAAAATTGCTTGTTCGCACCTGCGCACCCAGGCTGATTCACCCCACCCCTCCTGCAGCACCATGCTCAATTGCAGCCCCTGTGCACCCAGGCCCCACTGCTCACCTGCTGTCATTGTTGTGTGTCCAAACACGACGGCCAGCAGGGTTCACAATTCAAATTGAGTTTTGATTCCAAGGATGGTGTACACCTCATGAATCCCTTTTTGTTATTGCGCATTGGGAGATGCGAGGTGGATGCAGCCATATCACCTGAGGCAGTGTGGAAGAACTGGGACATGTGGCATCGCCGTTATCCTATTTATACGTACGCAAAGTGGGCTGGGCTTGCGTACACCAGGCCAGCGTAGGGGTGTGAATAATTATTCCGGGGACCTGGGCGTTGTTCAGTTCCTGCCTGGCCAGGAAGTGTACTTATGTGTGTGTCCCTGTTGCAGTTTTGACATCACACAATCTGCAATTTACATTAATGTAGCATGTACCGGGGGGCGTCAACTATCGGTAATGAGATGCTGTCCAAAAACATTGAATGGCCAACATCACATGTCATTGTCAAGCTTGTGGATATGCGCAGACACGCATGTCAATGGTGTGCGGTATTATTGAAAGTGTAGCGCACACATGTGAATGTGCTCGGATGGAGGGAGGATCAGCGGTGAGGCTATGTCATACACAGTGATAACGCTCATTACAGTCAAGCAATGCATGTCAAACGTGAATCTGAAAGTCTCACATATGACACACTACTATACTGGTAAAGCCTGACAACAGAGCATTCACACAATTCCTTAGCACACATGAGTTATCAATGTTGAATAACAAAGTAAAATCGTAAATGAGCAATTGTAACAGAATATAAATCAACAGCACAAAGCAAGTATCTTGGAATCTTCGGTCTTTAATTCTTTTGGTGATTCCTTTGCTTCATTCAATCTTGTGACTGTTTGTGAGCCCAAAGCCAAGCCAATACGTGTTTCGTCGCTTCTCGTTCTATAGACATGCGACTTTCTCAAAGCTTAATCTTTTCTCTTTACACCGTTTACGTGTGGTGATATTTCCGACCCATGTGGACCTCAGGCGTGGGTATATGCTGGCGAACAAAGTGGTAATTTTCAGCGCGCTGGATCCAGTATCTTGTATCCAAACACAATTAAGTTGAAGAGTCTTGTTGTATAACCGCCACCCCACGCCGTCTTCCTTGAGTACGACAGAGCATACTGCAACACAATATATACACATTACTCTTTACTGTTTGTCACATGTGATCTAGGATGTGCACTCTGCCCGTGGCTGATGCTACCCCTTCGAGCCACCAGTGATGTCACTGACCATGTCATGAGTGACGTAATATGTGACGTCATCAGCAGTGCATTGCGGGTGCGCTAGTTATAGTTAGCTCAACTAACTGTAAAGGGGGAATTTCTTTGGTTTTATGTGAGTCAAATGTCCAACTAACTATAACGTCCCTGAAACCTAGGTTTTTTAATGAATTTCAAAGGTTTTTAAAATGCTAATTCCTAACTATAACGTCTGTAAAACCTATGGTTTTTTTAGTGAATATATATATATATATATAGCACTGCAACTAAAAGGGGTTGCCAGACATAATGGTACGGTGCTTTTGTAAACTGGCATCAGGGAAAACAGTTACATAGGAAAATCTTGCCACCGATTGTTGTTCTCTACATATTTTCATTTTTTTACATTTCAATGAGAAGTTTGTTTTAGAAAACAATGAGCAATCTACACAAATTACGCATTGCTGTATTCAGAATTTTGCCTACGTTTCAGAAATGTATCGTTTCCCGGGTTCATCCATGGGGTCCACACCTGTTTCCACCAAAAACTGCAAGTATGTTAAAACTACAAAAAAGGAAAAACATACTACCACTTGGAAAAATACTAAAACTGTACTAAAATATGTACATTTCTTTAACAACTCTGCTTGTCCCTCAAAGCTGGGAAGATGGTGATCTTAGTATAATAAATCTATTGTTGATGCTATTTTTAAAAACCAAAATGTTGGTATATTTTGGCTATTTTCTTGGTTCTCTTCACTGGAACCACATACCTGTAGATTCCTCAAATTGTGTACAAAAGAATGCAAATATGGCCTGCGTTCTTTTTGTGGTGCCCCAAATATCAAAAGAGCTCAGCTTTGAAGCTAGCTAAGCCTCAGCAGCTAAGGGGTTAATCTGGCTATGCTGAGAGTATGATCTTTCACCATGTTACCTTTGAAGCCGTACACAAGTGACTTGTGATCCATCAATAATGTGAAGTTACTTCCCCACAGAAGAACTTAAAATGTTCAGCTGATCAACAACATGCTAACAATTCTTTTCCAATTACACTGTACATCCTTTCGGCTTGATCTAGTGCCCTTGATGCAAACCCTATAGCATCATCATTACTGTCCCTCTGCTGTGAGATGACTACCCCTAGACTAACTTTGCTGCCATTTGATGCTATAATACACACCTTATGGTTTCAAGACTTCCCTTAAGAAATTTCTATCTTTAACTCCTTAAATTCTTTTTCATATGCCTCATACCACACAAAATTGATTTTATTCCTCACCAAACACTTTATCTTTTCAGTTTTAAAAGCAAAGTCCTAAATAAACTTGGAATACAGTTGCAAACCCCTAGAATGAGTTTACTTGTTTTTGTCTGCTTGTCTTGGGGTCTTGAGAATAGCTTCAACCAACCCTGTTTGGGGTTCTATATTCTTTTCCGACATAAAATGTTTGAAAAACCTGATTGTACTTTTGAAAAATTCACCTTTTTCATTTATAATCATAATTCTTGTCTACGACAGCCACTTTAGTACCAGTTTGAAGATCTTATCATGTGCCTCTCTGTCTCTATCTGCTACCAAAATGTCATCACAGAAGGCTACCGATTCTTTAATTCCTTCAAGAACTTTGGCCACAATTCTCTTGAATACTGAGGTGGCAGACATCAAGCCGAATGGCAGTTTGCAAAATTGAAATGTCCCAATGGTGACACAAATGCCTTCAAGTGTTTGGAGTGTCGATCTAATTCTGCCTGATGATCGGCTGATGCTAAATCAAGTTTGCTTAACCACCTGGAAACTCTAAATGTCTGCAGAATGTCATTAATGCATGGCAGTGCTTGGGAGTGTGCCCATATTTCCTTATTCAGATTTCTCACATTGACACAGACTCTCGACTTCCGATTTGTTTTCACACAATAACTAAGGGATGCAACCACAAAGATGACTCAATAATGTCAATTATATCATCATGACTCATGGTCATTTTCTTAAGCTCATTCACCAAAGTCTCTGTTACAAGAGCCTCTCTTACACTGAAAGGGGAAATCCCCAATTTTTGATTGACAGATTTTGCCCCATTTTTAATTTGGATTCAGTGCTTAAATCTATGGGTCCATCCTTGCTTGGTTTCAAATACTTTTTTAGACACCTTGGCCCACTTACATTAATTTGCATTATATTGATCGCCCACCAAATAAATGTGTTCCTTTTTCCTGTCATGTAAAAAAAAACTCTGATGGTCCCACACCAGAATATTCAACCCTTACTTTGCAATTTAACCTTTACCACATATGTCTGGGTGACGTTGCACATTTAAAAAAACCTAGCAATTAAATTTTCCACCACTCGTATGACACTGGCTGCCTTTCAAGTGGGTCTAACTGTTTGTTATTCCAATGCTCTTCAAGTAGGTCTTCTGTTACCAGGGTTATCTGTGCACCCAAAGCTCCAAATAAACTCAATATATTCCCATCCACTATTATATTTGCATATGGATCAACACATTCTTCCATATCTTCTCTGACCAACAAAACTAAATATTTAGTGCTCACTTAGCATTGTCACCTTGTTTGCCCATACTTTATTCTACAGTGCTCCTAACTTGAAATCTCGGGTATTGGAACACTTTGGCGAAATGCCCAATTTTGCCGTATATCTCGCATGTTGCATTCCTAGTGGGACAGGGACATCTGCCCAACCCATATGAGGGATTTCTGCATCTAAAGCACACATAATTGTTTTGTTTATTGTCAATCTTCCTTTCAAACATATTTTTCTACTCAATGTATCATGTATGCTTCCAAAAATATTTCCCTTGACAAACCCAATATTTTTTTTCCAATTTTTGCCAGTTCTCTTGACGAAGACTGAGACATTTCTGTGTTCTTGAATGTGTCAAATGTTTCAATTAACAAGTATTTTTTGTTAGCAGTTTCTCTTGTACCCTTTTATTCCCACATCGTATTACAGTATGGTCTCTTACAAGTTGTGTAGTAAAGCTTCCAAGTTCGTAATCTGCTACTAACATTTGTAAAGCTGCTACATAAGAATCTATTGATTCACTGTGGCACTGCTTTCTGATGAAAAATATATGTTGTATTGCAACTAAACTGGGTTGTATGTCAAAATGTAATTCAATTCTTTTTACAGCTTCCTGATATTCATTGTGTTAGTCTTCTTCTGCAGCTAATTCATAACACAGCAAGTGTTCAAAGAGGACCTGCCCTTCAAACCCTAGATTGTGCTCCATCAAGAATCTTTTACGTTCTGAGCCACATCTGTTTCCAGCTATGTAGCCTATGTACTTGGTATACGCCCTGAACCATGTTTTCCATTTTATGTGGGGGTCTTCTGCAGTCTGTAAAAATGGTGGTGGTGGGTTCACACTTTGCATGCTGGGAGTTGCAGATGTGTACTCTAGACACATAAAGGCGGGCACAAAAACGCTTTCAATTTAAGTGCTCTGAAGGCAAAATTGTAACCATGTTATAGCACTATCAATTATTAAATTCTGTCATTGTCCACATTTAATGCCCTAATTGAAAGTGCATGTGACCTGGTCAGCTCATTAGATGCTGTGAGAAGTGCAGTATATATATGAAAAACAACTCCTGTTGTTAAACTCCAATTCCCGAACGGGCAGAAAGGAACAGGTACGGACCACCAGTAGCTTTCTAATTTTAAATGCTTTATTGTTGTAAAGGCATCCACTGCATGACGCGTTTCGACCGGGTCACCCCGGTCTTGATCACATGACGTGCTAAGCCAATGGCATGTCTTAAATAGTGCTATACACAATCGTTAAAAAAAGAAAGAAAGAACCCCTCCTACTTAATAGACATAGAAGGTGAAACATGACATAATAACAAGTTGTATCCTGATTAAAAAATTCTCTGAATTGTATATCTCTAAGTGGAGATATATATATATATCTCCACTCAAAAGTCTGCCTGCTATGAGAGGACACCACACAGGTGAGTTTGTTATCTTGCTCCATTTATTCAACGAAGGCAAACACAGAAAGAACCAGCATCTCGGCAAAATTCAAAATCCCTCCCAGCGCGTTTCGCGCTCTGAAAAGCACTTCATCAAGGGGTGCTGGGATAGTGCTGTTGGAAGCTGGCAAAGTCCGCTTACTGCATTTAAACAGTAAGTCCCCGCCCCGGTGGGCGTGGCCACAGCCTGTGGCCAGATTGGAAAATGTAGTGCCTGCTGTATTCCTCAAGTGAGTTGCCAAGTTCCAAACAGCATCATGGCAATAAAATAAGATCCCCAGTGGGTGAGCACACAGCATGCCAGGTTCTGTGCTGCTGCTCAGTTCGTTGAAAAGCACTCGCCTGACCTTAGTGTTGAAATGCAATGTGGCACCTCAACATATATGTATATATATATATATATATATATATATATATATATATATATATATATATATATATATATCAAACTATAGGTATACTCCTTTCAGGAAATAAACATCCAGCACTCCGGTGAAAGAATGGGCACTCGGTCTTTATTTTCAAACAACGAGGTATCACATCAACGCGTTTCAGCAGACTCGCGCTGCCTTGTTCACGATATATATATATATATATGAAAATTTGGCGAGGATTCGTCAACCGGCGCCAAAGTTATTCCAAATAGAATGTTGCGGATTTCCTATGGAAACACGGTCCTAACTATAACTATCTACTGGCGACCGCCAGTAGATAATATATTGAGCAAACACAAACTCATATATATATATATTCAATGAAAAAAACATAGGTTTCAGGGACGTTATAGTTAGGAATTAGCATTTGAAAAACTTTAGAAATTCACTGAAAAAAACACAGGTTTCAGGGACGTTATAGTTAAGCTGACATTTCACTCGTACAAAACCAGAGAAATTCAGCCGTCAGTTAGTTGAGCTAACTATAATTTGCGCCCCCGCAAAGCACTGCTGATGAAATCATATATTACATCACTCATTACATGGTCAGTGACATCACTGATGACATCACTGATGACATCTCAAATGACATCACTGATCACATCTTCCACGTGATAATCTGATGCACCTCCTCATACCCTAATATAACCTTTAATATACCCTCTCTAAAATGCAGACTACCATTTTCGAAACCATCGACACACCAATACAAGTTACTACATATGCACTCACTGATTCCTAGGTCTACACACACATCCACTCATTCACCCATACAATCACTAATACATGCAGTCACTCATCAATACCACACTATCATATGCACTCATACACCTATACAGACACTCACACACTGCCGCTCATCCATAGAGTTACTCACACACCTAGTCAGTCATGCAAAGAATCAATCACACTCCCATTTACTCACCTATACAGTTATACACACACCACCTCACTTATTCAAACATATACGAAAACATACTTACACTCTTATGTGATAACTAATACAAGCACATAATGATCAATACAGCCACTCTCACAATCACTCACTCTCACATATAGTCATTTATACACTCCAACACTCACATATACTGTCTTTCACATATGCAGTTACTCACAAATGTACCACTGAGACATCCATTCACTCACCAACACACCCATACACACACTTGCCCACCAATATAGCCCTTCATAGATGCACTCTTGAACCTATACACCCAGTGAATGATCCACTCACATATCTATGCACTGAGTCATACCCCCACCCACCCACTCAAACACTCAGGCACCCATACAGATACTCAGACAACCAATCAATAACCCAGATCCTCATTTAGATACTTACCAACCCATGCAAGTAAGAAACATTGAATCACTCATTTATACAGTAAGTCATGCACCTACTAAATCATCCATCCAGACACTTATACACGCACTCATTCTTCAATACACCTTGGCATATATATAAAACATATTTAAACTTTATAGAAACACCCAGTCACTGGATGATGTCATCAGTGAAATCATTTGAAATGTCATCAGTGATGTCACTGACCATGTCATGAGTGCTGTAATATGTGATGTCATCAGCAGTGCATTGCGGGGGCGTGAGTTATAGTTAGCTCAACTAACTATAACGTCCCTGAAACCTGTGTTTTTTTCAGTGAATTTCTAAGGTTTTTCAAATGCTGATTCCTAACTATAACGTCCCTGAAACCTATGTTTTTTTCTGTGAATTTCAAAGGTTTTTTAGATGCTAATCCCTAGCTTAAGTGTACGAAATTTCACAAGTGCGCGGCGTATACGCATAGGGTGCGCAACCCTTCCTGGCACGCATTTCCAGGGTCACGCAGGGATTGCGACTCCGGAGTAATTTTCAAAGTGTGAAATATCACTATTCAAAGTTTAAATATCAGATTTGTATAAACACTTTCACTAATATACTTTGTAAAATACTTTGTAAACACCTATTTATACTTTATAATTATGTATATGAAATTTTACAGGTACGCAACTTGTGGGCGACGGGTGCGCGCACCGTATGCGACTCCATGTTACCTAAAAAGAAAGCTTCTGATTGGTTTAAAACATTTTCATTCTGTTAGAGGGAGGATCCAACACCTCTTTTATTCCTCTTATTATTTGTCTGTCTTCCTGAGAAGACCTGTTTGTTGTATCTTCTTACAATTTTGTATTTTACTGTGTTTTTTTACTTTTTTTTCCAAACAATGGCATCCAATCATCCAGATCAAGCCTAGTGGAAGAGGAAGATGATGTGGTGGAGCCTGTCCAGAAGAGAAAGGAAAGTGTGGCTCAGGCCTTCTTCACTGTGCCAGAGGGTGAGAAGAAGGTGAATGAGAGAAAGGTGACATGTAAGATATGCAAAAGAGTACTGTCCAGAGGTTCTTAGAAGAAGTACTCATGAGGAACGTAGTCCATGAAGAAGCACTTGGAGACAATTCACCCCTTGCATTTAGCCAAAGAAATATCTCAGAGGGAGAGAAATTAAGTGGCACAACTTGACCCAAATGCTCCATCAACTTCCTCAGCAGTAGTTTCACCTACACCGAGGCCACACATCTTTCCTGAACTTCTGGATGCCACAGTTAATTGAAAAAATGCGATGCAAAACTCTACATTGGGGAGCAATGCATTGATGTCATAAACAATGCAATTAAATAACATAAGTGTTAAAAAAAAATTGTTTCTGTTCCCAAATTTTCTTTTGCTTTTTTTTCCAAACAGTTATATTGGACTCTTCAATTTTGTTTTGTTTAAAAAAAAGTCAAAAATATGAAAAAAATGAAAAAAGTGTTAAGAAATACAAAATAAATTTAAAATTCTTTTTTTTAAACGTTCTTACGGAACCACATATACTGGTTAAAAATAGAAAAATTACCTGAGTGATTGCATGAGTGCAAGGATACTGCCTGAGTGATTGCAGGACTACGTGTATAGTGCCTGAATGATTGCATGAGTACAGGGGTAATGTCTGGGTGATTGGAGCAGTACATGTGTACTACCCGAGTGATTGAAGGAGTGCATGAGTAATGCTTGGGTGATTGCATGAGTGCATGTATAGTGCCAGGGTGATTGAGGAGTGGATGGGTACTGCATGAATGAAGGGGTAATGTCTGGGTGATTGGAGGAGTGCATGGGTAGTGCCTGTGTAATTGTATGAGTGCAGGTGGAGTGTGTGGGTGATTGCAGGAGTGCATGGGTAATGCCTGTGTGATTGCATGAGTGCAGGGGTAATGTCTGGGTGATTAGAGGAGCGCATAGCTAGTGCTTGGGTGATTTTATAAGTGCATGGGTAGTGTCTGCGTGATTGAATGAGTGCATGGGTAATGCCTGGGTGATTGGAGGAGTGTGCAGATAATATCTGGGTGATTGGAGGAGTGCATACATACTATCTGAGTGATTGAAGGAGTGCATGGGTAATGCCTGGGTGATTTCATGAGTGCTGGAGTAATGTCTGGGCGATTGGAGGTGTGCATGGGTACTGCTTGAGTGATCGAAGTGGTACATGGGTAATGCCTGGATGATTTTGCAAGTGCATGGGCAGTGCCTGGATGATTGGAGGAGTGCATGAATAGTGCCTGAATGATTGGAGGACTGCAAGGGTAGTGCCTGGGTTATTGCATGAGTGCATCAGTAGTGCCTGGCTGGGTGATTGGAGGAGTACATGAGTAGTACCTGGGTGATTGCATAAGTGCATGGGTAGTGCCTGGATGATAGGAAGACTGCATAGGTGGTGCTTCCATGATTGCATGAGTGCAGAAGTGCTTCAGTGCATGTATGAGTACATGGGTAATGCCTGAGTAATTGCATGAGTGCATGGGTAGTGCCTGGGAGATTGGAGGAGTGCATTGCTAGTGTCTGGGTGATTGCATGAGTGCAGGGATAATGTCTGGCCATTGGAGGAATGCATAGGTACTGCCTGACTGATTGAAGGCATGCATGGGTAATGCCTGGGGGATTGCATGAGTGCATGAGTAGTGCCTGAGTAATTGAATAAGTGCATGGGTAGTGCCTGGGTGACTGGAGGAGTGCATAACTAGTGTCTGGGTGATTTTATAAGTGCATGGGTAGTGGCTGGGTGATTGAAGGAGTGCATGGGTAATGCCCAGGTGATTGCATGAGTGCAGGGATAATGTCTGGGTCATTGGAGGAGTGCATGGGTGCTGCCTGACTGATTGAAGGAGTGCATGGGTAATGCCTGGGTAATTGCATGAGTGCTGGAGTAATGTCCGGCTGATTGGAGGAGTGCATGGGTACTGCCTGAGTGATTGAAGGAGTGCATAGGTAATGCCTGTTTGTTTTTATAAGTGCATGGGTACTGCCTGGATGATTGGAGGGTGCATGGATAGTGCCTGGATGATTTGAAGAGTGCAAGGTTAGTGCCTGGGTTATTGCATGACTGCATAGGTAGTGCCTGGGTGATTGCATGAGAGCAGGGATAGTGTCAGGGTGATTGAGGAGTGCATAGGTAGTACCTGGGTGATTTTATAAGTGCATCGGTACTGGCTGGGTGATTGCATGAGTACTGGAGTAATGTCTGGGAGATTGGAAGAGTGCATGGGTACTGCTTGAGTGTTTGCATCAGTGCCTGGATAGTGCCTTAGTGATTGGTGGAGTGCATTGGCAATGCCTGGGTGATTGCACGAGTGCATAGCTACTGTCTGGGTGATTGGAAGAGTGTATGTGTACTGCCTGAGTAAATGCAAGAGTGCAAGGGTAGTGCCTGAGTACACAGATGAGTCCACGTGTAGTGCCTGCGTGCTTGCATGAGTACATAGGTAGTGCCTGGGTGATTGTACCAGTATATGGGTAGTGCCTGGGTAAATTGACTGAGTGTGGGAATAGTGCCTGAGTGCATAGATGAGTGCATGGCTAATGTTTGAAGGAATGGATGAGTGCAGTAAAAGTGGCTCTAAACATTATTTTACATTATCATGCATATTACATTATTTCTTCTTACCTTTTTTGACTGATGTAGATACAAAACTCAGTGTAACTATTTTACTGTAGATTTGTTATAAACTGAATTTAAAATCATTTCAAACTTCACCATTACCTTGTTATCGAATATAATAATATTATACTTTTAAGAACACAACATCATTTTAGAATTACATAACATTTTCATTTTTCCTTTTCTGCTGTTCTCAGATTCTACTAAAGTTCACCATACACAGTGATTTCAATGTAGTTTCATCAGACAACAGCAGGGGAAAAAACAACAAGATTGTAAAAAAAAAAGAAAAATCAGCATTGAGCATTATTTAGAACATGTGTAACTATGTGTTTACCTATCTACAGTTTCTTAATTACATTCTTCAACTACATTAAGTCTTTTATTTCTCTCAAGTACATTTTGTAAAATGTACACTCTCATTTACATCTCATATGATATAGACAACACATATATAAACTACTTGTTTCTAAACACAATTTCCCAAATGCAATATGAATTAGCACAAACAATAACACATACACTGATTGTTCACATCTTCCCAGTAGGCTGAATAATGTATCTGAAAATTTTGCATTGAAAATATCCTTAATAAATTTGTTAATTCGTGTTAATTCGTGTTCACATCTTCCCAATAGGCCGAATGAAGTTTTCAAAACTTTGGCATGAAAAATATCAGGTATGAATTTGGTAATTTGAAAGGCAACCTACATTTGAATTCCAAATGGCCATCATTTTAGTGTTTCCATCCTCTATTGCACTTTAAATACACAGTATAGTGTCCAGATGTTGTTGTAGGTCCATCATGTAAAATAATAGCCACTGCTTTAAAATTTCTTCCTGAAATTGATACTTGACTTCCCACAAATATTTTAATTTTGGCTTCCAATTTTCTTCCATCTGCTCCACAACGTTGTAGCATTAAAATGAAATATTTTCCAAATCTTTCCATATGGAATGTTGACAACATTTCTGATTTACAATGAAAACATTTCATATCTTGATTAGCTGTTTTTACTAATTTGTTAAAAGACACTGATTTGCAATCTGCTATCGTCAAGTATATGAATCGTTCCGTGTCTATTTCAGAAGTAGAAGAAAATGAACACTCTTCACATTTTTGATTCCATCTGTAACTTAGTCCAAATACATTTTCAATTTCTATTCCTTCATCTTCCAATACTCCAAGCATAAACATTAGAAATTCTTGTGCATCTTGTTGTATATTCAGTGTAATGTTCAATGAACCAGTACATATATCCAAAAGATACCTAATGCCAGAAGCAGTATGGATTTTACTTCTATCAGTTACCAACTTTTGAAAAATATAATGTAGTAAAGAACTAGGGGGCATATCAACAACAACCGGCAATAATTATCTCTAAGCGCACTTAGCGCTAGGATAATTATCGCCGGCTAGCGTGAATTTTTATCGCTGAGATAGCGTGCTATTAGCAACGCTTATCTCATTAGTGATAAAAATCCTCACGCTAACAGGCTAACGTGAGATTATCGCTGGAAACCCAGCGATAATCTCACGTTACCTTGTTGATAGGGACAGGCAAACTTAGCCATGATATCCTCCTTCCATAGGATGTCATGGCTAAGTCAGAAAAATACCAGACGTAAAAAAGCAGCGTTAACCGCGGTTAGCGCTGCTTTTTTTGTCTTTAACAGGGTTAGCGACATTCTTGATAATAGGAGAAATAGTCCATAAAATTGCAGAGCCTGACGCGTTTCGGGTCTCACACGCCCTTGGTCACAGGCATAGGCAAAGGAAGACAAACGAGCTGAAAGCAGTTCCTCTTTTTAAATTCATGGGCTGGTTGGTGTCCTTAATAGAGGCTTGATATGGGCAGAGAGCTGGCGGATGGAGTGATGCCAAACCACTGGGATTCATTTTTGGCTGTAATTGGGAATCCACGAGCTGACCCACAGAGGTAAAGGATGCGGGACTCTAAATACCACAGTGCTTTGAGGCCCATTAGGGCAGGACATGCATTGAATTTAAAAAGAGGAACTGCTTTCAGCTCGTTTGTCTTCCTTTGCCTATGCCTGTGACCAAGGGCGTGTGAGACCCGAAACGCGTCAGGCTCTGTAATTTTATGGACTCATGCTGTCTGTTGCTGCCGACTGCACCTCTAATAAAGGACTGTTTCACCTACCAGCGAGGCTTTTTCCTTTCGAGGGCAACCTTTCTTTATATATATATATTCACTGAAAAAACCATAGGTTTCAGGGGTGTTATAGTTAGCTGGACTTTTAACTTGTACAAAACCATTGAAATTCCCCCGTTATAGTTAGTTCAGCTAACTATAACTCGTGCGCCCGCAATGCACTGCTGATGACGTCACAGATTACATCACTCATGACATGGTCAGTGACATCACTCATGACATCACAGATGACATCTCAAATGACATCACTGATGACATCACTGATGACATCATCCAGTGAATGTGTGCTTTTCTGAAAATTACATATGTTTTAAATATGTATGTCTCAAGGTCGATGGAAGAATAAATGGGTATATAAGTGTCTAAATGGATGATTTCTTTTTGAAAAATTGATTGTATAACTGACTGATTAAGTGTATCATAGTGAATGCATGGCTTAGTGAGTAATGTTTAAAAATGTAAATATCTGTATCACCCTCTCACTTTGTGTATAAGTGGCTGCATGGGTTGGTGAGTAGCTACCTGGGTGTCTATATAGGTTATTAGTTGGTTTTTTGAGTATCAGTCTGAGTGTCTGCATGGTTCGGTGGGGGGTATTACGTAGTGCATAGGTGCATGAATGAGTGACTCACTGTTTGTATGCGTTGAAGACAGCATGTGTGCAGGACTGTATTGGTGGATGAGTGTGTGTAAGGGTGTGTTAGTGAGTGAATGACTGTCTCAATAGTGTCTTTATGAGTAACTACATATGTTTTAAACTAGTATATGTGACTATTGTTGTATATAAGTGAGTATATGTGAGAGTGAGAGATTGAAAGAGTTCCTGTATGAATAAGTATGTGTTTCTATAAGTGATTGTTTAAAAGACTAAGTATGTGTAAGTTTCCATAGAAGTAAGTGTGGTGGTGTGTGTATAACTGTATATGCAAGTAAATGTATGTTTGATTCTTTATTAGCATGAGTGACTATGTGTGTGAGTAGCTCTATGGATGAGTGGCATTGTGTAACAGGATGTATAGGTGTATGAGTACATATGATGAGTGAGTACATGTATGAGTGACTGTATAGGACTGTTAGTGGATGTGTATGTGGATCTTAGAATTACTGAAGAGGTTGTTGTAACTGGTATTGGTATGTCCATTGTTTTGAAAATTTTTGTCTCTATTTTTGAATGTGTGTATCAAAGGTTATATTAGGGTGAGAGGAGGTCTGCCACTCTATCACAAGGATGATGTCATCAGTGATGTCATCAGTGATGTCATTTGAGATGTCATCAGTGATGTCATGAGTGATGTCACTGACCATGTCATGAGTGATGTAATATGTGACGTCATCAGCAGTGCATTGCGGGCGCGCGAATTATAGTTAGCTGAACTAACTATAATGGGGGAATTTCAATGGTTTTGTACAAGTGAAAAGTCCAGCTAACTATAACACCCCTGAAACCTATGGTTTTTTCAGTGAATTTCTGAGGTTTTTTAAATGCTAATTCCTAACTATAACGTGTCTGAAACCTATGGTTTTTTCTGTGAATTTCAAAGGTTTTTTAAATGTTAATTTCTAACTATGCCTACAGAGATAGGACATGTGTAGAAAGAAGAAAAAATGCACAGAAAGAAAAAAAAGAAGTGCAGAAAGAAGCAACAGAAGTCCTCAAAGACGAAGAAAAGTGCAGGAAGAAGGATAACGTGCAGAAAGAACAAAAAGAAGAGCAGAAAGAAGCCTTGTTGCAAAATCATCCTGTACCCTCAACTTTTTCAGACGGATACTGGTGGTAACTGAGTCTGACTAACCAGTCCTAGAGCCAGTGCTATGTTAAAAGACACTTAGAATACAGTGAATACACCTACATACACTAGGGAACATTACGCGTTGGGGTCCCCCTGTGATTAGCATGACCTCCTCTGTAAGCCCCTAGTATATAATAGGGCAGGGGGATTAAAACTACCTCTTAAAACAGGCCACAGGGCGTTTTTGCACACGTTAACTCAGGCCCCGTCCCCTCCCTTCACCACTGTGTAAACATGCCCTGTGTCCGTTTTTAGTTGGGAGATTAAGTTCATTTGAATCCTGAGGGTCCCTAGGGTCCAACTAGCCCACTAGGTACCTCCAGTAAGTGCCACAGAGGTGCGTTGCAGAGAGGTGTAAAAAGTGGCACGGCCTGGACCACCTCTCTGCAATGCAGCTCAGTGGCGCTTACTGGAAACACTTGGTGGGCTAGTTAGCCCCCAGGGGCCCTCAGTATTGAAGGGAAATTATATCCCCAATTTAAAACGTGCCATAGTGCGTGTTTGTACACGTCACCCCAGGCCCCGTCCCCTCCCTTCACCACTGTGTAAAGGCGCCCTGTGGCTGTTCTAAGTTGAGAGATTAAGTCCCCTTGAATCCTAAGGGTCCCTAGGGTCAAACTAGACCACTAGGTACCTCCAGTAAGCACCACAGAGCTGCGTTGCAGAGAGGTGTAAAAAGGGGCTTGGCCTCAGAACACCTGTCTGCAGCGCAGCTCCCTGGCGCATACTGGAGATGCCTGTTGGGCTAGTTGGCCCTCAGGGACCCTCAGTATTGAAGAGGAATTAATTCCCCAACTTACAACTCGCCAGGGGGTGCGTTTGCAGAGTGATGCAAGGAGGGGGCGTGGCCTCCGGCGCAATGCCAGTCTTTTATTTATTTAAATTTTTTAAGAAGGGGGGCTGTGTGGTTCCCCTTCTTATTCTAATTTATTGGCCCTGATGACCCCATCCCCAGGGCCTGTCTCCTAATTATATTTTTTTGACCCCAATCCACAGGGCCGGCCACTGTTTTTTATTATTTAAAAAAAATATATATTTATAGACACACCTAGGACATGCTGGACAAACCGTACACACCTATCACCATGACGATTTGCGTGATATTCATTAAAAGGCGACTATGCATACAATGAATCCACGTGGAATGTATTTACACCACTAGTGAAGCTCTGACATGTCTGATGCCCTACCGTGCCTAATCCCGGTAGACACCCTTGTTGTTTATTTATCTAAACATGGGTAGCTATTGACGGGCACATTTAATACACATGCACACCAAGCCATTCAAAGGGGATTCGACAAAAATTCGACCAAAACTATGCAAGAAACCCCCCTCACGGTTAATAAAACACACATCCACTGCCGGATGTGTAATACTTTTTATTTTACTCTCTGGAAAGGGGACGAACATCACTTGAGAGTCACAGCGCGCTCCTGGCAGAGCCCAATGCTGTGTTACACCCACCATTGCCTGCTGAGTGCCACACACCTCTGTGTTGTATTCCACTAGCTAGTGCATATGCTAAGACACTCTCTAGACCATGTGCACTGTAACACCACCCCGTGAATATGTCATGCCACACTTGTCTTCGCACGGGTTATATTGCCCCATCTAACGTGCCTTCCTCGATGCCTATGTTATAACGCACAGTGCTATGCCATACATATTACAATCTGGGATCCATATCTTTGTCACAGTGCATATGCAACGTTACACTCCCCAGCACATATCTTATATTACAACTTTAGAGACTAGTTAGGTTACACAACACTGCCCTGTGCATATTACACTCCAAGGCGCATATCGCATAGCACGCGCTAGTGCCTGTGCTATCTCGCGCTCTCCAATGAATCTGTCATTGCGCACAATGTATTGCATATTATATTTCACACCCGGTTCATCTTATATCACACTTTTTGGTGCATAGTTTATACCATACACTATATCTAGTTTTCATTTTCAATCGTGCTCTCAGGACTATGTTCTATATAACACTGCGTCCACCTACCCTTTTCACGGGCATTACATTTTGCGATAGGGGGTGGAGGGTCAGGGGGTGTTTCTGCCAAGTGAGCCCGGAGTCAGTCACAAACGTTCTCTTCTTCCTGAATAAAAGTGAGATTATGCTGCATACTTGTTCATATTTTAAGTAGTTCGTACAGACACACATTTTAAAAACAATAAAGTTCCTAATACCCGCCTTCTCTGAACAGTTAGCTTGCTGCCCCATCCCCCTCCTCCCTATCCTCTATTGTGTGAATCCATGGACTAGCCTCCTCCCTCCTGCCATGCATGGTCTGATGTGCTGCCACTGCCCTCAATTTAGTATGATGTACCAGTCCACTCCTCCTGCCCTCCATTGCCCAATTCTATGCCCCATCATTGACCTCCTGCTTAAACTCTGTGCTTAGCTTGCTGCCCCTATTCTCCTTCCCCCTGCCCTCCGATGTCTTTGTGCATGTCCCTGCTCCATCCTTTTTGCCCACCATGTTCCATGGACCTGCCACTCCTATCTACTCTGAGTGTTCTGTTGAGCTGCCACTCCCCTCCCACCTGCCTAGCAGTGTCAGATGACTGTAACCTGTCCCTGCCACCTCCACCCTGCCTGTCCACATGCCATGCCCCTATCCTCATCCTCCTGTCCTACATGGTCCATTGTACTGCCACACCCTTCTGCCCTTCCTGGTCTGTTGTGCTGCAACTGCTCCTCCTGCCTGCCCGTGCGGTCTGTTATGAGGCCCCTTCCCCTGAACTTTCTTGTCTGTGCACAGGTCCTGACCCTCCCTTCTATCCTCCATCGTCCTTTGTGCATGCCCCTGCACCCTCCTTCTTGCCCATCATAGCCATTGTGCTGCCACTAACCCTCCCACTTGCCATGCATGGTCTTCCGTGCTGCCATGGCCCCTCCCACCTTCCCTGTGTGGTCAGTTAGCTGCCCCTGACCCCCTCCCACCTTCCCTCCATGGTCTGTGTGTATGCCATCACAGTCTTACTGTTGCTCTTCATGGTGTGTCTTGCTTTTAGTGCCCATCCTGCCTGACCTCCATGGCTATCTTGCTGCTCCTACCCTGCCCCCTTGCCCCCAGCCCTCTGTTTACATGTGCAGACCCCTACTCCCTCCCTCCTGGCTTGTCTGTTCCATTGTAATGCCCCTGATCCGTCCCTCCTGCCCTTTATGGTCTGTTATGCTGCAGCTTTCTCTCTTGTCTGTCCATTATGGTCAGCTAGCTACCATTGCCTCTTGCCCCTCTGTTCTCTGTTGTCCATGTGCATGGTCCTGCCCCCTCCCTCTTGCTTTCTATGGATTGTTGTGCTGCACTCCCGTCCCGCATGCCCTGTGTGGTGTATTTTGCTGCTGCAAACCCTGATGCCTGCCCGGCAGGGTCAGTTTGGTGCACCTCTCCATATCCCTCCTGTCCTCTGTTATCCAAGTCCATGTCCCTACCTCATTTCCTTCCATGATCCAATGTACCATACTTGCGAACATTTTGAACTTGGTAAGAGGGAGATTTTGAAAAAAAACTGGGGTATTGATTTTCCCCTTTGAGTTACATTGAAAAAGAGGAGATTGTAGACAGGAGACAGATCAAATAAAGCCCATTTGAGCTTAAAAACATTGGACGTTTCCTGGCTGAATCGGGTCTGTTGGCATGTATGGTTGTACTACCATTGCCTCTTCCTTCTGCCCACAATGGTCTATTACATTGCTACAGCCTCTCTTGCAAGTCCTGTATTGTTGGTTTGTTGCCCCTGCCCCCCTTTCCACTGCCCTCCATAGTCTGTTGTGCTGCCACGGCCCTTCCTGCCTGCTCAGTGTGGTTAAATTGTTGCCTTTGCACCCTCGTAGCTGCCTTCAATTTTCAGAGTCCGTGCCCCTGGCCTCTGCCTCTCAACAGTATCCTAATGAACAACTAGATTGCTAACATTCTATATTTATTACAAAAGTGTGGAACGCCTGACGTCATCTTGATGTAATCAAAACTGTAATACCTAGAGCATTTCCTTTAGAAATTACATATATGAGAGGGTCTTATTGGCATCAAAATTATGGTTAGTGCTCCAAAAGACTAAAATAAGGACATATTTTCTGAGTTTTCAAATAGCGACAAAGCACTTTTAAATTATTTGTTATCTTTATGTTTTTTTATCCAGTTGACCACTTGATTAAATGTTGCACTTAGGGGAGAGGATGTGGTGTTACTTCCAGAACTGCAGACTTTGCAACTGGGGAACCAGGTTGGAGTTTCTGCTTCAGCTCGACATTCTGTGATTCTGGTCAAATCACTTAGTCTCCCCATGTCTACAACCAAAATGAATTTGTTCTTGTGTGATGTAACCAATGCTCATGTAAAGCACTCCAATACCTGACAAGTCTGCACTATATAACACTGCAAAAACACAAAATAATAAGTGTTTTGCTCACTTCTGTCATTGGGCTATATTTGGGCTACATCTGGGTGATTTTGGGCTACTTTTGGGCTCTTTTGTCTCCGGTGGCCATCTTGGGAGATTTATTTGTTATGAAGTTTCCTAATTTCCTCATGTACTGCAGTCTCCTCAGTAGGAAATGCTTTCAGTTTTTTACTTTGATTCCATCATGAAGGTATGTCACACATTTGCCATAAATTTTGAATGTTAGCACTCTAGTTGCTCATTAGATCACTGTAGTAAAACTACTGTTCACCATGGAAGTCTGCTCCTGGTATTAAAAGTGCATGTTTCAGTCTGCATGTCAGAATTTTTTAATGAAATAGAAGAGGATTTGAGAAGTCACTCAAAATGTGCCCTCATTTTCTTTCTTCAGAATTAATCATAATTTCTATGGCAAAATGAACCCCCTCATTGTGTTCCTTTTTAAATTAAATGTTTTAAGTGTTACCAGTTTATTCCAATCAAGATGGCTTCAGGTGTGCCATACGTTTGTCATAATGAAGACAGTAAGCGCTCTAGTTGTTTTTAAGAACACTCTGGGACATTCTGTCATTGGGCTATACTTGGGCTACATCTGGGTGATATTTGGGCTAAATTTGGGCTCTTTTGTCTCTGGTGGCCATCTTAGGAGACTTATTTGTTATGAAGTTTCCTAATTTCCTCATTTACTGCAGTCTCCTCAGTAGGAAATACTTTCAGTTTTTTACTTTGATTCCATCAAGAAGGCATTCAGATGTGTCACACATTTGCCATAAATTCAGAATGTTAGCACTCTTTTTGCTCATTAGATCACTGTAGTAAAGCTACTGCTCACCAGGGAAAACTGCTGCTGGTATTGAAAGTGCATGTTTCAGTCTGCATGTCAGAATTTGTTAATGAAATAGAAGAGGATTTGAGAAGTCACTCAAAATGTGCCCTAATTTTTCTCTCTGCAGCACTAATCATACTTTTTATGGAAAAATGAACCCCCTCATTTTGTTCCTTTTTAAATTAAATGTTTTAAGAGTTACCACTTTAATCCAAGCAAGATGACTTCAGGTGTGCCATACGTTTATCATAAGTAGGACTGTTAGCGCTCTAGTTGTTCTCTGGAACACTCTGGGAAGCTGCAGTAGAACACAAAGGAATCAACTGACAGTCTCTGCCCTTGTTGGATGTACATGTTTTACTGAGAATGTCAGACTTCATTCTCACATGACTGAGAAAGATAATGTGAATTTACAGAAAATAAGCTCTCAGTTTAGCTTATAGATCACCTTCCAAACCTCTGTGGGAAAAGCATGAGAAAATATTTTTCTCTCAATCATGATATCCCAGCAGAAGGCTTTTTCACATGGTGAAATCACCTTAGAACATACCACAATTCCTAAAATGAGTATGGTACCATCAACAAATGATTTATAATGTAACTAAAGTCTTAAAACCTTCTATTAACTGCAATGCTTTTTAATGAGGTGCTATCATGTATATTGGTCCCAAGATGGCTGCCAACACTTCTTGGATGAAGTGCTGACAGCCAATCAGATCTCAGGATGAAATGTGTGGTTAGGCTCCGCCCACATATATATATGATTTTACTTTTGATTTTCTCAGGAACTACTGAACAGATTGACTCCATATATGCAAAAGGCACATCCCTGAGCTGAGGACTACCTCTCTGCCAAATTTCAAGTAATTCTGTTCAGCCGTTCGGGCTGTACCTTGGACTTAAGGTCCCTACGGAAAATTGCATGGGGAAAACGCGTTTTGGGACCCCCCTTTTTTCTCAGCCCCCGCTTGACGAATCCCCCCGAGACTTTCAGGGTAGGAGCGGAGTGGAGCGCCCCACCTATTTTGAAAATTTCGCGAGGATTCGTCAACCGGCGCCAAAGTTATTCCAAATAGAATGTTGCGGATTTCCTATGGAAACACGGTCCTAACTATAACTATCTACTGGCGACCGCCAGTAGATAATATATAATCTACTTTAAATTTGTAACTTCACGAGCTAATAGCTGTCATGTGATCAAGGCGCCACGGAGCCGAAACGTTATGGCCGTCGCTCTGGGTAATAAATGAAACCAGCACCAATTCCAGGCTCGTGTACTTACTTCTTTGGCAGTTGAAAGACTTTCAAGGCTGATGGGAGTAGTCTTCTTGTTGATATATATATATATATATATATATATATATATATATATATATATATATATATATATATATGCATGAGGTGAATTTAACAGTAGACTTCTGGCATGGAAATCCGCAGGTCTGTTAAGCGCACAAGAATACAAGTTTTTGAAAGTGGACTACCCTGTTATACCACTTATTTATTTCATCCCCAAAATACAATCCAAAACATGCATAAACCTCCGGGGAGGCCCATTATATCGGCCCAGGGTAGTCAACTTGAGAACACATCCAAGTACGTGGATTTCTTCCTTCAGGACCGTGTCAGGAAGCTCCCATAGTATGTCCAGGACATGGGAGACTTCCTGCGTAAAATTCAGAATGTGAACTGGGAAGTTGATCGTGTACTTATATCACTTGATGTCACCTCGCTGTACACAAGTATACACAATTGTGATGGTATCAAAGCAGCTGAATTCTATTTGAACACAAGACATATACAACATGCTGCACACAAAAGGATGTTACTAGATATGATTTCCATTTGCCTAGAAAACAATGTTTTCCTTTTCCTTAATCAGATCTTCCAGCAGGTCAGGGGTGTTGCCATGGGGGCCTGCTTTTCTCCCAGTTATGCCTGTTTGTATATGGGCTTGTGGGAGGAGCGGGTCCTCATAGCAACATACAGCGAGACCCTAGGCAGACATGTACTTTGCTGGTATAGGTACATCGATGATCTGTTTTTAGTTTGGAAAGGGAGTGAATGTGATGCGCAGGCATTTGTATCAGAACTTAACAACAATAACTTGAACTTGCAGTTTGTAGCTCAGATGAGCAAAGTTAGCATAGTGTTTCTCGATGTAGAGATATATGTTGAGAATTGAAAGTTGGAAACTCGTCTACACAGGAAGCCATCTGCATGCAACACTGTACTGCATGCCTCCAGCCACCACCCTAGCCATCTGATCAACAGCATCCTGTACGGGGAGATGTTGTGGATCAGAAGGATATGCAGCACGGACCTTGACTGCATGCAGGCTAAAAAGGGAAGCGGGGAGAGGTTCATGGCTAGGGGGTACCCAGAAGGGGTGGATAAAACGGCCATTGAGAAGGCAAATAAACAACAGCACTCAGTGACATTAATGCCTAAAACATCTAAGGTGAATCTAACCAATGAATCCATGTTGGAGCCAACCAGATTAATATTAACATTCAATCGCCAACACAAAACCCTCCACAAAATTGTGAATAAAAACTGGCCACTGGTACTTAATGACCCTGTTTTAGAAAGCTGTTTGACAGCTACTCCAAGTATTTCCTATAGGAAAGCTCGTTCTATGAGCAATACACTTGTAAAGAGTAGCCCCGAGGTGACAGTGACCAAAAATTGGTTGGGCAGCAGGACTGGCTTTTAAAAGTGTGCCACTTGTAAAGCCTGCAAACAGGGTTTGAACACAAAAACGTATACCACTCCCTTTAAACCTAGACCTGTTGCCATCACTAAGTCCCAAACTGCAAAACAGAATTTGCAATATATGTACTAGAGTGTCCGTGTGGCCTGCGCTATGTGGGAAGTACTAAGCTGCAGGTTCATAAACGGATACTCCAGCACATGAAAGCCATCAACAACAAAGATGCCACTTATCCGGTGGAAAGACATTTCCAGGAACACCACGATAGCAACATACAACACTTGAAATACTTTGTTGTGGACACTGTCTTGCCCATTAGTAGTGGTGGTAATCGGGTATACCTCCTTAGGAAACTTGAAACTAAATACATCTTGGAGCTCAACTGCAAAACACCACACGGTCTTAATATCAGTGAGGAATTTTTCACCTGCCTTTAAGCAACACTGTTCTCACATCCAGTATCTTTTAGCTGGCATCAGAACTGCCTTTCTTGAATTCAAATGTAAGAAAATGTATCTCTTATATTAATTTTATGTATATGATTTCACGTCTTTGAATGACGGCTGTGATTCAAAGAGGGTTAGAGCATGTTTTTTTATTATTTTTTAGCACTAGCACTTTGCATATTGAAGAGTTACACATGAGTATAGGCCCACTTGGGCAGGACCTTCGAACCTAGGATGTTTTATTGACAGAGCAAGTGTGCAATCCAGTTTTGCAAGTAGAATTGGAGTAAGCAGGACAAGATGCACCATTATATTACCACGTGGTTTTATGACAGAGTTTTTAGAAGGGTCTTAATTGGCGGCTAATTAATATGATATCGTATATATTGTTGTATGATCTATTTTATGACAATTTTATAGCACTGTCATTGCAACAAATTCTTAACTTATTTAATAATTTATTTTATTTAAGTTGCCATGCTTGTTTTAAATATTTATGACTTCATGAATATTTATTGCGTATTTTGCACATATTTATGGTACCCCCACAGTGGGGATCAATTATTTTGGGCTCTAAGTTATCAGGTTCACCATTTCTTCATGAAGTGTAACTTCTATGTTTATTATGCACTTTCCACGTGTGATTCTGTGCACTGTCACTTTAAAAATGAAAAAATGGCTTCGGAACGCGTCATGTGATCAAGGCCCTCGGAGGCGGCTGAAACGCGTTATGGCGGTGGAGCGGGCATTCTGTGAATAAACCTGTTTTTGACATTGAACCTGGGTCTGGCTTCTCGTCTTTGAAACTGGTGGCGTGAAGTGTTGCGGATATTTATATATATATATATATATATATATATATATATATATAGCTATTAAAGAAGGACCCAGATTGATCACTACCTTCAGCAGTGAAGAAAGAAAAATTAGGTCCATAATTAAAAAGAATTGGCCTATCATACTCACTGATGCTGTGCTTCACACAAGAATACCGGCTACTCCTATAATTACTTTCAGGAGAGCTAAAAATATTGGAGCACTATTGGATAAAAGCAGCCCTGAAACAAGACATAATGATATGTGGCTAAAACCTGCTCATGGCTTTCGCAAATGTTCCTCTTGCAGGGCCTGCAAGTTTGGCATATATAAAACTCATTATCTTACTCCCTTTTCTACAAAAGAAATGGCCATCACAGGGAGTTTTACTTGCAGGACTGAATTTGCTGTATATGTTCTGACGTGCACCTGTGGCCTTAACTACATCGGTAGTACCAAGCTGCAGGTGCACGTCAGAATTTTGCAGCATCTCCGTGCTATCTTACACAATGACCCTGCGTACCCAGTGGCACACCACTTTAAAAAGGCTCACAATAAAGATGTCACTTGCCTTAAATACTTTGTAATAGCATCTATTCCCAAACCTCGGCGAAGCAGCAATACAGAACTTCAATTAAGGCAATTGGAGACCAGAAAGATTCTTGAGTTCGACAGTAAATGGCCGAACAGATTGAATACCAACGAAGATATGCACAACTTTCTTTAGTGAGCCTGCGCTAGTGCCTTGGTTCTTTGTGGTCTGATTAAATGATACAATGAAAATAGAATTCAAATCCAAGGGCCATATTTATTTAGAATATTTTTACTTATGGGTTCTTCTCTTTTTTGCACTTTAGTAGGACATTCATTATTTGTAACCAGTTCGTTAATATAGAATGATCCACATATCTCCAAATGCAACAATATTGTAAATATATGTTCATGGTATAATTGTACCTTTTACAATATGATGAAATTATAGAGATGATATTGATATGATTTTAGCAATAATTTTCAGGATTGAATTTTTACTCTTATCAATATCTATTCATTTTCTTTTAATCATACAGTTCCTCAATATTTGTATATCTTTCAAAAATTTTTTGCACATTAGCACGGCTTTTGCACAATCATTGAAAATGCTGCTATGCACTTTTTGCACTCCAATAGGTCTTCTATCACAAATATTTCTTGCAAATATATAGGAAATTCTTTTCATAGTTAATGCTCAACCTTTCATGTCATCTGATTTGTGATTAAGAATTCATCCTGTTATTATTGAATGAGGAGATACTTTACATCAAAATATGCATTTATTTATGCTTTGTCACACAGAGCTTCTGTTACAATGTGGGAATTTGGAATATTTAGAATAACAAATGACCAGTAGGTTATGTTTTCATATTTTATATTCTTTTCCCACATGTCTTTATTTCGACATCTTGTGTTTTATCTCCTTAGTTGTGTATTTATACAATAAGATGGTCCTTTCTTCTTCCTTAAATAAGAAAAAATCTTTTTCAAAGGTTGTAAATTCAATATGAAATATGTATTATTTCTCAGGTATTGCACATTTATCTAATAGGTTTTATTTTACACCTTTTGGCAAAGAAATGCCTACGAAGTCTGTTTTCCTGGTCCATTATCACGTGACTAGGAAGTGGGTGAACACTTTGCAGCATTTAAAAACATTCAGTATGACCTTATTCCGCATGTGAATAAGGGCTCTCGAGCCCGAAACCCGTCATTTTGTTGAGAAGTAACGGTCGAATAAAACATCTTGCCTGAAAATTTATGTGGTCCGTCTCTCCTTCTTCGCCGCCAGGAGGTTGTGGGAGCTCTTGCATACTGAATAAATATATATATATATATATATATATATATATATATATATATATATATATATACATATTCAAATCAAACACCAGAGTTTCTTCTTTGAAACCGGACACCAACACCGAAAATTCGGTTGTATATGCAATTTTATTCATTTATCGTGCTGTTTCGACAGGATCCCCTGCCTTGCTCACACACTGAGCTCCACTACTCCACTCTCTTTGTTGGGAGGGCAGGTCACATGATACAATGAACATAGACAACATACTTTCCATATCGACATTTGTTGCATAGTCTTCTATATTCAAATATCATTGCTGCATGTTTGAAATCATATATTTTACACTTTTCAAAAATGTGAATAATAATAATAATAAATTAAAATCAAATATCTTTCACATTCTGTTCCTTTTTCTTTTTTCTATTTACTCATTATTCTTTTTTTAATCTCTTTTCTATTTTCTCTTTTTCTACTAATTCATTTTTTCTTTTATAATTAAAACAAAAAAAGTGATTTTGGTGCTACCCAACATTGAAAACCCGTAGTGTATCAATATTCCACAAAACAAAACTTACTGAAGTGCAACATTACTGCGCCCCTTGGTCATCGATTGGTCCCCAGTACTGATGGCATTGCGCCCCAAGTTTCCTCTATCCACCTCATTGCACAAATATAAGACAATTCCAAACATAAGTGTCAATCATTCTAGCAGCACATAAGGCAGAGAGTCTTATCAAGGGAGAGGACAGAATGTTCTTGCAGCTAACCTGTTTCAGTCATAGTCTGTCAGTGACTTAACTCAAAGTGCAAATTATGCATCATAAAGTGCAAGTGCATTAATGCTTAGCAGTCACCCTGGGCAATGTATTACCCGGTCCAGTTACGGTCCCTGTTCCGCAAAAGTGCAAGTGCACTTATGCAATATTTCATGAACCTATCTTACCCTACTTAGGTTTCAGTCAATTATAATAAAGTGCTGATATTTACCTCTAGGTTCAAAGTGCAAGTGCAATTGTGCAATTTCACATGAACCTTTCTATCCCTACTTAGGTTTCAACCAATAACAATAAAATTACTGATGTTAAACTCTAGGTTCAAAGTGCACGTGCCTTATTTATATTCTTCTGTAAACATGTTACTCAAAGGCTATCACTTCTAATGCCAGATGGCTACTGTACTTTAGGGCTATGTAGCAGGGAGGGATGAGTCCTCTCTCCTGCTCTTTGATTAATGACATAAAGTGCTGGTATTTATGCTATTTAAAGTGCAAGTGCTATAACATGTGAAAGTGCAAATGCCATAGAGTACTTCCAACACAGGCTAAAATATAGTAATTTGATTAATAACCACTCACACTTGTGGTCCTGGCAGATTGCACTGTCCCATAGTTGAACCCTTCCCACGCCCTCGTGACTTCCCTTTGCATCAATCTTATTCCACACAATGTCAGGGATGGGGGTCACAGACCTAAAACCAAATTAAAATATGTCTTTAAATTTCACAGAATTCCAAAAAGCATTGATTCAATATATAAGTTCTTTCGTCTATCTAACTGAGGATTGGCGGTGCATGCAAATTCTTTTTTTTTTTTTTTTTTTTTTTTTTTTTGGAACCGTTTATTGCAGTTCGTAAAAGTTACAAGTATGGGCCTACAACCATCCGGCCGGCCGCTAGAATGACAAAAACATATTGCACACATACAGTAAAAGTCTCTAGGCAGTGTAGAGCAGTGAAACAGGAGTAATCAATGGTGCAGGCCACACAGCTCCAAGCCCACAGTACGGTTCCCTTTTCTTGAAACAAAACAACACCAAAAAACCACACCCGCAAGGCAACCCGCGATCCAAAATAACAGCACGTGCTCCATAAGTGGGGGATCCAAACCAGCGGCAGAACTCTGGAGAGGGGAATGGGAATAGATTAGGGACTGGGGGACCGCGCGCCCGCGGCTGAGGGAGGGGGGCCGTCTAGGGAGACGGAGCAGGCGAGGCAGCCGGTAGCAGTGGTGGCTCACAAATACCCCCGCGGTAGGCGTTCCAGGGGCCCCAGATTTTCACCCACGCCCCAGGCTTACCTCTCGCCACATACACCACCTTTTCACGAAACATACACCAATCCATATGCTCTTTCCAGGCCGACACCGCAGGGGGCCTCTGGGATCCCCACAATTGAGCAATGTCGCGCTTGGCTATCATGTATCCCAGAGTCACCCACCGCGTCTGCGGGACCGAATAGTCATTCGGTTCCCATACATTCAGCAAGCATCTCCTCGCTTCAGGCAGCAGCGCAACACGCGTCACCACACGCAGGACCTCATGCACACCACGCCAGAATCGCTCCACCTTCGGGCACTCCCACAGTATATGCATGAAAGTCGCCAACGCACCACAGCCACGCTTACACATTCCGTCACCAGCAAAGCCCATACGCAGAAGCCTTGGCCCCGTCACGTAAACCCGGTGAAGGATCTTGAGCTGGACGAAACGAAGACGAGCCGGGATGGCCACCTCTTTCGGAGAGGCCACCGCGGAAATCCAATCCTCATCGTCCAGCTCCAGCCCGTCGGCAACCCAAGCCTCGCGGAGACTAGTCAGCAGGCACGATCTATCGTTGATCAGTTTTTTGTATATGAGGGAGATCGTGCTGTCCGGGACATGGCCATCTAGGACTCTGTCCTCCAGGGGGGAAGACTCCGGAATGGATGCGACATCCGGGAAGACGGAGCCCAGCGCATGGCGGACCTGTAGGTACCGAAAGTACTCACTGCCCTGCAGCTGGAACTCCGCCTGCAGCGTCTCAAAAGTTTTGAATCCCCCCCTCGTCCAGAGATCTCCCACCGTGCTGATTCCGATCGTGTCCCACTTCTCGAAGCCCTTCGACGTCCACAGGGAGCCCAACCTCTCAGACGCATACAGCGGTGACGCCCGGGTCAAACGGTCCTTCCACCCCATAGCTGCATTAGCCGCGTGCCAGACACGCACCATGACACGCGTCGGTCCCGTCAAACGGGAGTCGGGCGCGCCAGCGTAGAGCGCTCGATTGTAATCGCCACCGGGCAGGAGCATCTTATCCATCTCGAATGCCGGGTTCAAGGCGGGCCCGTAAAGGCCATGATTAATTGCAGCTAGTTGGGAGGCCCAGTAATACCGTTTAATGTCAGGGAGGGCGACCCCCCCATCGTACCACGGGAGCGTCAATTTAGCCAGAGCAATGCGCGGTCTCCCGTCCCAGAACAGGCGCCGCTGGAGGCCCTCCACCTCACGGAAATAGCGTGCCGGGACCAAGTCCATAGTATTCTGGAGGGCGTAGAGGAAGCGTGGCAGGGACATCATTTTAAACAAGGCCGCTCGGCCGAGCGGCGAGAGCGGCAGACGCCGCCAGCGCACCACGTCCTCCCTCAAACGCCGGAGGGGGGGTAACAAATTCCGCTCGTAGCGGGCCTCCGGGTCAAGAGTGATATAGATACCCAGGTACCGAAAACCTTGGGAGGCAATCTGGATCGGACAGTCCCGTGGTAGGGCCGGAGCCTCCCCGGAAAGCACATATACACAGGATTTCGCCCAGTTGATGACCAGGCCTGAGTTGCGACCGAATGAACGCAAAACATCAACCAGGACGATCAGTGATTTACGCGGGGAGGCGAGATACAGAAGGATATCGTCAGCATAGAGGGACACACGGTCCTCATGCTCGGGGGTCCAGCGGAGACCACGGATAGAAGGGTGCCACCGCAGCCACTCCGCCAGGGGCTCCAGGGCCAGGGCAAACAGGAGAGGCGACAGGGGGCAGCCCTGTCGTGTACCCCTCCCCAGCGCGAATGGGGCCGAGACTCGCCCATTCACTACCACCTGCGCCAATGGGCCCGAATATAGCAATTTGACCCAGCTAATGAAACCCGGGCCAAACCCGAATTTTGCCAGCATCGCCCAGATGTATGGCCATTCAAGCGTATCAAACGCCATGGTGGCGTCCAAGGACGCCAAGATGGCCGGCTCCCGCACAAATGGGACACGCGCGAGCACCCCGTGCAAGCGCCGCAGATTGAGCGCCGTGTTGCGGTGCGGTATAAAGCCAGATTGGTCTTGGTGGACCAAATCGCCCACCACGCCAACCAACCTGTTGGCCAACACCTTGGCGAGGATTTTGGGCTCCGCGTTCAAAAGCGAAATCGGCCTATAGGATGTGACCCGTTCACGGGGCCTCCCCTCCTTGTGGATCACCACAATTGTGGCTAGACGCTGGTCCGGCGGGAGGGAACCCCGCGAGTGGGCCGCCAGGAACATCGCGCGCAGGTGGGGCGCCAACACATCCGGGCGTAGCTTGTAGAGCTCGATGGGAATACCATTGGGGCCCATGGCCTTGCCGGATGCAACCGAGCGAATAGCCAAGGCAATTTCGTCCGAGGTGGGAGGGGCGTCCAGCGAATCCCTGTCCTCCACCGTTAGGGAGGGCAGTGCGATGTCCCGAAGCAGGGCATGGGAGTCTGCCTCCGAGCAGGGGGAAACCGGGGAGTAGACTTCGCGGAAATAATCCGCGAAGCAGGAGACAATGGCTTCCGGCTCAGTGACACACGCACCATCAACACTCTCAATCAAAGGCACCACACGGCTCGCTCTCTCCCTCTTATCCAACCACGCAATCAATTTGCCAGCCTTATCACCCACATCATACAATCGCCCCTGCTGCTCTCTACTGAGGCCCCTGGCCGCCTCCGTGACGAGGGCCCGATAGGCCGCCTGCTTTAGGTGTAGAACATGCAACTTGTCGTCTGTTACCCCGCTTCCCAGGTCACCCTCCAGGTCTGCAATCTCGGCCTCTACCCGGGTCACCTCCTCCCGCTCGCGCCGCCGGGCATGGGAGATAGAGGAGAGGGCCTCCCCTCTAAGGACTACCTTGAAAGCCTCCCACAGGGAGATGGCCGAAGAGACCGACCCCACATTCTCATCGAAATATCGCTGTAGGGATTTGATCAAATCAGCACGAATGGTGGGGTCGCGCAAATACCATGCATTGATTGGGGCCACCCTGCCATCCCCCCTCGGGAAGACATCGAGATGCAACAACAATGGGGAGTGGTCTGAGATACCCCGCGCCAGATGGCGCACCTCCCCCACCCTCCCTGCGTGGGCCGCCGGGACAAGGATGTAATCAAGCCGCGAGAGGCTACCATGGGCACCCGAGTGGAAGGTGTACTGTCGCAATGCAGGATGCTTTAATCGCCAGCAATCCACCAGGCCCAGCGTGTCCAGAAGGCCGGGCAGCCACGCCTGTGCCCGGGGGAGGTCCCTAGGGGGATGGCGATCCATAGACCCAGAGGCTACCGCATTAAAATCCCCTCCAACCACCAGCAGGCCACTCGGAAGGTCCAGAAGGAGGCGCCCCAGGTCCGCAAATGTGGTGGCTTGTAACCCAGGCGGGACGTACACTGATATAAAGATAAACACTCTACCCTCCATTCTTCCCACCAGAACCGTGTAACGTCCCCTCTCATCATGGCGCACCTCATCAATCTCCAACGGGAGCGAGTTCTTGATCATAATACCCACCCCCCGCGAGCCCGAGGTGAAGCCAGAATGGGCCGCCAAACGATATCCCCGCCGGTTCATTGCATGAAAGGAGTTACCTATAAGGTGCGTCTCCTGCAGGAAGACAACATCTGGTGAAATACGTTTTAAGTACTGCAGGACCACACCACGCTTAATCCTATCCCCCAGGCCGTTAACATTCCATGACAACACAGCCAAATCCCTACCCCCCATCATACGTCGAAACAATCGGTCGTCCCCCATCGAGCATCCTAAAAACAACAACATAGTAGCGGGTTTGCCCTGCGGTGCTAACAAACAACACACCCCCCCCACCCCCCGGTCCCAACAAAACTCCCCCCTCCCTGCACCCCTGCATGAGCCCAGACAGCCCCCCCAAAGTGCAGTGTGCCTGTCGCCCCATAGCTAAAATACTAACTAGTCCCCCAGAGGAGGAGGGAAGCCCCCAACAGACCCCACACGACCTCCATAGGAGGGGAAAATACGCAATCAATAAATGGTGAAGGAACCACGTCCAGAGCACGGCCTATGCAGTCACCCCTCAATTCTGCTCCGGCGGGCCCTCCTCGCCAGCCGCGCCCCCCCCGCCCCCCGGCCCCGATCTCCAGGCAGAGTGTCCAGCCAGTCCCCAGCCGCCTCGGGCCGGTCGAAGAAGTGCGTGCGACCATCCACCTCTACCCTCAGCTTAGCTGGAAAGAGCATTGAGTACTTGAGGTTCAGGTCCCTTAGGCGACGTTTAACACCAAGAAAGCTCTGCCGCTGCTTCTGGACCGCCGGGGTAAAGTCTGGGTAGAAATGTACCTCCATGTTGTCAAGCTTGACCGGTCCCTGTTGTCTGGAGGTCTGGAGGATAGCATCTCTGTCCCGGAAATTAAAAATCCGGGCAATGAGAGGCCGCGGCGGGGCACCAGTCTTAGGTCTGCCCCCGGGGACCCGGTGAGCACGCTCCACCGCAAATAGCTTACTCAGCCCCCGGGGCTGGAGATGGGTCAGGATCAACTCTTCCACGAAAAGATCCGTCGCCTCCGCCTCTCGTCCCTCCGGCACCCCCACAATACGGACATTATTCCTCCGGGCCCGACCCTCGGAGTCCTCCAGTCGCCGGTCCATCAGGGCGCTCGCCTGGCCAAGCCGGCGCACCTCCTTCTGGAGGGCCACCACGTCTGTCGTGAGGCTCGTTGTGGTGTGGGCCAGGGAGTCGACTCGGTCGTTTGTTTTGGACAAGTCTGCCCTCACAAGGCTCACATCCACCAGGACCGAGTCTATTTTTTGCGCTAAGGTGTCGAAACGCTG
The DNA here is from genome assembly GCF_964204655.1 of Triturus cristatus. Classification (NCBI taxonomy): domain Eukaryota; kingdom Metazoa; phylum Chordata; class Amphibia; order Caudata; family Salamandridae; genus Triturus; species Triturus cristatus. Next base: position 856,928,833 of record NC_140581.1, on the reverse strand, counting down.
GTCCACCGAGGCCTTCATCTCTGCGATGGCGCCCATGACGTCCCGGAGGGTCAGATCCACCGGATGAGCGGATGCCTCCGTCGGGCCCACCGGGGATGCACGCGATGTCTCCGGAGAACCCTTCTGGAGCGTGTAGCGGTCCATACTGTTGGCCTGGTGTGCCGTGCCACGGCGGGTCGTCTTCACCTTCGCCCGGTCGCCATCTTGTTTGGTGGACATGCTGGCTCTTCCACCGTCGTGCCAAGCACCCCAAACGGGCCGCTATACCAAGTCACGGGTGCCAGGGGGGGGGCAGGGGCGACCACCGAACCGCGGGTCAACCCACCGCCGGCGGGTCAGCCGGGCTCCTGGACAAGGCCACACCACCACACCCCGCTCCGCAGTCCGACCCCGCTTGAAAGCTAGGAGGGCGCAAAAGCGAAAGCGAAAGTGTGGGGTACGCCAGTCGCCCAGCCCCGTTCGCCGCTGTTATTCACTTTGTCCCCGGATCGCCCCACTACTCCAATCCGGGGGGCCGGCGAGGAGAAGGCCACAACCTTCGATCGATGCTCCCACCGGCGTCCGGGGTCCGATTCGAGCCCAAAAAACGGGTGGCGCCTCAGCTCCGGTTCCCCAACACAGTCCCCTCAACAAGGACAGGATATCGCCAGGATTAATTCAGGAGGTCGCGGAGGTCCTCGGGAGCCTCGCACCTACGCGGCCATCTTGGTTGCGCGCTAGGCTCCTCCGCATGCAAATTCTTATTTTATAAATGGACATACAGATCTTGCTCTGAGTTGAGGCCTCGGGGAATCTTAGTATCAAGAATTAGTATATAATGCGATTCAAGTAGTCTAAATTTCATCTCCTAATTCCAAACTCGTCTGTCCTTTGGGACTGAGTCTATCACATAATAAGAGAGTTCATTATGATTCCCTTCATCGACCTCATTAATATGTCTGCCACAGGGTGGGCTCTGTCTTTGTTTTTTACCGCCCTTAGGTGTTGGAGGATTCTAAAGTGCAACATATGGATCGTGCTGTTCACGTACAACTTGGGGCAAGTGCACTGAAGAATGTATACTACGTGGTCACTCCTACAGTTAAAAAAGCGAGGAAATTTCCAAGGTTTCTTCAACAATGGTGATTGGATTTCTTTTCTATTGATACAGTGTTGGCAGGCCTTGCATTTCAGGCATTTATTAAAACCTGGATTAGCGTAAAGCCACCCTTCTGTCCCAACCACCCCAGGGCTATTTACTACCAGTTGTGGTCTCATAGACTTTGTCCTTCTAAAAGTTAGGAGCGGTCTACGTGGGACTAAGCTGCCAAGTGTGGGATCATCTTTTACTAGGTGCCAATGCCTATTCATGCAATCTCTCAGCTTTGCATGATAGACAGTGTATCCCGTAATCATTCTACTTTCATCCTTCTTCTTCATGCCAGCCTGTCTGTCTCCTGTGTGGTCCTTGAACAAAATTGATTCTCTGGGGATTTCCTCCACCTCCCTGACGGCCTGGTTTAAGACCTGTTGGTTATATCCTCTCTCTCTAAATCTTTGGGTCAATTCAGCCTAAGCTTCTTTTAGAGAGGATAACACACTACAGTTCCTCTTCAAGCGAAGGTGTTCTGCATAAGGTATGCTGTACTTTAGTTTTTGAGGGTGGAAGCTATTCGAATGTAAAAATAAATCACCTGCAGTGAGTTTTCTGAAAGTGCATGTGTGCATCGTACCTTTGTTAACAAAAACTTCTAAATCTAAGAAGTACACCTGAGATTCACTGATGGTACTCGTCAATTTCAAGTTCAGAGGATTCACATTCAAGGCAGAAACAAAATCATTGGCCCTATATATATATATATATATTATCTACTGGCGGTCGCCAGTAGATAGTTATAGTTAGGACCGTGTTTCCATAGGAAATCTCAAAACTCTATTTTGAATAACTTTGGTGCCGGTTGACGAATCCTCGCGAAATTTTCAAAACTAAAGAGGCGCTCCGATCAGCTCCTACCCTGAAAGTCTCGGGGTGATTCGTCAAGCGGGGGCCGAGAAAAAAGGGGGTCCCAAAACGCGTTTTCCCCATGCATTTTCCCATAGGACCTTTAGTCGAAGGTACAACCCGAACGGCTGAATAGAATTACTTGAAATTTGGCAGAGAGGTAGTCCTCAGGTCAGGCATGTGCCTTTTGCATATATGGAGTCAATCTGTTCAGTAGTTCCTGAGAAAATTGCAATTAAAAGTACATATATATCTATAAGCGCGCACCGTGCGCGCACCGTGCGCGCACGGTGCCGTGCGCGAGTGTAGTTCTGATTGATGGTTACATGTCAGTCAACGTTCGAATCGGTCGAAATCAGGAAGTGTCGGCCGCCATTTTGTTTGTTTTGGGTGCGAGAGTGAAAAAGAGATGTGGCAAACGTGAAAAGGGGGCAGGGTAGAGAGTTCCTGACCCCCTAGCCTTTGTCTGGGGGTCCCTAAAGGACCCCGAAGGGTGAAAAAACTTTTTTTTTTTTTTTAAATCGCGGGGTGCACGCACCGTGCGCGCACGATGCGCGCATGGTGAAAAACCTTAAACAAAATATATAATAATACATACATAACTTAGCATTTAGAAAACCGTACAAATTCACTTAAAAAACCATAGGTTTCACACACGTTATAGTTAGGAATTAGCATTTAAAAAACCTTGCAAATTCACTTAAAAAACCATAGGTTTCACACATGTTATAGTTAGGTGGACATTTCACTCATAAAAAAACAATGAAATTCCCCAGTTATAGTTAGTTAGGCTATGGTTTTTTAAGTGAATATATATATATATATGATCAAGTCAGTTTCACTGACGAAACGCGTTACGAGTGTTAATTAAAACTTCATGTGTATCCTTCCGAGTGCGAGTCCTTCTATCAGAAGATTCTGTGTGCATATATATATATATCTATATATATATGTATATATATATATATATATGTATATATATATATGTATATACATATATATATATATATAACTATATATATATATATATATATATATATATATATATAGATATATATAGATATATATATATATAAACGCTCCAACCCTCCTTCAACATTCAAAAAGGAAGAACGGCACTCTCGGGGCTTCGTTGTAGCAATTTTAATCTTCGGACAACAGACGCGTTTGAGAAAGTTCCTTCGTCAGTGTTGTTTACATGACGCATAGGGCGGCAACATTTAAAGCATCATCAACGTTGTCATGAAAATAGACAAGGGCTTGTACCGAGACGCTCTACTGTGAGCGCCATGTTGAAAGATTAAATCTCTTAATTGATATAAATACACGATGACAATGCATCACACGTCAAATATGTAAATTAATCATGACACCAAAATTCTCTTGGGTGACGCATTACAAACGTGACAAAGTAACAATCTCGCGGAGCACGACTGCAATATCGGCACCCGTCCCCGAGTGCTTGGCACACTTTTGTGCACTGGAGCGGGATATATATATATCTTAATTGGGCCCCTCACCTTGCAAAAAAGAAAGGAGAACTCGTGAGGGTTAATGCTTCTATTTTTAATTTTGCTGCCAAATTGGGGAAAAAACCCATTTGTGCCATGTTAAAACTGTATAATGCAAAGTCAGTGGCAACTGCAATCTATGGCAGTGAAATTTGGGGATATGTTGGTGGTGAGCAACTGCAGATTGCTGATAACTCTTTTTTGAAGCGTCTTCTATGTGTCCCTGCAGGCACGTCTAACCTTGTCGTACATGAAGAGCTAGGGACGCAGTATTTAAGTGACATGTTCTCTTTACGTCCCTTGACCTGTTGGCTTAAATTATGGTTGAATCAGGATATACCACTAACGCATTTGATTGTGAGGGATTTTCTGGGTCAGGATAAGGTAACGCGTACCCCCTAGATAAAATATCTGAAATCCAACTTTGCCAGGCTTGGCCGTCCAGAACTGTTTGAATACCCGAGTAAAATTGTAAAAGGGGATCTGGAGCTCATTAAACGGGCCTTCCTTTTGGATAGGAGGACCCGGAGGGAAGGTGTGGAGCTCCAGAAACAAAGTGTGAGGAAATTTGCCATGCTGAAAACCTGTGAAACTATAGAACCGTACCTGACCGGCTCACTGACCTCCCATGAAAAAGTCCTGCTGACGAGGTTCAGGTTAAATCTATTCCATCATCTGTTGATCAGACCAAAAACAGACATTTTTAATAAAGCGGCAGCACCCTGCGGCTGCGACGGAAAGTCTCCGCAGGACATGCTGCATTTTATATTTTTATGTAAGTTTTATGAATTCCCACGCAAGCGCTATTTGGTAACTCTTTTAAAAAAACTTGATTTTACACAAATCAGACCGGCACTAATGTACTTACAACTTCTGCATAGTGACAGTATCCTACAAATGAAGGAATTTTTAAAATTAACTGTTAAATTGAGAAACTGTCTGGACCAATAATGATTCACTGTGTATTTTGCACTATCTATGTCCTCATCTTTAGTATTGACTCTATTTTGTGGAAGAAAGTATAGTTATTCACTTTTGGCACTTTACCTGAAATGTGTTTACTTTTTTCCTGTGACATGTATTTTAAATTGTATATGCACTTTTATGGTTTGTAAAAGAACCGAAATAATTTTTTTATATTTATATATTATATATATATATACTATTCCGAATTTCACAACTGCGACAACAGTAGTTTACGGTTTTTTGGAGTAGAAAGAATTCCCAAACATATACGAGGAGGGGACCGAGAAAAACATCTAAGGATTCTTGAGTCCAGATTTATTTTAGATCTGGACTGCAAAATACCCAAAGGATTAAACAGTGGGGAGGAACTTGCGACTCACATAGGCTCATAATTAACCATGACATGGTCTCATGATGAATATGATCACTCTCAACTAATAGTTGGGATTTTACGATTGTCAATTCATTTTTTATACATTCACTTTTATTAAGATAGGGAAACAGGGCCAGACAGGATATAAATAATATTTCCCAATTGGGATATTATATGAGCACTTACCACAATTGTGGATGCTCTCGTTGGAACCCCTCGAGGTTACCTAATCTTTATCCTGATCATTCCCTGAAACCCTTCCTCTTTCACACATTTTATCATATTATTTGTCACACTTATTAATTCCCATCACTACCTTAACACCTAGCACTTAGTAATGGATACTCCCTATTTATGCCATCATACTATGCTATCAAAAAGGAACAGTTCTGTTTTTTCATAAATTTAAATTCTGTAAACGTATAGCAGGAGCCATTCCCAACTAATCTGTCCCGTTTTATAATGTCCGATTTGAAATAATGATCTTAGGGTCCGATATATGGACATTATTTTGGAATACAGGGCTACTCAGCCTATATAAACTTGAACTAACACTGGATGGCGCACTTGCGCATAATATTGCATAATTAGGATGTGCATAATTATAAACTACTTGTTTTTTACACATATCTTATTGTTTAATTCTACGATTATCCAATACGGGGATGCAGTATCTAATACGATTATTATGTCTTTTACTGCAATGGATAAATTCTCATGATTGTTGCTACTTCATTTAATTTATGTATTATCATCGATTATATTTTGAAATTTTGCTTATATGTCGCTAGCCTCAGAATACGATACGGAAGTATTTTCTCTATGTCTGTGAACCATGCACATCTATTTCTATGGTCGATTGGCATGCAGGAAGTAACTTGACAAAGGCAAACGCCGAAACGCGTCGTCCTTCTAAAGCTAGTGCACAATAAACTTTTGTGCGGTTTCCTGGTGTGCTGTCCTCTTATTCACTGAATTGCTACGTATAAAGGGATTTGAATCGTATTGCAGTGGCTGCTGCTGCCACTAACAGCACCAACGTCGCAGGCCTGGGGAGTGCTTGTGCAGCAATCTGACGGATATATATATATATTCACTGAAAAAACCATAGGTTTCAGGCCTGATATAGTTAGGAATTAGCATTTAAAAAACCTTAGAAATTCAATGAAAAAACAATAGGTTTTAGGGGTGTTATAGTGAGCTGGACATTTCACTCGAACAAAACCATTGAAATTCTTCCGATATAGTTAGTTGTACTAACTACATCTCGCGCGCCCGCAATCCACTGCTGATGATGTCACATATTACATCATTCATGACATGGTCAGTGACATCACTGATGACATCTCAAATGACATCACTGATGACATCATCCAGAGAATGTGGTTTGGTTTGTTATTTAAATATGTATTATAGATATATCAATTTGCATTGAAGAATGAGTGGATCTATAAATATAAATATCTGGATGGAGGATTTAGTAGCAGTGTGATTGACTGTTTCCTTGACTAATTTATAGTGTCTCACTAAATATATTGGATAGAGACTAAGCTGTGTGTATATCTGTATCACTTTGTCAGTTGTTGTGTAAACTGCTGCACTAGTTGGTTGCTAGCTACGTGAAAGTCTATATTATTCGTTGATTAGTTAACTGAGTATTTGTATGGGAGAGTGAATGTGTGTGTGGTTCGGTGGGGAGTGTGTGACTGCCCAAAGATGTGTGAATAGTTGATTCAGTAGGTATATGAAGTTAAAACTACATGTTATAACAGTTGTTTGGGTGAGTGAATATCTTTATGGGTGTGGCGATGAGCAAATATAGTCTCAATGGTACATGTCCAACAAACTAGAAAAATAAAAGCCACTGTATGTGTTAGTTGTATATAAATAAGTATACATAAGACTCAGTGATTATATGAGTGACTGTATGGATAACTGTATAGTTGTAATAGTGATTTTATAACACACTAAGTATGAGCTAATATTTATATGAATAGATGAAGTGGTGTTTTTATAAGTATATAGCTAAGTAAAAGTAAGTATGATCCATTGTTTGCATAAGTGAGAAGAATGACTTCATAAGTGATTCGGATGTGTGCTGGTGAGTAATGTCGATATAGGTGTATAAGTATATTTGATAGTGTTCTATTGATCATTGACAGCATGTATGCGTGAATCTATAGGTAAGTGATTAGATTTGTGTATAGATCTAAGAATCACTGAGTGGGTGTTAGAAACTTCTATTGGTGTGTCAATGGTTTTAAATCTGGCACTCTGTATTTTACAGTGAGTGATGAAAGGTTATACTAGTGCATGATGAGGTGTATCTGATTGTCACGTGGATGATGTCATCAGTGATGTCATCAGTGATGTCATTTGAGATGTCATCAGTGATGTCACTGACCATGTCATGAATGATGTAATATGTGACATCATCAGCAGTCGATTGCGGGCGCGCGAGATGTAGTTAGTGCAACTAACTATATCGGAAGAATTTCAATGGTTTTGTTCGAGTGAAATGTCCAGCTAATTATAACACCCCTAAAACCTATTGTTTTTTCAGTGAATTTCTAAGGTTTTTTAAAATGCTAATTCCTAACTATATCAGGCCTGAAACCTATGTTTTTTTCTGTTAATTTCAAAGGTTTTTTAAATGCTAATTCCTAACTATATCAGGCCTGAAACCTATAGGTTTTTTCAGTGAATTTCAAAGGTTTTTTAAATGCTAATTCCTAACTATATCAGGCCTGAAACCTATGGTTTTTTCAGTGAATTTCAAAGGTTTTGTAAATGACAATTTTTAATGTATTAATTGTTATACTGATTTTTTTATACTGATTTACTACATTGTTTAAACTGTTTTTTTAGATATTTTATTTTTTTAATTACATTATACATTACAATACAAAATATACTTTCTCAGAATGAATTACTTTAGTTTAAATACTTTGCAAATAGGCAATAGACTTTTAAGTACAGTAGTTACAGTTGTTGCAATAGGCAACACAATTTCAAACACAAAGCAACATTGAGCTCAAAGTGAATTTCTAGTCAAATGCAATTAGTTACTTTATGGATTACTTTTCTAACCACAGGACTGGATCCTAGATTCAGTCCTTGGTCATCTCCTGTAAACAGTTGAGTAAAAGTGTTTTGATTACAGTAGTGATTTTTAAGGATTATTATTGTATGTTAAAAGTTGACACTTCGAAAAGATTTCACATAGAATCACCAATGTTATCCTATGGCTGAAAATTCACTTAGCAGGTAAGTAGTGTTATCGTTACTTTTTCTTACTCAGTGGTGGATCCTTGATCCAGCACTGGCCAATCTCCTGTAAACAGTTGAAAAAATGTGTTTAAGTCATACAGACGATTTTTTAGGAATATTTTTAGTTTGTGAAAATAGACACTTAGAAACTTTTCTGCTCAAAACCACACAATGGATTCCTATGGAATGAAATACAAGTTACTGGTAAGTACGCTTAGAATTACTTTTCAGGGTCAGTGCTGGAGTAAAAGATGCAGCACTGGGTTCTCTCCAGATAACAGCTGAGTAAATCAGAATTTGTACTTCGGTTGATTTTAGAGGAATATTTGTAAGTTTAAAAAATGGACACATATAAACTTTTCTGGTGAAAACCACACACTGGATTCCTATGGGAAGAAATACAAGTTACTGGTAAGTACGCTTAGAATTACTTTTCAGGGTCAGTGCTGGGCTAAAAGATGCAGCCCTCGGTTCTCTCCTGATAACAGGTGAGCAAATCGGAATTCGTAGTTCGGCTGATTTTAGAGGAATATTTGTATGTTTCAAAATTGGACACTTAGAAACTTTTCTGGGGAAAACCACACAATGGATCCCTATGGAAGGAAATACAAGTTACTGGTAAGTACGCTTAGAATTACTTTTCAGGGTCAGTTCTGGTCTAAAAGATGCAGCACTGGGATCTCTCCTGATAACAGGTAAGTAAATCAGAATTCGTAGTTTGGCTGATTTTAGAGGAGTATTTGTAAGTTTAAAAAATGGACACTTAGAAACTTTTCTAGTGAAAACCACACAATGGATTCCTATGGAAGGAAATACAAGTTACTGGTAAGTACGCTGAGAATTACTTTTCAGGGTCAGTGGGCTAAAAGATGCAGCACTGGGTTCTCTCCTGATAACAGGTGAGTAAATCGGAATTCGTAGTTCGGCTGATTTAGAGGAATATTTGTACGTTTCAAAATTGGACACTTAGAAACTTTTCTGGTGAAAACCACACAATGGATTCCTATGGAAGGAAATACAAGTTACTGGTAAGTACGCTTAGAATTACTTTTCAGGGTCAGTGGGCTAAAAGATGCAGCACTGGGTTCTCTCCTGATAACAGGTGAGTAAATCAGAATTCGTAGTTCGGCTGATTTAGAGGAATATTTGTACAATGGGGAAGGAAGGAGGCGGGGCCTGAGGTGCTGGGTGCAAACACGCCCTGTGACGCGTTTTAAGTTGGGGAATTAATTCCTCTTCAATCCTGCGGTCCCCTGGGGGCCAACTAGCCCACCAGGTACCTCCAGTATATGCCAGGGAGCTGCGTTGCAGAGAGGTGTTCAGAGGCCACGCCCCTTTTTACAGGGCGCGTTTTAAGTTGGGGAATTAAGTCCCCTTGAATCCTGAGGTCCCCTGGCAGCCAACTAGGCCACCAGGTACCTTCAGTAAGTGCCACGGAGCTGCGTTGCAGAGAGGTGTAAAAAGGGGCGTGGCTTCATTACACCTCTCTGCAACACAGCCCCCTGGCGCATACCGGAAGTTCCTGGTGGGCTAGTTGGCCCCCAGGGACCCCCAGTATTCAAGGGGAATTAGTTCCCCCTCTGCAAACGCGCCAGGGGGCACGTTTGCAGAGTGGTGTAAGGAGGGGGCGTGGCCTCCGCCCGATCCTGTTTTTCTATTTTTTCTTCTTTGTTTAAGAAGGGGGGCTGTGTAGCCCCCCTTCTTTTTCTATTTTTTGGCCCTGGGGACCCCATCCCCAGGGCCTGCCCCAATTTGTATTCATTAAAAAAAAAATCAGGAAGGGGTCGCGTGGCCCCCCTCCGGAGGCCATAATTTGCCCCGGGGACCCCATCCCCGGGGCATGGCCCTTTTGTTTTTAAAAACAAAAATTATGGAGGGGGCTGTATAGCCCCCCTCCTGTGGCCACTTAAGGCCCCGGGGACCCCATCCCCCAGGGCCGGCCGTTGTTATATATATATATTTTTTATTTAATGGGGAGGGGGGCCATGTGGCTCTCCTCCCGGGCCACTTCTGGCCCCGGGGACCACATCCCCCGGGGCCTGGCCTCTCGTTGCAGACCGTGGGGGGTCCCCAATCCCCTCATGGTCCCTGCCGGCTCCCCGCCTCCTGCGGGAGCCGGCATTGCTTGTCCACATGGGGAGCAGCTAACATGCTGCTGCCCATGTGGAAAAGCAATCTGCTCTGCTTCATTGAAGCGAGAGCAGGGTTCCCTGCTCTCGCTTCAATGAAGCAAAGCAGTTTGCAATGGCAGGGTGGGAGCTGCGAGGCTCCCGCCCTGCAATTGCAAACAGCAGTGTCCCGGGTGTGGGCACCCTGGGACACTGCAGGAGCCGGCCCTGGGGGGTGGCGGTCCCCAGGGCCAATACAAGGCTCCAGGAGGGGGGCCGTGTGGCCCCCCTCCCACATGTTCAAGTTGCCCCAGGGAATGGCGGTCCCTGGGTCTGGGGGGGCCTGAGAGCCCCCCACATCAAATTGTTTTAAGCCCCGGGGGTGGCGGTCCCCGGGGCTGGGGAGGCTGCGAGCCCCCCACCCATGCTAACGAAGCCCTGGGGGGTGGTGACCCCCACACTTTTTTTTATATCTTAATTGGGCCCCTCACCTTGCAAAAAAGAAAGGAGAACTCGTGAGGGTTAATGCTTCTATTTTTAATTTTGCTGCCAAATTGGGGAAAAAACCCATTTGTGCCATGTTAAAACTGTATAATGCAAAGTCAGTGGCAACTGCAATCTATGGCAGTGAAATTTGGGGATATGTTGGTGGTGAGCAACTGCAGATTGCTGATAACTCTTTTTTGAAGCGTCTTCTATGTGTCCCTGCAGGCACGTCTAACCTTGTCGTACATGAAGAGCTAGGGACGCAGTATTTAAGTGACATGTTCTCTTTACGTCCCTTGACCTGTTGGCTTAAATTATGGTTGAATCAGGATATACCACTAACGCATTTGATTGTGAGGGATTTTCTGGGTCAGGATAAGGTAACGCGTACCCCCTAGATAAAATATCTGAAATCCAACTTTGCCAGGCTTGGCCGTCCAGAACTGTTTGAATACCCGAGTAAAATTGTAAAAGGGGATCTGGAGCTCATTAAACGGGCCTTCCTTTTGGATAGGAGGACCCGGAGGGAAGGTGTGGAGCTCCAGAAACAAAGTGTGAGGAAATTTGCCATGCTGAAAACCTGTGAAACTATAGAACCGTACCTGACCGGCTCACTGACCTCCCATGAAAAAGTCCTGCTGACGAGGTTCAGGTTAAATCTATTCCATCATCTGTTGATCAGACCAAAAACAGACATTTTTAATAAAGCGGCAGCACCCTGCGGCTGCGACGGAAAGTCTCCGCAGGACATGCTGCATTTTATATTTTTATGTAAGTTTTATGAATTCCCACGCAAGCGCTATTTGGTAACTCTTTTAAAAAAACTTGATTTTACACAAATCAGACCGGCACTAATGTACTTACAACTTCTGCATAGTGACAGTATCCTACAAATGAAGGAATTTTTAAAATTAACTGTTAAATTGAGAAACTGTCTGGACCAATAATGATTCACTGTGTATTTTGCACTATCTATGTCCTCATCTTTAGTATTGACTCTATTTTGTGGAAGAAAGTATAGTTATTCACTTTTGGCACTTTACCTGAAATGTGTTTACTTTTTTCCTGTGACATGTATTTTAAATTGTATATGCACTTTTATGGTTTGTAAAAGAACCGAAATAATTTTTTTATATTTATATATTATATATATATATACTATTCCGAATTTCACAACTGCGACAACAGTAGTTTACGGTTTTTTGGAGTAGAAAGAATTCCCAAACATATACGAGGAGGGGACCGAGAAAAACATCTAAGGATTCTTGAGTCCAGATTTATTTTAGATCTGGACTGCAAAATACCCAAAGGATTAAACAGTGGGGAGGAACTTGCGACTCACATAGGCTCATAATTAACCATGACATGGTCTCATGATGAATATGATCACTCTCAACTAATAGTTGGGATTTTACGATTGTCAATTCATTTTTTATACATTCACTTTTATTAAGATAGGGAAACAGGGCCAGACAGGATATAAATAATATTTCCCAATTGGGATATTATATGAGCACTTACCACAATTGTGGATGCTCTCGTTGGAACCCCTCGAGGTTACCTAATCTTTATCCTGATCATTCCCTGAAACCCTTCCTCTTTCACACATTTTATCATATTATTTGTCACACTTATTAATTCCCATCACTACCTTAACACCTAGCACTTAGTAATGGATACTCCCTATTTATGCCATCATACTATGCTATCAAAAAGGAACAGTTCTGTTTTTTCATAAATTTAAATTCTGTAAACGTATAGCAGGAGCCATTCCCAACTAATCTGTCCCGTTTTATAATGTCCGATTTGAAATAATGATCTTAGGGTCCGATATATGGACATTATTTTGGAATACAGGGCTACTCAGCCTATATAAACTTGAACTAACACTGGATGGCGCACTTGCGCATAATATTGCATAATTAGGATGTGCATAATTATAAACTACTTGTTTTTTACACATATCTTATTGTTTAATTCTACGATTATCCAATACGGGGATGCAGTATCTAATACGATTATTATGTCTTTTACTGCAATGGATAAATTCTCATGATTGTTGCTACTTCATTTAATTTATGTATTATCATCGATTATATTTTGAAATTTTGCTTATATGTCGCTAGCCTCAGAATACGATACGGAAGTATTTTCTCTATGTCTGTGAACCATGCACATCTATTTCTATGGTCGATTGGCATGCAGGAAGTAACTTGACAAAGGCAAACGCCGAAACGCGTCGTCCTTCTAAAGCTAGTGCACAATAAACTTTTGTGCGGTTTCCTGGTGTGCTGTCCTCTTATTCACTGAATTGCTACGTATAAAGGGATTTGAATCGTATTGCAGTGGCTGCTGCTGCCACTAACAGCACCAACGTCGCAGGCCTGGGGAGTGCTTGTGCAGCAATCTGACGGATATATATATATATTCACTGAAAAAACCATAGGTTTCAGGCCTGATATAGTTAGGAATTAGCATTTAAAAAACCTTAGAAATTCAATGAAAAAACAATAGGTTTTAGGGGTGTTATAGTGAGCTGGACATTTCACTCGAACAAAACCATTGAAATTCTTCCGATATAGTTAGTTGTACTAACTACATCTCGCGCGCCCGCAATCCACTGCTGATGATGTCACATATTACATCATTCATGACATGGTCAGTGACATCACTGATGACATCTCAAATGACATCACTGATGACATCATCCAGAGAATGTGGTTTGGTTTGTTATTTAAATATGTATTATAGATATATCAATTTGCATTGAAGAATGAGTGGATCTATAAATATAAATATCTGGATGGAGGATTTAGTAGCAGTGTGATTGACTGTTTCCTTGACTAATTTATAGTGTCTCACTAAATATATTGGATAGAGACTAAGCTGTGTGTATATCTGTATCACTTTGTCAGTTGTTGTGTAAACTGCTGCACTAGTTGGTTGCTAGCTACGTGAAAGTCTATATTATTCGTTGATTAGTTAACTGAGTATTTGTATGGGAGAGTGAATGTGTGTGTGGTTCGGTGGGGAGTGTGTGACTGCCCAAAGATGTGTGAATAGTTGATTCAGTAGGTATATGAAGTTAAAACTACATGTTATAACAGTTGTTTGGGTGAGTGAATATCTTTATGGGTGTGGCGATGAGCAAATATAGTCTCAATGGTACATGTCCAAAAAACTAGAAAAATAAAAGCCACTGTATGTGTTAGTTGTATATAAATAAGTATACATAAGACTCAGTGATTATATGAGTGACTGTATGGATAACTGTATAGTTGTAATAGTGATTTTATAACACACTAAGTATGAGCTAATATTTATATGAATAGATGAAGTGGTGTTTTTATAAGTATATAGCTAAGTAAAAGTAAGTATGATCCATTGTTTGCATAAGTGAGAAGAATGACTTCATAAGTGATTCGGATGTGTGCTGGTGAGTAATGTCGATATAGGTGTATAAGTATATTTGATAGTGTTCTATTGATCATTGACAGCATGTATGCGTGAATCTATAGGTAAGTGATTAGATTTGTGTATAGATCTAAGAATCACTGAGTGGGTGTTAGAAACTTCTATTGGTGTGTCAATGGTTTTAAATCTGGCACTCTGTATTTTACAGTGAGTGATGAAAGGTTATACTAGTGCATGATGAGGTGTATCTGATTGTCACGTGGATGATGTCATCAGTGATGTCATCAGTGATGTCATTTGAGATGTCATCAGTGATGTCACTGACCATGTCATGAATGATGTAATATGTGACATCATCAGCAGTCGATTGCGGGCGCGCGAGATGTAGTTAGTGCAACTAACTATATCGGAAGAATTTCAATGGTTTTGTTCGAGTGAAATGTCCAGCTAATTATAACACCCCTAAAACCTATTGTTTTTTCAGTGAATTTCTAAGGTTTTTTAAAATGCTAATTCCTAACTATATCAGGCCTGAAACCTATGTTTTTTTCTGTTAATTTCAAAGGTTTTTTAAATGCTAATTCCTAACTATATCAGGCCTGAAACCTATAGGTTTTTTCAGTGAATTTCAAAGGTTTTTTAAATGCTAATTCCTAACTATATCAGGCCTGAAACCTATGGTTTTTTCAGTGAATTTCAAAGGTTTTGTAAATGACAATTTTTAATGTATTAATTGTTATACTGATTTTTTTATACTGATTTACTACATTGTTTAAACTGTTTTTTTAGATATTTTATTTTTTTAATTACATTATACATTACAATACAAAATATACTTTCTCAGAATGAATTACTTTAGTTTAAATACTTTGCAAATAGGCAATAGACTTTTAAGTACAGTAGTTACAGTTGTTGCAATAGGCAACACAATTTCAAACACAAAGCAACATTGAGCTCAAAGTGAATTTCTAGTCAAATGCAATTAGTTACTTTATGGATTACTTTTCTAACCACAGGACTGGATCCTAGATTCAGTCCTTGGTCATCTCCTGTAAACAGTTGAGTAAAAGTGTTTTGATTACAGTAGTGATTTTTAAGGATTATTATTGTATGTTAAAAGTTGACACTTCGAAAAGATTTCACATAGAATCACCAATGTTATCCTATGGCTGAAAATTCACTTAGCAGGTAAGTAGTGTTATCGTTACTTTTTCTTACTCAGTGGTGGATCCTTGATCCAGCACTGGCCAATCTCCTGTAAACAGTTGAAAAAATGTGTTTAAGTCATACAGACGATTTTTTAGGAATATTTTTAGTTTGTGAAAATAGACACTTAGAAACTTTTCTGCTCAAAACCACACAATGGATTCCTATGGAATGAAATACAAGTTACTGGTAAGTACGCTTAGAATTACTTTTCAGGGTCAGTGCTGGAGTAAAAGATGCAGCACTAGGTTCTCTCCAGATAACAGCTGAGTAAATCAGAATTTGTACTTCGGTTGATTTTAGAGGAATATTTGTAAGTTTCAAAAATGGACACATATAAACTTTTCTGGTGAAAACCACACACTGGATTCCTATGGGAAGAAATACAAGTTACTGGTAAGTACGCTTAGAATTACTTTTCAGGGTCAGTGCTGGGCTAAAAGATGCAGCCCTCGGTTCTCTCCTGATAACAGGTGAGCAAATCGGAATTCGTAGTTCGGCTGATTTTAGAGGAATATTTGTATGTTTCAAAATTGGACACTTAGAAACTTTTCTGGGGAAAACCACACAATGGATCCCTATGGAAGGAAATACAAGTTACTGGTAAGTACGCTTAGAATTACTTTTCAGGGTCAGTTCTGGTCTAAAAGATGCAGCACTGGGATCTCTCCTGATAACAGGTAAGTAAATCAGAATTCGTAGTTTGGCTGATTTTAGAGGAGTATTTGTAAGTTTAAAAAATGGACACTTAGAAACTTTTCTAGTGAAAACCACACAATGGATTCCTATGGAAGGAAATACAAGTTACTGGTAAGTACGCTGAGAATTACTTTTCAGGGTCAGTGGGCTAAAAGATGCAGCACTGGGTTCTCTCCTGATAACAGGTGAGTAAATCGGAATTCGTAGTTCGGCTGATTTAGAGGAATATTTGTACGTTTCAAAATTGGACACTTAGAAACTTTTCTGGTGAAAACCACACAATGGATTCCTATGGAAGGAAATACAAGTTACTGGTAAGTACGCTTAGAATTACTTTTCAGGGTCAGTGGGCTAAAAGATGCAGCACTGGGTTCTCTCCTGATAACAGGTGAGTAAATCAGAATTCGTAGTTCGGCTGATTTAGAGGAATATTTGTACAATGGGGAAGGAAGGAGGCGGGGCCTGAGGTGCTGGGTGCAAACACGCCCTGTGACGCGTTTTAAGTTGGGGAATTAATTCCTCTTCAATCCTGCGGTCCCCTGGGGGCCAACTAGCCCACCAGGTACCTACAGTATATGCCAGGGAGCTGCGTTGCAGAGAGGTGTTCAGAGGCCACGCCCCTTTTTACAACACTCTGCTACGCAGCTCCGTGGCACTTACTGGAGGTACCTGGTGGGCTAGTTGGCCCCTAGGGGACCTCTGGATTGAAGAGGAATGAATTCCCCAACTTAAAACACGCCACAGGGTGTGCTGCACAGTATCACCTCAGGCCCCGCCCCCTACCTTCACCACTGTGCAAACGCGCCCCGTGGCGCGTTTTAAGTTGGGGAATTAAGTCCCCTTGAATCCTGAGGTCCCCTGGCAGCCAACTAGGCCACCAGGTACCTTCAGTAAGTGCCACGGAGCTGCGTTGCAGAGAGGTGTAAAAAGGGGCGTGGCTTCATTACACCTCTCTGCAACACAGCCCCCTGGCGCATACCGGAAGTTCCTGGTGGGCTAGTTGGCCCCCAGGGACCCCCAGTATTCAAGGGGAATTAGTTCCCCCTCTGCAAACGCGCCAGGGGGCACGTTTGCAGAGTGGTGTAAGGAGGGGGCGTGGCCTCCGCCCGATCCTGTTTTTCTATTTTTTCTTCTTTGTTTAAGAAGGGGGGCTGTGTAGCCCCCCTTCTTTTTCTATTTTTTGGCCCTGGGGACCCCATCCCCAGGGCCTGCCCCAATTTGTATTCATTAAAAAAAAAATCAGGAAGGGGTCGCGTGGCCCCCCTCCGGAGGCCATAATTTGCCCCGGGGACCCCATCCCCGGGGCATGGCCCTTTTGTTTTTAAAAACAAAAATTATGGAGGGGGCTGTATAGCCCCCCTCCTGTGGCCACTTAAGGCCCCGGGGACCCCATCCCCCAGGGCCGGCCGTTGTTATATATATATTTTTTTTATTTAATGGGGAGGGGGGCCATGTGGCTCTCCTCCCGGGCCACTTCTGGCCCCGGGGACCACATCCCCCGGGGCCTGGCCTCTCGTTGCAGACCGTGGGGGGTCCCCAATCCCCTCATGGTCCCTGCCGGCTCCCCGCCTCCTGCGGGAGCCGGCATTGCTTGTCCACATGGGGAGCAGCTAACATGCTGCTGCCCATGTGGAAAAGCAATCTGCTCTGCTTCATTGAAGCGAGAGCAGGGTTCCCTGCTCTCGCTTCAATGAAGCAAAGCAGTTTGCAATGGCAGGGTGGGAGCTGCGAGGCTCCCGCCCTGCAATTGCAAACAGCAGTGTCCCGGGTGTGGGCACCCTGGGACACTGCAGGAGCCGGCCCTGGGGGGTGGCGGTCCCCAGGGCCAATACAAGGCTCCAGGAGGGGGGCCGTGTGGCCCCCCTCCCACATGTTCAAGTTGCCCCAGGGAATGGCGGTCCCTGGGTCTGGGGGGGCCTGAGAGCCCCCCACATCAAATTGTTTTAAGCCCCGGGGGTGGCGGTCCCCGGGGCTGGGGAGGCTGCGAGCCCCCCACCCATGCTAACGAAGCCCTGGGGGGTGGCGACCCCCACACTTTTTTTTAAATTATGCCCCCGGGATTTGGCCCCCGGGGGCAAATAAGCATATTCAGCGCTGAATTTTTTTTAAAAAAATTTGCTGAAATTCGCGCTGGGTGCCCGAATCTCGCGGATTTTTTTAAATTATTTTTTTGGCCCTGGGGGTCCTTGTGGGACCCCCTGAGCAGGCCTAGGGGGTCACGGTGTTTCTACCCTGCCCCCTTTGTGCGTTTTTCGCGTTTGTTTTTTAGGTTTCTTGTGCCTCGGTTCTACCGAGGCACAAGATGGCTGCCAGCACTTCCTGATCTGGAGTGTTGACAGCCAATTAGAATACAGCTCGTGCACGGCAGGGT
Source organism: Triturus cristatus (assembly GCF_964204655.1). Lineage (NCBI taxonomy): Eukaryota > Metazoa > Chordata > Amphibia > Caudata > Salamandridae > Triturus > Triturus cristatus. Next base: position 856,910,448 of record NC_140581.1, on the reverse strand, counting down.
GCGTGCTGGGTGCGGGGAGGGTGCGCGGATCCTCCGAGGCCATAGATATATCTATACGTTTAACTCTAATTTTCTCAGGAACTACTGAACGGATTTACACCATTTAAGCAAAAGGCATGAGTCTGAACTGAGGACTAACTCTTTGCCAAATTTGGTGTAATTTCGTTCAGCAGTTTGGGCTGTAGCTGCGTCAACAGGTCCTATGGGAAAATGGGAAAATGCATGGGGAAAACGCGTTTTGGGACCCCCCTTTTTTCTTGGCCCCCGCTTGACGAATCACCGTGAAATTTTCAGGATAGGAGAGGACCGGAGCTGGCCAAAAGTTAGGAAAATTTCACGAAGATTCATAAATCGGTGCCAACATTATTTCAAATAGAATGTTGCGGATTTCCTATGGAAAATAGGTCCTAACTATATCTACCTACTGGCGACTGCCAGTAGATAATATATATATATATTGATGAACGGAGTGTTTCAAGGAAGGGCTGCGCAGCACGCCTGCCATGATGGAAAGCTTTTGGAGACAGCCAGGGTTTGCTAAGGCAACTGTGCCTTGCACGCAGTGTATAACAATTGCAGATGGCACAAGCACGAAGGAACTGTGAGTAATTGCAGCCGTTTGAGAGGAGTGGTGTGACCTTGGGAAATTACGTGATTTTTTACTTTTTGCCACAAATGGAATTGAATCCTGTAAGGGCATGAATAAGGAATTGAATTATTAAGTGCACCAAAGGTCACATAAACGAACAATCAGTGATTTTGAAAGGACATGGTTTACATTTTGCATAACAAGGCATTATGGGCAATGTGGTCCTGTGAACTTGATGAATTAAAAACAGTAACTTATGAGCGAGGATGCAAGTACTAACAAATATGAACTTACTAAACAGAGCATCAAATCATTTGAAATCAGCACTGTTTTAATTTCAAGTGTGAGAAAAGCATTGTTAAACGGGACTCTTGCGTGCAATATCGTAGGTATTTGACCTTACCTCTTGTCCTTCTACACTGTTGTTGTAAGAACATTTAAATGCTGAATGAGTAACCACCCCCTCATGAGCAGATGATTAAGACTCGCTTAGAGTAGGCCTGGGCTAAATTTCCGTTCCGCTCGCGGAAATTGCGATAATTTGACATTTTCGCGTTCCGCGGAGAGCGCGAAAATGTCAAAATTTCCGCATTCCGCAGCTTAGCGATAATTTGTTTTTTGCTCGCGCTGTAAAATAATACATTCTCGCGCGCGCGCGCGATCGCCTTACCTGAATCCCCGCGTTCGCCGACAAGTTTTCCTGATCCGGTCGCGTTCTCCACCAGATGTTGGATTGTTGGTAGCCAGTTGCGCTGTCTCGCGACAGTTCGCGCCCGCAGTAATGTCATGCATCATGCGATCACGTCTTTATTCTCGCGATCATGCACCGCAAGAAGAGTGAAAACAAGATGGCCACACCCGCGAGCAACCGCATGGGTAAGTTGGCGAGCCGCGACCACGTAGAAAATACCGCGAACGGGCGGGAAAATAACTTCCGCATCTTCGCGATATTTCCGCGTGTTTGCGGAGATTTTTAACATTTTCGCGATAATTTGCGAAAGTCACTTTCGCAAATTCCGCCCACCCCTAGCTTAGAGTTGAAACGCGTTCTGCTGTTACGGTGCTAAATAAAAAGAACTTTAAATTGAGCACTGACTGGTGGGCCTTTTTCGTGTCACAGAGGGAGATGGATGCGTTTTCGTTTGGATATATATATATATATATAAATGAACGCCAACTCCAGTCTCCACTCCAGAACCTGGATACCAACACATTTATTTGTTCTCAGTGATGCGTTTCGCCTGTCTCAGCAGGCTTGCTCACACAATAAACGCCATTGCCATGACACCATTTTAAAATCCCAAGCTCCCGATCATGTGGTCCACTACTCCCATAGCAATGGAAGAAAGACTTTGAAACATTTTGTGATTAGACAAACATAACGGACATACCGTGTTGTTGGTTGTATATTCATTGTAAATCTATTTTTTACACTAATAATACATTATGGCATTATTTCAGTAAATATTAATAATTTGGAGTCTTGTCTTTCCTATAAATTCAATGTGCAGACAATAATCCAAGTTATCTCACTCCTCGATTTCTGCTCGGGTTATAAGTCTTGGCAAGTGCCTAATTCCTCCATCGGCTTCCAAACAATCCTATAGAGCATCCATCTATTGTATATATAGTGGATCGAGAATTTTACATTTTGCATACGCATTGCATAAATAGTTAAAATGTGCCTAAAAAATGTAAAATATCATTAAATGTTCCGATATTAAAAACATTGAAATACATAATAAAATCATACATACTTCTAATGTTTCAAACACTAAAAACATGTAATTTATTTTTTCAAAAAATTCTAACTTTTAAAAAATTTAAAAAGATTCAAAGAATTCCTCCAGGCGAGTCAAATCATATTAAGTGCAAGTGCATTGTTAACAAACATCATTTTCATATTGTCCATATATCTGAAGAATAATGTCAACTTCGCAGCCAATATAACAGAAATAGTGTATGGCAAAGTGCAAGTGCTTCTGATCCCTACTATAATGTGCAAATGCAGACATACAGTCAGTACAATACATTAAATCATAACGTGCAAGTGCTTTGCCAACAAATAGTCAATTATTTGCCACCAACTGGACCATAGTCCACCATGGAACCATAAGTAAATTGCTAGTGCATTTTAAAATATATACTCACAACGACCTCCATTTTATAATCTCCAACGAACTCTACTGAGGAGTAAAAAGTATATATGTATTTGTATAAATAAATTAAACTATAATCCTATTCTGGCACATTTCAATCCTGACTCCAAATGCTGAAATCATACAATTCGCCGATCTGTTATACAACTTTTTCTCAACACGTCTAACACATTTGTCAATCTTGCTATAAATTAAGGAGCTTATTTGTTTAAAATGACTAAATGAGCCATCTGACTTGGATACTACAAGTGGCCTAAATGTACATATAGATCCTTGTTTGTATTCAATACAGACGAGGTTTAGTGTTGAACAGCATTTGTACTTTGATTCCAATTATTTCCTCTCTCTATTGCCTCCTCTTCTCCTTTCAGCCACCTGGTCAACTGCAAAATAAGTGAGATCTTCTAGGTTTCCCCTATGAACCTCATTTATGTGGCGAGCCACAGGATAAGTATTATCATTGTTTTTAATTGCCGGCATGTGTTGGAGAATGCGAACATGAACCATGTGAATAGTGCTTCCTACATATAATTTTGGGCAGGAGCACTGTAAAATGTAAACTACATGGTCACTCCGGCAGTTCAAAAAGCATCTAATTTTCCATGGGCTCCCCATTAATGGAGACATGACCATTTTAGTATTTTGGGCAATAGTACAGGCTTTACACTTTTGACAGTTATAAAAACCTGGATTCGTCCTCAACCAACTCTCCGGCTTTGTTAATTCCGGACTGCTGTCCACCAGCTCTTGCGTCATTGACTTAGCCCTTTTGAATGTCACCTATGGCCTGCGTTTTACCATATATATATATATATCTATATCTATCTATATATATATATATATATATATATATATATATATATTCACTGAAAAAACCATAGGTTTCACACATGTTATAGTTAGCTGGACATTTTACTGATAAAAAAACCAATGAAATTCCCCCGTTATAGTTACTGTAGGCAACTATAACTCACCGACAGTAATCCTCTGCTGATGCTAATACTGTATTTAGACACTTATTTGTCCATGTCTTCTTCCATTAAATTTTAGCTATACATAAATTACAAATATTTTTTTTTCATAAAGACACATATGTCATCAGCAGAGGATTACGGTCGCGTGAGTTATAGTTGCCTACAGTAACTATAACGGGGGAATTTCATTGGTTTTTTATCAGTAAAATGTCCAGCTAACTATAACATGTGTGAAACCTATGGTTTTTTCAGTGAATTTGCAAGGTTTTTTAAATGCTAATTCCTAACTATAACGTGTGTGAAACCTATGGTTTTTTCAGAGAATTTGTACGGTTTTTTAAATGCTAAGTTACTTGACGCCATTTGTGGTGTGCGCGCCCACTTAACGCAGTTCGTTCCGTGCGCGCACGGTACGCTTCGCGTGCCCACGTTACGCTAGATGGGCCATGAACGCACGATGCGCTTCGCGCACCGTGCGCACATGGAGGACAAATGATGAGCATCGTTGTGACAGGTAAAATATATGTTTTGTTTTGCTGTAATAAGCCATGCACAAATAGTGCCCTTCGGGCTCCATTTGCACACGGGGTGGGGAGATTGTGGATATATATTTTTTTTTTTATTATTTATTACCGTACGCGTACGGTAAGCGTAATCGGCGAAATGTTTGAAAAAATTAAAATTGCCTTTTTTCACTTGGGGGATCGTTGGGGACTCCCTCGACATGGCTAGGTGCTTGGGAGCTGTCTAAACAGCCCCTTTACATGTTTTTGCACTTTGTTTTTCAACCCCCTGTCAGAGTGCGAGAGAGAAAATGGCGGCCGCCGCTTCCTGGTTTCGACCGATTCGAATGTTTACTAAGATCTAACGGCCAATCAGAATCGCGCTCGCGCACGTCACGATATATATATTGATTTAAAGGCTATTTTCTCAGAATCTACTGAACAGATTTACACCAAACCTACAAAAGGCACTTCCTTGACCTGAGGACTACCTCTCTTCCAAATTTCATTAAATTTTGTTCAGCCGTTCGGGCTGTAGCTCTGTCTAAAGGTCCTATGGAAAATTGCATGGGAAAAACGCGTTTTGGGACCCCCCTTTTATCTCAGCCCCCGCTTGACGAATCCCCCCGAGACTTTCAGGGTAGGAGCGGAGCTCAACTCCCCACCTATTTTGAAAATTTTGCGAGGATTCGTCGACCGGCGCCAAAGTTATTCAAAATAGAATGTTGCCGATTTCCTATGGTAAGAGGGTCCTAACTATAACTATCTACTGGCGACCGCCAGTAGATAATATATATGGAGGCAAGTTTCAGCTCAGGTTAAACAACGTTTATAACTTTTAAGCAATTCGAGTGTTTCACCATGTCAGAGGAAATTCTTCGTGGGAGAGAAGCGGCGGCGGCTGCACTCTATTCTAGTTTACCTAAAATTACGAGTAACTCCAGCAATAAGAACACTGCTGAACAAAGTGGGGGTGACAATTCTGATGAAAATCAAATTAAAGCGGCGCTAAAAAGATTGGAAAAATGCATGTATCAGGAAATGTCGAAGTGGTGGGAACACAAGTCTTTAACCATGTATTTGGAAGAAAACCGTGTGCCTCGAGGGCTTCGAATACTGTTGGCGCCAAGTTATGAGAGACCTAATCCAAATATGCTTAAAGAATGGGGCCATGCTAATTTGGAATCCTCGACTAAACTACTGCAAATATTGGTCAAATACGCTATTATTGATAGGGAGGCATTGATGGTGGAGATTCAAGAGATCAATGACCTGCTGGCAAAGTTTGAGCCTAATGTTTTAATTACTGAAACGCGCAAATCAATTAATGAGAGGCTCGTAAAACAGGAAGACAAGATCAAGGCGCGAAAGGTGTATAAATTCGCCCGTGATAAGGATGATTATGCCCAGGGCCGTATTTACACCTTCGCCAAGAAATTTGATAATGCGAAAAGATCCAAATTTGCGCAACAGTCACAACAAATTAAATCTGCTAGGCCCACAGATCGTACAACAACGTCTAGCTCTGCTGTGCTCAATGAAGCAACAAATATAAATCAAGAGCCAAGTGATATTGAATCACTAACAAGCGGACCTTCGTTGGATGAGGAAGGCTGCAGCACATGGGACCCCAATGCCATTGTTTTAGACTTAGGAGAAGAGGTGGATTTTTTAGTGTCGGACAGGCTCTAAACACTTCGACCACGAACCAAACCACCACCGAGGACTCAACAGCAAAAAGAACAAGATGTAATAAAAGGAGGAGTGAACGTCGGAAAAAACATAAAGTCGCCCAAAAAACAAAAAAAGCAATATTGGCGAAAAAAGCATTAATAAGCAATGAAATTATAAATTTATCCACAGTCACCCTTACTGAAGCCGAGAAACAACTACTAAGTCTTGGATTAACATACTGTCCGGTTTCAGACTTCAACTATACAAAAACAAGAGTTGATATTTATCTTTACATCAGAAAACTCAAATTAAAAAAGTTCTTTTGTGTCAAGGAGGGTCAAAATGAAAATGAAAAGAATTCAACCATTGACACTGCTGTTGCAAAGAACCCCTTGAACTTACATGCGAGAGACACCAAAACCTTTTTGACAATGCATCAACTGGCTACCAATGATACGATTGATCTTGATATGTCTTCCACTCAGGAGGAGCTTAGAATGGCCTCGGTTGAACAATTAGGAGCCAACCTGAGTCCGTTCAAACCTAAATCAAAATTTATCCCCGTAATGCCTAGGGATTCTATTGATGTTTTTCAAGATATAATTGTAGATGATCTTAAAAAGCTACACCATAGGATCAAACACAAAAAAAGATATAAAAGCCAACATGAAAAGGACTATACATTGTTAACCAAAAAATTAAGTGATGACTATAGGATTATTGTGGCCACTGCTGACAAAGGAGGTAACGTGGTTATCTGGCCGCAGGAAGCCTACATCAGGGAAGCAATGAATCAGCTCAATAATCCATCATGCTACTCTAAGAGTACCATCAAGGACTTCAATGAAGCTAGAGAAGTCCTAAAAAAACTTTTGATGAAATGGAAAAGAGAAGGCATGATTTCCAAACAGGAATTTGAGTTTCTTCATGTTGAGCATCCTTTACTACCAAAATGATATCTTTTACCCAAGGTCCACAAACAAGTTGTTCCAGTGCCTGGGAGACCTATTATCTCTGCCATTGCGGGAGTAGCGGAACATGTGACTGAATATATCGACTACTTCCTGCAGGATTTGGTAAAGGGTCTTCCTACTTATATCAGAGACACTGGGGATTTCATTGGTAAGATCAAAGATGCTGGTTGGAGCGATGATATGCTATTTATCACCTTAGATATCGAATCGCTTTATACAAGTATTGACCATGCATCTGGACTAAAGGCCTTGGAATTTTTCCTGGGCAAAAGGCCGATCAATTGTTATAACCATAACAAATTACTGATGGAACTTACCAGCTGGTGTCTTAATAACAACTTCTTTCTGTTTGGAAATGATATTTACATTCAGAAGCGTGGTGTGGCGATGGGGGCATGCTTCTCTCCCAGCTATGCATGTTTACATGTAGGCTGGTGGGAGGAGCATGTCCTCAGACTAGCACACCATGATATTTACAAAGAGCATGTGGTACTTTGGATGCGATTTATTGACGATGTTTTTATCTTATGGCGTGGTGATCTTGCCAGTGCGACTAATTTTGTCACTGCACTCAACATTAATCAGCAAAATCTTAGATTCACCTCTTCCATCAGTGAGTGTGAAGCTGTTTTTTTAGATGTTAAAGTATTTGTACATCAGAATCATTTGGCCACTAAACTTTATCGAAAAAGCACTGCTGGAAATATTACTCTTCATGCCAGCAGTGCACATCCCAAACATGTTATCGATAATATTCCGTTTGGAGAATTGTTGAGGCTCAAACGGATTTGTATTGAAGCTGATGATCTTAAAATTTGTACAACTGAAGCTCTGGAAAGATTTAGGCAAAGAGGCTATAGGGAGTCCATTTTGAGGGATGCAGTTCTTAAAATGGAAGCCAGAACCCGTGAGTCATTATTATTAACAACACCAAACTCCTCTGTTGATAATGACTCTACAAATAGTAACCAGACCCCCAGGCTCATCATAGCCTATAGTAAACAGGCGAGACAAATCAGGTCCATTGTTCAAGAACGATGGCCGATATTAACAACTGATTTGGTCTTAAAACCCAGATTACCGGATGGGCCAATAATTACATATAGGAGGGGACCCTCTTTAAGGACCCAAGTTTGCCATGAGTTTCCCGAGCTCAGAAAACAAGAAGAGTGGTTGAAATCCCGGCTGGGATTTAAGCGCTGCTCTACATGTAGAGCGTGCAAATTTGGCAAAAACACCAACCAATATTGCACACCTTTTAGCCCAGACCCATTTAATATACGTGGATCTTTTACATGTAAAACCGAATTCGCTATCTATGTACTAACTTGTACCTGTGATCTTAGATATGTCGGGAGTACCCGGCAACCAGTACATGTTAGGATTCTTCAGCATTTACGTGCCATTGTAAACAATGATGCAGCGTATCCGGTGGCGAGGCATTTTAAGGCTTGTCACAATAACAATCTACAATGCCTTAATTATTTTGTAATTGCCTCAGTTCCTAAAATCAAGAGAGGGGGTGACCGTGACAAAATGCTTAGAAGATTAGAATCTGAATACATTTTAAAACTAGACAGCAGATTCCCCAATGGGCTTAATGCAACTGAGGATCTACATGTATTTCTTTAACTCTGTATTTTGTTTTGTATAAGGATAGATTTTTATGGAGTGTATTGCCCTGCCTGCTTCCGCGCATATATATCATGAATTTCCAGTTTTGATCCCATTTCCTTTTTACACTCACAATTTTATTTTTCCTAATGTGTTTAATTACATGATTTAGGAATATATAACTGCGTTTTTTCACTTCATTTATTAGACATAGACTCTTTGACATGTCTGTTTGGACCATACAATTAATAATAGTGAATTCACTTGCAATGCTTTATAACATCTTTTCATATCTCAACTCTCAGGTGCTTAACAATACAATATGGTCATCATTTTGATTATGCTAACTGCATTATATGCGTTTAGATATTTTTTGTATTTTTATCTCCATGGTTTGGTACTTGTATCCAAAAAACATATTGTATCATTGACAATTTTTGCATTACTTGCACAATTTTTTGTGTTTACATTATTGCGTAATTTGCACATTATTTGTATATATATTGAATTTTAATCTAAAATATTTGCACTTTATTGCGTAATTTGCACGGTCAATCAAGTTTGGATATCATTGAATCAATGAATATGGAGTTTTATGTATTTTACACTAAATAATGATCCTGAGTTTGTTTGGATTTTAACCTGTTATTCAATTGCACAGCATATTCAATGTGGTCCTAAATGTATTGTTTGGAAAACAGACTTTCGAGGTTGGAGTAGTGTGTCTTCACTTTCTAAATGTCACATGGTGCAAAAAAACGGTGGAAAAAAATGCAGCCATTTGAAAGTCTTGTTGTATAAAATGGGCTCATTTTATTTAACTGATTGTCTGTGAGCAAGGGCGGATGCCCGAAACGCGTCAGATATTTGTGAAGACTCGGCTTTAAAATAAACTAACAACTATTGTGCCTGACTTTGGATCTGCGTGGTTTCTGCTTTCCGTGGACACGGATTTTTTGGAGACTGCAAACATGGGATATATATATATATATATATATATATATATAGATATAGATATAGATATATATATATATATATATATATATATTTATTTTTGTTTTTTGCCCGCAAACTTGATGGATCCCGGAAGAAATTGAGCCAACAAGGAGTAGTGAGTGGAGCAACCAGAGACACCTCAGAATCGGAGGTAGAAACCTCAGAGGGAGAACAGTCGATGGGCATAGGAGAAGGTAGAATCAACCAGGAATCCCCTTATTTTCAAGATTACCAGTTAATAAGGGAAACAAGACAAAGACCGACTCAACGAACCCACCCTCCTCAGGAAAAGAAATCCCAAAATATAAAAAGCGGAAAACAAGGAGGGGGAAGAAACGAAGAAGAAGAGGGACCTACCCCAAGAATCACACGCAGCAGGGGGAAGAGGGGCAAGTGGTGAATGTGATGAAAAAAGAGGAAAATGACAAAACGGTGATCAATCTGTCTAGGAAAATATGAACTATAGATCAGATAAAAGTTTTACAACTTGGTCCCACATTCTGTCCAACATCTGGCATCAATTACACGAACACTCGTATTGACATTTTCAAATATATAAGGAAACTTAAACTACAGAAAGTTTTCTTGTTACATCCTGGAAAAGAATCCTTAAGAAATGAAAACGCAGAATCAAGCAATGAGGATGTAGAAACTAACCTCTTAGTGGGTCATGATCTTCAATCCCTCCTCACACTACAGAACTTAGACACATCAAATGAGGAAATTAATATGAATCTGGATGACTACTTGGAAGGGCTGGAATAAGAAAAACTAATGGACACAGTAAATTCAAAAGAAAATCGAGAACGGTTCCACAAATGCCCTATGATGCAATAGATGTTTTTATTGAAGCCGTCATCATGGCTTTGAAAAATCTAGTGAAATCACATTTTCCTCAAAGCCGAGATTTAATCTCTCAAGAAAAGAATGGGAAGCCATGAAATCCTTGAAAGAAGACACCAGTATAGAAATTAAACCCTCGGATAAGGGGGGTAATATGGTTGTCTTCAACAAAGAGGATTATCATAAAGAAGCTATGAGATAATTGGAAGACATAGAATGCTATATTCCAATACAGAGAAAGGACTATGCCAAATGTATCAGTGAATATCACCAACAATTGAAAGATTGGCGCGATGAGGGCATGTTGGGACAAGATGAATATTTGTTTTTATATTGTGAAACTCCTATTCTACCCACATTTTATCATCTGCCCAAGGTACATAAAAACTCTAAACAACCACCGGGTAGACTTATAGTGGCTTCAATTGGGAGTCTTTTAGAAAACACGGCGATATATATAGACTCTTTTCTGTCACCTCTAGTCAAAGATCTGGCTTCCTATGTCCAGGATACGCAGGACTTCTTGAGACTAATTGAAGGCATCACGTGGGACAAAGATATGTTACTCATAACTTTGGACATAACAAGCCTGTACACGTGCATTAGACATGGGGATGGAGTCAAAGCTGTGGAGTGGTTTCTCAAAAAAAGAGAACTGAAATTTCGTAAACATAATGAGATGCTCCTCAACATGATTACTTTTTGCCTGAATAATATTATTTTCACTTTTGCAGGTCAACTTTATTGTCAACAACGCGGGACAGCTATGGGCACGTGCTTCGCCCCCAGCTACGCGAATTTATTCGTGGGCTGGTGGGAGAAGCATGTGGCCTGGGGAGAGACTAGGGAAATGTGGATGGACAAAATAACGTTGTGGGCAAGGTACATTGACAATCTTTTTGTTGTTTGGCGGGGCAGCCGCTCCTCGGCTGAGGAGTATGTTGCCTCGCTAAACAGCAATGAGCTGAATCTTAAATTTACCTGTGATATCAGCGATAGATCAGTGACCTACCTTGATCTGGAAGTATATGTAGAAAACAATACCATATTAACCCGACTATATAGAAAACCCACAGTGGGAAATGGGGTTCTACATGCAGTTAGCCATCACCCAGTGAGCCAAATAAAAAATATACCCTTCGGTGAGTTATTGCGTTTGAAACACAACTGTACTACTCTGTCAAGCTATGAAAAAGCCAAAGAAGAAGCATTGCAAAGATTCAAAAGAAGGGGTTATACCAAGGGAGATCTGGCACAGGCTGAGACCAAGGTGGAGAAAATCAATAGGTTAGACCTATTAGTAACGAAAGCCCCAAAAAAATAAATTGACAATGGCCCGATTAGAGTGATCACCAGCTACAATGAAAGATCCAGTAATATTGTACAGATTTTCAGAAAAAATTGGCATATTCTGCAAACTAATAGCTTAAGAACTAAACTTCCAGAACACTCACTAATAACGTACAAGGGATGTCCCTCAGTGGGGGACCACCTCATCCACAGCCATTTTAACAACACCCCAAAAGTTCAGAATCGATGGAATATTGCAGGATTTTTCCCATGGAAGCGCTATAAAGCCTGCAAATGCAGCAGTAAAATCAATACCTATCAGGGCAGACCAAAGGATCCTAGGCCTGTCCGTAAGATACAGAGATTCCTGAATTGAAATTCAGAATATACTGTGTATTGCTTGACATGCCCCTGCCAAAAACGCTATATTGGTAGCACCATAAATGCAACAAAGAAGCGCAACTTAGAGCACATGCGTGCAATTACAAATAAAGATGCGACTTACCCTGTTGCATGCCATTTTGAGAAATTCCATCAAAGCAACAGGGACCTCCTACAAATCTACTGCATAGATCAGATGGACAAACAAGAAAGAGGAGGAGACAGGGTGTGCCAACTTTGGGCCTTGGAATCAAAATATATTATAGATCTACAGACCAAGGCACCGACAGGCTTGAACAATGACATCTAGAGTGAAATAAGAATACAGAAATAGACAGTTAGCAGTTGTCATCTCAGGGTCTGTTCTAGATGAAGCATATATCTCCCATCCTTAACAGACTTGACATGTAATGTAAGCCCATTCAGGGCTCAATAGTGGCAGCAAAACAAAGACACAGACAAATTTAAGTGTATTTATTAGTTTACTTAATTGTTTTTCTTTGGGATATCTTTCTTAAATCATGAAACACATCTAAGTTTCTCAGGAATTGATAAGAATTTATCCTATTATTGGTATATTTAACTATGACTTTAAAAATATTTATTATATTGCCAATTTTGCACATGGATTTAACCATAAATAAGAGGGGGTTTGATATGGATTTATGAATGTTTAACCCAGATCCTTAAGTGTAAATAGTAAACTGTGTGTCTATTTTGCTGCAAAAAAGTTTTTAAGTATAGCACTGAGCAATTTAATTTAAAGCACTTTATAGATATAATCTGTTTTAAGATGGCTGCCATGAATTTTAAAAGAATGGAGTGTAAGTCCTGTTTTTACTTTTATGAAACAACCACGTGATGTATGACGATTTTAAATACATGCACGAGAATGGAAGAAACTGACATTGAGAAAGCCGATAGGTGAAACGTGTTTGTCAGAGGAGGGGGGGAAGTCTGCACAATAAACACCAGCGAGGAATTTATTCGAGTGTGCTCTCTGTTTTTACAGTTGCGGAAAAGCTGCTGAGTTGTAGAATATATATATAAATATGTATAAATACAAATTTGCCCAGAAGCTTGAGGCCGCACACTGCTGCAGGTCAGTAAACAAAACTTTATTAAGAGCAAACAGGCAACTTCACATCTTGTAAAGGATTAACACAAAAGGATATAGGAAAAAGTACCGCACTTATCTGACTACTGGGCAGTATATCTACATTTGGTGCGTCGACCAACAGAGAGCCAGACCCTTTTGATTCTCTTTCTTGTGAAAGAACCTTCCACAACAGGCAAATGTAAAGATATATGTGGTCCGCACACACAAAAAAAGACAGTCCGTTCATTCAATGATGATTCACACTGATCTGTATTTCTTCAATCTTTATTTTCTTGTTACACTCCGCAGTAGTGGTCTTGCAAACAAATCCGGGACCAATTAGGCAGCGTTGTGTGGCCTCAAGCTTCTGGGCAAATTGTTGTGATATGTGATGCGGTGGTTCTAGGCCACAGAGGGAACGCCCCACCCAAAAAACATCAGAAGGGTCCAACTGAGGGGAAGCTTCCCTTCGTGTTTGGCACTGCAGGGGACACTTACTAAAACAGGCAGAGTCTCATCCGAGGCTCAATGGAGGGCTGCCTAATTGGTCCTGGATTTGTTTGCAAGACCAGAACCCACAGTAGGGCTTAAAGGTACAAAATTACTGCATATCCCAGCATGCACCTTAATGACTGAAACCCTCGCGGCACACCGGAGATCATTTAAAGTAATTATGTGAAATGAGCATGCAAGGGAGGGGCAGTGACTGATTCTCTGAAACACGCAGGCCAGGGACTAGACACACGATGTGAAGTTGCCTGTTTGTTCTTAATAAAGGTTTGTTGACCTACCTGCAGCGGTGTGCGGCCTCAAGCTTCTGTGCAAATTGGTGTGATATGTGATGCGGCAGTTCCAGGCCGCAGACGGAACACCCAAAAAACATCAGAAGGGTCCAAAAAAAAAATGCACCCTAGTTTTCAGTGTAGAAGGTTGTCAAACAACCAATCATTTCTTTTCTTTTTTCAAAACTGCATCTTATCCACCATTTTAGAAAAATCTTACTTTTCAAACTGCCATTTCATTTACAGAGACCATCTGAATGCATCCAGACCTCCCTTCAAGATGCTTAGAGTGTGGATTGTGGGACACAGCTATATTTTCTGGAGCCAAAGGTATGCAGAAAACAAAGGCATTCACAAAGACCTAGGTTTGCCAAATGTAGACATTAAATGAATGGGACAGAGAGGGTTAAAGTGGCACCAATTGATTCCATTGGTAAAATCCTTTATGCATATCCAACACCCTGACCTCATAATAGTACGCTGTCGTGGCAATGACCTAGGCACTTTGACTGGGGTAGGTCTGGAAATGCTTATGAAGGAGACCTTTGCAGAGTTGATTTCACTTTTTCCAAAAATTGCCTTTGTGTATTCTAACATATGCCTAAGACAGAAATGGAACTGGTCCAATCAGTTTTGTCCACAGATTCAGAAAGCTAGGAAGCGTGAATAAATCTGTTTCTGCTTTTCTCCGCGACTATAGAATGGGGTCCATTTACAATAACAATCTGCGCTTTCATATGCAGGAGATGTATAGGAGAGATGGAGTACACTTTACTGATGAAGGAAACAGAGTCTTCCTCAACAACTTTAGACTCTGTATAGGTACTTACTTATAAGTACCAAAAACTCTCAATGAACACAACGGCTCTTTTTAGAGCCACTCAAGAACAAAACACTTAAGCTTGATGTTTATCTCCCAAAAATTTCAGTTTTTTTCCCTTGGAATCGCGCACCCAAGGCGCTAGGAACCGCGCACCCTACGCGAGAGAAATCGTGCACCCAACGCGTTAGGATGCGCGACTCCGAATTTTACTGTAAAAAAAAAGAATAGCCCCTATCACTAATTTTTATTATCCCCGGGGACCCCATCCCCCGGGGCTTAGTAAAACATGTCGGGGACCGTGGGGGGAGACCCAACGCCCCCACGGTCCCAGCCAGCTCCCCGCGTCCTTCCGGAGCCGGCATTGCTTTTCCACATGGGGAGCTGCTGACATGCAGCTCCCCGTGTCGAAAAACAATATCGTTTGGATTTTGAAAGAGAGAGCAGTTTTCCCTACTCTCTCTTTCAAAATCCAAACAAAGTTTGCTATGGGAGGGCGGGAGACTCCCGCCCTCTCATAGCAAACAACAGTGTCCAGGGGTGGGCACCCCAGGACACTGCAGGAGCCGGCCCTGGGGGGTGGCGGTCCCCAGGGCACTCGAGGGCTCCAGGAGGGGGCCATGCAGCCCCCCTCCCTCAATAAATAAAGCCCCAGGGGGTGGTGGTCCCCGGGGCTTGGGGGGGCCGTTCAGCCCCCCACCCTATTTATTTTCTAGCGCCGGGGGGTAGCAATCCCCGGGGCTGGGGGGCCCCCCTGGGCCCCCCATTAATTTTTACAGATCTTTCCCCTGGGATATGGCCCCCCCGGGCGCTAATTATTAGGGAAGCGCGGAAGCCCACGCTTTATCTCTTTTTTTTATGGCTGGATCCGCGCACCCTGCGCGCATTTTGCCGTTTTTTTTTTTTTTTAAAGGTGGCCCCGGAGGGTCCTTCTGGGACCCCCTAAGCAACACTAGAGGGTCAGAGTATTTCTACCCTGCCCCCTTTAGATCTTTCACACACTTATTTTCCTTACTTCCTCAGCCTCGCTTCTACCGAGGCACAAAATGGCTGCCAACAGTTCCTGGTTTTGAATGTTGACAGACACTTGACAGCCAATTAGCATTCAGCGCGTGATCGGGAGGGTACGCGCACGGTTTGCAGAGGGTGCGCTCAGGGTGCGCACAGGGTGCGCGGATCCTCCGAGGTCATAGATATATATGTACTTTTAACTCTAATTTTCTCAGGAACTACTGAACGGATTTACACCATTTATGCAAAAGGCATGAGTCTGAACTGAAGACTACCTCTTTGCCAAATTTGGCGAATTTCCGTGCTGCAGTTCGGGCTGTAGCTGCGTCAAAAGGTCCTATGGGAAAAGGCATGGGGAAAATGCGTTTTGAGACCCCCCTTTTTTCTCGGTCCCTGCTTGACAAGTCACCACGAAACTTTCAGGATAGAAGCGGACCGGAGCTGGCCAAAACTTTGGAAAATTTTGCGAAGATTCATCAACCAGCGCCAGACTTGTTGGGAAAAGAATGTTGCGGATTTCCTATGGAAAATAGGTCCTAACTATAACTACCTACTGGCGACCGCCAGTAGGTAATATATATGTACACACATATCCTTTGATCGCCTTCACACCATTTCCCTCCACTGCGTCACTGATAATCTAGAAAATGCACAACAGTGAAAAAGGAAGATAGCATCATAGCACAGGTTCCCAATCCTTTTGCTTATTTCTCCCTTAGGTGTCAACAAAGAGATAAACGCGTTTCATATATGTGTGTAGTTACAGTTAGGTCTGCCCAGGAGGGGGGCCCACTTCTGTGATTTGGCTGTACCCCGGGAATGGCGTCCTCAGGGCAGAAATAGGTCTGGGGAGGAGGGCCACGCGTGCCCCCTCCCCCAATTATGATGCAAATTATCCCCCAGGGACCCGGCCCACTCGGAGGGCATTATAAAAAACAAGTGTGGGAGTCCAGGCCTGCAAGATGTTGCCGGGTCCTGGGGGATGAGTTCCCTGGGACCAACATCTGCCCAGGGAGGCGCCCTCCACCTGTAAATATCACTCAGCCCTCGGGATTGGGTTCCTGTACCGAAATTGACCCGGTAATGGGGGCGGTGTGCCACCTTCCCCCTAAAATGTATGCCGGGCCACAGGGGTTGGGGACCCCAGGGACAAAGTTGTCCTAGGGAGGGGGGCCGAATGGCCCACTCACCATGAAAATTTCACCGGGCCCTGGGGGATGGGGTCCACGTGGCTGGAATCAGCCTGAAGATGGAGCCAGTGTGCCCTATTCCCCTAAACATTTGGCTGGTCCCCGTGGGATCTGGTCCCCAGGGCCACAAGCGGCCTAGAGATGGAGGCCATGCACACGCCTTCCCTCAAAAGAACATTGGCCCCGGGGGATGGGCATCTTGAGGATGAAATTGGCCCGCGGAGGGGGTCCATGTGTGCTCCCCTCATCCTCAAAATAACTCTGGGCCCCAGGTGATGGGATCCCAGGCTGAATTTGGCATGGGGAGGGGAGCCACGGGTGCCCCTTCCCCTTATTTAATAGAGTGTTCATAAAGGATGGGGCCCCCAGGGCCTAATGAGGCTCAGAGAGGGGGGTCCAATGGACCTTCCCCTTTATTTAGATGAGTGGCCCTGGGGGATGGTGTTCCTTGGGTTGATATCTGCTTGGGGAAGGGGACCATGTGGGACCCCGGCCCCGCCTCTTAAACAAATTCACAGCCCTGGGGGATGTTGTCCCAAAGAGGTTTAGGGAGGGCAGCAGGGAGGGGGCCATTTGGACCCCTCTCTCCTGTTTATTTTTAGAAATGGTCCTGGGGAATGGGGTTCCTGGGGCCTAACAAGATTTCCTTCCCCTTAAATTAAAAAAACAATTGGCCCTGGAGGATGGGGTTGCTAGGGCCACACCCAATGGCCCATCCCCGACTACAAGGCAGAACTGGTTTGGACTAAGCACAGACACTCTCTGCCTGAGAGGAAAAAGGAACTTGGGGTATAAATATTGGGGCCCAGACCCCAGAACTTTAGAGCTCTCTTGGAACCAAGAAGACTGCAAAGAACAAGAGCTGGAGAAGCTGAGAGTAGGGACTACCACTTTGCTGTGTGCTTTGCTGTGTTGGTCTGCACTGGCTGCTTCTGTCTTGGGCAGTGAAAGGACTGGACTGAACTTTCTGCAATTTCTTTTTGTGAGTTTCTCCAAGGGCTTGAGGTAGAGCTTGACCCTTGTTCAAGAAGTTTCAGGAACAGCAAAGACTTCAAGTTGCCATCGGCACTGGGGACTGTGCGTTTTGTTCTGCAACAGAAGAAAAAGCAACCCAACGCCGTCTACGATGCCGCAGCATCGTGTGGCGGTGCCGCAGAGGGCACCGCCACACGCAGCACCGCAACCCTGGTCTCACTGACGACCCCACCTGATGCCGCCACTGAGCGCTGCTTGCACCATGATGTGTGGGCACCTCATGCCGTCGCCTTGGTATCCCGACGGCTCCGCTCCATGCCAACATCGATGCCCCTGCTTGCACTGTGGTTCAAGGGCACCACTAGTAAGTTAAATGATGCACCTTCCTTATCCGGCTCCGCAGCTTTGGCCTACCGACGACGGCAACAGCGCTTCAGCAACAACGATGGCGCTGCTTGCACCCTGACCTACCAGCACTGTGACGAGCACCACATCACTTCACACCCCAGCACTGGTCTCACTGACGCCGCTGGACGACCATCGCCAAGCCGCTGCCTGCACCGCAACTTGAGGGCACCGCATGCCGCACTGCTGCACTTTGCACCGCAGCACCCGACGTCTGCCAACGCCGGCGCTCCCGACTTCAACTGCGAGGAGTTCTTTCTGCAACACGTGTGACTTCAAGGGCCTGACAACTCCTGCACCGACCTCCGGAACCAACGCCTGCAGATGTCAACGCCTTCAGACGTCAACGAGAGGTCACCAACGCCCTACATTTCTAAAGGTACTGTTCTGCAGGTCTTCCTGACACCATAGCTAGCCTGCAACACTGTGGTCAGCCCGAACTGTTTGGATTTGTTGTTCCCCGATGCCATGATAGCCCCAGACGGCGCTATTGACTTCAATGAACTGTATTTCAAGTCTATTTTGATTATTGAAGATTTCTGAGAACTGTATGGTGGATTTCTTTTAATCGTTTTTGGTCTTGTTTTGGATATATAAAAATATTGGATATTTTTCTAAACTGGTGTGGCGTCCTTTTGTAGTGCCTTCGCTGTGTTACTGTTGGTTATGTGCAGATGCTTTACACACTGCCTCTAAGATAAGCCTGACTGCTCGTGCCAAACTGCAAAAGGCGTGAGCAGGGGTTATTTTAGCAGTGTAACTCCCTTATCCTGACTAGAAGGAAGGGTTCCTACTTTGACAAAGGTGCAAACCCTTGCAAACTAGAGACCCCCATTTCTAACAATGGGGAGTTGCATTTACGTATTGCAATTAAATATTACTTTATATTAAAAAAACTAGAAATTCACTGAAAAAAACAAATGTTAAAGTAACATTATAGTAAGGCGTGATAAAAAGATCTGTTTTTGTTTTTATAAAACCTTAAAAATTCACCTTAAAAAACACAGAGGTTAAAGTGGCATTATAGTTAGGTGAATATCTCAGTGACAACATTAAGATTTTGAACTAAAAAAAAACACAAACATTTCTGGCCATGCACTGCTTATGATCTCACATATTACATCACTCATGTCATGTTCTATGAAATCATTTATGACATCCCTGATGACATCGCTGATGGGTATTTAGGGATATTATCAGAAAGAGCAATATCGCAGACCAAAATATTGTGTCAAGAATATCGAGGTCACATATATCATGAAGGTAAGTTTCTATAGGTAAGCAAAGCTTTACCATATATTTAACCCCTCATATATGTACCTTGACAATATATCTCAACCAACATCCCCACTTACCCAAGACAAACATTATCAACAGCCCATTGCCAAGAAAACCATTTCTTGTGGTTCTTGACACACCCACAGCTAGGACACCATCAGACTACAGACTAAATAGTGCAAAAAGAAGAAACAAGACAATAGACATTTCCATCTATGCACCCATGATCTGGAACAACATCCCCATATCCATCAACATTTAGTAAAGAGTTGAAGACTCACCTCTTTAAACTAACCCTGGGCGTAGTTTGCGAAGTAGCGCCACGCGTAGCTACGCAAAGTGCACTTCGTACTACGCCAGATATGCGTAGCACTTCGTGAACTGTGTAGTACCCTGTTCGCACTGTGCAAGATGCCGTTTTCAATGATTGATCAGTGCGGACAAGCATCCGGCACTGTGCAATCATTGAAAACGGCATCTTGCACAGTGCGAGCTGTAGTTTTCTGCCGCTTGAGTAGATTTTCACTCTAGCAGCTTTCTCAACGCGAACTGGTAGTTTCTCATCGCGAGCGGTCGCGAGCATACAGGACCACTCGCAATGAGAAACCTGACCTCCCCGTGTTGAGAATCTCGCCGGGAGGTTTATTTTCCACGCTCGCGATCGCCAACTTGATGTTGCTGATCGCGAACGAGGAAAAAGTCTCTCTGGGATGTCATTTTGCTTGCTCGTGGTCGCCAACTTGACGTTGAGGACCGCGAGCAAGCAAAAATTGACCGCTGCACTACGCAACGCTACGCTACGTGTGTTTGCACTGTGCTACGTGCAATTCGTGTAGTGCGAAGTAGCGCAATCTTCGCAAACTACGCGAGCGTAGCGTAGTGCTTTGCCCAGGCTTACTTTAAAGAACACCATATTGCAGTTCATTAAATGCACACAACTCGGCTTCCTGTTCTATTCCTCACTGAATTAATGCTGGGCTTTGACCATGTACGGCGCTTCGCTGCCTTTAGACTAAGGGCCTGAATTAGATGTCGGCGGGCACACTGCCAGCCCACGGCGGTCGAGAAAATGGCGACATGCAGGTGGAATCCTGACCCCAGTATCTGATATTCCTGTAGAGCTGGATGTGTGCCTGAGGCGCAGTCATGGTGGCGGAATGCTGCAGTTTTATTGCCAGTCATGCTGAAAAGGCTACGGGTGGGCGGGCGCACTGTTTCCCTGCAGCATGGTCTGTAGGAGAAACAGTGTGCGCCAAAGTGCACAAGCCATGGGGGCACACACTGAGCAGCACCAGGAATATGTATCTAGGGCGCACTCGCCCTGGAGAAATGTTTGTACCCCAGAACTTGTCTTTCCACTGGCCTTTTCATGGTGGTTTCCCCACCATGAAAAGGTCAGTGGAGAGGCAGGTTGTAATCCTAATGGCAGTGCCCATGTTGGCATCACCACCATTGACTGCCACTCTCCCCACTGCCGCCGCCACGGGAGCTCAGATCTGGGCAGTGGTAGGGGTCTGGAGTCAGTAAGATTGCAGTCTCACCTCCCGCATTGTAATCAGGCGATTGGACCTCCAGGTATGTGGTCGGTCGGACCACGAAAAAGCGACAGCGATCCCAGGTCCACCAGTATCTAAATTAGGCCCTGAGTTCCCGCTATAGAAATAACATATGCATTTATACATATGTACACACACACATACATACATACATGGTATACCCAAAATTACTTCAAAACCAAAGCTAAAATAATGGCAGTAATCAGAATTTGAAACACACAAAAGGTGATGGGAGGCTCTATGCAATAAATCTAACCACTCCCAATAGCTGGGGGTAACTCTCCAACCCATCGTTCTTTTGCTCACCATGGCACGTCAGTTTGAACCTAGCTATATGCAAGTCAGTCTTGACCCTTTTCACCATTGCTTCTTTTTTCGAGGGTCGGACAACTTCCCAAATTCCCAACCCCATCACCCATTACTTTCTTGGTAAAAAGCTGTTGAAAATGATTTTCTTTGTGGGATATTCATGCTATTCCTTAATCAATCAATCAATCAATCAATCAACCAATCAATCAATCAGGATTTGTAAAGCGCTGTTTATCACCCATGAGGGCTTCCAGGCACTAAAGGGGGGGTGGCTGCTGCTGGTCACTGTTAGTCCAACAGGCAAGTCTTTAGTCCATGTCTGAATTCCTGCAGGGTGGGTAGGGTCCAGAGGTGGAGGAGAGGCTGTTCCAGGTTTTTGCAGCCAGGTAGGAGAAAGAGGGACTTCCGCTTCTGCTTCAGCAGAAGCGTGGGGTGTGGGCAAAGGAGAGGGAGGCAGAGCACAAGTGTCTGACGGGTTTGTGGAAGTTCAGTCTGTGATTTCAGCAGGCGTTCCTTGATTGTGCAATCTTTGTAGGCGTGGGTCAGCATTTTGAACTGACACCTTTTGTATACAGGGAGCCAGTGGAGTTTTTGAGATGAGAGGTGATGTGGGCTCGCCTAGGTAGGTCGAGGATGAGCCTGGTTGCTGATGTCTGGATGGTGTGCAGTCTGTTTAGTAGCTGGATGGTGACTCCCATTTAGAGAGAGTTGCCGTAGTACGGGCAACTGATGATGAAGGCTTGGTGATGGTGCGTCTGGTGGTGATGGGGATCCACTTGAAGATTTTCTGGAGCACGCGGAGCATGAGGAAACATGCTGAGGAGACTGCATTGATATGGTTTCATTGTAAGCCTGCTGTCAAGTATGATGCTGAGGTTCCTGGCAGGGTCTGCATGTGTGGGAATGGGGTCCACCTCTGCTGGCCACCAGGTGTCATTCCATGGGTTGGCGTTGTTCCCAAAAATGAGTACCTCAGTTTTGTCAGTGTTAAGCTTGAGGCAGTAGTTCTGAATCCAGCTTGCGATGTTGGCCATACATCTGTGGGAATTATTTTTGGTGTAAGCAGGTTCGGAGGATAAGGAGAGTATGAGCTGAGTGTCGTCAGCATATGAAATTATGTTCATACCGTGGCCTCTGACTAGGGTGGCCAAAGGAGCTATGAGTGATTTGAACAGGGTGGGGCTCAGTGAGGATCCCTAAGGGGATGCTGCAGATGATGTTCTATGGGCCCGAGATGTAGGGTGGGAGGAGGATGCTCTGAGTTCTTCCGTTAATGAAAGATGCAATGCACTTGAGGGCGTCCCCTTGTTTTTTCATCTGGTGGAGTCTTTTTAGGAGAGTGTGGTGGGACAACATATCAAATGCTGCAGAGAGATCAAGGAGGATCAGGGCTGCGGGATCCCCCTGTTGTAGGAGGTCTCTGATGTCAATGGTGGCCACTATTAGGGCGGTGTCTGTGCTGTGGTTTGAGCTGAACCCTGATTGGGAGGGATCCAGGAGGTTTTTGGTTTCTAGATGGATGGTAAATTGGCTATTGATGGCTTTTTCCTGGACTTTAGTCAGGAAGGGCAGAAGTGAGATGGGTCTGTAGTTTTTAAGTACCTTTGGATCTGCGGAGGTGTTTTTTTTGTACTGGTTTGATTTCGTTGTGTTTCCAATCTGTTGCGAAGGACCCCGAGGTGATGGAGGTGTTGAAGATTGAGGTGAGCTCTTTGCTGATGGTGTTGTTTCCCAGGTTGAAAATGTGGTGGGGACATGGGTCTCCAAGGGCTACTGAGTGGATGGATCTCATGATGGTGTTGATGGTCTACATGGTGAGAGGGTTCCACGCTGTGATCCTTGGTGTTGAGGTGGAGTTGGTGAGACCCGGTAGGTTGTGGGTACTGGAGATAGGTGGTTGGGGTCGAAGTGTTCGTAGATGGATGATAATTTTTTAAAGAAGTCTGCAAGGGTGATGCAGCGTGACTGGGAGGGGGTGATACTGTTTTTGGAAGCCTGAGGGTTGGAGAAATCTTTGACGATGCTGAAGAGCTCTTTGCTGTAGTTGGAGCTGGCTTCGAGGCAGGCTGTCAGGGAGTTCATTCTCGCTTTTATAAGGCTTGTGTGGTATTAGTTTAATGCTGGCTTAAAGGTGGCTCAGTCGCTGGGTGATTTGTTTGTGGGTCAGATCCTTTCGAGATGTTTGCATGTGTTTTTGGCAGTTTTGAACTCCAGGTTGAGCCCGTTGGTGTGCTTGGTGGGTCTTCCTCATTTGGCCATTTTGAGAGGGGCGACCCTGTTGGTGCACTCGGTGATCCAGGTGTTTAAGTTTTTGATGCCCACCTCGAGCGTGGTGGTGGTGTCAAGGCTGGAAACGCTGAGGGTGTTGATCCAGAGGTCCTCTGTTACCTTGTTCCAGCTCCTGTGAGAGGAGCATGTGTGGTTTGTGGAGGAGGCATGGGTGGTTACGATAGAGAAGTGGACCCCTGAATGGACCAACCAGGTTAGTTTGGTCGCATGGCTGTAGCTGATCCTGTTGCTTGCTTTAAAGATGGGGTCTAGTATGTGATCGGTGATGTGCGTGGGGTCAGTGATTATTTTGGTGAGGTCTAGGTTGTTCATGCTCTTTATCAGGTTGGCTGTGTTAGTGTCTTTGAGGTCCTCGGTGTGGAAGTTGAGGTCCCCGAGGAAGTTGAAATTCTTGGATTTGATTGCCATGGGGTGATGAAGTCGGAGATGGCTTCACAGAATGCTGGCCATGGGCCTGGTGGTCTATATGCCAGGCAGCCCCTGATAGCGTTTTTGCTGTCCGTATTGAGTTCGAAGTTTAGGTGTTCGATGATGGGGGTGGAGTAGTCTGTGGTTGCAGAGCAGTGGAGGGACTTTTTGTGGATGATGGCTATTCCATCTCCGTGTTTGTTGCTGCGGTCCGGGTGTATGACCTCCGGTGCTCAGGCAGCATTGAGCCAGGTTTCGGTCAGTAAGACAATGTCAGGGGAGAGGGCGATGATGGTGTCCTAGATCATGGAGGTGCGTTTATGGAGTGAGCAGGAGTTTATCAGGAGGCAGTGGATGTCTCTTGGGTCTGAGGTGGGGCTCCTTGGTAGGGTGGTGTGGTGTTGCAGGTGAATTGGCAGTGGTGGCAGGAGAAAGGACCTGCTGTAGAGTGCGGAGATGTGCAGATGCAGTGAGTGCTGCTGGGTCCGGGGTTCAGGGCATTGATCTCAGCATTGGTGGAACTGTATGTCGGTATAAGTCCATGGGTCCTGGCGGTAGGCGCGGTCCATGCGTGGACGGGCGCTGACAGACTTGCCTTTTGAGGTGCCTTCGGCTTGCCGGCAGCATGCCACGCTGTCGCCTGCATTAAGTAAGTTCCCTGGAGGGGGCAGGGCACTGGGTGGGGTGATGGGGAGGTGGGATGTGGGATTGTGGGTGGTTGAAAAAATTTGCAACATTGTTTGAGAAAAGTGAAGGAGGCAAAAGTCAGTTGGGGACAGAACGAGCAGGAAGCAGAATCAAGTTAGAGGAGGCAAAAGTCAGTTGGGGAAAGAACAAGCAAGAGTTATTGAAGCAAAATGCAGTAGTCTTGTGGCGTGGTGCAGTGTCGAGAGAACCTGACCTGGAGCGACGGGGAGGATGAGCTGGCCCAGGAACCTGTAAAACTATACTTCAATACTCCTCCCCTTCACTTAGCTGTGTTCATTGTGCTCATTGTGCTATGATCACATTCTTGCCCTGCTGTCCCTCACATACACACAGCCCACGTCACCTAAACCACACTCAATCACTCACTACCAACCTCCACAGCGTTCCCCCATTGTTACGCTAAGGCTACCTACTGAGCACTCATTTTCGTCATTTCCATCACAATTATTTTTAATACACTTATTTCTATAACACAAATATAACCAGGAAATGGGACTGGAATGACAATAGAGAAACAGGGAAATGGAGTTGCTGTGACAATAGAAGGTGGGTCTTTCGGTTCTTGTGATGAAGTAAAGTCTTACTACTACAGGTAGGGTGTGGTGTTCCCAGTTTTATTGAATTGGGGGATTTCTAAGATCATCAGGGTTTTAATTCTCATTGTATAATTTCTCCTAGCAAGGAACAGCTTTTCTTGTAAATTCAGTTGCTGGGATGAGTGCACAGCTTCATAGCTGATGCACACAATCATGAAAATATTTCTCGCTTCCAGTGATGAGCAGCCAAAATCCACAAAGGTGGCAAAGATGTGTTCACATTTCTTGGGTACCACTACTAGCCTAGCTCAACTGCTGCATGCAGGACCGCACAGACAGGCAAAGCCAGCAAGAAGGGTGTTACCTACATTGATCTGACAGTTTAAAATTCCCTTCTGGCACCTTCCTGTAAATGTTCTTCATTAAGTAAAATTGGCAGTAGAAGTATGCAAAGTTTAAAGTTTCCCAACAAACAATTTCTTTTTGAAGTGCCATGGCTGACCTGGCACTGCTAATAACTAATGACAGGGTGATGTCTTTTTCACTGGAAACATTACAGATACACGATTGGTAGGATCCAAACACCCAATGAGAATGATAAGTGCATGCTTCTAAGCTCTTACTATGAAAGTAGGCTGGAGCATGAGTGGGCTTTGGTGGACCTCTTGTTTTTTTCCAAACATGTAAACCAGTTTTGGCGACTTTGTGCCGAGCTCTGATTGCATCTATAAAGGCAACCTGTACCCACGCCCTGCCAGTGGCACAGGACGTTCCAAAGCTGCTACAGACCAATACAGCATGCAAACACGTCCCAAGTGAGCAGAGTCCTGAGTCTGTTTGGTATACACAACAGCCCTATGCTTCAATTAACCCGCCTGTATTGTTACAAAATACATGAGTAATTGTTTCTGTGAAGGAAGGACAAGTGCGCTCGACGTGAGCAGCTGCTGACCTTTCGTACAAAATAACATTTCTGTGCTACATACTAGCGCTTCCTGCATTCAAAGCTGGCCAATTGGTGAGGAGCAAAAAAAATAAAAATATGCTCTTCATCACATGAAAATCAAATGGGTCGATTTCAGGTTTCCACTGTAATAACCTACACAAATGGGTATCGCAACTGGTGTTGAGTTTAACGCAAATTACAAAACCAAAGTTAAGAACCGCAAAAATATTAATTTAGTTCAGATTTTTTCTTCTAGCAAATGAATATACACCACCATCGTTATTTTAAACATAAACCTACATTGAAAAATTGGAAATATTTATTCATAATACACTCAGTTAAGTTCACGTGCCAATGTCTTTTGTACAATTCAAAGAACAGGAAGTTTATTGCTTGGAATAAATCTAGTCAAACAGCCAACATGTGGTTCGCGGTTCTTCCTGTCGGTTCTTCTAAATAGCAACGGTCAGAACGAAATGACGAGCAATGCCCTCTTCATTTATTTTTCTTACAACACTACCCATTAGCATGGGTCATCGAGAACGGTAAATTTGATCACTATTATATCTTCACGTGTTTAAATAATCTTAATCCAACAATTCAAATTTCAAACTAATTACTTTGTTACGCTTTAAAGCCGCAGAAAGTGTACACCATCCAGTTCCCAAATCGGTTTCATTCACCCTATTTATGGAATAATATAGAGTGAGAAATAACTGATATGGTTCCCAATAGCTTCAAGAGCCGCATAATTCTGATACTGCAAAACCTTACCAATCTCTTTTTCAGAAGTTACACTTCACATCATATGAACTGAAAGTGGATTTCAGCCTCTGTACACATTCAGTGACTCACTTAGCCACCAGCCTGGCAACTTAATGTTCCATTTCTCCTGATGTCATTAAATATACTTACTTTGCAAATCCACAACTACTTTGAGGTATGGAAAAAAAACAACCTCGAAACATGAACACATGGTTTGGGCCTCAAATGAGCCCCTTCTCAAACCCCTCCCCTTCTCTGTTGTGCGGTTGAGCTTCATGCCTTCATCTACGCACCAATTCTTTCGTGGTATTAATACTGCACTTTAAACTGCTGCATTTTTATCCTATCATTTAAAGCACATTTGCGGCCTGCCATCAGCACACTGTGCCCAAATACCATGCTGTACATAAGGAGGGCCTCCTCGCCCCACCTCCACGATTGTCTGTGAGGGACAGCGGTCATGTGTATCCCTCCAGGAACCAAAACTGGACCTCTACTTTCACATAGGGACACTAGCGTCCAAAGTACCAGCCGCAATGAGCTTTACAATGTGTATGGCCTGGAGTATTATTATGCAACTGTTGGAAATGCTATGGAAAGGTGGGATATGGGAATGCCCTACAGGTTGGGTTTGCAGTCATGGGGAATCTTTCTATTTCAAGTCACTCTTGCTGTCATTGTTAAAGGAAGGTACGACTGTCCTGACAAATCCATTGATCGAGTCATGGGCATGGCTGGCAACCAGTAGTTCAGGATTAGATTTGAGGGGAGCACATTGAAAGATCTTACTGTTGTGTTTGGATAGATTGATAGCACAGAAAATGTCCTGTCAGTTTTGATAGTTTTTAAGCCTGTACTGTTCTGGAGCCCTGTTGGAGATGGCCAGGGGCATCAAAGAGGGTAAGAGCAAAAATCACACACATGGCTGAGACTGCTTTAAGGGGGAGAGGGAAGGTGACCTGCAAAGTCAGGAAGGGAATAGGAGGAGCGGCTACTGTGAAAGACAGGGTGACCTGATGGGCTGTTTCTAGGATATGAGGTCAGTAGTCAAGGACACTTGAGTAAAGATCCATGTGTGTAGAGGTATGGTAAAACCCAGGATAGCACCACACCAAGACAGCAGGAGGAGCTCACATGTTTCAAGGGCAAAATCGGGCACGAGATTCAGTGCTGCTGGGACACCAATATCACTCCTAGCCGCTGTTCTCAAGCTACAAAGGTACTGTGCACACGATTTGGGAACTACATGCACAGTTAGGCACAGTTATTCAGGTGTGTAGACCCATCTGAACCAGAGTAGAATTTGTTTGTAGAAGCACCAGACATACAATTTGGCATAGTTCTCCAGAGTGCAGTGGCACCAGGCAGACTGTTGGGGACAGGTCATAGGGGTACAGTGGCATGCAGCACAAAGTATGCCACAGTTCTAAAAAAAGTTCTCAATAAGGCAGGAGCATAAAACACTCAGGCCTACCACATCACAGGCTTATGAGGTGCGTGGTGTGCCAGACACACCAAGACGCACAATTCAAAGATATTAATGGACACCGGACAGGTATTGAGACACATATGATAGAGGTTTATGCGCAACATGGGTATAATTTACCGACATGCAGGAGACTGGAGAGATATGTAGATGGTTCTCAGATACAAGGGCACGGTTCTCCCTGGTGCAGCAGCAGAAGGTGTGTGTTTGGTCCACTTCTGTTAAAGAAATGAAAGTCCTGCCGCCAAGAGCTGGTGACTAGAGTGCTCGATCCCCAGCATAATAGGATTCAACATTCGTCGAATTCAGGGCAGGGAATAAAAACACATAAGCCAAGACTTTGGCAATGCTTGAGTCAAAGATAACGGAGACATGTTAAATGGATTCAAATCACTTACCTTTGCTCCACGTCCCCTATCCCTTGTCCATCACACCTGCATCTGTTTAGTTGCTTGTTGAGAAGGAACTGCTGCATTACTTCCTGCTGGCATGGTAGGTTGTTAGAGAGTAAAGTCCAACTAGTGCCATCTCTCCTGTGGGTCAGGCAAAAAGGAAGGACGTTGGTGCATTGGGCGCAGAGCCTTAGAGCGCAAGATATCATACAAGAAACATATTTCAGTATCTTTCAGAGTAACTTCTTTGATAAATGTAATGCTGACTCACTGAAATGGTCGATTATTTGCACACAAAATAATTTCTATAATCTGGTCCCATAGAGTCACTAGACATTTTTTAATTGGCTGAAAGAGCTATTAATGTCCAACAATCTAATTATTTGGACAAAGTCACCTTCATGTGAAACCCCGAACACTATGGGGCAGATTTACAATAACTGGCACATCCCTGCATATCAGCAGGGATGCTCCAGTTATTTTGCGTCACGACAGACACCTCTTGCGCCACCATGGATGCGGCGCACTTACAATGCGGCGCACCATGGCGCAAGAATAGACAGATGCGTGACGCATCTGATGTCGTAAAGGTGATGCTGTGCTGGAGTTGTGTTGCAAGCATGACGCAACTCCAGCACTGCTCGGGGGCGCCCTATACTAGCTTTGCTGCGTCACTCCTTATGCCTGCTACAAGCAGGTGCAAGGTTTTGACATAGAGGGGTCGGAAAAGTGACTGAGTGAAGTCTTGTAGATTTCCCTCAGCCACTTTTCCAAGGTGCTCCTGCGCCGGAAGGCCCCACCCACGCCGGAACGCCCACATGAAACCTGACGCAGGTTTCATGTGGCGCAGCGCTTTACAACGTGACACATCTCCCTAGATGCATCATGTTGTAAATACCCTGCAGCATGGCGCTGGCTTTGGGCCGCCGCTGCGTTACAAAAGTGACACAACGGCGGCGCAAAAGTGGCGTACGGGGCTTCTAAATCTGCCCCTATGGGTAGATCTTACATTTTTAAAAGGAAAACAAGCGTTATAACTAGGATTTATACTTCACAAAAGGTCACCGGTTGCAAGAGAAATGTTACATGCCCGTCGTAAATCGGCGAGGAGCTATAGTGCTATAGTGACCCAATCTGCACATTTGTGGTACATATTGATTCAATTACTCTGAGTGATGAAACAGAATGCAAAACAACATGTAACTCTGAGTCATAAAATTAAAGCTCTCAGAGTGGAAACACACACCAGTGTGATTGTGACTGTGACTGGAAACCGAATTAAACTTCTGTTCAGAGGTGTTTGAGGACATCCCCTACTTTGAATCAAATGATAATGCATTTAGCACTTGAGGATCTATATTTAATTGTAGGTGAAAATATTCAATGTTTACTGAAGTAATTTGCTCTGAAGAAGCCTTTAGCATGCAGTAGGGTGGAGTGAATTCAGAACTGCTTTAACAGAGACGATGAATAGAAAGCAGTCAGCTGTTATTGGTTGAAAATATATCTTTGCGCCTTTTTTTCTGTATCCATCCCTTTTTCTTTTTTTCTAGCTAAGTTGCATATGATAGCTGTTAGACCCACTTAGAAAGGCAGTAGGGCAGACTGGGGCCACTGGGTTGGGGTCGTTTGCCTCTGGTACCTTGGGGTCTGTCCTACTCTGCAAACTGGGCCAAGCACACCCTTTCTGCACTTGACTCTCAGAGTAGCGAAGGCAAGCCGTCAAAAGCTTTTCAAGAAGGTAGTCAGGAGGGCAGGAAAACAGAACTCATTGAAACAACAGGCACAACAATTAATTGTCAATCCCAGAGCTTTTCTTAGTAAAAAACAAAGTTTCTTTAATAGCACAGAAAAACAAAATACTACAATGATTTATGGTGGTTGAACAATGGGGTGGTAGAATCCTACCTATAGACATTAGTAAAGTTCCACTTCATCTACAGTGGCCTATTCCAATTAAAAGGATGTCTCCAATATTCCCACCAATTTAGCAGTGAAAAAGAGTCACATGCAATGATTAGGCACAGGTGTGAAATGACTATGTCGGATAACCCATATGTTAGGTCATACAGTTTTTAAGCAAAATAGTTTGTACTTATAAAGGTCAATTTCCTAACAAAAGTCTTATGTTTGTGTGATCAAGGCACAGTCTCTGAGTCTTTCAGTCTCAGACTTCATGTTTCCTATTCAGCAGAGATGTGGCTTAGGATAGTGCGCACAACTTTATTTTCAGCACAGGATCAGATGGTGGCCTCTCTCCTCACTCAGGCAGCTGAAAATGAACAATTTGTCTGGCCTGGTTAGCAGATGTTCGTCTATGGAATTTGCAGCCTCTGGACAGTGAGGCAGGTCCTCTGCTAGAACGGAGATGTGGATCCTGGCAGTGGAGTGCCAGATGTTGAGGTAGAGGTAGCATGTGCCCCTTTGAGTCCAGGGGTAGGTCCTCCACTTTGGCAAAGATGTTGATACTGGACTTTGTGCATCCCTGATCGAATCAACAGCAGCAGAAGTCCATCCAGTCATGGAGTACATCTGTAGGAGGGCATACTATTGTTCTGGCTTGTAGTTACTTCATGCAGTACACCACATGAGCCATTAAAGGAGGCTAGGTATCCCTTCAGAACATGGGTCAGTGCTGATTGCGCTCCTGATGTCAGACAGCTCGGTTACTCTAAAAGATGGGAATATGTATGGTCTTCTCCTGCACAGTATCCCCTCCTGCAGGACCAGGTCCTCTCCTTCCCTCTATGAGGAGGCAGGATACTAGGATCTACACAGGTCCCACTTTCTCCAGTATGTTGTACTGACTTCAGGTGATGCCCCCTCACCTCTAGAATACTGGCTATGATGCAGACACTAGCCCTGGTCTAATAGCAGCTGTTTGAGTACTGCGATGCACACTCCCTTCCTTGGTCAAGAACAACTTGGATCTTGAATGAAGTTGGATGGGTTGGGTCCCACTTTATATTAATTTTCCAGAAAGGGACTTTTGATCCACTGTCTGAGGTTCTGGATCCAGTTTGAGACTGTTGCTTTTCAAATGTAATTTCCTGGCTGATGTGCAATTGCAACTTTTGTGCAAGGGGATGGCTCTCAAAGCAGGTAGGTATGTTACTGGTTCAAAACTGAAGTATCCCAAGACATCGCTACAGTGAAGTATGAAGACTCTGTTCCTGGCTTTTCTCAGCCTTCCTGAAGTAGCTATTAGAGAAGAGCCAAAGGGCAGGCCCAGCTTAATTTGCTGACTAGCCCCCTCTGCCTCACCATCTACAAAAAGGAGTGCTCAGAAAGGATTAATTATTAATCCCCTGCTAAAAGGGCCTCACAGAATTACGAATGATTGTTCTGTTTCTCACTCAATTCAGTGTTGGGGTCACCAGTGCCACCCTCCAGATTCAGGAAAGCAGGTAATTAATTTCCACTGTCTGGGAAGCTGTCTATCACCCTTCATACTAAACAAGGGGCAATCCAAAATAGGTCACATTGATCCCATAATTCAGACTCTCACCATCTTGCTGCCATCTCCACCATATATACATGCACTTGATATGCACATGGAATGTCAGCGCAAGGGTCTGGGTGTTACATCTAAGTGGAAACTTTGACATTAGTGCGGCTGGTAGGCCATAAAAATCAGTGTGTATCCATTGGTATGCAGCAACCCAGGACATGGGCAGTAGTTATATGTCACGAAAGTAGATTCATGAACCCCTCCAGGTCAAAGAACAGGTTCTGGACTTCAGATTCACCATGGATAGATCTGTGTCTCAGTGCGCACATTAGATTAACGTGACAGCTAAACCAGCAAAAAGTCAGGATACCAGTTTCACATACAATCAGGTCAGTCATGGCAAGGGTACACACCAGCTTACCATGCAAGGGACAGTCCCATCCTAAGAATAATTTAATCGTAGCTAATTTATTGGCTAATGTATGTGTTACCCATAAAAACAGGTTGCATATCAGGTAAAGCAGGTTTCTGTTATCTTTATTTAATTTCCCTACTTATGTATCTACTTGAACATTTTTCTCACTATTGTTTAAGTCAGGACAATATTGACTAAGAGGGAGGATGTGTCTGGGATCAAGATGTCGACTCAGCAGCATCAGATATCATAATCCGTTCCTCACTCATCTCACCCACCAGAATGACCAACACATCACTCATCAGCATTTCTGTCTGCTTACCCACTCAAGATGACATATGTGTTAATGTTCCAGTAAGAAGGACAGTAGTAATAGATTGAGGTGTGGGGGGTTGTGGTTTAATTTACATGTGTAAAATGGCTATTAATATTTTCAGTGAATGATCTTGAGTAGTAATTAATTTAGTTGACAATTTTACCATAGAGAGCAGTGTATGTTGAATTGAGCCAATCAGACTCAAGGTTGCAAGTTCATCATTTGATGGATGAATGTAACTCATAGGTGGGTTAGACATTGGATCATGGTGAGTATTTGCAAAGACAGACATAATGAGCATTCTCATATGTTCATATCCAGTTGATGATTTGCCTTTCATTATTATATATCCTTTTTTTCTGTTGTGGATACTTTTAAGGGCACATGCCTACTTGCGTAACAGACCTTGGCTTTAGTCTGGAAGGAGCACTTTTGACATGAACCACAGTCAGGATGTTCAATAGCAGGGCTGGACTGGCCGTAGCAGGCACCCGGTGTTTCCTTGGTGGGCCGCCAGGGTGGGGGCTGGGTTTAAACACCTGGGGGGGGCGTTTTTATTACCGGGGGCCAGTTTTGTAGTATAGCTGCAATATCAGCCCCTGCAACACGGTAGCAGTGATTTGATTTGATTTTGAAATGTATATAGCGCACGAATGCCCAAGGGCATCTAGGCGCTGGGCGGAAAGTTTTGCCGGAAATAACAGAAACAAGTGACTTTAGTTGGAAAACAGCCAGGTTTTTAATGATTTTCTAAACTAGAGTAACGTTTGGCTGGTTTTGATGTCTATCGGGAATGAGTTCCATAGTTTCACTGTGCCCAGAACAAAGCTTTTATCTCCCCAACGAGCTTTAATGAATTAGGGGTTTGGAGGAGTTTGCTCCGTGATGATCTTACGTTTCTAGCAGGATGGTACCAGGTGAAGTGTTGTTTCAGGAACAAAGGACCGGTCCCGTGAATAGCTTTGTAAGCTAGGCATAGGGATTTGAAATCTATCCTCTTTTTCACTGGGAGTCAGTGAAGTTTTCTTAAGCCTTGGGAAATAGACTGGAATTCGGGAATGTCCAACAGCAATCTAGCGGCTGTGTTCTGTGCCCGCTGGAGTTTGAGCTTATGCTGTTTTTGAAGGCCCGCATACAAGGCATTTCCGTAATCGAGTCTAGTCAAGGCTAGCATGATCACCAGTGTTTTTACTGCTTTTGGGGGATAAAAGTACAAACTTTTCTGATTGTCTTTAGCATCAGGAAGACCAAAGATGAGACCTTATTAATCTGATGATGAAAAGTTAGTTTATTATTGATGATGATACCCAAATTCCTCTCCTTACTAACTGGGACTGGAAGAACTCCCATACCGGGTGGCCCCCAGTTCTGCGACCAGAAAAGATGAGTCAGAGCCTAGCAGGAGAACCTCTGTTTTACCTCTGTTGAGCTTTAGGCTGTTCGCACTCATCCATTGGTCTACGCGGGACATGCATTGGCTAAAACGGTCCGCAGTTTCCTCTAAATTGCTTGAGATGGACACCTCTATTTGAGTATCGTCCATGTAGGAAACCAACAAAAAGCCAAACTGCCCAGTGATATCAGCCAAGGGGGTCACATACAAGTTGAACGATGTGGGGCTCAGCGAGGAGCCCTGAAGCACTGAGCATGAATCACCAATCTGAACGAAGATATTGAGACCTATTGTTCAAATATGATTCAATCAGAATAAGGGCAGAGTTCTTAACTCCTGCCGTTAGGAGCCTTCCGATTAGGATATCATGGGTAACGGTGTCAAAAGCAGACGATAGATCCAAGAGTCAGTATTGCTCAGAGATCCTCTTCTACCTTAATCAGGGCATTTTCTGTGCTGTGCCCCTGTCGGAAACCATATTGTGAGGGATCTAACAGGTCCGCAAAGGAAATGAAGGCTGTTAATTGAGTGTTTAGGATTTTTTCTAGGACCTTAGCAGGGAATGGAATCCTAGCAATAGGTCTGTAATTGCTAGTGTCGCTGGGATCCAGAAGATACCAGAGCTAATAATTTCTTTTAAAAGTATGCTGAGTTGCTCACTGATGCTTTCAGGTGCCATCTGAAATATGTTTTGGGGGCATGGGTCTGTGGGTCCTCCAGACTTTTAATGATCTGACTACCTGGGATATCTGTCCTATATTAGGAGGATCGAAAAATGCCAAAACATTATAGGAACAGGGGAGTGTGTTTTTGTGGGAGTGTTGCCTGTGCTATCGATGACCTTGTCTGTAAGGGATCTAAAAATGGTCTGAACCTTGTACTTGAAAAAACGTGAAAGTTGGTTGTAGAATTCCACACTGCTGTCCCCTTTTGATGTTCCAGGTAATTTGACTAGCCTCTTTAAAGTTGCAAAGAGTACTTTTCTAGAAATACCTGCCTGCAGAATTTTCTCTGAAAAATAATAACTTTTTTTTTCCAAAATAATTTTTTTATAGTCAGTCAGTGTCTGAGCATATGAGATTTTATCAGCTACAGTGTACTGCTTTCTCCACCGTTTCTCTGACTGTCTGCAATGTTGTTTTTGTGCACGCAGCGCCTCACAGAACCAAGGTTCAGAGTTTTTCTTACGCTTAGTAGTGAAGCTTGTAATGTATTTACTGCAGTTTTAATCCAGTTGGTTAAACTGCCTGTTGCCATGTTTGCCTTGGATGTTACGTCAGGCTTTGAAGCTGCCAGAGCAAATTACAGCCGCTGGGGGTCAATGTTCATCCAGTTGCGCCCATTTTGTGCCCTATGAGGATTATGGGGGCGGGAGATATGATGTGTGGGACAAGAGTGGTGCCTTTCACTCCCTCCCAGGGGCCAGCCAAGCTGTTTGCCAGGGCCAGTTTTGATTGCCAGTCTGGCTGTAAATAATAGAGCTTTCATTGATAGTTTCTCTGGAGGTTTTAGCAGAAAATTCTTTGGTGATGGGAAGAACAGCTTGGACAAGACTTGACATCTTGTACACTCTTCTTGTCCATGTATGGCAGAATACTGTGCTTGAGGGTGTAAAACTGAATACTTGAAGGCCATGGTAAGTGCATTATTCATTCACCACTACAATATTGTGTAGAGAAATTGGGAGTGGAATCCAATTAAAAATTCAGTTAGAGTCAAATACATCACAGCACTATACCTCCAGATCCCTCAATTCTGCATAATTAACAGTGTGCAACTTCGGAGACTTTATGAACGCTGTGAATACTGGTGGTTCTTGAAGCACAATCACAGATTGGAAATATTGTCTATGCGCTGTACGAGGCACTCATTCCTTAAACTCACCCATTCACATAATGGAATGTGGCCAGCTGAAGAATCCTCTGAGGCATGCAAAGTAAAATCAAGGTGCAGAGAGGCCAGAGGACAGAAAGTCATGAGCCAAGAACTCAGGGTATACACGTCACCTTCTATCCCTATGAAATTAGCCCACACCACAAACCACTGCATGCTCACGTTCAACTCAACTCACTTCCCAAGAGTGAAAGTAGCACGATTCAGCGGAGATGGCACAAGCACATTCACTGCAACTGTAAGAAGGAGAACAGAAGAAGCACAGAGGAGGTCTATAAAATAAGAATAAAGCCCATGTAAGTGCAGGTGGGGCCCACTGGAACTCATTTTTGGGGACAGCACTTATTTTTCTTCAATAAACATTGATCCAGAGCAAGGGAAAGAAAAATAAAAAAGGGGGGGGGAGAAGGTGGAAGATAAAGACAGTAAAACAGTGACAAGGAGAGAAAGCAGGGATGAAAAATGACCTACAAGAGTGGGATAAATGTGCATGGAATGGTAGATTAGAGGCATATGGTGGAATCAAGCCTACAAAGCATTGTTTTTCAGCACCACGACCTTCAATAGCACCAGATGTGGGCTTCTGAACAAAACTTTGGACCTTGGCACTTATTTTCTTTTTGTATTTTACAAATTAGGCACTGATTCCATACCATCTCTGCCATAACAAATAGTGCCAGATTACAGGTAAATGTGTCCCTTTTTTACCTACAAGGAAGAATGTCATAACTTAATATATCTTAGATGAATTGGATAAAGTAATCCGTCTCTCTTGGGTGGCTTCAGCATCCAAAGTGCAGTAAATACACAATAGTGAACTCCTTCAAATTGCTTTTATTACCTTATGTGCAATATATGCGGCAATTAAGGCCCTTCGATGTTTAACTCCAAAATAAACATGGAGCATGATTCACAAATCTGCATAGAAAAATTGTTGGAAATATACTTTCCTGTGGGTGGGTACTCTTGCTTTCAAAGTAAATTGTTCTAAATTCTGAGAGAATTCCAGGAGTACTCCTATACATCTATGCAATATCTATGCAAGTCATGTAACATGCAGAAAGTTGACAGAAAAGTACAATTGAACTCAATTTATTTTTCTTTTTTTCTCCACAGAAAAAAATATTTCTTTCTTTGAAGGAAGCTTATTCTTGTATAACTCTGCCAGTTTGGTGGTGGTCCCTTCTCCATTCTCACCTAGGAAATGCATTTATTCATTCTCGCAACAGGAGAATACCTGCTAGTATTTCCAATGTGAGAAATTAATTGTAAATATTTGGTGTAAACCCACAAAGCTGTAGCTTGTGGGTGTTCACTAGCGTGTT
Source organism: Triturus cristatus (assembly GCF_964204655.1). Lineage (NCBI taxonomy): Eukaryota > Metazoa > Chordata > Amphibia > Caudata > Salamandridae > Triturus > Triturus cristatus. The sequence goes on along the minus strand of NC_140581.1, from coordinate 856,872,703 downwards.
ATTGCTGATCAAGCCATGATACCCTAAATTATCCCCTACCTCTAGATTTGTGAACACGGATATTCCACCATAGTACATCTATACACACCACATTTCGAGATGCTACAGTCAAGTATTCCCTGTTCTATGAATCAGACATGGAAATTTGCCACCACTAATGAAATGTTTTGTGCAGGTAAGATGAGTTTGCTTTTCAAAAACGTTTAGGAATTAGACCCCTGATGTTTTTTAGCCTCACCTTAACCTAAACTTTCACTTTACTGTAATGTTCAGCATTACCCTTTCTATAAACCTAATCCCTTTTGATACTCTTTTTTAACAGAAAGCTTAACCTTTACATGATCTCTAATCCAGTTCTTCAAACTTTTGCTACTCTTTTCCTGTTCTTTCCTTAAACCTAGTCTTTACACCAAACATCATAGTAACCCTTTAACTAAAACCAGCTCTCACATAAAACCCAATCCTAACACTAAAACCCTGTCCTTTCCTTAACCTAAGCTTCTGTTTTTTTTTTTTTTTAAACAAAACAGATCTCATTGACTTCAATCGGAAAAATGGCATCGCTGCAGTGGCTGTTCTTTATTTTAATTACTCATTAGAGTGTATTTTCTGTTGAGTTATTTTCTGTTCTGACATTGGTGGTCCTGACATAACGCTATGTTTTTATTAATATATATTCTCAGTCAGGAACTTCATACTTCTAGTTGCTCTTAGAGACACCTCTCCATCATAACTCTTTAAAACTTACGAACTCACAGAGTTTATATTTCTTTATATAACGTTTACCAGTAGGACAAATTACATGTTTTCCCCGGATTACAAATCCAAGCTGTCGTCATCCTCGTGGTTTGGTTTAAATGTTAGTTTGCATTCCAGAACCAGTTTAGTAGTATGTTGTCACAGATATGCAAGTATAATGTATGCACATAACACAGTCGTCGGGTTTTTATATCCAAAACAAAAGCTAGTCTGCTCAAGTCCAGATCTGTGGCATTTAAAAGTGTGTTTGTCACGGACTGATTGACCTTCGTTCTTACCCATTCTCCCCACACACCACCAGCCACGTCATGGATTCAATTCAGAATTCCTTTGCTTAAAAACATCCATCTGAACCCACGAGGGACACCTAGCTAGAGATAGCAAGAGTTTGAGGCGACTGATTAATTCGTGCTGGGAAAATACTCTTTAGAACCCCCTTTTTTCTCAGTCCCTGCTTGATGGATCACCCTAAAAACACTTCAGGAAGAAGCTGAGGTGAATGAGGTTAGGAAGGTTCGTGAAGATTTGTCAAATGGTGCAAAAGTTATTATCAAACCCCAAATATATTTTCCAATGGGAACGTGGTTCTAACTATACTTACCTACTGGCGACCGCCACTGGGTAATATATACGTCTAACAGACAGACAGACAGACAGACAGACAGACAGACAGACAGACAGACAGACAGACAGACAGACAGACAGACAGACAGACAGACAGACAGACAGACAGACAGACAGACAGACAGACAGACAGACAGACAGACAGACAGACAGACAGACAGACAGACAGACAGACAGACAGACAGACAGACAGACAGACAGACAGACAGACAGACAGACAGACAGACAGACAGACAGACAGACAGACAGACAGACAGACAGACAGACAGACAGACAGACAGACAGACAGACAGACAGACAGACAGGCAGGCAGGCAGACAGACAGACAGACAGGCAGGCAGGCAGGCAGGCAGGCAGGCAGGCAGGCAGGCAGGCAGGCAGGCAGGCAGGCAGGCAGGCAGGCAGGCAGGCAGGCAGGCAGGCAGGCAGGCAGGCAGGCAGGCAGGCAGGCAGGCAGGCAGGCAGGCAGGCAGGCAGGCAGGCAGGCAGGCAGGCACACATAACAAAGCAATGAAAATGACGCACATCAGATGAAACAATTAAATTTAACAAGGAAATGCAACTACATCATTGTACAACCGAGTGTTTTGCACAAAATATACTATTCATCAACTGCTTGCAAATACTGTCCTGTCTGAAAACAAAAGAGAACGCAGAGGATCAAAATCCTCTACCAAGACAAAGTACCCTTTAAATATTTCACACAAGAAAACTTATGACAATACTGAATATAAATAGGGCACCCAGAATGGGACAATGACAAGTTTATAGCATAGTGGAATCAAGTGAATAAGTCTTTACATGTGGATTTACAGGGCTCAATGTACTATGCCCTGTTCGCAAACCATAAGATACAAATTTCAAACTAACTGGTTTGTCAACAGGACTGCATTTTGCAAAGAGGTTGATGTACTAATCTGTCCCATCACAGAATGTATGCTCACAGGAGGTGGAAAACACTTTTGTCTCATGAATATTCATGAGGCATTTGAGGACCATCTATGAATGAATGTGAGTGCAGTGTTGGTGGTCTGCAAGAGACAGCAGACCTCCATTTCTTTGCTCAAATTCCCCTACCTGGAACAATTATTTAAAGGAACCTGTGTCCTATAAATAGACAGGTGCTGCTTTAAAATATGTGCAGTTTTGCTTGATAACGATATCACCGATATGTGTCATGCAGCAGAGTTTTGAATGAGTTTGAGTTTAAAGACCATATATATAGGAATATCAAAATAGTCCCCTATTTCACAAGCCAATCAGGAAGAAAAGAGAGCTTAGAACACCACCAGGAAGGGAAGTATTTCTGATAAAGCATTTAGAGGGACAAGCAGTCAGAGGACAGGTTAATAATTTGTGGTTCCAATGAGGGCGAATTATTCATATGAAATTGTGATTGTGCATGCAGGTAGAGGGAATACAAGTGGAACTCATATTGGCAGCCTGATGCCACCTCTCCTTGCTCCAGAGATCTGGAGGCTTCCCACCACCAGAAACTAGGTCCTAGCACTTTTAGTTTGCAATGAGGTACCACTTATCCAGTTGCAACAGCCATTAAGCATTTCTGAATCTGAATCTGGGTGACAGAGTTTACATAAATATGCATTATATGATGAGTGTCATGGGCATATGAATAAAAGGAAAGGCCAAAGAATTTGTGAACAAGGCCAGGGAAGTAACAAAAATACATAGATGCATTGCGTTTAATGAACAGACTTGAGGCATTCATGGCGAGACAACTTTTATAGGAAGAAAGCAAAACCAATCCTTGCCACAGTCTCTCACCCACATGTAAAAAGATGGTCTGTGCATCATTCAACTCCAGTCTGTTGGGGCACTTGACATGAATTTCAACATGTGGATTACTATTTATTGATATGGAGGAAAGCATTGAATAAGTTCATACAATTCTTTGGGGGAATACAAGATCCAAAGTAACACCTCATTAATAGGAAGAAAACTGCTCAACAGGCCCACAAGAATGATGAATATTGAAAAGACACAAGGCCTTAGTTTGGTGGATGGGTTACTCCATCACAAATGTGACAGATTAACCCATTTGCCTTTTTACAAGTAGGCCTGGGCAGAATTTCAATTACGCCGTTCCATATTTGGTAAGTCCAGGTTACTCTATGACGTGTAATTACCAATAGCACAGCTATTACTCCTGCTCGCGTCATTAACAGTAATTTGGGGTGAAGAATAAAACCTACCACATGAGCACATTTAGCGAGCATGAGAGATTCATATTCTGTTCCATTTAGTGCTATTTCTTAGTGCAAAATGCATTCTTGTGTCCATTTTGGACGCAATGGGTCATTTTGTGCTAATAGATAGCACTAAATGCAGAATTACTCTTCTCAAAGGAATTATGGCTAATCCTGCAGAATTTTTAGGTAACCCACCCACCAAACTTTAAATCAGACTCCCAGAGGCTTCATCGACTGAAACAATCATCACATTACAACTATGACTGAATGATTTAACTTTCCTTCATTAAACGATATTTGTTCACATAAGCTGATTATGGTTGCAATTGGTAAAGCCCATTAAATTCAAAGGAAATCCACCAATAAGATGGAAACAACAGTTTTACTGATATCCATCGACAATAGAAGAAATACCATATCTTTTTATCCTTTAAAACTGAAACAAAGGATAAATAGAACACCAGAAAAGCTAGCAATGAGATGCTGGTGCTCCATTAATGGGAGTGGGTAAATCTGAAGAACTGACATGTGGATCACTGCTTATGCACACACCATGCTGACAGTGCTCCTTTTAGGAAAAGGATCGCCTTACCCCACATAATTGAGGCATAAGAAGAGATAATTCAGTAATATGGGACTATTCACGACCCTGAAGTTGATTTCAACTTTATAGCGGTGGTCATAAAGACGAATAACTGACTAGATGACACCAAACTTGATATGAGCCAGAGCAGGGAGCATGCATTTCTCAATTTACCACTCTTTCTGACTGAGAGGAAAAAGGTAGTCGCCATTCAAATAAACAATTTAAAAATGTTGTAACCCATTTGGTCTCACAATAAGGACCAGGATTCGGAAGCTAAAGTTAAATTAGTTTATTAAAAATTAATAATCATTCCAGTAAATGCAAAAATCAGGAACATGTTATAGATGTAAAGAATTACGACAAGCAAATTAAGGCGTCGTAGCAAATTCTGACTCAATAGCATAAAGCATAAAATAACGACAGTCAGAATTTGGAATCGGTGTTCTGTTAAGAAACTCGGCTACTCCTTCTTAAAGACGAATAGTATCTACAGTCATCTAATCAGGCTCTAAGTCTAAAAAAAAGGATGGTTTGGGATAAAAGGGTCTCAGAGACAGCTAGAAATACAGCTTAGTATAGGCTTCAGTAGAAGTCTTCTGAAATAGGGAAATAAGTGTTAGCAAAAAGCCACACTCATGCAAGAATAGAAGGGATGCTGAAAGGTCTGTACCTCTCAATCTCAAATTCCACGGGATCTCTCCTAACACCTAACAGTGTAAGCATGCAACATACAGATACATCAACATCAGCCATATCATGCACCACCCCTCCAAGGTTCAACTCTTACAGGTACAATTGTAAAATCTCTAGACTTTCGCATCCAACACAACTCGAATGACTACGTCGGCCTTGGAAACCCGCATTCCTCACATGCGATGAGAAGGAGGCCTCTTCTGCCCTTTAAATCATCCCGCTCTTGGCAAGATTTTTCTTTTCAGGCCTCTCTGTCTCTATACATAATTCTCCTTTCTCTAGCTACGAAATCACGAAAGCCCACCTGCAAAGGAAAAAAAAATGCAGAGCAAGCAAAATACATTTCATGTTAAGAAATAAAGGCCTAGTTATGCTAACTTTAATCAAGCATTCTCAATGTGCATTTCAAATACGTGACTACATGTGCACGTATAACTTCAAAATAAATGCAACAAGAATAAATACGTCCAGGGTTATATATGAGATGCACTTTCAAATAATGCAATACAGCTTGATACATGAGTGTAAATATATGTGAGAACGCCACTTTTTCATGATTAAGCTGAACATTTATATGCACACGTTCACAAGTCTCTAGTTTTCTGCAGTGAATACACTTCAAAAGTACATTTGAAAGCTTCACTCCATGTTAATAAAGTTAAGGCACACAGAGTATATAGTGGTAAGTGCACAGAATTATTGCCCTTCTATGACGTGTATGGGTGAAACCTAAATTGCGTTGCTCCACAGCACAGACCAGTGCACAAGTGGAAAATGTATTTAACTGTCTCATATGAATCCAGTTGTAATTCTATTTGCTAACTCTGGAGTGCAAACCTTTTAAAATATCAATAACACCAAAAGGCATTATGATAACTACATTAATTTGGCCTCACCACCTTTGACTTTATGAGATTTGGAAATTCCTGCTACATTTCTGAAGCTGAAGGAGAAGTCACCCAATTTCTACAAGGACTTGTGTATCCTTGTCTCCTGATGCCTTTATGTTTCTTTGGATAGACAGAACAATGACCTCATGTAGGCTGGAGGACAGTAGGTTTCTATTGAGAATGGATTTGCTCAGGGACCACCTACCCATTCAGCCTGTGAAGCAGCTGTGAAGTAGCAGCAAGTTCCCCATAGTGACACACATGATTAGCTTCTATAGAGCAATATTGCTCCTTGGCACTCCATGATGGAATATTTAACTGGTACCTCTTAAGAACTACATGTAAAAAATGTGGTGTTGTGGCAAATATATTTGAAATGTACTGCTAAGTAAGTCAATGGCCTCATTTTGAAAAAATAGTTTTTAGACAAGGTTCCCCTCTGTCCTTACCCCTTCTCCCCAACAGTTAATATTAACAAATTGTTCAGAACTGCTTAATGTCCCTGCCAGTCTAGTGAGTAGCATTTTAGAATTGCCTATTCCTAGAATATAACAAGCATTTGCAATACAATCGATCTCGCATTTATGCGAGTTTGAGCTAATGGCATTGTAAATGGCAATGCCTTTTATTTATGTTTTAAAAATGAAAACAAAAATAAAAACGCATTGTTATTTGAAATGTCAATAGCTCAAACCGGCATAAATGAGAGACCTCTTGCATTGCAAATGCTTCTTTACTTAGGATCATCTAATGGAAATTTGTTTGTTCAAGGAAAATGCAAGTCTTGCCCAAAAACAGGCGGCCTACCTCCTCTTTCAAAACTTATTCAGAGGCCGGGATTGGGCTCGTCTGCATTTCCGACATCATCCCTTGAAGCCCACGAACATATTGCTTCAGAAACTGTCAACGAAAAGCAAAAATTGCAGCCTCGGCCAGTGTGACTCGCCGAAGAAGCACTTCGACGCCCTGTCCGGGGTAGTAAGCGCTATATAAATACAAATACAATACAATGAATACTTTACAGATATTGAGGACTCTAGTCAATACCGCCTGCCTCCGCTGCATATGTGAAGGGCTGGAATGGTGGACAGTAGCGATAGAGGGGTAGGTGGGGCTTAGTGTTGCCCAAAAACAGGCGGCCTGCTTCCTCTTTCGAAACCTATTGAGAGGCCGGGATTGGGCTGGTCAGCATTTCCGACGTCATCCCTTGAAGCCCACAAACACATTGCTTCAGTAACTGTCAATGAAAAGCAAAAATTGCAGCCTCGGCCAGTGTGACTCGCTGAAGAAGCGCTTTGACGCCCTGTCCGGGGTAGTAAGCGCTATATAAATGCAAATACAATACAATGACTACTTTACAGATATTGATGACTCTAGTAAATACGGCCTGCCTCCGCTGCATATGTGAAGGGCCGGAATGGCAGACAGTAGCGATAGAGGGTAGGTGGGGCTTAGTGTTGCCCAAAAACAGGCGGCCTGCCTCCTCTTTCGAAACCTATTGAGAGGCCGGGATTGGGCTGGTCAACATTTCCAACATCATCCCTTGAAGCCCACGAACACATTGCTTCAGTAACTGTCAATGAAAAGCAAACATTGCAGCCTCAGCCAGTGTGACTCGCTGAAGAAGCGATTTGACGCCCTGTCCAGGGTAGTAAGCGCTATATAAATAAAAATACAATACAATGACTACTTTACAGATATTGAGGATTCTCGTAAATGCGGCCTGCCTCTGCTGCATATTTGAAGGGCCGGGAGGGCGGACAGTGGCAATAGAGGGGTAGGTGGGGCTTAGTGTTGCCCAAAAACAGGCGGCCTGCCTCCTCTTTTGAAACCTATTCAGAGGCTGGGATTGGGCTCATCAGCATTTCCGACATCATACCTTGAAGCCCACTAACACATTGCTTCAGTAACTGTCAATGAACAGCAAACATTGCAGCCTTGGCCAGTGTGGCTCGCCGAAAAAGCGCTTCGACACCCTGTCCGGGTTAGTAAGCGCTATATAAATGCAAATACAATACAATGACTACTTTACAGATATTGAGGACTCTAGTAAATGAGGCCTGCCTCCGCTGCATATGTGAAGGGCCGGTATGGCGGACAGTGGCGATAGAGGGGTAGGTGGGGCTTAGTGCTGCCCAAAAACAGGCGGCCTGCCTTGTTCTTCGAAACTTATTCAGAGGCCGGGGTGGGCTCGTCTGCATTTCCGACGTCATCCCTTAAAGCTCACAAACACATTGCTTCAGTAACTGTCAATGAAAAGCAAATATTGCAGCCTCGGCCAGTGTGACTCGCCAAAGAAGCGATTTGATGCCCTGTCCGGGATAGTAAGCGCTATATAAATGCAAATACAATACAATGACTACTTTACAGATATTGAGGACTCTAGTAAATGCGGCCTGCCTCTGCTGCATATGTGAAGGGCCGGTATCGCGGACAGTTCCGATAGAGGGGTAGGTGGGGATTAGTGTTGCTCAAAAACAGGCAGCCTGCCTCCTCTTTCGAAACCTATTCAGAGGCCGGGATTGGGCTTGTTAGCATTTCCGACGTCATCCCTTGAAGCCCATGAACACATTGCTTCAGTAACTGTCAATGAACAGCAAACATTGCAGCCTTGGCCAGGGTGACTCGCCGAAGAAGCGCTATAATGCCCTGTCCAGGGTAGTAAGCGCTATAGAAATGCAAATACAAGGACTACTTTACAGGTATTGAGGACTCTAGTAAATGCGGCCTGCCTCTGCTGCATATGGGAATGGCCAGTATGGTGGACAGTGGTGATAGAGAGGGGTAGGTGGGGCTTAGTGTTACCCAAAAACAGGCGGCCTGCCTCGTCTTTCTAAACCTATTCAGAGGCTGGGATTGGGCTCGTCCGCATTTCCGACGTCATCCCGTGAAGCCCATGAACACATTGCTTCAGTAACTGTCAAACAAAAGCAAACATTGCAGCCTCGGCCAGTGTGACTCGCCAAAGAAGCACTTTGACGCCCTGTCCAGGGTAGTAAACGCTATATAAATGCAAATACAATACATTGACTACTTTACAGATATTGAGGACTCTAGCAAATGCGGCCTGCCTCTGCTGCATATGTGAAGGGCCGGTGTGGCGGACAGTGGCGATAGATGGGTAGGTGGGGCTTAGTGTTGCCCAAAAACAGGCGGCATGCCTCCTCTTTCGAAACCTATTCAGAGGCCGGGATTGGGCTCGTCAGCTTTTCCGACGTCATCCCGTGAAGCCCACGAACACATTGCTTCAGTAGCTGTCAATGAATAGTAAACAATGCAGCCTCAGCCAGGGTGATTCGCTGAAGAATCACTTCGACGCCCTGTCAGGGGTAGTAAGCGCTATATAAATGCAAATACAATGACTACCTTACAGATATTGAAGACTCTAGTAAATGCGGCCTGGCCCCTCTGCATATGTGAAGGGCCGGTATTGCGGACAGTGACGATAGAGGGATAGGTGGGGCTTTTCAGAGTCTGCCGGGTGTCTTCGCCCCTAAACAAGGTTTGAAACTCTCATATGAGAGTGGGCTCCCGTCTTTTGCAGTTTATGAACACCCATTGAAAGATGGGGGTCGGCAATTTAACTTTAATTCGATCGTAGTGCTTGTACTTTGATTAGTAACGATACAGCAGTATTCACCACGCCCTTGTGAAAACAGCGCATGGGCACCTGATAACTAGCAGGGCAGGACGGCTCTAAAAACACAAGAAAGTGAACGAGTGGTGTGCGCTCGCTTGGGAAAACAAGCGGCAGAGAAGCCGCGAAAGTGAAAGCATTTGTAACCTGACCCGAAACAGATGGCAGGCTGCACGTGCTGCTGAAGCTGCTGACTTTGGAGCTGGAGAACAGGGTTCGAGCCTGGCGTGGGCTGCATTATTTAATTATTAAATAATAAACAGCAATCTCGGAATGGGTGTGGGGAGAGACAAATAAAAAAAATAATGCACATGGAGGAGGAGACAGATACAAATAAAAAAAAAACACGGTTGTGATGGACAAATGTAGCATCTAAAACCAAGTACAACAAACGGTGGGAGGAGGTGGCTCAACAAATAACGTTGCTAACTTTGAAGCGGGAAAACAGGGTTAGAGCCTCAGCATGGGCTGTATCAGTTAAGTGTGATTTAATTATGAATAAATTAAACATAACTAAATAAACAAGGTCGGGTAATTGCAGGAAGCTACCAGATGTGGAAATAGCCAATAGCAAAGAAAAAAAGTAGTCCCTAAATAAAAAGGTAACAGCCTGCAGCGTAAGTTAACTGTAGTTGTTCGATGTTGCTTCCACCAGAAACAGAAGAAAAAGGAAGTGATGTATCGGACCACAAGCCAACAATGAGCAAGATAAGAACAGCAATGCCAGATTCCACCAATGGCAAGCGACAAAGACAAGTGCAATGGGAGGAGTTTCAGTAGTACTACTGATTACTTGATGCCTCGTAGAGGCAGCGCTTGCGCTGCCTATGTGAGAGCTAAAAATGTACTTGCTTCTGCTAATGAGCAGTATCTCTTTACTGAAAAACAAACGTTAATCCACTGCATTCAGTGTCATAGTTTCACAGGTGTCCTAAAAACTTTTTTCACAACAGAGTACATTTTCTATGTGTTAGTGATTACAGAGAACTGTTTAATGTCTCTCATTTTGTTCTGTGATCCTCACTGCAGCATCATGCTCAATGCAGGCCAGATCGTCATAACACTCTGGAGATCATGAACACTCCTTGCAAGGGTGTGTGTGTATGTGTGAGTGCATGTATCTGAGTGTGTCTTTGTTGTGTTTGTGTATGCGTATGTGTGCGTTCATTCACATATGAATATGTGTACATATGTGTGCATGTGTGCACATGTGTTTGGATATGTTATATTTCTGCAGTTAAAAAGTAAAGATTATAAAATTATCTAATTGAAAGTGAAATGATGAAAGAGATTAAAGCTGGAGTAATTAGCTATGGTGGGGTGATTTTGATTTTAATTCAATAATTACCGAATGTTGAACAATTTAATTCCCAGCATAATTGTTTATAAATGTTAGAATCTAATAACTACATAGAATGAAAGTCTTAGTGGGAGTTTTTTTGGGCACATTCACCTTTAATGTAGGGTATTGGACAGATTTATGTTTATTTAACACTCCTAAGAGATCTAGTCATTTGTAGTTCATAATCCAAACTAGAAACATTAATCTTCTTCAAACATGTTGAGTCTGTATGTCTCTTTTAATAAACTTATATCTGCTAAGGCATCAAACAACAAATGACTTGTAAAATGCTTCATTGTGTCTATCTACCCTGCATATCCAGTTTTTCATGCTGACGGATGAGGGAAGAGCTGCTCTCATGAGCATCAACACCCAAGGGACATATGCAGCCTGCTACAGCCCATGCGATGCAGGGGGTACCCACCATTCATCCTCAGGACTATATCTGTGGCACGTGGGTGTCTCAGGGGTTCCTCAACACATTCTGCAGGAGGACCCTATTATTTTCCTTTGAGCCACTGCACCGAGCCTACCCATTATTCAATGGTGTCCTTGCAGCACTATACAGTACACATGGACTGGTGACATTCGGAAAGCTTTCCAGGGAGTGTATTCCACCAGTTGCTTACCATTGACTTTGTGGTTTGTAACTCACATTTTCTTGCTTTCTATTTCCTGGCTTCAGTTGTTTTAGGCTGTCCAGCTTGAGTTTGCCCCTTAATTTGCTCAAACTTTATTTACCGTATCATTCAGAGTACTCCCTTTCTGTTACCAGGCCTTTAAATCTTGTTCTTATCTTGTTGCATTTGCTGTGCATTCAAAGACAGAGCTCAAATGTCAGACTGTATCTTCAGAGGGACTTGGTGTTTAGTTATCTTTCTCTGTCTTCAAAGTGAGAGGGTTTCTGTGACAATAATGCTGGTTTCTGGGGGTAAAGCTGGTAATTCTGAAGTGTGGTGAAAACAAATATTTAAATACCATCAATGCAATAGGAGATGACATTTCCACACATTATTGTTTGTGCACTGTTTACTTTTATCAGTAAAACTGTAAGTCTGTGCAAATGTAATGCTCATTTTAATTGAAGAGGTGTTGTCTGCAATGACAGTGCGCAATCACACCATGATTACTCCACTCTACGCCATTCCAATCCATGCCACTCCATGCCACTCCATGCCACTCTATGCCACTCCACTCTACTCCATTTAACTCTACCCCACTAAACTCTATGCCACTCTACTCTGCAAACCTGTACTGTATGCCACTGCACTCTATGCCAATGAACTCTACACTCTACAACTCCACTCTATGCCAGTGAACTGTATGCTATACACACCAAGCCACTCTAATTTACTCTGCAACACTGCACTCTGCTCCACTGCACTCTATGCCACTGCACGCTACCCTGCACCACTCCATTCTACTGTGAATCATTCCACTCTATGCCACTTCGCTCTACTCTGAAACAATCTACTCTGCGTCACTTCACTCCATTCTGTACCAATGCAATCTACACTGCACCACTCAACTCTCCGCTACTCTATTCTGCACCACTCTACAGCAATGCACTCTAATCTTACTACTGCACTCTATACCTATGCACTCTACATCACTTTCCTCAAAACCAATGAGCTCTATGTCAATTTACTCTGCACCACTGCACTTTGCCGTTATACTCTACAACACTCTTCCCCACAGCCGTCCACACCAACATACTCTACGTACTGCACTCCACGGCACTGTGTTGCACTCCACATCACTGTACTCTGTGGCATTTTACTATACAGCACTGCACGCTATGACACTTTACTTTGCAACACTGTAGTGCCATGGAGCTGTACGCATCACTAAACTATGCCACTGAACTCTACTCCGCACCGCCCAACTGTTATAATAAACATAGAAAATGAAGAAAGACCATTCATGTCAACGCAGGCATCACCTGAAAGTCATTTAGAGATGTACGTGTTAAAGGAAAGAGACAGGCCTAAGTTGTCTGCAAAAATAGAATAGAAAGGCATCACAAAATGGAGTCAGGTCTTGGGAGAGGGAAGAAGACGTGAGCTTTGGGAGAAAAGAGAAATTTTATTTGACATAGCTGGGATAGAAAATTACATGCCCGCTTTGTGAAAACATGTCTTTAAGAAAATATCATATGTAGATAAGGTAGCACAGAAGAACAGAATAGGTGGGAGATAAGGCCTTGAAGAGCGGTAGTCATGTAGGGAGTAGAGCATTGCTGGATTTCAAAGAGGCAAGTCAAGGACAACTGGTAGTACAAGGGGTAGTGTAAATGCGCAGCTAGCTAACATGTGCACATTAATCGGATTCCTTAAACATGTGATATGCTGTTTTTATAGAAAGTATTACTTATAATATAGTGTTGTGCTTGAGCAGATGCATTATCAAATTTGCAAAATGTGTGACGTATTCACGCTTTGAATAAGTGTATAAAAGGAACTGACCGCCTATTGTAAATTGAAGCTCAGGTTCCAGTTCCATAGAGCTGACTGACCTTCCACATATGCTTATATTAAACTTTATACTATATTGCCAGCAGAAGTCGTGTCGTCTTCTCTTTCATCCAGCATCATTTGACGGAGCCAGCCAAAGAGTTCAGCTCGACTGTCACATGCAGCGCGAGGGAAGAGATGCCTGCTCTCGATTGAATAGAAACTGATCACAAAAAATTAGGTAAGCAGACACCGAGTATTTATTATAATAAAGTCTGCCTATTCAAAAATGGGCAGGTCGCTGTCAAAAGGAGGACGAAAGATCAACCTTCAGACCGTACATTTTTAAATTACATGATTCTTTGGCAATTATACTATAGAAAGAAATGGATGCATGGGGTTTTTCTTTTTCTTTTGTTGAGACGCAATGAAATAAATGAATGTGGTGATTCCTGGTACACACCAGAAGACTAGCTATTCTGAATTCCTCTTTGCAATAGAAGGGAAGAGACGCTCCTTCAAGAGTGATCTAGCAGGCAGTAGTGCATTACCCAGGAGAATAGCTCCAGGAAGAGACGCTCCGTTGGAAGTGATCTAGAAGGCAGAAGTACATTACCCTGGAAACAGCTCCTGGAAGAGACGCTCATTCAGAGCGATCTAGCACGCAATAGTTTATTACCAAGAAGGAAACTTCTGGAAGGGACATTCCTTCGGGAGTGCCTGCAGGTATCCCTGTTACATATGGGGGTCTAGTGTTAAAATAGTGAGGGGACCGGGTAACCAGTGTGTGAAGACTGACGTGATGAGAGACAGTCACTCGATCGGCGTGCAGGTCTCACTCTGAATAAGTCAGACACCCGGCTCCCAAATTCCCAGATTTGAGATATCTGGAAGGCGTCTTTAAGGAAGAGCAACAGAGGCTGAGGCATCAGTTGGAGAGTCTGATGGTTGGCTAATGGGACAGCAAACTGCGGGTGTCAGACAACTTTGCCCTGAGCGCAGCCAGACACTTGGTTGTGAATTTGAAAAGCGCACTAGTTGCGAGTGACTATACTTCCATGAACAAGGAAGACGACATTAGAGTACAGTGTTGCATGATTATAAGGGTCAAATTGTAGAGAAGCAGGAGGGTTCCCCACCGGTTGTCATAGAGTCTGGTATAGGCGAGGAAGAAAGGCAGCAAGATCTCTGCAATATTTTTGGTATTTTGGCACAAGCCCCTAAGGTGTCCTGGGAGGGGGAAACACTATCTCAGATTAAAAAATCAGGAATCAAAATAAAACATACCAAGACAAGCCCAAAGATTAATGATAATTCCCTATGAGTGAGACTGATAATTCACCACAGCAGGTAACAGATGAGATTGAATTAGAATTTGTATTTCAATAGGCCCATGTAGAGCCCCTTTGTCCATGTAATACCCCTAGAATTCATATAACCGATCATATTAGACACCCTACTTGATGCATTTCTCACTGACATTTATGATTCAGGAATTTAAAATACGAATGAAATACCATATCCTCAAGCACCACAAATAGTTATTTACATTCATGATAATATTGTAACATGTATTGCATCAGGCACAAATCCTTTGTGTCCCCCATACATGCACCTGATCCAGATATAACCATGGAAGAAGTGTAATAAAGACTAGCGATAAGTATGTTTGTTGTTCACCAATTTGGCCCCAACTGTAGTGTTTTTGAAGTTAGTACTACTGCGTAAAATTAAGACGTGTTTATCATTACTATAAGTTGGCAATATTCACAGAGCACAAATATATTGGGGAAGGAGACAGGCTCAAAAAGGTACATAAGATAGTGGGCAAATGAACAAGGGAGTAAAGGTGATATTTCTATTACACATAGGAAACTATTATGTCCTTAGGAGACCATGGTGACTCCTCTAGAACACATGATAAAAACTTTCCATTAAGATGAGAAGAAGATATAAAAAGTACTGTAAGCAATGGTACTAAGGCACTAAAGGCCACGCCCAGTCATGGCCAAAGGAAGGGATATTTGATGAAGGCGTAATTAAACACATACTGAATTACATTCACTCTAAGGGGCTGATTCTGATCTGGGTCAGAAGGGCATCGAACGCGATCTGGTCGGAAAAACTACGAGCTGTACGCATGATTCCGCCCGACTCGTACAGCTGTACAAGCGAGCAAGTACGATGCGAGCTACATGAAATTCACCGGCCGAGTCGTTTCCTGGTCCGAACCGCTCCGTACTTCTCGGTCGTAAGCTAACCGTGGCGTGCAATGGATGCGATTAATGACCAAGCCAGTACGATGCACGCATCGGACAGCCTGTGCGAGCCAGAGTGTCCGGCTCGCAAATCGTCCGGGTGGTTGCCTTTGGGGGACCGGGTCGGACCCCCTGTCACCCGCAGCCCTATGACTCAGACACAGGGGGAGACCCAAGGGTCCCCCCAACACAGGCATGTACGGTGCGGATGGCACCGACGTATACCCACTATAGGGGGTGCCCTTGCGCAAAACATACCCATTCAGTCAATGGGAGCCCATGTACGCGTCGTACGACTGGCTCCCATTGACTTCTATGGGAGTCCGACCGAACCGAGTCCGGCAGCATACGTCCGCATCGTACTCGCTCGGTCGGACTGCAGGACTCCGGCTCGGTCAGAAAACACTCAGAATCCGGCTCGATCAGAGTGCTTTCCGACCCAGATCGGAATCGGTATGATAGAAAGAAAATACAGAAAAGGGAAGCTATCCTGTCATTATGGCGGGTATTTCGCTATATAAAAACAAATGTGAAACCAATGGAATCCGAAGAGACACAGACCTCAGTGAAGCCCCCGCCTTATGGTCTTTATCCTACTCTGTTAGCTGCAGGTTACCAAGACCCCGTTAGTGTTCCACCTAAAGAGAAGAGAAAAAGGTTGCAGGGAAGTGAGGTACTCTCAGACCCCACCCCTAAAACTCCTCAGACTGGTCAAGAATTACACTGAAGAGACAGACTCATGAATTAATTGCAGTGTACCATTAAACAAGCGGAGTGCTCTAGAAGCCCTACTCCCCTTCAAGGGCAATGGACTACGGGACATGTAGTTCTTAGGCTGGGAGACACATCTGCGGAGACCTTGAGAGAGGCAGCTGAGGAATGGATTAGAGATGAAGAAGAATGGGAGAGGGACATAGCGATGACCCAATATCATGATCTCCCAAATGAGTTACAAGAAGGGTTCACTGATAGAATGTCGATGACAAAAACACTGAAGCTAAAAATATTGGGAAAAAAATATAGAATACAAAAATATCGACTCCCATACCTACACAGGTAAGTACAAAAATATTAAATAAAAAATATTGATGTAAAAAATATAGATGTAAAAAAATATTGCTTTAAATGTATTTATAAAATAAAACAATATATATTAGATATTAATATACATTTTAACAAAATAAATTACATTTAATATACATTTTAACACTATGGTGCCGATTCCGATCCTGTAAAACCCGGGTACGAATGGTCGTACGGTGCATATTCTCCATACAACTCGTACCCGGGAAATTCTCCTTACAAAGCAGCAAGTACGATTCGTACAGAAATACCATTTACGTACGAATCGTAAAAAACTACGTGCGGCGAAAAAATACCCACAATTCCGATCCGGGACATCGCGTACGTGACGTCCGGACGGAGTCAGGCAGCGTTCTACGGACCAGCAAGTACGATTCGTGCCTACGTCACTCCGCATGGATCATTTTTTACGGCAGCCAAAAACTCCTGGGCAATTGAGGACGACGCTAAGAAGGAGCAGCGGTACGCGACGGACAGCCATGGACCCCATCCTACGTGTCATCCCGGCCCTCCTAGCCTACGACCTGGTGCACCGAAACCGCCGTGCACGCCGCAGAAGGTCAGCACAACACCCAGGGGCTAAGGGGGGGCGAGGGGCAGGAAACATAACCTCTACCTAATTTTTAAAATACCATATACCGTCCATACATTAACTCCAGGGTCTGGTCACTTCGGGGGGCGTGTCCACCAATCCCCGCGTACGCGTACCCGTCACCACTACAATGGTGGTACGGCCCGTACCCACGCCCTCAGAGCGAGTGCACGGCCCGTACCACGCGTACCCCTACATCACCACTACAAAGGTGGTATGGGCCGTACCCACGCTTTGAGGGCGTGGTTACGGCCCGTACCACCATTGTAGTGGTGATGTAGGGGTACGCGTGGTATGGGCCGTACACACACTCTGAGGGTGTGGGTACGGCCCGTACCACCATTGTAGTGGTGATGTAGGGGTACGCGTGGTACGGGCCGTACACACGCTCTAAGGGCGTGGGTATGGCCCGTACCACTATTGCAGTGGTGATGTAGGGGTACGCGTGGTACGGGCCGTACACACGCTCTGAGGGCGTGGGTACAGCCCGTACCACCATTGTAGTGGTGATGTAGGGGTACGCGTGGTACGGGCCGTACACACGCTCTAAGGGCGTTGGCGACAGCCCGTACCACCATTGTAGTGGTGATGTAGGGGTACGCGTGGTATGGGTCGTACAAACGCTCTGAGGGCGTGGGTACGGCCCGTAGCACCATTGTAGTGGTGATGTAGGGGTACACGTGGTACGGGCCGTACACACACTCTGAGGGCGTGGGTACGGCGCATACACCTACATCACCACTAAAATGGTGATACGGCCCGTACCCACGCTTTGAGAGCGTGGGTACGGCCCGTACCACCATTGTAGTGGTGATGTAGGGGTACGTGTGGTACGGGCCGTGCCCACGCTTTGAGGGCGTGGGTACGGCCCGTACCACCATTGTAGTGGTGATGTAGGGGTACGTGTGGTACGGGCCGTGCCCACGCTTTGAGGGCGTGGGTACGGCCCGTACCACCATTGTAGTGGTGATGTAGGGGTATGCGTGGTACGGGCCGTACACACGCTCTGAGGGCATGGGTACGGCCCGTACCACCATTGTAGTGGTGATGTAGGGGTACGCGTGGTACGGGCCGTACACACGCTCTGAGGACGTGGGTACGGCCCGTACCACCATTGTAGTGGTGATGTAGGGGTACGCGTGGTACGGGCTGTACACACGCTCTGAGGGCATGGGTACGGCGCGTACACCTACATCACCACTACAATGGTGGTACGGCCCATACCCACGCTTTGAGGGCATGGGTATGGCCCGTACCACCATTGTAGGGGTACACTTGGTACGGGCCGTACCCACGGTTTGAGGGCATGGGTACGGCCCGTACCACCATTGTAGTGGTGATGTAGGGGTACGCGTGGTACGGGCCGTACACACGCTCTAAGTGCGTGGGTACAGCATGTACCACCATTGTAGTGGTGATGTAGGGGTACGCATGGTACGGGCTGTACACACGCTCTGAGGGCGTGGGTACGGCCCGTACCACCATTGTAGTGGTGATGTAGGGGTACGCGTGGTACGGGCCGTGCCCACGCTTTGAGGGCGTGGGTACGGCCCGTACCACCATTGTAGTGGTGATGTAGGGGTATGCATGGCACGGGCCGTACACACGCTCTGAAGGCATGGGTAAGGCCCGTACCACCATTGTAGTGGTGATGTAGGGGTACGCGTGGTATGGGCCGTACACATGCTCTGAGGACGTGGGTACGGCCTGTACCACCATTGTAGTGGTGATGTAGGGGTACGCGTGGTACGGGCTGTACACACGCTCTGAGTGCATGGGTACGGCGCTTACACCTACATCACCACTACAATAGTGGTACGGCCCGTACCCATGCTTTGAGGGCATCCCGGCCCTC
The DNA here is from genome assembly GCF_964204655.1 of Triturus cristatus. Classification (NCBI taxonomy): domain Eukaryota; kingdom Metazoa; phylum Chordata; class Amphibia; order Caudata; family Salamandridae; genus Triturus; species Triturus cristatus. The sequence continues at coordinate 856,853,721 of NC_140581.1, read as the reverse complement.
CTAGCCTATGACCTGGTGCACCGAAACCGCCGTGCACGCTGCAGAAGGTCAGCACAACACCCAGGGGCTAAGGGGGGGCGAGGGGCAGGAAACATAACCTCTACCTAATTTTTAAAATACCATATACCATCCATACATTAACTCCAGGGTCTGGTCACTTCGGGGGGCGTGTCCACCAATCCCCGCGTACGCGTACCCGTCACAACTACAATGGTGGTACGGCCCGTACAAACGCCCTCAGAGCGTGTGCACGGCCCGTACCACGCGTACCCCTACATCACCACTACAAAGGTGGTATGGGCCGTACCCACGCTTTGAGGGCGTGGGTACGGCCCTTACCACCATTGTAGTGGTGATGTAGGGGTACGCGTGGTACGGGCCGTACCCAAGCTTTGAGGGTGTGGGTACGGCCCGTACCACCATTGTAGTGGTGATGTAGGGGTACGCGTGGTACGGGCCGTAGACACGCTCTAAGGGCGTGGGTATGGCCCGTACCACTATTGCAGTGGTGATGTAGGGGTATGCGTTGTACAGGCCGTACACACGCTCTGAGGGCGTGGGTACGGCCCGTACCACCATTGTAGTGGTGATGTAGGGGTACACGTGGTACGGGCCGTACACACGCTCTGAGGGCGTAGGTACGGCGCATACACCTACATCACCACTACAATGGTACCCACGCTTTGAGGGCATGGGTACGGCCCGTACCACAATTGTAGTGGTGATGTAGGGGTACGCGTGGTACGGGCCGTACACACGCTCTAAGGGCGTGGGTACAGCCCGTACCACCATTGAAGTGGTGATGTAGGGGTACGCGTGGTACGGGCCGTACACACGCTCTGAGGGCATGGGTACGGCCCGTAGCACCATTGTAGTGGTGATGTAGGGGTACGCGTGGTACGGGCCGTACACACACTCTGAGGGCGTGGGTACGGCGCATACACCTACATCACCACTAAAATGGTGACACGGCCCGTACCCACGCTTTGAGGGCGTGGGTACGGCCCGTATCACCATTGTAGTGGTGATGTAGGGGTACGCGTGGTACGGGCCGTGCCCACGCTTTGAGGGCGTGGGTACGGCCCGTACCACCATTGTAGTGGTGATGTAGGGGTACGCGTGGTACGGGCCGTACACACGCTCTAAGGGCGTGGGTATGGCCCGTACCACTATTGCAGTGGTGATGTAGGGGTATGCGTGGTACAGGCCGTACACACGCTCTGAGGGCGTGGGTACGGCCCGTACCACCATTGTAGTGGTGATGTAGGGGTACGCATGGTACGAGCCGTACACATGCTCTGAGGGCATGGGTATGGCCCATACCGCCATTGTAGTGGTGATGTAGGGTTACGCGTGGTACGGGCCATACACACGCTCTGAGGGCGTGGGTACGGCCCGTACTACCATTGTAGTTGTGATGTAGGGGTACGCGTGGTACGGACCGTACCCAACCTATGAATGCGGGGGTACAGGCCGCATCACCCGTACCCCTAGGGCACCAGTACATTTGTGATACAAGGCGTACACAGGCCACAAATGTTGGCTTAGGGCCTGGTGCAGCATATAACCAGTATATTGGGGTGTGTTCATGGCCAGGACAGCAGTGTACAGCACCAAGGGTGCGGGTGGGTGGGTGGGTGTCTGCCTAGGAGTCCCAGCAGTGGAGAAAGACATGTGAGGTGTGGGCGCCTATCACTCCCAGCAGTGGACAGAGACATGGGGGTGGGTGCCTATCACTCCCAGCAGTGGACAGAGACATGTGAGGGGTGGGTGCCTATAACTCCCAGCAGTGGACAGAGACATGTGAGGGGTGGGTGCCTATCACTCCCAGCAGTGGACAGAGACATGTGAGGGGTGGGTGCCTATCACTCCCAGCAGTGGACAGATACATGTGAGGGGTGGGTGCAGATGAATACCAGCAGTGGACAGAGACATGTGAGGGGTGGGTGCCTATCACTTCCGGCAGTGGACAGAGACATGTGAGGGGTGGGTGCAGAGGAATACCAGCAGTGGACAGAGACATGTGAGGGGTGGGTGCCTATCACTCCCAGCAGTGGACAGAGACATGGGGGTGGGTGCCCATCACTCCCAGCAGTGGACAGAGACATGTGAGGGGTGGGTGCCTATCACTCCCAGCAGTGGACAGAGACATGTGAGGGGTGGGTGCCTATCACTCCCAGCAGTGGATAGAGACATGTGAGGGGTGGGTGCCTATCACTCCCAGCAGTGGACAGAGACATGTGTGGGGTGGGTGCAGAGGAATACCTGCAGTGGACAGAGACATGTGAGGGGTGGGTACCTATCACACCCAGCAGTGGACAGAGACATGTGAGGGGTGGGTGCAGAGGAATACCAGCAGTGGACAGAGACATGTGTGGGGTGGGTGCCTATCACTCCCAGCAGTGGACAGAGACATGGGGGTGGGTGCCTATCACTCCCAGCAGTGGACAGAGACATGTGAGGGGTGGGTGCCTATCACTCTCAGCAGTGGACAGAGACATGTGAGGGGTGGGTGCAGAGGAATACCAGCAGTGGACAGAGACATGTGAGGGGTGGGTGCCTATCACTCCCAGCAGTGGACAGAGACATGTGAGGGGTGGGTGCCTATCACTCCCAGCAGTGGACAGAGACATGTGAGGGGTGGGTGCCTATCACTCCCAGCAGTGGACAGAGACATGTGAGGGGTGTGTGCCTATCACTACCAGCAGTGGACAGAGACATGTGAGAGGTGGGTGCCTATCACTCCCAGCAGTGGACAGAGACATGTGAGGGGTGGGTGCCTATCACTCCCAGCAGTGGACATAGACATGTGAAGGGTGGGTGTCTATCACTCCCAGCAGTGGACAGAGACATGTGAGAGGTGGTTGCAGAGGAATACCAGCAGTGGACAGAGACATGTGAGGGGTGGGTGCAGAGGAATACCAGCAGTGGACAGAGACATGTGAGGGGTGGGTGCAGAGGAATACCAGCAGTGGACAGAGACATGTGAGGGGTGGGTGCCTATCACTCCCAGCAGTGGACAGAGACATGGGGGTGTGTACATCATGATCAGATGACCACAACTCCATGGGTGTATGTACGCATCCCTAATGCTCTACTATGTTGATAGTGCACATAACAACACATCACTGACAGCAGTGTCCCACTCCCATGAGGATGGATGTCTTTCCCCCACTGCATGACACACCACATGTGGGTGTGAGGACAAATGACTCATGCATACCCACCCCTGGCGGATGCAGCACAATACACACACAGAGATCATGCCACAAGACTGTATAGTCATGTCAATGCCTACTAAACTAAGAGAGCCAAAGGGAACACACACTGTCACGCACATCCCAGGACTGATAGGAATGTACAGGTGCTGGGACAGCCACAAAGATGTTGCCTCTCATGGAAGGAATAGGGTGGAATTCCCACAGATACAATGCCCACAATTGTCAGTCAGGTGCCCAAATACCCTGTAGAACAAGTACCAATTGTGTGCTAGGCTGGGATAACACACATGCATAGTGCGGAAAATTGATAATTTAGCCATTAAGGCATTACAACATACTCAATACACAAGTACAGTGACTAGCAAGGATGGCACAGACGATGCAGACATTGCTGAGCAGGCATGGCCATAGTTGAAGGGATCCGTCACCAACAAAGGAAATGTAGACAGAGGTCAGCACAATAATTGTGCAACTCCCTGAAGGGAAGATGTCAGGTGCCACAGAGGAAGGAACACTCCTTGGGACAATGTCTGCAAACACAAATAGCACACACGACCAAAGATTCTTCGCAGTGACCTTGTGATGGCACGCAGATACCATGGTCCACCCCATGAGCATCAGACTACAACATTACCCTGAAACATAACACATTACCACAACCCCAACTCCTGGAGCATCAGCACCCACATCAATACCTGAAATGCAATAGTGTTCAAAGTGAAAAGAAAATGCTTTATTCAGCATTAAAATCAAAATCAGAAAAGGACACTATTTACAAAGGCACATGGCCAGTCCAGATCAGAAGTCCTTGGGGGGGGACACATGGCCACGCGTCTCCCCTAGCTTGCCTGCTCATTAGAACCCTCAGGTTCGTCGACTGGGGGGGGGGCATCATGTGGGGAAGGACCAGGCACCGCAGGGACAGGAGGTGTAAGGGTAGGTGTGGTGGGTGCAGGGACGGATGCCTCCACCACAGGGGGTGGGGCAGCGCCAAAGGTGGAGGTCAGCTCGGCGCTGCACACTGCTGCCAGGTCGTCCAGCGTATCTCCTGCACCCGAAGAAAACACAGGCTCAAAGGAGGGGGGGGTCGGAGGGATGGGGTGCAGCGCTACTGGGGGAGGGGGTGGATGGGGGGGGACTCAACTCCCCTACCCGTGGAGTGCCGTTCCCGTTTGCGGGCTGGTGAGCCAGAGGGGCTGAGGCCCAGCACAGCCAAGTAGGCCTCCTTGTCAGATTGTGTGGTAGGGGAGCCGAGTGGAGTGCCATTGGAGGGACTGGGTAGTGCGGCATGCGGACTCGGACTGTGGCTGCGTGTATGCCTGTGTGCCCGAGACCCAGTGGGTGTGCCTTCATTCCCCTGAGTGTGCGTGCCAGGAGGTGTGCGCTTGCCCTTACGTGTTGGTGTGCTGCCTGTGTCTGGTGGGGTGCGTGCTTGGGAATGTCTGTGTGTGCTTTGGACAGGCATGGGAGTGGGAAGTGTGGATGGTGCAGGGGTAGGGGGGGACGAAGCGCTACAGGAGACTCACTGCTGCCGCCAGTGAAGAGTCCATGGACCTCAGCAACATCCGTTGGTCAGACATCGCTGATGACATTCACTCCATGTACGACACCATCTGTGTCATCACTCTGGTGTGGCCATGGAGGACATTCAGCATCGATGTCTGGCCAACCTGCAACTGCCGCAGAATGTCCACAGACTCTGCAGTGAGGACAGCAGGGGGAACAGGGGCAGGGGGTGCGGTGCCTGGCACGAAGGAGACACGGTTTTGCCTTGCACGGACAGAAGGGACCGGAGCAACTGGGAGGGCGGTGATGGGAATGGAGGGGGCGGTGACAGATGTAGTGCTGATGCCAGGTGTTGTAGCAGCCTCCGCCCCCTCGAGGAGTTCAGCCTCGGACCCGTCAGTGTCATAGTCAGTGTTGCCACTAGACAGGTCCTCCGCCTGACTCCCCTCGCCCTTCGTGCCACTTGCTCCCGCAGACTCGCCAGCAGTGGTGGCAGTGGTGCTGGATCCCTCCTCCAGGTCTGTGCAGGTGTCTCCCTCGGTGTCCCCCAATGATGCTGTGGGCAAGGTGAAGATACAGAAAATAATCAGTCACCTGTATACATCTGACACATGAGTCCAAACAAAAAATGTCACAGTGCATATCAGGAAATGCATCATGAGTAACATCTAGAATACTCCGCACATATGTAACCCTGCACTCCCCAGTTGGTTGACCCACCATGCCACTCGGAAACAATGGAGCTTATGACACAACAGCAAATAACTTGATATCAAATTATACTGAGAAGCTAGCGTCTGGGAACAGTTGAGCACAGCAAGACTATGAAGGCATCCCACCTCTTGTTCACTGTGAACGAAACAGTATTGGTGCACTCAAGGCCAAATAACAGACCTCAATGCTGAAGGTGTCCCCACACTCAGAGACATGTGATTACTTTTGAAACCCAAACGAAAAACATTGCGATCCCTTGGGACTCACAACACTTTACACAATGTACATGTTTAGAATGTGTGAATGTGCCACTTTGTGAACAGAACACACACGTGCCTGTATAACAGTCACACAAGGAGGTGCACACAAAACTACATTTACACAGTCATTGTATGAGCTGCCAGCCGAATTCAAATAAGCCACTGTAAAGAAGAAATGGGGTATCAGTAAGTACATATACATGGCACCACGGTGGTCTGGATGACTTGACGCTCGTAAGTTGGTATCAGCAACAACCAAGGGCTTACCCAAATGCAAACACACTGTGGGAACATGGATATGTATAATCAGAAAACAAGTGGTAATCGAACTGTGCCTTTCTTTAAAATGTGCCAGCGTGTCCCCGGAGAGTGTAAAGGTACTTTCTTTTGCACTTCCTTGGGAGACATCTGTCATGCAGGCACATTATTGTCCTTCACAACAAAACATCAAAGTCAAGTATATGAAAAATTGAGACATGTTGACAAGTGTAGTGAGTGCCAAGGTACAATACTTCTTGACTAACAACTTGAATCATGCCACCTGTCACATGGCCATCCGTACCATCATGACACAGTTGGCAACACATCTGACCCACTGCCTGTCATGTGGAGTGGCACACATGTCCAAACACAGGACAATGCATTAGTTAATGGGCCTGCAATTGTGTCGGGATAAGGAGCACCTGCACTGAGGAGACACCCTCGTGGGAACCAAGAATATCCACACAGATGTCAGCACACACAGACCAAACTACGTAGCATCTCGACCACACACTGGTGGCAAAAATGGATGGCATTAACCATGTATTTTAACTTTTGACACATGCTGCAAAGCACAAACATTAAACCCTGCACAACATGACTGGGTCACTGCATGTTGAGTGTCTGTCCAGACAATTATCACACACAGGTCAGACCTGGCAAGGAGACATAAGGTTTGGACATGTAGGCCTTGCCCGCACAAACCCACCATACCTGACACAATGTGATTGAGACAGATCAAGAAGTTACACCTCTTAATCTGGGTTTAATAAAATGTGCATCAAGAATTCCTAAATGTACTCCACATCACCTCGTGAGGCTGCCAACACATATTTGTGACAAACAACCATCAACAGATAGTTGTACATAGACACACAGGCACTGCCCAGTGTGAGGATGCACAAGCCAAATGGGGTCAGCCTGTACAATGGGCACATGTAGCACACTTTAGATAAATACAAATGAGGCCAGGGAACAATGCCACAGAGGCCAACCTATGCTGAACACACAGAGAATGAGCACAGTGTTGGATGACACACATGATTCCGAGGCAAGGGTGTCTTAGGGGACTGTAGTGGGCCCACTGCTCCATGGTCCTGGAATGATCTGACTGTAACATGAGCTACCGTCACGGCACTATGCATATCTCCCACTCATGCACATCATGTCTGAGGCCACAACATCGGTCTTGCATGCTGTAAGTCTGTTCGTTTGAAAACTCACACTCCTATGTTGAGACTCTGCATCAGTGCCAACTAATATGGACCCCCAAATGACTGAACAGGAGAGGGCACAGGCAAGGTAACAACACATGTCTCAGACCCCCCCCCCCCACATGATGCAGAAAGCAATGTGCACTTGGATTAACTGGCAGCCTAGATGACCATGTGCAATAGTGATTACACGCAGACCAGGGAACACATGTCAAGGAGGGGAAGGGAGGAAGAACAGCACCGGTTGACTTTGGGGAACAGGATATGCACTGCACATATTAACCCTCGCAGTGTATCCAGGCGACTGAGCACTTCCAAAAGCTGGTGACACACAAGAAACACACATGTACCTACCCCCTTCCTGCTGCTGCAACTCCTGTAACCGCCTATCCAAGTCAGGGAAGACCACCGCCAGGACACGCTTCATCTGGTAGGTCAGGCGTCGGTGCCCGCCGTGCTTGCGTGGAGGTGAGTCCTTCAGCTGGCACCGGGCGATCCTCCGGGTCCAGCATCGGATGTCCTGCCAGCGTTTCCTCACTTGGGCTAGGCGCCGACTGCGACCCTCCACCGATCTCACGGCCCTGACGGCCCGCTTCCAGATCTTCGCCTTCTCGTAGGCAGTTACCTGTGAGGATGACAAAGTGAGACAACATCACTACACCTGCTCCATGTCACAGAGACACACATTTGAACATAGTTGATATGTTGAACAGGGCATGGTATGCTGGCAACAAATAGCACCTTTGTCATAGGGACATTAGCCTCTGTGGAAGCCCCAATGCACTACATGGCATTGAAAGTACACAGGTGGCATGAGGGGTGCAACACACTCCCTGATCATGGCACACACTGTGCATCACATGCAACACCAGGCTGATGGACAGCACCTCCAAGCAGTTACATGCCCCAGGCCATCGACACAACCTCAGCAGAGTACACAGACACACACAGGCACAGATCAATCACCTGCCATTGGCAGCAGCGGATACAAAACTCTGCACATGTGCCACTTGCCTGTGGGGTGTCACAGGTGTGGGGCTAGCTCAGCAAGTCAGACACACAGTACGGCTTACTTCTCACATCAGGTGGGTGGAGCTGTTGCCTCCTCCATGCAGCTGTGGTGCAACACTCCACATAGACACTCACCCACATGACAAGGAACATTCACACACATCAATGTCCAGGGGGCATACACATCATTTGGACACTCTCACCACTCTCACCATAGCTCCACTCAACTCACACACATCTGTGGGTACAGTCACCTGTCACACCGGGGGGGCCACTGAATCACCTCAGGACTATAGAACAAAAATGGCCCAAAGGATTGGGCAGGCTGAATCTGCCATGCACTATGCAGTGAATGTCACAGTAAGCACAATGCAAGTGAGGAGTGCACACATGAACTACATCATGCTCTGCATGAGAGACATAAGCCATTCCCACCCCTGGGACCCACTCTAAACAACATTGCATGTCTGTCACACCTGGACAAAATGCCAGAAGTGACAGTCGCAAAAAAGGTGCACAGTCAAAGCTAGTGGAGCCAGCACTCACCTGCTCCCCTGGTCTCCCATACAGGCTGGGGTACTGTGGGAGGATGACATCTAGCAATGCCTCATTATCCTCTTGTGTTAAAGGCTGGGCCCTCTCCACAGACCCTGACATGGTGCCAGAGGAAGCACAAGCAGCAGCAGTGGTGTCGACTGAAAGGTTGTGCAGGCAAGTGCCCTCTCATGGGTTCTGGCTGACTTATATCTGCCTTGCTGGGCTGTTTCATTTACAGGAGTACAGAGTGATTGGTCAGATTCATTTGCATCCTACGTTTCCTCCAATCCCTTTAAACATACACCAGTGAGTGCCTTTGCATGGTTCAAAATTTGAGCATCATGTGAAGTCAACAACCACTTTGCAACATTGTATTTAGTTGCCAACTGACTTTTACAGGCCACCTGATGGAAAAGTTTGAACTGGAAACTCGGTATCCATGAGAACCAGCATGCATTTAGGCCCTAATACTTGTCCCTCATGTGTCCCTATGTAATTTAGCAATCCACACACAGGTACTGTGCGTTTTACACGTACCCCTACGGCACCAGTTGCACAGTGCGTTTGACACGTATGTGTACGACCAGTGTGTACACATACCCAGTGTGTACACGTACGTGTACACACTGGTCGTACACGTATGTGTACGACGTGTACGTGTACTATGAGCATACACGTATGTGTACGACCAGTGTGTACACGTACGTGTACGACCAGTGTGTACACGTATGTGTACTACGAGCATCAGTGTGTACATGTACATGTACTACGAGCGTACACGTATGTGTACGACCAGTGTGTACACATACGTGTACTACAGGCGTACACGTACGTGTACGACCAGTGTGTACACGTGCGTGTACGACCCACATACGTGTATGACCAGTGTGTACACATACGTGTACTACGGTTGTACATGCCAGTGTGTACACGTACGTGTACTACGGTCATACACGTATGTGTATGACCAGTGTGTACATGTACGTGTGTACTACGGTCACGTACGTGTACGACCAGTGTGTACACGTACGTGTACACCAGTGTGTACACGTACGTGTAGGACCGTAGGACACGTACCTGTACACACTGGTAGTAGACGTACGTGTGTACGTCCGTACACACACCCGTAGTCCCGCGGCAACACCAATATAATGATACGGACAATTCATACGCCCTCAGAGTGTGTGTACGGGGTGTTTCACAGCTTACACTGGTGATAGGAGGCGCACACGAAAGGAATGGAAATGTCAGACTCGTGCACGGCTGTACATCAAGTCATTGTCATTGCAGTCCTTCATGTGCAGGGCCTAGGTGTCTAAGGCAGTGATATGGCACATGTCTCCTCATGTTTTAGCACAATAGATGTGTGATGACCTGTGTACACATGTCATGTGTGATGGGGCAGTATGTGGCACACTTCCCCTTACCACTCTGCACATGTGTGCATGTAGCACAAACGTGTCAAGCACTGCATCACTGGTATGGCACAGTCACCAACACCCGCAACTGTCCCCTGATGCCAGGGACAGGGACACTAACACCTGACATCTAAGTACCAGTGTGCCCCGATGTGACTATGTCCTGTGTGTGTTATGTGTTCCCATGAGCTTGCTGTCGGTGTTCCATCAACTGCATCTGCTGTTGCTGCATCCAACATGTGTCTGTGTGTAGATGGGCATGGCACACATAAACACACACCATGCCACATGTGGATTCACACTTTCTGTGTGTCTGGATGCTTCGAAGATGGTTTTTTGACATGAGGACATATCTGCGCCGTATCCATGTCTGTGTTTTCGTTTTTCACGTGTACCCCTTCATCGCAATGTGTGTGATCTGTTAATTTTCAATGACATGTGACCTGTGCATCTTGCTTGCCGCCAGATGTCTGTATGAGATGACATCCTTCAAATTCAGATATGTGGATGTATGTCACTCCTGTGATGTCTCTGGCTGTTCACTTACACTGGCCCACAGCTAGTTTCGGGGCATGTCATGTAGAACTTGACAATCAACGGGTGTAGCTGGCTTTTCGTAGGAGTATCACCTGGCTGGCATACGTGTTCTGGATGTATTGCACAGACCAGACTTTGTATTTAGCAGATGTGTAGTAGCAGTTGAGCATGTGCTCAGTTAATTGACATTGATGTTGTTATGTATTCACTCTTCGTTATTCCTTCCAATTTTCTGCAGGGCACCGCCTCTCACCCGACCAATGCCAGACTTGGGTGCCATGTGGGAACGTGACTGCATAAGACGTTACCGCTTCTCGCAACAGTTGATTGAGAACTTTACCGCAAAGCTGGAACCACACCTCCAACCGCGACACAGGTATCCTACTGCGCTGACCCCCAAGATGAAGGTGATCGCAGCCCTACATTTTTTTGCCACCAGTACGTTTCAATTCACCATAGCTGATGTGGGTGGCATGTCACAGACCATGTTCAGCTGTGTCTTGCATGAAGTTTTAGAAGCCATGTTGGAGCACCTGGATGAATTCATCCATTTTCTGACTCCTGAGGAGATGATAGGTGTCAAGGATGATTTCTATGCCCTGGGAGGGATGCCCCATGTCATTGGGTTCATTGATGGGACACATGTGGCTTTTGTACCACCACAGGCACAGGAGGTCGCCTATCACAACCGTAAACATCACTACTCTATAAATGCCCTTGTGGTGTGTCTTGCTAACGTGCTGATTTCCCATGTCTGTGCACGTTTTCCAGGGTCAGCACACGATGCCTACATCATGAGGCGTAGCAGGGTGCCAGAAATGATTCTGCGGCTGCACAATGAACGAGCATGTCTTGTTGGTGGGTATACTCTGGTTGTCCTTTGTTTAGCGCTATCTTTGTATCTTACGGCATCTCCTGACCCACTTCTTTACATGATGTTTCCATGTAGGGGACTCTGGCTATCCCAACATGCCATGGCTGATGACGCCTCTCCGCAACCCCAGAACAGCTGCAGATGACCGTTACAACAACGCACATTGGCAGACCAGGCGAGTGATCGAGAGGACGTTTGGCCTCCTGAAGAGCCGATTCCGGTGCCTTCACAAGACAAGCGGGTCCCTCCCATATGCACCGGCGAAGGTCTGCAAAATCTTCCTCGTGTGCTGCATGCTGCACAACATGGCAGTGGAGAAGGTTGTGCCACTCATCCTGGATCCGGATGAGCAGGAACATCCACCCGTGGAGGATGTAGGGCTTGGTCACGAGGCAAGTGAGGATGAGGAGGAGGAGGAGGACGACATCCGGAGTCAGCTCATACGCAACTTCTTCTCATAATAGTGAGTGCATGGGACTGAGTGTGCACGCTTGGAGCCTTGTGTGGCATGTGTTGCAATGTGTGTGTCCAGCTGACTGTATGATAAGTGACTTAGAGGTGTGTTCAGATGTGTCACTCGAGGGATGATGTCCTTCCACACATATTAGCTTAGACACTCAATTTAAAAATAGCATGTTGACACACTTATTCCTGTACAGTAAATGACCATGCATGCGGATGACAATCTTTTCCCTGACTTCTTGTGTGTCTGTCATCCCCAGGTAGTTGCGCATGCTGTCTGCTCGTGTCATCCTTGGCCTCCCGCTATTCCTCATGAGTATTGCAACGTGTGCTGAATCAGCGTCCCATGCACGGATATGGTGAAAAGTCTTTTTGGTTAAGGATTGCTGCAAGGCATTTTAGTGTTGGTAGGTGTTTGGAATGTGTGGGCAATGCTCCTGTGCATGTTGTGTTACTATTTGGCCTGGGCCAAAATTCCGTTCCGTTCGCGGAAATTGCGATAATTTGGCATTTTCGCGTTCCGCGGAAAGCACGAAAATGTCAAAATTTCCGCATTCCGCAGCTTTGCGATAATTTGTGTCTTGCTCGCACTGTAAAATAATACATTCTCGCGTGCGCGTGATCGCTTTACCTGAATCCCCACGTTCGCCGACAAGTTTTCCCGATCCGGTCGCGTTCTCCACGAGATGTTGGATTGTTGGTAGCCATTTGCGCTGTCTCGCGACAGTTCGCGCCCGCAGTAACGTCATGCGTCGCTCGATCACGTCTTTCTTCTCGCGATCATGCACCGCGAGACTAGTGAAAACAAGATGGCCGCACCCGCGAGCAACCGCATGGGTAAGTTGGCGAGCCGCGACCACGCAGAAAATACCACGAACGGGCGGGAAAAAAACTTCCGCATCTTCGCGATATTTCCGCGTGTTTGCGGAGATTTTTAACATTTTCGCGATAATTTGCGAAAGTGAATTTAGCAAATTCCGCCCACCCCTAGTTACTATACATACATGTCGACTCACCATGGGGCACATGACATGTTGCATGACTCCCATGAATTGATAGTCACACTTCGTAACAGTAATCTGTAATGGGAATGTGGATTCTGATGAAGGCATCAATGTGTGTACAACTTCCCTCTGAAACATACGGGATGCTACGGGTGGACATAGTGTGGGACATCCCCATGAGAGGATCAATGGGGAATTGCAGACCCTCCGTGTGCAGCAGGGGGTGTTTGGCTCACACCCTTCACTTGTGTGCCAGTTCAATGGATTTACAGCATCTGTGTCGTGAAGGGGGTGTCCAGTGTAGGTCCCACATGTTCAGCCTAATGACCTGTAAGTCTGTTCATATTGATGCATTTCCCTAGGTGTGAACCTGAGTAATAAAGGTGTTCTTCACCCTCCAAGGTTCCTAATCTCTGTCAATGCAGGTCTCTTGCCACTTTGCATCCGACATCTCTGGCATAGTTGTCAAAGATTGTGCATATGAGTCTATGTGTAGTTTAGCAACATGCATGCAGTTCTTCAGGGATTAGGATCTCTATTGTGCATGATGTCCATGGTTGTGTATGTATTTGGGCATGTTGGTCACCACAACGGGCCGTCAACACCTGCTGAGGGTGTGTATCCTGTGCGCAGCTCGGCCTTCAGTGTCCTGACCCTGTGTCAGTCATCTTTGGTGATTGTGCGTCCATTGTCTCTGGGTGTGCCATGGGGACCCGACACTCCTTCCTTTACATACGCCTGTTGCAGTTGTCCTTTCTGACATCCTTGTCATTGTGTGCAACTTGTGGCATAGTTTCCAGGACATGCCGCCTGCTGCTGCGGCCCCTGCAGCAAAGGCCCACAAAGTTTCCGGATTCGGCAACACACGCACCTCAAAGATGCTCCTCCCTTCCTCCCTCCACCCATTCATTTGGCTGTCATCAGCCTGTCTGTGCCACTGTTGTGGCCACGCGGTGCCAAAGGCTGGACCGTCAGCGCATGCAACGTGCACATTGCACAACCCTCATGTCCTTGCATGACCAACATCACACTACAGTCTGATGTTGCAGCCACCCTCCAAGCATTGTCCATCCGAAAATCTACCGCCTGCTCTCAGGCATACCCTAGGCGCACACACGACACCTTTGCATGATGAGTGTGCAACTCCAACTGCCTACACAGCGCTGCCCCGCCTTCCAGGCCCTGTCACACCAACCAGGTCATGTCCTTCCTACTCCCCACCGGCTCCGTACACCAGCAAGGCCATGGGAGTGGGACTCAAGCCTTCAGCATGTAGTATAGTGGCATCATCTGGCGCATGGCCCAGGTATCATCTCTCAGCGTGTCAATCTTCAATGTGTCCAGGTCCCCCTCTCCGGCATCACATGCGCACAGCACCTCATCATCAGCTCGTATGCCATTGACAGCCAGGTGCTCCTCACCCTCACCAAAGACGCAGCCATTGCCAGTTCCAACATTCAAGAAAGCCTGAGATCCATTTATGAATGGCTGAACATCAGCCACCTGAGGCTGGACTTGTACAGGACTGAGGTAATCATCTGAGCATTGTCCCCTTACAGTTGGGTCAACTGCTTGTGTCCCACCCGCAAGAGCCCTGCACATGTACCCAGGGCCCACGCACACAAGATGGTGTGCATCATGGATTCGTCACTCACATTTGCCATGCTAATCACCAGCATCTGTACCTCAGGGTGCAACACCCTCTGCATGATGCACATGATCCACAGATAGATCCACTCCAAGGAAAGACAGACCATCCCCCAGGCCCACGACACCAGCCGTGTCAACTACTGCCCCGCCCTCTACAGAGCAAGTACATCCAAACTCCAGGGAAACTTGTCCACATCCAGGCTGCATGTGCACACCTCAGCTTCAACATCCCGCGCCCCAGCCACATCACCGTCCACCAGAGATAGCTGCAATGGATCACTGTCTGCTGCAGGATGACCTTCAGACTCCTCACCCACACTCAGGAGGCAGGCCACAACCCCAGGCCCCAAACCAACCTTGCACGTCTGTCATCCAAGACCCCGTTGTGCCAACTCCGTGCATCCAACCTTGCCCTGGCCACCATTCTTCACATCCACCGTACTCCAGCATGCAGGACATAGTTCTCCCACCTGGCAAGACATACCTGCTACTCCCTCCCCGGCAACATCCACATGAGCCATGACCTCTACGCCTTCATGATACTCTTCCCAATTGGTCTGTCCGCACAGTATTGCATGCCCCCCCTCACCAGCTTGAGGCCATCACGGGTGAGTATTGTGCTCCATGTCTGTATTGTATGATACATTGTGACCCATGTGTGTCCTGTACCAGACTCAGATTCCAGGGTATGGATGGCTGGAGTTAGTTCAACACTCAGGCATAGTTTGACATTTCCCCACACGTAGGTTGTGTACTCATGCTAAATGAATGCAACATCTCATTGGAGAAATTAGGATTTATTCTCGGTGTGGGGCCTGTTTAGTGTGGACAAATAGGTGCTATACAGTGTGCATGGAATACAAAGTTCACAGGGGGAGATGGGATCCTTGGCATTTGAAGTCATCAGAGTCCAGACCACAGTGTTGGTCATCATTGGTCAGACTGTGACCAGCAAGTCCATGTGGCAGAGAATGTCAGTGAATGATGTGCTGCTGTTGCGCATGAAGGCCAGGTGCCAGGCCAGGTGACCTGGGAGATGTGGATGGTCCGCTGCCTCTCACGGTCTTTTCCGTGGACGACCCACCTTCCTCCGGGGACCCTCAGATGCAGGCCTTGACGATGTTTGGGATGCTCCTTCGGACAAATCCTCCTCCTCCTCCTCCCTCCCTCTGGCTGGTGCTGGTCTGCGCCTGGTATCACAGGGAGGGTTGCCCATGTTGTCGGCGATCCGACGGAGTGAATAGCTCATGTCCCTTTGCACCGCCAGGAGCTCAGCCAGTCTTGCCTCCATCCGTCCTTGGTGTTGTTGTTGACTGGCGTGTTGTTCGGCCTGCTGGTTCTTAATCTCGTTGAGGGTCGCCACTACCTGGCTGATGCCCCTGGTGTCACGCCGGTATGTGTCCAAGATGTGGCATATGTGTGACATACCAGTTCCCTCAGCTGGCTGGTCAGGTTCGCGCCTCCGCCTGCCTCCACTCCCACCACCCCTGCCCACACGAGCCTGGCCTGCCGTTGTGGGCACATCGGGTATACGGGACCCCTGAGGGATGACATTAGCAGGGTTGTCTGCCTCCTCCTGGGTGGCCGGAGAACCTTGTCCCTCCAGGTCAGACTGGCTCAGTTGTTCTGTGCGGGCAGGGCTCCTGGGTGTCTCCTGGGATGTGGCAAGAATGGGGGTGGTGGTTGGCACAGATGTACCTGACGCAGGTGCTGCAGGGGCTTGGGCACCAGGTTGGTTGGGGGCATCCACAGAGTGCTGAGAGTCGTCGCTGCCGGTGGGATCATCTTCCTGCCGAGCCTGGGCCTGTGATTGTTCCCCCCCAGTGTTGGGGGGAGATCCATGACGTTGCCCTGTGTGTGAGAGAGAGACAATGTTAATGATGTTTCATGCGACATCCATGTTTCATACATGTTCTAGTTGCCACAGTTCCTCCAGGTAGTTGTATGTGCCTAGCATTCACATCAATGTTCACTTGTGGATGGGTATGTTGCAGGGGACTGATTGAAATGTTATCCAGGGTCTTTGAAATGTCGCATTTGGCCTAAGATGCTTTTTTGGCTGTGGCTTGATCTTGTTGTGCCACATGTCCATTGTGAGTGTGTGTGACTCCATTGGCTGCCCCGGGAGTGTGTGCTTGTGTACGGGGTGAGTGATGATCCCTCAGCCCGATGCTGTTCAACATCCACATGGCCCCCCTCAAACAAGTGGCCCGCCACCACAACCTCAAAAACATCTCCTACGCCGACGACACCCAGCTCATCCTCTCCCTCACCAAGGACCCTCACACCGCCAAGACAAACATCCACGAGGGTCTGAGGGCCATCGCCGACTGGATGCGGAGCGGCCATCTGAAACAGAACTCGGACAAGACGGAGGTCCTCATCCTCGGACCCACACCCTCAACCTGGGATAACACCTGGTGGCCGATCGCTCTGGGGACTATACAGACACCCACCAAACACGCACGCAACGTGCCTGCTGGTGGGTGTGGTGTGATTTGGCAGTGGGTCTCCCAGGTGATGTATCTGTCCCACCATGGCGCATGCTGCTATGTCAGTGAGTGTGAGTTCCTGTCCTAGATTTCTGAGCTTGTTGTGTTTGTGTTAGAGTTTGCAGTTGTCACAGGAGGGCCTTGTGCTGCCTACAGCAGGGCCAAGTGTCAGCTACCTTGTCAGTACTTTGCCAGTCCCTGTGCATTGCGCATGGTGCATGGGTATGTATGAGGGCAATGGTGTCTGTTTCTGAGTTGTACAATATGTATAGTGATCCCCACCCTCACAGCATCTCGGACATCCTGTCTTGGGTTTGTGGTTTGTGTAGGCTGGGACATGGCATGGCCTTGCTTTGTGATTGGGGCATACTCATGTTAGTGGCATGAGCGTTGTTTAGAGTGTGGTTGTGTTAGGTGAGGGCTTGGGGGTAGGTGAGTGCATTTGTTGTAGTTGGGGTGTGGATGCCATTCCCCCCATGCTACGTAAGTTGTTTGTGTACTCACCAGGCTCTCGAACTCCTTCAACTCCCACCGGCGGAAGCAGGGCCATCACCTTCTCCTCCCAGGGATGGTAATGTACCGGTCTGCGGGGTAACCCACCTCCTGTGATGTTACTCTGGGCGTAGTCCTCGTTCATTTTGCGCTTGACTGCCCTGCGCAGATCGTACCACCTGGCTTGGCATTCATTCCTGGTCCTTTTGATGGGCGCAACAGCATTCACCCGATCGATGATCCTCTGCCACAGGCTAGTTTTTTAGGTCTCGCTGGGACAGCGAAAGCTGTCTCTTTGAGACATTTTGTAAGTGGGCTTTCAAAAGTGCTACCCACATGGTTTTGCTGGCCTAGGGCTTGAGTGCACGATGGCGTGCACGTGCACAGCTGCTCCTTGCATTCCCCCCTCCCTTCTCACCCAGCCCTTTGATGCTCTGCCCGATTACTTTCAATTTTGCCGCTTTGACCCTTGCATTCCCCCCTCCCTTCTCACCCAGCCCTTTGATGCTCTGCTCGATTACTTTCACTTTCGCCGCTTTGACCCTTGCATTCCCCCCTCCATTCTCACCCAGCCCTTTGATGCTCTGCTCGATTCCTTTTCACTGTCCTTAAATCCCTTTGTAAGTCCATCTTGTTTGGGTCACCTTTGCTTCATTAGACCCATCTTTCCCAACTAGGAACAGGTTATTTTTTTTCCACTCCCTTTAATTTACTTTAATAATAAACTCTCGCCTTAAGTGAAGCAATTGACTGTTAAATGTCGTCGTAATCTTACAGCCTTGTTCTCAAACAAGAAAACTCCTCTCCTTTCACACGTTTCCCATTCGGCCATCTTTTCTTCTGCAGTAGTTGATAACATTGTGGCCATGTTTTAACCAAAGCATCAGGTTTCTGCAATTTTGTAACAACGTGGTGATGCACATACTTTCTGTATGTTGTACATTCCGCTGCCCCTAATGTGTCCGAGGTTTGTGAGCTGAGATGCATGCTAGCGCGATCCCACGCCATGCGCCTCTTCAGCCCTCCTAAAATATACCATCCTCACTCTGCAGGTTAGAATTCGACACTTCAAAAACAAACGTGTAACAACGATCTTCTATTAATAATGCTATAATGGCAGCACTTCTATGCATTCCATCGTAAATGTTCTGTGGAAAGTATTTTTATTTTATCATTTTGCAGTGGTTCCGGTAGGCCGGCAGTCATTGATTCCTTGTTTGTTTACCTTTGCCCAGGGGCGTTTCTTCAATTGATGCAGCAGGTGCAGTAGCACCAGGGCCCATGAACGCTGATAATTCGTGTATTTAATATAACTGTAGCATATTGAGGAGGTTGGGGGGTCATTTACTTACTTGCCCTGGGGTCCATGACACTGAATAGGCTGGTGTTTCGCCACGTAATTTCATTGGTCAGTGTTTAGCATTCGAGGTTGTACTCCTGAGTGACGTGAAATAGAATGTAAGATTGATTGTGCCAGGGCATGAAAAGGAAATGCTACTCAGGGCGCCAATTGTGTAAGGCGTCTAGACCTCACATATGCTCTTCCCTCTATGTTTTTCTCTCTTTTCTCACATGTGCTATTCCCTCTGTATTTTCACTCTGCCCTCACATGTGCTTTTCCCTCTCTATTGTTCTCTCTTTCCTCACACATGCTATTCCCTCTGTATTTGTCTCTCTTCCCTCACATGTACTCTTCCCTCTGCATTTTTTCTCTATGCTCTCACATGTGCTCTTCGCTCTGTATTTTTTTCTCTGCCCTCGCATGTGTTCTTCTCTCTATATTTTTCTCTCTGCTCTGACATGCTCTCTTCCCTCTATGTTTTTATCTCATGCGCCCTACCCTCTGTATTTTTTTCGCTTTGCTCTCACATGAGCTCTTCCCTCTCTATTTTTCTCTCCTCCCTCACATGGACTCTTCCCTCTGTATTTTTCTCTCTGCCTTCACGTGTTTTTCCCTCTGTATTTTTCTCTCTGCCCTCACATACTCTTCCCTGTATGTTTTCCTCTTTGCCCTCAAGTGCACTCTTCCCTCTGATCACATGCATACACAACTATGCACACATCCAAACACACACATGCATTTACACACACATATGAACATATACAAACACACACAGACATGCATAAACATGTGCATATACATGCACACCAACACACCAACCCCACATACACATATAAACAAGCACGCACACCAACATACTCAAACACATATACATACACACAAACATGCATACACAGACATAGGTATACACACAAACATATGTGTACACATCCATGAAGACAAATGAACACAATGACACACCCATACTTGCACACCAACACACACAAGCATACACAAACATATACACATACAAACACACACACATACATACACACACAGATATATACATATAGACACACACACTATGCACACACACGCATCTCCCGTACTGTCTCAGGGGAAGAGTCGGTGTCAGCTGTCTCCTAGAGGGAGATCTCACATGAGACAGTAAGACTCAGAGACATGTGGCGGTGGGGAGAGACAGACATGCCTCCCTTTAATTGTGTTGTTGCAAGATGGGGACTATCTTCTGCCACTGGTGCATTCAGATAAGCGGCAGGAAGTTCGTCGGACACATGCACTGGTTTCAATTTCGAGAAAGTGGGGTGAACGTTTCACAGATCGGGAGTGTGTGTCAACACGTGTTTCTCCTTCACGGCAAGGCCAATCAGTACGTTTTGTTTAACCATGTGGTCATGAATCCTTTAATTGCATAAGTGAGCGGGTATGGATGTAAACAAAAATGTAACACTAATACCACATTTTCTGTCACACTTGTGAACAGGTTTGCTGTGAATGTATGAATGAGAATGGCGTTTTAGAATACGTTGCATGGAAAAGGGTCAACATGGTGTATACGTGTTTTTGGGTGTTTTTTTAATTTATTTTTTATTGCATGGTTAACGTCATGATATACCGGATTCGGATGCTTCATTGCAGATCAGTTGTTTGGCCCGTGATTATTTACGAGTTTGGAAAATACTTTTGTATTGTTTCGATTCTTTTTGTCTCTGCCCTATCTATTGGCTGCGTCCTTACTCTCTCCCATCTTCTCTCTCCACCTCTTTGCTACATGTTCTCTCATAATGTTTTCATTTTCCCCAACTCTCCTCTTTACTCTCTCTAATTCTTTTTTTGCTCCTTTTCTGTCTCTGTCCCTTCTCTCCTCTTTCTCTCCCCATCTGTCCCTTCTCTAACCCCACTCCTCTTCCTCTGCCCGCCCCCCCATCCCTCTCTCTCGCAGTACTGCAGCATAGGCAGCACCAGGTCTCTGATGCCATCTCAGTGTTGGCCCTGGGGGTGGAGGAGGTAAGTCAGCCCCCCAAGTGAATCCCATTATCAACAGATAGTGAACCTCTATTTACCAACAAGTACGGAGCGGTCTCGGGTGACGTCTGATGCAAACAGTGATCTGCTCTCGGCCTGTGGGGTGGGGGCGTTACCTTACACTAGGAGAGGAAGTAAAAGTGATATCCTCCCCTGCCCCCCACTACACCACTGTCTCTCCTCACCCTCCACCTCTCTCTCTCCTCCACTTCTGATTCCCTTCCAACTCGGTCTCTCCTTACCCTCCACCTCGGTCTCTCCTTACCCTCCACCTCGGTCTCTCCTTACCCTCCACCTCGGTCTCTCCTCACCCTCCACCTCGGTCTCTCCTCACTCTCCACCTTGGTCTCTCCTCCCCCTCACCCTCCACCTCCGTCTCTCCTCACCCTCCACCTCCGTCTCTCCTCACCCTACAACTCTGTTTCTCCTCACCCTCCACCTCACCCTCCACGTGTCTCTCCTCACCCTCCACCTCACCCTCCTCACCCTCCACGTGTCTCTCCTCACTCTCCACGTCTCTCCTCACCCTCCACGTGTCTCTCCTCACCCTCCACACGTATCTCTCCTCACCCTCCACGTGTCTCTCCTCACCTTCCACACGTCTCTCCTCACCCTCCACACGTGTCTCTCCTCACCCTCCACATGTGTCTCTCCTCACCCTCCACATGTGTCTCTCCTCACCCTCCACACGTGTCTCTCCTCACCCTCCACACGTGTCTCTGCTCACCCTCCACACGTGTCTTTGCTCACCCTCCACATGTGTCTCTGCTCACCCTCCACGTGTCTCTCCTCACCCTCCACACATCTCTCCTCACCCTCCACACGTCTCTCCTCACCCTCCACACGTCTCTCCTCACCCTCCACACGTCTCTCTCCTCACCCTCCACCTCACCCTCCACACGTGTCTCTCCTCACCCTCCGGGTCTCTCCTCACCCTCCACGTCTCTCCTCACCCTTCACGTCTCTCCTCACCCTCCACGTGTCTCTCCTCACCCTCCACGTGTCTCTCCTCACACTCCATGTCTCTCCTCACCCTCCATGTCTCACCTCACCCTCCACGTGTCTCTCCTCACCCTCCACATGTCTCTCCTCACCCTCCACACGTCTCTCCTCACCCTCCACACGTGTCTCTCCTCACCCTCCACACGTGTCTCTCCTCACCCTGCACGTCTCTCCTCACCCTCCACACGTGTCTCTCCTCTCCCTTCACACGTGTCTCTCCTCACCCTCCACGTGTCTACTCACCCTCCGCCTCACCCTCCACATGTGTCTCCTCCTCACCCTCCACATGTGTCTCCTCCTCACCCTCCACAGGTGTCTCCTCCTCACGCTCCACATGTGTCTCTCCTCACCCTCCACACGTGTCTCTCCTCACCCTCCACACGTGTCTCTCCTCACCCTACACGTGTCTCTCCTCACCCTCCACGTGTCTCTCCCCACCCTCCACGTGTCTGTCCTCACCCTCCACGTGTCTCTGCTGCACGCCTCACACTGCTGCATGCCACACACTGCTGCACGCGTCACACTGCTGCACGCCTCACACTGCTGCATGCCTCACACTGCGGCATGCCTCACACTGCTGCACGCCACACACTGCTGCATGCCGCTGCACGCCACACACTGCTGCACACCTCACACTGCTGCACGCCACACACTGCCACACACTGCTGCACGCCGCACACTGCTGCATGCCGCACACTGCTGCACGCCACACACTGCTGCACGCCACACACTGCTGCACGCCACACACTGCTACACGAAACATTGCTGCACGCCACACACTGCTGCATGGCACACACTGATGCAACCGGCACACTGATGCACGCCACACACTGCTGCACACTGCTGCATTACTCACTGCTGCATGCTGCACGACACTGCTGCACGCAGCACACTGCTGCACGCCGCTGCACGCCACAGTGCTGCATGCCTCACACTGCTACACGAAACACTGCTGCACGCCGCACACTGCTGCACGCAGCACACTGCTGCACACTACACACTGCTGCACGCCGCTGCATGTCACAGTGCTGTATGCCTCACACTGCTACACGAAACACTGCTGCACGCCGCACACTGCTGCACGCCGCACACTGCTGCACGCCTCACACTGCTGCACGCCTCACACTGCTGCACGCCGCACACTGCTGCACGCCGCACACTGCTGCACTCCACACACTGCTTTTATGCGAGTTTATGCTACTGACATTGTAAATGACAATGCCTTTTAAAACCAAACCATAAATAAAAGGCATTGCAATTTTACAATGCCAATAGCTCAAACTCTTATAAATGCGAGACCTATTGCATTGCAAATGCTTGTTTAGATATGCTGGTCTGTCTGACCAATGTTCCAAAGAGCTGTGGCTCGACTCTGATGACTTCGTTGACAAGGATGTCCAGCTCCTCCCTTGTGAACTTTGGATTCTTGTCTGTGGGCATGGTGTGGGGTGTGGATGGTTGTGGTTGTGTAGGTGTGAATGTGTAGGTGTGTGTGTATGTGTAGGGGGGGCTGTGTGAAGGAGGTTGTGTGAAGGTGTGTAAGTTAAGGTGTATGGCTGCAGTTGTTTGTGTGTGATGTCTGTCAGCAGTGGGTCTGTTGCAAAGGCTCATGGTTTGTGATTGTGGGCCCTTTTTACTGGTCCATTTGTGGGTGTGGCTGGGTTTGAACTTTTGGTGGGTGTGTTATAAGAGGTGTTTGTGTGTTTGGGCACCTGTTTGGATGTGTCAGGTCAGTCTTTTAGATGTTTTTTGTCCTGTAGACGTGTTTGGTGGTGTTGTGCGAGTCGATTTGACCCTCCTTGGGCTGTTTTACAGTGTCCTGGTTCAGTACGAGTCGTTTTCGCGTATGTAAGGTGCGTCCATAGCTATGTTGTTGTACAGTCGTCACATATGCAATGGTGTTGTACGATTCATACATACGCGGTTGCTGGGGTGGAGGGATATGGCGCGTACATGCGCGGGTGCTGGGGTGGGGGGGTACGGCGCATACATACGAGGCGGTGGGTACGGCGCATACATACGGGGGGTTGGGGGTACGGCGCGTACATACAGGGCTGGGGGTACGGCGCATACATTGGGGGGCTGGGGGTACGGCACGTACATACAGGGCTGGGGGTACGGAGCGTACATACGGGGGGCTGGGGGTACGGTGCGTACATATGGGGCTGGGGGTATGGTGCGTACATACGGGGGGTCTGGGAGTACGGCGCATACATACGGGGCTGGGGGTACGGCACGTACATACGGGGCTGGGGGTACAGTGCGTACATCCGGGGGGAGGGTGGTTGGGGGTATGCGCCGTACATACGGGGGTGGGGGGTACGGTGCGGATGTACGCGGGAAGGGTGGGAGGCTGGGGGGGCCGTACGACTCGTACCGCGGGCACAAGTGTACCCGGGGTAGGGGTCGTACAAAGTTTGCTCCGTACAGGACATTTTACATACGCTTGTGTATTCAGGACGCCAGTACAGATCGACTTGTGCGCTCGGACTTCAGTTTTACGACTCATACGTAAAACTGTCCGGGGACGTCTCGTAGACTTTTCCCGAGGTCATTCGTATGTATTTTTCTCGTACGAATCGCACTTCGCCGTTTGTACGGGACTTGTACGATTCATACGTAAAAAAATCCGGATACGAATTGGACGGTAAATTTTTTTAACGGATCGGAATCGGCACCAATATAATAAATACACTTAATTTAAAAGAAAATAAACACAAACACACAATCATTTATTCATATATATAAAATAATTAATAAACTATTAACTATATAAAAATAATATATATATATATATATAGCAATAATTTAAAAAGTAAAAAAACACATTGTATAATAATTTGATAAATTAAACTATTAAACAATTTGAAACTTACATTTCCCAATACAATTAGTGCAACAGTAGGAAAAGTGTTGGATAGCAAAATAAATAAGTTAAATACATTATCAAAATAAATAAATTAAATTTACTATTCCAACTCCAGTAAGTGCAACAGTAGGGAAAGTGTTGGATAGTGGAGGGATACAAATGACTATTCGCACTCCAGTGAGAGCAACAGTAGGGAAAGTGTTGGATAGCGGTGGGGTAAAAATTACTATTCCCACTGCAAAGAATGCAACAGTAGGGAAAGTGTTGGATAGCGGAGGAGTAAAAAATACTATTCCCACTCCAAACAGTGCAACAGTAGGAAAAGTGTTGGACAGTGGAGGGGAAAAATTACTATTCCCACTTCTCTGAATGCAACAGTAGAATAACTATTGGATAGCACAGGAATTTGTATTCCCACTCCAGTGAATACAACAGTAGGGAAAGTGTTGGATAGCGGAGGAGTAAAAATTACTATTCCCACTCTAAAGGATGCAACAGTAGAGAAAGTGTTGGATAGCGGAGGGTAAAAAACTACTACTATTCCCACTCCAGGGAGTGCAACAGTAGGGAAAGTGTTGGATAGCGGAGGGGTAAAAATTACTATTCCCACTCCAGTGAGTGCAACAGTAGAGAAAGTGTTGGATAGAGGTGGTGTGAAAATTACCATTCCAACACCAGTGAGTGCAGCAGTAGGGAAAGTGTTGGATAGCGGAGGGGTAAAAATTACTGTTCCCACTCCAGTGAGTGCAACAATAGAGAAAGTGTTGGATAGCAGAGGTGTAAAAAATTACTATTCCAACTCCAGTGAGTGCAACAGTAGGGAAAATGCTGGATAGCAGAGGGGTAAAAATTAATATTCCCACTCCAATCAGTGCAACAGTAGGGAACGTTTTGGATAGCTGAGGGGTAAAAATTACTTTTCCCACTCCAGTGAGTGCAACAGTAGGGAAAGTGTTGGGTACCGGAGGGGTAAAAATTACTATTCCAACTCCAGTGAGTGCAACATGAGGGAAAATGCTGGATAGCAGAGGGGTAAAAATTAATATTCCCACTCCAATCAGTGCAACAGTAGAGAAAGTGTTGGATAGTGGAGGGGTAAAAATTACTATTCCCACTCCAGTGAGTGCAACATTAGGGAAAGTGTTTGATAGCGAAGAGACCAAAATTACTATAAACACTCAAACAGTGAAAACAAAAATAAAAATCATTAAAAATTATTTTAAAAATCATAAAAATAAATAAACAATATTTAGAAATGAAAAATCAAATATATTAAATATATACACATTAAAAATATTATAATATTAATTACATGTAAAAAAACTACAAATAATATATAATATAAAATAATAAATAAATCTATAAAATACAATATTTACAAACCAATAAATTAATTAATACATAAATATATTTATTGTATTTCCTACCCTATAACACCACACCAATAACAAAACACTTCAACATTTTTAATTACGTTTTTTCTCCAAAATTAACATAATTAATAATCAATTAAAAAAATTAAAAAAATATTATTAATTAGAATAAACTAATAAACATCAATTGACTACACACACTTTAACACTATGATATCCACAATACAGACCTAAATTAAACTCTAAAATAATAAAACAAAATTAAAACGTATTTATAAATTAAAAACTATTACTATTAACAAATATTAATAAAGTAATTAAAATGTATTTAATACCCACCCTGTATCCCTTTAAAAGTGAAAACAGACACAAAATTAAACAATTACCCAATTTACATATCAAATAATTAACATTAATTAACAACTATATATTAATCAAATACAAATTATTTCCCATCCTTTACTCCAATAAACACCAAAAGAAAGTAAAATTAAATAATTCAAATTAATTAACATCCAACTATTAATTCATCAATTAAAAATAAATTACTTTCCAGCCTTACCACCAAAAAGACCACAACACACCTAAAATTAATTACACAATTACCATAATTAATTACCAATTAATTAATCAAAATTAATTAACAGCCAATTAATAATTCATCAATATAAATTAAATAACTTCACACCCTTAACACCAATAAACACCACAACACACACCTAAAATAATTACACAATTACCACAATAATTACGAATTAATTAATTAAAATTAATTAACAGCCAATTATTAATTAATTAATAATAAATTACTTTACACATTTAACACTATAACATCTCAATTAAACACATATTAATAAATAAAAATAACCAATACATTTAATAAAATTAAATTACTTCCCACCCTATTCCCCTATAAACCCACAACCCACTACGGAACTAAAAACACAAAATTCCAATTGATTTTTATTTAATAACTACTAAAAATGTAACACATATATTAAAAATAGAAACAATTCTTATACAAAAACCATACAACACATACATATAAAATATATACTAAAATACATAACATAAATAAACAACAATATTTGTTTTCCATTCGACTCGTATCCGTAATTTGTCCCGTACGAATCGTACAAGTCCCGTCCCACCCGTGAAGTACGATTCTTATGGGAAAAATACATACGGATCGGAAGTTGTATGAGACGGACCTGGACACTTTTCCGTAAGAAGCCTAAAAATACAGTCCGACCGTACAAGGACGATCCGGACCCGCTTTCCAATTTAGGATTCATACGGAAAACGTCCCGTACACGGGGAATGACTTCACCCGCTACAAAGCAAACATTGTACGACTCGTATCCCAGGAAAAGTAGTTTCCGGGGTGCGAGTTGTACAGGGGTACGAGTCGTACAGACCCCCCCATGCATATGTATGCACCTCTCAACAACATCGGGTATGTACACACCTTACAACAACATCATCGCGTATGTACGGTGTGTACCCCAACATCGCGTATGTAGGCACCTCACAACATCATCGCGTATGTATGGTGCGTACCCCAACATCGCGTATGTTCGCACCCCACAACAACATCATCGCGTATGTACGGTGCGTACCCCAACATCGCGTATGTACGCACCTCACAACCTCATCGCTTATGTACGGTGCGTACCCCAATATCGCGTATGTACGCACCTCACAACAACGTCATCGCGTACATAGGCAATGTAAAACAGCACAAGGAGGGTCTGTTCGACTCGCACAACACCACAAAACATGTCTACAGTGCACAAAACATGGAAATGACTGACCTGGCCACATCCAAACAGGCAAGCAGCGGGCCAAACTCACAACCACCCCTTATAACACACCCACCAAAAATTCAAACTGAGGCTCACCCACAAATGGACCAATAAAAAGGGCCCACACACACAAACCATGAGCCTTTGCAACAGACTCGCTGCAGCTAGAGAGCACACACCAACAGCTGCACCCATCCACCTTAACATATACACCTTCACACAACCTCCTTCACACATACCCCCTCTTGACATTCAGACCCACAACTTCACATTCAGACCCACACACACACAACCATCCACACCCTCACCCCACACCATGCCCACAGACAAGAATCCAAAGTTCACAAGGGAGGAGCTGGAGATCCTTGCCAATGAAGTCATTAGAGTCGAGCCACAGCTGTTTGGAACATTGGTCAGACAGACCAGCATAGCCGAAAAATCACGCCTGTGGCAGAGGATCGTCGATAGGGTGAATGCTGTTGCACCCATCAGAAGGACCAGGACTGAATGCCAAGCCAGGTGGTACGATCTGCGGAGGGCGGTCAAGCGAAAAATGAATGACGACTATGCCCAGAGCAACATCACTGGAGGTGGTGAGCCCCGCAGACCAGTACATTTCCATCCCTGGGAGGAGAAGGTGATGGCCCTGCTTCCGCCGGTGGGAGTACATGGACTTCAAGGACTAACAGCGCCTGGTGAGTACACAAACAACTTACGTAACATGGGGGTAATGGCATCCACACCCCAACTAAACAAAATGCATGCAACTACCCCCAAGCCCTCACCGGCCAGAGCCATAGTAAAAAACAACGCTAATGCCACTAACATGTGTATGCCCCATTGAGAAAGCAAGGCCATGCTATGTCCCATGCTACACGAAGCACCAACCCAAGAATGGATGTCAGGTATGCTGGGGGGGTGGGTGTCACAAAACCAATTTTTGAACTCCAAATCAGACACAATTGCCCCCATCCCATTTGGCAAAGTTACATACCCATGCACCATGCGCAATGCACAGGGATTGGGAAAGTACTGACAAGATAGCTGACACTTGGCCCGGGTGTAGGCAGCACAAGGCCCTCCTGTGACCAGTGCAAACACAAAGACCAAGACAACAAGGTCAGATAGCTAGGACAGGAACTCACACTCACTGTCATGGCAGCATGCTCCATGGGGGACAGCTGCATCACCTGGGCGCCCCAGTGCAAAATCACACTACACCCACCAGCAGGCCCTGTCACACACACCCCTTACACAAGCAGACACCCCCGGGACAGGCAATGGATTTACCCACTGTCACAATGGACATGTAACACAACAACAGCAATACATAGCCGAAGAAGCATCCAAGCCAAAAATCTACATGTAAAAGACTCCGGAGAACATATCAATCTGTCCCCCGCAACCTACCCATCCACAAGTGAACATTGAGGAGAATGCTAGGCACATACAACTACCTGGAGGAACAGTGCCAACTTGAATGTGTATGGAACATGGATGTTGCATGAAACAGCATTAACATTGTCTGTCTCTCACACACAGGGCAACGTGATGAATCTCCCCCCAACAATGGGGGTGAAGAATCACAGTCCCAGGCTCGGGAGAAACCTGATCCCACCGGCAGCGACGCCTCTCAACACTCCACGGATGACCCCGACCGACCTGGACCCTTTGGTGTCCAAGCCCCTGCAGCACCTGGTTCAGGAACATCTGTGCCAACCACCACCCCCATTCCTGCCACATCCCAGGAGACACCGAGGAGCCCTACCCGCAGTGAACAACTGAGCCAGTCTGACCAGGAGGGACAAGGTCTGCCGGGCACCCAGGAGGAGGCAGACAACTCCCGCCACTGCCATCCCTCAGGGGTCCCATAGACCCGATGTGCCCACAACGGCAGCCCAGGCTCGTGTGGGCAGGGGTGGTGGGAGTGGAGGCAGGCGGAGGCGAGAACCTGACCAGCCAGCTGAAGGGACCGGTATGTCACACATAGACAACATCATGGACGCATACCGGTGTGACACCAGGGAGTTCAGCTAGGTAGTGGAGACCCTCACAGAGATGAAGAACCAGCAGGCCAAGCAACACGCCAGTCAACAAGAACACCAAGGACGGATGGTGGCAAGACTGGTTGAGCTCCTGGCGGTGCAAAGGGACATAAGCCATTCACTCCGTCGGATCGCCAACAACATGGGCAACCCTCCTTGTGCCACCAGGCGAAGACCACCACCAGCCACAGGGAGGGAGGAGGAGGAGGATTCGTCCGACGGAGCGACCCAAGCATCGTCAAGGCCTGCATCTGAGGGTCCCCGGAGAAAGGTGGGTCGTCCACGGAAAAGACCGTGAGAGGCAGCAGACCATCCACATCTCCCAGGTCACCTGGCCTGGCACCTGGCCGCCATGTGCGACAGCATCACCTCATTGACTGACATCATCTGCCACATGGACTTGCTAGTCACACTCTGACCAATGATGCCAAACACTGTGGCCTGGACTCTGATGACTTCAAATGCCAAGGATCCCATCTCCCCCTGTAAACTTTGGATTCTATGGTCCCTGTATTGCACCTTTTTCTTGCACAAATCACGCCCCAGACCTATAATAAAAAAAAACCTAAATTTGATGTTGCAGTCATTTCGCATGAGTCCACAACATACGTGTGGGGATATGTCAAAGTATGCCTGAGTGTGGAAATAACTCCAGCCATCCATACACTTGGATCTGAGTCCGGTCGAGGACACACATGGGTCACAATGTATCACCAAATACAGACATGGAGCCCAATACTTACCCGTGAGGGCCTCAAGCTGCTGAGGGGGGGCTTGCAATACTGCTCAGACAGACCAATTTGGCAGAGTATCATGATGGTGTAGAGGTCATGGGTCATGTTGAGGTGTCCGGGGAGGGAGTCCTAGGTCTGTTTGGCGAGGTGGGAGAACTATCTCCTGCATGCAGTTGTTCTGTGGATGTGATGAATGGTGGCCAGGGCAAGGTGGGCTGCACGGAGTTGGGCCAACGGGGTGTTGGATGACAGACGTCCAAGGTCGGTTTTGGGTCTGGGGTTGTGGACTGCCTCCTGATTGTGGTTGAGGAGTCTGAAGGTGATCCTGCAGCAGACAGTGAGCCATTTTAGCTATCTCAGGTGGACGGTGATGTGGCTGGGGCGGGGGATGTTGAAGATGAGGTGTGTGGATGCACCCTGGATGTGGACAAGTTCTCCTGCAGTTTTGCTGTTGTCCCTCTGTACAGGGCGTTGCTGTAGTTGACCCGGCTGGTGTCGTGGACCTGGGGGACGGTCTGTCTTGCCTTGGAGTGGATCTATCTGTGGATTATTTGCAGCATGCGGAGGTTCTTGCAGCATGAGGTACAGATGGTGTTGAGTTGCATGGTAATTGTGAGCGATGAGTCCATGATGAACACCAGCTTGCATGCGTGGCCACTGGGTGCTGGTGCGGTGCCCAGGCCGGTGGGACACAAGGAGTTGACACAGCCGTAAGGTGACAATCCTCACATGATGACCTCAGTCCTGTCCAAGTCCAGCCTCAGGTGGCTGATGTTCAGCCATTCATCAACGGATCTCATGCCTTCTTGAAGGTTGGATCTGGCAATGGCTGGGTCTTTGGTGAGGGTGAGGAGCAGCTGGGTGTCAATGGCATACGAGATGATGATGAGGACGTGTGCGCATGTGATGGTGGAGAGGGAGGTCATGGAGACATTGAAGATCATCACAAGGAGGGGTGAGCCCTGGGGCATGGACCAGATGACCCCAGTGTACCACATGCGGAAGGGTGGAGGCAGACTCCTTGGGCCTTGCTGGTGAGCTACTTGTTGATTTAATCCTGGGCCCTCCTCTGGATACCAGTGTTGGAGATGTGTGAGCTGACAGTGTGGTAGCACATGGTGTACAATCCCGTTGAGAGGTCAAGGGGGGTGGTCTCACCATTGTTGAGCTGGGCAAAGTGGTCGTTGGTGGTGGCAATTATGACGGTTGCAGTGGTGTGATTACTGTGGAAGATGGTCTGGTTCCAGCTGCCTGGAGCTGTTTGCATGGAGGAAGTTTGTCAGTTGCTCATTGAGTGTCTTCCTGATGACATTTGCTGGGTAGGGAAGCAGGGTGATGTTCCAGGAGTTCCGGCGGTACTGTCGTGCGTTGTTTAAGAAGGGCCTGGGCGTGGATGGAAAACATGGATTGGAGCATGTTTAGGGAGAAGACAGTGTATTGTGCTCGAGGGCGCCCCCGGAAATGGCACACCATATGGGGGCGATGGAACCAGTACAGAGGGGGCATATGCCTGCCCCCAGACCCCGACCCGCCTGAGGAGCAGATCTCCCCTTAGCATTCTTTCCGGCTATGTATTCCTTGCTGGTATGTGTTTGCCTTCCTGAGTCTCTGCCTTCCCCTCCTTTCCCTTACTATTGACCTGTGTCTGATGGACAAAATGGGGCTCGCTCCCCCTGCTGGGAACCCTTTTTGTGCTTTAAGTACTTATTGCCTTGCTTGTGTTTAGGTTTGGGTTTGTGTTTATTTAAAACGGAACCTTTCTGATTCTTCTATCAGTGAAATGTGGACGCTCATTTGTGTTGTGTTTCTAAAGCTGCCGTACCTCCGGGTTGTCGGCTGAATAGCTGTGGCCCTGACTTAAAAGAATAAAGGTTTTATAAAAATAAAAAAATAAAAAAAAGAAGGGCCTGGGTCTCTGCATGCCTCCAGCTCCCATGGAATGTTGCAAACTCAAAGGAGACATTCATGACGAGCTGGACGTAGGCTTCAAGGATGGGGAATGATGTGGTTGAGATGTTGTGTGGGAAGGGCCTGGTGCACATGAGCCAGGTGGTGTATTTGCTGCTGATGGGTGTCCAGAACCTGAGGGGGGTTTGTCCCGCCGATAATAGTGCTGTCTGCCTCTGTGTGCCAAGGCTGTTGTGTATGTCCATGAGCTTGCAGTGGTAGAAAGTTGCAAGGGATTTGATCTGCCTTGCAAGGGTGGGGTGTCTTTTGGATGGAGAGCTGCTGTCAGTCGACTCACAATGCTGATGAGCTCCTTTATGTCGTGTGTTGTGGTGCCTCGGCCCTATCTGAAGGATCTCCACTTGTCCTTGCTGATGATATGGTGATGGCTGTGTGTGGCGTTTTCCAGGGCTGTAAGGTAACTGATGGTTTTTTGTGTTGCAAGGTTTGCACAAGAGTCCGGCTAGATCTGTATGAGTCCAGTAGGTCTGCCTTGTCCCAGGTGGCTTAACTGTTGTTGTGCTTCACAGGAAAGTCCGTTAATATGGCAAGATTGTTGGATCAGTTGCTGATCCAGTGTGTGAGGTTGCAGGGTGTGGCGGGGGTGTTGGTTCGAGTGTCCCACACAGCTTGTCTGTGGTGACTTACATCAAGCATCTTTGGGGGATCGTAGCGGGGTGTGGGGCAGTGTGTTGCTTGTCGGAGACGTGGATGCAAATGTTGATGGACCAATGATGGATGGTGGTTTGGTTCTCCTCCAGCAAGAAGTTACTGGCCCCCAGCCACATGTAGCCTGTGGAGGTGAGGGTGTGCGTGAAGATGTACGTGTTGATGGCTTTGGGGATTTGTGGATGTAGGCCTGGAGATCTGTAGATGAGAGTTACTCAGAGGGTTGCCAGGGGGTTGGTGCAAAGCCGGATTTGTGACTCTGAGGGTGTACTTGTGAGTAAATTGCAAGTCATCTGCCGGGATTGTTGGTGCCGTCCCTGCGGGTGATCTTGTATCCGTCAGAGATGGCAATGAAGAAGTTGTGTGCTGAGGATGCTTTTATCCAGGTTACTGTCATGAAGGTGATGTGTGGGGCTGTTGTGTTGAGGAGGTAACAGAGTCCAATGGCGTGCTGGTGGATGGAGCGGGTGTGGAGTAGGAGGCACATGACCTGGTTGTTCTGACAGTGTCTGGTAGGCGGGGCAGCACTGTGTAGACAGTTGGAGTTGCACACTCAGCATGCAAAGGTGTCGTGTGTGCGCTTAGGGGTTACCTGATAGCAGGCAGTTGCTTGTCTGGTGGACATTGCTTGGAGGGATGGCTGCAGCATGAGCCTGTTGTGTGACGTGGGTCATGCAAGGACCAGAGGGTCCTGCACTGTGCACGTTGCAGGTGCAGACGGTCATGCCTTTGGCACAGCGTTGGCGCAACAGTGGCACAGACAAGCTGCTGGCTGCATTAAGAAAGGGTGGAGGGGGGAAGGGAGGAGCATTTTGGAGGCGTGTGGGTTGCAGAATCAGGGCACTCGGTGGAGCGGTGCCGCAGGTGAGGCAGCAGCAGGCGGAAGGGGTGAGAAACTAGGCAAAAAGTAGCACACAAAGACAAGGAGGTCAGAAAAGCACAGTGCAACAGGTGTATGTAAAGGAAGGAGTGTCAGGTTATCATGGGTCATGGGTCACTCTGAGAAAATGTATGAAGAATCAATAAAAATGACAGCTACAGGATCAGGCAACAAAATGCGGAGCTGCACACAGGAGACACACCGTCAGCAGGCGTTGCTGTCCCGTTGTGGGGAGCAACCTGCACAAATACATACACAACCAGGTACTTCATGCACAATAGAGATTATTAACCATGAAGAAATGCATGCATGTTGCCGAAGTAAACATACACTCATATGCTCAACCTTTGACAATTATGTCATAGATGACGCATGCAAACTGGCAAGAGATCTGCAGTGACAGAGATGAGGGACTTTGAATTGTGCTGAACACCTTTATTGCACAAACTCACACAAAGGGAAATGCATCCATACGAACAGACTCACAGGTCAGTTGACAGAACATGTGGGACATACGCTGGATCCCCCCTTCACAACACGGATGTTGTAAATCCCAATGAACTGGCACACACGTTAAGGGGATGAGCCAAACACATCCTGCTGCGCATGGAGAGGCTGCAAATTACCATAGAGCCTGTTGTTGTGATGTCCCACTCTATGTCCACCCGTAGCATCAGCAATGTTTCAGAGGCAAGGTTTACGCACATTGATGCCTTCATCAGACTCCACACTCCACTACAGATGACTGTCAATAAGGGAGACTATCATTTCATGGGAGTGATGCTTCATGTTATATGCTCCATGGTGAGAAGACATGAATGCATGGTACCACAACATGCACAGAAGCAGTCCCCACACATTCCCAACCCGTACCACCACCAAAAAGCCTTGCTGCACTCCTTACCCAAATTGACATTTCCACATGTCCATTCATGGAACGCTGATTCAGCACACGTTGCAATTCTCATGAGGAATAGCAGGAGGACAAAGATGACACGAGCAGACAACAGGCGCAAAAACCTGGGAATGACAGACACACAAGAAGTCACCTAAAATCTCGCCGCACACATGGTCAGTTACGAAACATGAACAATGTTGGACACATGCAAATTTCAAAGAAAGTCTCTCCGCAAAACTGTGTGGCATGACATCATTACTCGAGTGACACATCAGTACACACATCAAAGTCACTTTGCATTCAGTCAGCTGGACACACACATTGCAACACATGCCACTCAATGCTACAAGCTTGCACACTCATACCCAGTGACTCACCATTATGAGAAGAAGTTGCGTATGAGCTGACTCCGGATATCATCCTCCTCCTGCTCATCACTTGCCTCGTGACCAAGCCCTGGATCCTCCACGGGTGAATGTTCCTGCTCATCAGGATCAAGGATGAATGGCACTGCCTTCTCAACGGCCATGTTGTGCAGCATGCAGCACACAATGAAGATTTTGCACACCTTCTCCGGTGCATATGGGAGGGACCCGCCTGTCTTGTCAAGGCACCGGAATCGGCTCTTAAGGAGTCCAAACGTCCTCTCAATCACTCACCTGGTCTGCCCGTGTGCATTGTTGTACCGGTGATCTGCAGCTGTTCTCGGGTTGCGGAGAGGTGTCATTAGCCATGGCATGTTGGGATATCACGTATCACTTTGGAAGCACGTATCCTCCTGAGGCGGAAGCCGGGAGTTCTTTGTTGTTTATTTTAAAATTTGATGTCACTGTAATTTCCTGTTTTTAACAGCACTCACTTGTTCTTTGGGACCCCAGGACTTGCCCTTCGAGCATACCGCACAGCCGAGTGAAGGCTGGTAGCGGACCCAAACCAACAAACATTTCCCGCCGCCATCGCTGGCGAGCCGCGAGGCCACGCCCACTCTGAGGCCACGCCCATCGACCTTCCTACCCCTTGATAAACATGTGCTTTCACCGTACGCGCAGCGGATGGGCGCAGCGGGCGCGCCGTTTGCGCCCGTCATCGCCAAGATATCGCCTCTCGCCTGTCCCCCTGGTCAAATCACCCGGGAAGCCCATCGCTATGATAGAGACTGTCTTCTCGCTCTAAATCCGGGACAAAACTGCGAGAAGATATCGGGAAATGTTGGACAGACATACCTACACTGTAAGTCGTGCCACTTCTCCACACCCAACCCTTGCTCTTCAAAGCGCCTTTCAGCTGCTTATAAACTCACCCCTTTCACCATTTTACAACTTAATGTGAGATCACTATGTAAGCACCATCAAGAGATCAACACCCTTCTACTTGAAGATAACCCTGATATCCTTTTTATCTGTGAAACCTGGCTACATGATGATATGACCAGTATCATCAATCTTGCGCTGCCAGAGAGCTATCACATGAAGTCGATAAATAGAGACACCAGAGGAGGTGGCATTGCTGTCATTTATAGAAAGCAATTTCTGTGCTCCTTCACTAAAGAATTTATTTCGAACTGTGAAAGCGCTCGCTTTAAGATCATAGCGGGCCCCCACTTCTCTTTATCTGGCCTCTACATTTATCGGCCTCCCGGCCCTTCATCTAAATTTATAGAAGCTCTCTTTGAAACGGCGAACTCCCTGGTGGTGAGCTCGGCTAACTTTACGATACTGGGAGACTTGAATCTCCATTTCGACAGGAATCTAGATCCCACTATTAAAAACCTCCTAGCCGACCTATCAGCCCTACAACTCTGCCCCCTGATCCAGGACGCCACCCACTCGGCTGGTCACATCCTAGACCCTGTTTTTACCAACCTCCCGGAGACTATAATAGAGACGCCCAAACCTATGGATTGGTCGGATCACTACTTAGTCAAATTTACGATACTGATTAAGGAAGTGTTTAATAAAGCTGAACCTATCCGTCATCTCAAAAGAGCATGGCACAAACTCTCAGCTAACGACCTACATACCACCTTAGGAGAATTCCATCAAGAAGCACATACAAACATAAACACCACATATGCTGCTTTCTATGATTGGATTAACCAGGGATTGGATACCCTTGTACCTCTTAAATGGATTAAAGGACGCAGCTCTCCCTCTAACCCTTGGTATAACAACACCTTGAAAGCCATGCGTAAGGACTGCAAGACAGCCGAAAGAACATGGAGACGAGAATACAGTATCAAAGACAAATCTGTCTATCGACTCAAACAAAAGCTTTATCACAAAGCTATTTGTTCTGCTAGGGCCACTTTCTATGCGGAAGAAATTACTTCCAGTACCAACCCCTCCAAAGTTATATTTAATTTAGTAGATGAGCTGCAGAAAAACAGATCTCCTTCCTCCAATGCTATGTCAGCACAGCAATGTGAGGATCTTGCCTCTTTCTTTGTGAACAAAGTACAAAACATCTACAAATCCTTTCCACGCCACTCTGCTCCAGCTCTTAGCTCCCCTCCTCCTATTAATAAATGCACCAGGATGGAGCTTATACCTGAAATCTCTCATGAAGACCTAGCTGTACTTTGCAGGAAGGTCAAATCTGGTTCCCCAGCAGACCCCATGAGACCGGCCCACTTCTGAGAATCCCTGGATTTCTTTTTACCCTCTCTAGCATCCATATTAAATTTGTCCTTTTTCTCGGCCACTGTTCCGACTGTCTGGAAGCAAGCATGGGTCTCTCCTATCATTAAAAAACCGACCCTTGACCCCTCCAAACCGGAGAATTATAGACCCATTTTGCTGCTTCCATGGATTTCCAAACTCGCAGAAGCTCACGTTAACAACATCCTGACCAAATACATGGATCTATATAACATCTTAGATCCATCCCAAAATGGGTTTAGGCCACGCCATAGCACTGAATCTGCCCTCCTAGCCACGTCAGAACATCTTCGGACGATACTTGATGCCGGCCAAAGTGCTGCGCTGATCTTATTAGATCTCAGCGCGGCCTTTGACACGGTATCACA
The DNA here is from genome assembly GCF_964204655.1 of Triturus cristatus. Lineage (NCBI taxonomy): Eukaryota > Metazoa > Chordata > Amphibia > Caudata > Salamandridae > Triturus > Triturus cristatus. The sequence goes on along the minus strand of NC_140581.1, from coordinate 856,815,454 downwards.
TAACATTCTACTGTATCGTCTGAACATGGCAGGTATCTCGGACCGTGCTTTGGACTGGTTCCGCTCCTTTTTGGAGGACAGGTCTTTTCGGGTGTCAGCCCCTCCTTTCCTCTCCCAGTCCCACTCCATCGGACAGGGAGTACCTCAGGGCTCCGCACTCAGCCCATCCCTTTTTAACCTATATGTACAGCTGCTTGCGGCTGTAGCTAGAGAATGGGACCTCTCGATGGTGTCCTACGCTGATGACACGCACCTAGTAATCAGTCTTACTGAGGGTCCCTCTATTTCTGCAGCGAGGTTCAGGGATGGGCTGGCTGCCGTAGCCCAATGGATGACGGATAATTGCCTGCAGCTCAATGCAGGCAAGACAGAGGTACTGCTTCTTGGAAAGAACACCAGCTACTGGAACCAACACTGGTGGCCTTTGTCACTAGGTACCATCCCTCCCCCCAAATCCCTGGTTAAAAACCTGGGCGTTTGGATGGACTCATCACTCAATTTCCAGACCCACACAAAAAGAGTAGCGGCCACTTGTGTGGGCCTGATGAGGAGCCTTAATCCCATACTCGGCTTCTTCGACTCCAAGGTTCGCCAAACAATTATACAAGCCACAATTCTGTCCTGCCTAGACTACGCTAACGTCTTACTCCTGGGCGCTAATAAAGCTGAGATTGCGCGTCTACAGCGTGTACAGAACACCGCGGCAAGAACCTTGTTCGGACTTCCCCGTAGGTGCTCGGCTAGAGCCACTATACGAAAGCTACATTGGCTGCCGATTGAGTCCCGTATCCAGTTTAAAGCTCTCGTTATGATCTTTAAAATTCTCAAAACTGGACGCCCAAAACTTCTCCGCCCTCTCCTTATACCTTACGTGCCACAGCGCAATCTGCGCTCTCTTGGCCAACATTTATTGACAGTTCCCCTCACAAAGTTAGCTCGTATAGGTGGGCGCTCCTTTAGAGTACTAGGAGCCAAACTTTGGAACAATCTGCCGGTGAACATCCACTTAATGGAAAATCTGTCTGCTTTCCGGAGAGCTGTCAAAACCCATCTATTTCCTCCCCTTTAGGTTTCTGACTCCTGGTTTTCTGTTTTTTGTGAAGATTCTGTGGTTCTTTAGCGCGGGGACGGCCCTTTGCTGGGGCAGCTGTTTTGCGCTCTACCAAATTTTAACATAACATAACATATCCAGAGTCCCCTACATGGAAACATCATGTAAATAAGTGGGTCAGGAGATGCCGTAAGGGCCAAAGATACCGCAACACACAGGACTAACAGAGTATACCCACCAACAAGACATGCTCATTCGTTGTGCAGCCGCAGCATCATTTGTGGCACCCTGCTACGCCTCATGATGTAGGCATTGTGTGCTGATCCTGGAAAACGTGCACAGACATGGGAAATCAGCATGTTAGCAAGACACACCACAAGGGCATTTATTAAGTGGTAATGTTTTCTATTGTGATCGGCTTGCTCCTGTGCCTGTGGTGGTACCAAAGCCACACGTGTCCCATCAATGGACCCAATTACATGGGGCATCCCTCCCAGGGCATAGAAATCACCCTTGACATCTGTCAACTTCTCAGGAGTTGGGAATTTGATGAATTCATCAAGGTGCTAAAACATAGCTGCTAAAACATCACGCAGGACAAGGCTGAACATTGTCTGTGACATCCCACCAACATCAGCTATGGTCAATTGAAACATACCTGTGGCCAAAAAATGTAGGGCTGCCATCACCTTCATCTTGGGGGTCAGCGCAGTAGGATACTGTGTCGCGGTTGGAGGTGTGGTGCCAGTTTGTCGGTCAAGTCCTCAATCAACTGTTGAGTGAATCTGAAACGTCGGATGCAGGCACGTTCCCTCATGGCAGCCAAGTCTGGCATTGGTCTTGGGACAGGCGGTGCCCTGCAAGACATTGTTAGGATTAATGAAGATTGAGAGTCTGCCAACATCAATGTCAATGAACATAGCACATGCTAAACTGCTACAAAACATCAGGTAACTATGGAGACTGGTGAGTGCAATACATCCAGGACACATATGCCAGCTTGCTGGCACTCCTATGAAAAGCCAGATACACCTGTTGATTGTCAAGTCTACATAACATGCCCTGAAATGAGCTGGGGGCAAGTCTGAGTGAACAGCCAGAGATATCACCGGAGTGACACACATCCACATAGCTGCATTGGAAGGATGTCATCTCATCCAGACAGTTGACTGCAAGGCACACGCACAGGTCACATGGAATGTCAAATGTACATATGACACACGTTGCGATGAAGGGGCACACGTGACAACAATTAAACACAGCCATTGAGACGACGCAGACATGTATGCCTGGGAAAATATGATGTCCAATGCACACAGACCCTACAGCCGTGGGAATCCACATGTGGCATGGTGTGCGTAGATGTGTGCCATGTCCATCTCCACACAGACCCATGTTGGATGCACCAACAGCAGATGCAGTTGATGGAACACTAACAGCAAGCTCATGGGAACACATGACACACACCTGACATAGTCGTATAGGGGCACGCTGTTCGTGACATGTCAGTTGATAGAGTGTCCCTGTCCCTGGCATCAGGAGACAGGTGCGGGTGGTGATGACTGTGCCATCCCACTGCTGCTGTGCATGACACAGTTGGACTACAGACACACATGTGGCAAGTGTCAAGGTGATGTGTGCCACATAGTGCCCCATCACACATGACATGTGTCCACAGGTCATCACACATCAATTGTACAACTAGATGAGATGACCTGTGCAACATCACTGGTTGACACACCTAGGGCCTGCACATGAAAGTATGCAATGACAAGTACTTGATGACATCCTTGTGCGACTCGTAGCCCTCCATTCCTGGCATGTGTACGCCTGTATTACCATTGTAAGCGTGCGAAACACCGTACACCCGCTATCATTGCGTTTGTATGCTTCGTTTCACTATTGTACTTGTGCCGTAGGGGTACGTGTGAAACACACCGTACACCCGCAATCATTGCGTGTGTACGCTTCATTTCACTATTGTACTTGTGCCGTAGGGGTACGTGTGAAACGCACCGTACACCCGCAATCATTGCGTGTGTACGCTTCGTTTCACTATTGTACTTGTGCCGTAGGGGTACGTGTGAAACTCACCGTAAACCCGCAATCATTGCGTGTGTACGCTTCGTTTCACTATTCTACTTGTGCCGTAGGGGTATGTGTGAAACGCACTGTACACCCGCAATCATTGCGTGTGTATGCTTCGTTTCACTATTGTACTTGTGCCGTAGGGGTACATGTGAAACGCACCGTACCTGTGTGTGGATTTCAAAATTACATAGGGGACACATAAGGGACAAGTATTAGGCCCTAAATGCATGCTGGTTGTCATGGATTCAGAATTTTCAGTCCTGGAACAGTCAGTTGGCCAAATAATACAATGTTGCAAAGTGGTTGTTGACTTGACAGGATGCTCAAAATTTGAATGATGCGAATGCGTGTCATTGGTGTATGTTTAAAGGGATTGGAGTAAACGTACGATGCAAATGTGTCTGACCAATAACTATGTACTCCTCAAAATGAATGCCCCTCAGCAAGACAGATATAAGGCAGCCAGAACCCATGAGAGGGCACTTGCCTGCACAACTTTCCAGTCGACCACACTGCTGCTATCTCTGTTTCCTCTGGACCATGTCACGTACTGTGGAGAGGGCCCAGCCATTCACCCTGGAGGAGAATGAGGTGTTGCAGGCCTGCGTCCTCCCACAGTACACCAAGCTGTATGGGAGGGTTCAGTGACTAAATATTAAGGGACAAAATATCGACTATACAAAAAATCAACACTAAAATATCGAGGGACAGAATATCGACTCCCTATCTACAAACAGGTAAGTACTAAAATATCGATTCCAAAATATAGACTGTCAAAATATAGTTAGCCAAAATATCGAATTTTTTTAATGTGTTAAAAATAATATAAAATTTATTAAATATTAAAAACAATTAAATAAAACATACATAATATAATATAAAATAGCTTAAAATGTAAATATAATATAACTAATTTAAAAAAGTCGAGATTTTGTTGGATACTGAGAGCGTAAAAATTACTATTCCCACTCCAGTGAGTGCAACAGTAGGGAAAACGTTGGATAGCGTAGGGGTAAAAATTACTATTCCCACTCCAGAGAGTGCAACAGTAGGGAAAGCGTTGGATAGCGTAGAGGTAAAAATTACTATTCCCACTCCAGTGAGTGCAACAGTAGGGAAAACGTAATATTAATTATCCATTGATAAAAATTTAATACCAATTAATAATAATGAATTACCAATTACAAATTAATTATCAATTATCAATACACATAAATAACAAATTAATTATTTACTTTATTACAATTAATTTACTTCCCACCCAATTCCCCTACAAACCCACAACCCGCTCCTATTAATAACAAATACAATTAACATAATTATCAATTAATCAATTAATATAAATTAATTACCAATTAATAAAAATAAATTAACAATTAATAATTAATTATCAATTAATTAATTATCAAAACATATAAATATAATTAACATTTAATTAACCATAATTAAATTACTTCCCACCCTATTCCCCTATAAACCCACAACCCGCTACGGAATTAAACTACGCAATAATTAAATTACATAACATTCATTTGTTTAAATAAATTAAACATACATTACAACAATAATACATCATTTTAACACATATACTACCATACATAACACAAAAAAAATTCGATATTATGGTAATCTATATTTTAAAATTAGATATTATGGTATTCGATATTTTTAAGGTCTATATTTTGGTAATCGATATTTTGTACCCCAATTTCGATATTCTGACCTATTTTGTAGAGTCGATATTCTGTCCACTCTATATTTTAACTTCGATATTCTGGGCAGTCGATATTTTGGAAACGATATTTTGGGTGTTTACCGTATGGGAGACCAGGGGAGCAGGTGAGTGCTGACTCCACTACCTTTGCCTATGCACCTGTTGTGTGACTGTCAATATTGTGTCCAGGTGGGACAGACATGCAATGTTGTTTAGAGTGGGTCCCGGGGGGGGGGACATGCTGATGTCTCTCATGCAGAGCATGATGTAGTTCCTGTGTGCACTCCTCACTTGCATTGTGCTTACTGTGACTTTCGCTGCATAGTGCATGACACATTCAGCCTGGCAAATCCTTGGTGGCTTTTTTTCCTATTGTCCTGAGGTGATTCAGTGGTCCCCCCGGTGTGACAGGTGACTGTACCCACAGATGTGTATAAGTTGAGTGGACCTGTGGTGAGAGTGTCCATATGATGTGTACGACCTCATGGACATTGATGTGTGTGAATGTTGCTTTTCATGTGGGTGAGTGTCTATGTGAAGTGTTGCACCACAGCTGCATGGAGGAGGCAACAGATCTACCCATCTGATGTGACAAGTAAGCCGTGCTGTGTGTCTGACTTGCAGAGCTAGCAAGACACCTATGACACCCCACTGGCAAGTGGCACATGTGCAGAGTGAGGGTTGTATCCGCTGTTGTCAATGACAGGCGAGTGATCTGTGCCAGGGTGTGTCTGTCTAGTCTGCTGAGGGTACGTCAGTGGAGTGGGACATGTGACTGCTTGACACGTGCTGGCCATCAGCCTGCTGTTGCATGTGCTGCACAGTGTGTGCCATGATCAGTGAGTGTGTCGCACCCCTCATGCCACCTGCTGACTTTCAATGCCATGTAGTGCATTGGGGCTTACACACAGGCCAATTTCTTATTGTGAATGATGCAATTCCTGTCAGCATCCTATGCCCTGTTCAACATTTCAAAGATGTTCAAATGTGTTTCTCTGGGACATGGAGCAGGTGTATTGATGTTGTGTCACTTTGTCATCCTGACAGGTAACTGCCTACAAGAAGGGGGAGATATGGCGGGTCAGGGCCGTGAGATCTGCGGGGGATCATAGTCGGAGGCTGCCACAGGTCCGCAAAGGTGGCAGGACATCCGGTGCTGGACCCGGCAGATCACCCGGGTCCAGCTGGGGATCGACACTCCTCGCCCCCACGGCGGGCGCCGCCGCCTGACCCCCCACATGAGCCGTGTCGTGGCGGTGGTCTTCCCTGACCTCGATAGCCAGTTACAGGAGAGACTGCAGCAACAAGGGGGTAGGTGCATGGCTGTTTGTTGTGTTATGTGTCACCAGCTTTTGGAAGTGCTCTGTAGCCTGGATACACAGAGTTTATATGTGCAGTGCATTTTTTGTTCCCCAATGTCACTGGGTGCTCTTTTTCATCCCTTCCCCTCCTTGGCATGTGTCCCCTGGTCTGTGTGTTATCACATTTGCACATGGTCATCTAGGGTTCCAGTAAATCTAAGTGAACATTGCTTTCTGCATCATGTGGGAGGGTGGTCTGTGACTTGTGTTGGTACCTTGCCTGTGCCATGACCTGTTCACTATGTTGGGGGTCCATATTTGTTGGCACTGATGATGAGTCTCAACATAGGAGTGTGAGGTTTTAACTGAACACCCTTGCACCATGCATGACCAATGTTGTAGCCTCAGACATGATGTGCATGAGTGGGAGATATGCATAGTGCCATGACGGTTGCTCATGGTACAGTCAGCTCATTCCAGGAACACGGAGCAGTGTGCCCACTACAGTCCCCTGAGACACCCTGGCCTTCTAAGCATGTGTGTCATCCAACACTGTGCACTTTCTCTGTGGGTTCAGCATAGGTCTGCCACTGTGGCATTGTTCCCTGGCCTAGTTTGTATTTTTCAAATGTGTGCTACATGTGTCCACTGGACAGGGATACACCATTTTGCTTGTGCATACTCACACTGGGCAGTGCCTGTGTGGCTATTCACAACAATCTGTTGATGGTTGTTTGTCAGTGTCACAAATATGTGTTGCCAGCTCAGGAGGTGATGTTGTGTAAATCTAGCAATTTTTGCTGCACAGTTTTTGTAACCCTGAATAAGAGGTGTCACTTCTTGATCTGTATCAATCACATTGACTCAGGTATGGGTGGTTGTGCGGGAGAGGCCTACATGGGCAACCCTGATTTTTCCTTGCCAGGTCTGACCTGTGTGTGAGAATTGGCTGTACAAAGAATCACCGTGCAGTGCCCCAGTGATGCTGGCCAGTGCTTAATGTTTGTGCTTTGCAGCCTGTGTCATTTTTTCAAAACATGATTCCTGCTCATACATTTTTGGCACCTGTGTGTGGTTCAGATGCAACACAGTTTTGACTTTGTGTGCTGACATCTGTGTGGACATTCTGGCTTGCCATGAGGGTGTCTCCACAGTACAGCTATGCTTTTTTACAACCCAATTGCAGGTCCAGTAGCTTATGCATTGTCCTGGGTGTGGACATTGGTGCCACTCCAGATGACAGGCAGTAGGTCATATGTGTAGCCAACTGTGTAATCAGGTGACGGATGGCCATGTGACAACTGACATAATTCAAGTTGTTACTCTAAACAAATTGTACCTTGGCACTCACAGCACTTGTCAACAGTTCTTCATGTTTTAAGTGTGGTAATTTGATGATTTGTGTTAAGAACACTGATGTGCCTGCATGTAAGATGTCTCCCAAGGAAGTGCACACCAAACGACATTTCCACTTTCATGGAACACGCTGGCACCTTTGCAAAGAAGCCACTGTTAAAATTAAATGGTGTTGCAGATTCTCCATATACATGTTCCCACAGTGGTCTTGATTTTGTGAGACTCCTTTGTTGTTGGTGATACAAACTATCAAGTCCCAAGACATCAAGACCTCCGTGGGCCCATGTATATGTACTTTCTGCAACACCATTCATTTCTAACAGTGGCTTCTTAGAAAAGGTGCCAGCTTCTTCAATGACAGTGTAAATGTAGTTTTGTGTGCACTGCCTTGTGAGACATATTTCATGCTGGCACATGAGTGTTCTTTTCACGAAATGGCGAATTGGCACATTCAAAACATGTCGATTGTGTAAAGTATTGTGAGTCCAAAGGTACCAACATTTTTTAGTTTTGTGTTCCAAAGTACTTACAGGTCTCTGAGTGTGGTGACACCTCGAGTATTGAGGTGTGTTAGTTTACGTTGGGTGCACCACTACTGTTTCTTTCAGGGTAAACAAGAGGTGGCATGACTTCATTGTATTGCTGTGCTCACCGGTTCACAGACACTAGCTTCTCAGTGTATTTCTCATTCAGGTTGTGGCCTGGTGTGTTCTTTTTTTCCTTGTGTCCAAGTGGCATAGTGGGTCTACCAACTGGGCAGTACAGGACTTACATATGTGCGGAGTAATCTAGCTGTTACTCATGATGCATTGCCTGATATGCACTGTGACCAATTGTTTTTGTGCTCATGTGTCAGATGTATAGAGGTGACTGATGCATTTCGGTTTCTTCTCCTTGCCCACAGCATCATCATCCACAACAGAGGGAGACACCTGCACGGACCTGGAGGAGGGATCCAGTGACAGTGCCACCAGTGCTGTAGAGTCAGGAGGAGCCAGTGGCACGGAGGGTGAGGGGAGTCAGTCAGAGGACCTGTCTGAACACGATACCAGCTACTACGCCGACGGGTCCGACGCTGACCTCCTCGAGGAGGCGGAGGCTGCGACACCACCTGGCAGCATCCCCACATCTGTCCCCGCCTCCTCCGTTACCATCTCCGCCCTCCCAGTTGCTCCCGTGCCTTCTGTCCGTGCAGAGGCCCAACATGTCTCCTTCGGACCAGGCACCGCACCCCCTGCCCCTGTCACCCCTGCTGCCCTCAGTGAAGAGTCTGTGGACATACTGCGGCAGTTGCAGGTTGGGCAGGTATCAGTGCTGAATGTCCTCCATGGACACACTAAACTGCTCACACAGATGGTGTCGTTCATGGAGGGCATGTCAGCAACGATGTCTGACCAACGCAGGATTCTGCGGTCCATGGACTCTTCCCTGACGGCAGCAGTTACTCTCCTGCAGCGCTCCGTCCCCCCCTGCCCCAGACCCATCCACACTTCCCTCTCCCATGCCTGTCCAACGCACACCCAGACAGTCACGGGCACGCACCCCACCAGACACAGCCAGCACACCCCCAAGTAAGGGAAAGCGCACACCTCCTGGCACGCACACTCAGGGGGATGTAGGCACACCCACAGGGTCTGGGGACAGACGACATACACGCAGCCACAGTCGCAGTCCACAGTCCTCACAACCCTGTCCCTCCAAAACCACTCCCCTTGGCTCCCCTGCCAAACGCTCACCCAAGAAGATCTTTATGGGTGAGCTGGACCTCGCCCCCACTGAGCGACCACCCCACAAGCGGGCAAGGAAGTCCCCGGGCACAGGAGTTGAGTCGCCCACCATGTCGACCCCCTCCCCCAAGAGCGCTGCACCCCATCCCTCCCCCACCACACCCTCCGTTGACCCTGGGGAATCCTCTGGTGCAGGGGTTAGGCTGGACGTCCTAGCAGCAGTGTGCAGCACCAAGCTCGCCTCCACCTTCGGTGCTGCCCCACCCCCTGTGGTGGAGACATCCACCCCTGCACCCGCCATACCTACCCTTCCCCCTCCTGTCCCTGCGGTGCCAGGTACTGCCACAGATGAGGCCCCCTCCGGTCGACATACCTTGAGGTTCCTTTGTGCAGGCAAGCTAGGGGTAGACGCGGTCCCCTACGTCCCCCCTTGGACTTGAAATGTGGACTGGCCATTGGCCTCTGTACATAGTCCAATTTTCCTTGTCTTTTTTTGGTGCTGAATAAAGCCTTTTGTTTTACTTTCAACACTATTGCATTTCAGGTACTTGAGGTTGGTGCTGAGGCTCCTGCAGTTAGTGTTCTGGTAATGTGTTAGGGTTCTGAGAAATGTTTTTGCATGATGGTCATGAGGTGGACCATGGTATCTGTGTGCCATCACAATGTCTCTGCAAAGAATCATTGGTAGTGTGTGTTCATTGAGACATTGTCCCAAGGAGTGTTCCTTCCTCTGTGGCACCTGACATCTTCCCTGCAAACAGTTGCACTATTGTTGTGCTGACCTGTGTCAACATTTCCTTTGTTGGGGACGGATCCCTTCAACAATGGCCATCCCTGCTCACCGATGTCTCCTGCTGAATCGTCTGTGCCATCCTTGCTAGTCACTGTACTTGTGTTTTGAGTATGTCAAAATGCCTTCAGGGACAAATTCACCCTTTTCAGCACTATGCATGTGTGTAATCACAGCCTACCACACAAATGGTACTTGTTATGCAGGGTATTTGGGCACGTGACTCACAATTGTGGGCATTGTATCTAGGGGACTTCCACCCTATTCCTTCCATGAGAGACAACATCTTGGTGGCTGGACCAGCATCTGGACATTCCTATCAGTCATGGGATGTGCGTGACAGTGTGTGTTCCCTTTGGCTATCTTAGTTTTGTAGGCAGTTACATGACTATACAGTCTTGTGGCATGATATCAGGGTGTGTATTGTGCTGCATCCGCCAGGGGTGGGTATGCATGTGTTATATGTTCTCACACACACATGTGGTGTGTCATGCAGTGTGTGAAATACATCCATCCTCCTGGGAGTGGGACACTGCTGTCAGTGATGTGTTGTTAAAGCACTATCATCATAGTCTAAAGTTAGGGATGCGTCCATACCACCATGTAGGTGTGGTCATCTGATAATGATGTACACCCACCCCATATCTCTGCCCACTGCTGGGAGTCCTCTGCACCCACCCCCATGTCTCTGTCCACTGCTGGGAGTCCTCTGCATCCACCCCCATGTCTCTGTCCACTGCTGGGAGTCATCTGCACCCACCCCCATGTCTCTGTCCACTGCTGGGAGTCCTCTGCACCCACGCCCATGTCTCAGTCCACTGCTGGGAGTCCTCTGCAACCCCCCCCCATGTCTCTGTCCACTGCTGGTATTCATCTGCACCCACCCCTATATGTGTGGCCATGGCTGGTATTGATCTGCAGCCACCCCCATATGGCTGGCCACTGCTAGGAATCCTCTGCCCCCACCCACCTACACCCTTGGAGCAGTACACTGCTGGCCTGGACCTACACACACACCAATATGAAGGTAACATGCAGGGACAGTCCGTAAGCCCACATTCCTGGCGTGTGTAGGTCTCGTATCCCAAATGTACTGGTGCCCTAGGAGTACGTGTGAAACGCACCGTACCCACGCTTTCATTGCGTGTGTACGGTCCGTATCACTGTTCTACTGGTGCCATAGGAGTACGTGTGCAACGTACTGAACCCACGCATTCATTGCGTTTGTATGGTCCGTATCACTATTGTATTGGTGCCGTAGGGGTACGTGTGAAACGCACCATACCCACGCATTCATTGCGTGTGTGCGGTCCGTATCACTGTTCTACTGGTGCCGTAGGAGTACGTGTGCAACGCACTGTACCCACGCATTCATTGCTTGTGTACGGTCCGTATCACTATTGTACTGGTGCCGTAGGGGTACGTGTGAAACGCACCGTACCCACGCATTCATTGCGTGTGTGTACGGTCCGTATCACCGTTCTACTGGTGCCGGAGGAGTACGTGTGCAACGCACCGTACCCACGCATTCATTGCATGTGTACGGTCCGTATCACTGTTCTACTGGTGCTGTAGGAGTACGTGTGCAATGCACCGCACCCATGCATATATTGCGTGTGTACGGTCTGTATCACTATTGTTCTTGTGCCATAGGGGTACGTGTGCAACGCACCGTACACGCCCACTTCCATTGTTGCGGTACGCAGGGGTTGCTGGCCACGCCCCCCAAGTGACCAGACCCTGGTGGTAATGTATGGGCTCCATATTATAGGTTTGGCTTTGGGTATGGGGTTATGTTTCCTACCCCTCACCCCCCCTGGCCCCTGGGTGTTGTTCTCACCTTCTGCGGCATGTGCGTCGGGTCCAGTGCACCAGGTCGTAGGCTAGGAGGACCGGGATGACACGTACGATGGAGTTCATGGCGTGTACGTCGCGTACCGGGGCTCCGTTGCGTAGCGGTTTGCATCGGACTCTGCTTTTCCGGCTGTGTTTGGCTCCCGTAAAAAAAGAGCCGTACGAAGTGACGTAGAGACGAATCGTACTTGCTGGGCCGGAAATCGCTGCTTGAATGCGTCCGGACGTCGCGTACAAGCTGTTCCGGATCAAAATCATTTTTTTTTTAACCGTACGGTCTTTTGTAAGAAACGTACGGAAATAGGCTCTCTGTACGAATCGTACTTCGTAGGTTGCACGGAAAGTTTACCGGGTACGAGTCGTACGGAGAAAACGCTCCGTACAACGATTCGTACAGCCTTTTTCCAGGATTGGAATCGGCCCCTATATTTTTGCTAAATGATATTAAGCCCTTCGATATTTTTAACATCTAAAATACTTACCTAAAATCGATATTCTTGACCACGAGAATCTGTATTTTGATATTTCTGACCCAGGATATCTGCAACTCAATTTTTGTGCAACTCGATATTTTTGAATCGATATTCTCTCTCTGCACCTACAAGAAGCAGAGGGGACAGAGGAATATAGAGAGTGTGAAGACAGATCTGACAGGGATACAAATGGACACAAACCGGAGACCACATAATTTCTGCCCACGCCATCTGAGGGGGTCATTTACACTTCAGAAACGTCAAAGAAATCAATTTTGAAAAACCGCATGTCAGATTCAACGCCTCCAGCGGTAATAGAATATAAGGAGGGCAGTCTGTCTTGCCAGCCCTTTTCAGATGAATTGGCAAAATGGACTAAAAAACATAGGAGAAAGCAATGGCACAGAGAAGGATGTTTTCAACCCATCGACTTAGCAACTGTCAAAGATTGTATACGGGCAGGACAGAGCAATCCAGACTGGAACTATCCCTATATGCAAAAGTGACTCACGGACTGGGAGGCGTATGCTGTAGACAAAGTAACTGAAGTGATTTGGTGTGATAGAGAAGATCCAAGGTTAGGCCCAAGACCTGTAAATACTCAACCAAAAAATCAGTTACCCCTCATTTTCAAGGGGGGACAACTACCCACATACGTACCATGACCACAAATGGAAAAAAAGGATATAGAGAGGGCACTACCTCCGCTGTCTGAAGAAGCAGGAAAATGGATAGGATCCTTTGAGAAACTCACTGCTGAAGTGAACCTCGCTTTGGGCGATGTTAAAAGCCTGTTAAGTTCTCTGGTAGGAGATGAAGTAAATGCCATTTTTTCCAGTGCGGGATTTCATCAGAAAGCCTATTTCCGTACGTTTCGTACAAAAGACCGTACGTGTAAAAAAAAACAACGATTCAGACCTGGAACTGCTTGTACGTGACGTCCAGACGTATTCAAGCAGCGGTTTCCAGCCCAGCAAGTACGATTCGTCCCTACGTCACTCCGTACGGCTCTTTTTTTAAGGGAGCCAAACACAGCCGGAAAAGCAAAGTCCTACGCGAACCGCTATGCAACGGAGCTCCAGTATGCGACGTACACGCCATGAACCCCATCGTACGTGTCATCCCGGTCCTCCTAGCCTACGACCTGGTGCACCGGACCCGACGCACATGCCGCAGAAGGTGAGAACAACACCCAGGGGCCAGGTTGGGGGTGAGGGGCAGGAAACATACCCCATACCCAAATCCAAACCTATAATATGGAGCCCATACATTACCACCAGGGTCTGTTCACTTGGGGGGGGCATGTCCAGCAACCCCTGCATACCGCAACAACGGAAGTGGACGTGTACGGTGCATTGCACACTTACCCCTACGGCACCAGTAGAATAGTGATACGGACCGTACACACCCAATGAATGCGTGGGTACGGTGCATTTCACACGTACCCCTACGGCACCAGTAGAACAGTGATACGGACCGTATACACGCAATTAATGCGTGGGTACAGTGCGTTTCACGCGTACCCCTACGGCACCAGTAGAACAGTGATACGGACCGTACACACGCAATGAATGCGTGGGTACAGTGCGTTTCACACATACCCGTACGGCACCAGTAGAATAGTGATACGGACCATACACACTCGATGAATGCGGGGGTACGGTGTGTTTCACACGTACCCCTACGGCACCAGTAGAATCGTGATACAAACGGTACACACGCGATGAATGCGGGGGTACGGTGTGTTTCACACACTTGTGATACGAGGCGTACACACGCCAGGAATGGAGGGCTACGAGTTGCACAAGGATGTCCATCAAGTACTTGTCATTGCATACTTTCATGTGCAGGCCCTAGGTGTGTCAGCCAGTGATATTGCACAGGTCATCTCATCTAGTTGCACAATTGATGTGTGATGACCTGTGTACACATGTCATGTGTGATGGGGCACTATGTGGCACACATCACCTTGACACTTGCCACATGTCTGTCTGTAGTCCAACTGTGTCATGCACAGCAGCAGTGGGATGGCACAGTCATCACCACCCGCACCTGTCTCCTGAGGTCAGGGACAGGGACACTCTATCAACTGACATGTCACGATCAGCATGCCCCTATGTGACTATGTCAGGTGTGTGTCATATGTTCCCATGAGTTTGCTGTTAGTGTTCCGTCAACTGCTATCTGCTGTTGGTGCATCCAACATGGGTCTGTGTGGAGATAGGCATGGCACACATCTACGCACACCATGCCACATGTGGATTCCCACGGCTGTAGGGTCTGTGTGCATCGGACATCATATTTTCCCAGGCATACATGTCTGTGTCGTCTCAATGGCTGTGTTTTTTTGTTGTCACGTGTACCCCTTCATCGCAATGTGTTTCATATGTACATTTGACATTCCATGTGACCTGTGCATATGCCTTGCAGTCAACTGTCTGGATGAGATGACTTCCTTCCAATGCAGCTATGTGGATGTGTGTCACTTCGGTGATATCTCTGGCTGTTCACTCAGACTTGCCCCCAGCTCATTTCAGGGCATGTCATGTAGACTTGAAAATCAACAGGTGTATCTGGCTTTTCGTAGGAATGCCAGCAAGCTGGCATATGTGTCCTGGATGTATTGCACACACCAGACTCCATAGTTACCTGATGTTTAGTAGCAGTTTAGCATGTGCTCTGCTCATTGACATTGATGTTGGCAGACTCTCAATCTTCATTATTCCTAACAATGTCCTGCAGGGCACCGCCTGTCCCAAGACCAATGCCAGAGACTTGGCTGCCATGAGGGAATGTGCCTGCATCCGACGTTACAGATTCACTCGACAGTTGATTGAGGACTTGACTGACAAGCTGGCACCACACCTCCAACCGCGACATAGGTATCCTACTGCGCTGACCCCAAGATGAAGGTGAAGGCAGCCCTATATGTTTTTGCCACAGGTACGTTTCAATTGACCATAGCTGATGTTGGTGGGAAGTCACAGACAATATTCAGCCGTGTCCTGCGTGATGTTTTGGCAGCCATGTTGGTGCACCTTGATGAATTCATCAAATTTCCTACTCCTGAGAAGTTGACAGATGTCAAGGGTGATTTCTATGTTCTGGGAGGGATGCCCCATGTCATTGGGTCCATTGATGGGACACATGTGGTTTTCGTACCACCACAGGCACAGGAGCAAGCCTTTCTCAACCATAAAAATTACCACTCAATAAATGCCCTTGTGGTGTGTCTTGCTAACATGCTGTGCACGTTTTCCAGGATCAGCACACGATGCCTACATCATGAGGCATAGCAGGGTGCCACAAATGATGCTGCGGCTGCACAACGAACGAGCATGTCTTGTTGGTGGGTATACTCTGTTTGCCTTGTGTGTTGCGGTATCTTTGGCGCTTACAGCATCTCCTGACCCACTTATTTACATAATGTTTCCATGTAGGGGACTCTGGATATCCCAACATGCCATGGCTAATGACACCTCTCCGCAACCCAAGAACAGCTGCAGATCACCGGTACAACAATGCACATGGGCAGACCAGGCGAGTATTTGAGAGGATGTTTGGCCTCCTGAAGAGCCGATTCCAGTGCCACGAGAAGACAGGCGGGTCCCTCCCATATGCACCGGAGAAGGTGTGCAAAATCTTCATTGTGTACTGCATGCTGCACAACATGGCCATTGAGAAGGCAGTGCCACTCATCCTTGATCCTGATGAGCAGCAACATCCCCCCGTGGAGGATCCAGGGCTTGGTCACGAGGCAAGTGATGAGGAGGAGGAGGATGATATCCGGAGTCAGCTCATACGCAACTTCTTCTCATAATGATGAGTCACTGGGTATGAGTGTGCAAGCTTGTAGCATTGAGTGGCATGTGTTGCAATGTGTGTGTCCAGCTGACTGAATGCAAAGTGACTTTGATGTGTGTACTGATGTGTCACTCGAGTGATGATATCATGCCACACAGTTTTGTGGAGAGACTTTCTTTGAAATTTGCATGTGTCCAACATTGTTCATGTTTCGTAACTGACCATGTGTGCGGCGAGATTTGTTTTAGGTGACTTCTTGTGTGTCTGTCATTGCCAGGTTTTAGCGCCTGTTGTCTGCTCGTGTCATCTTTGTCCTGCTATTCCTCATGAGGATTGCAACGTGTGCTGAATCAGCGTTCCATGCACGGACATGTGGAAATGTCAGTTTGGGTAAGGATTGCAGCAAGGCTTTTTGGTGGTGGTACGGGTTGGGAATGTGTGGGGACTGCTTCTGTGCATGTTGTGGTACCATGCATACATGTCTTCTCATCATGGAGCATATAACATTTAGCATCACTCCCATGACATGAGAGTCACCTCTCTTGACAGTCATCTGTAGTGGAGTGTGGAGTCTGATGAAGGCATCAATGTGCGTAAAACTTGCCTCTGAAACATTGCGGATGCTATGGGTGGACATAGTGTGGGACATCACAACAACAGGCTCTATGGTGAATTGCAGTCTCTCCGTGTGCAGCAGGATGTGTTTGGCTCATCCCCTTAACTTGTGTGCCAGTTCATTGGGATTTACAACATCCGTGTTGTAAAGGGGGGGTCCAGCGTATGTCCCACATGTTCTGTCAACTGACCTGTGAGTCTGTTCGTATGGATGCATTTCCCTTTGTGTGAGTTTGTGCAATAAAGGTGTTCAGCACAATCCAAAGTACCTCATCTCTGTCACTGCAGATTCTTGCCAGTTTGCATGCGTCATCTATGGCATAATTATCAAAGATTGAGCATATGAGTGTATGTGTACTTCGGCAACATGCATGCAGTTCTTCATGGCTAATAATCTCTATTGTGCATGAAGTACCTGGTTGTGTATGTATTTGTGCAGGTTGCTCCCCACAACGGGACGTCAACGCCTGCTGATGGTGTGTCTCCTGTGCACAGCTCCGCATTTTGTTGCCTGATCCTGTGGCCGTTATTTTTGGTGATTCTTCATACATTTTCTCGGAGTGACCCATGAGTAACCTGACACTCCTTCCTTTACATACACCTGTTGCACTGTGCCTTTCTGACCTCCTTGTCTTTGTGTGCTACTTTTGGCCTAGTTTCTCACCCCTTCCGCCTGCTGCAGCCTCACCTGCGGCACCGCCCCTCCGAGTGCCCTGATTCTGCAACCCACACGCCTCCAAAATGCTCCTCCCTTCCCCACTCCACCCATTCTTAATGCAGCCAGCAGCTTGTCTGTGCCACTGTTGCACCAACGCGGTGCCAAAGGCAGGACCGTCTGCGCCTGCAACGTGCACAGTGCACGACCCTCTGGTCCTGCTGCAGCCACCCTCCAAGCAATGTCCACCAGACAAGCAACTGCCTGCTATCAGGTAACCTCTAAGCGCACACACGACACCTTTGCATGCTGAGTGTGCAACTCCAACTGCCTACACAGCGCTGCCCCACCTACCAGACCCTATCAGAACAACCAGGTCATGTGCCTCCTACTCCACACCCGCTCCGTCCACCAGCACGCCATTGGACTCTGTTACCTCTTCAACACAACAGCCCCACACATCACCTTCAGGACAGTAACCTGGATAAAAGCATCCTCAGCACACAACTTCTTCATTGCCATCTCTGACGGATACAAGATCACCCGCAGGGACAGCACCAACAATCCCGGAGGATGAATTGCAATTTATTCACAAGTACACCCTCAGAGTCAAAAATCCGGTTTTGCACCAACCCCCTGGCAACCCTCAGAGTAACACTCATCTACAGATCTCCAGGCCTACATCCACAATTCTGTAAAGCCATCAACACGTACATCTGCACGCACGCCCTCACCTCCACAGGCTACATGTGGCTGGGGGCCAGTAACTTCTTGCTGGAGGAGAACCACACCACCATCCATCATTGGTCCATCAACATTTGCATCCACATCTCCGACAAGCAACACACTGCCCCACACCCCGCTACCGATCCCCCAAAGATGCTTAATGTAAGTCACAACAGACAAGCTGTGTGGGATACTCGAACCAACACCCCCGCCACACCCTGCAACCTCACACACTGGATCAGCAACTGATCCAACAATCTTGCCACATTGACGGACTTTCCTGTGAAACACAACAACAGTTAAGCCACCTGGGACAAGGTGGGCCTACTGGACTCATACAGATCTAGCTGGACACTTGTGCAAACCTTGCAGCACAAAGAACCATCAGTTACCTTACAGCCCTGGAAAACGCCACACACAGCCATCACCATATCATCAGCAAGGACAAGTGGAGATCCTTCAGATAGGGCCGAGGCACCAAAACACACGACATAAAGGAGCTCATCAGCATTGTGAGTGGACTGACAGCAGCTCTCCATCCAAAAGACACCCCACCCTTGCAAGGCAGATCAAATCCCTTGCAACTTTCTACCACTTCAAGCTCATTGACATACACGACAGCCTTGGCACACAGAGGCAGTCAGCACTATTATCCGCGGGACAAACCCCCCTCAGGTTCGGGACTCCTGTCAGCAGCAAATACACCACCTGGCTCATGTGCACCATCCACTCTGGCTCTCCATCAGGCCCCTTCCCCCACAACATCTCAACCACATCATTCCCCATCCTTGAAGCCCACGTCCAGCACATCATGAATGTCTCCTTTGAGTTTTCCACATTCCATGGGAGCTGGAGGCATGCAGAGACCCAGGCCCTTCTTAAACAACGGACGGCAGTACCTCAGGATCTCCTGGAACATCACCCTGCTTCCCTACCCAGCAAATGTCATCAGGAAGACACTCAATGAGCAACTGACAAACTTCCTCCACGCAAACAGCTCCAGGCAACTGGCACCAGACCATCTTCCACAGTAATCACACCACTGCAACCGTCATAATTGCCACCAACAACGACAACTTTGCCCTGCTCAACAATGGTGAGACCACCCCCCTTGACCTCTCAACGGCATTCTACACCATGTGCTACCACACTGTTAGCTCACACATCTCCAACACTGGTATCCAGAGGAGGGCCCAGGATAAAATCATCAAGTAGCTCACCAGCAAGGCCCAGGGAGTCTGCCTCCACCCTTCAGCATGTGTTACACTGGGGTCATCTGACTCATGCCCCAGGGCTCATCTCTCAGAGTGACGATCTTCAATGTATCCATGACCCCCCTCTCCACCGTCATATGCGCACACGTCCCCATCATCATCTTGTATGCCATTGACACCCAGCTGCTCCTCACCCTCACCAAAGACCCAGCCATTGCCAGATCCAACCTTCAAGAAGGCATGAGATCCGTTGACGAATGGCTGAACATAAGCCACCTGAGGCTGGATTTGGACAGGACTGAGGTCATCATCTGAGGATTGTCCCCTTACGGCTGGGTCAACTCCTTTTGTCCCACCGGCCTGGGCATCGCACCAGCACCCAGTGGCCACGCACGCAAGCTAGTGTTCATCATGGACTCATCGCTCACAATTACCATGCAACTCAACACCATCTGTACCTCATGCTGCAACACCCTCCGCATTCTGCAAATGATAGATCCACTCCAAGGCAAGACAGACCGTCCCCCAGGTCCACGACACCAGCCGGGTCAACTACAGCAACGCCCTCTACGGAGGAACAACAGCAAAACTGCAGGAGAACTTGTCCACATCCAGGGTGCATCCGCACACCTCATCTTCAACATCACCCGCCCCAGCCACATCACCGTCCACCTGAGATAGCTACAATGGCTCACTGTCTGCTGCAGGATCACCTTCAGACTCCTCAACCACACTCAGGAGGCAGTCCACAACCCCAGACCCAAAACCGACCTTGGACGTCTGTCATCCAACACCCCGTTGGCCCAACTCTGTGCAGACAACCTTGCCCTGGCCACCATTCATCACATCCATAGAACAACTGCATGCAGGAGATAGTTCTCCCACCTCGCCAAACAGACCTGGGACTCCCTCCCTGGGCACCTTCACATGACCCATGACATCTACGCCTTCATGATACTCTTCCAAATTGGTCTGTCCGAGCAGTATTGCCAGCCCCCCCTCAGCAGCTTGAGGCCATCACGGGTGAGTATTGGGCTCCATGTCTGTATTTGATGATACATTGTGACCCATGTGTGTCCTCGACCGGACTCAGATCCCAGTGTATGGATGGCTGGAGTTAGTTCCACACTCAGGCGTACTTTGACATATCTCCACACGTATGTTGTGGACTCATGCGAAATGACTGCAACATCAAATTTAGGTTTTTTTTAATTATAGGTCTGGGGCGTGATTTGTGCAAGAAAAAGGTGCAATACAGGGACCATAGAATCCAGAGTTCCCAGGGGGAGATGGGATCCTAGGCATTTGAAAGCAGCAGAGTCCAGACCACAGTGTTTGGCATCATTGGTCAGACTGTGACCAGCAAGTCCATGTGGCAGAGAATGTCAATCAATGAGGTGATGCTGTTGCACATGAAGGCCAGGTGCCAGGCCAGGTGACCTAGGAGATGTGGATGGGCCGCTGCCTCTAACGGTCTTATCTGTGGACACCCACCTTCCTCAGGGGACCCTCAGATGCAGGCCTTGACGATGCTTGGGACGCTCCGTCGGACAAATCCTCCTCCTCCTCCCTCCCTGTGGCTGGTGGTGGTCTTCGCCTGGTGGCACAGGGAGGGTTGCCCATGTTGTCTGCGATCCGACAGAGTGAATGGCTTATGTCCCTTTGCATCGCCAGGAGCTCAGCCAGTATTGCCTCCATCCGTCCTTGGTGACTGGCATGTTGCTCGGCCTGCTGGTTCTTCATCTCTGTAATGGTCCCCTTTATCTCTGTGAGTGTCCCAACTACCTGGCTGATCTCCCTGGTGTCACGCCGGTATGCCTCCATGATGTTGTGTATGTGTGACATACCGGTCTCTTCAGCTGGCTGGTCAGGTTCTCGCCTCCGCCTGCCTCTGCCTGCCTCCACTCCCACCACCCCTGCCCACACGAGCCTGGGCTGCCGTTGTGGGCACATCGGGTCTACGGGACCCCTGAGGGATGGCAGTGGTGGTGTTGTCTGCCTCCTCCTGGTTGCCCGGCGAACCTTGTCCCTCCTGGTCAGGCTGGCTCAGTTGTTCACTGCAGGAAGGGCTCCTTGGTGTCTCCTGGGATGTGACAGGAATGAGGGTGGTGGTTGGCACAGATGTTCCTGAACCAGGTGCTGCAGGGGCTTGGACAGCAGAGGGTCCAGGTCGGTCGTGGTCATCCGCGGAGTGTTGAGAGGCATCGCTGCCGGTGGGATCAGGTTCCTCCCGAGCATGGAACTGTGATTCTTCACCCCCATTGTTGGGGGGAGATTCATCACGTTGCCCTGTGTGTGAGAGACAGACAATGTTAATGCTGTTTCATGCAACATCCATGTTTAACACACATTCTAGTTGGCACTGTTCCTCCAGGTAGTTGTATGTGCCTAGCATTCTCCTCAATGTTCACTTGAGGATGGGTATGTTGCGGGGGACAGATTGATATGTGTTCCTGAGTCTTTGACTTGTTGATTTTTGGCTTGGATGCTTCTTCGGCTATGTATTGGACTTGTTGTGTTACATGTCCATTGTGACAGTGTGTAAATCCATTCCCTGTCTGCTTGTGTAAGGGGTGTGTGTGACAGGGCCTGCTGGTGGGTGTAGTGTGATTTGGCACTGGGGCTCCCAGGTGATGTAGCTGTCCCCCCCATGGAGCATGCTGCCATGACAGTGATTGTGAATTCCTGTCCTAGATATCTGACCTTGTTGTCTTGGTGTTTGTGTTTGCACTGGTCACAGGAGGGCCTTGTGCTGCCTACACCAGGGCCCAGTGTCAGCTATCTTGTCAGTACTTTCACAGTCCTTGTGCATTGAGCATGGTGCATGGTTATGTACCTGGGCCATATGGGATGAGGGCAATTGTGTCTGATTTGGAGTTCAACAATGCGTTTTGTGACACCCACCCTCCCAGCATACCGGACATCCATTCTTGGGTTAGTGCTTCGTGTAGCATGGGACATAGCATGGCCTTGCTTTGTCAATGGGGCATACACATGTTAGTGGCATTAGCGTTGTTTTTGACTATGGTTCTGGCCAGTGAGTGTTTGGAGGTAGTTGCATGCATATTGTGTAGTTGGGGTGTGGATGCCATTACCCCCATGTTACATAAGTTGTTTGTGTACTCACCAGGCTCTGGAACTCCTTGAAGTCCATGTACTCCCACCGGCGGAAGCAGGGCCATCACCTTCTCCTCCCAGGGATGGAAATGTACTGGTCTGCGGGGTCCACCACCTCCAGTGATGTTGCTCTGGGCGTAGTCGTCATTCATTTTTCGCTTGACTGCCCTCCGCAGATCGTACCACCTGACTTGGCATTCAGTCCTGGTCCTTCTGATGGGTGCAACAGCATTCACCCTATCGACGATCCTCTGCCACAGCCGTGATTTTTCGGCTATGCTGGTCTGTCTGACCAGTGTTCCAAACAGCTGTGGCTCGACTCTGATGACTTCATTGACAAGGATCTCCAGCTCCTCCCTTGTGAACTTTGGATTCTTGTCTGTGGGCATGGTGTGGGGTGAGGGTGTGGATGGTTGTGAATGTGTGGGTCTGAATGTGAAGTTGTGGGTCTGAATGTGAAGAGGGGGTATGTGTGAAGGAGGTTGTGTGAAGGTGTATATGTTAAGGTGGATGGGTGCAGTTGTTGGTGTGTGCTCTCTAGCTGCAGTGAGTCTGTTGCAAAGGCTCATGGTTTGTGTGTGTGGGCCCTTTTTATTGGTCCATTTGTGGGTGGGCCTCAGTTTGAATTTTTGGTGGGTGTGTTATAAGGGGTGTTTGTGAGTTTGCCCCTCTGTTTGCCTGTTTGGATGTGACCAGGTCAGTCATTTCCATGTTTTGTGCACTGTAGACGTGTTTTGTGGTGTTGTGCGTGTCGAATAGACCCTCCTTGTGCTGTTTTACATTGCCTATGTACGGTGCGTACATACGCGCTGTTGTTGTGAGGTGCGTACATACGCGATGTTTGGGTACGCATCGTACATACGCGATGTTGTTGTAAGGTGCATACATACGCGATGTTGGCGTACGCACTGTACATGCGCGATGTTGGGGTACGCACCGTACATACGCGATGTTGTTGTAAGGTGCATACATACGCTATGTTGGCGTACGCACCGTACATGCGCGATGTTGGGGTATGCACCGTACATACGCGATGTTGTTGTAAGGTGCGTACATACGCGATGTTGGCGGATGCACGGTACATACGCGATGTTGGCGTACGCACCGTACATGCGCGATGTTGTTGTAAGGTGCGTACGTACGAGATGTTGGCGTAGCACCGTACATGCGCGATGTTGTTGTAAGATGCGTACATACGCGATGTTGTTGTAAGGTGCATACTTACGCGATGTTGGGGTACACACCGTACATGCGCGATGTTATTGTAAGGTGCGTACATACGAGATGTTGGCGTAGCACCGTACATGCGCGATGCTGTTGTAAGATGCGTACATACGCGATGTTGTTGTAAGATGCGTACATACGCGATGTTGGGGTATGCACCGTACATACGCGATGTTGTTGTAAGGTGCTACATATGCATGGGGGGGCCTGTACGACTCGTACCCCTGTACGACTCGCACCCCGGGAACATCTTTTCCTGGGATACGAGTCGTACAAAGTTTGCTTCGTAGCGGGTAAAAATACGATAAGACCAGTGGATGACCCAATCTACCCCTGAGGGCTCGGGCAAATGTAGATAGGTTGGTAGAAGGGTGCCTTCAAGGGATTTTTTCTACAGTTTAATTAGAGTTATTTCGATTATTAATTGGAGGTAGGTTAATTATATACCTACAGTTTTATTTGCGATCACTTTTTTATTGCTAAATGAAATCAATTCGTCTGAATCGTAGTTAAAAAGAGTGCGAATCAATCATCACATATTCACATAAATGTAATCAATCAACAAAAGAAAAGGAGAAGAAGGAAAAGAAGCAAACG
Organism: Triturus cristatus; assembly: GCF_964204655.1. NCBI lineage: Eukaryota > Metazoa > Chordata > Amphibia > Caudata > Salamandridae > Triturus > Triturus cristatus. The sequence goes on along the minus strand of NC_140581.1, from coordinate 856,791,145 downwards.
GGTGTATATGTAGGAAGTTAAATTTATGTTCAAATTTCAAAAGGGTACTTCAATTAGTTTTACATTGGAAGGAAATAATTCATTTCTTCATGCCTTCACTTTAGCAATTATCAAACACTTTTTCACAGAGAATACAATTATTATGTTGGAAAACAGTGTGAATGTCGACGTTTCGGTCTCTAGATTTTCTTTGGTAAGACCATCCTCAGGACAATTTTATTTAAAAGGCTGACCCCTTGATGTTTCGGCTTTATGTCAATAAAGGACTCCAACTGTTACCTTTCGTTCATTCAGAGATATTGTGATGTTGGTCGTCTCAAATCAATGATAATTTCTTTAATCAATAGATATTCTCATGGGGCATTAAATCACTGATCCATTGTTGCCCAATAGTTGCGTAGTTCTCTAATCAAACGGATTTGAATAGTTGTGTCGACGCCCCCGTGTTGATCTGAGGTCTACTATCGCAGTGTGAATCAGGTTCCAATGCTCGCCTGTGGATCCCATTAAGGAACCTGGCATGATATTAGACATAATGGCCCTTGAAATAAAGCCACGTTTTGCACTATTAATATCCTTTGATCGGAGACAAGCAACGTGGGCATCAGTAGAATTTACAGATCCAGAGGTTAAATTGAGAGACATATCGGATGAAGAAATGTTTGAAGATAGCCCATCAATTGAGACAGTGGTATTTCATATGGATATTTCCATTAGAGTACAGTTGCAATATAAGACTGTGCCGAAACATGCACGAGACAGTAAAAGAAAAGGAAAAGATTTGGCAAAGGTACCAGAGAGTCTGTGGACAAAGGGACCACATGAAGTGGGACCGATTAAAGGAGCTGAGCCTGTGAAAATAACATTAAAGCCTGGAGAGATACTGCCAAGGGTACATTAGTATCCCTTATCAGAAGAATCAGAAGAAGGCATCCTTCCATCAATACAGGCATTACTTCAGCAGGATGTGATATATGAGAGAGCAATACCTTGTAAAACACTGATTTACACAATAACAAAGGCTAAGGGGGAACTTGGAGAATGATTCAAGATTTCTGCCCCCTGAATAATGTAGTAATCCCAGAATTTCTGGTAGTACCAGACCCATCAGTCATACTAACAAACATTCCAATGGATACCACCTGCTTTTCTGAAATAGACTTGGAAAATTTATTTTTCAGCATTCCACTGAACCCAGATAGTCAATATCTAACAGAGTTCAAGTACTGACAAACACAGTATTGCTATAGAAGGCTGTTGTGAGTCTCCAAGTATCTTGGACAGTGAAAAAGGATTTAGCAAATATAAAATGCAAAGGCAGCCTCTTACAGTATGTGGATGACATATTGGTGTGAACTCCTCTGAAGTCACATGCAGGGATGATACTGTTGGTTTCCTTTGCATGCTTGCAGAAAAAGGATACAAAGTGGACAATGACAAATTGCATTATGTGCAGAAAGAAGTTCTCTATTTGGGGCAGATAACATCCAACGATGGGAGGAGAGTGACACCTGACAGAGCAGAAAGCACCAGAAATCTGCCTAAGCCTACTACCACAAAGCAGATGCAGCAATTCTTAGGACTCTGCAATTATGTAAAACAGTGGGTATTTCATTACACCACACTAACTGTACCACTTCTGTCTGCTTTAGAGAGTCCCATACTGATGGAAACAAAATAACCTGGACTAATAAAAGAGAGGCAGCATTTCGGGAGCTGAAGAATGCAATTACAAATGCTCCAGTGTTAGGTACACCTGACTGCGAAAAAAAATGATTCCTCTTCTGACAATGATGGCTGTACTTACTCAAACAACATCTATGGGGCAAAAACCAGTTGCCTACTACAGTGCGCTGCTGGATCCTGTCATGAAAGGTCACTACCCATGTGAGCAAGCACTTGCTACAGCAGCTTTTGCAGTTCAGAAAAGGACTATATTAGTGATGGGATCATCTTGAACACTGTATGTACAGTGTGTGCTATTTGCTATTTTACAAAAAAGAAAGAGTACTCTTACAACTCAGAGGGCATCTGGGTATGAAGTTATACTATCAGTACCATCTTTACAAGTGGTTCACTGTCACACAGTTAATCCAGAAACATTCTTTGCACACCCAGTTATAAATTATTAGCCAGTTACCAATACCTTCTCACTTTTCAGCACAAGCAGCGGAATTAGTGGCCATTAATGATGCACTGCAGCGAGCTGAGGGACTAGAGGTTACCATTTATTCAGACTCAGCATATGTCACCAACACTGTACATGCTAGCATTCACAGATGGGAAATGAGGGGATTTCTTAAATCTGACGGATCGCCTGTGATACATAAAGATTTATTGGCACCACTTATAAAAGCTTTAATACTTCCTGCCAAAGTAGCATTGATAAAATTCTCAACACACACTAATCAGCAAGATCTTATCTCTAGCGGTAATGCTCTGGCAGATTGGGCAGCAAAGGCAGCAGCTGTAGCAACCCCAAATTATACTGACTGCGATGAACACCTTAGGTATGATGACGAGCAGACAATAGGATGCCACAGAACTACCATTCCCTTACAAAGAGACATCTAAGTTATATTTACATGAATTGCAAGAACAAGCATACCCTCACAAAAGAGAGTTGTGGGAATGGCAAGGTTGCATTCAGTCACCAACAGGTTCCATTTACAGGCAAGAAAGTACAGGCAAACCAGTAATGCCACAAGCTTTGATGCACACAGCTCTAGATCAACTACCCTCCCAGTACACACTGCAAAAGAGTATCTTCTTGCAACATTGTAGGCAGATTGGTTTATTCCACAATTATCTGAAATGATCACTTTGGACATTGCAGAATGTGCCATATGTCAACAGTATAGCCCCGAGCTGTCCTTAAAAGTAATCACCTCATCATTACCACGCCCAACAAGTCCATTTAAAAAATGACACTTAGATTTTGTCGACATGATAGAGACATGCAACATTTACAGGTATCTTATAGTGGTTGTTTGTCCATTTTTGACATTTACGCCTGAAGGAAGGCACTAGGTTAATTTTTGTTTACTTTACTTACTCTTGGGTCACTGTGATTACTTGTGGATATTTCTGAATCTTCCATTGCAATTATTGAGAGAAATATTAAATCGTTAATGCATTGAGTGAGGCCCTGGGGAAGTTGCTGGCAAATTGCCACATCGATAAAACACATGTTGGGTATATCTAAGAACAGATTTACATGTAAAGAAATGTTTGGAACAGAAAAGGAACAACCAAAATAAATTAAAAAAAATACTGAAAAATATTTTGATTTAAGGGTGCTCAGGAAAATTATATATATAATATTCTCAAGATTTCCTGATAAAATTAGGGTGTGGTGGCTACCCTATTTTCCTTTGCAGCACTGAGTGTAAAATTGCTGAAACTAATATTGGGCATGCACAAGAAATGCGCAAACACGCAGCCAGTCACATCTTTGTGTGTCTCTGCACAAAAGGCATTGGGAGCTGTTGGAGTCAGCTGCGGTGGGGGGCAACAGTAGTACTTTTTGGAATACAGTGAAGAGAATCAGGACAAGGGATGCTCATGTTAGCTCCTGCTTACAGTGTCACATTCTTGGTGTGGATTGGGTCTCACATTTCACCACCATCTATTATCTAGAAGAGTGTGAAGGGCTAGATTACTCCCTACACAACAAGCTAATAAGTTCCTCACATTTCATTATAACTTTGCCTAAGGTAGGCTTGACATGCGCCAGTGCACTGGTGGGAAAGCACTCAGGCCTGACGGGATCCCAGTTGATCTCCTAAAATGTAATGTAGAGCTTTGGGGGCCATTGATCAGTAACATCTTCAACAAATCACTTAATATCCTTTTCCCACGATCCTGGTCTTTATCAATCATTATGCCTATCTTCAAAAAAGGGGATTGTATGGCCCCTAGATGTTATAGGCCCATCTCACTTGCAGAACGTGTTGTGTAGTTCCTATAAATTGATATAGGATCTGCGCATTTAGACAACATAAACTATGGTATTGGTGTCCAGACTGATTCCAGACACCCCCGCCGGGTATGTTCGCCTGTATGTCAGCTAGCTCACAGTGCCACTGTAAACTCCTCTCATCAAGGAGAGAATAGTGCTTGGAAACTATTGAACATGACAACTCTGTCCCATCAGGGATCGTGGAAAGAGCACAGCACTTTTCGCTCAGTCACTTGTGATCACTTTGTCTCAGAGGGATACACAGAATAAACGGTGGGGACGTTTTTCAATAAGCATTTATTGAACCAGCATCATTCTAGTGCAAAATAGGTGTGCTGAAACAACCATAAGACAGAAACAGATATAAATGATTATAAGCACCAACAGAGTAAATGGATGGTAGGTTTCTACCATAATGCTAAAAACAATGAATATATGACAGCATATCAGAACATGACAATAGTAATGCGTACTCCTACGATGCAACCCTAACTAGATGTTCCTAAGTGCACCTAGCATGTATGTAGATGTAGAGCCAAGAATCCCCCTAGGATGAAGCCAACCCCATTACCTGAAGTGAGAGACTGTGGGACCCCATCTTGGTCTCGAGATGGACACCCCGCGAGGGATGTCAGACCACTGCAAGCTGGAGTGTCTGTGTGCAGAAACCTCAGCGTCTCACATCAATGTGTCGGCATGGAAGTCTTTCTCCTCTGCCTGCCTCATCAAAGATATGGTGTTTATATACCAAAAAGGTACCCTCAGGGGTTCTACCTTGCTGTGTCATGTCGGTTGAGGATGACGAAAGGGATAACCCTTATACGTAGATATTATGCAGGAGACGGTAATTTTGCTGTGTTTCCGAGAATCCTTATGCATAATAAATGATGCTAGTTTTCAGAGAAAACCACACAACATTTATGCAGCACCCTAACTAGGTAAAATGCAAGACCAAAAACCGTTATCTAGTGTAAAGGCAGGTGAAATGTTGGGTGACTACCTAAGCCTATATTGGGGTACATTTACGAATCATAACAATAGCACTTTTAAAATATTATGGAGAGTGATTTATGATCAGCTTGTTGAGTGGGCTGAAGAGCGTAACATGCGCTTTCCTTTTCAGTACAGGTTCTGTTGCGGCTTAGGAAGAACCGAACAGTGCCTGAATCTGAGATTAAATCTAAATAAACACAACTTGGTAAAGCGCTGCCCATTGTACTTGGGGTTCATGGACCTGTCCACAGCTTTTAAGTCTGTGAAAAGGTTCAAGCTGTGGCTAATGCTGGTGTAACTCGGCATTGAAGTCTCCTTGGTCAATTGCCTGTATGCTGACCTGAAAGCCAAAGTGTACATCAGCCTAAAAGAGATACATCGTCTGAGTTTTGTCTAAAGCGTGGTGTGCACCAATGGTGCATATTGACCCCCTTGCTTGTCATTATATATATAAATGGTCTCCGCCCCTATGTGACCTTCAGGCTCATTGATAACCCCAGAATTGCCGGCATTAAGGTACCTAATTGTAATACCGAACGATGCAGTCCTACCCCCAACGCATTGCGCATGCTAGTGGACAACTTTGTTCTATTTATGAGTAACCTCGATCTGACTACTTACTATAGCAAGTCACAAATCATGGTTTGTAGGCCTCGTAAAAAACCTCAAATAGATTCATTATTAAAAGCCTATCACTGGTCGATGTCAGAGAATGCAGTTACTTGGGAATTATTTTTAACACCCTAGGTGCTTGGTGCCCCCAGGTGATCTCTTGCCTTTTGAAGCTCAGCAGATTGGCGGGAGCTGTTTTTAATCTTTCCAGTCCCATAAACAAAGGCAATATTTCACCTCTGTTAAAAGTATACAATGCCAATGTATCCTGGGGGCAGTATATGGGGCAGGAGTTTGGGGTTACCAAAATGTTTCTTTCCTCCAGTCTGAGGAAAACTGCATTTACTGGAGGTTTTTTACGCCTCCCTCCTACAGCGTTGAGTTACATTGTTCACGTGGAACTAAACCAGCCATACATTGAGGATAGGGTTTATTTGGCACCCCTGTAGCTTTGGGTTAGCAATTAGGCTAGTCCTTATGTCAAGACCAGCAGGGACCTCATCTTGGACTGTCTGAGCCTGGACAATGGATGCACAATACCATGGCTGAGTTACATATCAAGCTCACTAAAGGCCCTGGGTCTGTCCTCTCTTTTTTCCACTCCTACTGATATAAAGAAAGAAGATAAACTGTGGGATAAGCAATTATATCTGCAGTCTTGCAAAGATAGCAGACTCGAAGTTGAGTTCACAAAATATACAGTGTTATTTCATTATAGATCACTTGCATCTCCCAAGCCAGCTTTTTATCTCTCGCTTGAACTAACACACTGGGAGAGATCTCTGCTTTTCAAATTTAGATCTAGTATGGTATGGCGGCTTTTGTGTTTTACTAGACCATACGCCACCACAGGGAGTTCATTCCCATCTTGTCCGTGTGATGGCAGTTCGGTACAGTCTTTGATGCATTATATGTTTTTAGTACCTATTTTAACCATGTACAAAAGTACTATCTTAAACCATTGTTAAAAACACTTGGTAAAGAAGCTTTATATCACCTGCAATTGCTAAATACATCAAACATCCACTTCAGTATATGTTCTTTTATTAAAGCTGCTATTAGAACCAGGAGAACCATGCGGGTTAATGTTCCTACCAGGGCCGAGATTGAGTTTTCTTTTCTTGTCGATATGTTTGCTTGTGTGGTTTTCATCTTTTATCATTGCGTAATTTAGAACCCCCAGAGATCTCATTTTGATGTTTTGCACATTTAATGACTGTACAAGCATTTTATGAGCTTATATCCATTGGCCTCTACTCTCTGCTGATTGACGCTTTATTGATTTTATGAGTTTTATCCACTTGCAATGTTTTAATTCAACGATGGACTATTAAATGTGTTACGTTGTTTCCCTTTGTCTTTTATGGCAGGATCAGCCGAATAAAGATCTTTTGAATTGATTTGAAAATGGATTACCATGTGTTTGTTACATCTTTTCCTTTGTAGAAAAGGAACGCAGATGCAACCACTACAGTCAGCACTCTTAGTAAATGCCATGCACTATGAGAAAGAGTTAGCAGATGTAATAAATGTCCTAACAGATTGCAAGGAGCCAGTTGTGAAGTTAAATGCAATGGATAAGACAGGGATTATGAGGTACAAGGATAAAAATTGGGGAGCCAGGATATTACAGGAGGGATTTTTAGGAATATTCTGACCTACGCTTCTTTGCAAAAATTACTTTGCTACACCTTGGCCCCACGATTGTCAGGAAAAGCCATATTTTAAATTTAATGGTTCAGTATGTGTTTATGGTCATTGGCATCAGGGCACTACGCTTGGGTGCATGGCGCTTTCTTTACGGAAGGGAAATCAGATTGATGATAACATAAGACAGAGACTAATGATGACATAAGAATATATCTAGGCTAACTTGGGTAGAAACTTCTACAACTCTTTGAGAAGGTAGAAACCCCATTCTTATTCCTTTGAGTTTCAGGGGAAATTGTACATTCCTGGTAGGGAAGATCATTAACTGCAATAACACAATCTATAACTCTGACATGCAATGGGGCACCTCCAACCTGATGGATTTCTACTAGAGCTGTGGTAAGTGGCTTGTGTACGTGACTTCCTTCAGGATAGCAAGTAACCCTGGGCGTAGGACTACGCTACGCTCGCGTAGTTTGCGCAACTACGCGCTACGCGAATTGCATGTAGCACAGTGCAAAAACGCGTAGCGGGCATTTTTTGCTTGCTCACGGTCCTCAACGTCAAGCTGGCGAATGCGAACAAGCAAAATGACATCCCGGCGAGACTTTTTCCTCGTTCGCGATCCGCAACATCAAGCTGCCGATCGCGAGTGTGGAAAATAAACCTCCCAGCGAGATTCTCAACGTGAGGAGGTCAAGTTTCTCATTGAGAGTGGTCGCGTAGGCTCGCGACCGCTCGCGATGAGAAACTAACAGTCCGGGTTGAGAAATCTGCCGCTCAAGTATAAATCTACTCGAGCAGCAGAAAACGACCGCTTGCACTGTGCAAGATGCCATTTGCAATGATTGCACAGTGCGGACAAGCATCCAGCACTGTGCAATCAGTGCGAACAGCATTTTCCCTTCTGCACTATGCAGCTCCCGTAGTCACGCGTAGCTTGCATAATACGAAGTACACTTCACGTAACTACGCGTAGCGCTACTACGCAAACTACGCTCAAACTTGCCTATTAGCAAGGACTCTACTCTTTGTGCACACTCCATCTCTGGTGATTCCAGGAGTAGATATTTCTGAGCTACATGACCAGCCCATAAGCCATCCAACAAACCTTGCTACACCATCATCAGAAGAAGAGAACTGCAGAGTATTAGAATACTACAGCCTTGGAAGATGTTGCTGCAAGAGTACAGGCTATTTAATGATGCCCATTCATCAAAGCAAAAGTAACTGCACATTTGTTACCAATAACCCATTGGGAACTGGTCAAAGATATTAATGGCTTCAATGCCATCAAGGAGGAATTGTGTGCAATTAAAGTGATGATTATGCAGCACAGATATGTGTTGTACTTAAGGATGGGTATGTGCAAAAATTCTCACAGCCTGCTGCACGCATATCCCATCAATGATTCTGACATTGGGACACTCACCGAAGCCATACAAGCTCTGCATACCTTCTAAAGAAGATGGTGGACAAGGGAGGTGATTCCAGTGAGTTGCTTGAAGGGTGGTTCACTTGGATACCATCCTGGATGTCAGGACTATTTAAGGCCTGTGACATTGCGTTTAATGTCCTGTGTCCTTTAGATTCTGATAGGATGTTGTAAAAGGACTAGTCAGAAGTTAGGAGGGATGTTCAACAGTAGGTTGGTCAATAAAATGCAGGATGTTGAGGAGAATGTAAACACATGGATAACTCCAAGCAAAAAGGAAGGTGAGGACTTAGTTGAAAAATCAACTAAAGAGGGGATAGCATAATAGAAGTAGAAAATGAGGAAGGCTGACTCATGTCAATGCAGGCATCAGCTGAAAGTTGTGTACAGATGTACGCGTTCAAGGAGAAATACAGTCCTAAGTTGTCTGCAATAATAGAATAGAAAGGCAGCAAAAAATTGTGTCAGGTCCCGGGGGGAGGTAGACACGAGCTATGGTAGAAAAGAGAAATATAATTAGACGTAGCAGGGATTGAAAATTACAGGTCCGCTTTATGAAAACACGTCTTTAAGAAATTATGTAGATAAGGTAGCACAGAGGCACAGAATAGGGAGATTAGGACTTGCAGAGTGGTAGTCATGTAGGGAGCAGAGCATTGCTGGATTTCAAAGAGAGAAGTCAGGGACAACCGGTAGGACAAGCGGTAGTGTGGATGCGCAGCTAGCTAACAAGTGCACATTAATCGCATTCCTTAAACACATGATGTGCTGTTTTTATAGAAAGTAATACTTTAAATATAGTGTTGTTCTTGAGCAGATGGGTTATCAAATATGCAAAATGTGTGATGTATTTACGCTCTGAACAAGTGTATAAAAGGAACTGGCGTCCTATTGTAAGTTGAAGCTCAGATGTGTGTTCCACAGAGCTGACTGACCTTCTGAGCACACTTACATTAAACTTTATACTATAATGCGAGCAGAAGTTGTGTTGTCTTTTCTTTCATCCGGCAACACCACTCTACACCATGCTACTCTACAACACTGCACTCTCCGACACTGAACTTTGCACCACTCTACTCTGCATCACTGCACTCTATGCCACTGCACTCTACTGCACTCTATGCCAATTCCTTGTATGCCACTAAGCTCTACACCACTCTACTCTGCATCTCTCCACTCTACACCACTGCACTGTATGGCAATCCACTCTAAGCCACTTTAATCTACTCTGCACCACTGCATTCAATGACACTGCACTCTGTTCTATGCCACTGCACTCTAAGCCAATGCACTCTACATTACGTTACTCAAAACTAATACACTGTACACCACTGTACTCCACAATACTCTACCCTGCAACACTCTATGCCACTATACTCTACTCCGCAACACTCTATGCAACTGCACTCTGCGCCACTGAACTTTGTGCCACTCTACTCTGCACCACTCTACTCTGTGCCACTGTACTCTGTGCCACTGTACTCTGTGCCACTACACCACTCTATGCCACTGCACCACCCTACACCACTGCATCACTCTTCACCACTCTAATCTACTGTATACCACTTCACTCAACACCACTTTACCCTACTCTGCACCACGCTACGCCTATGCACCACTGCACACTACGCCAATCCAGTCTAGGCCACTCCACTGTACTCTGCACCACTTCACTCTATGTCACTATTCTATGCCACTGCACTCTACGTCACTCCACTCTATGCTGTGCCCCTATACACCACTCTACTCTCCACCACTCTACTCTACGCCACTGCGCTCTAACCAACTCTACTGTGAACCACTGCACTCTACCCAATGTACTCTATGTCACTTTACTCAAAACCAATGCACTCTATGCCATTGCATTCCACACCAACTACTTTGCACCACTGCACTCTACATCACTATAATCTACTCTGCAATACTCAACTCTATGCCACTGCACCATTGCGCTCTACGTCACTGCATTTTACACCACTCTATTATACTCTGTACCATTGTACACCACTGTTCTCTACAGCACTATGCTCTGCAACACACATGCCAATGTATTCTAAGACACTCTACTTTGCAAGACTTCACTCTTCACCACTGAACATTCTGCTACTCTGCACAACTGCACTCTACTCTGCACCACTTAACTCTAACCAATGCACTCTATGCCACTACACTCTACGCCACTACACTATGCATCACTCCACTCCACACCTCTGCAGTCTACGCTACTCAAATCTACTCTCTATCACTGAACTCCATGCCACTGCACTCTATGTCCCTTGGGCTCTAAGCCACACTACACCTTCACACTCTATACTTCACCACTCAACTTTACACTGCACCACATCACTCTACGCTGAAACAATCTACTTTATGCCACTGTACTCTATGCCACTCTACTCCATCCAGCACCACTCCACCGTAAACCACTTCACTCTATGCCATTGTACTCTACGCCACTACAATCAATGCCACTGCAATCTACTTTGTGCCATTCTACTCCACTATACTCTGCACCATTCTACTATACTCTACGTCAATGCACTCTGCATCAATGCACTCGGAACCGATTTGCTCAAAACCAATGCACTCTATGCCACTGCACTATATGCCAATCTACTTTGACCCACTGTACTTTATGCTACTTTACTCTAGGCCACTCTACTTCGCTCTAGAACACTCCACTCTATGACCCTCTAATACACTCTAATACACCATAGTACACTACTCCACTCTATGCCACTCCACTACTCCACTGTACGCTATCCACACCACTCTGTGCCACTCCACTCTATAACACTATGCTACTCCACTCTACAACAATGTACTACACTATGTACCATTCCACACTACTACACTACTCCACTCTATGCCACTCCACTCTGCCTCAATCTGCTCCACTCTACGCCACTCTACTCTTCAACATTCTATGCCACTCTATGCAACACCCTCTAAGTCACTCCTTTCTGCTCTACACCACTCCACAACATTCTGTGTCACTCCCTCTAAGCCACTCCATGACACTCCACTTCACTCCACGCTACTCACCTCTACTCTACACCACTCTGTGCCACTCCAAAACTCTCTACCCAACTCCATAACACTCCACTCTGCTCCACGGCACTCTACTTTAGGACACTCCACGGCACTCTACTTTACGCCACTAACTTTCAGCCATGCTGAACAGCAGCCAAGCTGGTGAACAACATGGCTAAACATATTGGCAAGGCCAATGGCTTTTGCATAGGCGAAACCAATTGACTTTGCAAACCATACTAATTTAGAACATTCTCCCCTCAGCGGGTGGAATGTTTTAATAGCCTTATAGCGTTTCTGACTCTGGCCATACCAGTTGTTAAAGGCACTCTCCCTCGTTATAGGCCCTGGCCTACAGCTTGGGTGTATAATTCGGGTTAAGGTCCTTTAACCCTTTGGGTGCCTTGGACGTAACGGTTACGTCCAAGGCTTTAGCGCTCTGGTGCCAAGGATGTAACCATAACGCTCAAGACGCACCATTTAGAAATCCCTGGGATTTCCTCTTAACTTTTTCAGCCTCTGGAGCTAGGGAAGAGCTTTCCTAGCTCCCCAAGGCATTTTATTCTTTTCAATGTGATGACGATAGGCGCACATGGTGCGCTGACGTCATTACATTGAAAGTGAAATTGAACTGCGTCGATCTGCTCATTTCACTTTCACTGCCTACATGCATGTGGGGCTATCTCAACCCCCAAGCACGTAGACAGATGGGAGAGGTACCATTGGAAAGGGGAGAATCTGCCCTTTCCAATGGCACCTTTCCCTAGTGGATCCCTGCTTGGGGAGCGCCACAGTAGGGCGATCACCAAGCAATGATCCAGCGCTAGACACCAGGGAGGGGGAGCGGCCCTTGGCCAAGGGCCTTGCTCCCCCCAACTATTTTGGAATAATCAGTATTTCTGCCCCCCAAGGGGTGGATGGGGGCAATAGCCCCTGATCTGCCCCCGGGGGAGGTAGAAAGCACACTAGGCATCAGGGATTCTTTTTATTTCCATATGTGGGGTGGGGGCTGCCCAATATGGGCATGCCAATGCCCCCTCTAAAACTAAAGGGACAGTCTTTCTGCTTCCGATCTGCTCCCCGGGGGGGAAAGTGGGGAAGAAAGCACGCTAGGTATCAGGGATTTTTTTTGTTTTGAATATGTAGGGGCGGGGGCTACCCAAAATGGGCATGCCAATGCCCCCACCCCACCAAACACTAAAGGGACAGCCTTTCTACCCGTCTTTTTTTTTAGTACTTCAGGGGTGGGGGCTGCCCAGAATGGAGATGCCAATGCACCCCTCCCAAAAGAAAATAGCCAGAGTTTTTCTTCCCTCACTGGGGGGCACATGGGGGCAATAGCCCCCGATTTGCCCCCTGGGGGCAGAAAGCCCACTAGACACCAGAGATATGTTTATGGGTATGTCAGGGAGCGCCCCCTTAGGCAAGGGTTGATCCCCTTTTTTGTGCCCACATTTTGGCCATTTCTGCCCACCTTGGGGGCACATCAGCAATATTTTTAGGCTCATCTGCCCCAAGGGGGGCAGAAAACCACTAGGCACTAGCAAACGTTTTTGTGTGAGTGTGAACTGGAGTTCAGCTGACGGTCTGTATGTACTGACATTTGGCTGACTGTGTGTGAACCTGCATTTTGATGGTAGTGTGTGGACTTGTGCTTAGCTGGCAGTGTGTGTGGACAAGCACTTGGCTGGCAGTGTGCCTGGACTGTTGCTTGGCTAGTGGTCTGCATGGATGGCACATGTCAGGTGGTGTGCAAAAACTGTCACTTGGCTGGCGGTGTATGTAGACTGTCACTTGGCTGGCAATGTGCTTGGATGGCGCTTGGCTGGCAGTGTGCGTGGATGGTGCTTGGCTGGTAGTGTGCATGGATGGCACTTGGCTGGTGTTGTGGCTTGCATGGATTCTCCAGCGTTTTATTACCGAGAACCCCCTTGCAAACCTCAAAAACAGCTAGCAAATCACACTTTCTACACATTTCTGCGTGGAAAAGTTGTCGGATCACTGCACTGGCACAAATTGTCCATCACCCAGCGTACTCCTTGGTCTCCTGATAAAAATGATACCTCACTTGTGTGGGTGCACGAAGCAGAGTACCTAAAAACGTATAAAATGAAAAATTGAGGGGGAACCAAAGTGGGTCCAAAAGGGCAGTTTTTTCATAGAGTTTTAGGCTGTCTTTGCTTTGGGCACCCACACAAGTGAAGTATCATTTTTATTGGGAGACTGAGGGGAATGCTGGGTGGATGTAAGTTTGTTCCAGCGCACAACCTACCCACACAGAAATGTGAGGAACATTTGATTTTTTATCTAAATTTGAGGTTGCGGGGGATTTTGGGTAACAAAACGTTTAGAGATCCACACAAGCCATGCATCCTTGGACTCCAGCAGGTGTCTAGTTTTTAGAAAAGTCTGGGTTTGGTAGGTTTCCCTGGATGACCGCCATGCCCGAGACCATAAAATGCAGGTGCAATGTAAGGAAAATGTGAATTTTTTTTCAGATAAATTTGAGGTTTGCAGAGGATTCTGGGTAGGAAAATGTTGGGGATTGATGGAAGCCACACCTCCCTGGACTCCCCAGGGTGTCTAGTTTTCAGAAATGTCTGGGTTTGGTAGGTTTCCCTAGATGGCTGTACAGCCTGGGACCAAAAACGCAAGTGCCCCCATTGCAAAACCAGTTTGTATTGTGATAGTGTGTTTGTATAGTGGAGAAGTGTGGCTCAATGGTTAGAGCGGCAGACCCTGATGCAGAGATCTGGCCCGGGACCAGGGTTCAATTCCCGATTTGGCGGGTCTTGGGCTCAATTTCCTTGGACCTGACAATTCTCGCCTCGGTGCCTATTCTAATCATGGGTCCCACTCTGCAACTCTGGGCAATAGCTTGCTTAATCTCCACAACGGCCCCAACAGCGCTGGGGATGCCTGGCTTCACCTTGGGGGTACCCAGGAGTAGACATTTCACAGGGAAAGCCAGGAAGGGTTCAACAGCAGTATGAGTACAAGTGCCAGGACGCCCCGTCGCTGGGGCAGCAGTGCGCTATACAAGTACAACATTTCATTTCATTTCATACATAATTCTGATGTCTCCACAATATGTTTTGGTCCCTTCCCTGTTGCAGGCATGGCACGAGACCTACTCACACAAGTGAGGTACCATATTTATACGGAGACTTAGGGGAATGCTGAGTAGGTGGACGTTTGTTGGTCCCCGCAGATTCCAGAACTTTCCATCATAGAAATGTGAGGAAAATTTGTTTTTTGACAAAGTTTGAGGTTTGAAAGGAATTCTGGGTAACAGGACCTGGTGAGAGCCACACAAGTCCCAAATTCTGTATTCCCCTGGATGTCTAGTTTTCAAAAATGCAATTGAAGGAAACAAGCCAAGGCGAGGCGATAAAAGTATGCTACATTGGGCAGAAAAACTAGGTGTGTGAAAAACACCAAATTCAACTCATACAACAAACTTTTAGTATTGTGCAATTTATTGTATACAAATTATATTCTATTTTGTAACTTTTTCTCATTTGTTTAAAATACATTGATTTTCCATCACAATCACTTGTTTGCATAAAAATAATTATATACAATACAGGTGTCAACAAGGATACACCTGGCTTTGTTGTGACTAGTCTTAGTAATTCAATGAATACATAATTTTGATATATATCCTGAATTGTAAACTCTAATTTCACAGTTTCAGATAGTGTTCACTGAGACAGTATCCTGAAGAAGGCAATGCCGAAACGCGCGTAGTACTAACCGACCGCCAGTTTTCATAATTTCATTATGCCAATTGTTCATATAAGATATATGAAAAGATTGTCTACAATGATTGACATGGCTTTATGAATTTAAACAAATTAGAGTTTAAAATTCAGGATATATATCAGAATTGTTTCCCAAATTTAGTTTTAAAAAATGTAGAGGTTTGCTACTTTTCCCCAGGTGCCGACTGAGCTAGAGCCCAAAATCCAAAGCTAGACCCATTGCAAACAAAGGGTCCGTTTTCACTGCAAAAATGTGATGTGTTCACGTTGCGTTTTGGGCCATTTCCTGTCGCGGGCACTAGGCCTACCCACACAAGTGAGATACCATTTTTATCAGAAGGCTTGAGGAAATGCTTAGTGGTTGGAAGTTTGTGGCTCCCCACAGATTCCATGAATTTCCTTCACAGGAATGTGAGGAAAATGTGTTTTTTTGTCAAGGGTTGAGGTTTGCAAAGGATTATGGGTAACAGAACCTGGTGAGAACCACACGTCACCCCATCCTGGATTCCCCTGGGTACCTAGGTTTGCTATGTTTCGGTAGGTGCTGGCTGAGCTAGGGCCCAAAATCCAGAGCTAGGCACATTGCTAAAAAAGGGTCAGTTTTCGCTGGAAAAATGTGATGTGTCCATGTTGCGTTTTGGGCCATTTCCTGCTGCAGGCACTAAGCCTACCTACACAAGTGAGGTACCATTTTTATCAGCAAACTTTGGGAATGCTAGGTGGTTGGATGTTTGTGGCTCTCCACAGAATCCAGAACTTTCCATCACAGAAATGTGAGGAAAATGTGTTTCTTTTTACAAAGTTTGAAATTTTCAAGGGAATCTGGGTAACACAACCTGATGAGAGCCGCACAAGTCACTGTATCCTGGATTCCCCAGGATGTCTAGTTTTCAAAAATGTACAGGTTTGCTACTTTTCCTTAGGTGCCGGCTGAGCTAGGGCCTCAAATCAACAGTTAAGCACATATGCTAATATGGGCACCCACAAATTCAGAGATGCACAAATAACCATTGCCTCTAAACTCCATATCTTATTACCATTTCAGAAATACATAGGTTATCTTGATATCTATTTTTTACTCTTCATATTTTACCAAATGAATTACTGTATACCCGGTAAACAATGAAAAACATTGCAAGGTGCAACTCAGTAATTGGTCTGGCAGCGGCAGCTGCCTTAAATAAAGGGTGGTGGGGCGGATTGGGTCGCGTGGGAGAGGTCACACGGGGGGGGGGTTAAAAATACATTTAAAATAAAGAACAACAAAACTTACATTTTGCAGACTGCCGACTGCCGCCTCCAGCTTTCGTGTCTCGTTCTTCCGCCTCTCCTCTTTCCCATCAGACTCCCATCAAATCCCGTGCTGCAGCATGGGGATTAGTCTGAGCAGGCAGAAAAGACGCCCTGTTCAGACCAAGGAGTCTGTGGGCTTTCTCCCGCCTGACTGCTCAATGCAGCTGGGCTGGAGAAAACCTGAGTGCGCATGTGTGTTTTGGTCTGCCTGCCGGCCAAAACACATATGCACACTTAGGGAGTGGAGTGCACTAGCACTCTCCCCCCCCTCCAATACCTAGGCCCCACCCCTCCTAACACTGCTGGCAACACTTCTGACTAAGAGCAAGCAAATGTAAAATAAAACAATGCAAGACCATTGTTTTATTTTTCATTTGGTGGCTCTGAGCAAGGCAGTGGGGTGACGATCCTCCGCCATTGCGGAGGAGCCGCCACTGGGCTCTGGGTACCTCGGGTTCTTGGTGAACCTACAAGCCTCATAAATCCCTGCAACCAGAAAGGTCCTGCAGAGGTAACGCCATATTGCTTTAAAAAATCTGCCATAGTTAGAAGTTACATGTGAACATGGAGGCACAAATAGCTGTTTATTTCAACAAAACTTCAATATTTTTTTATTTCAACTGTTATTTTCTATAGGAAAACCTTGAAGGACCATTTTCTGAATTCAGAATTTTGTCTAATTTTCAGAAATATAAAGCTTTCCGGGATCCATTATTGGTTTCACACTCATTTCTACCACTAAGCGGAAGGAGATTGAAAGCACCAAAAATAGGAAAAATTGGATATGTCTCTAAAATGCCAAAACTGTGCAGAAAATTGTGGTTTTCTGACAAAAGTCTACCTGTTCCTGAAAGCTGGGAAGATGGTGATTTTAACACCACAAACCTTTTGTTGATACAATTTGCAGGGAAAAAACAGATGCTTTCTAATTCAGCACTTTTTTCCCATTTTTCCCAGAAAACCCAAAATTTAGCTGCATTTTGCCTAATATCGCAGTCCCCTCCAGGGGCATCCACAAACCCTGGGTACCTTTTGAATCCACAGGATGCTGGAAGAAAATGACACAAATTAGGTGTGGATACCTTATGTGGACAAAACGTTATGGGGACCTAAGCGCGAACTACCCCAAATAGCCAAAAAAAGGGGGTGGCATATGGGGGGAAAGGCCTGGCAGCGAAGAGTTGCAGCAGAACAAAATGCTGTGCTGGTGCTGGCCCTCTCTAATTGAAAACTGGACCAGCACAAACCTTTGCATTTTCTCTTCCTTCCGCTTCCACCACTGAGTAAGAGGGACAAATTCTACGGATAGCTGTTTTCACTTTTTTAAGTATGACGAATATATATAGGGCTGAAAACCACACAAAAGCCCTTTGGGCAGGTATAACGTGAGGTAACTAGGAAATAAAATTACCTGTGGTGCATTGTTTACTGTGTGCGGTAAATATCTCATATTCCATGTTGTCATTTGGAGAATGAAATTCCATGCATAATCTGATATTTATCATTTTAAATCCCACATGTAAACCAGATCAGTGAATTACTGTATCAACCTTAGTGATGTGTTTTTCACTTTGCTGTCACATATTCAGTCTCTGGTGTGTTCATCCAACTTTTCAGAGTTCCAAAGTTGATAAAATGAGTCCCTTTAATTTGGGGAACAATAAACATGATTTACGTATGAATAGCACCAATAGAATCCCATGAAATGAACATGCACTCCAATACAGGGTCGGACTCTGCTCAAATACACCTATATGTTGGGTACCAGAATTTTAATGCATGATTTCGCTTGATAAATTTTGGCCAGGGGCCCTGCCAAAATATGCCAAAGGATAATTAGCTAGGTGGAGTGTCACCACAAAAAAACTGGAAGTTTCGATCTCTGTGCAAACCTTGCTTGCAAAGAGTTTGAAATGTACCACTGCACTCAGTATCAGGGGATTACAGAACTGAATGTCGACTCCCAGAATATCATGGTATAAGAATATCGAGGACAGAATATCGAGGGTCAAAATATTGAGAGGTAGGTGCATATAGGTAATTATAGACTGACTATTCCTAGCTCCACATCTACATACACATGGAGGTAGATATAGAAAATCTAGACTTACTTACAGGCTGATATCTTTTTCTGTCTCTCAATTGTTCTTTTTGCATTTGTCACTCCGAGTGGGACGGGTATGCCGTGGGTCCCGTTCTCCATGCCACTGGAGTCAAGCTATCCTGGCTGATGATGAGAGGTGAAACCCCAAAACCAGTCCTACGATGCTTGTTTCCAGTCCATGGAGGACCTGGCCTGGCAGTACAGGCTGGACTGTTCCCATTGGGCGCAGCGTCAAGGCTAATATGCATATGGCTGGGTTCAAACTGGAAAGGCAGGGGGAGCAAAAAAACAATGGATTTAGGTCCAGATCTCTGTACTAGGGTGAATGTATGACATTGTTCTGCATTCTGTCCATCATTTGTTCTTTTTGATATTTTTTTCTGGCATTTTTTTCCACAATATTATGTCCTAACGATATTCCGGGGTCACTATTAGCGGTGCACACCGTATCGGAGGCATAGTGATCAGAAAATAGTGCAAAAATTGAGAGTTTCAGGGTGGGTTGAACATAGACAATTACTGAAAAAAACTCGCCGGAACAAACGTGTCTTTAATCCTAGCCATACGTTTCCTGCACAAGCGTCGTAACCGACGTGGACAAAATGAAGGACAGCAGCAGCTCTCCTCGAGGGATTGCGTAAATCGAGCTCGCCGTACGTGACGTTGCGTAGAACGTGATTCCGAGGAATTAGACCAGATGAAGAGGATCTTCAGCTACAGTCTGGTGTTTTAAGGTCTGGCCATAGAGCATACTTATGTTTCACAAAACACCGCTGACACCAAGAACTCTCAGTTAATAAAGGACCGCAGGAGAGAAATTAAAAGAACCACCATAGACAAAATGTCCCTGTTTGTATCTGCGGCACGCATAAATGCACTGTAAGAAGGTGATGATAACTGAACCCACAACATAAACATTGTACCAATCAAGAAATGTTTAATGTAAATTGCCATGGGTGAGTGTCTGTGTTTTTTAGGCGTGCCCTTTATCGAACACAAACCACAACTAGACACGTGATTATGGACAAAACAAACACCATTGCTACTAGATTCTAAAAGTCCAAGTGCCCGTTTTATATGTTGTGATTTAATTTACGTGGCATTCTTCCTTGTGCAGTTTATGACATTTTATTACACCAGAGGACAACAGTAAGGAAGCAACTTGCTGTTCATTCTAAATGCAAAACATGAAAGCATGACAAATACCACCCTGCCTGCTCACATCCTGATGTGTTTTGGGTACAGGGTGCGGCGGTACAAAATACTGATATTATCAAAACCTCACACTTAAACCGTGAACAACCACTGACGATAAAGTATGACGATGACGAAGCAGTCATGTTTTAATGGTTGCATATTGCTGGAAATACATTAAACAAATATTTATTTTAAGGTAAAAAGTAGGTATAGGTTGTGACCAATTAAAATATCAAGGCTCGATGTTGGTTCACCTACATTTGACACCCTGAAAACAGAATGATTACAACCTTCTCCGAACTCATGAGTGATCCAGTTGTGATTACTGTAGGGTGACTAGATTTCGAAACTAAAAACGAGGAAATCAACAGACATAGAAAAAGACAAAAAGTTTGCGCGGACTAAAATACACAAAATGACTTCATTGACAGCAGTCGCCAAAATGGAAAACACAGGCGAAGGGATACTAAAAGTAATGAAATGCAACTGTTAAGCATTATATGAGCTGTGTTCATTAAATTGCCTTTTTTTTATAAGCGCTTCTAACAAATCCTGCACTGGAGCACAAGAAAACTTGTCTCTTCTTTTTCTCAG
The DNA here is from genome assembly GCF_964204655.1 of Triturus cristatus. NCBI lineage: Eukaryota > Metazoa > Chordata > Amphibia > Caudata > Salamandridae > Triturus > Triturus cristatus. The sequence goes on along the minus strand of NC_140581.1, from coordinate 856,770,509 downwards.
TCGTTGTCTCGCTCTGTAAACGGTGATATAGGCTACATATACTGAAATATTCTAGGATAGATTGGAAAAGACCTGGAACGTCCCGGCAAAATCTGCACTAAGGTAGTGGGAACCACTTTTCAAATATTATGTGAGTTTAGATAAATTTGCTCCTTTTATTTACTCACTCCCCAAGCCAGATCTGTCTTGTGGAGTATATGGGGACAGGCGCAGAAGGTGTTTCTTCCTGCTGTGCATAAACAAGGATTGAACTGTACAAATAACGGAATGATCTGGAAAAAAAGTGTGTGACCGAACAGCCACTTTCTAACCCTAACCATTTAGTAGCAATGCGGAACACCTGCAGGGCTCGTAGCTCTTGAATAGACAGAGGATGCTTTCACAGCAGACATATTTCTCCCTACAGTTGAACTCCTTCACAATGATTTATGAATTTCATCAAAATGTCTTCATCAGCAGAAATCAATTGTGTACCCCTTGATGCAATGGGAGGAAGAGGCTCAGCCATATTGATACACTTAGTTAGCTGGTCCAAGGAGAAGAGAACAATGTTGGTGTAGCCCAAAGTGTACCAGCAACACCAGAGGTGAAGGAACAGCATAGGCTGAGCCACAGGCTAATGACGTATCGGTGGACTATCCTGCCAACAAACAGCAACACTAGCTATCAGTAGCGGCCGGCATGGCCCTCCTCGCCGCTCTCCCACTTTCTTCGATGTCATCTCAGTCTCTCCTCTCTGGTTCTGGAACAGGAAGCAGCCAGGCTTCCTCTCCTAAGCCAATCAGCGTTGTGATCGGTCTGAGCACTATGTTTCAGAACTCTACCAGGGAATGGGCGCCTTGGCATGTTCTCCACGTAGGCTGTATTGCCGCCTGCATGGAGAACATGTGAAGTGCGCATGACTCTTTGACCGGCTCCAGAGGGCCGGCAAAAGAGTCATGCCCACCTGGAGTGGGCATCCCACTCCTCACCTGCCACACTGTCTGAGCAGAGCAGCCCTGCCTGCCCCGCAAAGCTGCACAGCAGGATCAAATACAATGATAATAGCCCTAAGTTATTATCATTCTATTTCATTCCCTGCTATGCAGCAGTGGGGTGACGCTCCTCCGCCTTAGTGGAGGAGCCGCCACTGCTAACTACCAGTGGAATCACAGCAACTACTACAAATAGCAACATCCCTCCTGGGATCATGTTCCTGAATATATGATTGAACTACTAGAAAAAGAACAATTCTTTTCAGAAATGAGATCTTGCCACATAGCAAAAAGGGAAATGATTGGTTTGCATTTATCCTTGGAGATAAATCTTATAAATGAGACAAGATGGAAGCTAAAGGTATTTGTGGCTGGGCAGATCTGCACCAGAGAAAGAAGTTTCTCATACACTTGTTGATACAGTTCAGCTTTATAGACACTATGGGGGTTATTCCGATGGCGGTTGGACCGCATCCAACGACTCATTGGATGCGGTTTGACCGCCATCTGTTGCTCTGGTTCGACTGACGCTTTGCAATGTGTGTGGTCAGAGACAGCAGGTGGAGGGACAGCCTGACACTTTCTGGCGGTCTCAAGGAGCCTGTCGGACCATCTGACCATCTGAGGGTCAGTAACCCCTACAATAGGGGTGGTGCCTGCTCAGGCAGCGCCGTGGGGATAACAATGTTGCTTTCCGCCTGCCCTTTCATGGCGGTTCGCCCGCCATGAAAAGGCAGGTGGAAAGTGACTTTGGGGGCCCCTAGCAGGACCCCCTTCTTACCTGGCCCTCTGCTTTGGGGGCTGAGGGGCACCTATGGTGCCCCCCTAAACATCCCTGCACCATGTGGCAGGCATTGTATGGTGCATGCCACATGGTGCAGGGATGTTTTCAAAGTGTGCATTTTCTATTGCGGTGTGTGCTGCAGCCCGCAGCACAAGCCGCAAAAGAAAATATACACCTTGTGACAGCCGTGATGGCGGTCACATTGTAATAAGGGTATCGGGACCGCCGACTCCTTGTCGGGCGGTCCCACTTCCGTTACAGTGATTGTTGGACAAGAGTCCGACTGGCATCGTAATGATGCTAAAGTGTTCAATAATTTACTATTGGCAAATATATCAATATAAAACATTCACTGCCTGCATTTGAAGAGCTCTTTAATAAAAGGCCCATATAAATTTAGAGATTATAAACATGATTGAACCATTAGTCCAAGATTGGGTCAGAAACTTCGAGTCTCAATAATGATCAGAAACTCTAGCTGATATTACTCCAAACGGCTGGCTCAGGATTTTATGCTAACCTGGCATGAAGCCCACAGCATTGCTTATCTCAATGGAAGACTAATCAATAAAACATATCTACATTGTTGTTGCAATGTAACTAATTGAAGTAAGTTTTTTTGTACCTCGCTGTAATTTCAAACACTTTAGATTTGAATGCTCTCTAGTTTTGGAGATTGTAATGCTTGGATGAGGCTCAGCAGGTGCCATTGGATATTCTCCAAAAGTACTGAATGAAATTCAATGTTCTGTGAAACTTTCCCTATATTGAATAGTAGATCTTTAAAGATATGTTTCTGGCTTTAAGAAGGCAGAGCTCCCTAGAGCTAAGGCAGATTTTGTCCAATCTCATGAACCATATTGTAGCCACAAACTATTGGATGATCAAAGATATGCCCCAGGATTTGAATGCTCGAATATTGAAATCCCTGAATAATAGGAATCTGATAGATATTCACAGATTCGAATTTCAGAGTTGATTATTAACCTGACAATTTTATATCTGTCCCAATATTTTATTATTTTAACACTGTACAATATTTATAAGATTGAATTCAAATTAAATATGTGTATGGAGTGAAAGTTTGCTTATAGCACTCACATGCTTTCGCAAAGATGATTGTAGCTTCCTGATGTTGTCAGTCTATTTAGGTCTGGCTTGAAAGTGCAGGTGATCGAATACTTATTGTTACTAATTCTTTAAAATATGCATGGAGAGGGTTTTGGCTCCACCCAGAGAAGACTTTCTCTCTCACTGTTTGCTATTGTTTGCCTGGCACAACTTTCCACCTTCCATGGAGTACTTGCATTCCAATGTACGAAGGACTGTTACAGATATAGTGCTTTCATAAGGCGCTTTTTTGTACTTTTTGTCACCATTGTTATCATAGCTATGGACTCGATTGTATTGTAAATAACAGAACACGTATCCTGATGCTAGCAAATAGGATGCAAGGAGGTGTTTTATATGGTGTCACATGACTTGTATCTTGTTTTGGTGTAGGCACGTAGCTGAATTGACCAGAATTTGATTACCTTTAAAAAACATGTTATCAATTATCTGCATCATTAAATTAAAATTGCAAGCCATGCCTATTAGCTTTACTAATGCCTGTTACTTTTGCATGTACTATATTAAAATAAACAACTAAGCCCTAATACGATAAGGCGGCTGCCGGAAACTCTCAGGCACCAGGAAAAAAAAACATTACACACTACATTACTCCAGTTCGAAATATGTTCAACATTGAAGATCATCAAGAAAAAAAACATCCCAAAGAAAAAAGCAAACATCAAGCGATAGAAACAACACATTAAAAAAATTAAGAAGGTTTTCCAAAGCTACTCCTCCATGTCTAGTGTTAGGGGTAGATGCCAGAGCAACATCCTTCAGAACTACTACAGCAGGCTGAGGCGGTTTTATAACATCATGGATGGTAAAGCAGCTGATGTAAGAAAGAACGACCACATGAATGTCATAGATGGCCAACAAACAATTGCAGAGTACCATCTTGTGCTACACCAGCCACCTTTCCACATCAGAATCGCCACAAGCAATGACTGGCTCAAAAGTAGGACTGTGTGGCATCTTCCTCCCTCCTTAGCTCTACCTGTTGTTTAAGCCTCACTCTGATCATCCGTTCTCTATTATTGTTACAGTTCTCTGTCCGGCTCGCTGTATCCCCTTGAGTCCTAATGATGAGCCTGCCAATTTTACTGGGATCGAAACACCAGCGACTTTAAAAACATGGACCCATGTATGATTGTTGAGAACTTGCTTTAACAAGTCGTGCTGTTCACATGTTCGTTTATACACTTGTTGATCACGATTTAAGACTTGAGTGTATCACCCCTAAAGAGCGCACAAGCATATTTATTTTACACTAATTCGCTGCACCACTATGTGTCTTAAAATAGTTTTCCACAAAATCCTTTGAATAAATTTATTCACTATTTGGTTATTTGCATGTAAAGTATTGTTACTAGGAACCAGTGTGTTTTTGATATAGTTATTACCTCAGGCCCCCAATGATCCTTGGGTAACCCGTGTTGAAATATTATTACCACTGTGCAATCAAATGATTGCACAGGTTTTGTTTACTTCTCTTTGTTTGTCTTTTCATCAAACACTAGAGGTTCTCATATTTTTCTTGCTTTTACCATATATTGGCTAACGTCTGTACCACACAGTACAAGGCTTGCTAACTATGTTAGATTTTACACCAGTATACTCGGATGGCTATATAGAAGAGATCCTTCAGGGACCCTCACTCTCTACAGATAAATCTGATGGCTCCATAAACCCTATTACTAGTGTTCTAGACCAACTAGAAAAATGTCGCTAGAAATATGCACGTATACAACTGATGATAATAATTCTAACTGAATATTTGAAATCAGGCACTGTTCTATTAGTACTGGAGGTCAGAAAAGTCTAAGGAGTATTTACTGAAGACAAAAAATACAGGCAGGGCTTTAGTTTTATAGGTACCATATGTTCCCGACACTGGATGGTGTTGTCAATAGACACTGCAATTGAATACAATAAGAAACTCCAGGAAGAAGAAATTGGTGATTTGGAGAAACTAATAAAGAGTCAGATGTAATTAAAGATGCAAAGGCAGCCTTAGAAAACATTGAAAAGACCATATCAGAATTTAATCACATAGAATAGGAGAAAATATCTAATAAAGTAAAAAAAGATACCCACAATTTTAAAATCGACCATACCTATCCATACTTATTGGATGAATATTACACCAATCACACTTACACATACCCCAACTCTGGTAATCCATGGGGTAATTTCAATAACCTTCAAACTGGTGTTACTCTTTCAGACACTTCGGACATTTCGGGAGATAGATCGGATCCTGGAGAAGGTATAAGTTTAGACTCAAACTCTAGAGATAATTCTTTTTTAAAGAGGGGCCAGTCCCGCACAACATGCAGGGGCACAGGAAGAAGCAAATTCAAGACGTGGGTCAGCAATACCCCCAGAGGATCGATGCACCTGTCAGAAATACTATCAATGGGCCCCCTCCAGAATAGACGGTATGTAAACAATACCTATATTTAACTTATCATCTCACATATTCTCAAGTACAGACATCACCTTACTGAATAAAAGGTTTGTTGTTTTCCCCTACAGAGAGCACAAATGTTTTTAGACTCTACAGTGAACTTTTTAGATTTTTTAGAAAAATCCATCTGAAAGCACTTTTTGGCGGTGGAAACTCCTATTCTAGTTCTGATGTAACTGGCTTATGACCTGCCTCAAAATGTTCTCTACTCACAGCAAGCCTACCTCTGGAGAATCTCCCTTTTGAAAAAGTAGTCCTTAGAGTCATACAAACTGAACATCTTACGCCAACTGCAAAACCCTGACCATTATGCAAAACCTTCTAAAGATCCAGCAAGTGAGATACAGAGTGAAATACCCAGACTCACAAAGGAAGATAAAGAGATTTTTCTCAAATTGCAATACTGCCACAATTTAATATATGCCATTCTATGTGCCTGTAACCTACTGTACATTGGGCAAATTACACAAAGAATAAGGACTCTCATATGCCGACATAGGAGTCGCATCAGATGAAAAGTCCTCACTGCCCCTCTAGTGTCACATTTTTAGAGGATCATTGCGAGGATGACTTATGGTGGCAAGTGATCAGCACCATGTCCACCCCCTATAGAGGAGGCAACATCGAATCACTATTAAACAACGAGGAGTTGCATTGGATTCTTTGTTTGGACACTATACGCACAGGTCTAAATTGTGAGGAAGATTGGACATCCTTTAGTTTAAATTAACTCTCTTCATACAGAAACTATATGGACTGTCAAATCTAGTTGCCCTTGTCTTTTTGGTTCTTTTCACAGTGTAGTTATGATTTTATGGCACTGTCTCACATTGATTGTACTGTCCAAAGTATCTTGATGTAAGTGTACTTATGCTGTTTTATTTTGAGTTTTGTCAATGTCTTTTAAACTATTCCAAAATGGTGCCCACTACTTTTCCCTTTTTTGTCCCTGGGCTAATCTGTCTTCAGTTTCTTCATTTTCAGTTCTTGGTCCTTCTTCTCTTTCTATCACCTACATTAACCAGCATGCTGCCCTCCGCACTCCCATTTGAGAATTCAATTTCCCGAAAGGACTTCATGTTGCCATTCTTTGCTACCATCGCATCTCCATTTCCAGGCCCAGTAAAGGAATCTGGCACTCAACCTTGAGACCCAGAACACACGGGTGCTTCCGACTGCGGGCTGATTGGAGCATTCTATGGTTAGCCAGCATATTTCCAGTTGAGGTCAGTGCCTCTCATACTATTGTACACTCTCTTATTCACCAGTATTACTCAGTTCAAGGGTTTTAAGCACTCCTCTTTCCATTTCTTTTTTATTAAGGCCATTACTGCCCACGCTGTTGTTTGTCACCAGCAACCCCCTCCTTTAGCAAGTACATTACCTTTCATAATGTAAATACAGTCTCAGGAGTATTGCCTATGCCTTGTACTGGTTTACTTTTCTTTTTCTTAGCCTCGCTCTGATCACCCTTTCACGATTATTGCATCAGCTCTCTCTCTGGCTCATTGTATCCCCCTCAGTCCTGATGATGATCCCGCCATTTTTATTGGGATCGCAACGCTGTCGACTTTAAAAACACGGACCATATATATTTGTTGAGAACTTGCTGTAACAGGCCGTGCTGTTCATGTGTTTGTTGATACACGATTTATCACTTAAGTATATTACCGCTATAGAGAGCACCGGGCACATTTATTTTGCACCAGTATTCACTGTGCCGATATGTGCATTGAAATTGTTTGCTAAAACTCCTTTGAATACATTTTATTCACCATTTGGTTTTTTGCATCTAAAGTATTGTTACCAGGGACCACAGTGTTTTTGTTATAGTTAATACCCCTGGTCCCCAGTGATCATTGGGTCTCCCTTGTTTAAATATTATTACCTACTCGAGGATGAACCAGGCAGGTTAATTATGATATATTTATGTAAGTGGATATCATGCAAATATTGTCTGCCTTCAGACTTGAAAGAAGTGCCAATTTTGATTCTATCAATTGCTTCCCAGCCATGTTCTAGGAGGCAATACTTGTACCTGTATAAGGTTGGAAACCAAATCTATGGGATAACTGCTGAATATAGTTTAAGGGTTTGGCCAGCCAATGCCATTTCTAGGGTTCCTTCATTTGAGATGCAATGGACAAATCATCCGAAGGGAGAACTGTCATCAATCTCCTAGAAGGAGTCAGGATAACAACAGTGTTCTGTGCTTCCAAAAGAGAAAGCACTTCCTTGGTGGCATGTTTTGAGTTTGTAGTAAAGCCTTTGCCTGATTTTAGTGTGATTTTGTTAGATATGGGCTTACTCCTAGTTGGGAACAGAGGAACAACATCTATACCCCTCCAAAGGAAGTATACACAGTTCTCCATGACCAACCTGGCTATAAATGCTGAGTAATATCTTACTCTTGTGCGAGGACCCAAATGTGATTGAAAAATGCAGACCAAATGGATGTTGCTACTTTTTATTAATGCCAAGGACTCAAATTCCACAAAGCAACAGCAAAAATGATCTGTTCACTACCCTGGCATTCTCCTCGATCACAAAATTAAAATATAACATTGAAAAAACACTCTCCAGGTGATCATTAATATGAAATTGCTTTATCTGAACTGTACTTTGATGTGTATTACTTGAGGCATTAAAAGTTGTTATGCAGTTTGTATACTTTGGAGCTAGGCACTTAAAGGGACCTCCCCAGGGGTTTAATCTTATATCGGCAGTTTCACTCTGGACCACTTGATCCTCAACAGTTTCAATAACCTTGGGATTATTAGCATCTGAAACATTTGTGGTTATTAAAGAGATGCCCATTGTGACTGATAACAGTGATAGAGGAGAAGAAGCATTAGCGGTGACCAAGAGCAGAAGCTCCCCACTTGCTTGGCTTGGGCCATTGTCCACGTTTATAGTGGCTTTGGAGCTACAGCAAATTGGATTTTCCTTGTACGCTTTTTACATATAAGCTAAATTTTCCTATTCCTTTTTTTTTTTTAATAATTTTGTTTTTTATGTTGGATGGGGAAATTATATTAAAAGGGAAGAGTGTATTACTGAATTTGTCTCCAGGGTCTTCTCTTTTATTGGTGCATTCTGCCTTCTCTTCTAAAATATAGGAAATAGAGGGATGGGTGTAACTGAATCAACTCATCTTATTTCTTCTTCCAGCTCTGTAAACAGAGATCTTAGCGAGAAGATTCTGTTGTCGTTCTTGTCCTGTCTATCCTTCCTCTTAGGCGCGATCTTCTCTGAGCACCCTGGATGGATTGGATTCACTCCAATGTGAATAAACTTGGCTATACCAGTGATGTAAATTTTATTTACATTATCCCTTATTGGCTCTTCCTTTCTTAATAATAGACAATAGAGAATCATGAATAGCGTTTCAAGAAAATGATCAGAATTTGCTGTTTTCTCTAGAAGAGCTCAATTTGAACTAAGGATTCCCTCCAAACATTGAAGAGATACTGAGATCTGAACATATTCTCCCGGGAGATTACATGAGACTTGATACCCCAAATCAAGTTCTGGTGATTGGTCCAATAACGAGGGGGTATCTGAGCAGGTAGTACTACTAAAAAGATTAACCACAGATTTTCCCACTGAAACTTTTGGAACAGTCCATTTCTGCCTTAGCACCTCTGTCAGTGGGCCATTAACCTATAAATGATCCACATTTATATCCGGTAAATGGAACTCATTGGCATAAGAGTTGTCCATTCTGCGCCACTGATGTTATTGGACTATTTGTAAGGTTAACCTGTGCCCCTTTTGGTGGGTATTTAGTTTCCACATGCAATTGCTGACTGCGGAGAGTATTAAACTCAATGACTTCCTCCTTGGATGAGATCATTTTAGCTGTATTTTTTTTTGCCATTTTTCCACTTTTAGGCTCAGTTCCCCAAAGTAAGGAACCCCCGTGCCATACTGTGCTTTGCCAAGTCCACTTTTTCAAAATAAGTTGAAATGGGAGCAAAACGTTTTAGAGCGCCAACATGGCTGTTTTTTTTCTGCAGGTGGTCAGATTTAGTTTTCCTGCATGCCCTATTAGTAAATACTTTGCCCGAATGTAAATTCTTTGTCGGCATATTAGCTGGTAAAATTGATAGCCCGGGGAGTGGGGATCGGGGGAAAGGAGTAGATATTTTCGACTTAATTTTATGTGCCCAAATTGAAAGATTAACTTGTTTAGGCAATAGTTAAGTACAGCACAAAATATGAAACTTGCCACACATATGTAACTGTAATTAAAGGATGTTTACCCTCTTGTTAGGAGTTTCAAGTATGTTGAATTAAGGTGCTGACCCTCTGGTGGCAGATTTCCAATTAATTTAGCTCCCGATAAGAACCATATGCAGGTGGTGGGTAGCTGCCAGCTGGGGCTTCCAAAAGCTGCACTCGGGCCGCCTTCACGCCTCCTTTCCTTACCTCCTTATTGCCAGCGCGTGAAAGGCCACTGCCTCCTCAAGCCCACCACATCACTCTCCAGCCCTCCACCAACCACATCCACCAAAGCAACAGGCAAGTTTACAGTACTTAAGAGGGTAAGGCGAGAATGAAGAAAATGAGGTGCATTAATTGTAATTGTCCACAGGTAGACCGAAGGCATGTCCACCAATAATAATTCGTGTTTGCATCATAGGAGAAACTGTGGGGCCGATTCACGGAAGTAATCTGAGACAAAATCCTAAACTTACTACTTTTGGTATTCACAGAAGGCATTTAGCAGTAGTAAAGTTAGGATGTTGTCTTAAGTTTGACTTAAGACAGACTTAAGACAGACTTAAGACAAAATCCTAACTTTACTACTACTAAATGCCTTCTGTGAATACCAAAAGTAGTAAGTTTAGGATTTTGTCTCAGATTACTTCTATGAATCGGGCCCAATGTTTGCATCATAGTAACCAGGCTTTACAAAGGGGCGCGTGTTTCTTTATCAATACTTTCATCTGCAGTTGGTGCAATGCCAATAGGATGCAGCAAGATCTCTTTTGGTTTAGAGTGATTGATCATCTTTCTGCAGGAGAGCCAGAGAATTATGAAGGGTTCTGCACTACTGAAGACCAAGCTTGGAAGCAATCATGCAGGTGTACATTTACAGATTCTTTCAGCTTGGTGGCACGATTCTGCCCTAAATTTTACTTTTGTAACCATCACCACATATACCACTATCGCAAACATGACATTTCTTTAGTCTTGCATGTAAATAGTTTGGCAAATGGTGCATTGCTGCTTAATTTTACGCCGCTAATTCATTACACACTCAGGAATGCTTGCGGCCACTCTGTATATAGCACAACCTGAACATTTTACCGTGGTTCTTTCCACAGAACGCACAGTTCTGAAATGTCCATGGCATGGCAAATATTAGTGCTGTCTGATACATGTAAGGGCAGATAAAGTTTCCAGAATTGTTCCTGAATTGTCTTCGTGCTGTTCCAGTCTTTCTTCACTTTCTAGGTCAGTGTTGCTTGGGGTGGCATCCAGGGTCCGACTGGAAGAGAAAATAGGCCCGGGCACCAAAATAAAAGTGGCCCATATTAGTAAATTAAATAGTTTAAAAAGTGGCCCATATTCGCAAATTAGGGTAGCTTTAAACTTGTACACATGCTGTAGAATTATTTTTCAAGGTATGGAAGACTGCATGAATTTGGCAATGTTTGTTTTAATATCAGGGAAATTAAAAGTAAAAACAGCCGAGCATCCTGAAAACAGGCCCACAAACAGGTAAAAAAAACGGCTCACAGACTGACCTGTCAGAGAAGCCCTGATTGACCTCTAGGCTCGTCCGACCCTATTGACATCCAGCAAGTCCACCCATTAGAGAGAGACTAATAACCTAGGCCACGGGTACTCATAGTACGGCCCGCGGGCCTCCAGCGGCCCGGCAAGCCTTACCTGGCAGCCCGCAGACCTTGCAGACATAGTGCCTGTGCCCTGTGCTTGTCAGCGAACACCGCCGGTTACAGCAGCACGGAGCTGTGAGGCCGGGCGATTCTTTTAAAGGCCATTTACTTGTTAATGAGGCTTTGTTGTATTTCACCTCTTCTTAGCGCCCCTGCATCTCCCCTCTGATTGAGTGGAGATGCAGGGGCGCTAAGAAGAGATGAAATACAACAAAGTCTCATTAACAAGTGAATGGTCTTTAAAAGACCTGTGAAGTACTTGGGTGCGGCGGCCATGTGCGTTCCCTGGAAGCAGTCTCAGCGCGGGGTGAGGTGACAGGGGACAGCAGGGTGAGGTGATGGAGGGCAGCAGGGAGTGAGGTGACAGAGGACAGCAGGGTGAGGTGATGGGGGGCAGCAGGGAGTGAGAGCAGGGGCTGAGGTGACAGCGGGAGGAAGACAGAGTGCGACAGAGGGAGGAAGAGGGAGGGAAAGGAGGAAGACAGGGAGAGGAGGAAGACAGGGAAAGGGGGGAAGACAGAGAGAGGGAGAGAGAGAGAGAGAGAGAGGGAGACAGAGGGAGGGAGAGGGAGGGAGACAGAGGGAGAACGGAGGAGGGAGGGAGACAGAGGGAGGGAGACAGAGGGAGGGAGACAGAGAGCAATAGAGAGAGGGAGGGAGACGGAGAGAGGGAGAGAGAGAGGGAGGGGGACAGAAAGAAAGGGAGACAAACAGTGAGTGAGACAGAGGGAGGGAGAGAGAGGGAGGGAGACGGAGGGAGGAAGGGAGGACAAAGGGAGGGAGGGAGACAGAGGGAGGGAGGGAGACAGAGACGGAGGGAGGGAGACAGAGACAGAGGGAGGGAGACGGAGACAGAGGGAGGGAGACGGAGACAGAGGGAGGGAGGGAGACAGAGGGAGAGAGGGAGAGGGAGGGAGACGAGAGAGAGAGGGAGGGGACAGAGCGAAAGGGAGACAAACAGTGAGTGAGACAGAGGGAGAGAGAGAGGTAGGGAGACGGAGTGAGAGGGAGACAGAGAGGGAGGGAGACAGAGGGAGGAAGGGAGGACAAAGGGAGGGAGGGAGACAGAGGGAGGGAGGGAGACAGAGACGGAGGGAGGGAGACAGAGACAGAGGGAGGGAGACGGAGACAGAGGGAGGGAGACGGAGACAGAGGGAGGGAGGGAGACAGAGGGAGAGAGGGAGAGGGAGGGAGACGGAGAGAGAGAGGGAGGGGACAGAGCGAAAGGGAGACAAACAGTGAGTGAGACAGAGGGAGAGAGAGAGGTAGGGAGACGGAGTGAGAGGGAGACAGAGAGGGAGGGAGACAGAGAGAAAGGGAGACGAACAGTGAGTGAGACAAAGGGAGCGAGAGGGAGACACAGAATGAGTGAGACAGAGTGAGTGAGACAGAGAGGGAGGGAGACCGAGAGAAAGGGAGACAAACAGAGTGATGGAGGGAGAGAGAGATAGAGAGAGGGAGACGGAGACAGAGGGAGGGATAGGGAGGGAGACAGAGGGAGAGAGGGAGAGGGAGGGAGACGGAGAGAGAGAGGGAGGGGACAGGGCGAAAGGGAGACAAACAGTGAGTGAGACAGAGGGAGCGAGAGGGAGAGAGAGAGGGAGGGAGACGGAGTGAGAGGGAGACAGAGAGGGAGGGGACAGAGCGAAAGGGAGAAAAACAGTGAGTGAGACAGAGGGAGCGAGAGGTAGAGAGAGAGGGAGGGAGACGGAGTGAGAGGGAGACAGAGAGTGAGGGAGACAGAGAGAAAGGGAGATGAACAGTGAGTGAGACAAAGGGAGCGAGAGGGAGACACAGAATGAGTGAGACAGAGTGAGTGAGACAGAGAGGGAGGGAGACAGAGAGAAAGGGAGACAAACAGAGTGATGGAGGGAGAGAGAGATAGAGAGAGGGAGGGAGACGGAGCAAGAGAGAGGGAGAGTAATAGAGAGAGGGAGAGAGAGAGGGAGGGAAACAGAGAGATAGATAGATAGATAGATAGATAGATAGATAGATAGATAGATAGATAGATAGATAGATAGATAGATAGATAGATAGATAGATAGATAGATAGATAGATAGATAGATAGATAGATAGATAGATAGATAGATAGATAGATAGATAGATAGATAGATCGATAGATAGATAGATAGATAGATAGATAGATATGTGTGCATACCGGTCTGGTGGCTCAGTGGATGAAGGCGTCCGCTGCAGGGGCCTGTGTTCAACCTCATGGTCATAGTTTTTTTTGTTGCTCTAGCCACGCCCCCTCCCCCACTGGCCCCGCCCCCACCGGTGCGGCCCTCAGCCAGAAACCACACTGTAAATTTGGCCCCCGAGAGAAAGTTTGTGAGTACCCATGACCTAGGCCTTCTTTAATGATGTCAAATAATTGCATTATGAAATGACTAAAAGTCCCTTGGAGAATCTTGTACATTAGATAATATAGCTATTCTGCTGCACATACAGTTGCAGCTACGTGAACAAAGGCAATGTTTCATTGTCAGAAACTGATGGATTAGTAGTTAATAGGGAAATTGTTTCTAATACTATAGCGTATACAAGCCATAGAGAGCAATGTAAAAGTGCCATAATATATTATCAAATCTGGCTAGCAGTTCATTGAATCTCCTACATTTTTACAGGAAATGCCTCCCTACCAGATTTAACCAATGAGCCAAGTATTTTAGTTTTTATTTTACAGAGTTATATATATTGCGAGCTTGACCCGAATCGGGTATCAGAGGGCTTTACATAGCACCAGTTGCTTACATGAGTACACATTCGTTTTTGTTAGGCACGGGGAGATTAAGTGATTTGCCCAGAATCACAGGATTTTCAGCATTGCTGAGACTCGAACCCAGCTTCCCAGTTTTGAGGTCGACCACCCTAGCCGTTAGGCCAACTCCTCTGCCGAAATATATAGTGCAATTGCAAGGGCTTGAATGTCCCTACAACAAGAGTCATAACATCAGGAGTCACTTCATCAGGGCCACCACTTTAGGAATAAACTTACACCACAAGATATATATTACTTTGCAGATCATTATCCATTATGACAAACTATCTTTTCGCACCTTAATGCATAAGTTCTTTATAAACGAATGTGCGCCCCTGTAGTATTAGTTCCCCTTAACTCCTCTCTGTCTCCTGCAGGTTCCTTCCCAAAAATAGTTACATTTCAACATGCTTTAAAAAATAGGTAGGTTAATGTAGTTATTATTATTCTAAGATTTTGTGCTGGTAAATATAAAAATGGAAATTACATAAACTTAAAGCACTTTTCAGGATCAAACTGAAATATAGTCATCTATTGACAAAGCCTAGAATTTGTACTTTTGCATACAGAAAAGATTTGACCAACCTTCACTAACACACAGCAAAAAAATAGCAAGAGAAGAGTTATTTCAAGCTGCCCTAAATTACTTACCAGTTAATGCACAGTGGCTATGGCAGCAGCAGTGGTCCTTGAGCGACTTTGAGTTCCCATTTGGATAACCTAAAGCTGTCAAACAATATACTAAGGAGGATATTCACAAGGAGCTAACGCCGAGTTAACGGCACTTTATCGCAGCCAAAGTTGCGATAAATTTATCGCCCCATTCACAAGCTGGTGTTAAGAGCCCACAGCACCAGTTTACCCGCGATAGCAGTCACATAAAACATCGCAACAGAAGGCCCCCCCAACCATCGCTAATGAGATGCAGAGTAGGTGTTCCCAAGCAAAAAGCAATGACCAGACAGATCTGTGATAGGAACACAAGACAGGTGATAAGGCGCGTTAGCACCAGGAAATTAACACCTGCTGAGACCTGGTGCAAACTCGGACCACAACCTGCACCAGACAAGGGAGCACAGCCCATAGCCACACATGAAGAACAACAGATGCCCCGAGCAACTGAACATGCAGCACGGGCACCCAAGAGGGCCACAACACCCACCGACACCACCCCCAGGCCTGCAACACCTCCCAGACTCCCCAACTCCGGACAAAGAAATTGCACACCAACACCATGAATCCCAAAACAAATATTTTGCCTGATGTCGCACAAGCAGAAAAATCAACATACATGCTTGGCCAGAAAATGGAGAATCGGTCATACAGCAATGCAATCACCAACACAAAACACCATTCAAACAAAAGACAAAACAACCATTTGGATGAGTCCTAGTGGGTCCTCACTGGACAATCTGTAGGACACAGACTAGGAAGACAAAATCCAAGAGAAGAAGGTGTACCATTGTGCCCAACAAAGGGCAGAGAGGGAGAGAGCGAGGAAGAGAGACAGAGTGAGATTGCACAAGCAGCGCCTCTCGGGCACCTGACTCAACATGCCAACATGTGTGTATGTATCCCTATCCATACACCATGAGTCCAAGACTTTGTCCCAATCCTAGCACCAAAGCCACATCACATTCCAAAAACACAAGTAGCAGTCAGACAAACAGGGATGAAAGCTCCATTGTTCCAATGCAGAAGGCGGGAGGACACCTGCACCTTCGACCTTGGTCCAGAACGCGGTTGGAACACCCTGAGAGAGATGCCATGGCAGATGGGGACAACTCCCACATCATGCATTGCGCCAATGAACTATCCGACTTATCCACACCCCACACACAGAAGCCCCTGCCTGAGGTACCCCCGCATGGGATGCCCTTGACACTCACGGATACAGCAACTCATTCTCACCAACGTTGCACACACATTCAAATCATTGCTCAGAGCTGTGGCATATCCTCCACACAACTGCTGCAGTTCAGAGGAGTGTCGGTTCCATGAGACGCACCAACGCAATGGCAGGCCATCCCGGGCACATGCACAACCCCCGTCACATGGAACAGTACCGTGCACGTATGCTGCATTTACTGGGCGCACTGCCACTGGCAGTGCTGAGGATCAGTTACCGGCTGAGCTTCTGCATTGCCTACGTCACCTGAGTCCAGCCCTGGTTCCACTGCCGAACATGCACTTTTGAGTGTCCCATGGATGTCTGCCTATTCAACACAACCATAGATGAATTGGACTATGACTTGTGTCTGCACCCCCTGTTGGATCACAAACAGGAGTGTAACCACGAAAGCCGTGCATGGGATGCCTTGACATACTGCGTATTTATTGGCAATTCCCCGTGTGCAGTGACCACATCGAGGCGTTCCCCTATTGGGCTGTGTTGCGGATTGGTGAAACAGCGTGGGCTGAGCACACCTGCCCAGACCAGTTAATAGATTGGCTCACCCTGGTGTTCCTTGAACATGACAACGACGTACTATTGGAACACTTTGCACATGAAGCTGCACGGGCATTCATGGACGAGTAACTACGTTCCTGCTGCCACATTGGATTGTCACCCAGAGCACAGGTCCCAACAACTTATTGCATCATGGGGAATGCTCACATATCCCACCACAACATAGGACATGTCTGCCTTCGTCAGGACTCTGGATGCATGTGCGTGGAACTATGCGTGTGTACACACACCTGTGCAAGGTGATGCAGGTCCATGGTGGTAGCAACACAGCATCGTTTGGCAACGTTACCAATTCAGACACGCTGCTGGGGGGAGAGTACACACATGGCACCGTAGCACGACATGTGAACCTGTCTGACCCTTTCACCTGATCACTGTCAGCAGAGCAGACAATCGGCGCACTCCGGTGGTAGAGCACTATACAGATCCCATGGGCAGTGAGTCGTGCCCCCTCACACGGGGCAATGGACAGACACCAAACAACACATGACTCGTCCACCAAGGCAAGGTGGGCTGAGACCATTGCCATCCGTGATGATTGTTGTCCATTTCTGACTCACCATTTTCTGAACCTCGACATGTTACCATGCTGCGTGTAAGTGTCTTAAGCATGTCCCTGCCTGTTGTGGTCGTAGCCTTGTCCGTACTATGCCACTCCACTGGTGTCTAACTGTGATGTGTGTTGATTAGATTGTTCTCCTGTGTGCCACAATGAGCATCGTCCCTACACAGGGAGGAACTGACTGACGCATGTGCAATGGGGGTGGGGGGGCTCCCTTTTGCAAGCTCCACCTCTGTGAGCCAGACATTGTTTTGGGATAGTTGCTGGCCAAACTGTGCACTTACGTGACTTCAGCAATGTGAGTATGGTGTCCAACCTCTGACCATGTGGAGCAATGTCATATATCATAACAGAATGTGTCCACACAGATGTGTGTGAGTAGATATGCAACGTGAAGTTTTGTTGTCACATGTGATGTAGGACACCACTTCTGGCCTGCGACCGATTTGGTAATTCCTACACACAGCCCTATTCAATACATGGATGTGTGCCTACATTGGGGGATTGTGAGATTGTTGTTGATGTGCAATGGGGACACAGCTAGTACTCACCTTCACAGTCATCCAATTGGCCATGTGTCTCAGGGATATACATGCGCATAGATGTCAGTTACCAGGGTGTACCTTCATGTGCAATCATTGTCCCTACATCCAGCCATACTTATACGTGAGTGAACATAGTCATGACACATCTGTGTGATTTAGAATGTTTTATTCACATTCAGGTGATTGATGGAGCTGGAGCTGTACATGGCCATCCATCCCACATTACATGGAAGCCCAGTGGTGGGCCAAGCAGAGGCCTTTGGGGATTGGGAAGAGGGGGAGTGCTGTGTAATTGTCCAGCAGTGACGATATGGCAGTCCGTGTCAGGGTCCGGGTGAATGTTGCAGAGTGTTCTGGGGGTCAGTGGGAGGTATTGTCCCAGGGCATGATGCATAGGGCACAACCAGGCAGGGACAGGCCATTTGGCTGTGATGGATGCTACTGCCTCCTTCCTCACACAATAATTACCATCCCCATCTTACTCACCTGATATGGGTTTCTTGTCTGGTGTGTCTGGTGTGTGTGGTGGGGTGATGGCTGCATCACTGTGTGCCACTGACACATCAGACTGCGAAGGTGATGGGGCAGCATCACTGTGTGCGACTGACACGTCAGGGGTTGGAGATGTGTGTGTCGATGTTGCTGCTTCAGTCATCTGGGACAGGCTCAGTGGCAGCAATGGAAAGATGATGAACCGCAGGGCATTGAAGTTCCCAGCTACTACACGCTGGTGCCCAGCCATGGCAGCCATGCTTCCAGCCAGCATCTGCTCCATGGTCTCCTTACGATGTCGGTCGGGTTGCAATCGACTGACTGTCGGTTTCGATCTGACCGACATCTGCCCCTGCATTCCGCTTGCCACATTATGATGCCATGGTCTGAGGCAGCATGCGGAGGGACCGATCAGGGCTCAAGGAGCCAGTTGACCCAGCGGTCAAAATGTAATCCCTACAATAAGGGCGGTGCCTTCTCAGGCATCACCATAGGGATTACGATGTTTCTTTCAGTCTGCCTTTCTATGGTGGTCTACCGCCATAGAAAGGCAGCTGTAAACAGATTTTGGTGGCCCCTAACAGGGCCCTGTCCCTCCACGGCCTCCGCTAAGAGGTCGGGGGGGCACCTGTGGTGCCCCCCAAACATGCCTGCCACACGGGGCATGGATGTTTTAAAAGTGTATTTATCTATTGCGGCTTGTGCTGCAGCCCGAAGCACATGCCGCAATAGAAAATAAACACTTTCAGACCGCTGTGAAGGTGGTCACATCATTATCATGGGAGGGGGGCTGCCGACTCCTTGTCAGGCGGTCCTTTTCCGCTACGATGGCGGTCGGATGTTCGTCCGACTGAGTTCGTAATAAGGCCCATAGTTTTTGACGTTTATTTTTGTTTCTTAAACTATATTTCAATTGTATATGCTATATATTGTTTGTGTAATTGTTGTTAATGTTTTTAAATATAGTTTGTCATTTTAAATTATGTATATTTTTAATTTAATTGTAAAATAGTAAATTATAGTGTCTGTAGTGGGTTGTGAGGTTTATAAGGGTAAAAGGTGGGAAGTTAATTAAATGAAATTAATTTAGATTATGTTTAGTTAATATTAATTATTTATTTGATTGTTAAGTATGTAAATTGTGTAAATAATATTTTTTAAGCTATATTTTAAGTGCAGGTTGTTGGGGATATAAGGGTATAAGTTGGGAAGTTAAATAAATAATAATTAATTATTGACAAATTATTAATTAACTATTAATTAATTGTGTAAATTTTGTAACTGTTTTATAATTTTTTAATTTACAATTTAGCTGGGAGTTGTTGGATTTGTAGAAGTATAGGGTGGGAAGTTAATTGAATATTCATTGATTAATTATAAATTATGTATTTATTAGTTCAAAGTTTGAATTAACTTAATTTGGTCGATAAAACAACCATAAAAGCATACAAAGCATAAAAACAGCTAGAATGCATTCATATTTGATGAGTGTTGGATGATGGACAGAACGCTGAAACCTTTCAGACACTTACTCCCAGTCACCATTAGATCTGGGTTGAATCCATCATCGTTCTTTTGCTCACTTCGCCACCCCAGTTCGACCATATGCAAATCAGTCTTGACCCTGTTCTTCATGGGAACTGTCCAGCCCGAACTGCCAAGCCAGATCTTCCCTCGACTGGGAACAAGCATCCTGGGACCGATTTCAGGATAGTACCCCTCATTAGCCAGGCAAGCTTGAATCCAGTGGCAAAGTGAGCAAGGGACCCATGTTTCGGCATACCATGTCAATTTAGGGCTAACAAAGCAAACACAATAAGATGATGAACGGAGCTCTGAAACTTTTCATACACTCACCCACAGGCTTTATTAGATCTTGGTTGATTCCATCATTTCTTTTGCTCACTTCGCCACCCTAGTTCAGACTCAACAATATGCACATCAGTCTTGACCCTGTTCCTCATGGGAACAGTCCAGCTTGCACTGCCAATCCAGATCTTTCCTGGACCAAAAACTAGCATCCTGGGACTGGTTTCGGGGTAACACCCGTCATCAGGCTACCTTGAATCCAGTGGCAAAGCGAGCAAGGGACTCACGTCTGGGCAAACCCTGCCAACTTCAGGTGAACAAAGCAAACACAATAAGATGATCGACAGAGCGCTGAAACTTTTAAGACACTAACCCCCAGATATGGGTTGAATCCATCATTGTTCTTTTGCTCACTTCGCCACACCAGTTCAGACCCAGCCAACGTTGATGGATTCAACCCAGATTAGATTTAGTTCTCCATGAAATGGAAAAAGACACCCCTTCTGGGGAAAAGATTCTGACACAAATATCTAGAGCCCTGACATCTGACACATGTTTGGAGGATATGAGACATTATAAGATTGTCAACTTACCTGCATGCTGTTTCTGTGAAAGAAATGTGTTGTCCTGCAGGTTTCCACAACTTTAAGGACTGTATAACCATCCCATAAAGAAGAATATGTGGGAACCAGGGTTCTTGATAATCGGATCTCTCACATCACTCTAGACACTGAAGGGTGTTCACCTGCTGGAATATCCTGAAAAGGAAAGTGGCCTGCTAATATGGCTGAGCAGCAAGCATTGATGGTCTTGTAAGCCAAACCTTTTTCAGCTAACTCCGATAAGAAGTTAACTATCATAATTACACCTGATCCCACTGTATCCAAACTCCTTAACATACACCAGCGAGAATATCTGTGCCAGGGGGATTTGTATTGCTTGACAGTCTAATCCATCCACACTCTGCTGATGAAGTGAGCAGCTGGTTGCGATAATCCCAGGACCGCCTGCATGGCCAGTAATCTCCCCCGCCATCAGTTGGAGAGTTCCTGAAAGTACCAAGTGGTGCAAGGTGGTGTTTGAATCCTTCAGGAGGTTCAGCGTCTGGGAAGAAGGATTGGAGAATGCATAGAAAGTTCCAGAAGAACTGGATACCAGACTTGCAATTTCCAAAGTGGCATCACCAGTACCATCTATGTTTGTTGTCGCCTGGCCTGGTCATTCCACCTGCTGATCATCAAGAAAGGTGGAAAAGCCTATCCCATCATCTAACTCCAATCCTGCAAAAACACAACCGTGGCTTCTGCCAGCTGAAGAAGCACGCACATTTATGGTCCAGACTTGGAATAAAAGTTCAATCTGGCATGGCCCCCATCTGTTCAGCAGACCCCGGAAGAGAGATGGGCCCTACTGCCAGGCACTGGAGTCTTTCAAATGTCTGGAATGACAATCCGCTGTCTGATTCAGTCTCCCTGGAAGATAATCACAGAGATTTTGTGTAGCAGACAATATTGCCAAAAGTCTTTTGCCAGATTCACCAATACTATGAAATGTGTTCCTCGCAGGCGGTTGAATTACCACACCACTGACACATAGTCCATTTTCAGAAGAATGGAGCAAGACACTGTTTTAAATACCAGACTCCTTACTGCAAAGCAACCAGCAAGGAGCTCCAGGCAGTTGATATGTAACATTTCTTATTCTTATGACCAGGGACCACTGGTGTTGGTATTCCCACAGCAGGCTCCCCAACCTGGACGGATTGCTTCCGATTCTATTATAAGATCCAAGGTGGATCCAAATATGGCCTTGCCATTCCAGGGCAGCATGTGTTCCTATCAGCACTCTATCTCCAAGCGGGCCTCTTGGTTGAGGGAAATCTTCTTGGCATAAGTCAGTTCAAACCTAATATGCATCACCTTTAGTTTCTGCAGGGCTCTGTAATGTAAGGGTCCCTGAAAAATGGCCTGGATGAAAAAATCCAGAAGACCCACCACCCTGGCTAAATGTCGTAACAAAACCTTGTCCTTCGAAGTTCTCTGTGAATTAAGGCCATTTTCTTCAGCAGAAATCTCAGTGACTGATGAATGGAATCGATGATGAACCCCAGGCAGACTATCCTTTGAGAGAGATTGACCCTGAACTTCTGGTCATTTATGATAAAGCTGAGGTTTTGTAACAGAGAAATTACAAAGTGGAGCTGTTCCTGCAGACAAACCGGGTACTGATGCATGAGAAGAATGTTGTCGTAATAGATGATAACTCAGACCCCTCTTATCCAAAGCCATTCTATGACTGATTGCATTACCTTAATGAAGCACCAAGGTGCAGAGGGAAGTCGGAATGCTGACGATCTTCAGCTAGTATTGAACATTGACTCCTCCCTCTCGTCTATAGAATGCTTCCAGTCCACTATGATATTTATCAGTAATTGGATGAGTGCCAACCTTTTTAAGTTAAATCCCGACAAAACTGAGCTGATCCTTACGGGTGGCCCAGGGAATCCTTGGAATTCTAACTTTTGGCCCCATTCTTTGGGATGTCCCCCATCCCCTGTTAAGTCAGTCAAAAGCTTGGGGATCGTAATTAGCAACGACCTCACAATGAAGGCACAGATTAATTCTGTGGTATCTGCTTGCTTTTTTCATCTTTGAAGAATTCACAAAAGAAGCAGATATCTGACCTTCGAGGCCCGGATTCAAGCTGTTCTTGCTTTGGTGATATCGCGTATTGATTACGCCAATTCTTTGTACGTCGGTATCCCAGCTTACCAACTACGCCGACTCCAACTGGTGCAGAACCAAGCCGCTAGGCTTGTATATGGTCAACCTAAATCTTATCATGTGAAACCGCTATTGAAAAACTTACACTGGCTTCCTGTCTGTCAACGCAGTATCTTCTAACTAGGCTGCACTGTTTTTAAGGCTCTTTCGGACCGCGGCCCAGCTTTCATTGTGGCCAAACTACAATGTTATGCCCCCTCTCGAGTCCTGCGATCTGCAAACATGAATCTATTAACTCCTGGTCTGTATTAAGGGTGGGCGTAGTTCGCGAAGTAGCACTTCGCGAAGCTACGCAAAGTGAAGTTCGCACTACGCGAGCTACGCGTAGCACTTCGCGAACTGCGAAGTAACATGTTCGCACTGTGCAAGATGTTGTTTTCAATGATTGCACAGTGCGGACAAGCAACCGGCACTGTGCAATCATTGAAAATGGCATCTTGCACAGTGCGAGCTGTAGTTTTCTGCTGCTCGAGTAGATTTTTACTCGAGCTGCAGCTTTCTCAACGCGAACTGGTAGTTTCTCATCGCGAGCGGTCGCGAGCATACGCGACCCCTCGCAATGAGAAACCTGACCTTCTCGCGTTGGGAATCTCGCCGGGAGGTTTATTTTCCATGCTCGCGATCGCGAACAAGGAAAAAGTCTCGCCAGGATGTCATTTTGCTTGCTCGCGGTCGCCAACTTGACGTTGAGGACCGCGAGCAAGCAAAAAATGACCGCAGCACTACGCAACACTACGCTACGCGTGTTCGCACTGTGCTACGTGCAGTTCGCGTAGCGCGAAGTAGCGCGAACTTCGCAAACTACGCGAGCGTAGCGTAGTGCTTCGCCCAGGCCTAGTCTGTATAAGTGTAAAAAACATGGGGGTCTTCGATTCACGATCCTGGCGCCACAGCTCTGGAATTCTCTCCCCCCTGATTTGCGCTTGTCCTCTTCCTATGTTCAGTTTAGGTCCTCTCTCAAAACTTGGTTGTTTGTTCAGGCCTATAACTGAACTTTCTTTTTCTTTCTTTCTCTGTTTTCATGCTTAGCAACTGACCGATTCTGCTTAGCGCCAAGAAACCGTTGGTGAACGTGCGCGGTATAAATATTTTTTAACATAACATAACAGGCACGTGAACTGATAGATCTAATGCCTCCATTCGAACTGAAGAAAATGTCGATGAGGAGGGAAAATAGGAACTGTTAGATAGGTGTCCTGGAGGTCTAGTTGTACTAGCTAGTCATTCGACTGGAGGATATCCCTGAGTAGGTGCATACCTTCCAATTTGAGATGTTGGTAGAGCACCCATTTGTTGAATTGCCTTATGGCAGGGTGAAACCCTTTGTCCTTCTTCTCCACCAGGAATAAGGTGCTGAGGAAATTCTTGGGATGGAGAGATGCTGGTGTTATAGCTCCTTTTTTTAGCCGGGTACTTACCTCCCTATCTATCAACTGGTCAGTCTCTTGTGAAAAGGTCAAAGGTAAGGGATGAATTCCTTGGCGTGGGGTTCCAAAGAACTCTAAATGGAAGCCCTGCACTGTTTGAAGTACCCAGGCATTGCCTAATAAGCCCCTCTAATTGTGTTGAAAGAATCGTAGCATGCCCCACCATTTCTGGGAAAGAAAGGGTACTGCTTACCGTTAGTTCCCATCTGAAGGCACCTCCGCCACCACTACCTTGTCCGGTACCACCAGAGGGGAAGAATCCCCCAAATATCTCCTGGTCCTGCCACTGAATGGATCTCTTGGTTTGTAGTTTTTGGAGAACTGTGTTGTAGGAACAGCCAGGTGAGCACCACCTGCCTCTCCCAGCCCCTCCAAATATCTTCTGCCCAAAATTTTGCTGATCAATTGTTGCACCTTGCAAATGGAGTGAAACGATGTGACAAACTTAGAAAACTCTTTGATAAAGGGGTCTCTGAAGAGGCCACCCTCTGCCACTTGTCCTGTCTCCGAGGAGGCCAACTCTCCCAGTTTCATATCAATTTTTATTTGAAGCAACCTCTTACGTTCTGTGGAGATGGCACAGTCTGCATTACCCAGGAAGTACAGGGCACGTTGAGCCCAACCTGAGAGAAAATCTGAATCAATCACATTGCCAGTTTAACAGGCCTCAGTAGCCATATCTAGATTTTTAGTGAGAGGCCTCAAGACATTTAATACCTTGCCCTGGCAGGACTTCCAAGAGCAATCAAGGCCTTTTTTTCGTGTCCTTGGTAATCTTTGTTATAAATGTTGCCATTTTAGGGTCAATTTTTGGGGTATTTTCTACCTTCCATGTTAAATATGATCTAAGGCATTCTGCCCTCAGCCTTCCCAGACCCTCCTTTTCCAAAGGTTTTCTAATGCAGATGCTCACATATTGAGAAACCTTTGCCTTCAGGGCCCAGTCTGAGGAAGAGGGCTGGAAAATGTAATTGAGATTAAACATGCCTGAGGAATCAGCCAACTCTGTAGGGTCAGCCCCATCAGTGGAATCAGTCCTGGGACATTTGGGGCTGCCTTCCAGCCTCCACGGTCATCTGAGGCGTGGTTCGTCCCTAGATTCTAAGTGTCAGAGTCTTCACCGGCATCATCTCTTTGAGGGAGGAAAGCATCATCATCGAGTGCAATACCAGGAGTGTTGGCCTCCCGACTACCTTGGACATCTGCCCATCTTTTCAAGAAGGCTAGGTGCATGCGCCCAAAAGCATCAAATGGTTGGGGGTTTTGGTGCCCCTTAGGGGCTACCTGTTTGTACCCAAGAGTTCCTTTGGGCACCCAGGCGGGGACAGTCCCCTGTCCTCCTTATCATATGGAAGGACACTGGTTTTGGTCACAAGTAGTTGCTGCCTATTAATAGGCTCCAATGCAGAAGATATGACTCACTTGAAAGCAGCATTTAAGACATAGACAAGCCCTTCATTAAGGAGTAATACGACCTGCTCTTCCTCCACTGTTTCAAGAGCCTCCTCATGGGAATTTTCCTTTGTAAGGAATTATATATAGACAGGAAAGAACAATTCTAATTTGCCAATGCTTGATGGAAAATAACGCAGCCCACAAGAAAATTAGAGCGGGCCATAATGAAATATTGAGGGGAACTCCACGGTCACAGTAGCCACCAACTGGAGTTTGCAGTAAAAAATCCCAAGAAAATCCTAAAGAATACTTGGAGGCACTGTGCTCAAGTAATCAAAATGCTTGCATTGCTGTACTGATATCACGGCGAAAGAGGAGACTACTGAGACGTGCGGGCTGCCTGCAGAACTTGCATGCCCTCTATTGGCTCTGAACAGTTACCGTGCATAGGAAGGGATGCAGTGGAGTGCACCACCCCATGGCTGGATTAGGCCCACGGAGTGCGGGGCAACACTCTAATGGACCGGATTCAGCCCCACTGCTGCGCCACCAAAGCCAAGGTCAGACCACCCGCCAGAATAGGAGTTTTCTCCTGTCTGGCGAGCTTTGTTTCTTGACATTCCTATGGCAGTGCCCTGAAAATGGGCACAGCAATGGGAATGCGAAAAACAGTTCCTGCAGGGCATTGGCTGAAAAGTCCATGCCGTGCAGGAACTGGCGTGCATGCACGCAGGAGGGCAAATGTTTTGCCCCTCATGTGCATCCACAGAGCTTGAGGCACCTTTCTGTTACCTCCCCGTCATGGTTTTCATTGCCGTTCCACTGCCATGAAAATCATGGCAGAGAGGAAGCTTGCAATATGCTTGGTGGAACTGCGGCGGTCCCACCAAGCATTTTACTGCCTCCTGACCACTACAACACTACCAGGGAACAGCAGTTCCCTGACAGCTGTGGTGAGGTAATGGCGGTACAACCGCCCCTGTTGTAATAGGGCAATCAGGAGACCGCCACCCCTACACGATTCTGGCGGTCTGTAGGCTGCCAGAATCGTAATCAAGACCTAAGGGTGAAAATAGGGGCTGGAAAGGGAAAACAGGTTGTGAAGATCGCAGAAGTTGGGGGTAAGAAAAGGGTGTTTGGCTGTTGGCACTGTAAACAAAGCCACCCCCACCCCCATAACAACTCTAAGAATGCCACAGGAATAGCCATAAAAGCAATTCCTCAAATAATTTACAATCAGAAGGAAAGGCACTTATCTGGCTGCTGAGCAGCGAAGAAAGAGGAAGTGCCTATCCTTGATGATGTCTATATATGAGGTGGAGCAAGGTCATTGGTGGATTTTAAAGACTCATGGGAAATGTAGCCTTAAGTCTTGTTGATTATTACTATGCTGGGCTGCTGAGCTAAAATAAAAGAAGTAGAAAGGCATAATCTGAGCCTGCAGTTTTGACGTAGAATACAATCTTTGCAAAAGACAATTTCTATTGTCTTCATTAAAGCTGTAGAGTAGTCCATGAAGCATGCATACAGTTAATAGCCCTTCTTCAACTTTGTTTTGACTAATTTAAATAAATGTTATCCATACTAGAAAATGCCAACCTCAAACTTTATTAGCAGAATATAATGAGTTTATACTTTGCATGCAAAGCTGGATGTTTTTTAAGGAATTTGGTGAATTTTTTACAGTTTGTGACTAGTAAAAGTTATGAGGTGGCAATTTTTATTATGTTCTGACACTAGCCCTTTCTTATGAATAGGCTATATGAGTGAATCGTCCGTGAAGGCAGGATCTGGCCTAATTGTGGTAGGTTTTAGTATGGGCGTTCCAGCAGCTTACAACATAGTGTGAAGTGTTTTAGGATTAGGGCTTTAAATGGTGGAGAAGTGTAGCTCACTGGTTAGAGGAGGCATACCCTGAAGCAGAGGTCAGACCTGGGACCAGGGTTCGATTCCCGACGCGGCAGGGTCTGGAGCCCAATTGTCCATGGACTCGATAATTCTCGCTTCGGTGCCTACTCTAAGCACGAGTTCACACTATGCAGCTCTGGGCAACAAGCTTGCTTAATCTCCACAACGGCCCCCCGCGGCGGGATGCCTGGCTTTCACCTTGGGGATGCCCAGTACGGGTTATCTCACAGGGAAAAACCAGGACGGGTTCCCAATGCAAGCGCCGAGATGCCCAAGGGTAATTTGAGCGCTATATAAGACCGCACATACATACATACATACATACAAATTGGACAAAAAAGTGAAAGGTCTCTAAAGGGTGCGCCCAAAGAGGCATGATAAGGAATCTAAAAAGAGATGGGGCTTATGTAATTAGGACATGGTCTAAATCATAAATCATGTGTCTCAAGGATTCATAAGCTTTGGTTGACAAGTAATATCTGAAATTAGTCACCAACAAGACATTTATTTATCAGAAGCAATACAGCACTTCACAAGGTGCATAT
Organism: Triturus cristatus; assembly: GCF_964204655.1. Lineage (NCBI taxonomy): Eukaryota > Metazoa > Chordata > Amphibia > Caudata > Salamandridae > Triturus > Triturus cristatus. Next base: position 856,742,561 of record NC_140581.1, on the reverse strand, counting down.
GAAATTCTCTGGGGCAATGCAAATCGTTTACATTTATTTCAAGCAGCAACAAATGATTAGACATCAATTTCAGACCGTCCCATAATCCAATAGAATAGTATTTTTTTGTTTTTTGAGGTGTTCTGTCAGCATCATTTATCATCTGACTGTCTCCCTTTGCGAGGCAACTCTTTACCCTTGGCTTTGATTCCCCTTCATTTGGAAGACCTTTGCCACTGCTGAGTTTCACCCATAACTGTACCTATACGTTCCTGACTTTATTTAGCATTAAATAGTGACTCCAGGTGCTGTTAAGCAGCATTATGAAATAATTCCCACAGGCTGCCTACTACATCACATTAACCTTCATCAAGGCCAGCACACTTAAAATATGTAAAATGGCCATTGACTTCCAGAGTGTTGCTGGAACTCCGAGTACATAAGAATGCAGGCCCAGCATGGAATTTCCATTTAAAAGACATTAGGTGCTAAGCTCTAAATAAATGCCAACACAATACAATACTCTATCCAGAACTGCAGTGTGGATAACCTTGATTTTCAACATAGCTGAAATGTTGCAAATTCTCCCCAAAGCACAGAGTTACATCTGTTTTTGCTGCCACATAAAAAAACAGTATTATTGCAAACTGCTTATAAACATGCTGTCTGAGGCAGAAGGGGACAGGGCCACCTGCCCACATTCCAGAGCTGTAAACAAAGGAAAAAAAATCAATTCAACTGCCAAAAGGCCCAGTGTCTCACCAGTTACTGGTGTTGCATTTCAGGCCCTTGCTTTCTTGTCGTAGTTTCTGTTCCAGTGCAGGCCAGGGATTTACTAATGGAAGTGTATCATGAGCCAGGTCAGATAACCACCTCTGTGCCAGTTAACCCTCATGGAAAGATTTTAGTTATCCAGGTTGCTGCCATCTTTATTTTTCGGCTCAGGAAATTAAGAGAATTAATATAGGGCCCGTAAGGGACCAGTTTCAATCACCCTTTTTAGGTCGAGCTTTCGAGATCTGTTGTATATATTTTAGAGGCTTAAAGCCTGCCCACAGCTATTCATTTGTTTGTTTCAGTGACGTTTAAAAATACATGCTTGCTAGTGGTCAATCCTTCCTCTTTGACCTTCCTTTTTAGGTCTCGTGAGCCAAAGGCTCGAAGAGACATTTTATATGTGGGATTTTCAAAGTGCTACCCACAGTCTTTTGGCTGGCCGAAACCTTGAGTGCACGATCACATGCACGTGCACAGCTGCTCCTCTGCTCATTGCATTCCCCCCTCCCTTCTCACCCAGCCCTTTGATGCTCTGCTCGATTACTTTCACTTTTGCCGCTTTGATGTTTGATCGCAAACGCGATCACTTCCGCTTGGCATAGCCTGTACTTGTTCTCTTTGTCATATGCTCTTCCCTCTGCAGTTTTTTTTTTTTTTACTATTGCATGCGTCTTGCGTGTAGGATGCATTCCCTTCTATTGTTCACGTTTACCTTAATCTATAATCGGCGCGTGGGGCTTGTGGCGTTTTTGTTTTTAAGATTGCGTGTGTAGGCTTACCAAACCGCTTGTAACTTTACCTCACACGAAAAACAATCTTCCTTTACGTCCTACTTTTTCAAATTTTTATTTAATCATTGACCTTTCATTTATTTTCATATTTAATTAATGAATATTAACCCCTTCCCCACTCATGACGGAACCGCTCCGTCATGAGCCATGGTCGCCGTGTGCTCATGACGGAGCGGTTCCGTCATGCTGCGGCCGTTGGCGGCCGCGCCGCCCACGCGGCGCTAATTCCCCGCCTGTGCGGGCGATTAGCGCAGTGGGCGGAGTCATGACGGAACCGCTCCGTCATGAGCGCAGCTCAACCGCGGCTCATGACGGAGCGGTTCCGTCATGAGCACTGTGCCACCGCGCTGCCCCCAAACCCCCCCAGCGCTGCGGCGGAATTCCCGCCGCAGCGAAAGGGTTAATTGTCATCGCCGTTCCCCTTGTGTGCCGTTGCTCTGCGGTCTTCTTTGAAATGTGTGCTCTTCGTGTGGCTCCCGTCTTCTCCTCTCCTGTGAAGTCGGGTGTGTACTTCTGTTTCGCTATACCGGCTCCATAATGCGCTGCTGTTTGTTCCCTTGGCGTCAGTATTTCTCGGCGCCTTTTCTAGGATTTTCTTCCTCGCTTTCTGGTCACAGCTGCCCCCTGATAGTCCCTTCGATAATATCAAAACGGTTTTCAAACACAAGCCCACGCGGGCCCTGTAAGTTGGTCGGAGAATGGAGGGGGTTCAGGCCGACGTATATGCTCCATGCCCACTGTGCAAACAGATGTGACCCCTCTTAAGGATGCAGGGGCACCCCAAACCACACTGAGGCCTTGATTGACACCTAACTAAACTACTGAGGAGTGAAATTAGGGAACTGCTGTGTGTAAGCTAATGACGACTGTGGGCGACTGGGCGTGTGCCCGCCACCACGGACGGAGCCTCTTCTGGGGTCAAAGGTCAGCTCGCCCACCTTTAATCACTGGTCCCTCTCATCTCCACTCTCAAACTCGGATTAGTAGTTAGGTCCATTCCATCTAACCCATCACCTCTTGCGCGCCTAGGTTTTTATTTCAGAGCGCCGCAGTGCTGCAAAGATTTCTAGTTCTCCAGTGTTTGGTATGAATAGTTTTCTCAAGCCTCTTTTTATGACTTCATTGAGATGACGCAATTGCAGTACAGCGTTTGTCAAGAGAGAAACAAAACTACACTTCGGGTTGTTTCCGGGAAAGCTATGTTGTTTGATTTGCGTTGGCACATATTTCTTTTTTAATTCGCATGAAGGCTTTTAAGATTGTTGTGCAGCTTGGAGATCGGGAGATACTGAGAAATTGTGCAAAGAGAAGCTACTGGCCAGGATAGATTAGTCCTTTTAATTAAGGATAGAAACGATGTTGACACCGTCTGTGGCGCTTAACAGGAACCCAGGGGGAAACTCCTGCTGACTATTAAATGTTTTGCAGTGGAATAATTCATTTTGTATATGTTTTTGAAAAAAAGACGGGGATTTCCACTATTTCATATAAGAGCAAATTGAAACTAGCAGTCGCTAAAAGAAAGTGAATGTGTACATATAACTATACATATATATTTATATATGCCCGCATATATATGCAAATATATATATATATATTTACAAATATATATTAATACATATGTATGCATACATAAATATTTACACATATATATGATAATATATATATGCATACATATATGCAGATGTGTACATACATATGTATGTGTATATATATGTGTGTATATATTAGTGCATATTTATAAATATGCATACATATATATGCATATATATACATAGATCTATGCATATATATATATTTCCAAATATAAATGCATACATATATATGCATAGAAAAATATATATACACATATATGCATATATATACATCAAAAACATACACTAATAAATACAAAACTAAAAAAACAATACCATTTACAAAACAAATTAATTTAACAAAGGCGAGACCTATTGCATTTCCAATACTTGTGTTCTTTTTTCACCCCTTCTTAGAGCCCCTGCATCCTCCACTCTGTCTATTGCTGGATGAATTAGGCACCCCCTACCCCCCGAAATTTTTATTACCCCCCCCACCTCCTGAAATTTGGCTCTAGTCCGGCCTCTGTCTTCCACCCTTGCACATCTGAAGTATTTTTGTTCGAACGAAGAGGGCGGTAATCAGTCTGGAAATCTGCACAGTATTTTCTGATCTGCAAACTACCCCCCCACCCCCCCCAGGCTGTCCCCTTGTGTGTGACGAGTGGTGCAAACCCAGTGTCAGGGAATTACAGAGTGGCCCCCGGGCGCAGACTAAGATGTGTACGTTTCATTGCATCGCACCTCGCAGTTGCAGTCAGCTGGTTAACAAACAAGGATTGACAAAGGTAATAGTATTTCCTTTTTTGTTTGAAGTGAGAGTGTTGTTTTTATGCGTCACTAACAGTTCAAGCGTCCCTCACCCACTGAACACATACAGCACAACGGCAGTTCAGCGAGTATAAGGGGTCAAGAAGGTGAAAAAAAACAGAACAAGCATTTACAATGCATTAGGTCTCGCATTTATGAGAGTTTGAGCTATTGGCATTGTAAATGACAATGCCTTTTATTTATATGTTGTTTTTAAAACGGGTAAATGAAAGGCATTGTCATTTACAATGACAATAGCTTAAAATCTTGCAAATGCAAGACGCATTACATTGCAAATGCGTACTATAAAAATAAAATAAGCTATTAGCATTGTAAAGGACAATGACTTTTATTTATGTTTTGGGTTTTAAAACATAAATAAAAGGCATTCTCAATTACAATTCTAATAGCTTAAACTCGTGTGAATGCGAGACCTATTGCATTGCAAATGCTTGTTGTCTTTGATTCCTCCCACAGAGCGGGGACCAAGTAGTGTATCTTTACACTTTGGTTGTTTATCTGTTGTTTGAGGACTATTTTTTTCTTTCTTTCTTGCTCGTGTTACTGTTGGCCTGTGTTCACCTTCAGGGCCTGTATTTTAATGCAGCATTCATCCCTCCCACCGCCTTCCATGCCCTCTCACTTCTATGCTTCAGTCATCCCCTTGTACCCTCCCTTTCCGTGTGCGGTAAATGAGCACTTGGATAATTATGTTTGGTGCCTGACAAAGCAACACAGATCACCATCTTATACTTCCAATTTGAAATGCAGTGATGTCTTACAACGCCCCAAAAATATTTGTAATGTGCTTTGTAATCAGTTCCAGGAGGCTTAGAATGATGGATAAAAAACAGGCCTTTACCCCTCCTGTGCCACTCCCTTTTTTGGCTATTTAGGGTAGTGCGCGCTAAGGCCCCTGTAACTTTTTGACCACATAAGGTATCCACGCCAAATTTGCGTCCTTTTCTTCCAACATCATGGGGATTCTAAAGGTACTCAGGGTTTGTGGATTCTCCTAGAGGGGTCACAGAAATGAGCCAAAATACAGCAAAATTTTGTTTTTTTTCGGAAAAATTGGATAAACGGGCTGCAAATGAAAGCATCTGGGTTTTTCCCTGCAAATGTTATCAAAAAAGGGTTTGTGGGGTTGAAATCACAATTTCCCAGCTTTTTGAGGATACCAGACTTTTGTCAGAAACCCAACATTTTTTACACAGTTTTGGCATTTTTCTGGGACATAGCCTAATTTTGCCATTTTTTGTGCTTTTGACCTTCTTCCAGTTAATGGCAGAAATGGGTACAAAAGCAATAATGGATCCTGGAAAGCTATACATTTTCGAGAAGAAGACAAAATTCTGAATTCAGCAAGGGGTCATTTGTGTAGATCCATCAAGGTTTTTTTTATAGAAACTAACAGTTAAATTTAGGATAAATTGAAAATTAGTTGAAAAAAACAGCCTTTTGTGTCAACGTTTTCACCTGTAACTTCTTCTAATTATGACAGCTCTTTGAAAGCAATATACCATTACATCCGCTGGACATTACTGGTTGTGGGGATATATAGGACTTGTAGGTTCACCAAGAACCCGACGAACCCAGAGCCAAAAATTGAGCAGCAACTTGCAATGGTTTTCTATTATGTACCGGGTATATAGTAATTATTCTGTAAAAATGTGTACATGGAAAAATCGGTATGAAAGACACCTATGTATTTCTGAAATTGGAACAAAATATAGAGTTTAAAAACAGTAGATATTTGCACATTTCTGAAATTGGGAATACTCATACTAGCATGAGAATTATCAGTCATTTTTTAGAATGACTTCTTTTTTACACAATATCTTTCATTTGGAAGGCAGAAATGCATTGAAAGTCAATAGATAATAACAGTTCCTTTACAAATCTGAATTACCCTAAGTCTCCCGATAAAAATGGTACCTCACTTGTGTGGGTAGGCATAGTGCCCGCGACAGGAAACGGCGCAAAACGCAACGTGGTCACAACTCAATATCGCAGTGAAAATGTACCCTTTTTTGGCAAAGTGCCTAGCTCTAGTTTTTGAACCCTAGCTCTGCGGGCACCTTGGGAAACTTAGCAAACCTATACATTTTTGAAAACTAGACACCCAGGGGAATCCAGGATGGGGTGACTTGACTGCCTCCCACCAGGGTCTGTTACCCAGAATCCCTTGCAAACCTAAAGAATTGACAAAAAAACACATTTCCCCCACATTTCTGTGGTGGAAAGTTCCGGAATCTGCGTGGATCCACAAATTTCCGCGACAGGCAAAGGCCCAAAATGTAGTGAGGCGCACTACGTTTAGGACCCTTGCCTGTTGAGGCGCACTATGTTTTGGACCCTTGCCTGTCGCGGGTACTTGGGCCTCCCACACGAGTGAGGCACCGTTATTATCGGGAGACCCGGGGGAACGCTGGGTGGTAGGAAATTTGTGTAAGCCAGGTAATGCCACAACTTTCCCACACAAAAATGTGTGAAAAAGGTGATTTTTTTCAGCTAAGTTTGAGGTTTGCAGGGCATTCTGGGTAAGGAAACGTTGGGGGATCCACGCAAACCATACCTCCCTGGAATCCCCCGGGTATCTAGTTTTCAGAAATATGTGGGTTTGATAGGTTCCCCTAGGTGGCCGCCGAGCACCGGGCCAAAAACCCAGGTGACCCCCCTTGCAAAACCAGGTCGTTTTGAGGTAGGCAATTTTCATGTCGCCTCAATACGTTGTGGGCCCTTGCCTGTCGCGGGTACTTGGGCCCCCCACACGAGTGAGGCACAGTTTTTATCGGGAGACCCGGGGGAACACTGGGTGGTAGGAAATTTGTGTCAGCCCGGTGATGCCACAACTTTCCCACACAAAAATGTGTGAAAAAGGTGATTTTTTCAGCTAAATTTGAGGTTTGCAGGGCATTCTGGGTAAGGAAACGTTGGGGGATCCACGCAAGCCATACCTACCTGGAATCCCCTGGGTGTCTAGTTTTCAGAAATGTGTGGGTTTGGTAGGTTTCCCTAGGTGGCCGCCAAGCCCGGGGCCAAAAACTCATAGGACCCACTTTGCAAAACCAGGTTGTTTTGTGATAGGTAATTTTGATGTCTCCTCAATAGGTTTTGGGCCCTTGCCTGACGCGGGCACTAGGCCTACCCACGCAAGTGAGGTACCATTTTTCTCTGAAGACTTTGGGGAACGCAGGGTGGGTGGAATTTTGTGGACCCATGCAGATTCCGAACTTTCCGACAAAGAAATATGAGGAAAATGTGTTATTTTGAACACATTTTTAGGTTTGCAATGGATTCTGGGTAACAGAACCTGGTGAGAGCCAGTGAAGTCACCCCATCCAGGATTCCCCTCGGTGTCTAGTTTTAAAGAATGTACAGGTTTGCTAGGTTTGCCTACGTGCCAACTGAGCTAGGGCCCAAAATCCACAGGTATGCACATTGCTAAAACAAAATCGGAGCCCAGTGGGCTTTCTGCCACCCTGGGGGGGAATCGGGGAAGGGGGTTTCATCCTGATATGCCCCTAAAGGGGCAGAAAGACTGTGGCTATTTTTTGTGGGGGTGGGGGCATTGGTATGACCATTTTGGGCAGCCCCCACGCATAAAAAAATCCTGCGTACTCGCTGGCGCCTACTGGGCTTTCTGCCCCCCCAGGGGGCAGATCAGGGGCCACTGCCACCATCTGCCCTCCCGGGGGGGCAGAAAGACTGGAATTTCTCTGGGGGTGGGGTGGGGTATTGTCATGCCCATTTTGGGGAGCCCCTACCCCTACACTAATAAAACAAAAAAATCCATGGTTTCTAGTGGGCATTCTGCGCCCCCAGGGGGGGCCAGATTGGGGGCTACAGCTCCCATCTGCCTCCTGGGGGCAGAAAGACTGTCATTTTTGTGGGGGGGAGAGTGGGGGCATTGGGGTGCCCGTTTCGGGCAGCCCACACCCTAAAAACAATTGCGCAAAAGAAATCCCTGGTGTTTAGTGGGCTTTCTGCCCCCCCCGAAGGGGCAGATTAGGGGCCAATGCCCCATCTGCCCCCCGGGGGGGCAGAAAGACTGTGATAATTGGGGGGTGGGGTGGGGGTATGGGCCTGCCCGTTTTGGGCAGCCCCCACCCCTATTGTTTTTTTTTTTACAATTCCTTGGTGTCTAGTGGTCTTTTTGCCCCCCCAGGGGGGCAGATTGGGGGCCAATGCCCCATCTGCCCCCCAGGGGGGGCAGAAAGGCTGTAATGGTGGCGGGTGGGTGGGGGCATTGGCGTGTCCATTTCGGGCAGTCCCCACCCTAAAAAAAACAGAAAACAAATCCCTGGTGTATAGTGGGCTTTCTGCCCCCCCGAAGGGGCAGATTAGGGGCCAATGCCCCATCTGCCCCCCGGGGGGGCAGAAAGACTGTGATAATTGGGGGGTGGAGTGAGGGCATGGGCCTGCCCGTTTTGGGCAGCCCCCACTCCTATTTTTTTTTTTTTTACAATTCCCTGGTGTCTAGTGCTCTTTTTGCCCCCACGGAGGGGCAGATTGGGGGCCAATGCCCCATCTGTCCCTCAGGGGGGCAGAAAGGCTGTAACGGTGGTGGGTGGGTGGGGGCATTGATGTGCCCGTTTCAGGCAGCCCCCACCCTAAAAAAACAGAAAAGAAATCCCTGGTGTCTAGTGGGCTTTCTGCCCCCCCCGAAGGGGCAGATTAGGGGCCAATGCTATCTGCCCCACGGTGGGGGCAGAAAGACTGTGATTATTGGGGGGTGGGGTGGGGGCATTGTCCTGCCCGTGGGGGCATTGTTGTTTTTTATAAATTTCCCTGGTGTCTAGTGGGCTTTTTGCCCCCCCGGGGGGGGCAGATTGGGGTCTACTGCCCCTATCTGCCCCCCAGGGGGGGCAAAAAGACTAAATAATGCCCAAAATAAACTGTGGGGAGCAAAGGCCCTTGCCCAAGGGGCCGCTCACCCCTCCCTGGTGTGTAGTGGGTGGATCCCTGCTTGGGGATCGCCCTCCTGTGACGATCCCCAAGCAGGGATCCACTGGGGTGGGATACCATTCAACAGGGGAGATTCTCCCCTTTCCAACGATACATCTCCCGTCTTTCTACGTGCTCAGGGGGCTGAGATAGCCCCCTGAGCACGTAGAAAGTGAAACTGAAATGAGCCACTTGGCTCATTTCAGTTTCACTTTCACTGTAATGACGTCGGCGCTACGTGCACGCCGATCGTCATTACAGTGAAAGGGGGGGGGGCCTCGGAAGCTGGGGAAGCTCTTCCCCAGCTCCCGAGGCTATTTTAGCAGAAAGGGAATCCCTCTGGTGCCCGCACCAGAGGGATTCCCTAGGGCATGCCTCATGACGAGCTGGACTCGTCATGGGCATAGCGCGACTGTGCTCCATGACGAGTCTAGCTCGTCATGGGCATACAAGGGGTTAACGTCGTGATGTCATGATGTCGGTTTTGACCTTGGACATACTTAATAATACAATGGTGGTTGCTGTACAGGAGGTTGGTTGTTTGAGTCATGCATCACTTATGTCAGTGCACTGAAGATGGTGGTGGGTGCTACCCTGATTGATAAACTTCTGAGTATGCGGAAGCTCAGCAAGCCGATGTCTGATCGCATCAAGGCAGGCGTGCACTGAAGAATAAACTGCACGGATTGGACCACCGCCAACATGTAGTGAGTGGTGTTATTCATCCCTCAGAGGTAGTATGAGAACAGGAGGCAAGAGCATTGAACAAACTCAGCTACTCTGTTTGTTAACAAGAAATACCATGTCTACTCTCTGCAGTATACTTTTGAAGATACTTATTAACCGTGCATTGCAGCATTTCCAGTCACATTTTAAGATTGTTGTGATTGGTGTGGTGGGGAGGATGCTGTGGCTACTTGAGTTCACAGGCGTACTGCCCGTTTACGCCATACGTATCATTCTGGGCTCTTCCATTGCATAAGGCTTGTAAGAGTTGCTTTGGAGCTTTGTAGGTTCCCTTCTGTGACATTGACCCTGATTTTTAACAGATTTGTAAGGCTGGGGCCGAGAGGATTTGATCCAGAAGACGATATAAAGTGTCTCTAGCAGTGTTCAAGGGCAGTTTACTCCATGCCCGGTATACACATCATCAAGTGCTTCCGCTGCCTCAATTAGCCTAACCCATGGTTCGTCAACTTAAAGGGCTGAGTGTTTAATCTCTTCGGGCCCGATTCACTAAAGTAATCTGAGACAAAATCCTAACTTTATGACTTTCGGTATTCACAAAAGGCATTTAGGAGTAGTAAACTTAGAATTTTGTCTTAAATTTGTGTTAAGTTTTGGTCTAAAGACAAAATCCTAACTTAAGTTTAACTTAAGTTAGGATTTTGTCTTAAGACCAAAACTTAAGACAAAAATAAGACAAAATCCTAAATTAAGTTTAACTTAAGTTAGGATTTTGTCTTAAGACCAAAACTTAAGGCAAATTTAAGACAAAAACCTAACTTTACTACTCCTTAATGCCTTTTGTGAATACCAAAAGGCATAAGGATTTTGTCTCAGATTACTTTTGTGAATTGGGCCCAGTGTTTTTTAATCTTGAGGACTCGTGGTTTCTTTAAATAGTAGTAACTTTTCTCGTTTTTATGGGGGTCAGAGCAGCTTACAGGCAGTGACCTGCACTCAATGGGCATGCCCCCTTAGAACTACTTTTATGGCTGGGAAAGTAATGGGCTCAAGTCCTCAAACCTCCACCAGCACCGCCCCACCTTGTTCCCCCTCAATACATGTTGAGATCTGCTCCTTTCTCTCATCAGGAGCCATATTCCTTGTGATGTCACTGTCTCCAGGAGGTAGACTCTAGCTTAAAGTTTTTAGTTGCATTCGATGAAGACCACTCCCAGATAAAAAAAAACATTTATATCTCTAGTGGCTATAACACAATGCTGTGAAGTGGGACTTCTTCCAGCATTAAGCACTTTGTCAGTATGAAATACTGAACTCATCTCTTCATTAGTGTGGGCCTGGTGGGAAGTGATGAATGGGAACACTGTTTTGCACGTATGAGGTTTATTTATAGGCCCAGGATGAAAACATGGTCGCCAGGGTGTTTTTGTGTACGCCCATGCCAAGTTAGAGTCAGCGCCCAAGCACAGGCCGGACATGACTATAAAAAAAGTCTCATTTACATAGCACTTATTACAAACTGGTCATTTCTTGGCCCTATAGGGAGTGGTGTTTTCATTACCTAATGTCATGGTGAGGCTTCCTCAACAATGGAAAGGTTGAAAGTCTGAGCCAGCCCTACTTAGATTTGAACCTGGGACTTGCTGGGTGCTCAAAGATTTCTGCAGCACACCTGTGACATTCAGAACTATAATACGGGGTTTCACTCCTACAGGGTGCATCCAGAGTTCTGCAGCATGTGCTCAACTCTCAGAGCCATTTTATGCGAGTGGACAATAGCATTTATGAAGCACTCAGTACACAACACAGCTTCTAGGCACTTGCCAAAGAATAAAAGGTGCTGCTCTCATCTCTTTGAGCATGGCTGGCTGAGGGACTCTAGCTAAATTTCAGCATGGTGGTTTCAAGCGTGGGCCTGAAAAGCAAGCAGGGTTGGTTAGAGCCAGTCATGTGTTACCAGGGCTGATGGAGCAGGGAAGTATCTCAGCTGTGCCCATTAGTAGGTTAATCTGAAGATGACTTCTTGTGAAATGTGACGGCCAAGACGCAGAGAGCTAGGATGGAAGGATTGTAGACAAGTGAATGGTTTGCTTAGCTGATGTAGTGAACCTGAGAGTGCTGTAATGCAGTAAACACTTTGTGCACTGTACTCTTTCTATGCTTAGTAGCTTCTACTGCTGCCTGTCCTATGCCTGTTCTTGAGAGCCTGAACTTTCCCCTTTTGCTGTGTGCACTTTCCTTTTCTGTGTGTGAGGAATGCAGGCACGGCCATGTCTACTGAGTACCATTTTGAAATGTGGGAGGAGCGGTTGCACTGTCCCCTGTTCATATTCTGCTTTTTCTGTGCAAGTGTGAGTTAATCTTGCACTGCTGCCACTTGTGCAGCTCTTGCTCATACTCGGGACCACTGGAATTATGCAATTATGTAGCTTCTGAGCTTCCACATAATTATAAATTTGCCACATAATCCATCTGCTGCATAATTTGAAGATTTTTAACAAAAAATGTTTCTAGTTCAAACATTGTGTAATCTATGGCAAATCCAGTAATATTCATTCAAGTGAATCCTATCTGAATAGTCTGAAGATGCGGAGCAAAGAGAATTGCTACTCTCGCCTGGGTACCATATGGCATACCGGGATGTTTAGTGTGACATACAACACCACACAATTGCACACCACCCAACATAATTACTCTCCACATAATGCCCCTCAACACAACATGATTCAACTCCACAGAATTACACTCTACTCAGTACCACATAAATAGACCCCACATAAAACTACTATGCCACATAGCAACAATCCGCATAAATACACTTCACACTATGCCACATAATTCTAGTGAGCATAATTTCACTCAATGCCACACAGTTCCACACCACTCAATTTGACACCACACATTTCCATTGCACACCACATAATTCAACAACAAACCACATAATTCAACTCAACAACAGAATTGCACAACACACCACAAACATCAAAATCCACACCACAGAATTCGACATCATGCCACAAAATTCAACAGAAGTTAAGTGGTAGGGAGAGCACTCCGTTTGTAATCTCTTTTATTCAGCTTGAATGCAGTTTAAAATTGTGGTGCGACAGCAAAGTAGAAGTTTGTCCACTTCTACTGGGAAAACATTGATTAATGACAAGCTATGAACTTGCGATAAGCTGTGCACTGTTCACCTGGTGTGTGCTGTGACACAATTATATGGATTCCAATTTCTTTGAGGTTATTCAATTTATTTTTGGCAATAACAACATAAATTCAACCTCTTATTGCTATGTTAAACAATATTGCTCAATAAAGTTTTGTTTACATATTGAAAGATATCACATACAAAAATATCTTTGTTTTACATCATCATTTGATTTCAACAAAACATTTCACAATCACTACATTGCGTTTTGATGTGTGCGTGCCCAATGCATTTCGGAACCCAATGGTTCCTTCATCAGGGGATAATCTGAAATGAAAGTAAACATGTGTGTCAGTAATAATATCTCTGGTGGCTCAAGATCATTAATAGGTGTATGAGGTTGTGTGTTTTATTGTGATTATGTCCTACCTGTGCTGGATTGCTGCTAGATGCACACTAAAGAAAACCGAGGGTAGACAATGAGTTAAACATAATGGTGCATCTGTGATAGGTATAACAAGAATGCTTTAGATGTCTGCAATTGGGCTTACCTCAATATGAATAGAAGTGCAAGCTGTGTAAAAAAATGACATAAATGTACAGATTGAGCGGTGAGTAATGCTCAGGAGCATGACAGATACTTAGGCTCAACTAAAGCCTCATTGAGATTAATAAGAAACTTCTGCGCGCTTACCTCTGTAGTGTGAGGTTTGAGTATACTGAAAATAAAGACATAAAAAAACCTGTCAGAGACTATTACGAATATGTAGTCAAGCCTAAAGATGTGATAACTACGAAAACCGCCTTACCTAATGATAGCTTAACGCGGATAAATTCGTGATGCTCCGAAGTTAAGGTTTGATTTGAAACGCCGCGAGTGCTGCGTTTAAAAAAGACATGAACATAAAGAAAGGACTGTCCGGGTAACGTCTGGACTGTCAGATCAAGGTATAAGCGCCATCTTTGAACGAGGAAATCCTCGCACAGTGGGAATAATAATACAGTGGTGCACGAGTGTTACAAAAAGGATACGAGTGTAAACGGGAATAGTATGACGACAAGGCTGTGAAATACATGGATATGTAATTTCTCAACGTGAATATGTTAAATGTTAAATGAATCGTTTATAATACGATTTCGGGTTGAGAACCCTTGAGTAATATAAGACCAATGATAATATCGAAAATAAAAAATAGACTTAATACACCGTGGTGTGCCAAAATCCAACAGGGAAATACTACCTGAAGGATGCAAAAGAACTGAGATATTTCGTAGGTACTCTATGGTGTGTAATGGAAGAATGATACCATGAGTTAGAGAGCACTCGTATTTTTTATATAATTATATCGTGCGTTATCCAAATGATAAAATGTTGGCAAATCGGTGCCAACTGAAATGAAGGGGAATATAAAACTCCTATTTTATATACTCCAATCTGATAAATCTTTAGCCCAATCAGTAATGGATGTACTTGTATGAAATGTGAAATATTGAAAAGTGTTCTACTCAGTGGGTAAGTATAAGGATAGAACGGATCCCAAGAGAATAATGTTCTGAGCATATGTATGACTTGATTTGAATACTAACACCCTTTTATAAGTAGCATGACATATCTACTGGGAAAACATTGATTAATGACAAGCTATGAACTTGCGATAAGCTGTGCACTGTTCACCTGGTGTGTGCTGTGACACAATTATATGGATTCCAATTTCTTTGAGGTTATTCAATTTATTTTTGGCAATAACAACATAAATTCAACCTCTTATTGCTATGTTAAACAATATTGCTCAATAAAGTTTTGTTTACATATTGAAAGATATCACATACAAAAATATCTTTGTTTTACATCATCATTTGATTTCAACAAAACATTTCACAATCACTACATTGCGTTTTGATGTGTGCGTGCCCAATGCATTTCGGAACCCAATGGTTCCTTCATCAGGGGATAATCTGAAATGAAAGTAAACATGTGTGTCAGTAATAATATCTCTGGTGGCTCAAGATCATTAATAGGTGTATGAGATTGTGTGTTTTATTGTGATTATGTCCTACCTGTGCTGGATTGCTGCTAGATGCACACTAAAGAAAACCGAGGGTAGACAATGAGTTAAACATAATGGTGCATCTGTGATAGGTATAACAAGAATGCTTTAGATGTCTGCAATTGGGCTTACCTCAATATGAATAGAAGTGCAAGCTGTGTAAAAAAATGACATAAACGTACAGATTGAGCGGTGAGTAATGCTCAGGAGCATGACAGATACTTAGGCTCAACTAAAGCCTCATTGAGATTAATAAGAAACTTCTGCGCGCTTACCTCTGTAGTGTGAGGTTTGAGTATACTGAAAATAAAGACATAAAAAAACCTGTCAGAGACTATTACGAATATGTAGTCAAGCCTAAAGATGTGATAACTACGAAAACCGCCTTACCTAATGATAGCTTAACGTGGATAAATCGTGATGCTCCGAAGTTAAGGTTTGATTTGAAACGCCGCGAGTGCTGCGTTTAAAAAAGACATGAACATAAAGAAAGGACTGTCCGGGTAACGTCTGGACTGTCAGATCAAGGTATAAGCGCCATCTTTGAACGAGGAAATCCTCGCACAGTGGGAATAATAATACAGTGGTGCACGAGTGTTACAAAAAGGATACGAGTGTAAACGGGAATAGTATGACGACAAGGCTGTGAAATACATGGATATGTAATTTCTCAACGTGAATATGTTAAATGTTAAATGAATCGTTTATAATACGATTTCGGGTTGAGAACCCTTGAGTAATATAAGACCAATGATAATATCGAAAATAAAAAATAGACTTAATACACCGTGGTGTGCCAAAATCCAACAGGGAAATACTACCTGAAGGATGCAAAAGAACTGAGATATTCCGTAGGTACTCTATGGTGTGTAATGGAAGAATGATACCATGAGTTAGAGAGCACTCGTATTTTTTATATAATTATATCGTGCGTTATCCAAATGATAAAATGTTGGCAAATCGGTGCCAACTGAAATGAAGGGGAATATAAAACTCCTATTTTGTATACTCCAATCTGATAAATCTTTAGCCCAATCAGTAATGGATGTACTTGTATGAAATGTGAAATATTGAAAAGTGTTCTACTCAGTGGGTAAGTATAAGGATAGAACGGATCCCAAGAGAATAATGTTCTGAGCATATGTATGACTTGATTTGAATACTAACACCCTTTTATAAGTAGCATGACATATCTAATCTGTCATTGATTCCCTTTGGAAGCATGGTATCAAGATATTTTATCCAATAAACTTCTCTTTGTAACAATTTGAGATGGTTATTGACTCCTTGTTGTATTGGTATATGTTCAATCACTTGAAATCTGAGTTGAGATATGGCATGATTTGCTTCTGCCCAATGGTTTGCCAGTGAGGAATTCAAATTTCTGGTTCTTATGCGGCTTTTGAGTTCCGTGATACGAGTCTTAATTTTGCGTTCCGTTTTGCCAACATACATTTTGCCGCAAGGGCATTTAATGCCATATATCACGTTACTCACATTGCAATCACTGGTGTGTCTAAATAATATATTTTTTCCTGTGTTAGGGTGTGTTAAAACATTTCCCAAGATTACATTGTTGCAATGTGAACAATTTGTACATTTTAAGGTTCCTTTAAAGGTTATCGGTGGCTTGATGTCTTTAGGTGGGGCTAAAAGTTCTCGTAAGTTTTTCCCCCTTGTGTAAGCATGTAATGGAAGGTTTCGAAAAATATTGTTGAAATCTGGTTCTTGAGAGACAAAAGTTCCCATCTCTTATTAATTATTTTCTTAATCGCTGGGGCGCTAGTTGTGTATTTGGATACAAATACAATATTGTTCTCTTGTGATGTTGTAGTGGTGGTGAGAAGTTCTCTGCGTTGTTTTTTCAAAGCTCTGTCCATACAATCTTGTACTGTTTTTTCTGGATAACCTCTTTGGTGGTACTTCACTTTGTATTCCTCAATTTTAGCATGACAATCTTGTGAGTTAGAGCAGATACGCTTGATCCTAATAAATTGTGAATACGGGAGGTTGTTGATAAGACTAGTTGGGTGAAAGCTCGAATGATGTAACGCATTGTTACGATCTGTGGGTTTAGTGTATATCGAGGTTTCTAAACTGTTTCCTTCACTTGATTTGGAGATTGTTACATCAAGGTATTCAATGGTCTTTGTGTGGATCTTGTGGGTGACTTGGATCCTGGGGTTGTATGAATTAATTGTTTCAATCATGTTTTCCAATGTTTGCCTTGAGTCTTTCCAAATTAGAAAAATGTCATCAATGAAGCGACAATATATGTGAATATTAGCCCACCATTGAGGGTTGTTCATGATGTACTCATTTTCAAATGATGCCATGAAGATATTTGCGTACGTCGGTGCCCCCGAAAAACACATGGAGGTTCCAGAGAGTTGGGCATAATATGTATCATTCCATTTAAAATAACTGTGGTGTAAACAGAAATGTAACAGTTGCATTAAAAAAACTTTCTGAACATCAATGTCCTCTCTTTGTAATATTGCCCATTCAACTGCCTCCATTCCTGCCATGCGTGGTATCGAGGTATACAATACCACCACATCAATGGTGCAGAGTAACCAGGAAGACTGAATGTCTGTTTGTATGTGCTCCAATTTGTTGAGACAATCTGTGGTGTCCTTTACATATGATGACCAGTTCTGTACGAATTTTTGAAAATGATAATCAAGGTATTTTCCGATGGGATCAAATAGTGATCCACAACCTGATACTATGGGTCTGAATGGTGGTTTCGTCAAGTTTTTATGAATTTTGGGTATCATGTATAAATGAGGTCTTCATGGATTAGTGGTTGTGAGAAACTGCTTGGTGGATTCATCTATCCAATCCTGTGTTAGTGCTTCTTGTAAGATGTCTTGTAAAATGCTTTGAAGTTCTGTCGTAGGATCTGTGAGTAAAGGTAAATATATCTCAGGGATTAGTACATGATCGTTGACTTGTTGTTGGTAAAATTCTGTGTCCATTATTGTTAGAATGCGACCTCAGAGGGGCCCTGAGGGGGCCCTGACTGCCCTGAGACCCACCCTCGAAGTATCGTAGCCGGGCACTGGTGAGAGATTCCTCCGGGAGGAACCTCGTATCTAGGATCGCACACTCGGCACCACACGACAGAGGGACACCACACGAGGAGTTCTTACGAGCAAATCTTTATCAAGTTAGAGTAGTAGGATCTTTATGATCTGCACGGCAAATATATACAAGCAGAGCGTGGGCTCTCAGAGTCTTGGAGGGGGGTAGCGGGACAGTCTTTGGGGATATGGATCAAAGGCAGGAGCGTACCCGGCGCACAGCTCACAATCCTCGAGCTGGGGGATACGCTTGTCGTCGTGGGGTCCGGCGGGACCAAGAGAGTCTGCAGGAGCCGCGAGTCACTCAGCCAGGCTCGGATACAAGTTCGGTGGTCTTACGATCTTCGAGGAGCCGCGAGTCACTCAGCAGGGCTCAAGCACAAGTTCGGAGGTCTTACGATCTTCAGGGAGCCGCGAGTCACTCAGCAGGGCTCAAGCACAAGTTCGGAGGTCTTACGATCTTCAGGGAGCCGCGAGTCACTCAGCAGGGCTCAGGTACCAGTTCGGAGGTCTTACGATCTTCAGGGAGCCGCGAGTCACTCAGCAGGGCTCAGGTGTTCCAAGGCGAATCTGCCGGACGGTCCCCGAGCACCCCTTGTTATAGGGTGACCCCTCTTTGATGTCCGGAGTCTGTGCAGGCAGGGGTCTTGTCACCTGGGGGGTTGCTTGTTGGGGTTTCCTGCTATTGTCTTTTGATCCTTCCAGGGCCGGGTCGGGAGGAGTCCCAGACACCCAGCAGGCGTGGAGCCAGCCCTCGGGGAGGCCGGCAGGTCGATCGAAACCCACCGTCCCAGGGAAGCGCAGAGGTGTGATAGAAACTGCTCCTCCCTCTCTCATCCCAAGGGGAGCGCGATGTCCTCCAGCCGGAGTGGCGCCTCTAGGCCAGGGTCGCGCTGGGGCCGGGCAGCCATCTTGGTGCATGAAGTGGGCACGCGGGCCCGGTGTGGCCGAAGGGAGGAAGGCCATGGACGGGGAAGTCCGGGTTGGGTGCGTGTGAGTTCTGGTGGGGAGGATCGGCTAGGCCGTGGGTTTGGGGGCTGGTGTGAGGTGCAGGGGTCAGGTCTAGCTATGGTACGATGGCCGGGTCTAACATGCGTCCCCCCCAGCTGAAAGCCGGAGAGAACTACCCATCTTCTTGGCGGTTCTCTTCGCTGAGGCGGAAGAACCGGGACAGGCCATCGGCGTTGGCGTGGTCATTCCCAGGGCGATGTTCTACGGTGAAATCCAACCCCTGGAGGGAGATTGACCACCGCAGTAGCTTGGGGTTTTCTCCTCGCATCTGCATGAGCCATCGCAAGGGGCGATGGTCGGTTTGGACCTTGAAATGGGTGCCGAACAGGTAAGGGCATAGTTTTTTGAGGGCCCAGACTACGGCGAATGCCTCTCGCTCGATGGTGCTCCATCTTTGTTCCCTGGGCAATAGCCTTCGGCTGAGGAAGGCCACGGGCTGGTCTAGACCTTGGTCATTCACCTGGGAGAGGACTGCCCCGATGCCATGCTCGGAGGCATCAGTCTGTACCACGAACTCCTTAGAGTAGTCGGGGGCCTGGAGGACGGGGGCAGTACACATGGCCGCTTTCAGGGCCTCGAACGCCTCTTGGCAGGCAGGGGACCAGTGCACCTTCTTGGGCTGTTTTTTGGACGTGAGTCCCGTGAGGGGACCGACCAGGCTGCCGTAATTCCGGATGAATCTCCGGTAGTAGCCCGTGAGGCCCAGGAAGGCTCGAACCTCCGTTTGGATAGTGGGGGGTTCCCAGGCTAGGATGGCGTCGATTTTGGGCTGTAGGGGGGCGACCTGGCCGCTTCCGACCTGGTGCCCCAGGTAGGTTACCGAACCTTGCCCAATCTGGCACTTGCTGGCTTTCACGGTGAGGCCTGCCTGGCGCAGGGCGGTTGGTACCCTCCGAAGGTGCTGGAGGGGTTCACTCCACTCAGAACTAAAAACTGCGATATCGTCGAGATATGCGGCACTGAATTTTTCCAGCCCGGCCAGGACTCTATTTACCAGTCGCTGAAAGGTGGCCGGGGCATTTTTCATCCCGAAAGGCATCACGCGAAAGCGATAGTGCCCATCCGGGGTGGAGAAGGCGGACCGCTCCTTGGCTCCTTCTGTGAGCGCAATTTGCCAGTAGCCACAGGTGAGATCGAAGGTACTGAGGAATCGAGCAGCCCCGAGCCGGTCAATGAGCTCGCTCGTCGGCTCGGGGAATGGGGTGGGCATCGGTTCGGGTGACTTCATTGAGTCCCCGGTAGTCCACGCAGAAGCGGAGTTCTGGCGCGACCCCGGGGGCGGCTGCTTTAGGGACCAGGACCACGGGGCTGGCCCAGGGGCTATCTGAGGGCTCGATTACGCCTAGGGTCAACATTTTCGAGACTTGGGCCTGGATACAGGACCGGACCCGATCAGGGACTCGGTAGGCCCGGTGTCTCACTGGCGGACTGTCCCTGGTATCCACGTCATGGACACACCAGTCGGTTTCCCCCTGGGACCAGGGAGAAGAGGTCCGAAAACTGCCCTAGGAGCTGGCGGCAATCTTCCCGTTGCTGGGGAGTGAGAGACGGGGAGAGGTTCACTCCTTCTACGGAGCCGTCCTTCTCTTTGGTACACAGGAGATCGGGGAGAGGATCGGACTCCTCCTCGGCCCCGTCATCGGTGGCCAGCAGCAGACTCAGCTCTGTCCGCACAAAGTGGGGCTTGAGGCGGTTCACGTGGAGGACCCGGAGGGGGTCCCGGGGGGACTGGACGTCCACTAAGTACGTGACCTGGCTCTTCCGCTCAACCACTTTGAAGGGCCCTGTCCATTTATCCTGGAGGGCGCAGGGTTTCACTGGGGCCATGACCCATACCAGCTGGCCCGGCTGAAATTCGACCAGAGTGGCGTTCATCTCTTCCTGACTCGCCTCCAGGTTGGCCTCGGCCATCCCTCGGAATCTTCGAGTCTGATTTCGGAGGGTCAGAACATACCGGAACACATCTCGGGGGGGGGGGCCTCGAGTCGCCGCCTCCCAGCCTTCCTTGACCAGGCTGAGGGGCGCCCTGACGGGGTGCCCGTAGAGTAACTCAAAGGGGCTGAACCCCAAGGACTTCTGGGGAACTTCGCGGTATGCGAATAGGAGGCAGGGGAGCAGGATGTCCCACTTACGCCGGAGGGGCTCTTCCAGGCCCGCGATCATCCCCTTCAGAGTCCAGTTAAACCGCTCTACCAGGCCGTTTCCCTGGGGGTGGTATGGGGTGGTGAATTTATAGGACACCCCGCATTGTTGCCATAAAGACTTCATGTATCGGGATATAAAGTTGGTACCGCGATCGCTCACGACCTCGCGGGGGAAACCCATGCGGGAGAAGATTCCCATCAACGCCCGGCCCACCACGGGGGCCGTGACGGTGCGCAGGGGGATGGCCTCAGGGTAACGGGTGGCATGGTCCACCAGGACGAGGATGAACCGGTGCCCTTGGGAAGTTGGGGGGTCCAGGGGCCCTACAATGTCGATCCCGACCCACTCAAAAGGGGTACTGACGACAGGGAAGGGTTGGAGGGGAGCCTTGCTCTTCCCTCCGCTCTTCCCACTGGCCTGGCACGTGGGACAGGACTTGCAGTGGGCTCCTACATCGGCTTTCATCCGGGGCCAGTAGAAGTGGGTCATGAGGCGACTGTACGTTTTGTCCTGGCCCAAGTGGCCTGCGAGGGGGACATCGTGGGCCAAGCCCAGGAGGAGGTTTCAGAAGCGTAGGGGTACCACCAGCACTCGGCCGGACCCTAGCTCCACCGACTTCTGTTCACTGTACAGGAGGCCATTCTCCCAGTACATCCGGTGTGTCCCCGTCTGGTCGCCCGCGGCCTGGGCCTCTGCCTGTTGCCGGGGCCCGTCCAGGGAGGGACAGGAAGCCTGCTCTCGGCAGAACTCTTCTCGGGAGGGGCCCCCCTCGTGGCGCCACTGGGCTAATTCAGGCAGATCGCCGAACTCGGTGACTGGGGTGGAGTCGGAAGGCGGGGGTTCGTCACTGGCGATCGACTCCTCTGGTGGGGTACTGGGGGGACCCTCGGCTGGGACCATCCTATCTTCAGGGGTCGGGGCATCGTCGACTTCCCTCAAGGGGGTCAGTCAGGCCGCCATGGATCGAGTGGTGGCACACACCCACTCAGGGAGGCCCATCATCCCTAGATGGGTCTTGCGCTCAACCTGTCTCCAGGGGGAACTTTCCAGGTCGTTCCCCAGGAGACAGTCGACGGGCTGGGAGGTTCTCACTGCGACCTTCAGTTTACCGACCACCCCTCCCCACTCAAAGGGCACCAGGGCTACTTTACATAGGCTTTCTGTGTTGTCGGCTGAGATGACAGGGCAAAAGACGTTGGGGAGGACCTGGTCTTCGTGTACTAAATGGCTAAGGACACCGGTGATGCTGGCCCCGGTGTCACGGAGGGCTTCTACTTGGTGGCCATTGACCGTTACGAGCTGCCCATATTTCTTTGTGTTAGAGGGTAGGAGGCTCCCAGGGACCATCTCTCTATCTCCTAAGGATACTAGTGCCATAGCGGCGGGTTCCCACTCCTCGGCCTCCTCAGCCTCCTCCCCCAGGGCTACATTGGTTATCTGTCTAGCAGGGGGTGCTGCCTGGGTGGTGCGTGGGGCCATGGGGCATTCAGGGTTGTTGGCGTAATGCCCGGGTTTCTGGCAACGGAAACAAGTGATGGTTACCCGGTGCCCCCGTCTAAGGGGGGGGCCGGATACAGCAGGTGGGGGTGCCGGGAAGAGTGGAGGTTGGGACTTCGGGGGACTAGCCTGGGACTCTCTCTGCCCTCCCTGGTTTCCCCCCCCTCTCTGGCGGGGTGGTCCCTGACTGGCTCGGGGGTACTCTCCTACAGGGCTCCGGGAGACCCGGGTGTTGGTCCAGCGATCCGCCTCGACAGCCAGCTTTCTCGGGTCCGTGAGCTTGCTGTCGAGCAGATGCTGGCGGAGTTCTACAAAGCAGTTGGCCGCCAGGTGTTCCCACAACATAAGGTCGGTTAGTTCTTCCAGGGTGGTTACCTTGCTGCCCTTGATCCAACCATCGAAGGCGCGGCTGAAGAAATTCACATATTCCACCCAGGTGGTACCCGGGATCTTCCGGCAGTCCCGGAACCGCTGGTGGTACATCTCCGGGGTGAGGCCGTACCTTGTGAGGAGGGCCGCTTTCATGTGTTCATAGGACGTTTGCATGGAGGTGGGTAGGTCGAGCAGGGTGTCTCTCCCTTCGCTCAGGAATCGTCCCCATAACCCAGCCCCCCAATCTTTCTGTGGGACCCGATGGGAGGCCATGGCGACCTCGTAGGCCCGGAACCACTGCTGAATGTCATCATTTTTATAATATTCTTTGACCACATCCTTGGGGATGTGGACCTTCTGTTCCGTCGGGGCGGCCGCCTCCCGGCTCCCCGGGGGCCGCGCTTCTTCTCTCCTTGCTTTCAGTTCTATTTCCTTCAGGCTGCGTTCATGCTCCAGTTGAAGTCTCTTTCCCTTGTGTTCTCGTTGGAGTTTCTTCTCTTCCAGCTCTCCTTGTACTCGCAACTGTTCTACTGCTAGCTTTTTCTCGGCTAATTTCAGCTCGCCCTCAATTTTGAGTTTCGCTAATTCGAGCTCGTGATGGCGACTTTTTTCTCTGTCTGTGAGTTCCTCCGGGGATAGGCCCCCGTCTGGTACGAAGCCTCGCACCTGGTTGTTGCTGCGTTCTCCTTGGGAGGGTCCAGCTTCGTCGTGGGGTTGCCCCGCTCCTTCTGGCCGGGAGGCCCCTGAATCCACCCAAGCTTTCAGTGCCTTTTGCATATCTTCTTTGGTGTTGAGACCAGTGGTAGCGATTCTGAGTTCCTTACAGAATTGCTTTAGTTCTCTGTGAGTGTACTCTTCCAGCTGTTCCACCTAGAACACGGTACTGGCGTCGTCTTCTACGAGAACCACGGCGTTTCCTTCTGCCATCTTTGTCGGTACTGTGTCAGCCGTTCACGGTACGATCTCTAGATTATGGGCCCGAATCCCGTCGCTTGCCACCAATGTTAGAATGCGACCTCAGAGGGGCCCGGAGGGGGCCCTGACTGCCCTGAGACCCACCCTCGAAGTATCGTAGCCGGGCACTGGTGAGAGATTCCTCCGGGAGGAACCTCGTATCTAGGATCGCACACTCGGCGCCACACGACAGAGGGACACCACACGAGGAGTTCTTACGAGCAAATCTTTATCAAGTTAGAGTAGTAGGATCTTTATGATCTGCACGGCAAATATATACAAGCAGAGCGTGGGCTCTCAGAGTCTTGGAGGGGGGTAGCGGGACAGTCTTTGGGGATATGGATCAAAGGCAGGAGCGTACCCGGCGCACAGCTCACAATCCTCGAGCTGGGGGATACGCTTGTCGTCGTGGGGTCCGGCGGGACCAAGAGAGTCTGCAGGAGCCGCGAGTCACTCAGCCAGGCTCGGATACAAGTTCGGTGGTCTTACGATCTTCGAGGAGCCGCGAGTCACACAGCAGGGCTCAAGCACAAGTTCGGAGGTCTTACGATCTTCAGGGAGCCGCGAGTCACTCAGCAGGGCTCAAGCACAAGTTCGGAGGTCTTACGATCTTCAGGGAGCCGCGAGTCACTCAGCAGGGCTCAGGTACCAGTTCGGAGGTCTTACGATCTTCAGGGAGCCGCGAGTCACTCAGCAGGGCTCAGGTGTTCCAAGGCGAATCTGCCGGACGGTCCCCGCGCACCCCTTGTTATAGGGCGACCCCTCTTTGATGTCCGGAGTCTGTGCAGGCAGGGGTCTTGTCACCTGGGGGGTTGCTTGTTGGGGTTTCCTGCTATTGTCTTTTGATCCTTCCAAGGCCGGGTCGGGAGGAGTCCCAGACACCCAGCAGGCGTGGAGCCAGCCCTCGGGGAGGCCGGCAGGTCGATCGAAACCCACCGTCCCAGGGAAGCGCAGAGGTGTGATAGAAACTGCTCCTCCCTCTCTCATCCCAAGGGGAGCGCGATGTCCTCCAGCCGGAGTGGCGCCTCTAGGCCAGGGTCGCGCTGGGGCCGGGCAGCCATCTTGGTGCATGAAGTGGGCACACGGGCCCGGTGTGGCCGAAGGGAGGAAGGCCATGGACGGGGAAGTCCGGGTTGGGTGCGTGTGAGTTCTGGTGGGGAGGATCGGCTAGGCCGTGGGTTTGGGGGCTGGTGTGAGGTGCAGGGGTCAGGTCTAGCTATGGTACGATGGCCGGGTCTAACATGCGTCCCCCCCAGCTGAAAGCCGGAGAGAACTACCCATCTTCTTGGGGGTTCTCTTCGCTGAGGCGGAAGAACCGGGAGAGGCCATCGGCGTTGGCGTGGTCATTCCCAGGGCGATGTTCTACGGTGAAATCCATCCCCTGGAGGGAGATTGACCACCGCAGTAGCTTGGGGTTTTCTCCTCGCATCTGCATGAGCCATCGCAAGGGGCGATGGTCGGTTTGGACCTTGAAATGGGTGCCGAACAGGTAAGGGCGTAGTTTTTTGAGGGCCCAGACTACGGCGAATGCCTCTCGCTCGATGGTGCTCCATCTTTGTTCCCTGGGCAATAGCCTTCGGCTGAGGAAGGCCACGGGCTGGTCTAGACCTTGGTCACTCACCTGGGAGAGGACTGCCCCGATGCCATGCTCGGAGGCATCAGTCTGTACCACGAACTCCTTAGAGTAGTCGGGGGCCTGGAGGACGGGGGCAGTACACATGGCCGCTTTCAGGGCCTCAAACGCCTCTTGGCAGGCAGGGGACCAGTGCACCTTCTTGGGCTGTTTTTTGGACGTGAGTCCCGTGAGGGGACCGACCAGGCTGCCGTAATTCCGGATGAATCTCCGGTAGTAGCCCGTGAGGCCCAGGAAGGCTCGAACCTCCGTTTGGGTAGTGGGGGGTTCCCAGGCTAGGATGGCGTCGATTTTGGGCTGTAGGGGGGCGACCTGGCCGCTTCCGACCTGGTGCCCCAGGTAGGTTACCGAACCTTGCCCAATCTGGCACTTGCTGGCTTTCACGGTGAGGCCTGCCTGGCGCAGGGCGGTTGGTACCCTCCGAAGGTGCTGGAGGGGTTCACTCCACTCGGAACTAAAAACTGCGATATCGTCGAGATATGCGGCACTGAATTTTTCCAGCCCGCCCAGGACTCTATTTACCAGTCGCTGAAAGGTGGCCGGGGCATTTTTCATCCCGAAAGGCATCACGCGAAAGCGATAGTGCCCATCCGGGGTGGAGAAGGCAGACCGCTCCTTGGCTCCTTCTGTGAGCGCAATTTGCCAGTAGCCACAGGTGAGATCGAAGGTACTGAGGAATCGAGCAGCCCCGAGCCGGCTCGGGGAATGGGGTGGGCATCGGTTCGGGTGACTTCATTGAGTCCCCGGTAGTCCACGCAGAAGCGGAGTTCTGGCGCGACCCCGGGGGCGGCTGCTTTAGGGACCAGGACCACGGGGCTGGCCCAGGGGCTATCTGAGGGCTCGATTACGCCTAGGGTCAACATTTTCGAGACTTCGGCCTGGATACAGGACCGGACCCGATCAGGGACTCGGTAGGCCCGGTGTCTCACTGGCGGACTGTCCCTGGTATCCACGTCATGGACACACCAGTCGGTTTCCCCCTGGGACCAGGGAGAAGAGGTCCGAAAACTGCCCTAGGAGCTGGTGGCAATCTTTCCGTTGCTGGGGAGTGAGAGACGGGGAGAGGTTCACTCCTTCTACGGAGCCGTCCTTCTCTTTGGTACACAGGAGATCGGGGAGAGGATCGGACTCCTCTTCGGCCCCGTCATCGGTGGCCAGCAGCAGACTCAGCTCTGTCCGCACAAAGTGGGGCTTGAGGCGGTTCACGTGGAGGACCCGGAGGGGGTCCCGGGGGGACTGGACGTCCACTAAGTACGTGACCTGGCTCTTCCGCTCAACCACTTTGAAGGGCCCTGTCCATTTATCCTGGAGGGCGCAGGGTTTCACTGGGGCCATGACCCATACCAGCTGGCCCGGCTGAAATTCGACCAGAGTGGCGTTCTGTTCGTACCAGCGCTTCATCTCTTCCTGACTCGCCTCCAGGTTGGCCTCGGCCATCCCTCGGAACCTTCGAGTCTGATTTCGGAGGGTCAGAACATACCGGAACACATCTCGGGGGGGGCCTCGAGTCGCCGCCTCCCAGCCTTCCTTGACCAGGCTGAGGGGCGCCCTGACGGGGTGCCCGTAGAGTAACTCAAAGGGGCTGAACCCCAAGGACTTCTGGGGAACTTCGCGGTATGCGAATAGGAGGCAGGGGAGCAGGATGTCCCACTTACGCCGGAGGGGCTCTTCCAGGCCCGCGATCATCCCCTTCAGAGTCCAGTTAAACCGCTCTACCAGGCCGTTTCCCTGGGGGTGGTATGGGGTGGTGAATTTATAGGACACCCCGCATTGTTGCCATAAAGACTTCATGTATCGGGATATAAAGTTGGTACCGCGATCGCTCACGACCTCGCGGGGGAAACCCATGCGGGAGAAGATTCCCATCAACGCCCGGCCCACCACGGGGGCTGTGACGGTGCGCAGGGGGATGGCCTCAGGGTAACGGGTGGCATGGTCCACCAGGACGAGGATGAACCGGTGCCCTTGGGAAGTTGGGGGGACCAGGGGCCCTACAATGTCGATCCCGACCCACTCAAAAGGGGTACTGACGACAGGGAAGGGTTGGAGGGGAGCCTTGCTCTTCCCTCCGCTCTTCCCACTGGCCTGGCACGTGGGACAGGACTTGCAGTGGGCTCCTACATCGGCTTTCATCCGGGGCCAGTAGAAGTGGGTCATGAGGCGACTGTACGTTTTGTCCTGGCCCAAGTGGCCTGCGAGGGGGACATCGTGGGCCAAGCCCAGGAGGAGGTTTCAGAAGCGTAGGGGTACCACCAGCACTCGGCCGGACCCTAGCTCCACCGACTTCTGTTCACTGTACAGGAGGCCATTCTCCCAGTACATCCGGTGTGTCCCCGTCTGGTCGCCCGCGGCCTGGGCCTCTGCCTGTTGCCGGGGCCCGTCCAGGGAGGGACAGGAAGCCTGCTCTCGGCAGAACTCTTCTCGGGAGGGGCCCCCCTCGTGGCGCCACTGGGCTAATTCAGGCAGATCGCCGAACTCGGTGACTGGGGTGGAGTCGGAAGGCGGGGGTTCGTCACTGGCGATCGACTCCTCTGGTGGGGTAATGGGGGGACCCTCGGCTGGGACCATCCTATCTTCAGGGGTCGGGGCGTCGTCGACTTCCCTCAAGGGGGTCAGTCGGGCCGCCATGGATCGAGTGGTGGCGCACACCCACTCAGGGAGGCCCATCATCCCTAGATGGGTCTTGCGCTCAACCTGTCTCCAGGGGGAACTTTCCAGGTCGTTCCCCAGGAGACAGTCGACGGGCTGGGAGGTTCTCACTGCGACCTTCAGTTTACCGACCACCCCTCCCCACTCAAAGGGCACCAGGGCTACTTTACATAGGCTTTCTGTGTTGTCGGCTGAGATGACAGGGCAAAAGACGTTGGGGAGGACCTGGTCTTCGTGTACTAAATGGCTAAGGACACCGGTGATGCTGGCCCCGGTGTCACGGAGGGCTTCTACTTGGTGGCCATTGACCGTTACGAGCTGCCCATATTTCTTTGTGTTAGAGGGTAGGAGGCTCCCAGGGACCATCTCTCTATCTCCTAAGGATACTAGTGCCATAGCGGCAGGTTCCCACTCCTCGGCCTCCTCAGCCTCCTCCCCCAGGGCTACATTGGTGATCTGTCTAGCAGGGGGTGCTGCCTGGGTGGTGCGTGGGGCCATGGGGCATTCAGGGTCGTTGGCGTAATGCCCGGGTTTCTGGCAACGGAAACAAGTGATGGTTACCCGGTGCCCCCGTCTAAGGGGGGGGCCGGATACAGCAGGTGGGGGTGCCGGGAAGAGTGGAGGTTGGGACTTCGGGGGACTAGCCTGGGATTCTCTCTGCCCTCCCTGGTTTCCCCCCCCTCTCTGGCGGGGTGGTCCCTGACTGGCTCGGGGGTACTCTCCTACAGGGCTCCGGGAGACCCGGGTGTTGGTCCAGCGATCCGCCTCGACAGCCAGCTTTCTCGGGTCCGTGAGCTTGCTGTCGAGCAGATGCTGGCGGAGTTCTACAAAGCAGTTGGCCGCCAGGTGTTCCCACAACATAAGGTCGGTTAGTTCTTCCAGGGTGGTTACCTTGCTGCCCTTGATCCAACCATCGAAGGCGCGGCTGAAGAAATTCACATATTCCACCCAGGTGGTACCCGGGATCTTCCGGCAGTCCCGGAACCGCTGGCGGTACATCTCCGGGGTGAGGCCGTACCTTGTGAGGAGGGCCGCTTTCATGTGTTCATAGGACGTTTGCATGGAGGTGGGTAGGTCGAGCAGGGTGTCTCTCCCTTCGCTCAGGAATCGTCCCCATAACCCAGCCCCCCAATCTTTCTGTGGGACCCGATGGGAGGCCATGGCGACCTCGTAGGCCCGGAACCACTGCTGAATGTCATCATTTTTATAATATTCTTTGACCACATCCTTGGGGATGTGGACCTTCTGTTCCGTCGGGGCGGCCGCCTCCCGGCTCCCCGGGGGCCGCGCTTCTTCGCTCCTTGCTTTCAGTTCTATTTCCTTCAGGCTGCGTTCATGCTCCAGTTGAAGTTTCTTTCCCTTGTGTTCTCGTTGGAGTTTCTTCTCTTCCAGCTCTCCTTGTACTCGCAACTGTTCTACTGCTAGCTTTTTCTCGGCTAATTTCAGCTCGCCCTCAGTTTTGAGTTTCGCTAATTCGAGCTCGTGATGGCGACTTTTTTCTCTGTCTGTGAGTTCCTCCGGGGATAGGCCCCCGTCTGGTACGAAGCCTCGCACCTGGTTGTTGCTGCGTTCTCCTTGGGAGGGTCCAGCTTCGTCGTGGGGTTCCCCCGCTCCTTCTGGCCGGGAGGCCCCTGAATCCACCCAAGCTTTCAGTGCCTTTTGCATATCTTCTTTGGTGTTGAGACCAGTGGTAGCGATTCTGAGTTCCTTACAGAATTGCTTTAGTTCTCTGTGAGTGTACTCTTCCAGCTGTTCCACCTAGAACACGGTACTGGCGTCGTCTTCTACGAGAACCACGGCGTTTCCTTCTGCCATCTTTGTCGGTAGTGTGTCAGCCGTTCACGGTACGATCTCTAGATTATGGGCCCGAATCCCGTCGCTTGCCACCAATGTTAGAATGCGACCTCAGAGGGGCCCGGAGGGGGCCCTGACTGCCCTGAGACCCACCCTCGAAGTATCGTAGCCGGGCACTGGTGAGAGATTCCTCCGGGAGGAACCTCGTATCTAGGATCGCACACTCGGCGCCACACGACAGAGGGACACCACACGAGGAGTTCTTACGAGCAAATCTTTATCAAGTTAGAGTAGTAGGATCTTTATGATCTGCACGGCAAATATATACAAGCAGAGCGTGGGCTCTCAGAGTCTTGGAGGGGGGTAGCGGGACAGTCTTTGGGGATATGGATCAAAGGCAGGAGCGTACCCGGCGCACAGCTCACAATCCTCGAGCTGGGGGATACGCTTGTCGTCGTGGGGTCCGGCGGGACCAAGAGAGTCTGCAGGAGCCGCGAGTCACTCAGCCAGGCTCGGATACAAGTTCGGTGGTCTTACGATCTTCGAGGAGCCGCGAGTCACTCAGCAGGGCTCAAGCACAAGTTCGGAGGTCTTACGATCTTCAGGGAGCCGCGAGTCACTCAGCAGGGCTCAAGCACAAGTTCGGAGGTCTTACGATCTTCAGGGAGCCGCGAGTCACTCAGCAGGGCTCAGGTACCAGTTCGGAGGTCTTACGATCTTCAGGGAGCCGCGAGTCACTCAGCAGGGCTCAGGTGTTCCAAGGCGAATCTGCCGGACGGTCCCCGAGCACCCCTTGTTATAGGGCGACCCGTCTTTGATGTCCGGAGTCTGTGCAGGCAGGGGTCTTGTCACCTGGGGGGTTGCTTGTTGGGGTTTCCTGCTATTGTCTTTTGATCCTTCCAAGGCCGGGTCGGGAGGAGTCCCAGACACCCAGCAGGCGTGGAGCCAGCCCTCGGGGAGGCCGGCAGGTCGATCGAAACCCACCGTCCCAGGGAAGCGCAGAGGTGTGATAGAAACTGCTCCTCCCTCTCTCATCCCAAGGGGAGCGCGATGTCCTCCAGCCGGAGTGGCGCCTCTAGGCCAGGGTCGCGCTGGGGCCGGGCAGCCATCTTGGTGCATGAAGTGGGCACGCGGGCCCGGTGTGGCCGAAGGGAGGAAGGCCATGGACGGGGAAGTCCGGGTTGGGTGCGTGTGAGTTCTGGTGGGGAGGATCGGCTAGGCCGTGGGTTTGGGGGCTGGTGTGAGGTGCAGGGGTCAGGTCTAGCTATGGTAAGATGGCCGGGTCTAACATGCGTCCCCCCCAGCTGAAAGCCGGAGAGAACTACCCATCTTCTTGGGGGTTCTCTTCGCTGAGGCGGAAGAACCGGGAGAGGCCATCGGCGTTGGCGTGGTCATTCCCAGGGCGATGTTCTACGGTGAAATCCATCCCCTGGAGGGAGATTGACCACAGCAGTAGCTTGGGGTTTTCTCCTCGCATCTGCATGAGCCATCGCAAGGGGCGATGGTCGGTTTGGACCTTGAAATGGGTGCCGAACAGGTAAGGGCGTAGTTTTTTGAGGGCCCAGACTACGGCGAATGCCTCTCGCTCGATGGTGCTCCATCTTTGTTCCCTGGGCAATAGCCTTCGGCTGAGGAAGGCCACGGGCTGGTCTAGACCTTGGTCATTCACCTGGGAGAGGACTGCCCCGATGCCATGCTCGGAGGCATCAGTCTGTACCACGAACTCCTTAGAGTAGTCGGGGGCCTGGAGGACGGGGGCAGTACACATCGCCGCTTTCAGGGCCTCAAACGCCTCTTGGCAGGCAGGGGACCAGTGCACCTTCTTGGGCTGTTTTTTGGACGTGAGTCCCGTGAGGGGACCGACCAGGCTGCCGTAATTCCGGATGAATCTCCGGTAGTAGCCCGTGAGGCCCAGGAAGGCTCGAACCTCCGTTTGGGTAGTGGGGGGTTCCCAGGCTAGGATGGCGTTGATTTTGGGCTGTAGGGGGGCGACCTGGCCGCTTCCGACCTGGTGCCCCAGGTAGGTTACCGAACCTTGCCCAATCTGGCACTTGCTGGCTTTCACGGTGAGGCCTGCCTGGTGCAGGGCGGTTGGTACCCTCCGAAGGTGCTGGAGGGGTTCACTCCACTCAGAACTAAAAACTGCGATATCGTCGAGATATGCGGCACTGAATTTTTCCAGCCCGGCCAGGACTCTATATACCAGTCGCTGAAAGGTGGCCGGGGCATTTTTCATCCCGAAAGGCATCACGCGAAAGCGATAGTGCCCATCCGGGGTGGAGAAGGCGGACCGCTCCTTGGCTCCTTCTGTGAGCGCAATTTGCCAGTAGCCACAGGTGAGATCGAAGGTAATGAGGAATCGAGCAGCCCCGAGCCGGTCAATGAGCTCGTCGGCTCGGGGAATGGGGTGGGCATCGGTTCGGGTGACTTCATTGAGTCCCCGGTAGTCCACGCAGAAGCGGAGTTCTGGCGCGACCCCGGGGGCGGCTGCTTTAGGGACCAGGACCACGGGGCTGGCCCAGGGGCTAGCTGAGGGCTCGATTACGCCTAGGGTCAACATTTTCGAGACTTCGGCCTGGATACAGGACCGGACCCGATCAGGGACTCGGTAGGCCCGGTGTCTCACTGGCGGACTGTCCCTGGTATCCACGTCATGGACACACCAGTCGGTGACCCTAGGGACCAGGGAGAAGAGGTCCGAAAACTGCCCTAGGAGCTGGCGGCAATCTTCCCGTTGCTGGGGAGTGAGAGACGGGGAGAGGTTCACTCCTTCTACGGAGCCGTCCTTCTCTTTGGTACACAGGAGATCGGGGAGAGGATCGGACTCCTCCTCGGCCCCGTCATCGGTGGCCAGCAGCAGACTCAGCTCTGTCCGCACAAAGTGGGGCTTGAGGCGGTTCACGTGGAGGACCCGGAGGGGGTCCCGGGGGGACTGGACGTCCACTAAGTACGTGACCTGGCTCTTCCGCTCAACCACTTTGAAGGGCCCTGTCCATTTATCCTGGAGGGCGCAGGGTTTCACTGGGGCCATGACCCATACCAGCTGGCCCGGCTGAAATTCGACCAGAGTGGCGTTCTGGTCGTACCAGCGCTTCATCTCTTCCTGACTCGCCTCCAGGTTGGCCTCGGCCATCTCTCGGAACCTTCGAGTCTGATTTCGGAGGGTCAGAACATACCGGAACACATCTCAGGGGGGGGCCTCGAGTCGCCGCCTCCCCGCCTTCCTTGACCAGGCTGAGGGGCCCCCTGACGGGGTGCCCGTAGAGTAACTCAAAGGGGCTGAACCCCAAGGACTTCTGGGGAACTTCGCGGTATGCGAATAGAAGGCAGGGGAGCAGGATGTCCCACTTACGCCGGAGGGGCTCTTCCAGGCCCGCGATTATCCCCTTCAGAGTCCAGTTAAACCGCTCTACCAGGCCGTTTCCCTGGGGGTGGTATGGGGTGGTGAATTTATAGGACACCCCGCATTGTTGCCATAAAGACTTCATGTATCGGGATATAAAGTTGGTACCGCGATCGCTCACGACCTCGCGGGGGAAACCCATGCGGGAGAAGATTCCCATCAACGCCCGGCCCACCACGGGGGCCGTGACGGTGCGCAGGGGGATGGCCTCAGGGTAACGGGTGGCATGGTCCACCAGGACGAGGATGAACCGGTGCCCTTGGGAAGTTGGGGGGTCCAGGGGCCCTACAATGTCGATCCCGACCCACTCAAAAGGGGTACTGACGACAGGGAAGGGTTGGAGGGGAGCCTTGCTCTTCCCTCCGCTCTTCCCACTGGCCTGGCACGTGGGACAGGACTTGCAGTGGGCTCCTACATCGGCTTTCATCCGGGGCCAGTAGAAGTGGGTCATGAGGCGACTGTACGTTTTGTCCTGGCCCAAGTGGCCTGCGAGGGGGACATCGTGGGCCAAGCCCAGGAGGAGGTTTCAGAAGCGTAGGGGTACCACCAGCACTCGGCCGGACCCTAGCTCCACCGACTTCTGTTCACTGTACAGGAGGCCATTCTCCCAGTACATCCGGTGTGTCCCCGTCTGGTCGCCCGCGGCCTGGGCCTCTGCCTGTTGCCGGGGCCCGTCCAGGGAGGGACAGGAAGCCTGCTCTCGGCAGAACTCTTCTCGGGAGGGGCCCCCCTCGTGGCGCCACTGGGCTAATTCAGGCAGATCGCCGAACTCGGTGACTGGGGTGGAGTCGGAAGGCGGGGGTTCGTCACTGGCGATCGACTCCTCTGGTGGGGTAATGGGGGGACCCTCGGCTGGGACCATCCTATCTTCAGGGGTCGGGGCGTCGTCGACTTCCCTCAAGGGGGTCAGTCGGGCCGCCATGGATCGAGTGGTGGCGCACACCCACTCAGGGAGGCCCATCATCCCTAGATGGGTCTTGCGCTCAACCTGTCTCCAGGGGGAACTTTCCAGGTCGTTCCCCAGGAGACAGTCGACGGGCTGGGAGGTTCTCACTGCGACCTTCAGTTTACCGACCACCCCTCCCCACTCAAAGGGCACCAGGGCTACTTTACATAGGCTTTCTGTGTTGTCGGCTGAGATGACAGGGCAAAAGACGTTGGGGAGGACCTGGTCTTCGTGTACTAAATGGCTAAGGACACCGGTGATGCTGGCCCCGGTGTCACGGAGGGCTTCTACTTGGTGGCCATTGACCGTTACGAGCTGCCCATATTTCTTTGTGTTAGAGGGTAGGAGGCTCCCAGGGACCATCTCTCTATCTCCTAAGGATACTAGTGCCATAGCGGCAGGTTCCCACTCCTCGGCCTCCTCAGCCTCCTCCCCCAGGGCTACATTGGTGATCTGTCTAGCAGGGGGTGCTGCCTGGGTGGTGCGTGGGGCCATGGGGCATTCAGGGTCGTTGGCGTAATGCCCGGGTTTCTGGCAACGGAAACAAGTGATGGTTACCCGGTGCCCCCGTCTAAGGGGGGGGCCGGATACAGCAGGTGGGGGTGCCGGGAAGAGTGGAGGTTGGGACTTCGGGGGACTAGCCTGGGATTCTCTCTGCCCTCCCTGGTTTCCCCCCCCTCTCTGGCGGGGTGGTCCCTGACTGGCTCGGGGGTACTCTCCTACAGGGCTCCGGGAGACCCGGGTGTTGGTCCAGCGATCCGCCTCGACAGCCAGCTTTCTCGGGTCCGTGAGCTTGCTGTCGAGCAGATGCTGGCGGAGTTCTACAAAGCAGTTGGCCGCCAGGTGTTCCCACAACATAAGGTCGGTTAGTTCTTCCAGGGTGGTTACCTTGCTGCCCTTGATCCAACCATCGAAGGCGCGGCTGAAGAAATTCACATATTCCACCCAGGTGGTACCCGGGATCTTCCGGCAGTCCCGGAA
The DNA here is from genome assembly GCF_964204655.1 of Triturus cristatus. Classification (NCBI taxonomy): domain Eukaryota; kingdom Metazoa; phylum Chordata; class Amphibia; order Caudata; family Salamandridae; genus Triturus; species Triturus cristatus. The sequence continues at coordinate 856,707,326 of NC_140581.1, read as the reverse complement.
CCGCTGGCGGTACATCTCCGGGGTGAGGCCGTACCTTGTGAGGAGGGCCGCTTTCATGTGTTCATAGGACGTTTGCATGGAGGTGGGTAGGTCGAGCAGGGTGTCTCTCCCTTCGCTCAGGAATCGTCCCCATAACCCAGCCCCCCAATCTTTCTGTGGGACCCGATGGGAGGCCATGGCGACCTCGTAGGCCCGGAACCACTGCTGAATGTCATCATTTTTATAATATTCTTTGACCACATCCTTGGGGATGTGGACCTTCTGTTCCGTCGGGGCGGCCGCCTCCCGGCTCCCCGGGGGCCGCGCTTCTTCGCTCCTTGCTTTCAGTTCTATTTCCTTCAGGCTGCGTTCATGCTCCAGTTGAAGTCTCTTTCCCTTGTGTTCTCGTTGGAGTTTCTTCTCTTCCAGCTCTCCTTGTACTCGCAACTGTTCTACTGCTAGCTTTTTCTCGGCTAATTTCAGCTCGCCCTCAATTTTGAGTTTCGCTAATTCGAGCTCGTGATGGCGACTTTTTTCTCTGTCTGTGAGTTCCTCCGGGGATAGGCCCCCGTCTGGTACGAAGCCTCGCACCTGGTTGTTGCTGCGTTCTCCTTGGGAGGGTCCAGCTTCGTCGTGGGGTTCCCCCGCTCCTTCTGGCCGGGAGGCCCCTGAATCCACCCAAGCTTTCAGTGCCTTTTGCATATCTTCTTTGGTGTTGAGACCAGTGGTAGCGATTCTGAGTTCCTTACAGAATTGCTTTAGTTCTCTGTGAGTGTACTCTTCCAGCTGTTCCACCTAGAACACGGTACTGGCGTCGTCTTCTACGAGAACCACGGCGTTTCCTTCTGCCATCTTTGTCGGTAGTGTGTCAGCCGTTCACGGTACGATCTCTAGATTATGGGCCCGAATCCCGTCGCTTGCCACCAATGTTAGAATGCGACCTCAGAGGGGCCCGGAGGGGGCCCTGACTGCCCTGAGACCCACCCTCGAAGTATCGTAGCCGGGCACTGGTGAGAGATTCCTCCGGGAGGAACCTCGTATCTAGGATCGCACACTCGGCGCCACACGACAGAGGGACACCACACGAGGAGTTCTTACGAGCAAATCTTTATCAAGTTAGAGTAGTAGGATCTTTATGATCTGCACGGCAAATATATACAAGCAGAGCGTGGGCTCTCAGAGTCTTGGAGGGGGGTAGCGGGACAGTCTTTGGGGATATGGATCAAAGGCAGGAGCGTACCCGGCGCACAGCTCACAATCCTCGAGCTGGGGGATACGCTTGTCGTCGTGGGGTCCGGCGGGACCAAGAGAGTCTGCAGGAGCCGCGAGTCACTCAGCCAGGCTCGGATACAAGTTCGGTGGTCTTACGATCTTCAAGGAGCCGCGAGTCACTCAGCAGGGCTCAAGCACAAGTTCGGAGGTCTTACGATCTTCAGGGAGCCGCGAGTCACTCAGCAGGGCTCAAGCACAAGTTCGGAGGTCTTACGATCTTCAGGGAGCCGCGAGTCACTCAGCAGGGCTCAGGTACCAGTTCGGAGGTCTTACGATCTTCAGGGAGCCGCGAGTCACTCAGCAGGGCTCAGGTGTTCCAAGGCGAATCTGCCGGACGGTCCCCGAGCACCCCTTGTTATAGGGCGACCCCTCTTTGATGTCCGGAGTCTGTGCAGGCAGGGGTCTTGTCACCTGGGGGGTTGCTTGTTGGGGTTTCCTGCTATTGTCTTTTGATCCTTCCAAGGCCGGGTCGGGAGGAGTCCCAGACACCCAGCAGGCGTGGAGCCAGCCCTCGGGGAGGCCGGCAGGTCGATCGAAACCCACCGTCCCAGGGAAGCGCAGAGGTGTGATAGAAACTGCTCCTCCCTCTCTCATCCCAAGGGGAGCGCGATGTCCTCCAGCCGGAGTGGCGCCTCTAGGCCAGGGTCGCGCTGGGGCCGGGCAGCCATCTTGGTGCATGAAGTGGGCACGCGGGCCCGGTGTGGCCGAAGGGAGGAAGGCCATGGACGGGGAAGTCCGGGTTGGGTGCGTGTGAGTTCTGGTGGGGAGGATCGGCTAGGCCGTGGGTTTGGGGGCTGGTGTGAGGTGCAGGGGTCAGGTCTAGCTATGGTACGATGGCTGGGTCTAACATGCGTCCCCCCCAGCTGAAAGCCGGAGAGAACTACCCATCTTCTTGGGGGTTCTCTTTGCTGAGGCGGAAGAACCGGGAGAGGCCATCGGCGTTGGCGTGGTCATTCCCAGGGCGATGTTCTACGGTGAAATCCATCCCCTGGAGGGAGATTGACCACCGCAGTAGCTTGGGGTTTTCTCCTCGCATCTGCATGAGCCATCGCAAGGGGCGATGGTCGGTTTGGACCTTGAAATGGGTGCCGAACAGGTAAGGGCGTAGTTTTTTGAGGGCCCAGACTACGGCGAATGCCTCTCGCTCGATGGTGCTCCATCTTTGTTCCCTGGGCAATAGCCTTCGGCTGAGGAAGGCCACGGGCTGGTCTAGACCTTGGTCATTCACCTGGGAGAGGACTGCCCCGATGCCATGCTCGGAGGCATCAGTCTGTACCACGAACTCCTTAGAGTAGTCGGGGGCCTGGAGGACGGGGGCAGTACACATCGCCGCTTTCAGGGCCTCAAACGCCTCTTGGCAGGCAGGGGACCAGTGCACCTTCTTGGGCTGTTTTTTGGACGTGAGTCCCGTGAGGGGACCGACCAGGCTGCCGTAATTCCGGATGAATCTCCGGTAGTAGCCCGTGAGGCCCAGGAAGGCTCGAACCTCCGTTTGGGTAGTGGGGGGTTCCCAGGCTAGGATGGCGTTGATTTTGGGCTGTAGGGGGGCGACCTGGCCGCTTCCGACCTGGTGCCCCAGGTAGGTTACCGAACCATGCCCAATCTGGCACTTGCTGGCTTTCACGGTGAGGCCTGCCTGGCGCAGGGCGGTTGGTACCCTCCGAAGGTGCTGGAGGGGTTCACTCCACTCAGAACTAAAAACTGCGATATCGTCGAGATATGCGGCACTGAATTTTTCCAGCCCGGCCAGGACTCTATTTACCAGTCGCTGAAAGGTGGCCGGGGCATTTTTCATCCCGAAAGGCATCACGCGAAAGCGATAGTGCCCATCCGGGGTGGAGAAGGCGGACCGCTCCTTGGCTCCTTCTGTGAGCGCAATTTGCCAGTAGCCACAGGTGAGATCGAAGGTAATGAGGAATCGAGCAGCCCCGAGCCGGTCAATGAGCTCGTCGGCTCGGGGAATGGGGTGGGCATCGGTTCGGGTGACTTCATTGAGTCCCCGGTAGTCCACGCAGAAGCGGAGTTCTGGCGCGACCCCGGGGGCGGCTGCTTTAGGGACCAGGACCACGGGGCTGGCCCAGGGGCTAGCTGAGGGCTCGATTACGCCTAGGGTCAACATTTTCGAGACTTCGGCCTGGATACAGGACCGGACCCGATCAGGGACTCGGTAGGCCCGGTGTCTCACTGGCGGACTGTCCCTGGTATCCACGTCATGGACACACCAGTCGGTGACCCTAGGGACCAGGGAGAAGAGGTCCGAAAACTGCCCTAGGAGCTGGCGGCAATCTTCCCGTTGCTGGGGAGTGAGAGACGGGGAGAGGTTCACTCCTTCTACGGAGCCGTCCTTCTCTTTGGTACACAGGAGATCGGGGAGAGGATCGGACTCCTCCTCGGCCCCGTCATCGGTGGCCAGCAGCAGACTCAGCTCTGTCCGCACAAAGTGGGGCTTGAGGCGGTTCACGTGGAGGACCCGGAGGGGGTCCCGGGGGGACTGGACGTCCACTAAGTACGTGACCTGGCTCTTCCGCTCAACCACTTTGAAGGGCCCTGTCCATTTATCCTGGAGGGCGCAGGGTTTCACTGGGGCCATGACCCATACCAGCTGGCCCGGCTGAAATTCGACCAGAGTGGCGTTCTGGTCGTACCAGCGCTTCATCTCTTCCTGACTCGCCTCCAGGTTGGCCTCGGCCATCTCTCGGAACCTTCGAGTCTGATTTCGGAGGGTCAGAACATACCGGAACACATCTCAGGGGGGGGCCTCGAGTCGCCGCCTCCCAGCCTTCCTTGACCAGGCTGAGGGGCCCCCTGACGGGGTGCCCGTAGAGTAACTCAAAGGGGCTGAACCCCAAGGACTTCTGGGGAACTTCGCGGTATGCGAATAGGAGGCAGGGGAGCAGGATGTCCCACTTACGCCGGAGGGGCTCTTCCAGGCCCGCGATCATCCCCTTCAGAGTCCAGTTAAACCGCTCTACCAGGCCGTTTCCCTGGGGGTGGTATGGGGTGGTGAATTTATAGGACACCCCGCATTGTTGCCATAAAGACTTCATGTATCGGGATATAAAGTTGGTACCGCGATCGCTCACGACCTCGCGGGGGAAACCCATGCGGGAGAAGATTCCCATCAACGCCCGGCCCACCACGGGGGCCGTGACAGTGCGCAGGGGGATGGCCTCAGGGTAACGGGTGGCATGGTCCACCAGGACGAGGATGAACCGGTGCCCTTGGGAAGTTGGGGGGTCCAGGGGCCCTACAATGTCGATCCCGACCCGCTCAAAAGGGGTACTGACGACAGGGAAGGGTTGGAGGGGAGCCTTGCTCTTCCCTCCGCTCTTCCCACTGGCCTGGCATGTGGGACAGGACTTGCAGTGGGCTCCTACATCAGCTTTCATCCGGGGCCAGTAGAAGTGGGTCATGAGGCGACTGTACGTTTTGTCCTGGCCCAAGTGGCCTGCGAGGGGGACATCGTGGGCCAAGCCCAGGAGGAGGTTTCGGAAGCGTAGGGGTACCACCAGCACTCGGCGGGACCCTAGCTCCACCGACTTCTGTTCTCTGTACAGGAGGCCATTCTCCCAGTACATCCGGTGTGTCCCCGTCTGGTCGCCCGCGGCCTGGGCCTCTGCCTGTTGCCGGGGCCCGTCCAGGGAGGGACAGGAAGCCTGCTCTCGGCAGAACTCTTCTCGGGAGGGGCCCCCCTCGTGGCGCCACTGGGCTAATTCGGGCAGATCGCCGAACTCGGTGACTGGGGTGGAGTCGGAAGGCGGGGGTTCGTCACTGGCGATCGACTCCTCTGGTGGGGTAATGGGGGGACCCTCGGCTGGGACCATCCTATCTTCAGGGGTCGGGGCGTCGTCGACTTCCCTCAAGGGGGTCAGTCGGGCCGCCATGGATCGAGTGGTGGCGCACACCCACTCAGGGAGGCCCATCATCCCTAGATGGGTCTTGCGCTCAACCTGTCTCCAGGGGGAACTTTCCAGGTCGTTCCCCAGGAGACAGTCGACGGGCTGGGAGGTTCTCACTGCGACCTTCAGTTTACCGACCACCCCTCCCCACTCAAAGGGCACCAGGGCTACTTTACATAGGCTTTCTGTGTTGTCGGCTGAGATGACAGGGCAAAAGACGTTGGGGAGGACCTGGTCTTCGTGTACTAAATGGCTAAGGACACCGGTGATGCTGGCCCCGGTGTCACGGAGGGCTTCTACTTGGTGGCCATTGACCGTTACGAGCTGCCCATATTTCTTTGTGTTAGAGGGTAGGAGGCTCCCAGGGACCATCTCTCTATCTCCTAAGGATACTAGTGCCATAGCGGCGGGTTCCCACTCCTCGGCCTCCTCAACCTCCTCCCCCAGGGCTACATTGGCGATCTGTCTAGCAGGGGGTGCTGCCTGGGTGGTGTGTGGGGCCATGGGGCATTCAGGGTCATTGGCGTAATGCCCGGGTTTCTGGCAACGGAAACAAGTGATGGTTACCCGGTGCCCCCATCTAAGGGGGGGGCCGGATACAGCAGGTGGGGGTGCCGGGAAGGGTGGAGGTTGGGACTTCGGGGGACTAGCCTGGGACTCTCTCTGCCCTCCCTGGTTTCCCCCCCCCTCTCTGGCGGGGTGGTCCCTGACTGGCTCGGGGGTACTCTCCTACAGGGCTCCGGGAGACCCGGGTGTTGGTCCAGCGATCCGCCTCGACAGCCAGCTTTCTCGGGTCCGTGAGCTTGCTGTCGAGCAGATGCTGGCGGAGTTCTACAAAGCAGTTGGCCGCCAGGTGTTCCCACAACATAAGGTCGGTTAGTTCTTCCAGGGTGGTTACCTTGCTGCCCTTGATCCAACCATCGAAGGCGCGGCTGAAGAAATTCACATATTCCACCCAGGTGGTACCCGGGATCTTCCGGCAGTCCCGGAACCGCTGGCGGTACATCTCCGGGGTGAGGCCGTACCTTGTGAAGAGGGCCGCTTTCATGTGTTCATATGAGGTCTGCATGGAGGTGGGTAGGTCGAGCAGGGTGTCTCTTCCTTCGCTCAGGAATTGTCCCCATAACCCAGCCCCCCAATCTTTCTGTGGGACCCGATGGGAGGCCATGGCGACCTCGTAGGCCCGGAACCACTGCTGAATGTCATCATTTTTATAATATTCTTTGACCACATCCTTGGGGATGTGGACCTTCTGTTCCGTCGGGGCGGCCGCCTCCCGGCTCCCCGGGGGCCGCGCTTCTTCGCTCCTTGCTTTCAGTTCTATTTCCTTCAGGCTGCGTTCATGCTCCAGTTGAAGTCTCTTTCCCTTGTGTTCTCGTTGGAGTTTCTTCTCTTCCAGCTCTCCTTGTACTCGCAACTGTTCTACTGCTAGCTTTTTCTCGGCTAATTTCAGCTCGCCCTCAATTTTGAGTTTCGCTAATTCGAGCTCGTGATGGCGAATTTTTTCTCTGTCTGTGAGTTCCTCCGGGGATAGGCCCCCGTCTGGTACGAAGCCTCGCACCTGGTTGTTGCTGCGTTCTCCTTGGGAAGGTCCAGCTTCGTCGTGGGGTTCCCCCGCTCCTTCTGGCCGGGAGGCCCCTGAATCCACCCAAGCTTTCAGTGCCTTTTGCATATCTTCTTTGGTGTTGAGACCAGTGGTAGCGATTCTGAGTTCCTTACAGAATTGCTTTAGTTCTCTGTGAGTGTACTCTTCCAGCTGTTCCACCTGGAACACGGTACTGGCGTCGTCTTCTACGAGAACCACGGCGTTTCCTTCTGCCATCTTTGTCGGTAGTGTGTCAGCCGTTCACGGTACGATCTCTAGATTATGGGCCCGAATCCCGTCGCTTGCCACCAATGTTAGAATGCGACCTCAGAGGGGCCCGGAGGGGGCCCTGACTGCCCTGAGACCCCCCCTCGAAGTATCGTAGCCGGGCACTGGTGAGAGATTCCTCCGGGAGGAACCTCGTATCTAGGATCGCACACTCGGCACCACACGACAGAGGGACACCACACGAGGAGTTCTTACGAGCAAATCTTTATCAAGTTAGAGTAGTAGGATCTTTATAATCTGCACGGCAAATATATACAAGCAGAGCGTGGGCTCTCAGAGTCTTGGAGGGGGGTAGCGGGACAGTCTTTGGGGATATGGATCAAAGGCAGGAGCGTACCCGGCGCACAGCTCACAATCCTCGAGCTGGGGGATACGCTTGTCGTCGTGGGGTCCGGCGGGACCAAGAGAGTCTGCAGGAGCCGCGAGTCACTCAGCCAGGCTTGGATACAAGTTCGGTGGTCTTACGATCTTCGAGGAGCCGCGAGTCACTCAGCAGGGCTCAAGCACAAGTTCGGAGGTCTTACGATCTTCAGGGAGCCGCGAGTCACTCAGCAGGGCTCAAGCACAAGTTCGGAGGTCTTACGATCTTCAGGGAGCCGCGAGTCACTCAGCAGGGCTCAGGTACCAGTTCAGCGGTCTTACGATCTTCAGGGAGCCGCGAGTCACTCAGCAGGGCTCAGGTGTTCCAAGGCGAATCTGCCGGACGGTCCCCGAGCACCCCTTGTTATAGGGCGACCCCTCTTTGATGTCCGGAGTCTGTGCAGGCAGGGGTCCTGTTGTTGTAAATTAAAACAACGATGTGATTAAGCATTTACTAAAGACATTAGTTCCTTTCCGTTAGAGCATGTTTTCTCTGTTATGTTGACCGAAGTTCGGACTCCATTTTGTATTGTCATGCTTCCACGTGTTCACCACGAGAAGAGTCCAACCTCTGTGTTAGTTGCTCTTGTAATCTGCCCAGTAACAGTCTATAAATAGCTCCTTTGTCCATCTGCTACATGCCCAGACTTGACCACATCTGTTATCAGTTAGCCTTGCTTGACCATGTTTTCGCGGGCTCAAGGAGTGTGTTAGCTCCGCCCACATATTGATTCAGTATCGAAAATGACCATAAATGGTAATGTTCTTCGGCCTCATGTTGTATCCACCCACTCATGAGCCCCTCTATTGTGTATAAAAGGGGACCATGTACGTAAGTTCTTTGTGCTACTCTATGCAATACTGAAGAGTGTTGTGTGGATTGTAGGACCACCCTTAAGGGTTAATAAATGCTGTCTTTGTACTTTGCAGTTTCCGTGCCAACTTCCTTATAGATTCCATTACAGGAGAGCGAACCCTTGTGTCCTGCGGGCCTAGCTGGGGCCTGTATTCATCAATTGGCGCCCGTCACGTGGGGCTCATCGGCGACTCGGATGCTCGAAGGACTGGTCGCGACGAAGGTGAGGAATTTGGCCGGGGACGTGATCACTGCCAGCGGCGTCTTAGCCCTGGCATCCCGAGGTTTTTCTTCCTTCCCTTCCGAGCTGACCGTCTGGGTGGCGCCGGTCCTCGACTGAGACCTCTTCTGTCGGTCCTGCCGTGAGAGCCGTTTGGGCGATTTTGGAGCTTGGCAGTTGGAATCTGGACTCTTGATTGGTAAGAACCGTTGTACGGTACTTGCTCCGAGTTTTTGAAGCCTGGTCTGGCTATTTTGGTTTGGTTTGTGATGACTAGTCATATTTTGTATTTGTCTTTGTGAAAATATATGCGTTGCAACACATATAGGCAGGTAATGTGGAGAGATTTCTCCGGAGCTGTGTGACTTTGAACGGCGCAACGATTAAGTGCCATTTTCTCTATAATATTGCATATTTTGCATTATTCCTGAGCATGCCTGCTTTTAGCGCACTCCGTAAGTGGTGTTGCTGTTTTGGGAACCGGTTGAACCTCGAGGAATCTGCTCCAGCTCCCCCAGAGGGGACTCCTAATAGGGATATGTATGTGAAGCATGGTCTTTCTTCCATAATGTACAGCACAGTATGGAGGAAATATACTAAAAAAGATCCTGAGTTACGATGGCCTTTGTATGGATCGTTTGATATACGTAAGATTGAGTATGTGGAACAGTGTATGTGTAAGCGGCGTGCTCGTCAGGATATGTTTGAGTGTGTACGGTTGTGGGTGAAGGAAGTGCGTGAGCGAGAGAAGCGTGAGAAAGCACTGTTTGATAAAGAACAACGGAAGAATGATCATGTGCGAGCACAGGAAGCGAGGCGTCGGGAGGACAAAGAACAAACGGAGAGACAAGAGAAAGAGCGTAGGCTGCAAGTCTCGGGTCAATATGCTGTTCGGCAGCCACTTTATCCTGTCCTTAATAATCTTGATGATGATTTTTATTTACTAGATCGCTCTCCGCCCCCTTATGTTGGCGCATCTGCTCCGAGGCCACAAGATTCCGTCCCGGGTCCGGGTAAGGTAGATACGCGGTCCATGTTATCGGCTGAGCATATGGCTGAGCTTCGGCAAATTTCCTTCCGTGCACTTAAGGGCAAGGTGTCCGTGGATGAATTGTTCCATACTTGGGGGTCGTGGCAGGATAGAGAGAGATTGTATTTTTTGAGTCATTTCGCTGAGGAAGTGATTGCTGCTTTTCGGAAATATTCTAGTGTCTTTGAGCCTGAAGAAGTGACATCGGATGCTAAAGCATTGCATGATGGTGTTTTTTCTCCCTCTAAGGCTCCTGATACGGCTCGGCGGCTATTCGCCTTGCGGGACGCGGTGCTGGCCCATAAAGAAAAAGCGCGCCAACGAGCAGGGGAGGAGACGCAGTCGGATTCGTGTACCGCAGAAGGCCACTCATCCACTTCTCAATCAGATAAGAGCGATCTAGTGCATGCTAAGCCAATGCGCGAGGCGGCGCCTTTGTATGTTCCTCCTAAAGGAGCGGGGACTAGCTCGGACATTACCTCCGCCGATGCTAAGGGATATTTTGTGTATAATTGGGTTTATACTCCGTGGCATAGAGCTGATGTTATGGCATTAAAGAATGCGCTGCCTGACCCCCGCAAGAATCCAGCGGCCTTCTACGAAGAAGTCGAGGGGGCCTTGAATTCCTGTGTTATGACCTTAGCAGATATAGACCTGTTCTTAGGCCTTATTCTACCACCGGATATGTGGCGATCTGTCCGAAAGGTAGATGATACAGTTGCCTTCAAGGCCCGGTGGTCTGAGCTTGAGGATGAGGATAGGGAACGGAAGCCCGCACAGAAACCTCCCCAGAGTATTTTAGATCTCCCTGCTGCTATTGTGGCTAAGTTGAAAACAATTATCCCCCCTAAAAAGATTGACTGGAATATGTTAGCTGCATGTAAACAGAAAGTTGACGAGTCAGTTGCGGACTTCTTTACGCGCTTTGAGGAGACGTTTCATGATTTTAGTGGCCAGTCGCTTACTGACGATACGGGCCGCCACCTTTTTGCGGATAAATATGTGGCTAATCTGCTGCCGGCAGTTACGGCCCGTTTAAAAGCGAGTGAGAGTTCTTGGTCCTCCGCGACCCCAACGGCTCTCCTGACTATCGCTCAGTATTATGAGCGTCAGGAGCAAGAAGCGAAGGGCCAGGAGGAGAAGAAATCGAAAGATCTCAAGACGAAGGTGATGTTGGCACAAGTATATGGCCCGCCCCGACGGGGTGTTAACAGAGGTAGGGGAGGTTCTAATGGTCCTCCCTCGGGCCGCTCTGATTTGAATAGGAACCAGTGTGCGTATTGTAAGCAATCGGGCCATTGGGCCAGGGATTGCCCAGTGTTGCGTGCTTCGCGTCAGGGACATATTTCGGGTGGCCCGAGAGGTAGAGGGGGTTTCTCGAACTTTAGGGGGAACTTTAACGATAATGCTCGTTTCGATCCTGCTGGGCAGCACCGAGACAGATCAAATGTTTTCGATCGTCAGCATCAGTATCACGTGTCGGAGATTGACCGATCGGGGTATCATGATTCTCAGCATGCATAGGAATGCGTTGGATGGGGGTTCGAATCAGTTGAGGTGCCGGTCGATCAGAAGGGTCCTTATGTATCGGCTGAGGTTTTAGGCTCTACTGATCAGTTCCTAGTGGATACAGGAGCGACACGTAGTGCACTGTCTAAGCAATTGGTTCCGGGGGCTCCCCCATCCGGCTTAATGGTCACATCGGTAGGGTTTGACGGTACACTCTCCCGAAGCCCTCTTTCGCAGCCCCTCATGTTTAAGGTTGATTCTTTTTCTGCACCCTGTCCGTTTCTGCTTGCCCCGTACACACCGGACAACATTATGGGTCTTGATATGTTAAAGTATTTTAGGGCTACGATCCGCTGCTCCCCTGCTGGTGTGCGGGTAATATTGAATGACAATTACCCCCGATCTGAACGGATGTGTGCGATGTCAGAGGATGCGCTGTTAGCTACCCTCCCTCGTGCTTTGTGGGCAACTTCGGATACTGATGTGGGACAAATGGTGATTCCACCGGTCCACATTAGTGTCCAGGAGGGGGCGGTGTTACCACGCCTCCCACAGTACCGTATTTCCCAGGAGGGTGAGGGGGCTCTCATACAGATAGTGCAGGATTTGATGGCGGTAGGGGTAGTGGAGGAAGTCCCCTACAACATTTGTAACAGTCCGATTCTCCCCATTCTGAAAAAGGACACGGATGCTAAGGTTTATCGGTTTATAATTGATTTACGAGAAGTGAACAAGATCGTGATACCTCAGTACCCAGTGGTTTCCGATATCACGACATTGCTTACCTTGGTCCCGCCTACGGCGACCATGTTCTCAGTGATCGATTTGAAGAATGCCTTCTTTTCCATTCCCATTCACCCTGATAGCCGCTATCTTTTTGGGTTTACATTAAATAATAGATCTTATCGTTTTTGTAGGATCCCCCAGGGCTACACAGAAAGCCCTAGCATTTACAGTCAGGCTTTGAAAAGACAATTGGATTCCTTTGTTCTGCTCGAGGGGGTCGCCCTCATTCAATATGTCGATGACATCTTGCTGGCGGCTGACACCCTGGAGTTGTGTGAAAAAAGTACGTTATCCTTACTTTCCTTTTTAGCATCCCACAATCATAAAGTATCTAGGAAGAAATTGCAATTCTGTAGACCAAAGGTGACTTATTTGGGTCACCTTTTGTCTAAGGAGGGGCGTGCACTCACACCGGATCGTATCCAAGTAATTTTGGACACACCGAGACCGTCCACACAGAAGGATGTGCGTGCGTTTTTGGGCCTTGTTTCTTTTTGTAGACAGTGGATATTGGGGTTTTCACACATAGCTAAGCCATTGTTAGCCCTCTTGACAAAGGACACGCCTATCCCAATCCCTTGGTCAGATGAGTGTGATACTGCTTTTCAGCAACTACGACAGGCCCTTTGTTCAGCACCAGTGTTAGGGACCCCTGATTATGCAAAACCCTTTTCGTTGTATGTGCATGAGAAAGATGGATGTGCATTGTCAGTTTTAGTGCAGATGCACGGCGATAAGCAGCGCCCTTGTGCATATTTTTCGGCTGTACTTGATCCTGTCGCCCGAGCATTACCAGGGTGTTTTCGCTCGGTTGCGGCGACAGCTGTGTCAATACGCCAAAGTGAGGGAATTGTGTTATCTCATAAGTTGTTGGTATTAGTCCCCCATGCTGTCGATGCCCTGCTCAATCAAACGAAGACGCAGCATTTGACCAGCGCCCGTTTAACGGGATATGAGTTGACGCTTTTGGCTCCTCATATTACGTTAAAAAGGTGCGTAACGTTAAACCCGGCAACATTGTTGCCATACCCCGAAACCCAGCCTGAGGCGCGGAAAGCGCATGATTGTATTCTCGTGACTGAGGAACAAACAAAGGGTCGTATTGATCTCCAGGATACCCCCTTTTCAGATGTAGATGGAGAACTGTGGGTGGATGGATCCTGCCTGAAGCTACCAGATGGTACGACTTCAGCAGCGTATGCGATTACCACATTGCAAACGATAGTGGAGGCAGCACGCATACCACAGAAATCAGCTCAAGCAGCGGAACTGATAGCATTAACACGAGCATGTGAGCTCAGTACAGGATTATGTGTGAATGTTTATACAGATAGCCGCTATGCCTTCGGAGTAGCGCATGACTTCGGCCTACTCTGGAAGGAGAGAGGGTTTTTAACGTCACATGGAGTACAGATAGTGCATGGAGAGTTAGTTCACAATCTTTTAACCGCATTGACGTACCCAAAGAAAATTGCCATCGTTAAGTGTAGCGCCCATAGGAAAGTAGTTGATAAAGTTGGAGAAGGGAATGCGTTAGCAGATCGAGTAGCACGGGAGACTGCGATGCAGCCCGGTACTACTGCCATGTATGTAGTAAAGTCACAGGTGGAAAGATGGCATGATGCGAAGGAGGAAGTGCGAGAAATGCAGAGGACCGCTTCTGACAAAGAGCGGGAACAATGGGCTAGTGAGGGAGAACTGGATGACGAGGGCTGCTGGAGAAATAAGCAGATGGATAGATGGAAATTACCCACGGCCTTTGTACAACCTATGGTTCAGATGGCACATGGGCTAGCACATGTTGGAGCTTCCGCAATTGTGAAATTGCTTACCCAAGTCTGGGAGCATCCAGAGATTGCTAGCACAGCAAAGAGGGTGGTGCAGACCTGTATGATCTGCCTGAGGTATAACCCAGGAAAGGGTACTCGAACTCCGGCAGGAGGATTTGTGACACCTACTGCACCCTTCGAGGTTTTGCAGATGGATTACATTCAGCTTGAGCGCTGTAACAATCTGAAGTATGTTCTAGTAGTGGTCTGCGCTTTCAGCAAATGGGTTGAAGCGTACCCCACGAAAGACAATACTGCAATGACTACTGCGAAGCTGCTGCTGAAAGAGTTCTTCCCTCGATATGGCGTCTGCAGACTTCTGTGGAGTGATAATGGGCCTCACTTTGTAGCGGATGTTATAAAGTATGTCTTGAAGGGCCTGGGCATCACCCAGAAGTTTCACGCGGTATTCCACCCTCAGTCTGCAGGACTAGTCGAGAAGTATAATGGTACACTGAAGCTCAAGATCGCTAAAATTCAAGCTTCGACGTCTTTGACTTGGCCAGATGCTCTACCGCTGGCGTTATTGTCAATTAGATCGGTACCACACTCTCGAACTGGCCTTACACCGTACGAAATTGTTTTCGGACGCCCAATGAATATTTGGGGTCCACCAAAACCTAAGGCTGTGTATGATGTACCTTGTGTAATGATGAACGATTATCTGGCACAGTTAACGGATAACTTGGTTTCTATTCATCAACAGGTCCGAGAGGCGCTCCCTGATCGGTCTACCGGTGAAGGACATGGTCTCCGACCTGGGGACCACGTGATGGTGAAAATATTTGACAGAACAAACAGCTTGGAACCGAGATGGGTGGGCCCTGAGCAAGTCCTCCTCGCAACGAGGACGGCTGTGCGAGTCTCCAACAGAAAGAATTGGATCCATTCCCTACACTGTAGGAAGGTGCCGCCCGGATTGGTGGAACCTGCCGTGCTGACCGATCAACGAGAAATCTTGGCTGCAGAGACAGGCCGTGCTGCGGAGCCAAACGCCACTGAGGAGCTCTTTCCGGACCACGCGACTCCTGGAGGAAGGCGATATCATCTTCGACCAAGGAAGTGAGTTTTCCAGTACCGGGACATACTGTCAGAACGGCCCTTGGGTTAGTGAAACGGAGAGCCGATGAGGCAAGGGGAGGGGATCAGCCCTGCATTAGTGTAGCGACACCCGTCTTGGCCCGCTGGTGAAGAAATCAACCGCTGCCCAAGGGGAAGAGTTCTGACAGACTTTTAGTTTCAGGAAGATATTGGGTTTTATTTTTTACTTTGACATGGAGAAAAAGAAAATCCTTTGTGCATTAGGGTTCATGTTGACAGTAGCCATTGTTGTGATAACGACGTGGTTCGTGGAGGATGTAACTCCCGCTCGGAAGATTTTTGTGTTGACAACTCCGGTGCCTGAGGAGCACTACTTTTATACATTACCGTATCAAGAGTTGAAGCATCGACAGTCTTACTTGAATAACACTTTCATCCAGATGCTGCATCATACCCACGTTGCTACGAATACTACGAACTGTTGGATATGTGGGATGATGCCAGCTCATCAGAAGAAAGGAGGAACGCCATTTATACCACTTCCTTTCTCTCATAATGGCTCTTGTAGAGCATGGTACACTTTGCTTTTTGCCACTCGGAAGCCGACAGTGGGACGATTACTATTCAGACTTAATAAAGAATGTCACCAGGATAAAAATGGGTATCCGCAGGCGAATGGGACAATTTGGGAATGGGAAGAGTACCGACCAGACAATGAATCCATTCCCTACATCTTCACGAACACAAGAGACATTGTGGGAAAGGACAAATTCGTGATTCAAGTAGCACAAGCTCAAGCGGACCTGTGTGTCCAGAGTGTGGGTTTTATCCCTGTTGGTGTTAGTGATTGTATTACTGTTCTGAACATTGATGGGTTGAACAATAGTACCTTTTTAGCCTCCCATAATACGTACTTTGTGTGTGGAAATAAAGGTTATTACCGTCTGCCGGCTGGGTGGTCTGGGGTATGCTATGTATCATTTCTATTACCTCCCGTATTTCTAGCTCCCGCATCTTATCATAAGGATCTGAAATTATTGAATAATGTGACTGTAAATAGGTATAAACGTACTTTATCAATTGACGATGTAGATCAGACTGATACCAGTCTGCAGCAGTATATTGATTTTAACTTAGGACTGTTTTTCTTTGTTGGAGCCGCTTTGAACAGTAGGAAGATCCGAAGATTAACAAGAGTGGTAGAAGCTGTGACAAATCAAACTGCTGCTGCTCTTGGGAATCTTACGGAAGAATTGCAAATTACTAGAATTGTTGCATTGCAGAATCGTATGGTATTAGATGTCATGTTAGCCGACCGAGGTGGAGCTTGTAAAATTATTGGAAGTAGCTGCTGTGTATTTATCCCTGATCATACACCATCAGTTTATAATGCCATTAATAAGCTACACAAAATTGCAGCCGAAATCCATACAGAAAACGGCACTTGGTCCTTTTCTGGATGGTTCTGGGCATTAATTACTGCCTGGGGATGGAAGGTCCTAACTGGTCTCTGCATTATTGTAGCGGTTCTGTTTTCGTGCTGTATCTGCGTTCAATGTGGTCCCTTACTCTGCTCATTATGTGTATCATTTTGTATCCCTGATAAGAAAACTATTGCCAATGTTGCTCACCAGAAACGTCTAGCTAAAGAAGTTGAAGAAATGATGACGATTGACATATATGATGATTATCCTAGCAAGCCGGATGTCTTCAGTAAATGCTGAAAGGGTCGTCTGTTGTAAATTAAAACAACGATGTGATTAAGCATTTACTAAAGACATTAGTTCCTTTCCGTTAGAGCATGTTTTCTCTGTTATGTTGACCGAAGTTCGGACTCCATTTTGTATTGTCATGCTTCCACGTGTTCACCACGAGAAGAGTCCAACCTCTGTGTTAGTTGCTCTTGTAATCTGCCCAGTAACAGTCTATAAATAGCTCCTTTGTCCATCTGCTACATGCCCAGACTTGACCACATCTGTTATCAGTTAGCCTTGCTTGACCATGTTTTCGCGGGCTCAAGGAGTGTGTTAGCTCCGCCCACATATTGATTCAGTATCGAAAATGACCATAAATGGTAATGTTCTTCGGCCTCATGTTGTATCCACCCACTCATGAGCCCCTCTATTGTGTATAAAAGGGGACCATGTACGTAAGTTCTTTGTGCTACTCTATGCAATACTGAAGAGTGTTGTGTGGATTGTAGGACCACCCTTAAGGGTTAATAAATGCTGTCTTTGTACTTTGCAGTTTCCGTGCCAACTTCCTTATAGATTCCATTACAGGAGAGCGAACCCTTGTGTCCTGCGGGCCTAGCTGGGGCCTGTATTCATCACTGTCACCTGGGGGGTTGCTTGTTGGGGTTTCCTGCTATTGTCTTTTGATCCTTCCAGGGCCGGGTCGGGAGGAGTCCCAGACACCAAGCAGGTGTGGAGCCAGCCCTCAGGGAGGCCAGCAGGTCGATCGAAACCCACCGTCCCAGGGAAGCGCAGAGGTGTGATAGAAACTGCTCCTCCCTCTCTCATCCCAAGGGGAGCGCGATGTCCTCCAGCCGGAGTGGCGCCTCTAGGCCAGGGTCGCGCTGGGGCCGGGCAGCCATCTTGGTGCATGAAGTGGGCACGCGGGCCCGGTGTGGCCGAAGGGAGGAAGGCCATGGACGGGGAAGTCCGGGTTGGGTGCGTGTGAGTTCTGGTGGGGAGGATCGGCTAGGCCGTGGGTTTGGGGGCTGGTGTGAGGTGCAGGGGTCAGGTCTAGCTATGGTATGATGGCCAGGTCTAACAATTATTACGATAGCTCCTCCCTTGTCAGCTGGTTGAATTGTGATCTTGGGATTATTAGCTATGGCTTTGATGATGCCTCTTTCAGTTTTGGTTAAATTCTGGTGTTTGTTTTTAGTCAAATTTAGTGCTTGTATGTCCTTTTTAACCATTACTTCAAAAGTATCCAGCACTTTGTGTGAAATGGGTGCCTGGAAGGTACTCCTGGGTTTGAATTTTCTCGATGCTTCAATTCCTTGTGATGTTTCGTTGTTAACAATATTAGTAAAGAAATGCCGTAAGCGTAGTGTGCACATAAATTTGAATAAAGCTATGTCAATTTCCAATCTGTTTGTCATGTTGGTAGGCACAAAGGATAGTCCTTTATTTAAAACGCTTTTTTGATGGGGCGTCATGTTTATTGAAGAGATGTTAACTATTAGGGCCTGTTCTTCCCGCTGCGCAGCGATTTGCCTGCCCTTTCCTCGCCTGGTCGGTCGGTTGTGCTTGATGTTTCTTTTTGTGTGGCTGGAGGAAGGCCATGATCCGGGGCCTGTGCTAAAAAAGACACTGCTCGGGTAGTTTGTGTCTGTTCAGCCGATTCAATGGATGTTGACTGCTGGTTTGAAATAGATGTTCCAGGCTGAACTGGTGTTCTGGTGGTTGAGATGTCTTTATCTGTAACCAAACTTTCTTCCGAAGAGTGAGTAGTGGACTTGCGTTGGTCAAATCTTTTCCGTGCATACATTTCCGCCCACGTATACACTTCGTCCAGTTTGTAATCTATTGTGTCCCTTCGGTATTTTCTCAATTTCCCTTCTTGAAGTTCTTTACTATATTTGTCCAATTTTTGGTTGAGACCTTCCAGACTGATTTTCCATGTATCACGCTCCAACCTGAGTTGAAGTTCTCCTTTAAGTGTGTTGATTTCTTCCTCTAACTCTCTTATCGATTTTGAAAGTTCCTCTATGATTAGTAAGATGAGATCCAGTGAGCATTTATTAAGGATTGAGTACCACTTATTCATGAAGGTTGGATTCAAGTGAAATCGGAACAGCATGGGTTTGATTGAGAGACGTAGTCCCCTGGGTATCCGTTTTGCCTTATGGTACTGTACCAAAGTGGATGCATGTAGTTGTTGATTTAATTGTCTCCTTGTAATGTATTCCAATTGTTTTAATTGTTGTGAAATTGAGCCGCCATGAGTGTCCATAATTTTAACCTCCTGAATTAAAGCATATATTTCAGTAGCTTGGTCTGTTGTATAAACCATTGTAGTTGCTCTGTTGTCCGTGATGTTTGAAATAGATTCAAAAGACATGTTTTTGAGGGTGCTCCTCCCGGTGAGGACAAAATTGGTAAACTGAAGTTAAGTGGTAGGGAGAGCACTCCGTTTGTAATCTCTTTTATTCAGCTTGAATGCAGTTTAAAATTGTGGTGCGACAGCAAAGTAGAAGTTTGTCCACTTCTACTGGGAAAACATTGATTAATGACAAGCTATGAACTTGCGATAAGCTGTGCACTGTTCAATTCAACAGTACACCACATAATTAAACTCCACTACATACCACTCCACAATACAAAATATCAATCCACATAATTACACTCCATGGAGTGTAATTATGTGGATCAATCCGTCTCCACATAATTCCAAAACACTCAATACCACATAATTTCTATCCACATAATTCCACTGCACACCATGCCACATAATTCCACTACACAAATCCACTCCACACCACACTATTCCACGCCACACACTTCCACAACTAACAATTCCAATCCAACCCACATAATTCAACTCCACTCCACACTACATACATCCACTCCACTCCATAACACATGGGGAAAATACGTTGCTATTTACAACGCCAATAGCTCTAACTCTCGAAAAAGCGAGACCTATTGGCTTTGCCAATTCTTGTTTACTTCTGCCAAGACCCGCAGGACCCGGCCCACTTAAAGCCTTATCAGGACAGCAACTCGTATTCCGTTTGTAACCAGGGAATGAAGATGACAACTTTTGTTGATTAATAGCATCACTTCCGTGCAGGCGGTTAGAAGTACGTAGGAGATGTGAAGTGTCAGCCTTCTAAAGAAATGATTTCATGAGCCAGTTACTCTATTGGCGAATGAACTCATAAACAACTAGTTATGGAGCTCATAACATTTGTTAAACCTGTTCTGTTTTATATTACTAAATACAAATCCAATTTGAGATTGAAAATCGTATTCGTCTGCTGTTCTAAAATGAGCATTATAAATGTATATCTGGCTTTTGTCATAGCTTTATTGCAGCATGATGTTTTAATGGTGCTAATAATTCCCACAATCTTTATTTTGCAAGCTTTATTTTTTTGGTCAGCTGAAGGTGTGACTCATGATTGGCCGATGAACAGCCACACCTAGAATTAATCACCACACCGCTGACGCTTATCAGAAGTGACACGTGTTTCTCTTGGGTACCACAGCATCATGCTTGACATGGTCATTTTATGAGTGTTCTAAACCAAGGGGAGGAAACACTCCATCATTTAGAAATGTGGGTTTTCAGGCCTTACTATGCCACGAAACAAAGTAGGCCTAGCAGAGAGAGCAGTGGAGACAGTTAAAAAGACACATGGCACGACACATGCACTCATACTTGGCCTGAAGTACAGTAATTGAACTGCTCTGCTACTGCTTTATTGAGATCCCTGCTTTAACGTCATTATAAGGCAGGGGATATTAGAAAGTCTCGGCGCTTTGGTGCACCACCAGGCAGATGGATGAGAGACATAGTTCAATTCCTCAGAGGACTGCCGCAACCTTTGAGGTGTATCATTCAACAACAAATAGTGTGATTTGTGACGCATGACAAATGTGCACTTGGAAAGTTCTAGCATGAAATAATGCTAGGTGTGAGCTAAGCCATCAGGTTCGGATGAAGGGTGATTTAGTGAGAAGTGCTGTCAGAAGACGCGAGGAAGACTGTTACTAACTTAATCCATACCGTATCTTCAAACAAGAAGATGACTGAGTCGAAAGGCCCAAAACAGAGATATTAGTCATTGTTCACAGGTGCCGGTACTGCTGTGCGCTTTGCGTGCAACATCATGCTGTGCTTGAACATTTGCACAATACATTGGCCGTGGAATTCTCTGGAAGTTGAGTATTACGGATTCCTTTAGTTATTTGCCCACATTCAAACAATTGCATACCCTGGAAGCGGCGCTGCGAATGCATCATAAAACGCACACCAGAGCCAATATCTTGTTACATCCTTGTGGTGGAAAATTAGATCCAAATTACATTTATTAGTTAAGTGTTTTTTATAGTACATGTTTTTGGGAGTAGATAGTTTGAGAAAGGTTTTTTTCAAACAAAGAAATGTTTACTGAAAGTGGTGAAATAGTGACCTATGTTGTTTGATTG
Organism: Triturus cristatus; assembly: GCF_964204655.1. Taxonomy (NCBI): domain Eukaryota; kingdom Metazoa; phylum Chordata; class Amphibia; order Caudata; family Salamandridae; genus Triturus; species Triturus cristatus. Next base: position 856,686,505 of record NC_140581.1, on the reverse strand, counting down.
TCTGTAACAAAAATCCTAGGCCTGTGTTTTATAACAGTCTTTTTTTCCGGATGAGACTATATGATTGAAATGCGAAGTAAACCAATATTGATCCTCAAAATCATAAAAAAACCATCTTCTGTTCACATTATTGAAAGCTGGTTAGCTTCCACTCTATTAACAGGTCGTAAATCACAAACCACGGACATCATTACACAGTTGTGAATTATTGTTGGTCGTGGTTTATGGAAAATAACTCCAGAAACTAGAATCCAGAGACCTCTCTGTGTGAGGTGCCATTACTGGCAGGCCATTTTGCCTCAAACTTTATCAGTGGAAGCCAAGAACGCATATAAACATTTTTTTGTATCCTTCTGTATTTTTAAACAAGATTGCTCTATCTTTTTATGTTGTATATTCAAATTTTTTCACAGGAGTAGTATCTTTATTAGTTTTTTTTACACAATGTTCATATAAATAATGCTCTTGAATTTGAAAGTGGTACGAAATTAAATTAACACATTATTTGTTTTTATAAATATCCACCAAAAAATAATAATAAGCCCACCCAAAAGCCTGGCAAAATTTGGGGGCATATTTACAACCCCCTATCGCCACCACAACATCACTTTTCACAATGTCATGGAGGCGATAGGGGCTTCGCTTTATTCACATGGCAGCGTTAAGCCACTTGCTTAACCCTGCCTTGTAACTAAGGCATCCTTTCACGCTATACTTACCATGAAAGGGGAGTGAGATGGGTGTTGCTGTGGGCGTTCCACCGCAACACCATTGATGTTGATGCTGCCCCATATTTACAAGGGTGACGTAAATATGGGGCAGTGACAAAATTTAGATCAGGGAAAACCTGCTATTACTCTGGCGCAACAAGGAGAAATGTTTAATTTCTCCTCATTTTAGCTGTTTCCATGTGTGCTGTGTTATGCAGCACTCTTGGAAACAGCAAAATGCCGTGGATTGCTTATGTGCAGGAAGGTGTCCTTTCCTGCGCTTAAACAAACATTAAAATAAATGATGTTTTGCAACTTCTATGTGTGCTGCATTAAGCAGCACACATAGAAGTTACAAAACGCCATTTAGAGATTGTTAATGTGCAGGAATGGACACCTTCACGCACATAAACAATCTTCTCCTGCAACGCAGACACCCTTTCACCATGGTGCAAGGGTGCCTGCGTTGGTGCTAGGCAGCTAAATTTAGAGCCAGAGCAGGGGGAAATGTAGGGCTACACCATATTGTTGTAAATATGGTGCAGCCCTGCGTTTCAGAAGTGGCGGGGCACGGCGTTAAGCCAAGGAGGCTAACGACGCGCTCCACCATTTCTATTGTAAATATGCCCCTTTGTTTGTAATCTTTTGATTGTGAACAATAATATTTTAAATTTAAGTTCACACGAATAAGAGAAAAAAATTTTAAAAAACGAATTGAAAAAAAGCAACAAAAAGTGGCCAAAGTATCCATAGAGACCAATACTTATAACTTCTTAAAGACTAAGTGCATTAACCAATAATGTATCCATATTCAAATCACGTTTATTCATGTTGAGCTCGACAAGTATTCAGATTAAAAATCATGAAGTAATTATTTTAAAAAATTATTTTATATAATTGAAATGAAATGTAAGCTAAGCAATGCAAAATCTTAAAAATAAACACACGTTTGCCAAAATAGATTCCGAAAGTAAAAATTCAAAATTTTGAACCTTGAAAGTTTGCTTCAGTATTAGGCACAATTATTTTTTCCGACCAATGCTTTTCATAGTTGCTGGCCACTTACTCAGGAAACAAGCATGGAAGATACAGCAAGAAGAGGTTCTCTATGGTTGCTTATCATCATCACCCTCACCTTTCCACGGTTCGCAGCATTTCTTATCTAAATGACTCGATCCATTCCACCGAAGTCTTACTTGCAAGGTAAAAGGTCACTATTTTCAGGGGCGATTAGTCCAGATGGACGTGAGGGAGTTTACCCCTGTCCTCCCCACTGCATCACAGCAGTTTATTGGGACGACCGGAGGCTGTGTCAACGCATGTCAGGTTGGCCGGTGTTTTCACTGTGGCTAGCCTAACATGCACAGTTCAGGCTTCTGCAATCAACAGCTGAAAGGCAGCTGAGAAGCAGAGGCACAACCCCATAGGTCTCCGATGGACGGCTGCGTTTGCCTGCTCCAGCCAATCCTAGCACTGCTCTTATGCCGTTTAGCATTGTGAGCAGCAGGAGAGCAGTGCTTGGAATGTATTGGATGCTATTATGAAGCGAGAAACCAGCACGAGGCAGGAGGAACTTTGGGAGTGTTTGCAGCTGAGCCGAACATGTCCTGTTGAAACTCATCAAAGATAAGTTTATTTTTAAAGAGTTTAATTTAATGTTTGACGTTGCCCACCCCACTTTTTGAATGTAGCAGCAGACATTGCCTATTTTAGAGTATTTTTACCTGCATGATAAACATAGGAAACGCAATCCAATCACATAACACTATTACTTTTATAATCCTATTAAAAACTCTTATGTTAAGAAGTGTTATGGGTGTGAGAAATTCAAAATGAATGCAAAGTTATGGCAACATGACATAAAATAAAATCTGCCATTTAGCACTCCATTTTATGGCAAATGAGTTTTGTGTCAATTTTTGATTCAAGAACACATTGTGGATTAAGTAAATAGTGCAAAAGCAGCACCATGAGCAACAGCCACTCCCATTCCGTTGTTCCCGTGCATTCAAGGAAAATTCTGACCATGAATGGCTCACTCTCTGCAAATTTTTACCATGGCTCATTTTCAGTCGATTATGTAAGTATTACATCCACTAAGCCATTGAATAAAAAAAAATGTTACCTATCAATGAGAGAGCTTACTTCAAAATTCTGTGTAATGTTCACAAATTTGTACACCAGTCTGCATCTCCGCCCCTCCATCCATGCTGATGTAAGAGACGTTTTGGGGCAGGCTTATTGGCCACACAGCCTCCCAATACAGCAATACAAACCTGAAAGAAGGTTCATCAGCACCAATTGCCAACCAAGGTGGGGAAAAGAATGCAGGAAGCAGAACAAGAAAATTAAAATTGAAATTTCAGAAAAGGAGTTGGAGATCTGACAGAAGAGTGCTGTGAGAACCATGAGGTACATATTTGGAAGGGCATCCATTACAGTCCTAGACACTCCAAAAAAATCTGTCAGGAAATGCAACAAAAGATTAATGTCATTGGAGTCACCCACCGCTCGATAGGTGTGATCCGTGAGAGGTGGTATGACCTAAGGTCACGTACTAAAGACAAAGTGGAAACAAAACTGTTGGAATCTCGGGCAACAGGAGATGCCCCCCCCCCCAACTGTAGCCCCACCCACTGCACTGGAGACCATGGTTGAGACCACCCTAGTGACGGTGTTTGGAATTGGGAACATTATCACGTCAGCACCTGGAGCCTCACAAAGTAAGTGTGAGTTCTTTACTATTTTCCCATCTCTGACCTCACATTTATGGCCAAGTCCACAAAGAACTGTAACATACATCAGATGGTTGCTTTTCAAGTTAGTAAAAAAAAGTACCATTATAGTGCATCATGGGACATGTAGTCAAAAAGTCAGCACAGTAGTCACATAAATACATTTCTTGGGGTACTGCTATCAAAACATACAAATTGATGATTCATCAGATCATTGAGTACAATTTCATTATTTCCCACAGATCTTCCTGAGGTACATGGTGATGACACTAATGTGGAGTGAGTATAGGACGCAATCATGGCAGATGAGGAACCCATCCCTATTGCCAGTCACTCAAGCACAACACAAACCTAATGTAGCACTGCCTCATTGTCACCACAGGCAGCATTAATGGAGGACGACAAAGTCACTCTGCCAACTAGTCTCATCCAGCACCCATGTGTGAGGCAAGAACAGCGCAAACACAAGGAGATGGTGGACGGAGTGCTGAAACTTTTCAAACACACCACCAGTCACAGATCTGGGTTGAATCCATCATCATTCTTTAGCTCACTTTGCCACCCTGTTCAGACACAGCTATATGCAAATCAGTCTTGACCCTGTGCTTCATAGGAACAGTCCAGCCTGAACTGCCAAGCCATGTCTTCCCTGGACCGGAAACAAGCATCCTGGGACCGGTTTCGGGCTAACAGCCCTCTTCAGCCAGGCTAGCTTGAATCCAGTGGCAAAGTGAGCAAGGGACCCACGTCTGGGCATAGCCTGCCAACTTAGAGCAAACAAAGCAAACACAAGGAGATGATGAACGAAGTGCTGAAACGTTTCAAACACTAACCCCCAATCACATATCTGGGTTGAATCCATCATCATTCTTTAGCTGATCAGCAGCATGTTTCAGGGCGTGGCCACAGTCGGTGCCATGCAGCACATCATGCTATTGAACTTGGGCTCGCAATTGAAGTGCCAGGCCGGCCTGGGGAGTGATAGCTCCATAAAAACTTTTGGAAGGACTGATCCATCTTCCATTAGACCATTTTATTACATTCAGTGTTCTGAAGGGCTTATGAAAAGGTCACAATATTGAATTATTGTTTCTTAACACCCTAAAGAAGAGCTGGGTTGCTGTCTTTTCTCCCCCAATAGGAACTCAATGGAAGGCCTTTTTTATGCGACTCAAGGTTGCCCTTCCTCCACTTTCTGATGAAGACCCTGTGAGATGGTTTCAAACTACCACTAATATCTGGGCAGAAAAGTCAACAATATCCATTACCTGCATCAAAGCAATAATCCCCCTTGGACTTCTAAGAAACTGCTAGAACTCCTCTTGGATGAGGATTCATTCAGTTTGTTTTGGGCAGTCAGCTTGCAGGCTGCTGTAGCTCTGTGTCACATGTTTTATCGCATTTTATGAGTACAGTCACTTTATTCCTCACATGTTCACTCCACACAAGCACTTGTGTTACATTGTTCCCACTTTTTGGTGCAACCCTTAATCCATTGTGCATAGATATCTTCATGTACCTGTGGTAAAATATACAAAAATACATGCATTGTTGTGAATAATTGATTGATTTTCTTTGGTTGTGTTTTCTTTCTTCATGTATGTTGTTTCTGATCAGTTCTTCATTTGACCTTGAATTCTTCTTGGTTATTTATAGAATTGATTACCGACAGGATTTTTGTTGTATATACTAACCGCTACCCAGATCCTGAGGTTCACAGGGTTTCTCCCATTGGAAAGTAATGGTCGTTGTCACCACAGGCAGCATCATTAGAGGACGATAAAGTCACTCTGCCAGCCAGTCCCATTCAGCACTAATGTGTGAAGCAAATACAGTAGCGTGTTCCAGGGTGTGGGCGCAGTCGGCGCTGTGAGGCACATCGCGCTGTAGAACTTGAAGCCAGTGCATAGTTGTTTGGAGGCCTTGAGTCATCAGCATCTGCAACACAAGGAGATTAAACTCATGAACCAGAAGATTTAGAACACGTAGCAATGGATTTAATTTGGATTTGATAACATTGGGACACAATTGGCAACCATGAACACCAATGTGGTTAGTCTATCCACCACAATACAGGAATTATTCCAGCACATGGTGGCTGACAGTGCCAATCCAAAGCATCAAGATCATAGTGCTGTAGCTAGAATGGACGTCTGAACCCATACCATTGTTCGTTTGACCAATGCCACTTCCACCCTATCAAGGAGAACAGTTACCCTGCAGGTGGAAATGGGACACTTTAGCGGTGGCATTGCCAGGGGTCTAGGGTAGAGCATATCTGCAGTTGAAGTTCTAAAAAATGCAATGATAGCAGTTGGTGTTGGAGATGCCCCTGAGGATAGTGAGGACATCTCAATGGTCAGCAGCGTGTCTGACAGTGATGCACATGTTCTGTGATGCAGCAGCAGCTGAACTCCTGCTGGAGAACAAGTAGGGGCAGTCCATGTTGGATGTAGATGCAGAAAGCAGTGATAGACACATCATATTGTTACGTCATATTGGCATGGTTGTACTTATAATGTAACCAATATTTGTTTGCACATTACTGACCACTTGGTTACATACAGTTTACAACTTAAACAATGGATATATTAACCTGACATTAGCGGTTTCTTTACATTGTTGCATTGACTCTGCTTTCATCATTTCAGTGAGTATGTTGTCACGTAGAACTTACCTTGAGAAGTGTTGCAATGTTCTCCCGTCAGAGACTCCCCTACACTACTGTACTCTGGTCTCCAGACTGCTGAAGAGGTGGTTCAGGATCCTCATCTTCTGAATCAGTGTCCTCCAAAGTGATGGGTAGTCTTCTTCACCTGGCTGCTATGCTGTACAACTTGGCACAGGTTGCCACAATTTTGCAGGCTGTCTCAGGAGCATACTGATGTACACCTCCACTCTTGTGAAGGCATCACAATCTTGATTTAGCATGCCAAATGTATTTTCAATCATCGTTCTGGTGCATCAGGAAGCAATGTTGTAGCGCCTTTCATTTTGATTTGCTGGGGCTATCTGTGGGGTCAGTGTCCAAGGCCTTAATGCATACGCACTGTCACCTGGAACAAAAAACATAAGTGTGAGCATCACAGAACCTGAGATTTGACTGTCACAATCATATGTGTTATGATGCAGCATAACATTACCTAATAAATAGCCATCCTCAAAATCCTCTCTTTCCAGGAGTTGGTGTTTTCCACTGTGCCATGACACTTTTTTTGTTTTTGTTTCCTAAACCCTTGTTAGGGCCTCGCTTCTGGTTCAGATACGTCAATTGTCACCTTTCACAAAGCCCTAATTATTCATAAGTGGTTGGTAACAAACTTGACAACAAGTGCACAAGCTATCCCATTGACCATTAACCTGTGAAGGAAAAAGGTCACGCTAGTCAAATACATACAGTAAATACCTACATTTAATCCACCTGTCTTCATCCAACTTCTTCTCTCCCCTGTCACCAACCAGTTCCTGGGCAAGAAAGAAAAATGACAAGACAGCTAAGTGGCCCCTCTGGGGTCCCCCCCAGGTAAGGGCAGGGGGACCCCTTTGGGTCCTCAGCTGTCATCGTTTTCTTCGTTGTTTGAGGCTTCCATGGCCCACAATGTAAGTGTACAAGGGGACCCATTTGGGTTCTCAGGTTTTGTCATTTCTGTCTTCATCTGATCCGTCCAGTGCTGCGTAGTCGCGCAGAAGGCTGTGGATCATCTTACAGCACACCATGGTTGATGTCTCCTTCTTCCCTACTACCAGGTGGTTTCTGAAAAACAAAAGAACATATTTAAAACAGCACAGGAGCCTCCAGCAGCCCTGGAGGTCACTCAGTGCATGTGTCCCTGGGAACAAACCAAACATCACAGAGTTCGCGGTAATGCAGGACGTAGGTATCCAGGCCCTAAGCTCTGTGCCTAAGGTCTTCAGCAGGTCCTGTGCGTATACGCACGACTCCCAGAAAAAATGGTAGGTTGTCTCATCCATGGTGCACCCTCTCGGGCAGGACTTGTATCGGTTGAGACATCTGTATGCATGAAGTCTCTCACTGTAAGTCCTCCTTGGATGGCCATACAGGTGATGTCTTTGTGCTGGTTGGTCAGGCGCTTGGAGGTGACGTTCTCCCACATGTGGTCCATGTGCCATGACACTTGCTGCTAGAGAACACTGCACTGGAGCAAAAGTTCCAGCCTTGGGAGTGCTTTAAAAAACAAATCAAAATCCTGGAATGTCATGGATTCCTTGACCATGCAAATGTAGGGTCAGTTACCAAAATTAAGGCCCGAGAAGCTGCTGCCCTTCTTCAACTCCCATTCACCTGTTAAAATATGCTGGTGGTGCCCCTACCTATCTTGAGGACACCACAAAGCAAGAAACATTTGCAGATAAGAGAGCCCAGAAGAGCATTATGGGGCACTCCAGCCTGGAGCAGTGAATATTTTAGTAGTGGGTCTCCCGCTTTGCCGGGGAGAGCTGAAAAGCTTAGCTTTTGCTTTTTTCTTCAATTTTGCTAGTGCCCAGTCTCACCTGGCAACCCACATTCCTCCATTCATCGGGGGTGCAGGGAGCCTACCCCTGTTGCCTCTGCTGGCTCCCTGCTGGCACAGCATCCACCTTAGTGCCATGGGAACCGGCAGCTCGTCTCCCCTGCCCTCTCCATGCAGGCAGGAAGTTTGTTATGTGGTGGCTGCCCTCTCCCCCCAGACACGGACAAGGGGAGGGGGAGCGAAGCCACCACCGGTGAGGGTCCATAGATGGATTCCAAGGCCCCTTTTCCCTTTGTTGGGGGTAGCGCTTCCCCAATCTCCATCCATGTCAGCAACGAGGGAGATGGGGGCCCCAAGGGGGCATAAGCTGAAATGTGGAGGGGCCCCATACAGTCCCCCTCCCACCATATAAGTTATTAATTCCCATGCCAGCCCCCAGGCTCTGGCCCACGAAGGGGACAATTGAAAGGGGATGTGGTGCAGGCCCACGCACTTCGATCCTCACTGGGGGGGTCAAAGGTCACATTCTTTAAAAGGCCATAACTTGAGCCCCATTGTACTGATTTGGATGATCCTGGGCTCTTTTTATTCCTGGTGGCAAGCTCCTAGCATCAGAAGTGGTGTAATCTGAAGGGAATTGGTTCCACAGGCTGCCTGCACCAGCTTTCCTCCTGGTCTTTGTCTTGGCGTAGAAGGTCAGATTTTCCCCCCTAACATCGGGGGACGTAAGGGATCAGCCTCATTGGCCCTCGGAGACACTCACTCGTCCTGGCGTCAACTGAAATGGAGTGCTTGGTCCTTTTTGGCATCAGGGGGGCTTCTCCTTCCAGTCGTCCATGGCTGTCACAGTCCCAGGTTCCAGTAGCGAAAAGCACAAATAGCACAAAATCCAAAAATCCCTTTCTTTTCCTTGTACAAGATTTTTTACAGGGGTTGGAAGGTTCTAGAAGCTAGTCACCCCTGCCCAATCTTAGGGTATCACATCACCTCTCCACTCCTGTCCCAACACTCCTGCACAGCATGTTGCAGGGATTCTGCACGTATACAGAACCATGCGCAGGAAAACCAGACCTTAGTGCATAGGGGCTATGCCTTCCTACCACCTCAGCACCCACAATCCCAGGACCGACTACCTATAGTGTCTCACTCGCTCTCCTATACAATCATGAAGATGCAAATGATTAGACGCCCCAGAACACAACACTCACAGATCTCTCAGGAATCGTGGGAACAAGACATACCCTTTCGCTCACTCACTCGTATCTGTCCACAATAAGAATGGACCGAGACACGAATATAGTTTAAAATGTTTATTTAAACTATCGTACTCTATAACGCAGTATACGAGCCACAACTAACAGCAAAATGCACAAATCTAACACAGTTAGCATTGCAGCAAGGCCATATATCATAAAGGGAGATGCCATTTTATAAAGACAGTGGATAAAGGGCTGTTAGGCCTAACCACCCTCCTCTTGATAAGAAGTATTATTATAGAATAGAAGATCTCTGGGCTTTGTCAGCAGACCCCATACCTTAGTGCCTAGATGTTATATCTACATCATAGGAACCGCATGGCTCTTCTCTCTGGAAAGATCCCTCTCCAAGTGTCTTAACCAAACATGCATTCCCATAATCTCAAAGCACGAGTTTCCAGCAGCAACAGCTGTGTTAGCATGTTTTGTCTAGGTGCTAGGGACTGACCAGAACAGAATAACAAGGGGCATTGTTTATCGACCTTGCTCACAGTGTTCAGACTAAACTCCAGGAGCAGGCAGTGAACGCACAAAGCATACAGTTCTCATGTGAAATGCATAAACAGAGTCTTTCAAAAACAGTCATGAAGTAATGTGCGCAAAAGCAGCATCATGGCAGCAGAGCTCATGCTAACTTAGCGATGTCAACAATGTCCCTATTGGCCTTAAGACAAGCATGCTGGGACAGTTCAAGATTGGCTCATCCAGGAGTCACTGGATACTTCAGCTCTTGGAGTCTCAGCTCTGCCCCTTGCTGAGATCATTGTTTGGGCTTCCTCCTTTGTTCAGTGGGCCTGAGCTGTCCCCAGTCCTAGTACAGTAATTATTAACAGATGCAGATTTTCATCCCCACATCTTCCTCCGCAGGAGCGAAAGGAAGCATTCTTAATTATTCCTCCTATGGGGGTTGCCTTTCTTCCTTCTGAGGGGGAGAAATGTAATTAACATGGTCCAGCAGGGTAACACAAGGTCAAGGCTCTGATCCTGAGCTGAGCCAGAGAATATGACAATTCTGAATGACCCATAAGATGTACAGATGTATGTTTGGGACGTGCAGAAACCATTTTGCTGCAAATGTTTCACCTCGTTTTGCTAATTTGATGGCTTTCTAGGCCAAAGGGAAGTGAAACTGCACTCTGGGGCATATTTCCCCTATGTGTATAATAAAGTGTCTTTAAAGACAAATCAGTAACTCATACTGACTTTCCCTATGATTGCCCACTAATATTATAAACCTAGCCCAGGTCAATATATAACTCTTCATTGTTCCTTCTGCACTAGGCTACCTGTGTGCAGTTACCGGGCTGCAGACAACAGCAATCTCACATGAGCAGCCGTACAGGTGTTCACATGTAACCAGCCAAGTGACCCTTACTCTTGCTGTGCCACAGTGGCCTTATCTTAAAAGTCAGACACAGGCAGTACAAAAGTGGAGTCTACTTGCCATGTGATTACCGTGGGTGAGACACATGTAGCAAGACTCGCCCACATGGGGGTGATCAAAAAGCAAAAGATCCGGGCATACGAAGTAGGTGGAACCCATTTTGCAAAATGTTTATTCTCTGGGAAAGCACCTATGATATGGAATTCGACCCGGACTAAACCCCCATTTGAAACACCCACAAAGAACCAAAAGCAGCAACTAGTTCAGATGTTCTCAAATAGTTAACAAATCTGATCCTACAGATCTTACATTCTCTTGAGATTCACTCTTAATCTACGACCAAGTCAACTAGCTGACCCTGGATTTGTTACTTTTTTAAGTCTACTGTTGTAGACCCATACCCATCCCTCACACTCTCTGGGGACTATTCACAAATGTAACTTACAACTGTGAGGAATTCAAGTGTGTAATTCACTCCTACACCCTAGAGTGACTTTACTACTCAGGACTATTCACAAAATCTGAGTGTAACATTACTAAAAAATGTAGATGTACAAGTTTCCACCCCCTGACAAAGGAGTGAGAGGGGCAAACTTACAAGTGTATTTCACTACCAAAAAAAAAGACAGTAGAAAGGGACTTAACTTCAACCCCCACTGCAAATAGTCTAAAATTAAATTACATTATTTAAAATAGTTAAAAATATAATTATAATGTAATGTTAAAAAATATTTTTAAAAGTGCAAATTTATTATGTATTATTTATTTACAAAATAATGTAATAACTTTTTTTGCGTTAAAAAACTATTATAATAATATTTTTTTTAACAAAATTAAATTACATCTAATTGATTGCATATATCACTTTTAATATTTTTAATGCATAATCTATATTTTTTGCTGTGGGGGGAATTAATATTTATTTCTAAATGCCTGAAAAATCTATTTAATTGAATTTAATATAGTTACATAATTCAATATTTAGTTCAGAATTCAGTTATTAATAATGCTGTGGCATTTCTTCTTTCTTTAGATCTTCATTTAAAATAAATATATACAATTAATTTACATGAATATTTATTATAAAAATAGTTTTACAAACTTTTTCTAAGTTTAATACATTTTTTACATGTTCCCTATACTTTCTTATAGGGAGGTCAGATCTCGGACTTCAGAGATCTTTCAATGGTAAAGTATAGGGAACTTTTCCCTATACTCTGACTGCAGAGTCTCCCTCTGGTAAAGCATAGTGAAAATGTAAAGGTTTATGAAACTTGAAAAAATGTGTTAAAAATGTTTTTATTAAATATATCAAATTAAATTAAAATTATTTTTCTGAAGTTTAAAATTTACAAAAATAAATTTCTGCCAAGTGGCCTACAAAAAGAAATCAGCAGATCATTGCGCTACAATGATACACTATCTTTGATCTCTGGTGACCATTGGAAGCCCATATTATTAGCATCACAGAACAGACCACAGCCACCAAGTGAGGTGGTTCAATGGCAAGTGAAACTTTGAGGTGGAAGAGCAACCCTTTCCATTGGGAAGGCATCTACTAATACCCCATTCACCCGTACCCAGGCCTTAGGGTGACTGTGCAAGAGATGGATGCATTTTTGAAACTGTGGTTCAAACCCTATACAGGATAGGATTGTTAACAAATATTTTCATCTCAAAGAACCAGAGTTTTTTTCAAAATCAGTCAAATAATTTGATAGGGGATATGTTAGGCAACAGGCTAAAGTCGGGGCATTGTGAATGTGTCTAACATTGGTCATAGTTGATATACTGGGTGTGAATACATTCTGGTATGTATGTATTAATGAATACATGAGACTCTTTAACCTTATTCACAATGCCTTTCAAAATACTTTGGTCTTAATATTAATGATGGACTAATGGAAAGATGAACTTTGAGCCATAGGCTCTTTCATTTTCAGGAGATCTGTAATCACTACCTTTTGTAAATCTGGAGGGAGATAAACATCTTCAGCAGCAAGACAAAACATGTTAGACAGGTCTGGAGTTAACAGGGAAGAGAAACAATCGAAGAGCTTAATTCGGAACCTCTACAGCCCTGGGATTTTGCCTAGTGAAACTTAAGATATTGCCTACCCAATCAATGAGTATTTATGTACCTCACTGTTATGAGAACAGGTGTGTGGACAGAGAGATCCCAACAAAGGGTTATTACCTCCTAGACTAAGTGGGGGTTTGCAATGGGGATATAAAAAATCCATCCTTGAGAAGGAGCTAGGTAAGAAAAGAAATCTTTGGTTTTGGGCTTTAAGCTCTTCATGCATCTGACGTCCTAAGGGACAATATGAAGTGGAACAGAGGAGTATGTCCCATTCAATCAGGTAGTTTCAGAGTGTGCCTGTCTAAGTCCAAGCTCCATAACTCCCTTAAATCCCCAATCACAAGGGTGCATGGAGGAGCTTCCAATAGTACAGAACTCAAGGAGGAGAGGAACAATACTAAAACTGGAGGGGGCAGAGGCTTTTAGACATTTAAGAACATGGCCCTCTAATGAACCAGAAATCATAAGCTACCTGCTGTATACATCTTGCCAGACGTATTGGACATGCAAGAGTGAGTTACTACTAAGGCAACTCCATGCTAGCCTTTGGCAATACCGGCATGTATAGAATTCATAAAGTCTAACTTATTCAGGAATTGACAGTGGGCCCCCAATACATGAGTCTCTTGTAACATGAGGATATCGGGGAATGTTGTTTGACAGCCTTCAGCCCCACTCCTCTTGATGTTATCATTTGGTCACTTGACATTCCAAGAGACAACTAGTAAGAGGAAAAGCTCAGCAGCAGTTATCTACGTAGCATCTATAGTGAGGTGTGAAAGAAGTGACTCGTGGGGGTTAATATCAAGTCAGCTATCTCAGAACGTTAATGTACTGAGGTTTGATGTTAACATTGTCATAAATGCTACAACCATATTCAGAAATCTCCACTCTCACCCATCTGTTGTTCACTTTCAATAATGTGAGTAGGAACTCCTATGAAGAGAAGCAAAGAAGGGTAAAACATCCTACACCTTTCTAAAATACCCCAAACTAACTCTCAAAACTGTGGAAAGAACAATGGAACTGTGGTAAAAGAACAATTAATAAATCAGGTAAAGATCAGAAGTGTACGTCCAGCACCCTGATGCAGTACTATCAGAGCCTAACTGAGCCAGAGCCAAACCATTATGTAGATAGAGCATTAAAGGCCAAAGTGGAGTATCCAAATAGGATTATGATTTATTCACCTCAACTATCTAAAGCCCAGAGCACCTTCAGCCATTGTTAAAATGAAGAAAAGAAAACATCCAAGATCAAGCAGGCGATGATCAGGTTCCTCCACATCTAACTAACAAATTAGAATTGGGTGAACACTGTCTTACAAGTGAATATGAGTCAGAATGATGAGCTTGGGTAGGGGAAACGAGCAGTGTACAGCCTCACTACTCAGGATGTTCTGATCAGGCAGTCTGCCAAACATGATGTTGTGAGAAAGTGGATTATTAGTTGGAGTGAATGGTAGCCCACTGTAAGAACTAATGTCACTCTTCCTGGTGGGTCCAGCAACGTTTTCAGTAATTTAAATCTGAGCTCAACCACGGGAAGCACAGTGCAACTTAACATAAGAAAATGTTTACAGCTTTTAGTAATAGCAAAACCATTAAAAAGTTGAAAACACAGTACAATAAAAGTTCCTGTCCAATTAAAAAAATCCAGAATATTTGACGTATACAATTGCACCAAAATGGCAAAAATCCAATGAGGGAAACTGTAGATATGAACTTTTCAATTTTAAAATAAAAATAGTGCTAAAGAGCACAAAACCCTAACCGTGGGCAACTGGTTATGCTAGACTGGGACAAGGGTAAGGTTTAGGTCCGACTGAGTAGGTCAGATACACAGGTCTGATTTGTCAGAAGTTGTATATGCCAATTAGGAGTATTCCAATTTGACATATGTTCAGGGGTTAGAGCACATATGCTGGGAACTGGACAGCAGTGTCCCATTGCACAGACTCTAAACTTCAGCAATAATATTCAGCAAAAAAACAAACTGGGGTGACCATGGAAAAAGAAGCATTTTGCAAAGATATCCAGCTAGAGGCTCCTTGGACTTGAGCAATGATAATTGTCTATTTTGTGCTTTTACTTTATGTGTGGTGGATTTCCAGCTGGATAATGAATGACATATGGCTAAAATTGGAGCTGTTCTTGTCCCCATTCAGAGATATTTTCTCAGAATATTCAGTGTATCAAAAAAGAAGGATCTAGGGTGGAATGGGACATTTAGTTTAGCAGGGTACAATAACATGCATTTAGTATGCATTGTTCAAAGTATTTTCTTGGCCTCATCTAAGGATTTTCACTTCCTTGGTACTAGCGGCATAAATTCTGGATAAGTCATCAGGTGGTGGGATTCAAAAGGTTTCTGTGAGAGTTCTTGCCACATTAGAGATTGGATACCTGTCTTTTGTACTTAAAGAGCTTCGTAATCCTCAGTCTTGGTGGAGTGCCCAGTGGATGATTATGGATGAGGTTTGATTTCTAATGTATGATTAAGAAGCAGGGCAACTATGTTAGGCAAGGTTATGTTATGTGTATTTGTAATGTGCACAAAGGGTATCCTGCCTCTGAGCAGCTGTGTGTGCCTAGCCCTATCAAAGGTAGGTTGGTTAATTGAAAAGCCAGGTCTTCAGCTTCTTGTGGAATTCAAGAAGAGAGGAGGAGGCTCTGATGTGAAATGGGAGGTTATTCCATGCTTAAGGAGTGATGTATGAGAACGCCAGCTCTCCTGATTTGACTCTGTGTTTGCGTAGGATGTGTGTGATTAGGAGTCATGTGGAGTGGAAGTGTCTGGGTGGTTGAAGGAAGGAGATGCAACTGTTCTGATAGGTGGGACATGAGTTGAATGTGTGTGTGAGGAATTTGAATTGAGCGTATTTGTATTTCATGAACGAGTGTAGTTCTCTGAGGTGTGGTGTGATGTGAATTCTTTATGGGAAATTGAGGATGAGTCTGACTGCTGAGTTCTGGATTGTTTGTAGTCTTCTAGTGAGTTTCTTGGCGATACCGGTGCAAAGGATGTTCCCATACTCCAATCTGCTGGTGACTGAAGTGTGAGTGACAGTTTTTCTTGTGTTGCTTGGGAGCCATTTAAAGATTTTCCCTAGCATCTTCATGGTGTGGAAGCAGGATGCAATGACAGCGTTGACTTGTGCAGTCATGTCAAGTTTGCTGTTCATGATTAGTCTGAGGTTCCTGCCCTGGGTTCTTGATGTGAGTGTGGGTCCGAGTTCAGCTGGCCACCAGATGGAGTCTCCTGGTGAGGTGTCCTTGCCAATCAGAACTTTTATCATGTAGGTGTTGAGCTTGAGACAGTTGGATTTCATCAAGTTAGTGACTTTGAACATGCAGGCAGTGAACTTGTTTCCTGTGTTGGGGGTCTTGTCCAAGAGGGAGAGTATGAGTTGCATGTTGTCTGTGTAGGATATGATGTTGATGTTATATGAACGGATGATGTTGGCTAGAGGGATTCTGCATGCACTGCATTGAATCAGCAGGGATATAGCCCCTATGCTTTAGTTCAATGAACCTCTAAGGATTGCTATTTTCTGCACCAACCAGAAGGCCAATAAAAAGAGATTGTTGTTTCTTGTGGAGCCTTCTGCATCTTGCACGTGGGCTGCAAGTACTTTGGAATGGGCGGCTAGGTGTCTTCTTGCTCTGAAGTGTTTTTATCAACCTTGATCACCTTATCTACCACACTTCTGAGATTTTGATCAACAATTTCGATTTCAAGCACTTCTCTGGAATTGTGTATGGCATGGAGAATAGGAATACTCTTTTATTGAGCAATATTTTGTATGGGTCTCTGGGAGCTGCAGAGGTTCCCCTACCTGTCATTTTGTCATTTTTATATTGGAGAATCAGTCTAGGTTTCCCTCATTAGCTATGTGAGTGGAGCTATCTTTGATCATTTTCTGGCAAGGTGTTGCTATTCAGCCGCTTCTCTAGTCTCAACACAGGTGATGGGTGTTCCTCCTTTTGGCCACATGGAGTGATTAGGTCATGGCCTGTTAATAAAAAGGACATACTTCTGTCACATTCTCCCACCAAATGACACAGCAAAGGCCTTGACTGCACTTGTGCTGCAGTTTGCTGCTTCTCAGTATGTTGACCACTTTCCCTGGAACTGCTGATGCTCCTGGGCACCCCTGACAATGTAAAGGAGTGATGGTCCTCTCTCGTGGTCCCCTGCATATAGAGTTGTCTTCGCATATGTCAAGTAGCAGGTTTCAAGACAGTACTTATCTCCCAGTCACAGGAGGCTGCACATATCACATTGCCTTTGTGTGCAGTACACAAGTTTCTTCTGATATGGAGGAGAGAATTAGGGTTGCACACATTTCTGTGATCCAGAGGTCGTGTCTCATGAGACAATCCCACTCACTGATTGAGCTGTTATATTTCAATGTAAGCCTCAAGATGTTTTCTACTAGGTCCTTACACATTAAGCTCCTGACTCACACCGGCAAGCAATCAGCTGTTTCTGAGGGCAAAGCTTGAGGGGCAAAGCAGATACAGGAAGGCAGCCCCCCTCTCCTACCACCAACTCAAGTCTTACCTCTGGATCCCACTTCAAGTGGTCCACTGTCAGGACCCTAGCCAGGTCCACCACCATGATATATCTCCAGAGTAGGAGTCTCTGCCCCTCCCTTGCTGCAGGTGTGTCCTCCACTCATGGCCTTCAGCCTCAATCAAAATAACTGAAGTCCTGAGTCCGGCCGCACTACAAGCCTGGGGATGCACACTGACTCTCCCGCAGGTTCTACAGAGTCACCACCGCGGATCGTAGGCACCAGGCCTGGATCACTGCACACCCATGATGCAACAGGGAACTGCACACCTCCCATCATCTGGCTTTTGGGCCTACACCTGGTCTGAGATAAATCATCAGTCCCTAGCACCCCTGCTCTGAGCCACTCAGATGGTGCCAAATTGGGGTCACCTGGTACATCGGAGGTACCGAATCACTGTTGGGATAAATAACTAATCTTATGTATCTAATAATACAAAGTATGACTTTTAACAGCTTAGTTAGGAGTCTTGCGTTCCTGTTAATATTCGGTCATTAAACTTTAAATTACATTTTTTTTTAAAAGAATGCATGGCACTGGTCTGTTGCCTTTTTGGGATCTGATAGTACATGTATTGGTGAAGTCACTTTGGAGGCTGATTTAATGTCTGACTTCTCAGGGTTTAAGAATGCATCATCTAATTCTAGTTTCTTGGGCACCAGCTCCAGGTCTCAACCACTGGCCAAATGCCACAAGGATAGTGATCTCTGCATGCCAAATACGTGAAGCTACGTGAAAAACCAAGCACTATCCTTGCGCTCTTTTACTGGTGCACTGCAGTGAGTGGGAACAACTCCCTCCAATAGATTGTATTCCTCCAGGTAATCCAAAGTAATCTCTTAGTCAATGTAATTTTTCTTTTCTTTGTCACTCTTTAATCCTTAATGTCCTTCACCAGGGTTTAAGAATGCATCATCTAATTCTAATTTCCTGGGCACCAGCTCCAGGTCTCAACCACTGGCCAAATGCCACAAGGATAGTGATCTCTGCATGCCAAATACGTGAAGCTGTCACTATCTCAGAACTATGGCAACTTTTGCCATGGCAACAGGTATGTCATGAGAGGGGGTGGTACTACAGTTCACCACCATTAGCAGCAGTCTGCTCCAATCTTCTTAACCGGCACACTCATCCAGAAATCAGGAAGAGGACCAAAGTTGAAGAAACCGTCCAACAAATAGATCTTCACTCAAAGAAAAGTGCCAGTGCAGGAAGATGCAGCCAATAGCTTCAACTATTCTTATCTCCACAGACCTTGTAGTCAAAATATTGAATTCGCCCTCCCTGAAAATGTACAGGTTTCATGTAAATTCTGCAGTTGCTACATAATGTTACACTGTGCATTCACTTTCTACTATTTTTGTGACCATCCACAAGTAAGGGGTGGCCCGCCAGCCCACCGGGTTGACAGTGGCCGTCACTTCCAGCCTCCTTATTCAGAGATTCTCACCTGTCTTTGGGGATCTCGGTACCTACAGTGCATCCAACAATGAGGCAGATGCACAGCAGGCACTGTTTAATGCTGTCTGAGCAGCATGTTTTTTTGGCCTTGATGAGTATCCCTTTATTTCTCAAACAAACTCCTAAATTAGTTTTGCTCGAGAAAAAACAAAAAATCAAAGACCCTCACTGCCTCCCTGTGCATTGTATCCTTATTTGCTCCATTTTCTTTTTCCACTATGAATCCGAGCAAGAGCATCAGTGGCAATGGCTGTTCATAAATAGGGCGGGCTACCGATACTTGTCAACAGGCAGTCCTGTGACTGACAAGCTGCTATGTCAAGTTTTCAGACAAAGGAGTCCGCTGCGACACTGCTGTCAGAAACACAGAAGCTCCCCAGCTCCAAATGGGTGGGCTCATGGGACTTGCCAATTTATGACAGAGCTCCCCCACTCTCAAATTCCACATCGCCCCCTAGGATCCTAAGTATAGTTTGTCGAACAGCATTTCTGCTTGAGATAACTAGCAAATGCAAATATAAATATGTTTTGTAAATGCACACTTTCTGACTCTTCCTGATTTAATTCTATTTTCACTAGTCTAGTCAGGATGCTGATATTCATTACGAAACTTTCCTACAAACACATCAAAATTGCACACAGAAAGCAAGATTGAGATGTGTTTCTCAATAAAAAGTATTGTTTCATTGTGTCCCACACATGGCCCGGATAGTAGTTTGCGTGGTTTCATTGTTGCAGCTCATTGTGTGTCATTGCGTTTCAAAGATAACCTCAGATTTCTCAAACCTGCATGCATTTACTTAAAGTCAATTTGTGTCACTTGCACGATTTATGTTTGTATTTGTGTTTTGTATAGTGGCATTTCGAACTATAGCTCATCATTACCTTATTTAATTAAAATTATTTCAACAACAATGTGAAAAAACAACCACTCAGTTTCAGTTCTGAAATTGTCCTGTTTATCCTTAAAGCTGCTGGGTCCAGTTCACCATGATAAATCTAAAGCTGGAAGTTTACACACACTCAGATTTATACCTCCGCAAACTTAAGCCTAAATGCAATTCAGCAACTCCAGACAGAAATGTACGCATAGCAGTAAGAGTATATATACCCACACCCTTAAATGACATGATTTGGGCACATAGAGCTCAAAATACAACCATCAAGTTATTACTAGCAAGTCTAAATGGGTATTAGAGGTATAAATCACCAAATGTAGTTCTGAATAGTTCACTGGAGCCACTCCCAATTAGAGAACTGAACCCGGACTGGAAAACAACTGAAATCATCATACGCTGCAGACTGTGCGATTATACAAGGGAATCACTGGATCATACATGACTGTGTTGCCCAGCCCTTCATCACATCAGCCGCACCCTATAGAGGGCAATCTTTCTACACCAGGGCACTCGCTCGGCCAAAGAGTCTCTACACCTCTAATACACCCTGGAAACAGTGGCAGACATGGCCAAGTTAGGGAAATGTATACATCAGGTTCACTCACTGCTAAAGGACAAGTTGTTGGAAAAAAACAGACCAACTACCGGCCACTGTCCAGCCCCACAATAAGGAGCAGCCGATCGTTCAAAAAATGTAACCTTAACCCACAATATTGGCTACTCTGGTCCCTATAAGCTGGGGGTGCAAACCAAACTCATTTGCCAATTTGCATCTGGTAATCTTACTATAAATTATTCATTCACATGCTTCTAAATAGCGTAAGAAGAGAGCTCAGTGATTCGATATTGAACTACAAATTAAAATGAGTAGAGGAATATGATTCACCTGAGGAAAATACGCACCTTACAAATATTACTAATAGGAGCACGTAAATAGAGCCCACACCCTGGACTCTGCCCTCTTTTCCCTGTGCTGTGAGATGTCATTAATACCAGACAACAGCTACTGTAGTGTTGTGTCATGTGCTATTGTGCTTGTAAGAGTTTAGGACATATAGGGCCAGATGTATGAAAGAATTTTGCATTTCTTAACGGACCAAATTGCAATTTGAGTCTGTTAAGAAATGTTAAATTGCCCTTCCAAATGTACAAAGACAGATAGGGAATCACAAAATGTGATTTCTACCCAGTAGAAATTCCATTTTGCAAGTCCATATATAGGAAATCGCAAATAGGGATTTCCTAATTGCGATTTCCTAGGCATATGTACAAAGTATTTACTAAATACAAAATGGACAATTAGGAAATGCTCTTACTATCGACTCCAAGTCGTGGTAACCATGTGCCATTTAAAAAAAATCACCCAAAATGCTTTTTTCAAAGTGCCATAAAGCGCACATATGCCCCTAGGGCAGTTGTGTGCTTTACATTTGCACCACTTTTTGGGGGGTTCATCAAGGGGGGCCTTAGGCCCATAGGCACCCTTGGTTTTGCATTTCCTAATCCCAGCACTCCTGTTTGTGGACGATACCTTGCTGATCTCTGATTCTCCCATGGCCATAAAAAACCTGCTTGATCCGTTCGGTGTGTTCTGCAAGCAGAGAGCACTGGAGATCAATATAAGTAAAACCAAGTATATGGTTTTTAATCCTTAACCCCACCACTAGGTCACACTCAATTTACAATGGTATCCCCCTGGAGAGAGTTTGCACTTTTGATTACTTCTGCTTTACTCTCAATAACTTGTTTGGTCGGTCTTCTCAGATTCAGAAGAGTAAACTTAGATTGGAGCATTATTCGGGCTGCATTTTGAAGGCTGTCTAGTGCTCTAGCTTTCAACCTGTTACTCCTGCTCTACAGATCTATAACTTGCAGGCTTTCGGTGGTGAACTCTGGGGACATGAGAATGCAAATGACTTGATAAGGGAGGAGAACTGGTTTTTATGTGTCCTCACTAATTTGCCAGCAAATATCCCCCTTGCACCTTCACGGTTTGATCTGGGTATTATATTCTTATACATAGAGTCAGACTATGACCGCTGATGTACTGAAGCAGGATTTGGCCCATCGCTAAATTAGCACATTTTAGGCTGAGTCTTGAAGACATTTTAAAATGCTGTGGGCGAGGCAAGATTGCTTGGTTAGAATATATCAAACACAGCTTAGTTTAGATCGGTTGTGAGACCCTTCGGGTACATCCTGAAACTGTTGGTAGGATGACAAAGTACATCTTAAAAGCAATCTGTTGGAGACATATAGATGAAGGGTTTCACAGGCTAGGGAACGTGGCCCCCTTACTACAGCATTCTTGGAATTCAAAGATTCAATTTTTTGGGAAGAGCATATGGATGACATTAAGCCTCTGGCTGCTAGAACTTGTACATTCAATTTCGGTTTGGAGCCCTGCCTCTTTCCCCTTTTACGGTGAGATGGCAGTGCTCTGTTATTGAGCAGGAGATGAGTTGTCACTCTTGTGTTGGCACCAAGAAAACTATAGAGCATGTTTTGGTTTTTTGCCCCAGTACTATTTTTATTGTAGGGCCTGGATTGTTCCGCTTTTTCCTAATCTGGGGGTCATGGACCACAATTCTACCTTAATAATTTTAAGATCAAATACTGCTCGCCCAATAGTCTTTGCAGACTCCTGGTTTCTCTTACATATGTGGAGGTGCAGACTCAAGTGGGCAACCGTTCCGTCAATAGACCAGGCTGTGTGATTTGTTTTTAACATCTGACATTGCTGCTGATGTAATATTAATATTACATTTTCTCAATGGGATTGTTTGATTTTAGTCTATTGATATTTTAAAAAAAATGTATTGTCCTAGTATGAATGATAGTTGCTTGTTTGTACATTTATCTTTTTATTATTTTGAATGTTTTAAGTGTATTTTACGATATGTGCTTTTATGGCTATCAGCCGAAATAAAGTTAAATAATGCATTTCCAAATTTAGAAATGCAAAACCATTGGTACCTATGGTTCTTTAGGCCCATAGGATCGAATGACTTAGCATTACCTAAATAGTGATTTCCTAATAGCGATTGTTAAAGGTTTTTTTCTAAATCCCTTAACAATTTACCTATTTGCACTTTTCTATGCATGTGCATCTATTATGTGTCCATTTTTATAATATGATTATCGTAGGTGTGAGTCACAGTTTTTCTTGCATTCTTGTTACGAACAGCTCCAACTGTCTGCCACAGACTGTATTGTACACAGATCCAGCATTTGCTTATGATTAAATGGCTTTCTTAGTTTCTTGTCAATCTTAGTTCCCTGCTTTTTATCGGCAGGTTTCTTCCCTATTGTGTGTTTGTCCTTCCCCTGGATCATAGCTTGTTTGTTTGGCTGTATCCTTCCACTACTGAGATCACAAAACTATGTATTTTTGTTTTTGTCTTCATTATTTGTTTCACAGTCATCAAAGAGCACCCACACTCTAGATGCTGTCTTTATTCTGGGTGTTCCCCTTGATGCTCCTCCATGAGGGCCCAGTCACCAAATGGCCTCATTGGTGATGAAGGTCTGGATGTTTTCTCACTATATCCTTTGACACCATTGTCCATGGTGGTAACTGCTAATAGATTTGCCAATGCTGGAGGCTTTTAAACTCCTCCTGCTTTGGCAAAAGCAATAGCAGTGACTGGCCATGTTAAAAGTAAAATGTATTTCAAGTATGACACAAAGTGTGCTATGTCCTTGTGGCAATGCATGCAATGATGCAACACACGTTGCTTCATGTAACGTGGCATCCATCATGAAAGAATAGAAAGCAATGTTTTCATTATTTTCTATACTTTTAACATATCCAATTGCCCATTGGCAAAGGCAATCTCCACATTAGCAAAGTGAGACTGATTGCCTTTGCCAATGTTTGTTTTTAAATTAATGTTCTTTTTTATTTAATGTATTTTTTTATATGTGTACTATGTGATATATATGATTGTCTGCAATGTCTAAAGTTATATGAACTTTTTTACATTCTTTTTATTAAATTTTGTTATAGTTTTGCGACATGGATGTACCTGATGGAGGGGATGGCTATGGAGACTCCCGCCTCTCTGTAGCACAGGTGATTGATGCTCCGCCCACCACAGTGAAGACCGTAGTGAAGGTCAGAATGATGACCGCTCGAGAACGCGGAGATCGCGGAGCCGAGAGCCGCCACTGAGACTCACTAGAAGCCGAAACTAGTAGAAACGGAAATAATATGGGACTAATTTAATGCTGCATTTGATTCCACCATGATCCACCAAGAAAACTGCTCTAAAATCCTGAGAGCCGAATTACCGAATACCAAGGAATGAGTACGGGAGGCGGAAGGTGGAAAGCTGCAGGCTCAATGGTGGTAACGCATAGCTCTCCCCGGCAGTATGAGCGTGATGAATATTGTGCAGCCCTGAAAACACTGTGGCTTAAGGCTTGAGGCGAAGCATCGAGGCTGTTTAAACAGCAAATAGAAGGCACAGATGCTCCCTTGGGAAGTTGCTAGGAGCTAATGGTAGTGAATGGGAGCAGCAAAAGGAGCTGAGGCGGCAGTGTGGCGCTTGATGCAGTAAGAGTATAATTACGTTCGCAAGCTCCCAGCACTGGATAATTTTTTTGCCTGCCTTGCTGCAGGGAGCAAAGACCTAAGTGTTCTGGCAAGCAGCTACAGGACTCAAGAAATTTAAAATGAGATGGGAAGACATTTGAAACAATTAAATGCTGCAGCCAAAGTTTATGTAGCGACTGGGTTGAAAGCTAAGAAACGCTTATTGCAAGTAAAGGGGATACTAACTTCAGCTAAAGCCCCAAGCGCAGTCAATTTTTCAGGACTAAATTCAAGCTCCGAGAGCTCCGCAGAAGATCTGTTTGAACCACAGTCCGAGTTACAGCAAGGGTGAGAGGACCCACTTTCGTAACGGATGGACCTAATGATGGTGAGAAGGGACAGACCAGCGAATCCATGCCAGGGATAAAAAATGCAGAGCTGAAGAATTGTAAAGATTTCCCGTTGTTCGTCAAAAAGAACACTCAGCCTATCACTGCTCAAGGTTCGCCACACCTCAGTACAGCTCTGCAAGTAACACCAGAAGAAGACACAGCAATTAATTCTCTTGAGATGCTACACATATCTCCACCTTTCCGGCCCTGACCTTAGTTCTGGGACCCTCAGCATTTACTCGCTTAGAGGAGGGAAGTTCGTCGCACTGTCAGGCAAGCCCACTGGCCTCATTGGATCAGCATTTACTCACTGATCGATCTTCCACTGCAGAAAACATCTCAAAACAACAGCTAGAGAGCTGGCTGCAGCTTCAGGAAATATCCCGTGCAACAATGGAGAAGGGCTTGGAATTACTAGGCCAAACATTTAATTTGGAGAATAAAAGCTCACAAGAGAACTTAGAACTTCCATCTACCAGAGCTAACTCACAACAGATTGAAATTGAAACTTTACTTAATCTCATATTGAATGAGATTAGGGATATGAAAAAGTCCCAGGAACAAGAGACAGCCGCTCTCCATTTTAGGCTGGAAAAAACTGAAGAATCAATTTCAGGTATTCCCGCAAGACTCGAAGAAGCAGAGTCAAGGATAGCTCACTTGGAGGATCAGATGAGCTCTGCAATCAAGAAAATCAACTCAGTGACGGCAGACAAGATTATCCTTGAGAACAAGCTCGAAGAATTGTAAAATCATTCACGCTGCTCTAAACTTCGGATTGTGGGAGTGCCGGAGGAGAGTGAGGGAACCAATACTCTCCTTTGGGTTGAAACATTCCTCAAGCAAAAAGTGCTCCCTGATTTCACTGGAGATTTGACATTAACTAGGGCACATCGCGTTCCTGCTCATCCCATCCCTAATTCTAAGTACCCTCGTACAATTGTAACCAACTTTGCTGACTATAGAATAAAAGAGAACATTCTGTCTAAAGCGATTCAGCAGAGACAGTTCTTTATCAACGAGAGCACTAACTGCCAGATCTTTCCAGATATGTCTGCAGGGGGAGCGCGCAGACATAAAGAATTTGTGAAGCTTTTGTATTTATTTGAAGCACAGGGGGCTCAGGCATCCATCTCACAGCAATCTAAGCTAAGGGTGTTGGTTAGAGGAAAATTCCATATGCTTTCATGCTTAGAGGAAGCCCAGGAGCTATTGAGAGCGATTACTACTGTGAAATGAATCTGTGGAAACTAATCTGTGGGAACTATTAATCTTTGATTTTTGTTTGATAGGTCTTCACTGTTGTGTGGGGGGTAGATCACATAGGGTGCAGAAACAGGGCACCCCATTGTCAAGAAGGGAGGGAGACATGTGGTTTGCGGGGCCTGAGGAGAAGACCACACTTCTCGTGGGGGTTAAAGGGGTCAGGGGTAGAGGTGTTTCAGGTGGGGTTCTTGTGGGGCTGGGTTTAGCAATAGTAAAAAAATGAACAGGAAAGATAAACTATTTTATAGAATTACTCTAAATGGTAGAGGTCATGTCAGATGGGACCTAAAATACAGAATACAGCAGGCTAAACAAGATGAAACTCATAAATGCAGAATATAAAAATTGTTACATGTAATGTCAATGGATTACTTAACCCGCAGGAAAGCTCTGCTCTTTTAAATTGGATCACCTCCCTCGTATTTATATAGGAAACACATCTTAGGACTGATATCCCAAAGATAGCACTTCCCAAGAAATATTTACAGGCATATTTTTCATCTGCCAATTTAGCTGTCTGAGGGGTAGGGATTTTATTAGCAAACACCCTTGAGTGGCAGGTTAAGGATGTTCAACGAGATGGGAAAGGTAGATGGCTTTGGGTGAAAGTTAAGCTGCAGGAAACAGTCCTGAACCTGGTAAAGGATTACCGTCCTATTGAGGACGATACTCAAGCACTCTGTCAAATTTATCAATTAGGAGTACAAATGGAAGGCATATTAATTCTGGGGGGTGATTTTAATTTCATTCAGAATCTGGCACTTGATACATCAAACAAGGTGAAGTGCCAACTAAAGCCTAAAACCGAAACATTAATAAGCAGCCTCACAAAAGATTTCTCTCTAACAGACCCCTGGAGACTAGGCCACCCTAGTCTCTTGCAATTTACCTGTTACTCAGCAAGATTCAGATCAGCCTCACGATGTATTTTTTTTAGTGGATAAATTGGTTGCCAATGCCCCGGCAGAAATATTCGCCAATTCTTTCTCAGATCATTCCTTAGCTTCCTTTACATTAAAATTAAGTACCACTTTAAAAAAAGAGGTCCAGATGACAATTCAATAAATCCTTACTACAAGATATGACTTGGTTAACATAAACCAGAGGGTTTATCAAGGAGTTCTTTCAGCTTAATTTAAATACGGCCCCCCTGTTTACGGTCTGGGAGGCTTTCAAAGCTACTGTTAGAGGCCAGACTATATCATATAAGGCAAGAATAAATAACCTACCTAAACAGAAGATCTTGGCACTACATACTGCCGTGGAAAAGGCCAGACCAAAGGTAACCCTAACAGATACACCAGAGCCTATTATAAAAGCACAGCAGCAAGAGCTAGCTAGGGCTAAGGATACATTGAAAGATTTCTTCTTAATAGAGGAAATTATAGGGAGTAAGGCCTACCAACAAAAGCTGTATGAGGAAAGTTAGCAGATTGGTAGATTTCTGGCATGGTCCATGAAATCTCAAAAAGCTGCTCAATTAATTAGCCAAAATAAAAATCCATCAATAGTCATGCTAGAAGATGATAAGTTGGCTATCGCTGAGGTGTTCCTTTACACATTCCAATCAAATCTACGCAGAAACACAGGGGATAGATGAAGCAGAACTTATGACTTATTTTCATACATTGGAGCTACCACTGTTATCGCAGCAGCTTACAGAGGCATTGAATGCTCAAATAGGAATATCAGAAGCTCAATTAGTATTAAAAAGCATCCCCAAGGCCAGTGGAGCTGACGGGATTCCTGTAGAAGTATATAAGACATTTCAAGATGAATTACTTCCTTTTTTAGTAAAATTGCTCAATAAAATTAAAGATGGTATTGATGTTCCCAAAAGTTTTAAGGAATCTGTGTTAATAGTCTTTATTAGAAAAGATAAAGATCCCTGTGATCCCAGCTCTTATCATCCTATTAGTCTGTTAAATACAGGTTATAAATTGCTCATGAAAATCTGGGCAAAAAGGATAGCTCCCTGTGCACAACAAGTGGTTCAACAGTGATTATGACGATGGATGCCGAAAAGGCTTTTGATTTAGTAGATTGGAATGCTTTATTTTTTATTTTGTGAATGTTTGGTTTCCTGCTACAATTTCTACAGATGCTAAAAAAGGTTTATAGTTGTGCAGAAGCCAAAATCATTATTAATGGGTCAGAAGCCGACAAGGTTATTATTAAATAAGGCGTTCGCCAGGGATGCCCGCTATCCCCCCTCCTGTTTTCATTGTTCATTGATCCCCTACCTGTGAGAATCCAGAAAAACTTAATGATCTTGCCTCCCATTGAGGGGATGATAAAAATTAAGCTTTATGCAGACGACATAATGTTATATCTGAAAACAGGGGCACTTAATGTACAGAACGCTTTGGATGAAATCCAAACGTTTACGCAGGTCGGCGAATACAAAGTTAATCAAGAGAAAACCGAAATTTTAAAATAAAGGGGCCAATTCCGATTCAGGTTGGAAGGGCACCGAACGCGATCCGGCCGGAAAAACTATGAGCCGTACGCGTGTTTTCCACCCGACTCGTACAGCTGTACGAGCGAGCAAGTATGTTGCGAGCTACGCGAAATTCACCGGCCGAGTCGTTTACGGGTCCGAACCGCTCCATACGTCTCGGTCGTAAGCTAACCGTGGCGTGCAATGGATGCGGTTTATGACCGAGCCAGTACGATGCACGCATCAGACAGCCTGTGCTGTCCGGGTGGTTGCCTTTGGGGGTCCGCGTCGGACCCCCTGTCACCTGCATCCCTACGACTCGGACACAGGGGAAGACCCAAGGGTCCCCCCAACACAGGCATGTACGGTGCAGATGGCACTGACGCGTACCCACTGTAGGGGGTGCCCTTGCGCAAGACGTACCCATTGAGTCAATGGGAGCCCATGTACGCGCCGTACAACCGGCTCCCATTGACTTCTATGGGAATCCGACCGAACCGAGTCTGGCAGCATACGGCCGCATCGTACTCCCTCGGTCGGACTGCAGGACTCCGGCTCTGTCGGAAAACACTCCGGATCCGGCTCGGTCGGAGTGCTTTCCGACCCGGATCGGAATCGGCACCTTAATGTGACTCCTTCAGATATTCCAGCTTCTATCCACCTAAAACCACTGCATCCAGTTAGATATCTGGGGATATACATTACAAATGATTTTGGACAATTATTTTCTTTGAATTATACTAGCATGCTCACGAAAGTAAAAAAACTATTAGATAAATGGTCTCTGCTTCAATTATCCTTAATAGGGAGGGTCTCCATGGTTAAAATGTTGGTGCTTCAACTGTTTTTGTTTCTTTTTATTAATCTTCCCTTGAAAATCCCGAATCATTATTTTAAGGAGTTGGATCAAATAATGAGGACGTTTGTATGGAATATTAAACATCCCAGGGTTAAGATAACTACACTACAATTGGATGTAACATCAGGAGGATTGGCAATCCCACATTTTTCAACTTATTATCAGGCTTCTTTAGTTAATTTACTTTCCCAATTGGGTGAGGAAAACTCAGTTTTTGATTAAAAAAAATGTGATTCATTTGCTGAAGGAAAGTGCTATAGGACTCCCCGTGTTTTTACATCTGGCGAAACTCCCTAAAAAAACAAGATACATGGAAGTACCTGATATCTATTATCGTATGACCACTTTTTACTTATTTTTTGGTTGGGCTCTGTGCTGGTAGTGCTAATCTCAGACTGATTTCTAGGTAATTGTCTTGCAGTACCTGTGAGTGACATGTGAACTGTGTGACTCCATGTCTTGGCTGGAAAAGATTTGAGCCTGTACACCTATAGAAGATGTGAGTGTAACTTTGGTTAATTTTAAGGGACTTACACTTTTGTGAGGTGTGTTTTTATATTTGCACATCCCTCTCTGTGCCCCTCCTCAATCTTCTAACATCTGACATTTCATTCCCCACCCCATGCTGAGACTTTTTATGTTTGGGGGTCTAGGAAGATGAGCCTTATACCCTCTTTTTCAATGAAAGGTGTCCAGGTCAAATGCGTATCCTTCTTTTGCATCTGTTGGGATTCTAAAAGTAACCTGAGTTTGAGAAATCCCCTGGAAAGAATCATGATTTTTAAACTTTTCTAAACAGTAGCCAATTTTTATGTGTTGCCTACACTGCACTTGCTCCTTGCACCATGCTTGTGAAATCTCTTGTAACGAAGATTTTTTTTTTAAAAGGGGCTTGGAGCACACCCGTTACTTACCTTTACTTACTATTGGTTGTCTTCCACATACTCTTGTTTCCTTTCTTTCTGTTGGCCAGCGCCTCCTCCTGCCTCCAGCTTCTTGCTTGGCTTCACATCTTCGTCCTTGCTGGGGACTTGGACCAAGTACTGCTTCCACTGACCAGTGTTCTTCTACTGGCCGCGCACTTGTAACATACTTTATTTATTTATTTTGTTCACTTTCCAGCATTCGCATTCTGTTCATTGCTTGACTGTCCCTATCACCACCTCCCTCCCGTCACGAGAGACAGTGTTTACAACGCTGTCAGTACCGTGTGCGTTGATAACAACGCAGACGTTACATCGTTCGCGTTTTTACCACGCATGGCATTACGTCGCAAGTCGTTTCAATGACTTGTGCTAGATGGCGTGCAACACCAGGGAATGTTTTGGATTTTAAGTCCAACACATTCCCTGCTGTTGCGCTAACTGGAGTAGGAATAGTAATTTATACTATTACTAAGACCAGCTCACCATCTAGTGCAAGTCATAGTAACAACTTGCGATGTAATGCCATGCGTTGTAACAACGCGGACGATGTAACGTCCGCATTGTAACTAAGGGTGAGCGACAAATTCCGTTCCGCTCGCGGAACTTGCAAAATTTATGCATTTACACGGAACGCGAAAATGTCAAAACTTCTGCGATCCGCAGCTGAACGAAAATACGCAGTGCAGGATTCATTCTGGCACGATGCTCCTGTCACAAAAATTAAACCTCAACAGGAAGCACTTACAGATAAAAATAAAGCAGGTGCCCGAGTTGGAGCTCAAATTCAGTAACGCATTAATCAGCACAAAACATTCATGAGCACGGTCGAGGCTAGGCAGGTGTGCTTTCTCCTCATATCTACCGTCAACAATTTGCTGTAATCCTTGATGGAGCTCTGTGCACCCATGAGTTTCTCGAGCGCAATCCCCGTGTAGTTCCTGACACCAGGAGGTTCTGTCTCCTCATCTGCTGCTCTGATCGGTCTCTGGCCCTTTATAAACAAGAGGCATATGAACTGCATGGAAGCCCCGCCCGTTTGGCCCCACCCCACACACCAGCGGTGTGCAATGTCTTCCCGCCCTTTCCCCCACTATGATGGACAGCTCACTCGAGGGACCCCAGATCCCGTCGGCATGGTGGCAATGTTACAGACACACATGGTCGCTGTAGACAACTCTTCTGGCCCTTTATGCAGCTGTAGTGTAGGAAAAGCACTATACATTTACCCAACGAGGTAGCACTTACTGATTAGCCAGTAGAAAGTACTCCAGTTGAGTAGAGGTATTGCACAAAACGGTGGAATCTTCTTGGGTAAATATGCAGGGCAGTATTCATTCTGGCACGATGCTCCTGTCACAAAAATTAAACCTCAACAGGAAGCACTTACAGATATAAATAAAGCAGGTGCCTGAGTTGAAGCTCAAATTCAGTAACGCATTAATCAGCCCAAAATCTCCGCGAGCACCTGAAATTTCGCGTGTTCGCCGAAATTTTTTGCGAAAGGCAACTTCCCAAATTACGCCCACCCCTAGTTGTAACCTACCGCGTGGTATTTGCTCGCGGTGTAACGTCATATATTCTCCTGTCACTGCATGCCCCTTTCCCATCCTGTCACTAGTCATAGCTTGTTTTATATAGCGCAAAGTCGACTGGAAGGAAGTGAGTGCTATAAATGAGCGCAAGTTACATTACACAAGGGCACATTCATTTTTACAGGCACAGGAAGATTACACGATTGGATGTTGAGCTGGAGCCTAGACTTTAACCTGTTTCACCAGCTCTAAAGTCAGCAGCTCTGGCCACATGCCATAGTCTCTCCATGCTCAGTGTTCAAGCTAGCTAGATTTTTGACAAGCTGCTAACTGCAATGGGCATTTGTTCAAGAATATAAACTGCATATTGAGTATAGGGAAAGTAATGATTATAACTTGTTTGTACATGCAATGTTTTTTTTTCTTTCCAGCGTCCGCATTCTGTTTATTGCTAGCCTGTACCTCCCACCACCTCACTTTTGCTACTGCATGCCCTTTCCCCACCCGCATGGCTTGTTTTCTATAATGTAAAGTCGACTAGAAGGACTTGAAGTGCTTTACTTGGGCACCAGTTACATTACACAAGGACACATTAATTTTCACAGGCATGGGAGATTAAGAGATTTGCCCAGAATCACAGGATGTTGAGCCAGCGCCAAGACTCAAACCTGGTTCCCCAGCTCCAAAGTCTGAAGTTCTGGCTGTAAGCCCACAGCCTCTCCATGCTAAGTGTTTCAGTTAGCTACACTATGACACACTGGTAACAGCAATGGTCATTTGTTCAAGAATATACACTGCATATTAAATTAGGGAAAATAAAAAATTTAACATTGACAAAGCCAATACATTTAGCAAAACAGAAACCTATTGGCTATGCCAATGCTTGTTACTATTTTCTGTGATGTCTAACTACTTGTAGTTTTATGATAGACCCGTGTGAAACAAATTATTTGTTTAAACTCGACAAAATTTGTAATTTAACAAGGGGACTTTTTTGTAGATCGCTAACGGTTTTTCTAAAGAAACTAATCATTACATTTATAAATAATTAAAATATTTAGGAAAAAATAGAAATAAGTGACACCGTTTTCATAATTAATTTTTTGCCCTGATGGCCGATTGACAAAAGTAATGTACTCTTATATCCACCAGATGTTTCTGTTCACAGCGATGTATTGTGTTATTTGATTGTCCAAATACATGTGATACTCCAAGACAACAACTGAGCTGTAGCTTATAATGATTTTTCATTGCATTGCGACTATGAATCAATTCATATAGTAAAATCTAATGAATGAAAATGGAATAACAGGTGCCCTAGACATTTGACTGAGGATTAAATATTTTATCATGTGATTTAGTGGGCATTTTGCAAAAGGTGTTTTTGTTTGCACACTGCTTACATAATGGAAAGAAATGCAGTTGATAATAATAAATATTATGCTATTCAGTCTTTCACCCTCCTCCCAATAAAAACAGTACTCCATTTGTGGGGCTGGGCCTAATGCCCATGACAGGAAAAGTCTATTAATGCCACATGGAGACATCACAATTTTGCCTTGCTAATTGAGCCATTATGGCAATGTGGGTAGCTGAGGTATTTGGTATCAGGCTTGCCTGGCACACAGGGAAGCCTACTAAACCCAGATAATGTTGAAAGCTTGACACCCTGGGGATCTAAGGGTGGTGTAAAAATGCATGCATCCACTAAGTTTCTTACCCCAAACGCCCTGAAAATGTCAAACTTTTATTAAAACCATATATTTTTATCATATTTCTGTGATGAAAATCAACAGAATATGCGAAGATCCATAAAATTCCTACCATCCAGCATTTGCACTGTTCTTCCAGTACAAACTGTAACACACTTGTTTGTCTACGTCTATTGTCTAGGACAGGAAAAACCCTATAATGCAATGTGAAGACATCTAAATTTTGCCTTGCCAATTGACCCATTTTGGTGATTAGAGTAGCTGCAGTATTTCAGCCCTGGCATTACTGTTATCCAAGGAAACCTACTAAACTCGTATATTTCTTAAACCTAGGTACCTGGGGTGTCCACGTTGGTGTGACTTGCATAGGCTCCACTACATTTTTCTTACTTAGATTGCCCTCCACACTTTACACTCTAGTTAAAATCATGCATTTTCCTCACATTCCTGTGAGGGAAAATTCCTGAATCTCTGGAGATCCATAAAATCCCTACCACCCAGTATTTCCATACTTATCCTGAAAAATGTGGTACCTGACTTGTGTGGCTGGTATTATCTTCCATGACAGAAATGGTCCCAAAGTTTTATGTGGAGACTTTGTAAATCGACCCCTTCTGATGATGTGAGTAGCTGTGGTATTTGGGCCCTGGCTCAAGTGCCACACAGAAAAACCTACTGAACTCAGACATTTCTGAAAACTAGGAAACAAGTGGAGCCCAAGGTGGTGTGACTTGCATGAATCCCATAACGTTGTTCTACTCAGAATGTCCTGCAAATGTTAAACTTTGGCTAAAATCACACACTTTCCAATATTGTGGAGGGAAAGTTCCAGAATCTGGGCCAATCCAAACAATTCATAACAACTAACATTTTCACACTTCTCCCAATACAAATGGCACTCCGCATGTGTTGCTGGGACTATCACCCATGACAGAAAGTAGTCAAAACTTCAACTGTATGAAGTCAATGAGATCTTCACATGGTTATAATTATGGTCTGCTCAAATGAAGTGTTTTAGGCCCACACATGGGAGGCAGTGTTTCAATTAGGAGCGTATTAACTTTGACCATTGTCTAGAAGCATCACGTTTTCTACCACATAAATATGGAAATATTGCCTATTTATACCTATTCTTTGATATTGACATGACATTCTGCATAAGAAAATGTTTAGTAGCCATTCAAGCCACTCCACCATAAATTTCTCTGGGTCTTAAGGATTCAGAAATGTCCAGGGTTGGTAAGGTTTTTTGGACCCAGAGCCCAAATAGTGCAGTCATTCACCATAGCGCGTGAGAGGAAATTGGGAATTCTTTGGGCATAGGTTTGACATTCGGGCTAGCAAAGACAGGGAAAACCTCCAATTCTGCTTCCCCATAGGAGCAGAAATAGTGTCTGATGCTGGGACAAGATCATAGATGACAACAGGGTCCAGACTCAGAACCCTACTTCACTCCTTGTTTCACTTTTTCCCCCTCACAATCAAGTGGGTTAGGGGCTTGTTTGGGGTTTTTACCAACTATCAGCCCATACAAGGGAGGTGCTAGAGAGAGAAAAAGGTGAGTAACAGAATATGGTGTGGGGTTCGACCATTTTAGTACTCCACTGCATCCTCCACGCCCAGGCAGCAAACAGTCTTTCTGTTTTCCTGGGGAAGAAGAATGGGGGGTAAACATTCCCTTTGCTGGCCAATATGTCAAACTATGCCTAAATAATCTACATTTCCAATCACTTGCCATGGGATTTTGGTGGTGCTGTAGGCCCCCAAGGGAGTTCGGAAAGATTGTAGGGACTTCCGGGATGGAGAAAAAGGCCTTTTGCATGGGTGGGCTGACCCAAACGAATGTATTTTTTTATGAATAGAAAATCCTGGTGTCTAGTGGGCTGCTTGTACCCGATGAAGGGCAGACTGGGAATAAACCCATCTATATTCTTCCCAAAGAGGCAGAAATACTATTAGGGTTATTATGGGGAGAGGGAGATGCCATTGTGGATCACCCACACTCATTTAAATAAAATACATTCCCTGGTGGTTATGGACTTTCTGCCCCCACATGGAGGGCTGATTGAGGGTAATCTGCCACTGGTAAAACAGAAAGACTAGTAAGGTTTTTAGGGGAGAGGGTCAGGCTTGGGGGTCAGGCCTGACATAAGAGTGGGCCGCGCCCATCCTATTTCCCACCGAGCGAAGCTGTGTTCAACGCTCGCTGGTGACATCGCTTTGAATTATAATCTTTTGGGTGACTATTTTAATGATTTTTAAAAAAAAGATTTCATGGTTCTTAACTTGGTTTTAACTCTAGAACGGCATTTATTTTACTGAGAAACAGGAAGGGAGTTATCCTTTGCACTTGGGCACTTGCACTTTAGCCGGAGCACCGCACTGGGCTAGGACGACACCACTTCCGCCTGGTTAGCGGTCTAGTGGTCCAGGGGGGGTCTACTTAATGAGCACGCTGTCACGCCCGCGCAGCACTGATCACCGAGCGAAGCTGTGTTCAACGCTCGCTGGTGACATCGCTTTGAATTACGATCTTTTGGGTGACTATTTTAATGATTTTTTTAAAAAAGATTTCATGGTTCTTAACTTGGTTTTAACTCTAGAACGGCATTTATTTTAATGAGAAACAGGAAGGGAGTTATCTTTTGCACTTGGGCACTTGCACTTTAGCCGGAGCACCGCTCTGGGCTAGGATGACACCACTTCCGCCTGGTTAGCGGTCTAGTGGTCCAGGGGGGGTCTACTTAATGAGCACGCTGTCGCGCCCGCGCAGCACTGATCACCGAGCGAAGCTGTGTTCAACGCTCGCTGGTGACATCGCTTTGAATTACGATCTTTTGGGTGACTATTTTAATGATTTTTTTAAAAAAGATTTCATGGTTCTTCACCTGGTTTTAACTCTAGAACAGCATTTATTTTACTGAGAAACAGGAAGGGAGTTATATTTTGCACTTGGGCACTTGCACTTTAGCCGGAGCACCGCTCTGGGCTAGGACGACACCACTTCCGCCTGGTTAGCGGTCTAGTGGTCCAGGGGGGGTCTACTTAATGAGCACGCTGTCGCGCCCGCGCAGCGGACGCGCGCAGCTGGAGCGCCTACGGCGCGCCCAAGGCAGGCCCGCCTGAGCACGTCCGCGCGCGGGCCGGGCACAGGGCCAGTTCCCCTGGCCTTCTCACACCGGACAGGAGGTGCTATACTAGCAATGAATTATATATGCTGAATCAGGTAGATAAGGGTTTTCACTGCCCTAAAATGTTTCCAGACAATAATTATGAAAGTAACATATTTCAAGACACAGAAAGGGGGAGTTTAGTGTGCAACAAGTGTCAGTTACCGTTTCCTACAGTGTTAAACCTACCAATTGAACATACGGAAACCACTCAGGGTTCGGATAGGGGCAGGGGAAGGGATACTCATTTGAATTGTATGTTATTAAATGCCAGATCGCTGGTAAAACATTCCATGGAATGTGCCCTTTTACTGGAGGACAACAATGTACAACTGGCATTTATCACAGAGACATGGTTAGACAGCTCTTTCTTTTAAGATATATTCACCATTATATAAACTTTTTAAGGGGATTTTAATCTACCGCCCACCTGGTGGGAAATGTGTTTTTTTAGACTCTCTGAGTCTGTTATTAGAAGAAGGGCTGAGTCAACAATCCTTCGCTATGCTTGGAGACTTTAATTTTCACTTGGAAAAACCTGATGATCCGGACACAGCCAGACTAAATAACATCATGGCTATAGGTGGTTTGGAACAACTGGTCTCTTCTCCTACTCATGCGAAAGGTCATACCCTACATGGGATATTTTCAAACAATAAGGATTTAGCCAATATCTCTACTCTTCCTATTACATGATCTGATCACTTTGCGGTCAAGTTTGAACTAAACAGTTCCAGGAGGTATCTCACTGGCCCTAAACAGAATAAGGAGATCATTACTAGGGCATATGGTAAATTGGATGTCAAACAATTGGAATTTTCCCTTATAGACTCAATGTACACATCTTCGCAGGACATTGAAGAGGCAACAACTCTGTATAATAGATGGCTAGTTAATGCATGTCAAAACTTAGCACCCCCTAAAAAATGTATACCGAAACGGATCTCCCCTACCGCACCTTGGTATTCAGGAGAGCTCAAGGAAAAAAAATTATTATGTAAATATGCCGAAAGGAAATGGCGTAAAAACTATATAGAGTTTAAATTAACTATCTCCAATTACAAGCAATCCCTCATGTTAGCTAAGAAAGAATATTTTTCCTTACAAATAACCAAGGCAAAATCTGATTCTAAGGAATTGTTTAAAACAGTTATCAAACTGTCCAGTCCCAGGACGCCAAAAGATCATGCTGCTCCAGATTTCTGTAATGTAGTCGGGGCGTTTTTCAAGTCAAAAGTTGAAACAATTTTTTTATCTTTGTCGGGACTGATCGACAAAAATCAGACTGATTTTAATTTTAAAAAATTGGAAAATCCACATACCCTTGTCATGACATTGGATTATTTTTCCCCTCTGGAAATGGATGACACCGTGAAACTGCTGAACAGTCTAAAATCTGGAATGAACTTCCTCTCATGTTGAGAAATGCCTCTGATTTTACTTTTTTTAAGAAAAATCTTAAGACATGGTTCTTCTCCCAGTTCTAGCTCTCTGTTATCTTAGGTTATCAGTGCTCAGCGCCAGGACACCTTATGGTAATCGTGCGCTCTAGAAGTAATAATAACATAACATAACATAACATAATAACATTCTTTCTTTAATATGTATAATCCCTGGTGACATGTGGACTTTCTGCCCCCTCTGTGAGTAGAGATAGTGATAAACCCTCCAAACAGCCCCTGGGATGCAGAAAGGCTGTTTGGGGGCATTATGTGGTGGGATGCAAGTACTGATGTTGTGGCAGGCTGTCTCCTCCCTGTTCATTTCCTTTTACGAATAATTCCTAGTGTCTAATGAGAATTCCTTGTGTCTAATGAGAATCCTACCCATCCCCCGGGAGGGCAGATTAGGGATAAATCCATAAATCTGCCACCTGGTTGACAAAAAGAATATTGTGAATGTTATGGTGCAAAAAGACTATGGATGTCTTTAATAGCAAGGTTCAGTCCTAATACCAAAGCCAGTCACCTCCACAGCATTCTTGTATTTGTTTTACATAATCCCTGGTGTCCAATGGGTTTTCTAACCTGCCGGGAGGGAAGACTGAAAAGGAACCCAGTGTGGTAGATAGATTGTGGGGTCTGTTTTGGGGTGTGGTCAGGGCCCAATGCCAAGGTGATTCCTCATTTAAAAAAATAAATTATATATATATATATATATATATATATATATATATATATATAATATCACAGCGTGTTAAGCATCAGTCGCGCGCCTGGGACGCGTTTCGGCGATTGCCTTCTTCCAGCCAGTTCTACGCTCGACTGCCAATGTTTTGCAAATTTCGCGGGGGTTTGTATTTGTCCATCATGGAGGAATCTCATTGGACCAACGATGTCAGCATAGAAAGAGGACTCCGACAGTTCACAAGGTTAGTACCTCTCCTCTTTCACTCCTCCATTGTGCCCCATCATGCCGCTCCTGTTGGTTGAAAACCGCTGACACCAAACAATTGTGGACTAAGTAAGTACCTCGCCCAAGCTGAAATAAAGCTACGACGTTGTCGTCTATTGTACAGTCCCGGCTTTTTTTCTCCCAAACAGGATTCAGGGTGGAAGTGTCCTGCTGTGGTGCTGACCCATTCAGCGGTACTCCGCTGCTCTCTCCCCAATGCCAAAACCAATTCAGACCGGGGGGGCGCCGCGCTATGCCTTCAGCATCAAACCAACATTGTGTCGGCCATCACGGAGCTCCTGAACGAGAGGCGTGCCAGATTTGCGGAGCCGACCTCCGCACAAACACTACCACCAATCCTGCCTCCTCCTAAGAAAGCAGGTCTGACACAGCTGGGGTCTCGTCACAGCAAGGCTTTAATATCCACCATTAAGCATAATATCACAGCGTGTTAAGCATCAGTCGCGCGCCTGGGACGCGTTTCGGCGATTGCCTTCTTCCAGCCAGTTCTACGCTCGACTGCCAATGTTTTGCAAATTTCGCGGGGGTTTGTATTTGTCCATCATGGACAAACAATTGTGTCAGCGGTTTTCAACCAACAGGAGCGGCATGATGGGGCACAATGGAGGAGTGAAAGAGGAGAGGTACTAACCTTGTGAACTGTCGGAGTCCTCTTTCTATGCTGACATCGTTGGTCCAATGAGATTCCTCCATGATGGACAAATACAAACCCCCGCGAAATTTGCAAAACATTGGCAGTCGAGCGTAGAACTGGCTGGAAGAAGGCAATCGCCGAAACGCGTCCCAGGCGCGCGACTGATGCTTAACACGCTGTGATATTATGCTTAATGGTGGATATTAAAGCCTTGCTGTGACGAGACCCCAGCTGTGTCAGACCTGCTTTCTTAGGAGGAGGCAGGATTGGTGGTAGTGTTTGTGCGGAGGTCGGCTCCGCAAATCTGGCACGCCTCTCGTTCAGGAGCTCCGTGATGGCCGACACAATGTTGGTTTGATGCTGAAGGCATAGCGCGGCGCCCCCCCGGTCTGAATTGGTTTTGGCATTGGGGAGAGAGCAGCGGAGTACCGCTGAATGGGTCAGCACCACAGCAGGACACTTCCACCCTGAATCCTGTTTGGGAGAAAAAAAGCCGGGACTGTACAATAGACGACAACGTCGTAGCTTTATTTCAGCTTGGGCGAGGTACTTACTTAGTCCACAATTGTTTGGTGTCAGCGGTTTTCAACCAACAGGAGCGGCATGATGGGGCACAATGGAGGAGTGAAAGAGGAGAGGTACTAACCTTGTGAACTGTCGGAGTCCTCTTTCTATGCTGACATCGTTGGTCCAATGAGATTCCTCCATGATGGACAAATACAAACCCCCGCGAAATTTGCAAAACATTGGCAGTCGAGCGTAGAACTGGCTGGAAGAAGGCAATCGCCGAAACGCGTCCCAGGCGCGCGACTGATGCTTAACACGCTGTGATATTATGCTTAATGGTGGATATTAAAGCCTTGCTGTGACGAGACCCCAGCTGTGTCAGACCTGCTTTCTTAGGAGGAGGCAGGATTGGTGGTAATATATATATATATATATATATATATATATATATATATATATATATATAGAGGTTATTTAACGGGTTGGGAAATCCTTGCCGTTGCTTTGAATTTGAATTCTTCGTCCTTGACCAGCAAAGAAGCGGTTCCATTTATCTAACGCACATTAAGCTTGCTAGCTTGCAATGTCAGCCCAGGACGCGCTGCGTGACCGGGAGGCTGCAGCAGAAGCATTATTTGTTGATTTACCGACTGCCAATGTTACAAATGAATCGCTAACCCATGAGGGGAATACAAACGATGTTAGAAGTTTACTGAGGAAATTGGAGAAACTTCAGAAAACCGAGCTATCCAAATGGTGGGAGAGCAAGTCCCTTGAGAAGTATCGTGATGTAGGCAGGGTGCCACGGGGGTTGCGAGTCATGATTGCACCATCGTATGAAAATCCGCACCCTGAGATGCTTTCTGAATGGGCCACGAATAATCTCCAAGCCTCTATGAACATGGTTCACATCCTGATCAAGTACGCTGTGATTGACAGAGAGAGGATTCTCAAAGAGATTAACGAATTAAATCAAATTCTTGATGCTCATGACCAGAAGGATACCATTGCTAAAGGCAGAGTTTCGATAGCCAACAAATTACAACATTATGAAGAGACTATCAAAACCCGCAAAGCCTTCAAGTTCGCCAGGGATCGTGACGATTATCTGGCGGGAAGGGTTTTCACGTTTTCCCGCAAATTCGACAACGTAAAAAGGAAAGCCCTCACGGAGCAAGTCCAAGGGAATCGTGATAATGCTAGCAATGATAACTCAAGTACTCCAGTGGACTCTGATGTCAATTCTCTCACTAGTGGAGACTCGGATGAAGGTCCCAGCACAGGGGTCACATCTAGTACAGTGGCCATCAGACATACTTTGGGAGAGGAGCTTAATTTTTTAACTATGGACAGGCGAGCAACCCTCCGCCCCAGAAATCCTCAAAATCAAACAATCGCAGTAAACGGCGGAGAGAGAGGCGCCAATGTCGCCTCAAAACCATCAAGCAGGGGCAGAGGAGGACGGAGATGGAAACGCTAGAACCACAGGATAACACAATTATCAACCTGACGGACATTGTGTTATCAAATGCTGAGCAACAACTGTTAAAATTGGGGCTATCATTCTGTCCGGAGTCCAATTTCTCATACAAACAGTCTCGCATAGATATTTACAAGTTCATTCGAAAAATTAAACTCAAGAAATTCTTCCAATTGAATAAACCTATGAACACGGCCACCTCATCTGACTTGTTGTTGGATTCACTACAAGTTCGGGACTCTGATACACTTCAAATTATGCAATCCTTGGCTAAGGAAAGTTCGGACTTTACTATATCTGGTACTGTACCTGAACAACTGGAAGGAATCAACACAGGATTGGCGGCTGCCAGTCCATTTCGTCCTCCTTCAAGTTTTTATCCAATTATGCCCAAGGACTCTGTTGATGTGTTCAGTGACATGGTAATCAGTGACCTCAAAAGTCTTAATTTGTCCACTTATTCCAAATGTAGACAAATAAATGCAAAATTGAGAAATTATTGGGCGCTGATCAAGAAAATTCGTGGGAATGGTCAAATTGTGGTGATGGGTGCTGATAAGGGCGGTAACGTAGTTCTCTGGCCCAAAGATGATTACTTACAAGAGGCACAACGCCATCTGTCCGACACTAATTGTTACAGCAAAGTGGGTCGAGATCATTTGGGTGAAATTAAGAAATCTGTGTCCTCCCTATTAGCACAATGGAAAAGAATGGGTCTCTTGTCAAAGAATGAATATCTGTTCCTCAAAAATGATTTTCCAACTACAGCTACCCTTTACTTTATTCCTAAGGTCCACAAGGGTATTCACCCGATACCAGGCAGACCCATTATCTCTGCACGGAATAACCTTTTGGAAGCTATGTCAAAATATGTGGATTACTTTCTCCAACCTCATATGACCGCTTTACCGTCCTTCATCAAGGATACTGGGGATTTTTTAACTAAAATCAAGGCAATTGGTTGGCAATCCACTTTTGTTCTAATTACACTTGACATAGCCTCCCTTTACACCAGTATTTTACATTCTCAAGGGTTAAATGCTGTCAAACATTTTTTAGATTCCCGTTCCATTAATTTCAAAGACCACAACACCATGCTCCTTCAAATGATTGAACTCTGTCTCAATAACAACCTATTTTTGTTCAACAAAGTACTATACAAACAGTTGAGGGGTGTGGCTATGGGGGCATGTTTCTCTCCAACCTATGCCTGCCTTTTGGTTGGTTGGTGGGAGGAACATGTCCTCAGGGCCGACCACAAAGACATATGGGATGCACACATCCGGTATTATGGCAGATATATAGACAATATTTTTATCGTCTGGGAAGGTTCCAAAGAGGAGGCCTCCTCATTTGTAGCTTCTATCAACAACAATACAATGAATTTACAATTTACGGCTACTATTAGCACTGAGAGGGTGGAGTTCCTGGATGTGGAAGTGTTCATTATGGACCAACACATAGAAACTAAACTTCATAGGAAAGCCACTGCTGGCAACTCTATCTTACATGCCAGCAGTGCACACCCACCACATCTCATACGTAGCATACCCTACGGGGAATATCTCCGTCTACGTCGCATATGTAGCCGTCAATGTGACTTAGAACAATGCCAACAGGAGGCTACTAATCGGTTTCTTGCCCGTGGGTACAAACCGGACAACCTTAAAAAAGCCCTTGACAAAGCTAATCTTTGTTCTCGGGAAATCTGCCTAAATACCAGACAGCCTCAAACTATTAGTCTTAGTTTGGAGGTGGACACAGAGGTCATTCAACCTATCAGACTTATTACCACGTTTTGTAAACAACACAAAAGCCTGCAACATATTATTTACAAGCACTGGCCTATTGTTTTAACCGATATGACTCTGAAGTTTTTACTGCCCAATCTACCCAACATCACTTTCAGGAGAGCACCCTCAATGAGGGATGCGTTGGTTAAATCCAATCCTGAAGTCACGGAAAAGATCACGTGGCTAACACGTTTTGGCTTTTTCAAATGTGTCTCATGCCGTGCGTGCAAATTCGGAATTAATGTTTCTGAATATTGCACTGCATTTAGCAATGTTCCGGTACAAATTAAACAACATTTCACGTGCCGCACTGACTTTGCGGTTTACGTGTTAGAGTGTACCTGTCACTTGAGATATGTGGGGAGTACCAAACTACCGGTTTTCAACCGCATCTTACAACATCTTCGTGCGATTGTCAACTCGGACCCCACATATCCCGTTGCACGTCACTTCAAAGCCATTCATGCCAACAAGGTCAGTGACCTAACTTACTTTGTGATTGGGGCGGTACCACCTTCAATTCGGGGGGGTAACAGAGAAAAACAACTACGCCAGTTAGAATCCTCTTTCATCCTATTATTGGATACCAAGATGCCAAATGGGATGAACACGAGTGAGGATTTGCATAACTTTCTGTAAAATATGTTTCATTTGGGGTCTTTTATCTTTATTCTGAATGTGGTTATTCCAACAGCACTTACAACTCTAAACTAGCGGTTTTTTTGTTACTGGCAGTTTCTTACAGTTTGAGTATTCACTCCAATGCTTCTTGCTCGAGTCTTTTTGTTTCACTTCCTTTTTTGTATTTATTAATTTTTTTCATCCCTATTTATGCTTTTCAACTTTTAATTTTTCTTTTATCTTCTTTCATTGAGAGTGTGTTATATTTAGATTCAAGAAATGAATTATTGTTGTTGTTTCTTTCTGAAACATGCAAGCCGTGGTTATGATTTGAAAAATTAGCATTCCAGCACTTAGGGGCACTTGCCCTGTATTCAATTTGCTATGAACTGCTTTGTTGCATTTTATGTATCAACTTGATTCATTAACCCGGTTACTTTTGTTTCTGACTGATTTTCGGCATCCCCTTAAGAAAACACACTCTAAGTTGTAGTATTTCAAT
The DNA here is from genome assembly GCF_964204655.1 of Triturus cristatus. Lineage (NCBI taxonomy): Eukaryota > Metazoa > Chordata > Amphibia > Caudata > Salamandridae > Triturus > Triturus cristatus. The sequence continues at coordinate 856,642,140 of NC_140581.1, read as the reverse complement.
TATGTCTATTAACACTGAGCATCATGATTGGGTGAATCTGATTTTAAATTGGATGGTCCGGCACCAGCGCGTCAGGTGATCAAGATCGCGGAGGCGATCGAAACGCGTCTGAGGCGGACACTTGTCTGACAAATGAATTAAACGTCAGAATTGAAAACTTGGAATCGTTTGCTGTCTTTACTTTTGGACGTCAGCATTGTGCATGGTGAAGAGGTCCTTACCTGCCTTCAGCTCCCTTTGTTTTATTGGGGAGTTCAGGACTTTGTCTTATATATATATATATATATATATATATATATATATATATATATATATATATATATTCACTGAAAAAACCATAGGTTTCGCACACGTTATAGTTAGGAATTAGCATTTAAAAAACCTAGCAAATTCACTGAAAAAAACATAGGTTTCACACACGTTATAGTTAGCTGGACATTTCTCTCGTAAAAAAACATAGAAATTCCCCCGTTATAGTTAGTTCAGCTAACTATAACTCGCGCACCCGCAATCCACTGCTGATGACGTCACATATTACATCACTCATGACATGGTCAGTGACATCACTCATGACATCACTGATGACACATTTTTTCTAATGAAATCACACATATCTATTGGTTGAAAACTTCAACCCTTTCCAAATGAACCCTTCCCCTAACTTGACTTCTGCCTGCTACCATAGCAACACCTCATGGAACACTGGTGTGAGCAGAGAGGTCAGAAGTTCAGCACACAATGTTTCTATTCCAAAGAGCAGGAGTGCTTCACCTGTCAAACCTAACAGCAAATCCAAATTAATCTTCTGTGGGAACACAATTTTCTGAACCAATACAAAACATGCTTCTAAAAATGTACACATACAGCCTAGTTTTAACTGTAAAATGGTTTGAATCAGCCAATGAGTTCTTTTTATTAAAAAAAATTAGGATGCCTCCATTTTACAACTGTCTTTCATTTCATATTGCCATTCTACTGAAAGACACCTCCTGAGTGCATCCAGATCTCCTTGAAAGATGTTCACAGTGTGGATTGTAGGTCACAGCTATGTCTTCTGGAGTGAAAAGTATGCAGAAAAAAGAGGTATGGTGAGAGACCTTTCTTTGCCAAATGTAGACATTAAATGGATTGGTCAGAGAGGGTTAAAGTGGCACCAATTAATGCCTTTGGTGAAATCTTTTCTACACCTCCAACAGCCTAACCTTATTATTGTGCACTGTGGTGGAAATGACCTAGGCACTTTAACTGGGGTAGGTCTGGAAATGCTTATTAAGGACACCTTTGTGCAATTAATGTCGCTTTTTCCTCAATCTGCCTTTGTATATTCTAATATATGCCAAAGGCAAAAGTGGAACTGGTCCATCCAATTTTGCCCACAGATTGGCAAAGCAAGAAAGCACGTCAACAAATTTATTTCTGCTTTCCTCAGAGACTATGGTATGGGTTCTATATATCACAACAACTTGCGTTACAACATGCAAGGCATTTATAGAGGAGACGGTGTACATTTCACTGATGAAGGCAACAGAGTCTTCCTCTTGAACTTTAGACTCTGCATCGATACTTACTTGTAGGTACCACAAAAAAAACACTTCATAAACACAACAGCTCTTTTTAGAGCCCCCTAATATCTAAACACTTAAATTGTACATGACTGTAAACGTTCGAATCGGTCGAAATCAGAAAGTATCGGCCGCCATTTTCAGTCTCTCGCACTGAAAAACAAAGGTTGATAACATGAAAAGGGGGCAACGAGGAGAGAGTTGCAGACCCCCTAGCGTTCGTCAGGGGGTTCACGAAGGACCAAAAAGTATGAAAAATAAATTTAATAATTTTAAAAAAAAATCGCGGAGTGCGCGTACGGTAAGCTTACCGTACGCGTACGGTAAAAAAAAAATAAAAAAATAAAAAGAATTAGCAATCACATTTAATATATAAATCTAAGGACCTCCAAGGGAGAAAAAAACAATTGATATTTTGTAAAAAATGGCGAGGCGTGCACGGTACGAAACGCGGAACGTGGGCGCTCGGTGCGCGAAGCGCACCGAGTGCCCACAGCGCGCGCACGGTGCATGAAGCGCAACGTGCGCGCAAAAATTAAAAATAAATACATAACTTAGCATTTAAAAAACCGTACAAATTCACTTAAAAAACCATAGGTTTCACACACGTTATAGTTAGGAATTAGCATTTAAAAAACCTTGCAAATTCACTTAAAAAACCATAGGTTTCACACATGTTATAGTTAGCTGGACATTTCCCTCGTAAAAAACCAATGAAATTCCCCCGTTATAGTTAGTAAAGGGAACTATAACTCACGCGACCGCAATCCACTGCTGATGACGTCAGATATTACATCACTGTATTTATTCACTTATTTACCCATTTTTCTTTCCTTTAACCTTTAGCTATACATATTTAATAAATATTTATTTTACAGAAAGACACATATGTCATCAGTGATGTAATATCTGACGTCATCAGCAGTGGATTGCGGTCGCGTGAGTTATAGTTCCCTTTACTAACTATAACGGGGGAATTTCATTGGTTTTTTATGAGGGAAATGTCCAGCTAACTATAACATGTGTGAAACCTATGGTTTTTTAAGTGAATATATATATATGTATATATATATATATATATATATATATATATATAAAACCAGAAAGCTGTTTTCCATGCAGTGACAGCAGTCGCAGACAGCAGTAAACTTTCAGCAGTTTAATTTATTTTAGCAGAATAATAGCAACTCGACGCGTTTCGGGTACACCACCCTTGGTCACGAGTGTTGTTGCTTAGTGATAGGTAGTACATATATAATCATGTGACACACAACCTAATAAAACGTGAAGACAGACTTCTGTTGTGCAATAGAATTACCTCATTCTGACATTGAGGCTGAAAAACGCCTTTGTTTTTAGAATACTTTGGAGAAATGTGTAATCCTCAAAATAATACACAAATAATAAAACTTAAAGTTGACATTATTCGAAGTTTTGTTGCCCTCAATTTAAGTCTTTCTTCCACTCAAATACAAGCCCAAATGGGCATTCATTTGATGAAGCGCATTACGCTTCGAAATCAGTATCAATGATTATTTAAATCTCAATCAAACCCCAGTGGGCTTCTCCCTGCATTCAAATACTTTAGCTCTTAAGCGTTTTCTCCATTTAGCCGCTATGGTACTGTCTGTAATATAAACAAAAAAGAAAGGGAAATTAATCACAAAATATATATATATATATCTTATGGCTAGTGGGCTTTCTTCCCTCCCTCCCCGGGAGGAAAGATTGGGGGTAAACTCCCATTTTGCATCCTGGAGGGAAGAAAAGTTGTTGTTGACACCTTTAGGAGCGAGGTCAGGCCCTCTGCCAGGGCAGGGTGCTCTCACCACATTCTTACTGTTTTGTTTTATATAATCCCCTGTGTCTAGTGGACCTTCCACTACCCAGGGAGGGTAGATTGAGGTAAACCCCTCAATATACTCCGTAGGGAGCTAAAATGTTGAATTTTATTTTTTGGATGGAGTAGGACTTGCCCACAAGTGAGGTGGCGCACCTCCCCTCCCTTGTGTCTAGTGTGTGGTTCTGTGCCTGGGGATCACCATCATGCTGTAAATGCCAAGAAGGGATCCACTAGGGAAAAGTACTGTTGGGAAGGGGACATTGTTACTTTTACAACTGCACCTCTCCCATTTTGATTATGCCTTGGGACTCAGATGCGCCCTTGTGCCCCAATCAAAGTGAATGCAGCCAATGTCTGCTCACACAGACTGCTTTGATATCAATTGGTGTGTTGTAAGCATGCTATGCACACTGTTTGTCACACTACTCAAAAACAATTATCTTGGTACATGAGAGAAGCTCTCCCCTTGCATGCTTGCAACTAAAAAAAAAGAAAGAAAGAAAATCCTTCTGGTGGAAGCACCAGAATAATGGTTTGCCTCTACGTGGAGAACAAGATATTCATGCCCACTGCATTCCAATGGAAATTGCAACGGTCATGAATGTCTCGTCCACTGCATTAAAGAGGTTAATTTCCATTTTGTCCTCCCATTTGTATAGTAGATAATTACCATTTTCCTTCCACTCCTACATTTACATCCAAATTGGAGACCTGTGTGTGCATATTTCTCTGCACTCATGGTAGAAAACAAGTAAGTGGAGATCTTTACCCGTACGTTTATGGATTGCATTTATGAGAATGTGGAGTACTACTGCAAGCTTACTGCAAGGGTACTGCTTCACACACTCATACTTTTGTGAATTGGCCACTTAGATGCTTAAGAAAATTATAAAAATAGAAACCATGTTGAAAGTTTTTATTCAAGAACTTGATTCATAAAGATTTCTTTTGCACTGAGTATATCTTACTCCGAAAAATACATGAGTATCTTACAACTATATTTGACATAAGATACACTTACTGGTAGAAAATACTTTTTAAGGCCAAGGAATTCGAAGCAATTCACACCTAAAGAAGGAGAAAGGTGAAATTGCTCAAAGAAAAACATTTTGTAAATATGACCCAATACGGACACTTAGGTGCCGATTCCGATCCTGTAAAACCCGGGTACGAACCATCGGACGGAGCGTTTTCTCCGTCCGACTCGTACCTGGGAAAAACACCTTACAAACCCGCAAGTACGATTCGTACAGAAACACCATTTCCGTACGAATCGTAAAAAACACCGACCGGCTGAAAGATAACCACAAATCGGATCCGGGACACCGCGTACGCGACATTCGCATGGAGTCAGGCAGCGTTTTACGGATCAGCAAGTACGATTCGTACCCACAGCACTTCGCACGGCAACATTTTTACGGGACCCAAAAAGTGCAGGAAAAGCTAAGTGCGCCGCGATGCACGATGAAAAGGGGGCCCGGTACACACCGTATCCCCATCCCTACATGTCCGCACCATACCCACAGCCCCCCCATGTACGCACCGTACCCCCAGCCCCCCGTAGGTACAGAGCGTACCCCCACCCCCGTAGGTACGGAGCGTACCCCCACCCCCGTAGGTACGGAGCATACCCACACCCCCGTAGGTACGGAGCGTACCCCCACCCCCGTAGGTATGGAGCGTACCCCCACCCCCGTAGGTACGGAGCGTACCCACACCCCCGTAGGTACAGAGCGTACCCACACCCCCGTAGGTACGGAGCGTACCCCCACCCCCGTAGGTACGGAGCGTACCCACACCCCCGTAGGTACGAGCATACCCCCACCCCCATAGGTACGGAGCGTACCCCCACCCCCATAGGTACGGAGCGTACCCCCACCCCCGTAGGTACGGTGCGGACCCACGGGGGTGGGGGTACACTCCGTACCTACGGGGGTGGGGGTATGCTCCGTACCTACGGGGTGTGGGTACGCTCCATACCTACGGGGGTGGGGTGGGGGTACGGCGCGTACATGGGGGTGCTGGGGGTACGGCGCATACTTGGGGGGGTGGGCTGGGGGGGTGTTCGGCGCGTATGCGGGCACATGTTTGGACATCTCCATGGTTGCCATGGGAGTTGGCTCCGTACGGTGTTTTTTCCATACGGTTGTGCATTCGGACGGACGGGACGGATCGTACTTGCGCGCTCGGACTTCAGTTTACCGATTCGTACGTAAAACTGTCCGGGGACATGTCGGGCACTTTTTCCGACCCGAGGACGTGTCGGGGAATTTTCCCAATGCGATTCGTATGGATTTTTTAACATACGAATCGTACTTGCCAGTTTGTACGGGACTTGTACGATTCGTACGTAAAAAAATCCGGATACGATTCGTACGGGGAATATTTTTAACGGATCGGAATCGGCACCTTAGTAGAGTAAAAGCACCTCTCTCATGATCCAGGTGTTTGATTCCTCAATGTAAAGATTCTGTTACATATAACAACTGTGCCTCGATCACTTAACATGAGTGCTGACTTATGACATTGTCTCTGCTTTAGTTGTGAGCGGACTGGTGTCTTAAATAGCCGACAAACTAGATGAGTGGTATTTTACCAACTTGTACAATGATAAATGATTGCATTGTCATCGGACTTTAAATGAACTGTACTGCTTTTGGCTGGAAACTTAGCGGCATTTAATGACTTCTCTAAAGTAACCATGTACCACAAGACAATAACGCAACAAAAAGCAAAAAACAAAAGCATAACAGGACACAATAAAACAAAAGCGAGCACAACAGAATAACCACAGTACAACACAATAAAGCTATGCAATAATTGTTAAACCTAAACACAAAAGCAAAAATACAACAAAACGTATCACCATGACAACAAAACAAATCACATTATCCCATCAAATTACCACAAGAATACAATCTAAAAACACAACAATGCAGGGACAATTTTAAAAATGCACAACAAAACAGGAGAACAGAGCACAGTGATACATCATAGACCAACAGAATACAGCACAAGCAACACAATAGATCACTTGTACAAAAGCACAACAATGTGCCACAAAACCACATGGCTGACTAGCACAACGCTACAACAGCAGAACACAAGAGCATAAAGCAGCCTAGTTACAACACAATTATGTAGTTATGTTATTTGTGTTGGTGCATTATGTGGTTCCGTTGTTTAATTGGAGAATTGTGTTGTATTTGTGTTTTGTTGTATTGTTGAGTAGTGTTTTTGGTGTTGTTGTTTTGCAGTTTTATTGCAATTTGATGGTCTATTGTAGTCTATTGTTGAGTTGCATGCTGGTTGTCTTTTATTGTTGCATTGCTCTGTTGATATGTTGGGCCCTACTCACAACAGCTGGGTTGGGGGTATATAAATTAGTACTACTTTACATACTCCAAAATGCAATTCGCAAACCTCCAGCTGGACATCTCCATGGCAACGTCTCCTATATTTTCTATACAGAGATATCCACCCAGTGACAGAGATTTACGTAACATGTGGGTATAGGAGAGTAGTAAATGTAGGAGGAACAAAGGAGAGTGGATGGAAATTGGGGTATAATTACTACAAAATGGGTGAGGCTAAAGGACATTGAAGGAATGGTTTACGGAAGGCATGATAATACAAAACACACACCTACATTATAGTAAGAGAAATGCAGTTTACAAAATACACAATTAAATCTACCACAGTAGTACTACAGTAAAAATAGTCAGGAAGTTGCTCATGGTAACATTTCAGTTATAATTTCAGTTGTAGGAGTTTCCAATCCTTTGTTTAATTTGATTTGATTTGATTTGATTTTTACATTTGTAGAGCGCACGAATGCCCGAAGGCGTCTTGGCGCTAATGTTGGATACACAAAAGTTTCTGCGGGAATGATTAGCAAGGATATACCCATGTCTTAACTGCCTTTCTGAAGGCCAAAAGCGTTGGGCTGTTTTTTATGTTGATGGGTAGGAGGTTCCATAGCTTGGTTGTCCTCAGCAGGAAACTTCTTCCTCCCCATCTGTTCTGCCTAAATTTGGGTACTTGGACGAGTTTAGCGTTAGTGGATCTGAGACTTCTACCCGGGACATACCATTTGAATTGAGTTCTCAGGAAATGTGATCCTGATCCGTAAAGTGCCTTATATGCCAAACACAAGGATTTAAATTGTATCCTTTTTTCCACGGGCAGCCAGTGTAGGTCCTTTAGCTTATTAGAGACTGAGTCAGATCTAGGGATGTCCAACACCAATCTTGCTGCTGCATTCTGGAGGCGTTGCAGTTTGGTAAGGTATTGAGTTTGGATCCCTGTGTATAAGGCATTGCCATAATCCAATCTAAACATGGCAAGCGCTGTAACCACAGTTTTCCGTGAGCCAAAAGGAATAAATGGACATATTCTTCTGATCATTTTCAATATGTGCCAGATGGAGGGTGACACCTTATTAGTCTGGGCATTAAAAGTCAGTTTATCATTGAATATAAATCCGAGATTTTTAACTTTCCCTACTGAGGTAGGGCAATTGCCCAGAATGTCAGGCCACCATTTGGGGGACCAGAGATCGGCCATAGTGCCTAGCAGCATGATCTCGGTTTTTTTGCCATTTAGCTTTAAACAGTTGCATTGCATCCAATGGTTCACTTGTATCATGCAGTCCCTTAAAGCGATCTGCTGTTTCCTCTATATTGCCAGATACTGATACCACTATTTGAGTGTCATCAGCATATGAGACCGGTGTGAATCCATAATTTCTAATAATTGAGGCTAAAGGGGCAACGTAAATGTTAAAAAGAGTGGGGCTCAATGCCGAGCCCTGAGGTACCCCACACGGTGTCCTGAAGGGGTTGGAAGCATATTCTCCCAAGGTGACTGAAAAAGATCTATCTCTCAAAAAGGAAGACATCAGCTGATGAGCAGAGTCTTGGATCCCCAGTTCATCTAGGCGGGCCAGGAGGATATCATGGTTCACAGTGTCGAAGGCCCCCGATAGATCTAACAAGATCAAGGCGGCCTTCCCTCCTGCGTCCAGAGAGTTCCTGAGACCTTCCACTGCCATGACCAATGCTGTCTTGGTACCGTGCTGTTCCCTGAACCTATATTGTGAGTTATCCAGGTATTTCTGGATACTATTAGATCCTTCAATTGTTGGTTGATCAACTTCTCCAGTACTTTAGCTGGGAAGGGTATTCTAGAAATTGGTCGATAGCTACTGGGGTCCTTAGGGTCCAGATTACTTTTTTTTAGTAATGGGTTGACTGATGCAATTTTCCAGGCATCTGGGAAGATTCCTGAATGGATTATCTCCAAGAACAAGCCGTGTAGCTGTTCACTGAGTATCTCTGGAAATAAGTGCATTATCTTAGGCGGGCAAGGGTCCGTTGGGTTGCCGGATCTAATGGTTTTTACCACCTGATGTATCTGTTCTACTGTAGGGACCGTAAAACGGAAACCTATTTTGGGACTTGATGTATCTAGCTCTGGATTAGGACAATTAAATGAGGTCATGGTGGTGTGGTTCATTTTAAATAGTTCAAATACTTTGGCGACTTTGTCCACAAAGAACTCTCCTAAGTTGTTCCAAAGATCTACGCTGCAGTCCAGTTGATTCCTGACAGGGGGACCTGCTAGTATTTTGACTGTCACGAAGAGCTCCTTACAGGAGTTCTTAGCCTCTTTGATTTTACTTGTAAAATAATTGCACTTTTCCCTGATAACAAGTTTTTTGTAGTCAGATAGTGTTTGGGCATAGTTATTTTTTAAGTTTTGATCGTAGTTAGCTCTCCATTTTCTCTCGGCCCTCCTACATATTTGTTTCTGTGCCCTAAGTTTTCCTGTGAACCAAGGTTCTGATGTTTTTTTCCGTTTTGGAACAAAGCATTTAGTAGGTACTACCATATTTACCGCTGTCTTTATCCAAGAGGAGATCCTCTCGACTAGCTGATTGCTGTCTGATACAGGTTCAGGTATGGTCCTGAGGAGTATTTCCTGTAGCAACGGTGTGTTAGTTTTAGCCCAGTCTTGGTATATAACTGACTTCTGGCCTTTGGACAAATCAAGCTGTACCTGACTAACGGTGATCGAAAATGTGATAGCTTTATGATCTGACCATGGGACGGGTAGTAGCTCTATGATTTCGAGATTAGGGTTGGACGAGAAAATCCCATGCAGTGTGTGTCCTGCCACATGAGTACCCTGCTTAACGATCTGGTCCAGGGAGAGTCCAGACATCGCATCGAGCAGTTCGGCGGTGTTGTTGTCAGTTAGTTTTTCTAGGTGATAGTTAAAGTCCCCTAGGATCGTGCAGTCTGATCCTAGCAAACTTGATTCTAGGATAGGGCTTAAAATTGATAGCAGAGGGGTCCTAGCCCTGGGAGGTCTGTATAGCAAAAGGCCTCTGAATGTGTAATTCTTTGAGAGTGTTATTTGAAATAGTAGCATTTCACAACCAGAGGAGTTACCCACGATTGAACTATGGACATGCATCTCTTCTCTACATAGAATCGCAAGCCTCCCCCCCCCCCCCGTTTCCCTATTCTATCAGCTCTAGTGGCAGTATATCCTGGCGGTAGTGCTAATTCGATATCTGGGTCAGATGTCCCATCGGCCCATGTCTCTGTGATAAAGGCCACATCCAGATTATGTGTTTCCAACAGTTCTGCAATATCTGTATTGTGTTTTATTAATGATCTTTAAAGCGATTGAGACTCGTAAGCCTACATCTATACATGATTAATTCCATACATGGTGAGATTTACACCTAAGTATAAGTGTGGATTCACATTTGAGGAGACCTAGACATGAAAACTTGCGTTTGTGAATGAGATCCTATGAGTTTTGTGAGTATTGCTGTTATCGTTGTTTGTTTATTGTAATATGATGGTGTATTGTTGTGGTGGTGTTGTACCTCAACTGCAGGCTGTCAGTTTAATATCTACTAATATTTTTATCAAACAACTTCACCTCCACATCATTCACCTTCCAGTGGTAAGAGTGTTTGCATCAAGCACTGCTTTAACTGACCACCGAAGACATGTAACAATGCCAGCCACAAATATTTTGTGATTCGGCCTCTGATGTTTATTCTCATAACTACCTATTACCTCTGTTAGCAAGGCGTGGCTCTTTTGGAAAGGGTGAACATTATTTGCACATTAATTACATCTAAAGCAGCAAACAGCGTGCAGTTTGTTTACTTAATTGATTGCAGCAGCCACTACATTGTTAACGTTTAGGAGACGGTTCAGGGTAACAGCAAATTCTAAAATAATGTGAAAATGTGAATGCAAGACACTGCAAATTAAAAGCCTATGCAGCTTTAAAGTGCCAGTAGGCAAAAGAGTTTACTAAGCACCTGCTGCATTCCACCGAGGCACTGCAAGATCAGGTGCTCCTCGGAATTTCTGAGATGTTACCAGGTGAAAAAACACTTCTGTTTCCATGTTTATGAGCTATCAAGCATTTAGATTGCACTGAAATGCTGTTTTAAGAGAATTTCCCAGCTCCTGACACCAGTGACAGAGGTTCTCCACAGCATGGAATTACTTAAGGTTTTACATGTGGGCACTTGGCCCTGTCCTGGTGAACTCTCCAAACAACAGCTGTGCTCGCTGTCAGCGTGACATGATAAAATGTTTGTCCGGCCAAATACAAAGAGCGAGAGGGGATGAGAGGGAGAGGGAAAGAAGGGAAGGGCAGGACCTCTCTCTGAGTCCCAGCACATACCATCGCTGGACTCCTGCTGTGCCCAGCAGGGGTCTGGCAGTAAAGAATACGCAGCCACAGTTACAGATTACCCAGAACCAGAGTACGAGCCTAATAGTAACCAGATATCAGCCGCCTCTTTCTTATGAATGATGGGCTGTTGGCACGTGACCTGGCTTGGCCATCTCCCTGCACTGTCCAGGCCGCCGCGAGGCCCTGTAACGTAACGTCTAGCGTGATGGGAAACTCTTCAGCGCAGATGGTACGGGCCTGCCTCGTAAAGTGACTCAACGCGAATCTTCACAGAAAGTATACGCCATAAAACTGATAATGGAAAAAACACAAGAAAGCAGCCCCAAAACAGTATTTTGAGCAATTTGTTCTGGCTTCTGCGTAACTTTTTAGATACAAATGTATTCCCGTTCACATCAAAGGAGTTATAAGTGTCCGCGTGGAATTCAGTGGTCCTAAGAAGGTGAAAGTCTATGACATCTGAAGAACCTGAGGTTTTCAGAACCTGTTTCGGGCAAGGCCGGTCTAACTTTCATGTAATGAGGAAGATGCTGTGAATGGTGGCTGTAAATAGAACATTCTAAACACTGTGGAAACTTTGACATCCGGCCTTGACACAGGGTCCTATAACAAGATTTGTGGGGCAGATTTACAAGAAACTGACGCATCTGTAGAGATGAGTCAGTTTCACTGCGCCAGCCAGAGATACCCTTGCACCACCGTGGATGCGCCGTATTTACAATACAGCGCACCATGGCGCAAGGATTGACAGATGCGTCAGAAATTCTGACGCATCTGTTGGCCCAAAAGTCACGCATTGCTGGAGTCGTGTCAGAAGCATGACGCAACTCCAGCAATGCATCGGGAGGCCGATACTCATTGTACTGCATCACTCCTTACGCCTGCTTCAAGCAGGCATAAGGTTTTGACGCAGTGGCATCCTAGAAGTGGTGCAGTGTAGATTTCACTGCATCACTTCTACGAATCTTTCCTGCATGGAACGCCCACCCTGCATACATTATGCCTAGCGCAGGTATAATATGATGTGTCACTTTGTAAATTGGCCGCATTGCTTATGCCGCTGCTGTGTCACAAAAGTGACACAACTGCGGCACAAACGTGTCGCAATGGGCATGTAAATCTGCTTTGAGCATTGTCACTGGTTGAGTTAGACATGATGCAGTACCTTGTTAGAAACTGATTTTAGGTTCTCAATTCTAATTACTATGAAAGGCTCAGAAATGGCCTTTCATGTTCAGAAAGCTGACTTTTTGGATATTCCCTCTGCTCACCCCAAGGTATCTATAATACCAGATTTACAAAAATGCCTTTTTTAGAGACGTACAGAGGTTGTAATTTTTCCTCCAGCTATTGAAGTCATTGCTACATATTTTCTTTTTCAGTTAAGTGTAAAATTCAGAAAAATATAAAGACGCTATTGTGTGCACGTGCTGCAAAGCAGTAGACCAGAAATGGGGTTAAAGGAAAACTCTTCTTTGAATAATTTCAGAAATGCCTTTAATTTGTAGGTGATTTTTATTTCAATTTCACATTAGAATATGCATTAGGGTATTGCATGACAGAAAAAGTATAAATTATGAAATGCAGGCATCGTTTGTGCAGAAGGAGAAACACTTTCTCCCAAAACAGTGATGTGCAGAGATTAAATACAGATGTATTCATGGGACTGGTTGGATCATTCCAATTTTATTTTTGCACTTTCTCTTTCTAAAATGCTGATCAATGGTGAGCCAAGAGGGCTCAAACATTACATGAGAGTCTACACTTAACACCTATTCATTGGCCCCAAGAGTGTTGTCAAATTTACTATATTTTATGGAACGGGAGACAAATTCCCTCAAGCTTAAGTATAAGAATACTATCACAGACTGCATGAAGGAGGTTCCCCCCTTAGATTAAAAAGATGTAAACCTAAAATGTCTGCTCCATGTTACAACAAAGACCGTATTGAAAAACGAAAAGATCCTAGTGCTTCAGAACAACTTTGGTGGTATACTCACTCTATAGACAGCCTTAAACCTTTTTATCTGAATTTTATAAAACATAAAATTAAGAAAAAACATTTTTTAAGCCAGATTAAATCTAGCTAAAATCAATTCCTAAAAAGTTTTAAATCATGAAGCAAAGAACTAATCATCCCCTCTCTCAGCTGGTCAACAACACAACGGAAAATCCATGAACTTCAATAAAATCTAACTTCCTGATCCTAAATGATGGCCTACCTTGGCTAGGAGACTTATGGCTTTTGCTGAACTCACTTCCACTTCTGCATTGAGACCCCATATGAACCCCACCCAGTAAATATTTTTAGCACTATATAAAATTACTAATAAAAAAAATTGGATAAGGTGGTAGGCAGTACGTTGGTTTCATAGCATTACCACATCACAGTAGATGCAATACTAGTGACTGAACATTGATCTATAATTAATCAGCTAAATAATTTGCTAATTCATAAACACATTTAGAAGCATAAAATATTAATGTAATGCCATTATGAGCAAATCATTAAATTTCCATGTTTTCAAAACCACTCCATTCTTTTTCAGTATTAAACAGTTTCCAGCTGTAAGTGAGAATTGGTAAAGCTGTTTTGTGATTAACTTGATGAGTGGTAAAAGACTTTTGTAATTTTACAGCTCAGCGTGGATAGCAGTGCGCTAATCCTATACTTAAAGACTTTGCTGTAGAAATGTCAAAAGACTTTGTCCCTTTCCATCACAGCGTGGATGGCAATGTGCTAATTCTATGCTTAAAAACTTTGATAGAAAAGCAGCCCTTTGAGGTGAGAAAATTCAGAGTGTCACTGGTGTTGCATGGTGCTTTATAGAGGAGCTGCTCTCCACCTAACCTTGGGAGCAACCCAGAGTTTTCTGCTTCTTTTTTGCATATTTCACTCATACAAAACCCACTTATTCACCCATACAGCCACTCACACACCCATACAGTGACTAAACACCAACTCCACACTGATGCAGATAGTCACAGTGCCACTCAGATGACCTATATTAGAAACAGTATAACTCATTAGTATTACAAAAATAATAGTAATTTAATGTATGCAGTAACTGAGTGTATATGTTTAACTCTCATAAACGTTTACAAAACACTCACACTTACTGGATGATGTTATCAGCAATGTAATTTGAGATGTCATCAATGATGTCATCAGTGATGTCACTGACCATGTCATGAGTGATGTAATATGTGAGGTCATAATCAGTGCATTGAGGGGGTGGAAGTTATAGTTAGCTTGGGTAATTATAACTGCTGAATTTCAATGGATGTGTACAAGTGAAATCTGAGTCTAACTATAACGTCCCTGTAACTTGTTTTTCAGTGAATTTAAAACGTTTTTAGAGTCTATTTCCTATCTATAATGTAACCTTTGTTTTTTCAGTGAATTTCTAAGTTTTTTAAATTATATTTCCTAACTATAATGTACCAGTAATGTTTGTTTATTTCAGTGAATTTCAACATTTTGTTTACATTTTATTTCATAAATCTAACCTGTACCCTTTGAGAGTGTGTGTGTGTGGATGGCTGTATAAGTAGGTGACGGGGTATGTTAGTGGCTGTATAGGTCTGTGAGTGGGTGTGTGAGTGACTGTATGGGTCTATACATAGCTGTGTAAGTGGATGTAGGAGTGCCTCTGTGGATCTGTGAGTGTCTGAGTAGGTCTGTGAGTGGGTGCATGAGTGTGTGAGTGGGAGTGTCAGTGTATAAGTCTCTGACTGGCTCTGTATGTGGGTTTATGAGTGTCTTTGAAGGTCTGGGAGTGGATGAATAAGTTTGAGTGGGTGAGTGAGAGGGTGTGTGAGAGTCTGAGTGGCTCTGAGTGGTTGTGTGAGTCTCTGAGTGGGTCTGTAAGTGGGTGACTAAGTGTCTGAGTGGGTCAGTTAGTGGGTGTGTGAGTCTCTTGAGTGGATCTGTGAGTGGATGCATGAGTCTCAGTGGGTTTGTGAATGGGAATATGAGTGTCTGAGTGGGTCTGTGAGTGGGTGGATGAGTGTATCAGTGGGTCTGTGAAAGCTTGTGAGAGGCTCTGATTGGGTCTGTGAGTGAGTGTCTGAGTGGGTGTGTGAGTGTCTGAGTGGGTGCATGAGTGACTGAGTGGGTATGTGAGTCTCTGAGTGGGTCTGTGAGTCCATGTGTGAGTCTCTCAGTGGGTGAAAGAATGCTTGAATGCATGAGTGAGTGGGTGCCTGAGTGAGTGTGTTTGTCAGTTGGTGCATAAGTCTCTCAGTGGGTCTGTGAGAGGGTGCATGAATGGGTGAGTAGGTCTGTGAGTAGGTGCATGAGTGGTCCTGTCAGTGGGTGCACATAAAAAAAAGTATGGGCCACACAGTAGCAGATACTCATGCCAGCTTCCTCTGTGATGTTCCTCCTGTCCAGCTTGCCTGCACTCAACTACCCTCTGCTGACATTGTTTGTGCCTCTGTTGATTTTCTGCTCAGTTTTCTTCCTCTTTTCTGCTCGCTCCTGCCCTGTATGTTGCCTCTTTCTGATTGTTCTGCCCATTATTTTGCCCTTTCTGCTCGCTCCTGACCTTTGGTCTGCCTTTTGGAGCTCGTTTCCGACCTCTATTGTGCTCCTCCTGCTCATTTCTAACCTCTATTTTGCCTTTTCTGCTCATTATTTTGCCTCTTTCTGCTAGCTACTGATCTTTATTTTGCCTCTTCCTGCTCCTTTCTGCCCCTTATTCTGCCTCTTTCTGCTCGTTTCTGACCTTTATTCTGCCTCTTGCTGCTAATTTCCGACCTCAATTTTGCCTCTTTTTGCTCATTTCCAACCTTGAGGCTGCCTCTTTCTGCCCATTTCTAACCTTTATTTTGGCTCTTTCTGCTCATTGCTGACCTTTATTTTGCATCTTTCTGCTTATTTCTCATCTTTATTTTGCCTGTTTCTGCTCATTTCACACCTTAATTTTGTCTCTTTCTGCTTGTTTCTGGCCTTTATTCCACCTCTTTCTTCTCCCTTCTGTTCTTTATTCTGCCTCTTTCTGCTAGTTTCTTACCTTTATTTTGCATCTTTCTACTCATTTCTGACCTTTATTCTGCCTCTTTCTGCTCCCTTCTGACCCTTATTCTTCCTCTTTCTGCTCATTTCTTGCTTTTAATTTTCCTCTTTCTGGATTTTTTCTGATCTTTTTTCTGCCTCTTGCTGCTCATTTGTGACCTCTATTCTGCCTCGTTCTGCATGTTTCTGACCTTTATGTAGACTCTTTCAGCTCCCTTCTGACCTTTATTCTGCCTCTTTCTGCTCAGTTCTCACCTTTATTTTGCCTCTTTTTGCTCGTTGCTGACTTTTATTTTGCCTATTTCTGCTTGGTTCTCACCTTTGTTTTGCCTCTTGCTGCTCATTTCTGACCTTTATTCTGCCTATTACTGCTCGTTTCTCACCTTTATTTTTCCTCTTTCTGCTAATTTCTCACCTTTATTTTGCTGATTGCTGCTGGTTTCTGACCTATATTTTGCCTCTTCTGCTCACTTCTCACCTTTGTTTTGGCTCGTTCTCCTATTTTCTCACCTCCATTTTGCAGCTTGCTGCTCATTTCTGATCTTTATTATGCCTCTTTCTGCTCGTTTCTCACCTTTATTTTGCCTCTTTCTGCTTGTTTCTCACCTGTATTTTGCCTTTTTCTGCTATATGCCGACCTTTATTTTGCCTCTTTTTGCTTGCTGCAGACCTTTATTTTGTCTCATTCTGCTCATTCCTCACCTTTATTTTGCCTCCTGCTGCTGGTTTTTAACCTCTTTTTTGCCTCTTCTGCTCATATCTCACCTTTGTTTTGCCTTGTTCTGCTCGTTTCTCACCTCGTTATTATTCGTGATTTAGCCGCGATGTCAGATTAACACATTTCTATTTCCTTACATTTCTCAATACCTACTGAACTGATTTACACCACATAAGTGAAAGCGTGATCTGCGTAACCAAATCTACTTTTCTGCCAAATTCTGTGTAATTTTGTCTAATGCTTCGGGCTGTAGTCATTTTAAAAGCTCCTAAGGGAATTCACACGGGAAACACACTTTTATTGACCCCCGGTTTTTCTCTCCTACCGCTTGACGGATCACCCCAAAACTTTCCATACACAACAAGATTCACTGGGGCACTTTTTTGGGGAAAACTTCATGAAGATTCAGCAAATGGTGCCAAAGTTATAGATAAATCAAAAAAGGCTTTACTATGGAAACATGGTCCTAACTATAACTACCTACTGGCGACCGCCAGAAGATTATATATATAGATTTCACTTACCTGATATATACTTGCCATATTCATTGTAAAGGCATGCATGGTAAAGGCGTATGTGTGGTAAAGATTTGCATTGTCAAGGCAATATGGGGTAAAGCAATTGCATGGTAAAGGCATGCATGGCAAAGGCATTCTTTGAAATGGTGTACATCACTTATCATTGCACAAATTCTGCCTGTGTGGCAGAGCTGTTGCAGTCACCGATTTACAGGTACGGGCAGATTGTGGGCATTTGTGAGGGATGCACTCCGCATAAGGAGAGAAATAATTGCAAACCCATAGATTTGTGGGTTTTGCAAAAACATTATACAGAAACCTTCCCACCATTGAATTTCTTGCAAACATGATCTGTGTCACTTAAAGAGTGACACAGGGTAGGAACAAAGATGGAATACCCCTTGTTTAATGAGGATATGAACAAATGATATTCTACAAATGAAATATATTTTCCCTGTGAGGGAGCATTAAAATGTTACAAGTGCAAAAGCACATTTGCACATCTGTGTCACATTTGCACATTGAACATATTCATCCTAATAGGAAATCTGCATTGCTAGGTATTACATAATTGGAGTACGCTGGAACACTTACAGCAGGTGTTGATTTTCAAGAATACACCTAGGATATTTTGAGTATCCTATAAAAATGAAAATCTGCTCCAAATATAAGTACGATCCTGTCAGAGGCCATTTTCAACTTTCAAACATAGGTCTTAGTAATACATTGTAGCAACCTTAAAATTTCAAGAAACAGTTCCGACCATGATAACTATTTGCTCATTTGAGATCTTGAACTGTTCTCAGCCTCTTCATATATCTTTACCAAATCTGGGTTAAAATCATTATCATTTTTATGAACATCTTTACTCCTAGGATTAACGTAATGCTTCTAATTTCCAGGACCTTTCTAACTGTAGAACAGTTTCCTCGTTTGATTAATACACCATTCATTCCTAGCATGTGGAGGGTGTGTTTATAGTCAGGATTTTGAAAGAACTTATGTAGTGTCCCAACTAGGCCAATTTGAGAGGGTTAGACATTTCATGTGGTGTTTCTCTAAGGACATTAGCCCTTGGTACAGCCCATTTTGTGGGGAGGGGCGGTATAATATTGTAGTAGGTTGTCTAGTAGTAAGAAATTGAGGAGGGCTGAGTGAATGATGTGGATGTCATTGTCTTTTTTCAAGTACCGGTTAAAATATTAATTGAGAATTTGACCACAATAGGATGTACGATGGTTACTACTAATATAATCAAGACAATTATCAATAAAACTCTTTTTTACCTATCAGGCAGTATAAGATGTTTAGTGTCATCGGTGTATGTTTGTGAGATAATCAGTTTGCTTTTAAAGGGCTCCTTGTGGATAAAGGCAACGACCCCACCAGTTTTTTAAGCTTTCTTAATGTATTGGATGTTATATCCTTGGGTTAGGATATTGGTATGGAGGATGAACAGAAACAGGGTTCAATGAGTGCAGTAGAATAAAAGTCACTGTCTTGGATGAGGGCAAGGTATGGAGGTTCTGTTAAACTGCAAACTTGCAATTCAGAGAAGCAACTTTCATATGATGTGTAGGTGATGGGTCACTAAGTTGATGAAGGCACTTTCCACAATAGACAGACTAGTAAAAATCAATTTTTGACACCACAAAACATCAGGATGCGATTGTTTGCAGAGGAAACCTGGTTTCAAAGGTTGGAACAAATGTAAAGCCCGTTAATTTAGTGAAGACTGTATAACTGTTATGATGCCATCAAAAACAGTGTGTGGTATTTTAAGTAATTTATATGCTCTCATGCCCATATATCGAGAAAAACATTGGGATTACGATTGTGGCTGTACACAAGAAAAGTTTACAACAAATAAGAGCAACAATAAACAGAGATGAAAGTTACCCAGTAGCTCGACATTTCCTTAGATTTAATGGACGAAATGCAAGCACTTTGTGTACTCTGTCATAGACAATATCCCCAGATCAAGGTAATAGAGAATTAGAATTAAGAAGACTTAAACTGAGGTTTATTCTTGGCTTGGATACTTAGAAACACTCAGGCCTTAATATTGAGGAGGAACTTTATATACATGTGTAGGGCAACTGGCTTTTTCTATGTATTGTGTAGTTTAAAACATTTTGGTGTGATGCATTTTTTGGTATAGAATTATATGTGATTTATCATCCCAGTTGTTTATTTTTTTTCATTTTTTAACCTATTTCTAGGTTGATGATATGAGTCTGTCTTCAGAAATTATAATATAACTGAAATCCAAGAATATTCGGAAATGGCCCACTTGGGCAGAACACCCAAAGGACAAAATAGTTTAATTCCTGCCAGTGTGGAAATTGATTGGATGTAAGACAATGCCTACTTGGGTTTGATGGCAAAGAGAAGAGAATAATTTGACATACAATAATGATTTATAATTGGGATGGACAGAAAAAATGGCGATGACGCACTGCTGATATAACAATTGTTTCCACATATTTTTCATAAATTATGATCCCATGCCAAATATTAATTTTTTTATGTCTAGTGATATGCCATAAAAAAGATATTTTGCAAGGTATACTTTGCAGAGCTAAATAAATGCTGAAAAAAATAGATGGTGTTTTAATGCATTACTGATTCATTTAAAACTTGTGATGAAGGAATAATTAATAAATTAAACAATCACATACACTGACGTGATAAACAGGAGGTATTTCTTCTATTTCAATTAATTGTCATCGAGGTAAAATACTGTTTTCAAAACTTTGTTAACATGTGGAATCAACATGGGCACCATTCATGACCAAGGCAAGTGTTGTGGCTGAAACGTGTATCTTCATGGAACCAATACATTTAGATACTATAGCAGACTCGTGAGTGTGACTTTTTTGAGGAAGGAAATTAAACTTGTGCTTTAAAATTGTATCAAATATAATATCTATCTATCTATCTACCTAACTATCTATCTATCTATCTATCTATCTATCTATCTATCTATCTATCTATCTATCTATCTATCTATCTATCTATCTATCTATCTATCTATCTATCTATCTATCTATCTATCTATCTATCTATCTATCTATCTATCTATCTATCTATCTATCTATCTATCTATCTATCTATCTATCTATCTATCTATCTATCTATCTATCTATCGCCACACAAGAGACAGCTTGGTGCCACACTGGTGCCACACTGTTCAGTACTTGAGAAAGGGCCTGTGGCAGGGCGAAGCCTGCACTTGGCAGGGTTGGAGCTCACAGTTGGGACCAGCATGTTTGCTAACTTCTGTCATCATCATTCAATGCTTTGATATTTCAAACTGGATCATACTTCTAGGAAAGTTCACCAATGAAGCAGCACTCAATGCTCCAGGTAATATGGTCTGGTACTCACCTATGTCCCCGACAACAACTACAGACTCTGGGGTTAGGGATGGCACCTCCCTCACCCCCCCCCCCCGCCCCCCCCCCAGCGTAACACCATTGGAAACCACACCAAAATGATATAATTTTTGGATTGGGGGTTGTAACCCCCGGCCGTATTTATTAAAAATAACAAACAATTTGTAAAAAACATTATATACAGAACTTTACGCAGAAAGTACAGGTACATTTGATAGACAGATATTCCAGGGCTAACCTTAACACAGTCTAATACATAAGACACTCCTACAGTAAATCTATCAATGCATGTATTTCCTTTCTGCGTGTCCCATCTAAAGCCTACGGCAAAGTCAATGACTGGCAGCGCCCCCGGTCCCAGTGTTCTAGCAAATACTACCCATGTAATAAGGATGTGCAGGGGGTACAGCTTATCGGATGGATATTTTCCCCCGGGCCCCCCTACACCCTGTGCCTTAAACTCCATTACGGGGGGCTGCAGACTTCTGTATAATGGCGCCTTGATGTGCATGCACGTGTGGGGGTGGCCGCAGGCCCACTGGGAAGGATGACTCCCCCGGCCCCCGCACCCCGACAGTCACTACTCCTGGAGTTACATGGTGCTGACCGCTAAGGACCGAAGACTATGCTTACAAATCATGACCTTACCGCCTGACCAGAGACACCCTAAATACGACAATATCTAACTGAAAGAGAAATTCAACCTCATGCTTTTATTCATACGCTAATACAGAATCAATTACAAACAATCACTTTGTTACCTGCAAATAAATTGGAAAAGAGGGGAACAAAAGATAGTTATCCACAACACACAACCAACAAACAAACCTTCCATCAAAACTTGCCTTAGATGATGGTGGGTGAGAAAGAAAAGAGATTACGGGCCCGCAGCCGGCCCGGTGGACACTCCTGTGGGGAGCAAGAACAAGAGACTGTTCTGCTCCACACAGCCCCTTTTAAGGAGGGCGCCCCAGGCTGACCGGATCAGACCGGTCTACCTGGGCGCAGAATGAACGTTTTTGAGCCAGAAGCACCGAAGTGCTTCCAGCTCAAAAGAGGCCGCCTCGCCCATTGGACAATGCGGGGGAGGGAGCGCCGCGTCATTTGCTGCCGCGGCCTCCCACCCCCTATTCCTCGCCGGGGACAGTGTGACCACCATAATGGCGGCCCGGTCCATTCTAACCCTCGCCTTCTCCACTCTTCTTACCCATGGGCTTCTCCCATTTGCTGTAAACAACCTCATGATAAGGAAGAGGTGAGTTCACAGCATCATCCAAAAATGGCTGCAATCCATCACCAGACTAAATGATGTTTGGTGTTCTTTTATTTTTGCAGCTTTAAATAGCAGGAACTTGGCCCATTGGCATTAGAGCACTTTACGTGAGCACCGGATTACATTACAATAGGTTATATTGCTGTTTTTTAGGCACGGGCAGATTAAATGATTTATCCTGAATCACAGTGTGTTGAATCAACCCTACAACTAAACCCAGCTCCCTAGTTATAATGCCATTAGCACTGGCCATTGTGCCACATATGTTGATGTTTACAGGTGGGCTATGCATGAAAAAAAAAATATGATTCTTCTATGAGAAGAAACATAAAGCTACTCAATAGTTGCAGACTGTATCTCCCACCTATGGGAGTTTCAACATCACTACATTACAATAATCTATCACATTTACATCATGAGATTCGAAAGCGCACAGTCTGGCGAATGATGTACACACACAGTAAGCGCTCACTTGCTGCCTGAGAAATTAATACCATTCTAAAGCTGAATTTTTGCTAAGCTTGCCAGAAAACACTATCCTTTTCAATCACAATGGCATTTTCTCTTTATTCCTGATCCAATGCTATGACTGCGACTTTTTATTTTCTAATAATTTGTATTTGAAATTTGAAAGACATGTGAAAAATACATCGCCTTTACACCTTTGGAAAAAAGACTGGAATGAAAATAAAACCAGTTAAAGCGCTCTACTGTCAAAGAAGCCGCACGCTCGGTCCATAATTGATGCCTCTTGTTTGCAGCTCTCACAGACACCATTGCCACGGATCAGTCACTAATAGAAAGCAGGCAGGCAGGCAGGCAGCTGCATCCTCGGGAGGCCATCCTCCTCCTGCTAGGTTTCACTGCCTGCAAGTGGCCCAGGTGTTAGCAAGGCCTATCTGTGGGTTTTGAGGAATGCTTCTGTTTTTTTGTTGTTGAAAAAAATCCATCAGCAAATAAACTCGAACAAATGGAAAGAATTTGATGAATGTGAACATGGTCAGGCCACTGTGAGTTAAACTGATCCCATCCATTGAAGACAATCTGGAGGCTGAAAGAAGGCTGTTCGGTGTATTAAGGTTTTCTAGAAAGGCAGGCTGGAGATTAATGAAGAGGTTTAAAATGAATGCAGCTCGACAAAGACCATTGTTACAAAGAGTGTTCAGGCGATAAAGTAATACTTTACAGTGTGTAGAGCCGGCCGTGCTGATTGATGTTGTATTTTTTTAGCACCTCTCTTCTTTGGCAGCTAGAATGTTGTTTTCCCAAAGTTCAAATGCTCAAACGTGTGCTGGTTATTTGATTCTGTGTTTTTATAAAAACAAGTCAACAGGAAACAAAGCATGTTAAACGAGTGCAACATACTGAATTGGAAAAGGAGCTACGTGGGGTAAATAAAGCATTAGTTGATTTTGTCGATAATGTATTCCTTGGACTCAAATTAGTTGGCAACGTTTTCTCCTGCTAAATTACCATAAATCTATTCAGACGTGTGCTAGGACGTGTGGGCAAGGTGTAAGAAATCCGGGACTGTGGATCATAAAGTGTCCAGGTGGTGCTAATATGCACCCAGGGTTGCGGGATCACTGTAAGGGGTGCAAGTTTGCTCCGTTTATATTAGCTACAGTCAGTACTGATTGGAAACCTCAAAAATCAATGTTGTTGATTTTGCTACCCAGACAGTTCAAAATGTGATTTTTATTTTGCTTATGTGTAAAGGCTCTGACGGCTGCAAAACACAAATAACCAACACGGCACCACCCTCATGGTACTCATTAAGGTACTAAATAACACTTTGATGGATTACCAACACCTGGGCAGCATATGTAGGCAGGTCCTCCCAGGAGACACTGGGGCATATCAACAAGGGCTTTATCTCTGCTTTTTTGGCTTTAAAAGCCAAAAAAGCAGAGATAAAACTAGCGCCCTATCAACAACAGGGTGCTAACACGCAAATTTGCATGTTAGCACCCTTTTACTCTACGCTTCCCCTTGCATCTCTAATGAGATGCAAAGGGGGCGTTCCAGAGTAAAATAATAGGAGAAATGTCGCTAAGCGACATTTCTCCTATTATCAAGAATGTCGCTAACCCTGTTAGAGACAAAAAAAGCAGCACTAACCGCGGTTAACGCTGCTTTTTTACGTCTGCTAATTTTCAGACTTAGCCATGATATCCTATGGAAGGAGGATATCATGGCTAAGTTTGCCTGTCCCTATCAACAAGGTAACGTGTGATTATCGCTGGGTTTCCAGCGATAATCTCACGTTAGCCTGTTAGCGTGTAGATTTTTATCGCTATTGAGATAAGCGTTGCTAATAGCACGCTATCTCAGCGATAAAAATTCACGCTAGCCGGCGATAATTATCCTCACGCTAAGAGCGCTGAGCGATAATTATCGCCGGTTGTTGTTGATATGCCCCACTGTATGCTATGCCTCCATATACATGCTAAAATGTTTGACAGCCCTGACATCACATATAACAAGAATTTGCAAGGCAATAGGTCTCGCATTTGCGCAAGTCTGATCTAATGGCATTGTAATGACAATGCCTTTTATTTATATATTTTGAAAACCTGCAAGCGGTGCGTAAGCGCGCACTTTGTACTGATAGTGCACTATATTGTTCTAGGGCAGTGTAAAGTCTTCTTGCAATTCCAAATTTTACCTAGGTCTGATTTATCTTTCTGCAAAATAACTCACCTTTCACCACATAAAAGAACTTAGACAATCCTTCACATTGAGGTTGTACGTAAATCTTCAATAAAGCACTATTGGCAAGCATGTTAACAAAAAGGAGATCTAGATTAAGATTGGTCAGAGAAGGTAATGCATTAAATTAAGAAACTTCTTTCCCCGAAGTGCTATAATTCAATTGATGTCATTTATAGAGCAAATAAGTGACAAAGTCCAGTTCAGTGTGGTAGTAATTTTATCCTAACTAGCTTCTATTCAAATCAAAAGCAAAGTTACAAAATACTCTCAATCTGACATTCCAGTTCCTACAATCTACTATATAATATTAGAGACCAGTGCGTTTCTAGAATTAAGAATTTTACGCGGAGAGAGCATACAGAATTATAAATGGATACCTGTGAGTAACAGTGATGTTTTTCAAAGAGGGTTCTAAGTGACATTAAGAGCAACTTACCTATGATGTCACTCAGAACCTGGAGGTGAAAAACGTTCCCTTTATTCAGTTACTCGTATACAAATGTATGTTGTATATGGGTTCTATAGCCATACAATATAAATAAATGGGTACAATGGTTTAGAATAGACAGTGATCATTGTTACATCAAATAAGTGGAACACTAACGATGTTCTTCAATGTAGTGACATAACTGGAAAGAAAAGAAGTGTTAAGGAATTTCTGTTTGAATAGCTGATGGATATTAGATTGCTATAAAACTATACTGCTTTGAAGAACTAGTCTTCCGCCTCCAAACAGCCAACAGTTCACATGTAAACTGCCAATTATATTGCTGTCGATATTTTTCAGATAGAGGGCCTATTTTATAAAAATGAGCAACTCTAATGTACAATCTTCTTTTAAGACCAGTATGCTGATGCCCTCGCTCTCGCGGTTACAGGTTGGACGAAGCACTCTACCTCTGGGATTTAGGTCAGACAGATTATGTTAAAAGTACCATGCTCGACTTGGCTATATCTTCTCTACCAAGGTGGAACACACCAGTTTAGAACCATGTTTAATTGGGCAAGCTCATAATTTCAGACGGACGAATATAATGTGGATCTGATCACCATGCAGTAGTCAACACATATTGGCCGACACATTTGAATAAAAAGTTATAGAATTGTAAAAAAAAAAAAAAATCTTGAAACAATCACTTGCCACAATTATTTTTCCGCAAAGTATATCGTTTCCATTTAGCTTTATAAAACTTATGAGCTGATCAGTCACTCCACATATTGGTATGTACAGTGAGGCAAGGCACGTCTTTAGAAGTTGCAGTACCGCTTGCCAAACCTCATTTGGAAGTTCCCTGACCAATGGCGCACCGGTGACTTCTACAAAAAGTTTCCGTACAAACTGACAGAGCAATACTGTGTATGCTTGAGGAAAAGCTAAATCCGAACCAAATGTTTAAGGGCACTTTAAAGGTTAAGGGGCGCGATCCGTTATTATAGAAACAGAGCTAGTTTTTAATTGGTAACCTTTAAAAGGGTCATGTTTCACAACAGTGGCATGAGATCCTAGCAGCCTGCTATGACCCAGCACTGGTATGACTCAGGAACAAAGTAGTGACTCTGGAAGAAAGGTGTCAAAGTGTTACTGCTGCAGTTCGGGTTCCTCAATTTCCCCTTTCTACCACGGACAGAGTGATTTCTCAGTCACACACACACATACACATCACACGCTGGTGGGGCCCATAACACCAACATTCATTCTAATCAATCTATCCGTATATTTTTTATTCAGGAAAGGGGATAAGACATTTTTTTGGGTTCCGAACTACACTGCTTTCCCCTTGATGGGAACTCGCTAACATCACCTAACAGGAGAATCCCCTTTCTCCTCCTCCTCCTCCTCCTCCCATCAAGGAGAGCACAACAAACTTGATCGACGAATCATTTAGTTGGAATTAGCTTAATGACTCCTTAATTCTCTGACTCAATCAATAATACATTTCAATGAAAGAACAACACAACACATACATTCAATTTAATCTTTCTTTATCTAAATTAAATGCAGGTTAAACCTAATTAGTAAATTTCATCTTTTTTCATATTTACCTATTCTGGCTACTTGTCGTTTTTCTAAGTCAGAATCTGGTCCTCAGTCAAATCGTCAAAGTTCTGTTCTATCATGCAGAGTCACTGTCCTCTCCGTCAGCATAACATCAGGATACTGGATATGGTGGTGTACGTTCAGAACGACCCTCTCTAGTCTACTATTATTTATACTAAAAATTTACATTCAAAGGTTACAATCTTCTTTTCCAGAGCTTCTCATTGGTCAATCACAGTACATTCTAATTCATTAGGAAACATTCGATGTCGTTCCCACAGGCTAAAAGTTCCAAAACGAATTTATGGGAACGTTGGCAATTCATGGTTTAGGTTGCAACAATTTGTATTGAAGGGTTGGCTTTTCGCCTGGTGAAGCCTTGATGAGCACAGCGATGACAGTTCACCGGCAGGTTGCAGCTGCTGAGGTTTGCGCAGGCGCGTTTCTCCATTCCCTTCATTGATTTTACTTCGTAAGGTCTGATTCAGTCGGCGGCCATTTTAAAGCAGGCCCATATGGTCAACTTAAGCAAAGAAACACAAAAACGTCATTAATACATTGAAATGGTTAAACAGTGTTATTTCCCTTGCTAATACCCATATGTGTGTGCATTTATCTAGCCAAATGCCACGTCCAAAGCCATTATTACTTGTTTATTTAAGCAGAATTCACGATAACATAACATAAGCAACGTTTATCCTATTAATATGCATACAGACTTAGTTTACATATTATCTTTAGCCATGCAAAGCAATCCCACGTATATTCTCTTGGTTAATAAGGTTGATTCGTTTTGAAAACAACACTCCATTAATTATTATGATTAATCATTAGTCATTTTAATACAAACATATATAAATGGATTGGGTATATAAAAAGAAAACATTTTACCCGCTCCATCATTACCACCACCACCACCTACCGACCATACCTCGGCTATAGGTACGCCCTGCACCTTGACCCCACTCACCTCTCGGTTTTGCTGATGTAAAAAAAAAAATCACTTAGCGCAGCTCAGCCTCCGTCGGGTGCTGTTGCAGATTGGCCATCTCTCCACAGCTACGTACAGCCCCTCGGCCTCGTCTATTGTGTCCAACAGCCCCGTGCACCACCCCAGCTCCCCAAGGCCTCTCGGCTAGTCTAGGAAGCCATGACGGCCTGCCTACGAACCTGTCACAATGGACTTTTGTTTTCAAAGCAGGACATCACAGTTCCAGCTGATGCCTACACGGGGCTTCCAACAACAACCTCCACCCTCCTTAGAAACGAGGGAGGACATAGGCGGTTACTTTAAGAGCCGCATCCATTTTAAGATCAGGCTAAATATATTCTACGGAGAAAGGCTGCCCGTTTCTTGAAAACAAGTTGAGATTAGGGTTAGGGCAGCATAACCATAGGGAGTTTATAAACGGCAGTGTTTGTACATACATGCCAACAGTTTAGGAGAAGAAAGTAGCCTAAAAGTAAACAAATAGAAAAAAATGCTGGCCACGTTATCTACTTTTGTTACAATGGCGGCACCTGCATTTTAGCTTAAGATATTTAAAGTGCGGGTGCCGCTATTGTAAACAAAAGTAAATAAATAGAAAAAAAGGCATGCAGCTTGGTTAGGCGATCGCAAGTTACAAAAGAATAGCGCAGCAGACATTATTAGCGCTAAGGCTGCAGCGCTATTAAAAAATAAAAAAGTGTTGCGGGAGAGCATATCCGGCCAGCAAAAGCAGGCATGACAAAGCCCTTTAAGAAAATAGTGCTCAGAGGCTAAAATTAAAACCGAAGGCGTAACAACACTTGTAACAGGTGATTTCCTCATGGGACATTACAAGAAGAGACAAGGCGGTACTAAGGAGGGACTACTAAGCCTATTGCCCAATGAAAGGCTACTATTTACAAAGGACAGGGAAAGGATCCAATTAAAAATATGGGCAGGAAACTGGGCGGGCTTCACATCCTATCCTGAATACAGCATGTCTCGAAGAGACAGCACAAGTGCTGCCTAGGCAAGACCTAAAAAAATCTTCTGATGCTATTTGTCATTAGCATATGTAAATCCAGCGTTCAGAACACCATTCACTAATGTGACATCTCGCTCATATAGGCTGCAATACTCTTCTCACATGGTGTTCGAGGCCTTCTGCAGCACAGAGCATTGCCACTTTTTCTACTAGTAAAATCCGAATGTTGTATCTGTATGTGATTTTACGCTATGTTAAACAACGTTTATAAGGTGCATGTACACCCAAAAAGTTTTCATGGCACTGAGTAAGAGTGTGGAAATATGGATTTTTCTGGTCAGTCATGTCCCCTATCTTGGACCCCAACGGTTCTATGTGCATGTTACAAGTACATGTATGTTCCCTCCAGTTCCAGTTATGAAGACGCAAATATAGGTGCGTCCACCGTTAACATGTCCTCTTTCAGATCCGCCATGAATAGGCTGGATATTCCATTCCTAAGTATGAAAGGCCACCGCCTTTCTACAGTTCACTTATGCCATTTTACAGTCCAGGCAAGTAGGCCCTGATTCTGTCATCAAGCTTTTCTTTCTTTCTGTCTCTGAAGCTCCAGTCCGAGCCTGCATCTGTGACCATGAACTTTGTCTCATCCTCTGCGCGGCTCACGATGCCTGACATCAGCTTGCTGCCTGCCAAGAACTGTATTTCACCTTCGAAATTATCTGCTCCGCTCCCTGCCCAATGCATTCCTGTCTAGTAGTTTAAGTAAACATTCTGCCAGCTACCGAGCAAAGGCCCGGCTTCTCTGTCTTTATACAAGTAATTCATAGCCCTGTTACTATGGAAGACTTCTGCCCTCGCATCTAGTGTAGACACTTAGACGCTTGTACACGCACTAACAGTCAGTATAGTCAGTATAGAATAAGATTCTACTCCAAGAAGGCCTCTCTTTTGGATAACATAGTTCTTTAAACATAGGATGTTAGATATGATTTGGGATTAGGTTGACTTGACCCTCCAGACATCTGTCGCCACATGTAGAGCTAAATGTCAAGTCCCCTTCACCCCCTAGCTGCACGTCAATCACACGTCATGCTGCTGCGCGCGCATCTCTGCCAAGTATTTCTGCTGACATTGCGAAATTCTTTCATGGAACCACCCCATTATGACATCATACCTGATGACGTTCCTTTGTTACGCCCAATCACGCCCATTTTCAGCTACGCATGTAAAATGTTATCTTTGCTATCAATTGTTACGCCTCTTGCATTTGCTTCGCTGTAATGCCTATTGTATAAAAGTGATTAATTATCAATAATGTAGGTACTTCACTTCCTGAGCCTCCGTGGTGATGGAACCTGGAGGCCACGATTTCGAATCGTCCATTGGAATAAAGTCCATTCCGAACCTCTAATACCACGGATTCTGCCTCTTATTTATTGAGCTATTTTTATTATGTTCTGTATCAAATTAAGTCCCGGTAATTAAATTATTTACCACATAAATGGCGCCCGAACAGGGACACTTTCTCATCTCACGCGCCGGCGGTGCGTTGCAGGCCCGGTCTCCTGCCACAGCTGGACGGACAACAACGCGTACCAGCAGGATTTCCTGTATCTCCCTCCGGTCAAGCGGGGGCGACTGAGGCTGCGATCAACACCCAGACGAGGCGGTGAGAAGTGCGAAGTATCCCGACCAGAGCCTAGCTGAGAGAGCAAGATCCGAGGTATACAGAGGCCCACCAGGTTTCCGATGTCCTGAAGTATCCGAAGTTGTCGAGTCGAGTCCAGTTCGGTCCAGTTCAGTTCAGTTCCGTTCCGAGGCCTTCCGTTCCGAGCTACCCGGTGAGTACCATTACTGGGGAGGCGTTCTGGCGTGCACATAAGTTGTGCCGGTCCAGACGGGTTTGGGTACACAAATCCGGTCTGCACTGTTTTAGCAGTGTATCTGTACTGTTTAGCAGTATATCTAGTATATCAAGTATATAAATTCAGAATAATTTCCGTTAATGTCGAGAATTATGTTTTATGATTAAGTTTTCTTAGATCGTCATCATCATCGCTGCTCATTTAAATGTTAAATGTTAAATGTATTAATACGTCCTGCATATTGTGGTGTGAATGACTGTTCATTATTGTGTTTTTATTGTATTAAGTTTGTTCAAGACCAAGTATCAGACCAGTTCTCAATATGCCGCTCTTTTCGAAACTAAGACAGATCACAACTAGAAAAGGGGTACTCGAAGAAGCTGTTCCCATTCCTCCTAGGGACACTCCAGGGTACTTCATGTATCATAAACACGGCTTAGACGCTATATTATTTCTTGACCTATGGGTAGACTACACTAAGGAATTACCAGAAAATCAGAGGTGGTCCGCAGCTGGGACCTGGGATGCAGAGTGTATCGTGAAAGTAGAGGAAGAGTTATGGAAAAGGAAAGCCAGACAGTCACAGAAAGACGCCATTGAATTATGGCGTAAAGAATCGTATAGACGTACAGAAAAAGCACGTAGACAGGAAGAGAAGAGTAAAGAGAATTCAAATAAAGTCCGAGAAAATCTATTAATTGAAGAAGGTACACGAGTGAAATCAGAACAAGTAGACAGACAAAGAAATGCCCTTATGAAGGGTATGTATCCCCTTCTGGCCGAGGGATTACCTAAGGCTACTCCGGGGATACTAAAAGACTTGCCACCCCCGTTATTTCCAATAAAGGTACATCCTAAGGGGCATCCTAGAACCGCAGAAGATGTTTTTCTTTCCTCATATTTAGATGACGCAGCTCCCGAGTATGCTAGCCCCGCCCCGCATAGACCGTCGGCCGGGGAGGTTCAACGCCAAGATCCTGTATCTATATCTCTACAACAACAAAACCTGACACAAAATCCGGCAAGCACGTCCGTTTCCACATCTGTTCCTACAGCTACTTCTATAGCTGTGTCCACACCTATAGTTGCTGTATCGCGTTCTACGAATCCTTTCACGCCCGATACTCCAGACGGGGCTACTGGGGGTGCTACCAATATTTTTTCTACGCCACCCAGAGTAAATAAACTTACCTTTCAAGAGTCAGCACATCCACGTACCCCCAAACTCATAAATTCCCGCACGCTTAAGGAACTTCTTATAGATTGTAGATATGACCCTGTGCCCGGCAAAGAGGACGAAATGATCATGGCATCATTACGTATCAGACGAGCTGCGGTGTATTTAGGAAAGCTACCAGGAATGACTATGCATTTAGATAATATATATCATTATGTCCAAACAGGGCGAGATTCTGAAAGTATTAACAGAGCTATGGAATACCAGAAAGTGGAGATACAGGGGGAACTGTTACGTTTCCTCATAAATTGTGTGATCAGAAATCAAGACCGACCGGGGGTAGACCCGGAAACAATGGAAACTCTTACCAGATGGAGCCAGAATATATCAGAAGGGAGACATGATAGGCAAAAATGTATAATAGCCATGTGCAGAAAGATCCGTAAAGAAATAGAACGCCTACACGAAGAGAGATTAGCGGTAGACCAGTTTGAACAAAACGAGGAGGAGGAAGGATCAGGACCGTCCACAGGACAGTCAGAAACCATAGCCTATGTAGGTAGAGGAAGATCTTGTAATAGTACTAGATGTTTTACTGACCCGATACGTCCGATATGTCCAGATAAAAACAGGAATTTCCAAACACCTATAATAAATATGAGGTCCCCCGAGCATTCGTTCCAAACCGCTGACAAATTACTGCGAGAACGAAGGGGTTATCATTTACTCGATTCTATGGATGAACAAGAATTAGCCAGGTCAGCCGTTCATTGGGTTGACAGTCCCGGAAAATATGGTGATGATACAGTAGCACACACATTTTTGAACCTCACCCCAGATGAACAGCGTTTAGCTGGGATTTATATGATTCAACAACTTCTTATACTATATAAAAGCCAACATTCAGATCCTGGTCCCTTACCTGATATATTGACTGAATTACTCACGAATAGATGGAAAGGTTCAGGTACTAAGTTAATTAAGGAAATACTAGAATCCAGAAAGCAGTACATTCTTTTTGTATGTCCAGAACATGATTCACTGCCCATCAAGGAAAGACCGATGTATTACATGGACAGACAGAATCCCTTACGAGAAGTACACCCAATAAAGGGCGAGGACAATCAGTTTAAACGTGTATTTGTATATACGCCCATATCAAAAATAGAATTGTTAGAAATGAAGAAAGTGGTACCCAGTCATGACAAAGACCCAGCGGGTTTCCACCGAGAAATTAAAGACATGTTACTCATGGGAGAATATACCTATCCCGACATTATGACAATATTGAAGGTATTAATGCCTGCTGGCATTTATGAAAAACTCAAGGAAAAAGAGTGGGAGGTAGGAGACCAAAAGATAGATTGGACAGCATTAGAAAATGAAGAAAAGGCCCGAGGCCCAGGTTCGGGGCTTGGGGACAAAACTAAAGCACTACCAGGTTTACTAGTACAGGTACTGCCACGTTTATTAACCACGAAAAAGGAAGACTGGGGTGCAATCTCAGCCTGTAAACAAAAGCAAGATGAAGACACTAGTGATTTCTATGCCCGATTCGAAAAATGTTTTGGTATAAATAGTGGTATAAAAGCAAGTAGCGAGTCATACCCACATCTGTTTGTGACAAAACTAGTTGAAAATTCCTTGCCCCAAGTGAAGAATAGAGTATTAAAATTCGAGAGTACCTGGCAAGGTAATACCCCATCACAAATGTTACAAATGTTACAGTACCATTACAATAGAATTAGAGAAGAACAAGAACATGAACAAAGACGCATGAAAGACACGAAAATGAAAATGCTAGTCTCTCAGACAGTTCCAGCTGAAGGACATAAAAAGGGTACGACACATTCCGGTGAATCAGCAGGACCTGTAAAAGGGACATGCAACTATTGTAAACAGCCAGGACATTACATACACGATTGCCCAGTCCTGAAGCGTAATATCGCCACAGGTATTACAAAAGAAAGACCACGGCCACCTAGACAGGATCAGAATGAACAAGGAGCACCGCAGCATGCACAGTCCATGCCAGCTCCACAACAGTCTATACAGTTTGTGCCAGCCGCACCAGTGTTGCCTGCTGCTGCCACACAAACCACGACACGACAGCTGTACCAGACCGCACAGTATGACTATCCTGATTATCAACGATATGCATGAACCAGCCTAGAGAGGGAAGTTGACTTACCCCTTATCGAGGTACCTGTAGACCAAGAAGGACCTTATGTACATAGTGAATTATTAGGCCAAGATAGAAAATTTTTACTTGATACAGGGGCAAGTCGAACAACTATAAAACGTAGTGAAGTTCCAGGGGCACCCCTCTCACGCTCACAGAATATTTCCCTTGGTTTTTCAGGAAAACCTATTGTTAATGAAGTATCACAGCCTCTTCCACTTACGATAGGACCCTTGACCAGAACTACAGATTTATTGCTTACTAAATCATGTCCAGAAAACTTGTTAGGTATAAAAACACTGAAAGCTCTAGGAGCTATAATATGTTGTTCTCCGGAAGGAGTAAGATTGTTTTTACGTGATTTCAAAGGTCACTATGTGTCTCGAGACATGAATTCCCGACTGCAGACTTTACCCACACATTTATGGGCACAAGGCCCTACAGATGTTGGTTGCATGAACATTACACCATATCGAGTCACACTAAAGGCAGGAGTGGTACTACCACGAATGCGACAATACAAGTTACCCCCAGATGCTGTAATGGCTTTACTGCAAATCATTGACGAGCTTATTGGCCAAGGAGTGGTTGTGGAGACCGACTCCAATGTATGTAATTCACCGATAATTCCGATTCTTAAACGAACTGATCCAAAGGCTCCCCCAGTATATCGATTGGTTATTGATCTGCGCGAATTAAATAAATGTATTGTACCACAATACCCCGTAGTCCCAGACATCTCTTCATTACTGACAGCTATTGATTCCGAAGCAACGTTCTTTACTGTAATTGATCTCAAGAATGCCTTTTTCAGCGTCCCAATAGATCCAGAAAGTCAATACTTGTTCGGATTTAGTTTAAATGGACGTAGCTTTAAATTCACACGCGCACCTCAAGGATTTACAGAAAGCCCCAGCATCTATAGCCAAGCACTGAAACGAGAACTTGACAGTATACACATGCCAGTCAACACTGCTCTGCTTCAATATGTCGATGATCTGCTGATCACCGCCCGAAGCGAACCTGAATGTGAAAAAGCATCACTGACGGTTTTACAATTTCTAGCCGAAAAGGGGCACAAGGTGTCCCCTTCTAAGCTGCAATTCTGTGTCCAGCGAGTTATTTACCTTGGTCACTCGCTGTCCAAGGAGGGAAGGCAGCTTACACCAGATCGTATCCAGCTAATTGCAAATATGCCAATACCCAAGACACAAAAGGAGGTGCGGGCTTTCATAGGCCTCACTTCATATTGTAGGCAGTGGATCCCTCAGTATGCATTTCTAGCAAAACCACTCATTCAATTGACAACACAGGAGGCAGCCACATCGACTGTCCTCCCGTGGACTCAGGAACACACACTAGCTTTTGAAAGCTTAAAGAAAGCTCTATGCCAAGCACCTGTTTTAGCAACACCATGTTACAGAAAACATTTTACACTCTTTGTTACAGAACGAGAAGGTACTGCCTTGTCAGTACTCACACAGGAACAAGCAGGATCACACAAACCGTGTGCTTATTTTTCTAGTACATTAGATCCCGTAGCTCAGGCTCTACCTGCGTGCCTGAAATCAGTGGCAGCGACAGCTTTAGCAATCAGACAAAGCGATGCCATAGTGTTAGGACATCCATTGACAGTCCAAGTACCACATGCAGTAGAGGTTCTTGTGAATCGAACGCAAACACAACACTTGACCATAGCAAGACTTACAGGTTACGAATTAACATTGTTTCAGCCACATATAGAAATCAGACGTTGTAACACATTGAATCCTGCCACACTTTTACCTGTAAATGGAACAGACCCACTAGCTCATGATTGTATTGAAGTTATTACAATAACGACGAAACCCAGACAAGACTTGACAGATGTCCCATTGTCAGACCCAGACCTGACGTTGTATGTAGATGGTTCATGTATGAGAACAGGTACAGGAGAGTTAGTGGCCGCTTATGCAGTCACCACAGACACTGAAATTATTGAAACCAAGTGTATAAATACCTTGTCCGCTCAAGCAGCAGAGCTCGTCGCCCTGACACAGGCCTGTATTCAAGCCACAAATAAAAAAGTCAACATATACACTGATTCACGTTATGCATTCGGAGTTGTACATGACTTCGGCGTGCTGTGGCGAGAGAGAGGTTATTTAACTTCTCACGGTGCCCACATTCAGCACGGACCCCTCATTCATGCCTTATTAGATGCAATACATCTACCCATAGCAATATCGATTATGAAATGCAAAGCTCATACGAAAATTATTGATATCATTTCTCAAGGCAATGATCTAGCTGACAGAACAGCTAAACAGACTGCTCAAACTCAAACATCCGACATGACAAAGACAATAGTCCAGACACCAACACATTGCATGATGGTTAAGGATCCCGCTCTTGATGTAATTGACATACAGACACATGCTACTCCAGACGAAATAAGGAAATGGACTGAATTAGGAGGGATCCAAACGGATCAAGGATGGATGACGAAGGAAAAATCTGTGTGGTTCCTTCCTGATTCAATGGTCCAAGTCATTATTAACACTGTCCATAGTCCAGCGCATCTAGGAGAGAAAGCTATGCTAGACAGCATTCAACATATTTGGTTCAACAAGCATTTACGAGCAGCAGCGAAACAAAAAGTTCGTACCTGTATGATCTGTTGTCAGTTCAACCCAGGAAAAAGCATTCCCGTAGAGCAGGGTGGATTTCAGCCTCCTGATCACCCTTTTGAAATCCTCCAGATGGATTATATCCAGATGGAACGATGTCGAGGATTCAAATATGTTCTCGTAGTTGTCTGTGCTCTTTCCCGTTGGACAGAGGCATACCCGGTTTCAGATTACACTGCCCCGACTACTGCCAAACAGCTAGTTCGAGAATTCTTCCCACGATACGGTTTACCACGTGCTGTCTACTCAGATAACGGCCAGCCGTTCTCATCCGAACTAATGAAACACGTTTCACTTTTGTTAGGCTATCAGTGGAAATTCCACTGTGTCCGACACCCCGAGGCAGCAGGTCTCGTGGAAAGACATAATCAGACCCTGAAAATTAGATTGTCCAAAATATGCAGGGAGAAAGGTGTCGACTGGGTAGTAGCATTACCAGTTGCACTCTTTTACATGAGAATGGTAGCACACTCTCGAACAGGGCTATCCCCGTATGAGGTGATCTTTGGCAGACCACCAAATATGTGGGGGACGCCTATACCACGTAAAATAACTGATATTGACTGTAATATGCTGACAGATTATTTGGCTTCCTTGATGTCTGCACTACAATCTTGTCGTTCACAGGTAGCTGCAGCTTTTCCTGACAACACTGAGGTGAAACCCCATGACGTAATTCCGGGGGATCTCGTTTTAGTGAGGAACTTTGATCGAAAGACTCAGCTGGATCCTAGGTGGAGGTCGCCGCAATTGGTCTTGCTCACCACAAGGACAGCCGTGAAGATCGAAGGCAGGAAAGGATGGGTACATTCAAGTCATATCAAGAAATTTTATGGACTACCATCGGATGTAAAAACTACACCTCGCGTGTCTTCACCCATTGACTCAAAACTTTCTTTGGTTGAATCAAGTAGTCACGAACAATATAAACTAAAACTCAGATCTAATCAGTCGGGCAATTTGATTGTTTAAGTCCTCTCCAAGGTGAAGCGGTTGAATTTGTCTCTGACATGTATCCCTTAGATCTGAATAGAGAAAAAACCCGAAAAATGTTGAAACAACATGTATACTGTAAATCACTGCGTAGTCATTGCACAGTGACGTTATTAATTTTGTTTTTCTTAAGTCTCTTAATAATTATTGCAAGTATATTGTTGCACATATATTATCCTATTTCTAGACATGTTTATAATGTTACTGCTGAACATTCTTTTAGTGAATTACCTCCGCATGAATTGTCATACAGATTTGCGCTGCGCAATAACACTTTTATTAGTATGTTACATCATTCCCATCAGGTTAGCAATGCTACAAATTGTTGGATATGTGGCCGACTCCCTCCCTATCAGAACTATAAAGGAATTCTACCTCTTTTTCCATACCCGTTCACACACAACGGCTCCTGTGGAGCATGGTTTAGTTTAATTAACTCCTTAGATTCAAATTCTGCAGTTTATCAAGACAACTGGGTATGGGGAAATCTGAACTTAGTTTTACTTAAAGTCTGCCACCCCAACAAGGAGGGACTTCCCAAAAGAACAGGAACTGATCTAGAAAATGAAGTATATGGATTAGGTAATTTTACGCCTAAATCTTACGATCCTAAATATCGAATCCGAAGCTACTCCAAGTTTGCCCGCCATGTCAGTATTTCCAGTAAAAGGTGAATTATGTGTAAGAAAGAATGGTTCCATAAATATGGGCCATAGTAGATGCACCACTGTAATAGAATTCAGTGATCAAGGCAAGTCGACATTTAGAGCTTCCCGCCATTCCTATTTTATATGTGGTCAGACGGCATATGTACGTTTGCCTCTAGATTGGGATGGTACCTGCTACATTGGATTCCTTTTGCCACCTGTTTTTCTAGCTCCTCCTGATTATCACAGAAATACTCATTTAGTACACAATAGAGAAAGGAGAGATCTCCCAATAGTCGATTACACTGAAACAGCATGGGAAAAATACACAGATTTCAATAAAGGTCTCTTTCCCTATATAGGTACCGTTACTAATAGTAAGCTGATACGTAGATTAACTAGAACCCTTGAAGCAGTAGTGAACGAAACTATTTCCGCCTTAGGCAATTTAACAGAAGAACAGTCTGCTATGCGGATTGTTGTGCTTCAAAATCGTCTTGTCCTTGACGTCATCCTGGCCGATAGGGGCGGAGCTTGTAGGGTCATCGGATCAAGCTGTTGCATTTTCATACCAGAAAATTCGCCATCTGTATATAAAGCTATAACCCGCCTTCATAAGATTGTGAGCCAGATACACCAGAATCCAGGCACCTGGACTTGGTCCAGTTGGTTTTGGAGCGTGTTATCAGCCTGGGGATGGAGAGTTCTATCCTTCCTAGGTATTGGCCTTCTCATACTATTCAGTTGCTGTCTATGCCTGCAATGTGGACCAGCGATTTGTGGTCTGTGTGCCACATCGTGTATTCCACATCAAGATTTTCGTTCAAGATCCCGGAAGAAGAAAGAAGAACAAATGATGCTATATGAACAGATCAATGGATTAATGAAGATTGATATCTCTTGACGGGCAAGTAGGGGACAAGGAGGGAATGTGGAAATATGGATTTTTCTGGTCAGTCATGTCCCCTATCTTGGACCCCAACGGTTCTATGTGCATGTTACAAGTACATGTATGTTCCCTCCAGTTCCAGTTATGAGGACGCAAATATAGGTGCGTCCACCGTTAACATGTCCTCTTTCAGATCCGCCATGAATAGGCTGGATATTCCATTCCTAAGTATGAAAGGCCACCGCCTTTCTACAGTTCACTTATGCCATTTTACAGTCCAGGCAAGTAGGCCCTGATTCTGTCATCAAGCTTTTCTTTCTTTCTGTCTCTGAAGCTCCAGTTCGAGCCTGCATCTGTGACCATGAACTTTGTCTCATCCTCTGCGCGGCTCACGATGCCTGACATCAGCTTGCTGCCTGCCAAGAACTGTATTTCACCTTCGAAATTATCTGCTCCGCTCCCTGCCCAATGCATTCCTGTCTAGTAGTTTAAGTAAACATTCTGCCAGCTACCGAGCAAAGGCCCGGCTTCTCTGTCTTTATACAAGTAATTCATAGCCCTGTTACTATGGAAGACTTCTGCCCTCGCATCTAGTGTAGACACTTAGACGCTTGTACACGCACTAACAGTCAGTATAGTCAGTATAGAATAAGATTCTACTCCAAGAAGGCCTCTCTTTTGGATAACATAGTTCTTTAAACATAGGATGTTAGATATGATTTGGGATTAGGTTGACTTGACCCTCCAGACATCTGTCGCCACATGTAGAGCTAAATGTCAAGCCCCTTTCACCCCCTAGCTGCACGTCAATCACACGTCATGCTGCTGCGCGCGCATCTCTGCCAAGTATTTCTGCTGACATTGCGAAATTCTTTCATGGAACCACCCCATTATGACATCATACCTGATGACGTTCCTTTGTTACGCCCAATCACGCCCATTTTCAGCTACGCATGTAAAATGTTATCTTTGCTATCAATTGTTACGCCTCTTGCATTTGCTTCGCTGTAATGCCTATTGTATAAAAGTGATTAATTATCAATAATGTAGGTACTTCACTTCCTGAGCCTCCGTGGTGATGGAACCTGGAGGCCACGATTTCGAATCGTCCATTGGAATAAAGTCCATTCCGAACCTCTAATACCACGGATTCTGCCTCTTATTTATTGAGCTATTTTTATTATGTTCTGTATCAAATTAAGTCCCGGTAATTAAATTATTTACCACAAGAGAAGGAACACCAAAAATTAAAACCTAGCCATAAGCTTGTTTAAAAAGCCAGGTTTTTAAGTATGACCTGAATCTTGGATAGGCAGTTGTGGTTCTTATGTCAAACGGCTGAAATTCCAAAGGTGTGCAGCATTCACAGAAAATCTGGCACTTCCCAACCTCTTCTTTTATATAACTTTCCAACATCATTTTAAACAACAACTGCGAATATAGG
This sequence comes from Triturus cristatus, assembly GCF_964204655.1. Classification (NCBI taxonomy): domain Eukaryota; kingdom Metazoa; phylum Chordata; class Amphibia; order Caudata; family Salamandridae; genus Triturus; species Triturus cristatus. Next base: position 856,601,500 of record NC_140581.1, on the reverse strand, counting down.
TAAAAGGTGCAGACACATGAACGAGACTTTTGTTCACTGCTCAGTAGAGCGCAGTACCAAAGAGCTGCTCATGGATTACTGTTGCTCCAAGTCATCATACACATCGCGTAAAGCAAAATTATGGGGCCCCACCTACAGACTGGGCTCAATGAGAGCTTCCTGAATGGTTGGTCCCGCCTACACTGAAGGGGCCTGTTTGCTAAAGCAGAGTGGCTTTCCCGAGCGTGTCTTATTCCATGCCATTGCACGTATTATGCAAGGCATGCAATGGCATGGCTTAGAGAATGAGGGTCCCCCCTCCAAGACAAGACAACCTGGGGGCCCACCCCACACCGCGGGGCTGCGGGGACCTCCGTTACACCTCTGATCATAGAGTTATTAAATTTTGCATGAGGTAGGAGGCCACTCTGATATCCACACTAACATGTATTTGGTTTACTTAGCAAGAAATATAGCATGTTACTATACATGCTATCACATCGCGTTCCTTTACAAGACAGTCATTACAACGTCCGCTTTGTTAGAACACGATACCTTTACAACGTCATTAGATCGACTTGCTGTAGGGGACGCGCTGGATTTAGGAATAGTATAATTTACTATTCTAACTCCAGCCTGCGCAACAGTAGGGAAGGTGTTGGAATAGTAAATTATACTATTTCTTATGTTAGAGCACCCCCTACAGCAAGTCAATCTATTGACTTACGTTGTAAAGGCATCGCATTCTAACAACGCGGTCATTGTAACAACCCCGTAGTAAAGGAACTGCGATGTGATGACTGCGTTGTAAACGCTGTCTCCCCTTAGCAAGAGGCCAGTGATGACCGAAAAATATTTATTTAAATTTTTTGCTTGCTTAGCCCATTAATTGGGAGAGCTGTACAAACAAAATAGCCCCTGTGGTGCTCAATTAGTATTAAATGTGCACTAAGCAGGTAAAAGTGCAGTAGCGGTTGCTAGGGGGCAGCAGTGGTAGGGCAGATGGGAGGGTAAAAAATAAAACAGCAGAATAAAAGAAAATGAAACTTACTTTACCTGCAGCTGCCTCTCCTCCGGTTCTTATCGCCACCACGCAGGAACAGGAAGCACCCAGGCTTTCAGACTTCTCTAGTCAATCACAACTCTGCTGATAGCAGCGTTGTGATTGGTCTGACCACAGTGGTTCGACGATCAGGTGAGGGCTGGGGGCCTATGCATGTTCCTGTAGAACACAGCTGGTGGGAAACATACGCAGTACGCATGACTGTTTGACCGGCCCAAGACGGCCCGCCAAGGCATCATGCGCACTTGGCAAGTGCCTACCACTCCTCCCCTGCTCTTTGGGTGGCCCAGCCCCACCCCGCACCTGGAAAGCCGATAGGGAAAAATAAAATGATAATAACATGGCATTATTATCATTTTTCTTTTTTTGTGGGGCGGCACTCCTCCACCTTAGCGGAGGAGCCATCCCTATTAAAATGTCTGGCAGTTCATTGTGGAAACTCTAAACCTGTTATTTGTTGCATTCTGCAAAGTAAAAAGTCGTGGAGTAATTCTACCACTTCAACTTGACCACTCAGTTCTCTCTGTTTCAACGGGCACCTACCCTTCCTTATGAACTACCAGCAACCCGGGGCACAAAGTGAATTGTGCAGGCAAGTGGATTGTGTCTCTCTGGACTCTGCTCTTTATACAACCTTTAAATTCACTAGTAACAGAGAAGCTTGCTTGTAGAATAGAGACGGGCGAGCCACTTAAGGATGGTGCCAGGCTCGAGCCAGAGTCCTGGTCCAGCTCGAGGTCCTCTTGGAAACTCAGGCCAAAAACCAGCCGAGCTTTAATGCGGCTTCTGTCCGCCACCCAGGCCTTACCATCGTGCTACAAGAATTAAAAATAAAACATAAACCTTTGGTGTTTAAAAGGAGGAAACAAATAGCTATTTAGTGAATGAATTAGTAATGTGTAAACAGAAAACATGGGACCAATCCTGTGTTCCCCGCTTGACCAAGTTGTGTGATCCTCAGTAAATATTTTGTTTTACAGAGCCTCCTTTTACTACATTATCGCATATGAGAGCACATTCCAACTTGTGACTTCAGGGTGCACACTGAACATTAATAATGTGAGGTATTAAGCAGAAACGCTTCTGCGTGTAGATGAAATGCCTTTTTCAATTTTAAAGAGACCATCATTTTTTAACAAGATGCTTGTTACATGACTTAAATGTCTATGACTTTTTCGGAACTCATCTCATGCACGGGCTCCTAGAGCCCAGGCAGACCTTTGGCTCAGCTCTGGTTCGGTTCTGCCTGTGAATTTGTTGCCTTGCCCATCGCTAAAGTAGAAGTCACATTATTAAGAAGAGCTCGGGGAAGCCCTCCCTAAAAATAATTACGATAAACTGTAAAAGTAAAGATTAGCGCATTGCACCTAACAGAAATTTTCCACATTTAAACCAAAGGATGTAATGCACTCACTTCATATTGTCTCAGCGCCATAACTGTTACAAGAGAAAAATCGTGGCGCATTACCTTATTAGACCATTTAAATTTGATAAAAGCAATGAGAAAGCTTACCTCTGAGCAGCAACATATGTTTTTAGAGGGGATTCTCGATTACAGTATTGGCATGAAGGATACAAATTGAATTATGTTGAATAGAAATGAAAAAATGAAAGTATGTGATTGAAATAAAATATTGAACATTACACATGATTGGGGATGAGCACTTTTTTCTACAAATTGTTGTTTTAGCATAGGTTTGAAGAGTGGGAAGGCTTCTGCCTGCCTACTTTCATTAGGTAGTTGCCCGTGAATCAGGGAGATGCTGTTGAATTTTTCTTCAACAAGCATTTGCAATGCAATAGGTTTCACATTAGTTAAATGAGGAGCTATTGGCTTTTCAACTGTAAAAGAAATGCGGCGTCCACCTGCCTTTGTTTTTTTTTTATTGACTTTTGTAGCAATGGCGGTACGCCACACTTTAGATGTTTAAAGCTAAAGCATGGCATGCCGCCATTGCTACAAAAGTCAATAAATAGAAAAAAAAAGTTGTGCGGCTGCCTTGTTTTCTGTTTATTTACTATTTTAGCAATTGCGGCACACCGCGCTTTAGCTTTAGATGTTTACAGCCAAAGCGCAGCATGCCGCCATTGCTATAAAAGTAAATAAATGGAAAAGAAATGCAGCTTCTGCCTGCCTTAGTTTTATTTATTGACTTTTGTGGCAATGATGGCGTTCCACACTTTAGCTTTAGATGTTTAAAGGTAAAGCGCGACGTGCCACCATTGCCACAAAAGTCAATGCAGTGTCGCCCTACAGGGGCAGGGGGGAGGGGGGGGGTTGAGGCATGCTGGAGTGAACAATAAATCTGATGTGTTACGGTTTGTAAAGTTACCAAAATAAAATGCCAAAAAGTCAATGCGGTGTTGTGCAGGCGGGTAGGACATGCCAAGGAGAACAATACACCACAATGCTTTAGGGTTGGTAAAGTTACCAAAATACAATGCATTACATCAGCAGGTCAGCAGCAGCGCAGGAAGGATGACAGCAATGACGGTAGGGAGGGGTTGTGAGCGAGGCAGCAACAGATGGTGAGAGATGGCCAACCAAAAAATGAATTGGTTATATCTGCCGAGAGGGAACCAAGCACACAAAGGGGGGACAGATGGACAGTATTGACCAACCAGAGTAAAGGAATTTAGAAAGGCAGGCCAACTAACTAACCAGAAGCGCTAGGCGTGTTGTAGGCCCATATCCTGTATACAGCATGTCTCAAAGAGACAGCGCAAGCGCTGCCTAGGCGAGACCCATAAAGGTATTTCTTCTAGTCAGAGCACTGACTTGGATCTGAAATTATATGTCCATTCACTTAAAAAAGTAATGTGCAGAGATTTGCATCTCCACCAGAACGTATTTTTATGTATTTTTCAAATTCCCACCTCTTGAGTGGGATTTACTACTGTTAATTTCCATCACTCGTGACAGAGAAATCCCCAATAGTGTAAACATTTATGCCTGCCAGACAGGCATAAATTAGGTATGTTCGGCTGTTGAAATGTTTACAGCCAAAAATACCTAGGGCCTGATTCACAAAGGTAAACGTACACTTTTTTGTAAGTTTACTATTTTTTTGGTATTCACAAACTACGAGTTTATCTTCACTAATAGTAATTATGAATGCGGAGACTCCACACTCTTGACAGAGGGTCAGCACATAAAAGATAGGCCTGTCCTTTGTGAATCAGGCCCTTTGTGAATAGTGCCCATCATGCCTTCGGATTTGGTTAATTTAACTATAATACATTTAAGGGTTTTTATCTCCATAGGTAACAATTTACCAGATTTAACCCTTTCTTATCCAAATTGGATTTCTTTCTAACATCGCCAGATAGAGGAGAGATGTGAGAGGATGTGGCGCTATGGCCAGAGCTGTAGACTTAGGAGCTGGGGAACCAGGTTGGAATCTAATGTCAGCTCAACATCCTGCTATTCTGGGCAAATCACTTAATATTTCATTGCCTAAAAATATATATATGTAGAATATGGCCTTGTGTAATGTAACTGGTGATCATGTGAAGCGCTCCAACACCTTTGGGTTGAGTGCTATATATATATTTTTTTTAACTAAACTGCAGGTGCAGCACAGACTTACCTTCATTCCCGAAGCACAACATTTGTATTCCTCTGACGTGCAGCCAATCACAGAGCCTGGAATTTCAGAGGCCCTTGCTCTTATTCTACTTCCAGAACCAGAAGGGTGGCCATAAGAAAGTCACAAGCAGCATTCTTAAAAACATTTGCAAGTCCTGTATTTAAGATTTAAAAACATATTCATATATTGGTAGCGGAACAAAATACTAGTTTGATGAATATATGCAACGCCTTTCATATACCTAAAATTAGGTCCATACCAGTAAAGTCACTGCTTTAAAGTTGTGGTGCTATTTCTGAAGATGTAATTTCCTATATTATTACTGCTCCTTGCAATTAGCAACACGCACACATATTTCTTTTGGGCTTCTGGCATTCTGCATCCTTTAAACAACTCCATGAGCTTCAGGACTGACTGTCAGCACTCAGGCTGTGCGTGCGTTGCTTTTACAAGCTTCTAGCTATTTGTGTGCTCAGTTGTCCCTCCATGCTGTTTATATATCCTCCCGCTGCTTTCACTCTGCGCAAATTACATTTCCACACAGCCCCATCCCTCACATCCTTTAGTCTGTCACAAGTAAAAAAAAAACTCAAAACTAACACAGCTACACAGTAGGAAATGTTCTCGCTGAGTGAAGAGGATCGTTATCTCTCCCCTACTGAGTGTTCGCCATTTTTACTGGCCTTTCGCACCGAGATCAGTGCGCCAAAAGGGACACTCAAGCCAGCATAAATACAATCTGAGTATCCGGTGACCCTTGAAAGATATCACGCGCACAGTAATCCCACAAACATTCTTCTCACCCCCCGCGTTCCTCTTCCGGTTCATCGTTCGTTTCCAACCTCTCACACCGCTTTACCTCTTCTCTGAAAGAAACACAGAGAAAATACAGAGACGAGGAAGTCCGCGTCGCGGCCTTCTTGAGAACTTAACTATCAAATGTATATTTAATGAAGTAAGCATTCAACAGAATTATAAATCTTTTCCTAGGCGTATTCAACAAAAACACGTAATCCATATCAGCCAAGCATGGCATGGTCCTGCTTGACGTCATTATTTTCAACTTCCCTCATTTTATGTTATGTTATATTATTATCACGCATTCATGGCCGGGCTCGCCGTTTACTATTTGGATGGCGATGGCCTCGTAGGGCCACCTTCAGTAAAAAGATGCGCTCTGATATGACGGGACCCTTGCTATTGTCTTGCACTCAAAATGAATGTAATCAAACACTGCGACCTAACAAAACATTTCCATGGGATTCGAGATATACACGGACATGTGTAGACAAAAGAGATGCTAATTTTTTACTTTACAATTTAAAAGTAATAGGAAAAGAAAACGTTGAGGAAAAAAGACCCAGCCGCTTTTAAGGGAACGTAAGTGTATTTAAGAAATGTTGCTAAGAAATATTTCCAATAACGCGTATTATTTTCTCACATTATTAATGAGCAATGTAAAGTATTTTGGGAGGAAAAACTGCTAAGCAAGCCAGGCCTGTCACAAGGTACTAGGGGAAGCGGTGAAGTAATTGACTGCAAGAAGCTTTCAGCATAAATGTTCGCCAGAATTTCCTTTTCTATCTAACAATAGTAGTGGGAGAAATACGCGCGCAATATGGGTGATAATTGCAAACTACAATAGCAACAACATTTAATAGTGTGAAGATTGAAATGAGGATCACCTGTGTCTTTCAAAATGTTCCTTTGTCAAGTTTAATTCAAATGATTATCGGCCTAAAAAAGGGAGTTGTGAAGTGGAACCTCTGTTATCCTTGCTTGAATTTTGCTGCACCCCTCTCCCCTCTGCCACCTGCCAAAGTCAGTTCACCCCCTGCCACTCCCGGGAGTATGGGGGGAGGGGTTGCAGAGACTAGGCGTAGGGGTCAGTGGCTCCTTTCACTCTGAAGACTACTGTGACAGAGGGATTCGCTTTCCATCTATCGGATTAATGCATAAAGTGCACACAGAGACCATAGTTTCGAGTTTTTCGGGATCGCAGTATACTTACCGCATTCTGTTGATTGAGAAGGAATGAATAGAGGTGGACAATCCAACAAAAACGCGGAAAGCCGAGCCGGAACGGGTTCTAAGAGCCCGTGCACGAGCCGAGCCTTAAAAATATTTGGCATGTCAATCATGCAACTATGATAATGTTAGAATATCATAAGGCATTTCAGAATTCAAACTAGTGTATTTATTTATCACATCTGGTTACTGGAGAAGTACTTGTTAGTAGTAGGAGTGTCGACATGAACTGAGAAACATTCTTGCCTCACCCTGATGATAATACTATTACTGAACAGAGAGGCAAGTCAAGGGCCTTGGGTATTCTACATGTGGCCTAGATTCTTCTTATAGCTGGAGTAACATTATATGCTACGAACTCAACCACAAGAGGTTTTTGTACATTGTTCTTCCTGAAAGCATGTATTTGAAGGTGCTCTCATATGTGATAATGAGCAAAATGCTTCTCGCCGAAATAAAGTAGGTGTTGAGGATCACCCAATTTGGTCAAGTTGAGAGCCAAGTTGTAACCTGGGCTGGGGAGGCGAAGCTGACCCGATGGGGGCCCAGGGCAAACACCGTCCGGGGGCGGTAAGCCCTCCCCCGTCCCTAATGTAAATTAAGGCTAGGCAGGGGGCGACCAGGATTGGTTCTCCAAGGGCATGCGCAGCCCCCCCAATCAGGGTTCGCGCAGGTTTGGGCGAGGGGGGGAAAAAGAGGGCCAGCAGGACACGAACAGGCACAATCACCCCCCCTCACATAGGAAATCACTGTGTGATTGAGCCACTAAATGGGTATCTCTTTCTGACAACAAAGGTTAAACCTGTGACTTTAATTCTTGGAGGACAAGATTAGAGCAAAGGTAGCTGTCAGAATCCATGTTTTATTTTTGTCAAGTTTTACTTAGCGCAAACGCTTGCCTGACGACACAAGGGCCCTTCACAACCTACACCGAGAACATGACACAATTTTAGCACAGGTAGAATTGCCAGGATTCGTGCCTTATCCCTCAAGTTACACGGTCAGTATCCATATCCACTAGGCCACATCGCCTCCCATGTAAGCCCACTCGTTGTGGGCTTGAGGTTCCAAGAGGCCCTCACCTGAGCCAGAGCCAGACATCTGGTTCAGGCCTGGCTCGAGCTTTCAGTAGCTCACTCACCACTAGTTATACTAAATTATTGTGAAATAGGAATACCGCAAACATCACAGAAAACCAATTACTTGTTTATTTATTTATTAGTTTGTAAAGCACACGATTACCCAGAGGGTGTCCATGTCCTAGTAAGTCTCCGGGTAATAAGTCAAACCGTAAATGCAGTAAAAGGAAGGTAAATGCGATTCCACATTATGTACAGAAAAACTTAAATCAGTGTTAATACCACACATCCCAAATGTTTCTACGTAATTACTGCGTTAAGACATTAACCGCTGACCTTTAAGTGATTACCAGTGTCCAGCAGGTCCATATGACAGTAACACTGAAAATGGGGCGAGGCGAACACATTTCTCTTCAACGCAAATATAAAATTACTATCATAAATGCAGCATCGCTTTTAGGACTTTATACAAGGGCCGGCTTTATTTTCTATTTTTAGGTTACACTTGACATATTGCTAATAATATAGCATGTATTCAGCGTTGACTTTTCCATAAGGTGCACTCCTTTTTCGTTGACTCCGTGTGGTCTACCATCACTTCTGCTCAACAACTTCGATCAGTACCATTACTTTAATTGCCATTACTTCGCCTACCAATGCTGTGACCCTTGAACCTGTACTTCAACTTTGAAAGAATGCGAAACTGTAATTTTAAAGTAAATGTAAAAGTCGTTGTGAGTGGCGGTAAGGTTGACAGAAGATTGAAGTGGCTACTCTTGCTTTGGCAATATTTTCGGTCATTTCTGTAATAGGATCTATTTGACTAATACCTCTCTTTTTTGGTTGGACATCAAATGCAAATAACGATGCTCCATTCTAACACAGAAGAACGATGGATTTAACCCAGACCTTTTGACTGGGGGTGAATGTAGGATTCATTCCGCATACCATCCATCATTTGTTTGCATATCACTTTTCGCCCTAAGTGGGATGGGTATGCCCAGACGTGGGTCCCTTGCACACTTATGCACTGGATTTAAGCTAGCCTGGCTGATGAGGGGTAATACCCCAAAACCGTTGCCAGGATGCTTTTTTCTGGTCCAGGGAGGACCTGGCTTTGCAGTTCGGGCTGGACTGCTCCCATGAGGCACAGGGTCAAGACTGATTTACATATAGCTGGGTCCAAACTGGGGTGGCGTAGTGAGCAGAAGAATGATGGATTTTCATTTAACCCAGATCTTTTGACTGGGGGTGAATGTATGATTCATGCAGCATTCCATCCATCATTTGTTTGCCTATCATTCTAATACTGTAGCAAAGATTCATCGACTTAGGAAGGCATGGAAATTCCATGTTCTGTAAGTAAGTTTTAAAGTGATGTTTCCTGTGGAAATGTTTATATGATTTCCACCCTCGCAAATCTGGTAGTAGAAAAAAGGTTAACACCCTGAATGGAGCTATAAAATAATACCGAGAAATAATTTATAAACTTCCCAATTCCTGAATTCAATGCCCAGAACTTGAAGACCCGGCAAAGTAGTACTCAAAGGCAGTTGCAGTTTTAAGATGTGAGTATTAATAGGGCAAATGTTTTGTGGCTGTGATTGTGTTATTTCCCTGGTTTGAATGAATGTTGATTAAAGTGAGTAAGTGAGGAGAAAAAAGTGTGACAAGTGGTTGAAAAGGTGTTAGAAGATTTCAGAATTGTTGTAGTCGAAAGATCCAGGGATAAAAAAATACTTTAAAACTTATTTGCAGAGATTTTGAGTTGTGGTGTGTGAGATTCCATCACCTGCACCAGTAATATAGGGTTACTAAGTTGGTGTGATTGATTAACATTGGTCAGTGTTAGTTGAACCTAATTGCTCAAACAGAAGAAACTGCATTGATTTGGGTGATTTCATGCTGGTCGAGATTTCACTGGCGAATGCTGAAGAGATTCTTTTTGTTTTTCTTTAAACTTTATTTATCATTTTCCATAAATGTTTACAGACATTGCATGGTTACTCACTGCGACAATACAAACCAAAAAAGAAATATTTGGAAAGAAAACGTGTTCCCACATATAACGCACAATTATCTCGGGGTAGCATATATATCTTACGTTGTAGAACAAACATCAGATCAATCCAAGCAATAGAGTTCTCCCCAACGGTCCACCCCCCACCCTCCTTGACATAATAAACCCAGCTATTGAGAAAGCTAGTAGTGCATAAATTACCCCACCCCAGTGGGGACAATCCCTGTGGGCTGCTGTGAAGTAGAGGTAGAACTGATGTCCAGCAAATAGCTTTTAAGAGCCCCCAGATATCTTTGGGTTGGGATGCCGGGGGTTGAGTTGTTGCATAAACTTCACAATTCGTATAACAAAATGTGAAGCTATCAAGCCAAGCTTTCACTGTGAAGGAGGCTCTACTGCCCCATTTGAGCAAAAGGGCAATGGCAGTGAATTTGCACAGCTTTTTGGGGAGATCATACACATATCCCAACAAGGCGACCTTAGGCATAGGGTCCATCTCAAGGCATGTCATTTGTGTTAACAATCTGAAAATGGCTCTCCAGTAATCCCCAATCTTAGCGCAGTTCCAAGTCAAGTGCACAAAATCGGCTTGCGGACCTCTGCACTTAGGAAACGCGTGCGGTCGCTTGGGGTCTATAGAATGAATTTTCACCAAGGACATGTAAATCCTCCACAAATATTTAAAATATTTAATTTGTGTTTGCTGTTAAGGGAAACCTCTTTAGTCTGAGTACAACAAAAGGACCAGTGGGAGTCCTGATTTGGGTGCCCAAGGTCTTGCTCCCGGTTCTTGGCATCCCTGCTAGGGGTTAAAGACATACATGCTCTGTATAACTTCGAAATTAGATGATCTCCCCTGGCACACACGATTAAGAGAGTCAGTGAAGAGAAGGACTCGGCTCTGATGGGAATTCCGGGATCTTAGCTCTGAGCACCCTACGAACCTGACTGAAGACAAATTGGTCCATAAATGTTGCCTCACTGAACCCCCTACCTCTGTGCTAGAGAAGACATAAACCCCAGGAAACAGGTCTCCAATCTTGTCTAATGAGTATGAAGTGAGTGTGCGGTGGTCCAGTTTTTCTTCTATAATGGGGAGTCATGGGTTGTTAATGATGGGGATCTCAGAAAAATATAAGGCGTGACTGCCAGTAAGTCGTGTCAGCTTCTGCCAGGCCCAGCTAGTGGTAGATACTGTTTGAATATCTCGGGGGTCTCTGGGAAATCCCTGTGGCAACACCGTATGCAGGGGAGCTGGAAGCACCAGGTCAGCCTCAGGTCTAGTGTAGGGAATCCGTGCTTCCTGGTGGCGCCAGGAATGTGCAAAGCTGCACTGTGTCACCAGATAATAAATTCGAAAATTGGGGACCTCAAATCCCCCTCTTTCATACGGTAAGGACATTGTGTCAAAGCTAACCCTGGGCCTTCCGCCCCCCCCCCAATATACAGAATCCGCGCTGTTTCCAGGTGTACAATCTAGTGGAATGCTGGGAGATGTAGTTCCTTTAGACTTACCACTCAGTACACAATCAGTAGCAGCCCATCTCTCCTCCACAAATTGATTGCAAGCTTCTTTACCTTTTGCTTCGTTAAACACTGATGGCGACACCGATGGAGACAACTTTTATTCGTTATCTGATCATATGGGGTCCTCTGTGGATGATGATGGGTTAGACAAGGATTGGTCTAATGACGAGGGTAGCGAGGTGGGCGATTGGCGCACCAACGATGTTTTGAACCCTACTGATTTCTCAAGTGGCCCTCCTACAGTTCGTAAAGTATCCCATGATCCTGGCATAAACAATGGCTCCCTAGCTGAGACTATTCATTTTCCGCACAGCCTGGTCCGCAAGTCAATTGTAAAGATCCAGTTGCTAATGATCTTCACCCTAAGACAGACCCCCCTACTGGCCGAATGACACTTGCAATAATATATCAAACGATAATGGCACACCGTGAGGAGACCTGACAGGAGAGTGCTCGAGCACAGGGGGCGTGTCGTAGGGTCCAAAATTCACTGCGAAGAGTAATCAAGACCTGTACAGACATTGCATCTAGGGTCGCTAAAGCTAAGACCCGGATCTCTACTTTGGAAGACGATTTAGTGACTCAAAAATCCACTATAGATGCAATTCAATCTCAGCGGGAGGATATCCAATGGAAGCTCGTGGACATGGAAAATCGGGCCCGAAAAAATAATTTAAGAATTTTGGGGGTTCCCGAGGGCACGGAGGGATCCGATACCAGACAGTTTGTGGCCGATTTATTCACCGAAGCATTCCCAGAGGTTAAGGAATGGGACTGGCAGTTGGAAATCCAACGTCCCCACCGCTTTCCCTTTAAGCCCAAACATCGTCCGGGCCAAACAGTCAATAGACCCCGTGCTATTCTAATTTGTTTACATACCTTTTTAGCCAGAGAAAGGATCTATGACCTAGCCAGGCCTGACAGGCAAAGGTCGGGGAAGGGTTGTCAGTTTTTTGTTAGGCCGGACTTTTGTCCAGCTACGGTTGAACGGAGGTGGCAGCTCCGTCAGCTCATTGCCCCTTTTCAGTCTAAAGGGGCACAGGTCTTTTTACTCTTCCCTGCCAAACTTAAAGTTATTTATCAAGCTCAGACAAAATATTTTGAGTCTGAAATTCTGGCCAAGACCTTTTTTGATTCAATTTAGCAAGCAGACTTAGTCTGGATCTAAGTTTTTAGCTTTTTCTGTCTTGTAAGATTGGCAGCAGGGACAATGCTCAATTACGGGGATGATACTTTTCTTTGAGCATATTATGCTAAGGTTTTTTTTTATCCCCGGGCATGTCCTACATTATACCCTTAAGTCAGCAGCGACTCCAGGGGGGTGGGTGGCTCGGCTTATACCAGCACCTCCATCACTCGGACTTCGGTCCTATTGCCTAGGTTGGGGGGTGGGGGTGTGAGGGGGAAGTTGTGGGGTGGGTGGGCTGAGGGTCAGGGGTGTCAAGGGTGGGCGGCTCAACGGGGGGGTTGGGGTGGGGGGGTCAATGGTGCATTTAAAAAAGAAAAAAAGCTTGAAAAATCGAACAGTTTCCATCATGGTATCATTTTTATTATTATAGTCATTGCTCTGAGTTTCAAAAGACTCAATGGCGTTGGGTAAAATTCGCATAGCATCATGGAATATTTGTGGCCTTAACAATGGGAAGAAGAGAGCCTTATTTTCGAGTGTTGTTCAGGCTCTACATTTAGAGGTTTTATGCTTACAGGAACCCCATGTGCCCTGGAGCAACCGCGATTATCTAAAAATCCCCAGATTTGATTTAATAGGGTGTTCCCGACAGTCCTCAATGATAAGAGGGGTGGCAATCTTAGCAAGGCGGGGGTTAGGTTCCTGTGTTAGAACCTGTCAAGATAATGGGGGCGGTGGGTTATCTCCGAGCTTTTGATTAATGGTACATCATTGACTATTTGTACTGTATATAGCTCAAATGTCCATGACCCTGCAGTCTTACATTATTTAAATGTAGAATTAGCTTTATGGCCCCATCTCATCTGCCTCTGTGGTGACTTTAATATTAATCTTTCGGCTGATTTTAATCTTACAGGAGGGCAAAAATATGTGGGCAAGAAACCCAGAGTATTTAGAGCGTTGCAAGCGCTGGTTCAGGAACATTCAATGACCGATCTTTGGTTTCATCATTTTAAGCACTTGGATGGCTATACATACTTTTCACCCCCCCACAAAAACATGGTACGTTTGGATTATGTATTTTTGTCCGACCAGTTCGCAGACAATACATCAATTTCGATTTCACTTCGTATAATATCTGACCATAACCCGCTGGTTATCGGTTTTATTTTAAATTGTAATTTGAAGCCTCTTAGATCATGGACCTTTGAGAGAAAACTTTTATCAGAACAGCTTTATTTAGATCATATGAGGCCCTGGATATCAGAATTTTTTAACTTCAATAGGGGATCAGCTCCCAGTAACATCGTTTGGGATGCACTCAAGGCAGCAATCCGGGGCGAAACAAAAAGCTTTTCACATTTTCGTCAGAAGCAAATCCAAGAGCAGACTAATGTGCGGGTTGACGCACTACGGCGTGCAGAGGTTCTGCTCACTGACGCAATCAGGGAGGGCCGTGATATAACCCATAGTCAAATCCAGGTTGCGCGTATAAGGGCTTCCCTGCTTGAGTTTTTTGGACAGGACCTTGCAGCTAAATATCTTCAGTATCGTCTGATGATGTTTGAGTTTGGCGAACAATCCGGCAGGGTTCTAGCTAAACGACTTCAGCAGTGAGCCCAGGCCAACCGTATTGTTAAGATTCAAGATACTCAGGGGCACATTCATGATACTCCTGAAGGAGTCCTGACTGTTTTTTCTGAGTTCTATGGCTCTTCATACACGGAGGAAGCTAAGGAACTTAATATAGAATATGAGTTCGGTACTTTTGTAAATGATCTTAATACCTCAAAAGTAACAGATCAGCAGAATACTATCTTGGCGGCTCCTATAGAATGGGAAGAGGTGGAATTGGCATTGAATTCATTGGCTAAGGGTAAGGCGGCTGGTCCGGACTCTATTCCTTTGGTGTTTTATACCATATTTCGGTCTGAGATACGGGAGGATTTTCTAACAATCCTTAGAGATGCGCAATTAGGCCGTATTCCAGACTCTTGGCGCTTTACAACTATCATTCTTTTTCAAAAGAAGGTTAAGCCGGAGCTGGACCCTGCATCATTCCGCCTGATATCACTGATCAATACTGATAATAAGATTTTTGCAAAGATTTTGGCTACAAGATTAGCATCAGTGATATCGCCATTAGTTTCTATCCGCCAACATGGTTTTATCCCCGGCAGAGACACGGCGGATCATGTCCGCGGTATTATAGCATTGCTGGACTGGGCTCAAGTCACAGGATCCCCCCTTGGTGCAATCCTGTTAGACGCCGAAAAGGCGTTTGGCAGGGTGGCCTGGGGGTTCCTATGGAAAGTTTTGCATTGGAAGGGGTTCTGCTTAAATTTCATTTATACCCTGCAGTCACTGTTTATTACACCTCGTGCAACTTTATCCATATCAGGGTTGGCCTCAAGACCTTTTGACATCAGCAGGGGCACTAGACAGGGTTGTCCCTGCTCGCCCCTGCTATTTGCATTGTATATAGATCCGTTTTTGTGTAAACTTGAGCTCTCCCTAAATATACCTCCGGTTAGGATTAATACATTTGAATTTAAAATCCTGGCATATGCCGATGATATTATAGTGTTAACCAGTGATGTGTCAACTTCATTTCCAGCAATTAAAAACCTATCAGAACAGTATGGCCATTGCTCGGGCTATAAACTTAATGCTCAGAAAACGCAGGTGGTCCAATCTACTGCAATGGGCCCTTCTGATGCACCAGTGGTTCAAAGTGCAGTGTACCTAGGGATAATAATTACAGCTTTGGTTGATAAGTTACCAGATATGAATAGCCTACCCATCATAGATACAGTCAGCCTTACCCTACAAAGATTAGACAATTTACATCTATCCTTGTTTGGAAGAAGGAATGTGCTAAAGATGCTGATATTGCCGAAATTTCTTTATTTATTTAGGACCATTCTGTCAGAATTTGCTCAGTCAAGCCTTGCCCGTGCAGAGAGATGCTGTAGTAGGTTTTTATGGGGTTACCGCCAGCCCCGAAGGACAGCGAAATGGATGCAGCTACCACTGGATAGGGGTGGGTGGTCTGTTCCTAATTTACTGCTATACAGCTGGACAGCTTTACTTCAACATTTGGCTATTCCACTTTTTGGGGACAGAGCAATACTTCCATTATGTCGTGCACCATCTATTTTTGAGATAGGTTTAGGAGAGGAGGCCAAGGGAATTTTAGTGTCAGTCCTTGCACCTAGTTACTATAAAAAAACTAAGTTTAAAGTAATCATGTCAATGTATTCAGTTTGGAGGAAGGTACGGCGTAGATAGTCCATCGCCAATATTAACTTTTACAACCCCCTGTCAGCAGCTAGACTGCTACCCTCCATTTTTCAAGATCAAATTACAATTCGGTGGAGGCTGCACGGTATCACTACTTTGGGGGATTTAGCACATGAGGGGAGTATGGCTTCTTTTCTTTTAAAAAAAAATAAGTTCAGCGTGGACACGCACACATTTTTCAAATATTTACAGCTTCGAAGCCATTTAGTTAAACTCTCACATAACACCCCTACTTTGTTTGTTAAGAATACCCTTATGGACTTGATTTTGAAGAACTCACAAATTGGGCTGCTCTCTCAAAAATTATTGTCAGGCCTTCCTGATGATCTATCGCTTTACAATGCTAAATGGGAATCTAAGTTGGGTAAGGCGAGTATGGATATTACTCACGCATTAGAGCTATCTAGTACGGTGTTAATCTCAGGGAGCTTACGCTCCCAAAGCTATATGGCCCTATATGATCTTTACTATACTCCAGCCAAAATATCTAAATGGGGAGGTAGGGGTGGTCACAGCTGCCCGAGATATGGCTCAGTAGCAGCTAATGACATTCATATGTTTTTCATCTGTTCCAAATTGGCTCAGTTCCGCCAAGATGTTCAAACATTCATTATTATAAGCCTTAAAATCCCTGTGGCTTTATCTCCGGAATTAGTAATGTTAGGCTGCAAGACTGATGCTCTGTCGGTTAGAGTGAGTCATATTACAGCCCTAATATTTATTGCTATGTCTATAATACGATTAAGTATTACATCGGAATGGATTAGTCCTACCCCCCCCACCTTTGTGAACTGGAGAGCAAGGATTTTAGCTCTCCACAATTTGGAATCATCTGTGTTCATGAGGGGAGGTAGGAGGAGACGTGAAAGGGGGGTACAAATATTGGCTTCATTTACACAATGGCTGAACAGCTGAAGGGTAACAACTAGTTTCATTAATGGCTAATTGTGTTTGCTTTGTGGGGATATAGGGGTTTGCCGCGCTCTACCGGTTTTTCTCTTTTGTTTTTTGTAAAGATGTCAGATGCTATATAGGAAATGTATAATTTATAATGATTTCCATGATGAACTCATATGGTATGAGCTATTGTATTATTTTCAAGCAGAATAAAAAAACAAAAAAAAAACAGGATTTGGTATTAAGAGCCTGTGAAAATAACAACTGGAATTTAATTGGTTTAGGACAAAATCAACGAATATGGAATGTGGGGGCTTATGCATCAAGCAAAATAGCGGTCACAAACGTGGCGATTATCTGAATCAGCCCGTTTGCGACCGATAAAATGCTATTAGTGATGCATCAAGCCCAAAGGCATTTGAAAAACAGGTAATCGCAATTTTTGCGATTACCTAATTTGCAAATGCAGTTAGGGAATTGCAAATTGCATTTCCCTAATTTCGATGCATTATGCAATTGCAAATTGTGTTTTCGCAATTTGGAATTGCAAATTGCCATCAACTTACAGTTGATGGTAATTTGCAATTCCTTAGAAAAATGCATAAAACTGCATGGGCATGTGTGTGTACCACATGTGCACACATGCATGTTTTGGAGGTGCATCAGGGTGACCTTTAGGCCTACTTGAAATTGCATTCGCAATTTGCGAGTGTTAGAAATGGGGGTGTCTGGTTGGCTATGGTTTGCACCTTGTCCAAGTAGGGACCCTTCCTTCTAGTCAGGATAAGGTAATTACATTCCTAAAATAACCCCTGCTCACCCCCTTGGTAGCTTGGCACGAGCAATCAGGCTTATCTTAGAGGCAGTGCGTAAGGCATTTGCACATAACCAACAGTAATACAGTGTAAGCCCTACAAAAGGACCCTACAAAAGGACACCACACCAGTTTAGAAAAATATCCAATATTTTTATATACTTAAGACAAGACCAAAAACGATAAAAATCCACAATACAGTACTTAGAAATCTTCAGTTATCAAAATAAGTTCCTTGAAGTCGATAGCTCCGTCCGGGGCTATCACTGCGTCATGAACAATCAAATCCAAACCGTTCTGGATGACCGCGGAGTCGCGGGCCAACTACGGTGTCAGGAAGACCCGCAAACCAGTAACTTTAGAAATGCAGGGTGTTGGCGACCTATCGCTGAGTTTCCAAAAGCACGGCGTCCGCAGGTGTGGGTTCCAGAGGTCAGTGCAGGAGTCGTCGGGTCCTTGAAGTTGCATGTGTATCAGATCAAACTCGCAGTTAAAGTCAGGAGTGCTGGCATTGGCGGGCGTCAGGTGCTGCGGTGCGGTGTGCGATGCACTCAGGTCATGGTGCAAGCAGCGGCTCGATGGCGGCATCAGAGGGTGTTGTCAGTGAGACCAGGGTCGCCGTGTGAATTGATGCGGTGCTCATCGCGGTGCTGGCAGGTCACAGTGCAAGCAGCGGCAGCTTCGTTGGTGAAGCGCTGTCGTCAGCTGACGAAATGGAGTCAATGGCGCCGGCGTCGGTAGGCCAAGGCTGCGGTGCGGGATGAGGATGGTGCATCATGTAACTTACGAGCTGTGCCCTCGAACCACTGTGCAAGCAGCGGCGTTGATGTCGGCGTGAAGCGGCGTTGTCGGGTATACCAAGGTGGCGGCGTGAAGTGAGGCGGTGGGAGTGTATTGCCCACAGGTTGTGGTGCAAGCAGCGGCTCGGTGGCGGCGTCAGATGGCGGCGTCAGGGGGATCCAGGGTCTCAGTGCGGCATTGCAGCAGAGCCCTCTGCGGTGCCTTCGGGACACAGAGTTGGCAGCAGCGTCCTAGACGGCTTCGGGTTGCTTTTTTCTTCTGTTGCAGCACAAACAGACAGTCCCCAGTGCTGAGGGCAGAAGAACTTGAAGTCTGTTCCTGAGACTTCTTAAACAGGGGGCAAGCTCTACCTTAAGCCCTTGGAGATACTCAAATAAATACGTTGTAGAAAGTTCAGTCCAGTCCTTTCACTTTCCAAGACAGAAGCAGCCACTGCAGGCCAACCCAGTAAAGTACTCAGCAAAGTGGTAGTTCCTCCTCACAGCTTCTCCAGCTCTTCTTCTTGGCAGTCTTCTTGGTCAAAAAGAATTCTAAAGTTCTGGGGTCTGGGCCCCAATATTTATACTCCAAATTCCTTTGTCCTTTCAGGCAGAGAATGTCTGTGCTTAGTCCTAACCAGTTTGGTTCTCTCTGGCCCAGCTTCCCAGCCTATTCAGGTGCAAGGGAAATCTTCTACCACCACTCTGAATGCAGCCCAGTTCTATTCAGCCCATCCCTGACCCATCTAGACTCTCTGGAGCCACTGCTCCTCCCCAGCCCCTGTCACTCCAAAGCTAGACAGTCAATACACATCCTAGCAGAGACACACAGGAGGGCTAAGCAAGAAAATACCTACTTTCTAAAAGTGGTATTTTCAAACACAGAATGTAAAAATCACCTTTACTAAAATATGCATCTTTAGATTCTGAGTTGAGGCATACTAAACTTTATTTCTCTACCTTGTTCCCAGGGCCTGCTATGTTTATAAGATGTTATAAACAAACTCCCCATTTTGTCCTATGGGAACAGGTAGCCTTGCAGTAGTGAAAAACGAAATTGGCAGTAATTCACTATCAGGACATGCCACACACCAGGGCATGTCCTACCTTTCACATACACTGCACCCTGCCCACAGGGGTACCTTGGGCCTACCTTAGGGGTGACTGACATGTAAGAAAAGGGAAGTTTAGAGCCTGGCAAGTGGGTACACTTGCCAAGTCGACATGGCAGTCCCAGACTGCACACAGGCTCTGCAATGGCAGGCCAGAGTTAAATTTACAGGGTGTTTGTGTGGGTGGCACAATCCAGTGCTGCATCCTACTAACAGTGTTTGATTTAGAGGCCCTGGCACACTCAGTGCACTTTACTAGAGACTGACATGTAAATCAAATATGCCACTCATGGAAACAGCAATCCATAACACAATTTACACACAGAGCATATGCACTTTAGCACTGATCAGCATTGATAAAGTGCCCAGAGTCCTAAAACCAACAACAGTAGGTCAGGAAAAAATAGGAGGAAGAAGCAAAAAGTTTAGGGGCAAGCCTTCAAAAAGGGCCGTCTCCAACAGCGAGAACCTATTTGGTACTCGCAAATAGCGAATGCTGTCCCATTCATTCCTGTGGACCTCTCGGCCTATAGGAATGAATGGGAAGGCATTCCTTAATTGCCAATCACAAAGGTATGTGTAGGAATTGCTAATATTTTAGCAAAACCTACATGCATAGGCAATTGCGA
Source organism: Triturus cristatus (assembly GCF_964204655.1). Taxonomy (NCBI): domain Eukaryota; kingdom Metazoa; phylum Chordata; class Amphibia; order Caudata; family Salamandridae; genus Triturus; species Triturus cristatus. The sequence goes on along the minus strand of NC_140581.1, from coordinate 856,581,551 downwards.
TTCCTTAATTGTGATTCCTTAATAAAAGCTATTAAGGAATCGCAATTGGGTAGATTGATGCATGTGCCCCAAAACCATAACATTCAGTTAATTGTGTTATTTCAGATTTTAAACTGCCATTATGAAATGTTTTAAAGATTTTAAAAATTTGGTGAAAGGGGATGTTACTATTCCAGTACGCAAAGGTGAAGAGGTGCCTCCTGAGGGTATGCTTGCAAACATTATGAATATCGAACATGGATTAAATACATGTGCTTGGCTTTGTCAATGGAGTAGGATCACTGTGAAGGAGGATGCTTTGAGTTTCATTGATATGGGATATTTAACACCAGGATTCTTGATCATTTGAAGGGAAAATTTCATGCAATGAAGCCACCACCCAGACCCCTTCAGTATGAAGCGGTTAATATATGAGAGAGAGTTGCCAGGGAATGGGAGAAGGAAAAATGCCAGAAGAGTACTGGTAGGGCAGTGAAGAATTACACAGATGCCCGATGAGATGAAGAACAGATTAGTTGGAGAAAGGCCATTATAGAAGGGAGTAGATTATATCCAATCCTTACTTCAGAGACTGCTAAGAGGGCAAAGTTAAATATTTGTGACCCCAGCAGAACAGAACAGATCAGGCCCTAGTACTAGTTCGATTGCACCAACTGCTCCACTACAGCAGAGTACACCCCAAATTGAACGACCCCTGCAAATATTGTCTCACTAGTAGTAGCTCGAAAACAAGTCTCTGTTCCAACAGTCACTTCTGCAGCCGCAGTGACCAGTGTAGCCACAATACTTGTTATTAATGCTCCATCTGTAACTTGGGTGGTAGCCAGTGCTCCTCTGCTGACAGAAATGAGATTCAACTAGTTACCGAAGGAGTAACCACTTCAGGATTTGTCCCAACTTTCTAGGACTCACAGATAGTTGCCTGGAAGAAGCCACCACTAACAGTGCAAGCACTCATAGATTGTGGTATGCTAGTACTTATAGCCCCAATTTCATCAAAAGACATATTTGAAACTGAGGTGGGATATATACCAGCCTGGTTTGATGAAATAGCAAGATCTAGTAACAAGGACAATTTGGGAATTCCTGAGAGATTAGAGGTTGAACAAGAAAAATCATTAAATATCTCACAACAGAAAGTTGAATTGGAAGAAATAATAAGCTTTGTTTGAAGTTTGAACTCATAGAACAGTATCAAAGAAAAGAATGAATGTACCTGTGCAAGGAAGTTATGAGAACAGGAGACTTAACTAATGCCAAATTAACTAAACTCACTCAGAAATATGAGAAAGATCATACAAAAAATGTGCATCTACACAGAAGCTAAAAGGTTAAGTTGGATGACTCAGCTGATCGTTTGTATCCTGTTTGGTAACTATTTTTAAAATGTGTATTTTAAAAAAAACAGCACTTTGGGAATGCACAAATGCTAAATTGAAACAGAAATTGACCTTTTGCATAAAATATCGGGGCTTACTTGATCTTTTCTGTGCAGTGAGATTGTAGCTCGCTATGTAGGACTGGCTGTAAGCTGATTGGTCACTGGGGAATCCAGTCAGTGAGCCAGTTGGAAGTAGGCCGTGAAAGGGGCTGTAGCCACGCCGACTTATGGAGAAGCATGGCGCGTCCGCGCTGTTAATGCTGATCATTCATATTCTGTCTGGGAAATGTTTTTAAAACGTGTGTTTTAAAAAAAATTGCACTTTGGGAATGCTCAAATGCTAAATTGAAACTGAATTTGACCATCTGTATAAAATATCGGGGCTTACTTGCTCTTTTCTGTGCAGTAATATTGTAGCTCATTACATAGGACTAGCTTTAAGCTGATTGGTCTTTGGGTAATCCAATCAGGAAGCCGGTTGGACGTAGGCCGTGAAAGGGGCTGTAGCCATGCCTACTTAAGGAGAAGCATGGCGCATCAAAGGTGCACCAAAGGCAAGCCCGTCTGTGCCCGTCCTCGTCCGGCCAGGGCCAGGGGCCAGACACTATGCCCCCACTATCATGTATTCAAGGGAAGAACTATTGGATCATGACCGAGTGAGGCAAATCGTCATTTCATCCCTTGCCTAATAGTACCGCTAGTTCTACCTCCAAAACACACAAGTGAAATCAGAGCAAATTTTGGTTGATTTACCCAAATACTCGCTCCCTAATTAAACACCAGGATGTAATTTTCTATCTCCTGGACTCTGAATCCCCGGACATAGTGCTATTAACAAAACATGGCTTATGGAGGAGTCCTCACTAGACATACTATCGCTTCTTTCTAACCATTATTGCACATTACAAACCGACAGACAACAGGGAAGAATGGAGGGGGTGTTGCTGCAATCATTAAGTAAGGGCTTCGAATCGCTAAGATGACCTCACTCAACCTTCCCACTGTGGAGAACTTAGTAATTAACCTGGAGTCCTCAACCTCATCTCTAACGTGTGTCCTGTTATACAGGCCTCAAAACTACATGCAGGAATTCTCCATGTCGTAGCAGAATGAATTGCTTCTCTAATCATAGATTATCACAATGTTCTACCTATAGGACACTTAAATTATTGGGCTAATGAGAAAAAAACGTGGGCAGCAAGCCGCTGATCTTACCGATGCCCTTAGTAATATAAATCTGGAACAACAAGTGAACCTCCCAACCCATATTAAAGGCCATATTCTGGATCAGATATGGACCACCAAATTCTCTCTGAGGAATCTGAGTATAGTCCCACGTGGATGGTCAGATCATCATCTGATTTCCTTCTCCTTATCCTTTCCTAACTCTCACAGTCCCTCAACCGGACTCGCCACTGTCTCCAGGAATTGGGCCCATGTTAACCTGACTTCCTTCTGTGATGAATTAGGAAAGTCACTCCCAGCTCCAAAGGAGGACATAGAATCTTTTGAGAACGGAGTCACTAGTTGGCTTACTGAGGCCAGCAATGTATATGCGCCCCTCCACAGATCCAGATCGACAAGACGCCATGAGGCTAATATGTGGTTCTCGGATGATCTGAAAATAGCCAAATTAAACCTTCGGTGATCAAAAAGGAAATGGCGGACCAAGTACTCACCTGACCTCAAAGTAATGTATCTTCAACAACTTAAAATATATAAATCCCTAATAAGGCAAGCTAAAGTTAGCTTTTTCACAGGTAAAATCCTGAATGTCCCCTATAAATCTAAAGAGATATTCAAGATTGTTACAGACCTCTCACAACCCAGACAGAGTCATTCCCCCGGTCATAACTACTGAAAATTTATGTGATTATCTGAATGCCTTTTTTGTGAATAAGATTGAAGCTATCAAAAATAGCATTGCTCCCTGCCCAACACACAATAATCAATCACTAGGCGATACAAATAAGCACACCTTACCAGCTTTCCTAATATGAATCATGAGGACCTAGTTAATCTACTAAAAAAAGTCAAGTCAGGTTTACCAAATGATATCTGCCCTCCGAATGTCCTAAGACCTAGTATTGACACTTCTCAATCAATCCCTCAATACTGGGTCTGTCCCCAGATTTTTCAAAAGGGCAATTATTGTTCCAATACAAAAGAAAGCAGGGGCAGATCCCCTGGACATGAAAGACCATTGTCCTGTTTCCCTCCTGCCATATTTGGCTTAAATTACATGCGGCACATGTAGCCCGCCATATATGCTCATTTATAGAGGACTCAGACTTCTTTGACCCCTGTCAAGTGGGATTTTGACTTGCACAGTCCATGCCAGTAGCAGATGAAATGAGAAAGGAAGTAGACAGCGGCAATACTCAAGCTTTGGTACTACTTGATCTTTCTGCGGCTTTTGACACGGTCAACCACATTCTTTTGGTTGACTGGGTCAGGGCCGCAGACCTACGGGATTCAGCCTTCAACTGGATCATTTTATTTCTGATCTAAATCGGTTACACTACCCCCTTTTAATTCGGTAGAGGTACAATTGAATTGCGGGGTACTCTTTCTTCCCACCTTTTTAATATCTACATCCGCCCCTTGGTCAACTCTCCTCAAAACAAGAAGGTCAAGATTTTTTACTTTGCTGATAACATGCAATTATTATTTACTATCAATGATAGCTCCACGTCCAGACAGACGTTTCAAGACACTATGCTGTTCATCCGGGATTGGATGAACAGTAACCACCTGAAGCTAAATTCTGATAAAACAGAGATAGTTATCACTAAAAATAAGTTTGATCCCTGGAATCCCTCCTTCTGGCCCACCTCCCCTTCTTATGGCGGCCGCTGCGCGGTGAGGAGAGCGACCCTTAACCCTTCCTGGCAGGTCGCTCTCCACGCCGCACAGCACCACCTGTATGTCCGTGCCCTTGAGCCCCAGCTGCCGCTACTGACAAGAGATTGAGGCCCTCCTCCACCCGCAGGCTACCACCTGCGCCTCATCCCTGGTGGCCAGTGGTAGGCCGTAGGTATTGTTATTGTCGTGTTTCTCTAGTTTGTCTCTGTTGCCTTACATTGTATTGTATTGCTGTTGCCTTACATGGTATTGTATTGCTACTCTTGCTGTGCTGTTCCATTTCCCCTTGTTCCAATTTTGTTATTCTCCCTTTTGCCTTCTGTACCCTTCGCCCAGTTTCCCGTCGCTGCATCCCCTGCCTCCCCACTCCCACGCTCGCCCATTCCTTCACTCCCACCTCGCAGCTGCTCCTCCCTCCCGCCTCCCCTTCTTATGGCGGCCGCTGCGCGGTGGGGAGAGCGACCCTTGCTTCTCTGGCTGTGCTGTTTTATTTCCCCTTTTCCCAATTTTGTTATTCTCTCTTTTGCATTCTGTACCTTTCGCCCGTTTTCCCGCCGCAGCGTCCCCGCCACCCCGCTCGCCCATTCGTTCCCTCCCACCTTCCAGCTGCTCCTCCCTCCCACCTCCCCTTCTTATGGCGGCCGCTGCGTGGCCGAAGACGCGCCTAAGGCAAGCCCATCTGCGCCCGTCCACGCCTGGACCGCGCCCAGCATCAGTACCCCAGGCCCCAGCGAACGCCATGACACCCGTCTCCGCTACGATGTAAGCACCCTCCATGCACTCAACACTGGACGATCACACACCTGCTTCCTGGCCACCTCAAAGCGCACCCAAGGACCCTTCTCCTGCTGGAGCTGCAGCTTCACCAGCCTCCGAGCCACCAAACCACCCACTGAGAAAGGACGCAACCACCTCAGATGCATTTTACTCAACACCCGCTCCGCCAGGAAACACTCCACCAGACTCTGGGACCTACTCGACTCCACCTCCCCAGACGTCGCCTTCCTGACGGAGACCTGGATGAACCCCTCCTTGGCACCCAACATCGCCATAGCCATCCCTGACGTCTACAAGATCACCAGCAGGGACCGTACCAACGGAACAGGAGGAGGAATCGCCATCGTCCACAGGAACACCATCAGAGACTCGACCAGCCCCGACAACACCCTCAGCACCACCGAACACCTGCACTTCCAGATCCACTCTGATCCCAACACCACCGTCAGAGGAACCCTCATCTACAGACCCCCCGGACCACGGCCACAGTTCAGCGACGCCATTTCCGACTTCGTCAGTACGCATGCCCTCGCCTCCACAGACTACATCCTCCTCGGGGACCTGAACTTCCGCCTCAAGAACAACAACAACACCAACTTCACCACCTTGATTGACAACCTCGCCAACCTCGGACTCAGACAGCTCATCACAACACCCACCCACTCTGCCGGCCACACGCTTGAACCCATCTTCTCCGCAAGCTCCCACGTCTCCTTCAGCCACACCACCGAACTCCACTGGACCGACCATCGCTGTACCCACTTCACCTTCCGAAAACCCACCACGCACCACGGCACTCCACAGATCCCTCACCGATGCTGGAGAAAAGTCACCGAAGACCAGCTAAACACCACCCTCGTCCAAAGCCCACCGTCGACCCCACGACCCCGACACCGCCGCCCGTAACCTCAGACAGTGGATCGACGACTGCACCAACACCCTCGCCCCGCTCAAGAAACCCTCCAACAGACACACCAACAAGAAAGCCAGTTGGTTCACCACGGACCCCCAGGTCTCCAAGCAAACCTGCCGAAAACTAGAGAAGAAATGGCACTGTGAACAGTCACTGGACAGCTACGCAGCCCACAAGAATGCCATCCACAGACACCATCACCTCGTCAGATCCGCCAAAAGGGCCTCCTTCAAAGACCGCCGAGACAACAACGCACACAACAGCAAAGAGCTCTTCAACATTGTGAAGGAGCGCTCCAACCCCAGCTCCAACACCAACGACGTCCCACCTTCGCAAGACCGCTTCAGCACCCTGACCGCCCCGACAATCACCGAGACCTCCGACCTCACGGCCACCATCCTCACCAATCCCCTACTCACCTGGACCAACATAAATGACGACGACACCATCAAAACCATGAACACCATCCACTCTGGCTCTCCGTAAGACCCATGCCCACACAGCATCTTCAACAAAGCCAGCACCACCATCGCACCCCATCTCCGCAAGACCATCCACATCTCCTTCGAGACCGTGACCTTCCCGGAAAGCTGGAAGCACGCCGAGATCAATGCCTTACTCAAAAAACCCAAGGCTGATCCCAAGGACCTTAAGAACTTCTGACTCATCTCCCTGCTCCCGTTCTCGGCGAAGGTCATCGAGAAGTCCATCAACAGACAACTGATCCGCTACCTCGAGGAGAACAGCATCCTGGATCCATCCCAGTCTGGGTTCCTCAGCAACCACAGCACCGAAACTGCCCTCATCGCTGCCACCGATGACATCAGGATCCTACTGGACAATGGCGAAACTGCGGCCCTCATCCTTCTGGACCTGTCAGCCGCCTTCGACACTGTCTGCCACCGCACCCTGCGCACATGCCTCCACAACACAGGGATTCATCCGAGACAAAGCAATGGACTGGACCACCTCCTTCCTCTCCGGCAGAACCCAGATTGTCCGCCTCCCCCTTTCCGATCCGAAGCCACCGAGATCATCCCTCAGCCAGACATTGTTCAACATCTACATGGCACCACTCGCTCATGTCGCCCGACTGCACGACCTCACATCATCTCCTATGCCGACGACACCCAGCTGATCCTCTCCCTCACCAAGGACCCCCTCACCACCAAAAACAACCTTGACGAAGGAATGAGAGCTGTCGCCGAGTGGATGAAGAACGGCTGTCTGCAGCTGAACTCAGACAAGACGGAAGTCCTCATCCTCGTCTCCACCCTTTCAGTGTGGGACGACTCCTGGTGGCTGACCGCACTGGGAGCAGCACCAACACCCACTGACCACGCACGCAACCTAGGATTCATCCTCGACTCAACACTCTCCATGACCAAGCAAGTCAACGCTGTCTCGTCCTCCTGCTTCAACACCCTCCGCATGCTCCGCATGATCTACAGGTGGATCCCCACCGAAACAAGAAGAACGGTGTCCCCCAGGCCCTCGTCAGCAGCAGGTTAGACTAGGGTAATGCCCTCTACGTAGGAGCGTCGGCCAACTCCTGAAACGACTACAACCCATACAGAACACCTCCGCACGCTTGATCCTTGACATCCCTCGCCGCAGCCACATCACACCGCACCTGAAAGACATGCACTGGCTTCCTGTTAACAAGAGGATCACCTTCATGCTCCTCACCCACGCACACAAAGCACTCCACAACACCGGACCGGCATACCTCAACAGACGACTCACCTTCTACACCCGAACCGCCAGCTCTGCTCCGCCGCTCTCGCCCTCGCCACCGTCCCCCACATCCGAAGAGCGACCACCGGCGGCAGATCGTTGTCCCACCTCGCTGCCAAAACCTGGAAAACCATCCCCACCCTCTTACGGCAGACCCAGGACCTACTCACCTTCAGGAGGCTACTCAAAACCTGACTATTCGAGCAGTAGCAGCACCCCCACCAGCGCCTTGAGACCCTCACGGGTGAGTAGTGCACTTTACAATTGTTATGATTGATTGATTGATTGATTGAGTGAGATGGGTCTCCTCCTCAGCCCAAAAAGTCAGTAAAAAGCCTGGGTATCACCATTGATGAGGAGTTATCATCCAAGCAGCAGGTTGGCGCAGTGACATCTTCCATCCTTGTTCAACTTCAACACATAAACAATGATGATGAAACCAAATGTTTCATTTCCCAAAACACCTCCATATCATTTGACCCCAGAGACAATTGCAAGAATACAACCAGTGATAGATGACTCGTTGCAAAAAGGAATCTTGAAAGAACTGATTGGAAGTTCATGTAACTCTCCAGTTATGGGTTTATAGAAAACCACTGGAAAATATAGGATAGTTCAGGATATAAGAAAGATAAAAGAAATTGTAGTGCCCTGTTGTCCCGTGGTACTGAAACCTGCTACCATACTGTTTCAAATCCCATGTACTGGAGAATGGTTTACCGTAATTGACCTATGTCAGGCTTTTTTCTCAGTGCCATAGCATGAAGAAAGCCAATTTCTATTTTCTTTTGTCTTCCAGCAGAAAGTATTAACATGGTGTCGTGTTCCACAAGGGTATATAGAGAGTTCATCTATCATTAACCAGATTCTAAAAAAAATCTAGAGACCCAGAAATGCCACACAAGTCCACTCTTAGTCAATATATAGACTTTCTGCTTGTGACATCAGAAACACAGAATGCATGTAAAAATGACACCATTGCACTCTTGAACCGCCTAACTGAGAATGGACACAAAAGGGCAGATTTATGGGCCCCTTGCGCCACTTTTGCGTCACTTTTAACATGGGAAAAGTGACGCAAAAGTGGCGCAAGGGGCTCATAAATCTGCCCCAAAGTGTCTTCCGGGAGACTGCAGTACTGTCAAAAAGAAGTTCAATATTTGGGACACATCATTGTGAAAAGAGCTAGGAAAGTGTCACCAGAAAGAGTGGAAGCAATCTTGCAAATTAATCCACCACAAACTCAGAAGGAAATAAGAATGTTTTTTGAATAGTTGGCTACTGTATGCAGTGGATATCATACTTTTTCTGGTGGCAAAGCCTCTAAGGAGGCTGACACATAGAGATGTGTCTGATCTGATTCCATGGGATAATGAATGTACAAAAGCATTCCTAGAGGAGCTGAATTTAAAATTGTTTTGTGCTCCGGCTCTAGGAATGCCAGATTATACAAACAAATACACACTATTTTGCAGTAAGAGAGATTGGTGTGCTCTCTCAGTTCAGACACAAACACATGGAGGATCTTGAAAGCCTGTTGCCTACTTCTCTACCACCCTTGACCCTGTAGCAGCAGGACTTCCTGGTTGTCTTAAAGCGGTGGCCGCTGTAAGTATTAGTCTGGAAAAGAGCAAGAACATAGTTATGGAATACCTATTAACTGTCATGTCCCACACTCTGTGGGGCCGTTATTCAATAGAACAAAGACTCAATATATGACCCACAACAGGTTAACACGGTACAAACAGAATATCCTCTCTTCTGATAATGTTGTTTTAAATCTTGCACCGTGTTGAACCCTTCAATGTTATTGCCTGTAAATGGTGATAATAATTGTGATGAAAGTGAGCACAATTCTCTAGATGCCAGGAAATTGTGCACCAAACCCCTCCCTGACATTCAGAATGAACTTCTGATTGAGCCTGATCATTTGTTATTCATAGATGGCTCATGCCAGAGAGGTAATGATGGCACACTAAGAGCAACATGTGCTGTGTGCACCATAAATGATGTGGTCGAAGCTTCATGACTTGAAAATATTTTCTTTGCCCAAGTTGCTGAACTGATTGCTCTTACTAGTGCCGTCAGTTTAACTGCTCAAACGAAAGTCACCATATTCACTGACAGCCGGTATGGGTTTGGTGAAGTCCATGATTTTGGACAGTTGTAGTCACAGAGAAGCTTTCTTACATCTTCAGGAACCCTTATAAAGAATGAGATGAACATGAAGGACCTGCTGGAAGCTCTGCAGTTGCCAGGAGAGATCGCTGTGGTAAAGTGCTTAGCACATCTAGGAGGGAGCTGTTACGTTGCCATGTGCAACCAATATGCTGACTCAGTAGCCAGGGACTGCCCCTAGTTAGCCTGTTCATTTAATGGAGGTTTTACCTGTGAGTCTGAAGAAGTTATTTCTTTTGCAATGTTGACTAGAGTCACAGATGCAGGGATGAACTGAAACGGGTGCAGGAATCTGTGTCAGAAGCACAACAGAATGGTTGGGTAAAAAAAAGCAGGTTGTGAGAAGAATGCAAATTATGTTTGGATGTCAGCAGAAGGGAGACCGGTATTACCGGATAGCTTGCTGTTTCCAATAACACAATACATCCATGGATACACGCACTTAGGGAGAGACGCAATGGTGAGTTTTTTTCTGACAAGATTGGTACAACCCCAGATTTAGGATGATAGCAGAAGAGGTTTGCCATTGGTGTATAATTTGTCAACAGCTAAACGTAGGGAAATTAACACAAAGAAATCTTACATTTCTAGTGAGATTAAGTGGCCTATTCAACAGAATGCAGATGGATTTTATCTAAATGCCTGTCCATAAAGGGCTGAGATGTATCCTGGTGATTATGTGCATCTTCTCAAGATAGGTGGAAGCCTACCCAACTAGAAGAGGCGATAGCCTCACTATACCAAAGTTGTTGTTGCATGAATTGATACCCAGATTCGGCATGCTGATTTCTCTTGAGTGAGATAAAGCAACAGCACTTTGACAGGGAAGTTATGCAGATGATCTGCACAACCTTACAGATTGACCAAAGATTACACTGCAGTTACAGACCAGAAGCCTCTGGTATCATTGAACAAATTAATGGTACCATCAAGTCTAGATTGGTTAAAGTCTGTGCATCTACCTCCCTGAAATGGCAAATGCTTTATCATTGGTGCTGATGATTATTTGGAGTACACCTGACAGGAAGACAGGGTTATCCCCCCACAAGATACTAATGGACAAGGTCATGACATTACCCACTGTTCCTGTAGATTCTCTCTTAAATATTACTAGCGATATTATTTTGCATTACTTTAAATAACTTGCTGACGTAGTCTGTTCTGTCTCTCATCAGGTCTCAGCTGCCACACAAGATCTGCATCAAGAACAGTGCCACAACCTCTATCCTGGTGATTGGGCCGTGATCAAGAAGCATTTTTGGACAACTTGCTTGAACCCAGATGGAAAGGCCCCTTTCAGGTGATCCTCACTACACACATAGCTAATAAGTGTGCTGAAATGCTGAACTGTGTTCATGCCTCTCACACCAAAAGAGTGGGCAATCTAGGAGTAGTGCCTCTGGTCTGTGATCCTGAGCAAAGAACATTAGTAGTTGTGTCACCAGTCGGGAGACCACCCAGACCAGCAGCACCATTGCTAGTGAAGCAGCAAGTGGATGAGAGGGGTGAAGGTCAGTTGACAGAAAATCAAGTGCAGGCACCAGAGATATCGCAAAGTGATGTGGAGATCTCTAATGGAAGAGATGCAGAAATTGAGTCACTGAGAGAAAGTGTTCAAATTTGGCCTTAAGAGACAAAGATCCAGGTGAAGGAACCAGCACTAGAGCAAAGAGAATCAATAGACAAGCAGAATGGCCACAAAGCTATGAAAATAAAAACCCAAGGAGAAGTTCTTCAATAGGTCGAATACCAGAAATAATACCTGAAGAGGCTGAGTCTAGTGATGAAAGTAGCCTATACCCATATCAGCAAAACCTAAGAAGATGAAAAAGATAATGAGTGTCCTGTCACAGATATTCAGCACCTGAATGGCCATGCTATGTGAACACTGCTTTGAATTTCACTTTGGAAGATTTGTGCACTGTGAACCTTGAACTATTTGAACTTCCCTGAAAGAAATACCAAAACAAACAGAAAATAATTGGGTAAAATCCGAGACTGAACAAAAAAATAAAGAGACTTGAACTGTGTCTATTAGATATTTGTTATTTTAGTTCTTTATTTTACGGAAGACCGACCTAGGCTTGAGTTAAAAGTTACAGACGAGTAGGGAAAATATTTTAGAAGAACACAGAGTAGGGTTAAGGATTGTCTGATTAGAAGCTTAACTGAGAAAAAAAAAGAAGACCCGCACTAGAGAGGCTATTTACTAAACTTTGCTACAAGCTATTGAACTAAGTGCTTTCAACTGCCACCATTTAGAAACAAAAAAAGGATCCAACCGGAACATTTACAGTGATATATTGATTTTAAGGGCATTCGCTGATTAGAATGGTCTTAAGTATTTAATAACTTCTCTTTTAAGACTTTTTTCTGCAAAGTCGTTTCATTTGTGAAGCATGTCAATTCATAAGAACACCACCTTCACTAATCTTTTACATTTATAAACCCAATATACAAAACTAACAGTTTAAACAGACAATGTATTCATACAACATAAATTAAATTACATTCAGGTTAAATCCAGACACTATCGGATGCAACAACCATGTGGATGATTGCACCTTACAACTATTCATTTCAATTGCAAGGGCTGTTGCCTGCTAGGTACACATTTCAAAACTTCAGGGGCAAGGGATTTTTACAACTTTCTCCCAACAATAAGTACATTTTCAATAATTATATTTTCCCAGTAGAAATGGACGCCAAAGCGTTTCGAGTCCCATCTAAATTTTGGGGTTCTCCTCAGGGCCTTGGGACTGGATAGAATCTGGAAAGAAAAATCAAGAAAACTTCATTTATAACTAATCTACTCTCCATTTATATTAATCAGCACTACATTCCATTTTTCAAGGCTCAAGCAAATACCTGCTAGCTTCAGAATCCTTTTTCGAAATTGAATTGTCTGCCTGTTGCAAAAACAATTCTAAACACTAAGGGGAAAAAAACAAGAAGACAACGTGGTTCAAACTTCTCATCCGTATACCAGTGGTTTACTCAAGTCTAAAACAAATGTTATTGTTATTGTTATTGTTATTGTTATTGTTATTGTTAACTTCGGTTTATATAGCGCCAACTCACATACAGGTCTCTAGGCGCTCAAGACCGACGACAAACAGAAATAATGCAGAGCGTATGACAGGCGGAAAGAAAGGCATTCAGTGCAGCTAATTGGATGAACCAAAAGCCTCCGTAAATAGAAGCGTTTTTAACTGTTTCCTAAAACGCAGGAGATTTACTTCTCTCCGAAGTGGTTCTGGAAGTTTATTCCATATCTGTGGAACCAGAACTGAGAAGGATCTCCCACCTTTGGTTGCTAGCTTATATCGGGGGCAAACCAAAAGCTGTGAATCAGAGGAACTAAGAGTTCGTTTAGGCTTATAAACCTTCAAGCGCTCTTTAATATAGACAGGGGCCTGTCCATAGATTGCTTTATGGACCGTACATAAGCTCTTAAACTCCGCTCTCTGCTCGATAGGAAGCCAATGTAGCTTGAGCAGTAAAGGAGAAGCATGAGATCGTCTAGGAAGCCTGAAGATTAATCGCGCCGCATCATTCAGGACAACCTGCAGTCTATTAGTCAAGGTTTTAGGCAGACCTAAATAGAGAGCATTTCCGTAATCCAGCCTCGATATAATCGTAGCAGAGACAACCATTCGAAGCATGGAGAGAGAAAGAAGGGGAACTAGTTTACGCAGCAGTCTAATCAACCCAGTACACATCCCTACTACGGAAGCAATCTGACTGGCCATTGACAACTCATTGTCAATCTTGATACCAAGACTTTTTACTTTATCACACGGTGTCGGTGTAGGGCCTAGTTCCTGGGGCCAATATAGGTCACTCCAAGGTGAAGCTAAGGTCGAAACCACCAGAACCTCCGTTTTGTCCGGGTTTATCTTCAGCTGGTTTGCAGTCATCCAGCCCACCGTATGTCTAAGAATGTTCTGGGCATTAGTTTGTGCCCGGGCCGTATTATCAATACTCAGTAGCAACTGGGTATCATCAGCGTAATTAAACACACCCCAACCCATATTCGCAAGAGATGCAATCAACGGTTGTAGGTAAAGATTGAACAGCAGTGGAGACAATGCAGAGCCTTGAGGGACTCCGCACTCGAAAATGCCTATATTGGAAATACAATCCCCCAGTTGGATCCTCTGCGACCTACTCGTCAGGAAGGACTGGAGCCATTTATAGGCCGGGCCCCTTACCCCAAAAGAGGTCAATCTGTCCAATAACAGGGAATGGCTGACAGTATCAAACGCCGCCGATAGATCTAAAAGTATCAGGGCGCTTGGTTTCTTACTATCAGCCATGCCTCTAAGTTCATCCAACACCGAGAGCATCACCAACTCGGTGCTGTGATGTGCACGAAATCCTGCCTGGCGCTCCTGGAGTAGATGGTGTGACTCCAGGAATAAAGAAAGGGACTTCAGCACATGTTGCTCCAAAACCTTGGACAAGAAAGGTAATTGGGATATCGGCCTATAATTTTTCAAAATGGTCAAATCGGCTCCTGGTTTTTTTAACAGAGGTTTAACTCGGGCCTCCTTAAGATTCAATGGTAAATAACCAGTCTCCATTGAACTATTGAGAAGGGAGATAATATGATCTTCTAAGATAGGACATGCCAGGCGAAAGACCCTGGGGGGGCACGGGTCCGCCGGGGAACCTGATTTGGTTCAACTCATGAGCTGCTCAAGCTCCAGGGGATCTATCTCAGGGAACCTTGATATGGAAACTTCCACAGAGGTTTGAACTTCCTGTACTGGAAGCGAACCATTCAGAGTACTATGCTCAATCTCGGAAAGAATAGTCTCAACCTTCTCCAAACAAAAACGTTGAAAAGTATCAACATTTATTGTGGTTTCAGTCGTTTCTGTTTTTTTTTTTTTACTCAACTCTGACAGAATTTTAAATGTTTCTTTCTGAATATTCTTCGACTGCTTTATGCGATTTTCGTAAAAATCTGCTTTTGTAGATACGATCAACTTTTTATATGAGTTGAGTGAGGTTTTATACGATTCCCGATCTACGCCATCTTTTGTTTTCCTCCAATTCCTTTCTAGATGGCGGAGCTTCTTTTTATAGTCCCTCAGCAACGGAGTGAACCATGGAGCCCCTTTTCCTACTCTTTTTACTTTTTGTAACTTTTCGGGTACTATCTGATCAATCGCCTGGCTCAAAATTCGCATTATGTCCCTATAATCCTGATCTAAATCTCCACTAGAGGCCAGTGATTGGGCCTGATCAGGAAGAGTACTAGTCAAGGATTGTGTATCAACTTTTATTCACTGACGAACTTTCCTCAAATTTAATTGATTTTGAGCCAAGAAGCCTACAATGGGAATCTCACAGTTCACCAGATAATGATCCGACCAGACACAGGGTAGAATGTCCACAAGGATAACCTTTGGGTCTGAGGTCCAAATAAGATCCAAAGTATGCCCCTTGATATGTGTGGGGGCATCTACGAGCTGTTTAATACCAAGTGAAGACATAGTATTCTCCAAGTGTCAAGTTGCCGGATCCTTATGGGCTTTATCCCAATGCATGTTAAAGTCCCCGGTTACCACGATTTTTTGATATCTTGTACATAAATCAGACATAATAGGGGCAAATAAATCATTAATTGCTGGTGTGGAATTTGGAGGACGGTAGACTGTAAGAATCACGAGGCATGAGTTATTCAAAGTAATCTTCACACCAAGAATATCAGATAGATCTACAGATTCGGCCACTATTTTAACGACCTTTAAGTACTTTTTATAGAAGATAGCTACCCCCCCAACACGAGTGTTATCGGTACGGTTGCACCATACCACATCATATTCATTGGGAAGGGTGGCTATAATATCATGCAAGGAGTCATCGCCCAGCCATGTCTCCGTAAGAGTCAGCACATCAATGTTCTCGTCTTGAAGAAGAGTAAAAATTTCAAGACAGTGCTTATGAAGTGACCTTGTATTCAGACTAGTCAACTTCAAAGAAGGCGGGACAGTCCCTGACTTCCCCCTGGGTGGATATTCATATCCTCTAGCCTCATTGTAATAATGGGGTCTAGCTTCTGAATACCATTATCTATACAATGTAAATCTCTGGCGGAAAATACCTTTCTCGGAGCAGCAGACCACGCCCCTAAGCCCGGCCGAGCGCGGACGGGCGCAGACGGGCTGAACTCAGGCGTAACTCCGGCGGAAATCCGGCGAACCCGCTGCGCGTGCCCGCTGCGCGTCAGCATGACCGCCTTAAGTAGCTGTCTATCGTCCTTCTGACGACTAGACCAGCAACAAAGATGGCGCCGCCAGGCGTCCTTCTCTCCCCACCAATATGTCCACCGTGGCAGTGATTATGTAGCAAGGACCCGCTAAAAGAGCAGTGAGTTTTACACGATTAGAGTGCAGGTAAGGGGCCAGCAGTTTAAAACAGGGGAACCAAAAAATAAAATTAAAAATAAATACCAAAACAGGAACTTTAAAAATCCTGGACAAACAATTACACTGTTGCCATTAAGAACGCTGCGCGCAATACAGTCACGCTGCCAGTCAGGTGACTTTTTGCACTTACTTTGACTAATTTAAAGATGGGAAGTGACAAACAGAAATGCTCTTCCGTTATGATGCAGCTTATTGGTATACCCGGGGACATTTAGCCATGTTAAATTTCTTGCATCAGCTTGTGTGACTAAAATAAAGCAACAAACACACAATGTCATTGCTGCTTTTACCCCACATTTGGAACAGTCAGTAACGCTTGTTGGTGAAGTTTGAATTTAACTCTTTAGACAGCAAGAATTTTTCGTTGAAGTGAAATGCCAAATATTCACTTACTTTCTAGGCTTTGTCAAGACATGTTATTGCAGACAAATATGACCGGCCGTGGCTGCGCAGTATTCAAATGCCGGTTGTTTGCACTGCCGGAAACAGACCATTCAAGGGTTTCTGTAACAGAAATATGAACGCAATGTGTTTGCTACAAAGTATACATATTGTTAAAAACTATTTAGCTGTCTAGTTTCACGGGGTTTCACTCACTTCTTTCTCCGTTTGACTCGCTGGTTCATGACTCTCGCGCTTTCCTGGTAGGTGGAGGCCGGGTTCCCGGTCTCACTGACTTTTATAGAATCATCACCCACCTCAGTGGCTTGTGGATCTTGTGTACTCCATTTAGCACATTCGCTAAATGAGTCAGATGAATAGCAAAATTTACACGCACATAATGTACGCCAATTCAAGAACGGTTCTGTCAAAGTGGCAATCTTTAGTGAGATTCAATTCAATCGTTAGATAAATCATCATGACGCACAGCGATGTCCTTTGGTACTAGAAGGCCTCTGTTTATTAAATTTGCAAATTTAGGCAACGTTTGGACCTCTTTAGTTGAGTGATATTTTACTCAAAGGATGAAACATATATCTTGGCAACATAAGATGAATATATGCAGTGGTGCATTCACTTTCAGGCTGTAAGGGAATCAGGTTAGGTTTTGCCAATTTCAGACATTTCGTTCAGGCCATATATTGTGCATTTGAATTTGAGGATCAAGTATGCTTCTTTCCTCAACAGTTCTGTTTCAATGTCACCTCCCCTTGAACTTGGTTTTATAACACACAAAATGGTCCATTTAAAGTCTCTTTCACTATGATTTATCTCCATGAAATGATTCACCATTGGCGCATTAATGACTTCATATTTTATCCAGGATCGATGTTGCACAAGTCTTTGTCTTATTTCTTGGTTTGTCTTACCAACGTACAGTTTAGGACAAGGGCATACCACTGCATAAATGACATTCTTTGTTTTACAGTTTGTGAAATCTTTCTGCGTCCATTTAGCATTCCGAAGTACAAATTCGGTGCCCTCAATTGTTGTATCACACACTGAGCAGGTTGCACACTTATGGTGCCCCACAATAGGTTTGCGATCCCATTGTGATATTAGGTCTTTTTCTTTGTTGCTGGAAAAACGTCTGCCCTTACTATTTGTTGGCCTATGCTGGGGTTCTTTCTCATGGCAAACAATGGTGGTTCTAATGGTTTTTCCATGTTAGATAGCAAGTGCCAATTCTTGCGAATAATCTGGTGAAATTTGTGAGTGTGTGGTCCAACTGTAGAGACTCACACCAGTTTGTCTTTATGTGAATTTTCTTTTTTAGTCAGTAGGCATTCTCTCGGAGTGTACTGTGCTTGTTTCATGGCATGTTTTAACAGTTTTTTTGGGTGGCCTCGATTCCTCAATTGTTCATGGAATGCTTTTGAATGTACTGCATAGTCTTCCTGCCATGTGTGATTCCTTCTTTAACAGGTGTCCGTAAGGTAGAACGTCCTTCAGGCTTCGCGGGTGGAAGCTCCTGTAATGCTATGAAGTATTGTGATCAGTTGGTTTTTTATGCAAGGTTGTTACTAATTCTTCCTCAAAGGACTTAACCTCAACGTCCAAAAACCTTAGATTTGTTTGACTCTTGGAAATGGTGAACTTGATGTCTGGATGTCTGTCCTTAAGCCATTGAAAAAAACTATCCAAATCTTCTTCTGTCCCACTCCATAGGCACCAAACATCGTCTATGTTATGATACCATTGTTTTATGTGATCCAAATAGGGGTTATTGTTGTGGATTTATTTCTCCTCAAAGTGTGCCATATACAGAACAAAACAATGCAGGAGATTGTGTACACTTTTGTATTCCAATAATCTTGGTTTTGAATTTCAACCGTTCAGTGTGCTACGCTATTGATATGGCTGCCTAGCATATGACAAATACAAATAGGGTGGCCAAGTCCCTAAGGCAACTTGGACGCTAGCGTGCACTGCTATATTTGCTATACCTCAAAACAAACTGTGTAAACCAATTTTTTTCTAATTCTTTCAAAGAAATGTTTTTACTTTTCTTTTAAACTTTCCATAACACAACAGTCCTAAATGTTGAACATTATACAAATACATAAATTCATTTTACATGCATTAGTACAATCAATTGATGCTGTATACAAATTCAGCAGAACAGCGCCCAATGCATTTCAGGACAAACTGTCCCTTCAGCAGGGGAAAACCTGTTAATTGATAAGAAAATTCATCAGATTATGTGCAAATGAATATGAAATAATATCAATCTGTGTTGTGAAACTTCAATGTTGGAAGAACGTGTAATCTCATAGTGTACAAAACCTGTTGACACTTGTTAAGCCTCATTAACACTCAAGTGCTACCCCTTTTGTGACACACAACTAGATAACACATCCGTAAGGAGGAAAAACCAGATGTGCTAGACAACCTTCCAGTCAACCTGCAAACATATTAACCTAACGTTATATCTGGTCATGTTTTCACTCGTTGGTAGAAAATCACGAACTCGAGAATGTAAAATATACCCGCATACCTCACGACAACCTTGTGGGACCTCAGGGTCACCTGTGATTTTCACCGCGTGATAGTTCACCTCTTGGATGCTAAAACCAAAACAGTGGAAAACCTCAAATATCACTCTCACCAGCATAGCCCCAAACTTTGTAGTGTCCGTTTAACTGTTAATAACACCTAAGGTGTCAACAAACCTTAAGAGACCGCTTACATCATCTCGGTTGTGGTAACAAATGCAAACATCGTAGGAAGTATGATAATCTTGATGCTGCAATAACATTCAAGTAATACACCATTATTACTCATGAACCCAAGCCAAAAACGATCATATTACACTCTCTTAGCACCCTTGCAATCACATACCTCGTGGTATTCCGTAATCCTTTCAGTTAATAAGTGCAAATACCGTCAATGGTCACCACTTCCCGATACTGTTGGGATGAAATAGTCATCATTACTCCAAGAAAAAAACAGACCCAAACCCAGTCTATGCTAGAAATGCTTTCTCATCAGTTTTACCTCTCGTCATCACCATCGCGATTCAAGTCTCCCGCTTATCGGCTAAACGCGTCTTCCAGCTCACGGTTGCCATAAATTTACTCTATCAACAATCTCGCGAGAGTACTTGCGTGACAATCACGAGCGCCATTTCTAAGCATCCACAATACTATCCGTATACCGCCAAATCGCCGTAATCCATTCAAGCCCGACCATAAATACAATTACAACAGCCATGTGGCAAGGCTACTCATGAGGTTTTACTCCCCTACCTGTATTCCCCAGTTCAAAACCATTTTCTGAATAAAACCAAGCATTTAGCGATCCTTGATTTCCCAGTGGGCGCCATTTTATAATGGTGCTGTGCTCAGTGAAATGCTCAGATAGCTCAAATAGGGCACTATTGCCCAGAATACAAGTGATGTTGGTTAATATGTGGGTGCTAAGTGTTAAACATGATGTCACTGTCACCATAGTCATTTTCACTAGTGGCTTTTTACACATCTGAGATTACACATAATCTTGACTCTTGCAACAGTACTTGGCTTAAACATATCACTGTCTCACATGTTAGACTATCCCTGGTTGCAACATGCACATTCAGAATAATAATAATAATAATACTGATATTTGTAAAGCGCGAACAGCTACCTCACGAGGAGGTGTCCCGGCGCTATAGACTGCTGGGGAACCCGTCCTGGCTATCCCTGTGAGATGGTCCCTTTCTGGGTATCTCCAAGGTGAAACCAGGCATCCCCAGCATCTGTGGGGGGCCGTTGTAGAGATGAGGCAAGCTTAATGCCCAGAGTTGCCGAGTGTGTTCATGGTTAGAGTAGGTACCGAGGCGAGAATTATCGAGTCCGTTTTGACCCTGGTCCACAACCCTGCCGCGTGGGGAATTGAACCCTGGTCCCTGGCCAATTCTCTGCTTACGGGTCTGCCGCCTCTAACCAGTGAGCCACACCTCTCTACAAGTATATCAAATAAACTTTCTCAGATGAAAACATGTAGTATATCAAAGTCTTGTGTCTACGTGGTGTATGTGAGGTGTGTTCTTAAATTCTTGGTCCACACACCTCACTCAACTAGGTCCTTAGCTAAATAAAGCAGGCCATTTCAAATCTGTCGTTAAGTAAAGTATTCAGCATTTTTATCCAGAATGACTTACGCTGTAGATGTTTTTTAGATTTATTTGTATCTTGGAGAATAGGCACTTATATTTAAAACTTCAATTGCGCAATGGTGTGTCGATTCTTCTCCCAGTGAATAGCAAGACTGGAGTTAATGTTTTTATTTCTAATTTTACTTTTGTACTCTGTCAAGCACACTTTCATTTTCCTCTCGGTTTTCCTGATATGTAATAGTCCACAGGGACATTCTATAGAGTAAACAACATTGTGGGAATTGCAATCTGTCATTTGAGTTAAATTAATTTGTTCTCCAGTTCTCGGGTGCAATAGTATTTCTCCATGTATAACATGGTTGCAGTGAATACAATTCCAACATTTCTTTGTTCCTGTCTTGACCGCTGGTGACTTTTTTCCTTTTTTAGAAGATAATAGCGCTTTTAAATTCTGTGCTCTCGTGTATGCAAACAGTGTCTTATCATGAAACAAATCATTAAAGTCTGGTTCTGATTCCCAACATTTGCAGATACTCATTTTAATTAATCTAGAAGCTGTGGAATACTTCGACACGAAGACTACCCTGTTTGACATCTTTTTAGATTTCCACTGCAGAAGATCTTCTCTTCGGACAGCTAAGGTCCTTTCATTGTGTATGTTCAGTAATTCTTCTGGATATTCCCTGGCCATGTAATTCATTTTTTGTGTTTTCAGGGTCTCCTTGCATGTGTTGATTTTGGATGATATTCGTCGAGTTCTTAGAAATTGAGATACTGGTAAGTTCTTGATAAGTGATGGCCGGTAAAAACTTCCAAACAACAGTGAATTATTCTTCTCCATGGGCGTTTTAAACAACCGTGTAGTGATTTGATTAGATTTGAGTTTGATCCCCACATCTAAAGATGCTAGTCCACTTTTGTGGATGGTATGTGTAAATTGTATCCTAGGATCCTTTGAATTTAGTATCTCTATATTTTCAATCAGTGATTCTTCTGAATTTTTCCAAATAAAAAAATATGTCATCTATGAATCTCCGGAGGAATTAAGCCCTTCTTGCCAGATTGGATTTGTCAAGATATGGTCTTGCTCAAATTTGGCCATAAACGTATTCGCGTAGGCAGGTGCTCCGGGAAACCCCATCGATGTTCCGTTTAGTTGTAGAAAATATTCTTCATTCCATTAAAAATAACTGTGCAGTAAACAGAATTCAAGAAATTCTATCACAAAGCTGAGGTCCCACAAGGTTGTCGTGAGGTATGCATGTATATTTTACGTTCTCGAATACGTGATTTTCTACTAAGTGAAAACATGACCAGATATAACGCTAGGTTAATATGTTTACAGGTCAAATGGAAGGTTGTCTAGCATATCCGAGTTTTCTCCTTACGGATGTAAGTGTTTTCTAGTTGTGTGTCACAAAAGGGGTAGTACTCGGGTGTTAATGAGGCTTAACAAGTGTAAACAGGTTTCTACACTATGAGGTGACAAGTTCTTCCAACATTGAAGTTTCACAGCACAGATTGATATTATTTCATATTCATTTGCACATCATCAGATGAATTTTCTTGTCAATTAACAGGTTTTCCCCTGATGAAGGGACAGTTCGTCCCAAAATGCATTGGGCGCTGTTCTGCTGAATTTGTATACAGCATCAATTGATTGTACTAATGCATGTAAAATACATGTATGTATTTGTATAATGTTCATCATTTTGGACTATTGTGTTATGAAAAGTTTAAAAGAAAAGTAAAAAAATGTCTTTGAAAGAATTTGAAAAAAATTGGTTTACACAATATATTTTGAGGTATAGCAAATATAGCAGTGCACGCTAGCGTCCAAGTTGCCTTAGGGACTTTGCCACCCTATCAATATACAGAACAGCCATCTCCAGCGCGAAGGGACATCCCATTGCAGTCCCTTTCGTTTGGACATAAAATCTGTCTTCAAATTAAAAGTAGTTCTTCTTAAGTGCCACCAAAGCCAATTGCAAAATGAACTCTGTGGGGACCTGGTGAGGGCGAGTTTTTGACTCCAAATAATATTCCATTGACTTCAATGCTCCATCTTGTGGAATTTGTGTGTATAGAGACACCACGTCGAGTGATACTAGCCAATGTTGGGTCGGGTCGAAATGTACCCCTTCTGTTTTATTTTGAAATCCATGGTGTCTCTTAAAAATGATGGTACGTCTTGGATGACTGGTTTTAAGAACATGTCCATGTATTTGGATATTGGTTCTAGCAATGAATCACATCCAGAGACAATAGACCTACCCGGAGGCTCTTGGAGATTTTTGTGAATCAAGTCACGACTGCATTTGATGCTGATTCTGCTGAAGCCTTTTCTGTATTCAGGATCGTCGGTAAAGATCACGGGGATATTCTTCACCTGAAGTCCCCACTGGATAGTCCCAGCTTTGAGGTTTTCAAGTAGAAAATGACCATGAAGTTCTGTTCTAATATGTTTTTTCCGAAGATGTATCAATTTATCAGATTCGTTTTGTTGTTTTGCTGTGGTGCTTAGAGAAACAGGAATAAGCACTAAATGTAGTTGTGACTTGATGGTACATACGATAGAAACGGCTCAATGTATTTGCAAGAAACAGGCATCGGAGTTAGAAGAACAAATACAATCTATTAAGGACAGCCATACTGTCACAGAGGCCAAAACATTATTTGAGAAAATAGAAAAGGAATTAGTCACCTTCAAAGACAATACTATCAACTTCAAATCATCCAAGTTGGATAAATACATAACATCATTCAGCGTGGAAACAATGTATCCATACTTAAAGGACAACTTCTATACCAAAACTGATTCTTGCAAAATATTGTCCGAATATTGAGGAAGGTCCAGGAACAAATTTCTCATTTTTTGAGACATCATCAGACTCTACAGGAGACTCATATGCTGGTGAGGATCTATCAGGCAGGAATCAACAAAGAGGAGACTCTTTTTTAGGGAAAGGCCAGCAGAAGAACAAAGTGCGCTTCAAGCCACGACCCTGGGAGATGCGTACGAGATGCCAATTTTACAAAACCTATATCTAATTGTGAATTTATCCAACAAAATTTTAACGAAGGATGAGACTTCAGTCATAGAGTTGGGATTAAAATTTGTCCCCAATAGACAAACAGACTTTGCTAAGCTACAGATAGAAGCATTGAATTCTTCTGGAAAATCAGGCTAAGATCCTACTTCGCTACAAGAGAGACCAATATACCCAGAAGAACCTACAGGGTTGAGCAATAAATCACGAGTCATTCCTCCAACACACCTGATTCAAAAAGAAATTCAAGCATTAGAACGGGTTGTTTTGTCATCTATTAAACAATTGGAGAAACAAAAACCTTACACTAAGGCTAACCTAACACCAGGTCAACAGAAGGCCATTCAACAACTCAAAAATGATGACTTAATATCATAAAGTTATAAAAACACAAGGGAACCCAATGTGGTAACCAAGGACGTTGGGTATCGATAATTTACAAGAGCAATGGTCCTTGACAGAAAATTAGTAAACAAGGAAATAAAGTAAACAAGGAAAATGAATATAGACTCAAATTAGTGCTATATTATGGCTGTCCAGCCGGGCAGTGAAATTTAATGATTTAAAGTTCTAAATAAAAGAAAAAAATAAAGTGGGACACAATCCTACGTCCTACACATTACAATAAACACAGAGAAACGAAAACAAACACTCAGGCAGGGCAAACAGCTTGCACGCTTTGAGGAGAAATGCATCCACAACACTCACCCTTATTTGGATCACATAAAACAATGGTATCATTACATACACGATGTTTGGTGCCTATGAAGTGGGACAGAAGAAGATTTGGATAGTCATTTCCAATGGCCTGATGACAGACATCCAGAAATCAAGTTCACCTTTCCAAGAGTCAAAAAAATCTAAAGTTTTTGGATGTTGAGGTTAAGTCCTTTGAGGAAGAATTATTAACAACCTTGCATAAAAAAAACAACTGATCGCATATACTTTATTGCGTTACCGGAGCTTCCACCCACAAAGCCTGAAGTACAATCTACCTTACAGACAGCTGTTAAGGATAAGAAAGAATTGCACACGGCAGGAAGACTATGCAATACATGCAGAAGCATTCAGTAAACAATCGAGGCTACCCAAAAAAACTGTTAAAACATGCCATGAAATGAGTACAGTGCACTCCGAGAGAATTCTTATTGACTAAAAAAGAAAAGTCACATGAAGACACACTGGTGACATACTGGTTTGCATCTCTACTTTTGGATCACACACGCACAAATTTTGCCAGATTATTCGCAAGAATTGGCACTTGCTATCTAACATGGGACAATCATTAGAACCACCATTGTTTGCCATGAAGAAGAACCCCAGCATAGGCCAACAAATAGTAAGGGTAGATGTTTTTCCAGCAACAAAGGAAAAAGACCTTATATCACAATGGAATCTCAAACCCATTGTGGGGCACCATAAGTGTAGAACCTGCTCTGTGTGTGATAGAACAATTGAGGGCACTGATTTTGTACATCGGGATGTTAAATGGACGCAGAAAGATTTCACAAACTGTAAAACAAAGAATTTCATTTATGCAGTGGTATGCCCTTGTCCTAAACTGTATGTTGGTAAGACAAATCAAGAAATAGGACAAGGACTTGTGCAACATCAATCCAGAAGGAAAAGTAAATTCATCACTGCTCCAATGGTATTTGCTGGCAGCAAGGGAAGAGGTTGTTGCGCAGGTTGAGTGGCTGCGCTGCTTTGATTACAAAAAAGATGTCACCCGTGCGCATGCAGAGCGCAATAAATCTGGAGCGTTATTGGCATGGCTAGCTAATCCGGCACGAAGGGGGACGGTCATTATGGAACTCCATGCCCCGGATGGGCTGGCCCATTACACGCAGCGGGGGATCAATGACTTGTTCTTCGCTTACTATAATGATCTATATCAATCAATAAATCAATGAAACTTTATTTCGGTTTTGATTCAAACCATAAAAGTATACATATAAACATCACAGTTAAAAAGAAAAAGCAGATCTGAAATTCCGTGCAATAAATTCATAATTAATAAAGTGCAAATGGCGCAAGGCATAGTATAGTCCATATAGGTTCCTGAGATAAATGAGACCGAAAGACAGCCTCATTGGTCCAAACAGTTTCTCAATTTAACAGACAATTTTAAAAATTCAATTACATGGAGAACACTGTCTTTGTGCAAAAGTTGTAAATACATAAGTGCTGGTCTGATCTGGTTAAAATTAAGTTTCTTTGAAAGAGCTACCAGATAGCGTTTGCGCGGGTATTCATAAAATTTACATAAAAATATAAAATGCAGCATATCCTGCCTTGTTAAAAATATCTTTTTTAGGTCTAATTAACAGATGATGAAAGATATTTAACCTAAACCTTGTCAGCAAGAACTTCTCGTGGGAACTAAATGAGCCCATCAAATATGGCTCCATTGTCTCGCAGGTTTTTAACATGACGTATTTCCTGATACTCGGTTTCAGGAGCTCCTCTCCCTCTCGTTGAATGCTTCTCCCCATATAAAAGGCACGCTGAATTGCCTCCACATCCCCTTTTACAATCCCGCTTGGATTTTCAAACAACTCCAGACAACCAAGTCGAGAAAAACAGGATTTCAAATATTTTAACCAGGGGGTGCACACTGCCTTATCATGGGACAAAAGGTCTTTCACAATCAAGTGGGTTAGTGGGATGTCCTGATTCAACCACAGTTTTGCCCAACAAGTCAAAGGGCGTAGAGAGAAGATGTCACACAAATATTGTGCCCCCGGTTCTTCCTGTACTGCCAAGTTAGATGTACCAATTGGAACACATAGAAGACGCTTCATAAAAGCATTTTCAGCCACCTGTAGCTGTTCGCCAGTCACATAGCCCCATAATTCACTGCAGTAGACAGCAGTTGCCACTGATTTTGCATTATAAAGTTTCATCATGGCAGTGGTGGGCTTGTTCCCCAATTTTGTTGCAAAGTTGAAAATAGTAGCATTAACCCTTGCCAGTTCCCCTTTCTTTTTGGCCAAATGGGGGCCCCAACTTAATTTAGTATCAAAAAGGACCCCCAGATACGAGAACGATTTTGTGACGGGGATGGATACATCGTCTAATTTAAATACAAAGTTCCTTTTTGACTGTCGGCCCACTTGCATAATAAATGATTTAGAATTGTTGACCATTAGGTCTCTGTCTGCCATAAACAATTTAAAAGCATTTAATAAGGCATGGAGACCATTCTCGGTTCTAGAGATTAAAACCGCATCATCTGCATATAAAAGAACAGGAATACCCCGCCTACCAACTCTGGGAAAGTCAGCCTGTACCTTTTGTAAAACGGTATCTAACTTATTAATATAAAAATTAAAAAGAAAGGGGGCAAGAATACAGCCTTGTCGCACACCCTTCTTAATGTCAAAATTGCCAGTGGTACACATATCTGACGAGTACCTAACATTAGCGCTAGTGTTACTATGTAGGTCTACCAAAAAATTAACGATCCCACTATCCACACCCTTCTCCGTCATGGACTGCCACAGCCTTCCCCTGTTAACACAGTCGAAGGCTGATGACAGATCCATGAAGGCGAGATGGACAGTGCCCTTCTGAACGACAGTGTATTTACTTAATATTAAGAAAAGATTAAGGCACTGGGTTATAGTGGAACGACCACTGCAGAAGCCATACTGGGAAATAGACATGATGTTGTTTTCAAGCACACAGTTTGACAATCTCTGCAACAGGATTCTCCCCACAATTTTAACCATAGAGTCAATTAATGAAATTGGCCTGTAACAAGAGGGACTACCCCTATCCCCCTTCTTAAAGACAGGGACAATCGTTGAAACTCCCCATGAAGGGGGGCAGCCAATTTCAGCAACAGCGTTAAAAACAGACTCTAAAATGGGAGCCCAAAAGCTAGGTTCAGACTTATATAATTCTGGTGGGATCCCATCAGGGCCAGGAGCTTTCCTGGCTGATAGTCCCTCTATGCCCTCCATAACTTCGCCTCTATCAAATGTAATAATTCCACCATTATTACCAGGGAGCAGATTTATATTTTCAATCACCACACAACTATACAATTGTTTGAAGTGTGATTCCCATTCTTCCTTTTTTATGCAGCATTCTAGACCATCACCCGGATCCTGGACCAAAAATGGTTTTTTACTACCGTCCAGAATCTAGAGCTACATTTTAAAGTAGAGGGATCGAGAATCTCATCCCAGGCCTCCGCTCTTAACATCTCCTTACATGAAGCAATGGCAGACTTATATTCTTTACGACACAACTTAACATTCGTATTTATTCTAGGATTAGCTGCCAAGGCTATCCTTAGATTACGTGCTGCCTTAGAGCAAGCATGATTAAACCATCTCGGGCCCTCATTCTCAATGGTCTTTATTGGGACCGTCATCAACACAGACACCTTCTCCGTCAAACTTTGAAAAGCACTAAGAACCTGATTTGGGTCTGCCCCATCTTCAATACAGTTCTTAATGTCCTGCGTGGAGTTCTCCCTAATATTTTTATATAATAGGTCAGGAGTAATCATTGACCATCTTAGGCGCCGTCTCTTATCGATTGTGCTCAACCTGCCATTGAAGCATTTCCGATTTTCTTTAATCATCCAGGGACCCTTCAAGTGAACAGTGAGTGGATTATGATCACTGAATTCACTTTGTTCGATAGTAAAAGAGTCCACAAATGACTGCATAGGCAAAGAGAGTAACACATAATCAATAAAAGTACCCCTCCCATGACCATTAAAAGTTGGAGTGTCAAAACGCTTTGTGGGATCCCTCAAGGCCATAGCCAAAGAAAGATCTAAACAACTCAATAAGTCATTAAAGAATTCCCCTTCTATCGTATGTTCCAAATGCAAACCAAGGTGACCCCTGGCGAGGAGGCCATTCAGAGTTTCCTGGAAGAGGCCGAACTTCCAGCATTAGATAGGGAGAGGGCGAAGTTGCTGGGTCCGGATATCACCTTGGGGGAGGTCCATGGTGCCATTAAACATATGGCCTGGAAAAAGACCCCTGGAGTAGACGGCCTCCCGGTGGATTTTATAGTGAGTATGACGATCTTTTGGCCCCTAGATTGCTGAACGCCTTTTGCCTGCTACCCCTCTTGAGGCATTAATTATCCCGTTGTTGAAACCGGGGAAACCTCCCCATGACAGGACGGCCTATCGCCCGTTGTCCATGTTAACCATGGATTATAAAATTTTGAGTCGGATTCTGGCGGCCCGACTGCTCCCATATATGGTCCAACTTATCCATACAGATCAAGCGGGGTTCATACCGACCCAGAATACGGCCCAGAATGTGCGGCACCTTATTGGTATTTTAGAAGCTGACACCTATCACAAGGCGTCTGCCGCTGTCTTGGCGATAGATATTGAGAAGGCCTTTGACAGCTTGGAGTGGCCTTATTTGTTTCAAGTCATGCGTCAATTTGGACTGGGTGATGGCTTTGTAGATTGGACGTCTCTTTTGTACTGTCAGTCCACAGCGCGGGTGAAGACTGGAGGGTTGATAGCGGATGCTGACAGGGCTGCCCCCTCTCCCCACTGCTGTTCGCCCTGGCCATGGAGCCGCTGGCGGCATGGTCCAGGACGGGCCGGCACTACTTGGGGTCACGTGTGCTCGAGCAAATTCATCATAATGCGTTATATGCTGATGATCTCCTTACGTTCTTGGCCGGTGCAGAGGGCGCTCTTCGTGGAGTGAAGTTTTTTTTGGAGGAACTTGGAATAGTTGCCGGGCTCAAGGTTAACTGGGCAAAGACCTGTCTGTTCCCTACTGCACCGCAGACCGCGGGCCCCATGTCTACACAAGATATACAATGGGAGCGTCAATGGATGACGTACCTTGGCCCTCGTGTTAATCATTCCCACGCTGATCTATTAGAGGGTAACGTGGGCAGGGCCATTAGAGCGCTTAAAGGTTGTATTGACTTTTGGGGCACGCTTCCGCTCTCAGTGGCTGACCGTGTGGCCATTCTTAAGATGATAGCACTCCCTAGGCTGCTGTACTATTTTAGGATGCAACCTATCTGGATTCCAGCCTCGGTTTTTAAACAGCTTCAGTCGATGGCGGTTGGGTTCCTCTGGGCCAAGGGAAGATGGAGAGTGGCTCTTAACACATTGATGAAACCGCGATCGGAGGGTGGTTTAGCGGTCCCTGACTTCGAAACATATTATTTAGCGGCGCAGCTACAGTGGCTCACTCAGGCAGTGGCACGGACGTTCCGGAGCGCTGGCGACGTGGAGGGATATCAGGTTGATAGACAGATGCTCTCTAGAATACTATTGCAGTTGCCGCTCCCGGCCACCTCTATGACTCGAGAAATGGGGACGTTTAAACTCTGCTGGAACAGAAGCCAGCGGCAAGAACAAATAGTGCGTCCATATGCCCCTGAGATTCCATTGCTGATGTGCACTGCTCTACCGCACGGTGGTAATTGGGAGGCGCTGATAGACTGGGCGGAGAGGGGGTTGTCCACCATGGGAGACCTGTATGAAGATGGCGCTGTGATTCCCTATGAGGTGCTACAGGACAGGTATGAGTTGGCTCGTGGGGACTATTTACTACCCTTGGCGCTCATAACGGCCATCCAGGCGCATTGGAGTACGGGACTCAGTGAGCCTCCTACTTCGATGGCTTGCCAATATGTAGTCCTGGCTGCTGGTACTATCAAGGCGGTTACCGAATGACAAACGAGAGACTGGCCCCGTTGGAAATGCTTCGACGGCGGTGGGAAGAGGATTTAGGTGCCGAAATTCCTGAGACGGTGTGGGTGGGACTGGTGGAGCGCGCATGGAAAAGCACCAGGAATGCAGGCTTTCAATTGGTGCATTATTTTATTCTGCACCGGGCCTACCTTACACCTGCGAAAATTAATAAATATTTTAATGTGAATACAGCAATGTGCCCGCGCTGTAGCATGGTGGGAGCAGATTTTTGCCACATGATGTGGAGTTGTCCTCAACACCGATCGTATTGGGAGGAGGTGGTTGCACTGTTCCATGTAGTCACGGACAGGGACATAGAATCAACAATAGGCCTTTGTTTGCTGCACTGGTTCCCACATACCTCCTGAAATAAGGTGACAAGTAACTTTATAGACTTGGGGCTCTTGCTGGCGAAGAGGGAGATCACAGCGCACAGGAAGGCACAGAAGGGCCCTAGCTTTCAGAGATGGCGTGCAGAGTTTGTTAAGTGGGCGGACTGTGAGGGGTCCACAAGACTGCAGCTGGCGGCCTGCACTAAAAGTGACAGGGCATTAGAATTGGCACATTCTTGGGAGGCACTGGTACACTTATTGAAAACCCCAAATGCCGACTCTGATGAGGACTCGGGCGCGTCAGACTTAGATGCGCTGCCCTGAGGGGGCACACCTCCCTAGGGAAGTGATTGCTTTGATTTCTCACATGAGTACTGCCCCTGACAATGGAGGATTGCATTCTTGTATGCTGCTTCTGTACTTCTTCGCTATCGACACAGCTGTGACTTGTTATCATCATTGATCACTTATTGTTGTTACGCCAATGGGGAGGGGGGGCGGGATAAGTGGGAGGGACTAAGGGATTGTGTTTTGTGTTATTAGGTTCAGGATGAGTGGCTGGAAGTAGTTATATGTCACTGGCAGGCCTCATTCCCCTACAAGCGCTCCGTTTGTTAATGATTTTATCTTGCTCTTTTGCGGCATGGTGAAGTTAGTGTGTCCTCTATAACCCTGCTGTGATTTAGATTTAATTGGGGCGGAGAAAGATGTTGCCAGGGCATATGTATAATTTGTCCATCTCTCTATTTCGTTGTCCCCTTGCTGTGATTCAAATAGAAATTTAGCAGCATCCCGGAAGTTGTCTTGCGTTGCTTGCGTGAATTTTATTTTCCTAAAGTTGATTGTAGTGGTTGTGCCTGGTAGGCCCTTCCATTTCATTAGTCTTGGGATATTTGTGCAGGCCGGTGATCGCTATCAACTTTGTTGCCCATACTAAATGAGAACATTTCATTAAAGAGAGTTAGGGACACAAAGGTATAGTCCAGCGTTGAGTTTTTTGTTGATGATTGATAGGTGAATGCAGGGGGTATATCACCTATAGTTCTGCCATTCGCTGCTCTAAGCATGAGATGTTCAAGATCCTCTAAAAGGCACTAGCCGATTTTTGAGGGAGCTACTGATGGATTTGTACCCTGCGGCGGGATGTTCCATAACTGGTTATGTATAGGAACTTCCTCCGCTTTCGATGGGCCAAGTAGATGTAAATTAAAGTCTCCTGTCAGTATCATATCTGGTGTATTGACCTCGCTCATGCATAACTCTACGAAGTTGGCCAGTTGTTTTGCATCCTTAGATTTCCTGTTAGGATGAATGTACGTGTTTATTATTACTATATCCTTGTGCCCATTCCCTGCTGGCCCCTTTAATTATTTTTTTGTAAACAGATTTTATTCAGCAATTTTCAGGTACACAAATACGACAATGGGATTAAGGCTTACAGCGTGTGATCAGGTGCCAATAAATAGAACTGTTAGGCGCATAGTTCCCGGTGCAGGGTTCACCATGCGTGGGCCATGGGGAATTGTCAACAGAGTATGGTGTTCGAGTTCTCAGGGAAATTATGCGCTGCACCGTCAAGGTAAAAGAACGACATCCCAATAATTTGTCCCAGTCCGAGCTTATTGAGGTCACAACAAACCACAACAATAACGTGCCCCTCCCTCCCCTTCACTTCCCCCTTATGTAACTCCCCCTCCCCCACCCCTCAGGCATGTCGCTTGGTCGTCATTAGTTCTGTGGAGAATCCTACCCATCCATACAAGTCAACAGACACAGTGATTCCACTAGGGAGGTATCTAGACCAGGAAAGCCGCTATGGACTATAGATTGTCATTCTCCCATATGCCACAACCCAATAGGGCATCGGTTCAGCTCTCACTCACAGGTCCTCTCACTCAGGGGGCGGGTCGGTGTTATCTGTTGGGCGCTTGAGCAGCTCAACTAATGCCTCCCACACTCTCGCCATGCCCAGCATTTTTTCATTATCCAATCTCTGGGCCATTTGCAGCCTAAGAATTCCCTCACAGTCAGCCCATTTTATAAATTCCCTCTGCCACCTCAAGACACTAGGGGCACCGGCCGCCTTCCAGTAGCTGGTAATTTCTCGTTTAGCCAGGACTAACCCCAGGTCTATAAATTTGCTGGTAACTTTATTCTGAGCAGTGTGGGGGAACCAATGCAGCAGGCAATATCCCGGGGTCAGGGTAGTGTCTCTTTCCGTTGTGTCACCCAGTACATTCAGTATCCCCCTCCAGAATCCCTCCAGCAATGGGCACTCCCAAAACATATGTAAAAATTTGGCGTTTTCTAATTGACATCTCGGACAAACTGATCGGGTCCCAAAATACTCATTAATCTTATGCGGGGTGAGATACGCTCTGTAGAGGACAAAAAACTGGATTAGCTGGAATCGCGCATTTCAAGAGCATTTCCATGCTCTCTCCACTAGCGCCTCCCACGGCTTCTCAGCTATGGGCATCTCAAGGTCTGTTTCCCATTTAAGACACAGGCTCTCTGACGGCTCCCTCAGTTCCTGGGTGAGCAGCCAATAGAGGCAAGTGACAGCCTTGATTGTCCCAGCCGCTAATACTACATATTGGCAGGGCAACGAAACCGGTGGTTCCACAATCCCCTTCTTCCAGTGTTTACGGATGGCCATTGTCAGAGAGGCATGGAGCAGAAAGTCCCTCCTGGGAAGCTCGTGTCGCTCCAGTAAGTCATTAAAGGGTAACAGGGTATTATCCTCGTAAAGGTCTCCAATAGTGGAGATCCCCACCTCCACCCAGGTCCGCAATCCCTGCCAGTCTCCCCCATGGGGCAGGGCCTCACACACCAGCAGCGGGATCTCAGGGGCATATGGGGGTAGGTGTTGAGCTCTCCTACTTACTCGGTTCC
Organism: Triturus cristatus; assembly: GCF_964204655.1. Taxonomy (NCBI): domain Eukaryota; kingdom Metazoa; phylum Chordata; class Amphibia; order Caudata; family Salamandridae; genus Triturus; species Triturus cristatus. The sequence goes on along the minus strand of NC_140581.1, from coordinate 856,547,740 downwards.
AGCATTGGCGTATCGCCCACAGGTCTCTCGGAGCGTCCCTTTTGCTCAATGGGAGCCGTAGTAACACGCGAGAGTGCTGTCTCAGATCCGGGTCTGAGCCCCCCTGCTCGCCCCCATTGCGAAGCCTTCCCGCCATCCATTTCGTGAACCACTGCAGCTGTGCTGCGTGGTAGTAGGCCTCAAAATCCAGCACCGCAAAGCCCCCCTCCAGTCTGGGTCTCATCATGGTGGCTAGCACTACCCTGCGTCTCCCAGAGCCCCACAAAAATCCAGTGATCATGGTGTTAAGTTGGGTAAAGAACCTTCACGGGATCCACAGTGGTAATGACCCAAAATAATAGAGTAATCGCGGTAACGTGACCATTTTTAGGAGCGCCACCCGTCCTGCCACTGATTGCGGGAGAGTCCCCCAAAATTCGAAATTACTCTTGGTGGTTCGTATCGCTCGTCCGACATTACCTTCCAGTAAATCAGTGGTCGTATGATAAATTCGTACTCCCAGGTAGGTCGGACAGCTGCTCTCCCATTCAACATCAAGCCCATCCGGTGGGTCAGTCCTGCCACTGAGGAAAGGGAATAGGCATGTCTTGCTCCAGTAGACCTTGAGGCCCGCCACCCTTCCTAGTCTGGTCAGTAGAGTTTTGGCACCCTGCAGCTCCTCCGCAGTGTTGGCTAGGAACATTAGAAGGTCATCGGCATATAATGTAATAAATTGGGATTGGCCTACCCTATCCAGCCCCCGGTAGTACTGCCCCGAGCGCGCATGCACAGCCAGGGGTTCCACCACCAGCTCAAACAAGAGGGGAGGCAGTGGGCAACCCTGTCTCGTCGCCCTGACCACATCACAGGCCTCTGAAATCACTCCTCCCACGCGTACCCTGGCGGTGGAGCTCTTATACAGTATTGCTGTCAAGGCCACAAACCCTTCCCCAAGGCCAAAGGCCCTCAAGACTCTGAAAAGATAGGGCCATTCAAGGCTATCGAATGCTTTTTCGATGTCAACCGATAGGATGCACGCCTCTTCGTTGTCTTGGATGGGGGTGTCCAGCAGGCGAATTGGTCGCCTGATATTCATGGCCGTATTCCGGGATGGAATGAACCCCACCTGGTCAGTGTGAACAAGCTCCGTTATGTGCGTCATCAAGCGGTAGCTAAAATTCCACTCAAGATCTTGTAGTCAAGATTGAGCATTGCGAGGGGGTGGTACGCAGTGCAATCCCAGGCTGGTTTACCTGGTTTTAAGAGCGGAATAATCACCGCTTCTCTCGTCGACACGGGCAAGCACCCATCTCGCCTCGACCTATTATACAGGGCCACCAAGTGAAGAGCCAAGGCATCCACATATGTGGTGTAAAAATCGACCAGGAGCCCGTCCGTGCCAGGGGTTTTATTCCTGGCCATGCGTTTAATGGCCCCCCTGATCTCACCCAACTCTATGTCACGTCCTAGAGCCTCCGCTGCATCCGCCTCGATTTGAGGAAGTTCAATATCTTCCAAAAATCCCTCCCCCTCCAACACCATAGGGTCCAATTGGCTCTGATATAAAGTAGTATAATAGTCCAAGAACTGTGCGTTGATATCCTGTTGTCCGTAATAAGTCACGCCATCCCCCCCCTTAATTCTAGGATCGGCGCCCCCCTCCGCTTTGGTTTGGCCAGCCAAGCCAGCAACGCCCAAGATTCATCCCTCTCAGCATGGGCCCGAACCGCATAGGCCCTATGGTCAAAGCATCTCAGCCGTTCCACCTGCAATGCTAGTGTTTCCCTGGTCTCTTGCAGATCTGCTTGTTTGTCTACCCTTTCCGGTCTATCTTTTTCAGCTTCTCTGAGTCGTTTTTCAGCTTTCTGAACATCGTCTAAAAGAACCCTCCATACTCCCACCGCTTCGCCAATGCAGCGACCATGTATGACAACTTTAAAGGCATCCCACTTAATCTGGGAATTGGCAGCTGTGCCAACGTTAGTCTGAAAATACTCCTCTATGGCAGTGCCTATCGTGGTTCGGAATACCTGGTCTTCTAGCACCCAGTTCAAGGATACCAGGAGGGGGTTATGATCAGATATCGTCCTAGATAAGTACTCGCTCAAGGTGATCCCTGCATGTACGTCTGGGGAGCAGACTGTGGAGTCCAACCAAACATGGAGCTCATGTAGAGCCGAGAAATAAGAGTGGTCTCTCACCATCGGATGATGGGCCCTCCAAGTATCCGTCAGTCCCCAATGTCGTTGCCAGTTCCGCCGAGCGTCCCCGACCCTGTCTGTAAGGGTGTCAGGGAGTGGTGGGTGAGATCGGTCTAGGTTCGGGTCAACAATACTATTGAAGTCTCCCCCCAAAAGTACTGGCCCGGTCAGGACCTGCGCTAATGTCTGTGATATCTGCGCAAAGAATGTGGGTTGATCTATATTAGGGGCATATATGCTCCCTATAGTTATATCCCGGCCATCCAGGCGCCCCGACACCACCGCAAATCTGCCCTCCGGATCCACTATTTGTCTGACGTTCTGAAAAGGGACTCCAGCCCATATCCATCCTAGGGTCCCCCTAGCAAAGGCTGAGTACGCGGTGTGGAATACCTGCCCTCTCCAGCGGCGCTGTAACGCTGTCCCTTCCTTCTGTATAATAAGATGTGCACCCCTCTCCTAATCAGATAGGCATGGAATTTATGTCATCGGCTCATGGTGTGCATCCCCTTAACATTCCAGGTTATGCATTTAAAAACTACGGTGGACGCCATAGTACAATCCCCAGTGCTGTTCGGTGTGTCCCTCCCCTGGTGACATGCCTGGTCTCAAGTACAACTCCCCCAACATTAAAAACACCCCAACTCCCTCTCCCCAGGACAGGCCTACCTAAACAGGTCCCCATCCAAACTATAGCATTCAAACAGTAAATCATGGAAGTGTCAGTACGTGTCCGACACCATTCGACCCAGATCCCCCCAGACCCTCCCCACAAACAATAAGCACTCGGTAGGCCCCAATAGTGCAAGTGTGTCCATCTGCAGTTCTCAAGCAATCCCGCCAATACCAAGTGCCCTCACAACCCAACAGGCAACCCTCTGGGCATACGACCTGTTGTCTGGTCAGCCAATCATGCCATCTGCTGTTTGTGGTGTGACGTCCGGCAGTTCAGTGTCCGAGAGCCCATGGATACTGCTTGATCTCGAGCTCCCAGATCTGTCTCGATCACGGTCCGTGGTATGGCTGGTTGGGCTCATTTCTCCCTGACTGATCTCAACCACTGCTTGCACTGCCCTGTCCCGCTCCTGGCGCCTCCCCTCAGGCGAGGGGGCCCCCCGGGAGGCAAAGACGAGGGCGACCGTTGCCGAGGCGATGTCAGGTGTGGCAAATCTGATCCCTTGCTGCTTCGAGCCTCTAGGCAGTCCCAAGCTGCTTGCGGAGTAAGAAAGAAATGTGTCGCCGCGTCCGCAGTTTCTCTCAGACGAGCCGGTAACAGCATGGCATAAGGGAGCTCAAGTTGTCGCAATTTTCGCTTGACCGCTAGGAAGGAAGATCTTTGGCGCTGCACCTCTCTAGTATAGTCCGGGAAGATCATCACCCTGCTGTTTCCGATCTGTAATGACTGCATTTCGCGAGCGCGTTGTAGGAGCAGATCCGATCCCGGTAATGGAGTAATCACACCACCAGCGGGCGGGGCGGGGCACCAGGCTTAGGCGGTCTGGCCGGAACTCTATGGGCATGCTCCAGGGCATAGAAGGGGGAGAGGCCCTCCGGGATCACCTCTGTTTTTAACCAAGTCTCCAAGAACTGGACCGCATCCATCCCCTCCTCCCGTTCCAGAACCCCTGCGATGGGCAGGTTGTTTCTTCATGAGCGCCCCTCACTGTCCTCAGCCCGCACCTTCAGCACTTTGATCCTGGTTTCCATCGCTTTCAGGGCCTGCTTCAGTGTGTCTACCGTGTCCGGGATATCCCTCATGGTGGTCACATTGGCAGCCACTCTCTCCTTAACCCCTTCGATGCTCATGACGGAGCGGTTCCGTCATGAGCATCGGTTGGGCTGTGCTTATGACGGAACCGCTCCGTCATGAGCACAGCCCCTGGGGGAAGCGCTGGCGCTCCCCCCCTGGGGCATCGATCTTGCCCCACAGAGGGGGATGGCAGCGGAAGAGTTTCCGCTGTCACCCCCGAGCCTCCCCACGGTTCCCCATGACGTCAGCGCGCACAGCGCGCGCTGACGTCATCAGGAAGCGCTGGGACGCCTGGAAGCCATTTGCTTCCAGGCATCCCAGCGAGGAGTAGGTGAGTTTTCTTCTCCGGTGGGGCCGCGGGGGCATTTTAGCAAGTATTGAGGCATCGGGGGAGAGGAAAGAGTATTTCCTCTCCCCTGATGTCTCAATTCTGGGCATTCCTGCTTCACGATCACGCACAGTGTCGCGATCGTGGAGCAGGGATGCCCCACTAGACACCAGGGATGTCTTTTTCAGCAGTAAGGAAGCGACCCCTTGGGCAAGGGTTGCTTCCTGGGGGCCCAAATTTTTATTAAGACTTTTCTGCTCCCCCGGGGGCAGATCGGTCTTTTGTGTAGCCGTTTCTGGTCCGTGGCAGAAAAGCCCACTAGACACCAGGGAATTAGTTTAAATAAAAATGGAAGTGACCCCTTGGGCAAGGGTCGCTTCCAGGGGGCAATTTTTTATAATATGTATTTTGCCCCCCCGCCCCGGGACCGATTAGCCTGTTTTTTGTTTCCTGCTGTTTTCTGACCCACCTGGCACACAACCCGATTTACCATTTGGGTAGTAACATAGCATGTTATAATGTTTATTGTTATATTTTTTGTGAATTGCAATTGTAATTGTTTTTTTTTAAACTTTTTTTTTCTAGGTGAAGGCTTTTGCTCTTTCCAGTTTGCGGTTTCGTTACTGGTGGTTCTGCTGTTTGTGTAGTTTGGTAAGAGACTTTTTTTTGTACAATGTAAATGTGTTTGATTTCTCTGCATGAATTTTTTTTTGCAAATGGTGTAATAATAGCAGTATTTTTGGTTTTTGAGTGTCAAAAACTGTTTGCATTTGTGCTCGATGTGTATTTTGTTGTCTTGTGAGTAATTTGTTTTTTTTTCTTCATTCTAGTTGGATATCGTTGGATTTTGCTGTGTCACTGCAGAGTAGGTTCTGGTGAGTGTAGCTGTCTCTTGTAATTGAATTCTATAGTTTTTGAGTACATTGATCTTTGTGATAAAGGTACGCATTTCTTTACTTACTTGGTTTGCACATTGTTGGTGGTTGTTGACTTGTTTGTGCAGTCTTCTATCTTAGTAAGTATAATGGCTAGCCGCAGGATTACTGCTCAGCAGGTTGTTGGTTTGCTTTTTGAGTCTTCCTCTGACCATGGTGCAGAGGAGGCAGGGGACGATTCTGGCAGTGAGTTTTCTCTCCATATGGAGTCATCGGATGATGAAGATACTCTTAGTGCGGATGAAGTGCCTGTGTTAGAGGAGGAGACTGATGTGCCGATAGTACGACAAGAGGCATCTGGGCTGCAGCCTGGGGCTGTAAGGCTTCCCATTGGTGTAGTGCGGCAAGAGGCTTCTGGGCTGCAGCCTGTGGCTGCAAGGCTTCCCGTTGGTGTAGTGCGGCAAGAGGCATCTGGGCTGCAGGCTGGGGCTGCAAGGTTTCCTTTTGAAAGCGATGACCTCTGGGTTGCCCCTGGCATGGTGCAGCCGGCATTGCCAGACTTTACTGGTGTTCCAGGGTGTAGAGTGAATACTCAAAAATTTTTGCCGATACATTTTTTTCAGTTGTTTATGGACGATGTGATTTTGGCAGAGATTGTTGAGCAGACTAATTTGTATGCCGAACAGTTTTTGAGGGACAACTGTGCCAGTCTTAAGCCACACTCTAGAGCTACCCGGTGGACTTCCACAAATCTTGAAGAGATGCAGAAGTTCTTGGGTTTAACTTTTTTGATGGGCTTGCTAAGGAAGCCATCAATGTCTTCATATTGGTCTACTAGTCCCTTGATGGCAACTGCTATTTTTCCGGCAGTCATGAGTCGTCACAGGTATTTGCTTCTGCTTCGGATGATGCATTTTGTTGATAATGGTTTAGCGTTGCCACGAGATCACCCTGAGTGTGACCGTCTTTTTAAGATTAGGCCTGTCCTTGATCACTTTGTTGATTGATTTTCTGAGATCTATGCTCTGGGAAAGAAATTGCAGTGGATGAGTCTTTGGTGTTGTTCAAGGGCCGCTTGGTTTTTAGGCAATACATTCCTAGTAATAGGGCACACTATGGAATTAAGCTGTATATGCTGTGTGACAGTAGGACTGGATATGTCTAATTTCAGGGTGTACACCGGTAAGGAATCCAGGATTAACCCCCCTGGTTGTCCGTCCACTTTTGGAGTGACTGAGAAATTTGTTTGGGAACTTGGTAGAGGATTTTTTAACAAAGGCCACCATTTATATGTAGATAACTTCTACACTGGTGTGCGGTTGTTCAGGGAATTAGACAAAGTGGACACTGTTGCTTGTGGCACAATCCGCTCTAACCGTAAAGGTTTCCAAAAAGGACTTGTTTGTCAAAAGCTTGTGCGGGGACAGTGCAGTGCGTTGCGAGGAGCTTCTTGCTGTGAAGTTTTCAGACAAGAGAGATGTCTACATGCTGACTACCATCCATGATGAAAGCACTGCACCTGTTACTGTTTGGGGTCAGGTCGCTGAAGTGCGCAAACCTCTGTGCATTTTAGACTATAATAGGCACATGGGTGGTGTTGACAGAGTAGATCAGGGGTTGGAACCTTACGCTGCTCTTCGTAAGGCTTACATTTGGTACAAGAAGTTGGCTATCCATCTTTTCCACTTGGCAATCTTTAATGCTTTTGTTGTGTTCCAGGATTCTTGCCCTGAGTCAAAGATGACTTTTGCTAAGTTTCAGGAGTCTGTAATAGGCAGCCTTGTTGTAGTGGAACAGGCAAGTGTTCCTAGAGTTGGAGTGGTGGAGGATGTTGCTAGATTGAGAGATCGCCACTTTCCTGATCACATTCCTCCCACACCCTCAAAAGATTTTCCCAGTAGGAGATGTAGAGTCTGTTGGCGAAGAGGTACATGGAAGGAGATTCGCATGTACTGCCCCGACTGTCCTTCTAAACCTGGGCTGTGTGTCCCTGCTTGTTTTAGAGCGTACCACACGCAAAATAATTTTTGGGAGCATTCATGAGTGGTAAAGTGAACTGCCTGGTATGTATTCTTTTGAAAATTTGATTCTGTTTCAAGGTTGGTGTTAGTGCAATGTATTTAGTTGCTGATTTTGTGTTTGTAGATTTGTATCTATTTGCGATTTGTTTGTGTTTTTATTTTTGTCTAAAAAAATCCTAAATGTGATGGCGGTGTGTTTAGGCTGGCGCTTGGCTGTTGGTGTGTGTGGACTGGCACTTGGTTGGCGGTGTGCGTGGAATGGTGCTTGGCTGGCGGTGTGCGTGGACTGGTACTTGGCTGGCGGTGTGCGTGGACTGGCGGTGTGCGTGGACTGGTGCTTGGCTGGTGGTGTGCGTGGACTGGAGCTTGGCTGGCGGTGTGCGTGGGATGGTGCTTGGCTGGCGGTGTGCGTGCACTGGTACTTGGCTGGCGGTGTGCGTGGACTGGCGGTGTGCGTGGACTGGTGCTTGGCTGGTGGTGTGCGTGGACTGGAGCTTGGCTGGCGGTGTGCGTGGATTGGCGATTGGCTGCCGGTGTGCCTGGACTGGCGATTGGCTGGCGGTGTGCCTGGACTGGCGCTTGGCTAGCGGTGTGCGTGGACTGGTGTTTGGCTAGCGGTGTGCGTGGACTGGCGCTCTGCTAGCGGTGTGTGTGGACTGGTGCTCGGCTGGCTGTGTGTGAGTAGTGACTTGCTGCTGGTCACTACACACACTGTTTGCTGAGTGCCACTCCACGCAATCCATCAGCTTGTGTAGTTGCTGTGTCAGGAATGTGGGCGTGTGAAAGTGATGGGCCCTTGAATGGCGCTGTGTGCTGGTGTGAGTTTTGTTATGTGATGGGCCCGCGGCTGGCGGTGTGAATGGTTTTGTATGTCTCACACGTATGAAAGGTGTATGAATGGCCTGTAAAGAGGTTGGTGCCTTGTCGTGGCTTTACAGCTCACGAGCTGTGAGTCAATGGTTCAGTTTCTCGCCCTTTCAATTATTAACAGTGCTTTTTATTTTTGTGAAATCACTTGCTAATACAATTGTATATACTGAACCATCACTCACCCTCATGCCAAATCCAACCAGTATGTGTGTGTGCTTGAGGATTAGATGGCTGTGCAGTAATATTTGTCTTTCTGAAGCAGGGTGTACCTTGTCCCTTTTTGTGAATTTTGTAATGTGTTGCTTTTGTGCCTGGTGGTGCGAATGGTCTTGTTTGTTTCACGTATGAAAGGTGTGTGAATGGCCTGTAAAGTGGTTGGTGCCTTGACGTGGCTTTACAGCTCACGAGCTGCGAGTCATTGGTTTGGTTTTTTGTGAATTTAATTATTGACAGTGCATTTAATTTTTGTGAAATCTCTTGTTAATAAAATTTAATACACTGAACCATGACTCGCCCTCGTGCCAAATCAAACCAGTATGTGTGTGTGTTTGAGGAATAGATGGTTGTGCAGGAATCTTTGTCTTTAGTTTCTCTGCCAAGGTGTACTTTCCATGTAAGAATAACCCACCAACTGTAGATATTGTCGAAAACCCTTGGGAGTTCATGGTGATGTCTCTCTTGTGAATTCAAAAAGTTTTTTTAGCCCCAATGTCCTGCAATCCTCAAAATGTCTGTCACATTTTCATTGCAATATTGTTCCAAAATTCTCACACTGTAGAAACAAACCAATAATTATGTCTAAACAATCTGGTTTTGCGAGGGGGGTCACTTGGGTTTTTGGCCCGGTGCTTGGCGGCCATCTAGGGAAACCTACCAAACCCATACTTTTCTGAAAACTAGACACCCGGCGGCTTCCAGGGAGGTACGGCTTGCGTGGATCCCCCAACGTTTCCTTACCCAGAATCCCCTGCAAACCTCAATTTTAGCTGAAAAAATCACTTTTTTCACATATTATGGTGTGGGAAAGTTGTGGCATCACCGGGCTCACACAAATTTACCACCACCCAGCGTTCCCCCAGGTCTCCTGGTAAAAATGGTGCCTCACTTGTGTGGGAGGCCTAAGTACCCGCGGCAGGCAAGGGCCCAAAACGTAGTGAGGCGACATCAAAATGGCCTATCGCAAAACCACCTGGTTTTGCAAGGGGGGTCACTTGGGTTTTTGGCTCGGTGCTCGGCGGCCATCTAGGGAAACCTACCAAACCCATACATTTATGAAAACTAGACACTTCCGGCGGCTTCCAGGGAGGTATGGCTTGCGTGGATCCCCCAACGTTTCCTTACCCAGAATCCCCTGCAAACCTCAATTTTTGCTGAAAAAACTCACTTTTTTCACACATTTTGGTGTGGGAAAGTTGTGGCATCACCGGGCTCACACAAATTTACCACCACCCAGCATTCCCCCAGGTCTCCCGGTAAAAATGGTGCCTCACTTGTGTGGGAGGCCCAAGTACCCGCGGCAGGCTAGGGCCCAAAACGCAGTGAGGCGACATCACAATTTACCCCCACCCTTGATATGGTGGGTCCTGAGGTCAACATCTTTGAACAGAATGTCCTCAAAGAAGTAGGACGTGTCACTAAAAAGCCACCTTATGTACAGAACAACCTTTCACTTTCAGAGAACAGTGCACTATGTAGCATTAAGTCCAACAAAGACTTAGTGATAAAGCCTTGTGACAAGGGTGGTGGGATAGTTGTAATGGACAAGAGCCAGTATTGTGAGAAAATGTCCAACATGTTGGCCATTCCTCAACATTACATGAAATCCCATCCTAAGGAACTATCTAAACTCAAGGGGGTCATCTTAGACATCACGAGTAAAGCTTTGAATCGTGGAGATATATGTCAAGATGAATACAATTTTTTGAACAAATCTTGCCCAAAAACCCCAGCTTTGTATGGACTACCTAAAACCCATAAAAACATACTGGACCCTCCAATGCGCCCCATTATTTCTACAATTGGCTTGAGTACTGAACCTTTGTCCAAATTTGTTGATTCTTACCTCTGTCCTTTAACACAGAATTCTGCCTCTTTTATTCGTGACACAGGGGATATGATCAACAAGATTGAGGGCATGCCATTCAATTGTAATTCACATATACTAGTGACGCTTGATATTGAGGCTTTGTACACCAACATCCCTCAATGTCAAGCGTTACAATCTGTTTCTGCCTTGCTACTTAGAACTGCAGGTGAAAGACCAGATGCATTCATTTTGCAATGCTTGGAGGTGGTTCTTATGAATAATTTTTTTGAGTTTGAAGGTCTAACCTATAAACAGATCAAGGGCACCAGTATGGGAGCCTCTTGTGCTCCCAGTGTGGCTAACATATATGGGAGAATGGGAGCTCAAGAATATCTTCAATGAGGCCGCTCCTTTCTCTGACAATGTCATTGGTTGGAGACGCTTCATCGATGATATTTTTTTCATTTGGTCAGGAACAAATGAATCTTTGAACAAATTTATACTCTGGCTAAACGCAAGTGATTGTAATCTAAAATTCACTGCTAAGAGTAGTGTTCATCAAGTGGAATTTTTGGATATCCTTATTTCGGGGTCCAATAATGTCATTGAAGTAAGTCTATTCAGAAAGCCTACTGCAAAAAAAACTATATTACACTACCAAAGCTTTCATCCTACGAGTCAGAGAGATGCCATTCCCTTTGGTGAATTCCTGCGCATCAGGCGCAATTGCACCGATATGCAGGAGTTCCACAAACATGGTGATGCCCTGCGGGTACGTCTTTTGCCTAGAGGCTACCGTCATAGGTTGATAACACATGCCTACAAGAGGGCTAAATATTACGATCGAGAAGCACTACTGGCAGGTACTAGTCGTACATCCAAGGACCAGGTAGTATGTGTTATAAACCACTCTCCATTGAATTATAAGATTAGAAATATCATCATGAAGAACTGGAAAATCTTAAACAGTGATGAAAACAACACTCAGTTGGAACAACCGTTGGTAGCGCACCATAGAAATCGCAATTTACGCGATCTTTTAGTACATACAAGACCAATTCAATCTAATGCAGCACGTCAATCAACCATATATGGCCTGCCCTTGATTTTAGGCAATCACAGATGTGGTTCTTGTCATGCCTGTGATAGTGCCATGGTTACAGACTCTATACAATATGAGGGAAAAACTGTGTAATTAAGATCTTTAACTAACTGCAGGAGTTATAACATTGTATACATGCTATTTTGCCCTTGCGGACTAGCATATATCGGAGAAACTGTACGAGAATTTCGCATTAGATATAGCGAGCATAAATCAGCTATACGCACCAAGAAGATTACAGCTCCCCTTGTGCAATATTGTATTGATAAAGACCATTTGGAAAGTGATCTCAGATGGTTAATCTTGGAAAAAATTCAGAGCAAGGCAGGGATACCTATGGAAAGTGTCCGTAAACAACGTGAAACCTTTTGGACATACACTTTCAATAGCGTTAAGAAAGGTCTGAATCTGGATATACAATGGTATGTGACTCAGCCTTGGTGAGGTGCTTATATATTTTGGGTATTAGGATCTCCAAACATATTGTGGTAATTCTATCTGAATTAATCAGTTTGCTCTGAAAGTCATCATAGACATTATTTGGATGCCCTATATATTGGGTTCCGATTGTAGTTATGACATGTGGGTGATATTTAATCAGAAATACACAATGTCATATTATGTGGACATCCATTCCAGCACTGATGACTTTGTTGACTCACGTGGGTCTTCTTGATATTCTAAATGACCCTAATATAGAACTTAACTTACTTTTGATTGATCATGAGAGAATTATTTTGTGAGACAATTACATTTTAGTGCCTTTCTATATAATGCCTATAGTAACCTCCATGTCTACATGTCTGAGACTATGTATCCTTAGCGTTCTTTATATACGTATCATCTGTAACTTTCATAAAGACGTTATTATGAACATCAAAAAACTTTTTCTTTTCGTTGAATCACATGACTTCTGTCTGGCAGGAATTGTGTTTATTATTGTTACTTCTGTGGTAGTCAGCCTGTTGTTATAATGTTTTGTACAACTTGCCCCTCTGTTATGTCATATATTGTTGTCATTTATATTAAAATTGACAAATTTGACTATCCTTGTGAGTCCTTTTGATAGTCTAAATGACTCATGGACGGAATCTGAATGAATCACCTCTTATGTGGTACGAACGTTATCTCTGAGAGACGTTTATATTGTAGTAATCCTTTATATAATGTTTACGGTAATTCCCGAGTTTTATGTTGTGTACAACGTGTCTAACTTTGTTTCTGCACCGTCTCTTAGATGCGTATCAATCGCAATGATTTTATAAACTTTACTGCGGATTTCGATAGAAGTTCTTTCTCCTTATGATCTTGGTGTGGTGAGTATTACATCGACCACACACTAATTTTAAAAAGGACGAGTAATGTTTGTGTCGGCTAGCTTGAGACAATAAAGTTTTTGTATGCCTTGAGCCTTCGTTTTGCAGTGTGTTGCGTAGTCACTACAAGAAACGGCCAATCGAGTGGCACCCGTTCCATGATGGTGCTTACTAACCTTGGAAGGCAGTCCCCTTTCTTCTTTTTTCTTTGTTGACATGGTTACACCACGCCTATATCTATCATGCGTAAATCCTATTGACAGGTACGAGTATATTAGGTTGAGACTCACGATGTGAAAACGTGTTGCCGCCCCGTAACTGCTGACCCGTCCGGATGGTTGTTCAGTCGGAAATTGCTTCATGTTAAAGAAACTCTAAAAGCAAGGTAAGCCTTAAGCGCGTACACCGTCTATAAGAGGTTCCTATTATTGGAACATTTTTTTGTATTTACTTTCATAAGCATTGTCTTATGTAGAGCTTGCGATAGTGTTCTCTAATCCATTTGTATTTTTTGGCGGTTGTAAATGGCGGGATTTAGTGTCTGCAATTACGGTAATATAACTCTCCGTCGATACCCTGTATTGCAGCCGATCTTTTGCTCAAATCAACAATAGGTCAGAATTTACACTCTTGGTGAACATCACTAGAATAAGTCCATCTTTACTTACATATACGTACCTCATAGGATTATAACGGGATTAGTTTCCGGTTCTGCTATTAAAATCTTAAAGTCAGATATGTATACCAAGGTATATATTGTTTTAAACACATATGTATAGACTCTCTGTTCTCATAAATTAGCACCGATTACCTAGTGGTATCATCTCTAAATAGTATGTGTCCTTATAAAACAGGAACAAAAGCCATATAATTGTTGATTAATTGTTAGATACGTTAGTCATGTCTCTTAAAGAGATGGAATGTTTTAGAAAACATTATGGGAGTTTACATCTATGTAAGAATAAGCAGACCTTTTACCTCCAATTCGTTTGTCATTTCTAGTGACACGAGGAAGGGGATACCATATTGGCCTTTGGGTCTCCAGGATACACTTGGATAAACAATATCAATATTATACCGAGGCCTTAATACAAATTGTCGACCAATGAGGATGGGCAGTAAAATCTATCTTTAACAATAGGTAACTGAATACATTTGTCCCGTGACCACTAGTTTTGGTCTTTTATGATATGGAAAAGTTAACGCCAATCTTCTGTATTCTCCTGAAAGACAGGTTCGAAATTATTAGAATTTAGTATGGGATGGCTCCTTTGATCTCATCTCTATCAGGAATTATCTGACAAACAAGTAAGCTTCTGTCCACTGTGGTACTTGGGCTCAGGTATTGCACATAGGACAACTATGTTGGCTTTACACATGGTGTTATATATTTTAATTTTTATTGGTGGTGGGACTTTATATTTACTTTCCCCCTTTGGGTACTGTTTGCGTTTGGAGAAGAGTTTGGTAAACTAAATCTTTTTTCCTGTGCTGACTGTGTGTAGAGTAATTGCACCGGTTTGTTGAAGGAGGAATAGTATTGGAGTAAAATAATAAACTCTCTATGAGAACCTCCTCTCCTCTTTTTTCGTTTTGGCAAATAATTTGTTGTTCTTATTGGTCCCATTTTGTGATCACCTAACATGTGAAGTAACCTTTTCTCCTGAAGTTTTAATAGGGAATATTGGGCCGTTCATTGATTATTTTTATATATATGTTTTTGTAGGTATTCCCTGGGCTTTGTCGTTGTTGAATATTTCTGTGGTCCTGATGAAGGTGGCGCCTATGCCATCGAAACGCGTCGACCATTGACCATCGACACTACCACCCTGCTTTTGCAGTTGTCTTGCCAGTTATAGGAGACCATTATGTGTCCTGTATCTCCTATGTTCATTATACGATAAATCTTTTTTCTTTTTGTGTGAATTTCTTATGTGTAGGTGAAAGGTGTATGAATGTGGAATGAGTTGGTATATATGCATATGAGATTGTGGGATGATATATAGTTGTTTTTTGATTATTCTTAGTGTGTCCTAGGGATTACTGTTTGATATTAATTGATATGATGCTATCACTGTAATGAATATAGTCAGTGATTGTTAAACATAAAAAAGGAAATGTAAAATAGAACAATGTTTTGATAACGAAAAGAAATGTATTGTACCTTTCTCTAAAAAAAATTATAAAAAAAAGGAAGTTATTTGATGAAATAATAAAAAATAAAAATAAAATTATTAGTCTTGGTTGTAGTGCATCACTGTTTTTAGGCCTGTTTTCCCTTATCACAATTAAGTTGTATTATAAGAAATATAGGTTATGAGGGAATTTTTATTATAAGACTGTTTTCACTTCCCCTTCTTTTCCCTGACATTAAGTTATTTTTAAGGGGGTCCCATACTTCTTGCTGGGGATCCACGCAAGCCATACCTCTCTGGAAGCCGCCGGGTGTCTAGTTTTCAGAAATGTATGGGTTTGGTAGGTTTCCCTAGATGGCCGCCGAGCACCGGGCCAAAAACCCAAGTGACCCCCTTGCAAAACCAGGTGGTTTTGTGATAGGCCATTTTGATGTCGCCTCACTTTGTTTTGGGCCCTTGCCTGCCGCGGGTACTTGGGCCTCCCAAACAAGTGAGGCCCCATTTTTACCGGGAGACCTGGGGGAACGCTGGGTGGTGGTAAATTTGTGTGAGCCCAGTGATGCCACAACTTTCCCACACGAAAATGTGTGAAAAAAGTGATTTTTCAGCAAAAATTGAGGTTTGCAGGCGATTCTGGGTAAGGAACCGTTGGGGGATCCACGCAAGCCATACCTCCCTGGAAGCCGCCGGGTGTCTAGTTTTCAGAAATGTATGGGTTTGGTAGGTTTCCCTAGATGGCCGCCGAGCACCGGGCCAAAAACCCAAGTGACCCCCCTTGCAAAACCAGGTGGTTTTGCGATAGGCCATTTTGATGTCGCCTCACTACGTTTTGGGCCCTTGCCTGCCGCGGGTACTTAGGCCTCCCACACAAGTGAGGCACCATTGTTACCGGGAGACCTGGGAGAACGCTGGGTGGTGGTAAATTTGTGTGAGCCCAGTGATGCCACAACTTTCCCACACCAAAATGTGTGAAAAAAGTGATCTTTCAGCAAAAATTGAGGTTTGCAGGGGATTCTGGGTAAGGAAACGTTGGGGGATCCACGCAAGCCATACCTCCCTGGAAGCCGCCGGGTATCTAGTTTTCAGAAATATATGGGTTTAGTAGGTTTCCCTATGTGCCAGCAGAACTAGGGTTAAAAAACTACAGCTAATCACTTTGCCAAAAAAGGGTCATTTTTCACTGCAAAATTGAGGTGTGACCACGTTGCGTTTTGTGCCGTTTCCTGTTGCGGGCACTAGGCCGACCCGCACAAGTGAGGTACCATTTTTCTCGTAGGACTTTGGGGAACGCGGGGTGGGCGGAAATTTGTGGATCCACGTAGATTCCAGAACTTTCCATCACAGAAATGTGGGGAAACTGTGTTTTTTTTGTCAATTTTTTACGTTTGCAAGGGATTCTGGGTAACAGACCATGGTGGGAGGCACTCAAGTCACCCCATCCTGGATTCCCCTGGGTGTCTAGTTTTCAAAAATATATAGGTTTGCTAGGTTTCCCTAGGTGCCGGCAGGGCTAGGGTTCAAAAACTACAGCTAGACACTTTGCCAAAAATGGACATTTTTCACTGCAAAATTGAGGTGTGACCACGTTGCGTTTTGTGCCGTTTCCTGTCGCGGGCACAAGGCCGACCCGCACAAGTGAGGTACCATTTTTCTCGTAGGAATTTAGGGAACGCGGGGTGGATGGAAATTCGTGGATCCACGCAGATTCCAGAACTTTCCATCACAGAAATGTGGGGAAAATGTGTTTTTTTGTCAATTTTTTACGTTTGCAAGGGGTTCTGGGTAACAGACCCTGGTGGGAGGCACTCAAGTCACCCCATCCTGGATTCCCCTGGGTGTCTAGTTTTCAGAAATATATAGGTTTGCTAGGTTTCCCTAGGTGCCGGCAGAGCTAGGGTTCAAAAACTACAGCTAGGCACTTTGCCAAAAAAGGGTCATTTTTCACAGCAAAATTGAGGTGTGACCACGTTGCGTTTTGCGCCGTTTTCATGTCACGGGCACTAGGCCGACCCGCACAAGTGAGGTACCATTTTTCTCGTAGGACTTTGGGGAACGCGGGGTGGGTGGAAATTTGTGGATCCACGCAGATTCCAGAACTTTCCATCACAGAAATGTGGGAAAAATGTGTTTTTTTTGTCAATTTTTTACGTTTGCAAGGGATTCTGGGTAACAGACCCTGGTGGCAGGCCCTCAAGTCACCCCATCCTGGATTCCCCTGGGTGTCTAGTTTTCAAAAACATATAGGTTTGCTAGGTTTCCCTAGGTGCCGGCAGAGCTAGGGTTCAAAAACTACAGCTAGGCACTTTGCCAAAAAAGGGTCATTTTTCACTGCAAAATTGAGGTGTGACCACGTTGCGTTTTGCGCCGTTTTTGTGTTGCGGGCACTAGGCCGACCTGCACAAGTGAGGTACCATTTTTCTCGTAGGACTTTGGGGAACGCGGGGTGGGTGGAAATTTGTGAATCCACGCAGATTCCAGAACTTTCCATCACAGAAATGTGGGGAAAATGTGTTTTTTTTGTCAATTGTTTACGTTTGCAAGGGATTCTGGGTAACAGACCCTGGTGGGAGGCCCTCAAGTCACCCCATCCTGGATTCCCCTGGGTGTCTAGTTTTCAAAAATATATAGGTTTGCTAGGTTTCCCTTGGTGCCGGCAGAGCTAGGGTTCAAAAACTACAGCTAGGCACTTTGCCAAAAAAGGGTCATTTTTCACTGCAAAATTGAGGTGTGACCACGTTGCGTTTTGCGCTGTTTCCTGTTGTGGGCACTAGGCCGACCCGCACAAGTGAGGTACCATTTTTCTCGTAGGACTTTGGGGAACGCGGGGTGGGTGGAAATTTATGGATCCACGCAGATTCCAGAACTTTCCACCATAGAAATGTGGGGAAAAAGTGTTGTTTTTTGTCAATTTGTAGGTTTGCAAGGGATTCTGGGTAACAGATCATGGTGGGAGGCAGTCAAGTCACCCCATCCTGGATTCCCCTGGGTGTCTAGTTTTCAAAAATGTATAGGTTTGCTAGGTTTCCCTAGGTGCCGGCAGAGCTAGGGTTCAAAAACTACAGCTAGACTCTTCGCAAAAAATGTGTAAATTTTTTGTGTGAAAATGTGGTGTTCACCTTAGGTTTTGAGACAATTCCTGTTGTGGGCACTATGCCTACCCACACAAGTGAGGTACCATTTTTATCGGGAGACTTAGGGTAGCTCAGATTTGTAAAGCAACTGTTATTACCTATTGATTTTTGATGCATTTCTCCCTTCCAAATGAAAGACATTGTGTAAAAAAAAAGTCATTTTGAAAAATGACCAATAATTCTCATGCTAGTATGAGTATTCCCAATTTCGAAAATGGGCAAATATGCACTGTTTCTAAACTCTGTAATTTGTTCCCATTTCAGGAATACATAGGTGTCTTTCATACCAATTTTTCCATGTATACATTTTCCCACAATAATTGCTATATACCCGGAACAAAAACAAAAAAACCATTACAAAATGCTGCTCAGTTTTTTACTCTGGGTTCATTGGGCTCTTGGTGAACCTACAAGTCCTATATATCCCCACAACCAGGAAGGTCCAGCGGATGTAACGGTACATTGCTTTCAAATAGATGTCATAATTAGAAGAAGTTACAGGTAAAAACGTTGACACAAAGGGCTGCTTTTTTCAACTAATGTTTAATTTTTTCTATATTTAACTGTTAGTTTCTATAAAGAAACCTTGATGGATCTACACAAATGACCCCTTGCTGAATTCAGAATTTTGTCTACATTTCAAAAATGTATAGCTTTCCAGGATCCATTATTGCTTTTGTACCCATTTCTACCAATAACTGGAAGGAGGTTGAAAGCACAAAAAATAGCAAAAATAGGGTATGTCCCAGAAAAATGTCAAAACTGTGTAAAAAATGTTGGATTTCTGACAAAAATCTGTCATTCCCTAAAAGCTGGAGAAATGGTGATTTCAGCCCCACAAACCCTTTTTTAATATCATTTGCAGAGAAAAACCCAGACGCTTTCATTTGCAGCCAGTTTTTCCCATTTTTCACACAAAAAAAAAACTTTTGCTGTATTTTGACTAATTTCTGGGAACCCTCTAGGAGAATCCACAAACCCTGGGTACCTTTAGAATCCCCATGATGTTGGAAGAAAAGGACGCAAATTTGGCATGGATACCTAATGTGGTCAAAATGTTACAGGGCCCTAAGCGCGCACTACCCCAAATAGCCCAAAAAAGGCTTAGCACAGGAGGGGAAAAGGCCTAGCAGCGAAGGGGTTAAGCTTGCGGTGATCGTCTTTCAACAGGGTGAGATCCGTCCCTATGGCGTCCATCTTCGTGTCCAGTGCTTCCCTCGAGGAGGTGATAGCCTGCATAATGTCGACCAGGGTAGGGCCTCCAGGTGCTCTCTACGCTCACCCAACCGGCGCCTCCTCATCCTCCTCTGTGTGATGTTCCTGCTCGTCTGTCCGCAGGACCTCAAATCCTCTTCTCCTGGATGTTCTGCCCATCTCGTGTTTAGTCGGAAGAGGTATCGGGGTGGAGGACTAATCCTGTAGGTCCCACTTTCTCAAGGTAGGATAAGATGGGGTGTTCGTTGTCAGTGACAATGACGTGGATGCGCTGGGTCCCGTATTCTCCTTATAATGAATGCGGTCGCTCTCGCATTCAGTAGGCGGTGGGGGAGCCCTCCACATACGGGCCAAACGGGTGCCTTCGTTCAGTAAGGGCATCAGGCAGTCACCCCGAACTACCCAAGGACAAGCAGCAGTCACTCAGCGAGTCCGCAGTGCCACCCAAGGTAGCAGCACAGTTCCAGCTCCCTCTCAGGGCTCAACAGCTAGGCAGCAGCGCAGCCCCACGCTCCTCGCCGTACCTTATATCAGTGCCCAGCTCTGGGGATGCCCAGCTGCCTCAGGCATCCAGAACAGTAGCCTCCAGCCCTCGAGGCGCCACACAGTTTGCGCTTCCGGTAGTACGTCTTGCTTCCCAGCCCCCTTGAAGGGCAGGACCCCGCACCGGCAGTGGCGAACGCTGGGCTCCACGTGGTGGTATTGCCCCCGGGATTCACCGCGGGTCCACGTCCTCCCCGGACCGCTACTCCCGCCACCTTGAAGAGTCCTCACCTGCTCAATCTCTGCCTCCAAACAGTTATCCCCAAGTCCAGGAGCAGGGTGCCATTGACTGTTCAGGGAGGGCGAAGCTGCCACAATCTCCGCTCGCAATCGGCGGCCACAATCACCACCGCGATCCGGCTGGAGCATCCCACGCCGCCATTTTATGGTCAGGTGTCTTCTGCTGAGCTCGTCACAAGCCTCACCACATCTCCGTGTCCAGTCTGGCTGTCCTCTCACAGATGGGCGCTCGCTGTCCACACGAACCTGCACTCCACTCCGCCACCCAGCAGAGTCATTCAGCGCGTGGAGCCCCTCTATTAGCATAGAGCTCCGTCATGTGGTGAGGCCGCCATTTTGTCCGCGACCCAGCCGGAGCGCGAATGGGGAGAGAAATTGTCGTCTTCTTTACACCACAGCTCCTCAGTGCTGCGAAACTGTGCCCAGATAGGCACCAGGGCTTCCGCCGCCGATTGTGATGCCAGGGGCCACCCCAGCGTCTCAGGAGAATTTGCTGTGGATGGAAGCCACGGAGCAGCTCTGAGGTCCGCTGCTCCCTACATCGGCATCAAGCCACGCCCTCCTGATGGCCCCTTTATGGTGGAGATTTTTATAGCGATGGATTCAGGTGTTGTTGAGGCCACTGAATTGACTGAATTTGCGCAGATGTTATTTACGTAGATCACCAGGCCTCCCTGCAGATGACCAAATCTTGCCCTTTTGAGAGCTGGTGCATAGAAGCGTTAATATCCTTGTAGATGTGGTGGATCCGTCATCCATGTCTCCTGGAAAGCAATGATATGGAATGACTTTTGATAATTCATGAAGGCGTGGTCTGACAGCTTGCTGTTTAGCCCATTGATGTTCCATGAGCATATCCGTAATAAGTTTATTTCACCTTCTGACAAATTATACCTGCTTTTCTGTCAGTTGCTTATTACTTGGTTGGTGATTACCCTCATGGGCCATCCTGAGTCTTCATGGCAAGAGCCTTGATGTAAATGATTCGGGTGATGTCTCCCTGAATCCTGTTGCTGCCTCATGGTGACCGGCGAGGGGCCCCTTGCCCTTCTCAGTATTGACTTAGAGGTGTTGGACCGTTCTTTTGTCCGTCTATCCCCTTGCCACTGTATTAGTGGTGCTGGATAACCGGGTGTGTTGATGGGTTTTATTTTTATGCCCCAGTTTTCAAATGTCGTACTTTCCAGTAATATTTTTTGCACAATGGTTTCCGACCTCCATGTTGTCCGTGTGGCCTCACCCCCCCCCAAAGGTCCCTTTGGCTGACAAACTCTACGGAGTCCAGGTCAGTTGAGTTTACCTCCGATAGTGAGGGTATATGTGATAAGAAACGAAAAATATTCCCTTGATTTAATATGTCGTGAGCCCCTCTTGATCTGTATACTGGTGCAAACTCTAGTGTTTTCACGTTCCTATTGAGGTCATTTCCTAGGATGTCTGATTGTGGTCTGTTGGTGGGCTCATAGTTGTTTGTGCTTACTTGAGGTGGTTTTATAATTACTTCTGCCCTGCTCTGATCGTCAGGAATTAAGTTTGTAACTGGCCCAGCGCAGGGCAGCTCCATAGCTTCCACGTGAGCGGACTTAATTCTTATACTACCGTGTTTGAGTTCTATATGTTCATCTCCTCCAGTATTGGATGCTGGGATGGGTGGATAATTTAATGCCCTTTCTATTCGATGATCTGGTTGGTTAGTAGAGATGGTGGTTGTGGAGAATTTGTTTTCTTTGACCATGGGTCCTGCGGGTGTTTGGTGGGGAGCATGACACTATGTGGTAGTTTCTTCTGGTTTCGTTCTGCATGGCAGTAATTGATGTTAAACTTCCTCCCTGGCTAGTTTGCAATCCTTAAGAATTTGGGATCCTACTTCTTCCCCTGGCAATGTTTGTCGCAAGGAACCCGTGAAGGCAGGCTTTTGATTAGAGTTTGAGACCAACCCTTGCCCAGGACGCAATGTACTTTATTGTGTTTAGCCCGTTTCCGCTGGAGATGTCTGATTTGAAAGGGCAGATTATTCAGGTGGTGATTGCCTGAAGAGGCGGGCAAAGTCCTCCTTTTTTGTGATCGATTTTTGATTCCTGCCTTTTCTCCTTTGAGCTCGCCTTTGTTTGGCATTAGAAGTTGTTCCTGGGTCAGCCGGTTCTGTCTCTGAGCCCAGAGAGAGTCCTGATACTGATTCCCGTTTATTGGTGCGCTCAACTTTTTTGGCATTTCCTGTATTTGTCGGCTTTGAGATAGACGGTATAAGACCTGGATTTCCCGTGGTATGTATGCTTGTTCCGTGCTTGTCCTCAACAGAATGGGTAGCCTTTTGATTAGACTCGATGGGGTTCCATACTGAGTCTTTGATTTGGGCGCACAAGTCCCTCAGAATTAAGGGGAGAGAGGTGAGTTTATCAACTATTGGGCCGCAGCTACAATTTAGCTCCTGTTCTGTGGTTTCCCACGTGGGCTCTGAAAAAGCAGGTTCAGGGCACCACCACAAACATTGCCAAAGTGTTTAATAACGTTAGCTGGGTGTCCATTTTGTCTGACTGATACTGGAGGGCTTTCACCAGACGTTGTACTGTCTTGAGTAAGCTAGCCCAGGCATTTTCAGAGTTCAGCTTTTGATGAATATTGGTTGAGTTTACTAAGTCGGGTGTCAGTGATAGAGCCTCCCTGCCCTCCCTGCCCTGAGTCCCTTTCAACTCTATGTTCTCTGGTGTGGGGGAATTTTGGGGGTCCAACCTGGGTCTCACCGGAGTTTGTTGTGTGGGGTTTATCAGTAAGTCATCCCAGTCCCCCTCGTCCATTTTATATAATTCCTTTACGTTTTCCGACTCTTGTCCGAGTACTGGTTCAGTGCTGTGGAGCGTTGATGACAATATTAAACAGGGATTTGGCGGTGGGGTCCAACTGATCCTTGGTTTTTTAATGGTGATAGGTGATGTGCCTATCTCTATTATAGACAATTCCTTGTTTGTAGTGCAGTTATTCCCTTTTCCCCCACTGCAGTCTCTCTCTTCCAGCTTGTCCTTATGTTTTCTTCCAGCTCGTCCAGGAGGCACTGCCAGCTTATTTGTTGTTTCTAGATTGCTTGGTGTAATTGCTTTTGGTATTTCAGCTTCTAGATGGCCCTGGGGCCCTTGTGGCAATAGTTTGGTATTACTTTGCGCAGCTAGTGTTGAAGCCGATATACTGTGTGATTGGTGTGGTAAGTCATTCGACTCGGGTCGCTTTTTTTGCCAGATGTTGCGCTTTGGTCGTTGGTTTGAGACCTGTTTTCCCCATTATACGATAGTTTGAGTGTTAAAATCGGAGTTTTGAGACCTTGTGCTGCAATTGAACTTGATAAAAGGGCGTCCCCCAGATTTTTTAAGAATTGAAATTTTGTATAAATCTTAGGCTGTGTCCATTTGTAGCAATTCTGAGTTGGTCCTGCCTCCAAATTGATGTCGCTTGTAGTGAGACCCATGTCAGGGGAGGAAACGCTTGCTCTAATTTTGGTTTTAGAGTGGGGGTCCTTGGGTGACAAAGATCCTCTTTTGCGCTTACTCATTTTTGTCTCCTTATTTGTTCTAGGCGGGCACCCCCTGATCCTGCCAGATCTCATTTCCTTTCAGACGGCTGAATTGCTAGTTTTCCTCCTTGGCCTTTATTCGGCACTACGCTCACTCGGTGCCAATCAGGGAGGCAAAGAGACAAGGAGAGCGGGCTGTGGGAGGTGCGTTGGTGTGAGTTGAATAACACCGTACACCATGCAGGCATCTGCAATGCTTCAAGAAGTTTGAGGACATTCTCTCATTTCGAATGGGCGAGCTCAAGGAGGTCACAAACGCCCTCTCGGACCCTAACTGTCCAAAATCATGAATGACACCAAAGCCGTACTTACTATCAGTAAAAATGGTCACTCTCTGTTGGTCTGAGACACAGAATTCTCTAGTAAGAGCAGTCAACTCACTCACTTGTGCTGAGAACACTTTCTGGAGCCATGAAGCTTTTACTACTCCTGAAACTGTACAGACTGCATAAGCAGCCTGTAAATTTCCTTCATGGTCCCAAAAACATGAACCAACTACAAAGAAGGCAAAATCAGATTCAGGCAGTGGCTCATCTTGAATATCTGGTCTCAGACTGGCGCACAGTTGCATCAAGATAGTTATGCTCTACTTCATTTTCATCATTATCAGCCTCAGGAAATTGCAGTAAGGTGGCATGATTCAAAACAGAACATCTCTTCAGAGTAACATTTTCAGCCGCCAGTATTATCTGTTCATACGAGGTCAGGTTGCTGTTCATCAAATGCTGTGTGAGTAGGCATCAACAGTATTGCCACAGAGTAAGGCACATACACCATTAAAGGACGACCCATGACAATACCTTCACACCTCTCTATCCTGACACCTGCGGCCACCACTGATTTAAGACATCCGGGCGAGGCCGCTGCTGCTGGATCTAAAGAAGCTGAGAAGTACGTCACAGGTTTATGGGCATTTCCATGAATTTGTGTAAGCACTATCGGTGGGCGAAGTTCGAGTAGTTTCACTCTTCAGAATTTCACTGAGGTAAAGGAAAACTCTGCCGAATTCTGCAGAGTTGTGCAAACTGATGGAGTATTGCTCGGCCACCGCTCCCTGCATTAATGTGGCAGGGCTGCAGTCCAATTAAGGAGCTGAATTTCCTCTGACCCCACCTGGTAGCGTTTTGAGGGTGGAGTGGGTTCACTACTCTCTAGAGAACAGCTATATTCAGCCTGGAGCGTCACACACTGGCTGCAGAGTCAGGCAAAAAGCCTGTGTCCTCCTGTCATAAAGCCCCAGGAAGGCAGGGTATCCCCTCCCCCATGTAATTCCTGCTGCTTTACCTGCATGTGAATGGGACGCTCGCTCCTTGTCCTCCCACCCTAGTCAAGTCAGCGGGTCAATATCATTATGGCATTTGAGTGTAGTAGTTTGTACACACCCTGTCATACACAATGCAGGTTACACACTACGATGTGTTTCTGTGCCTCAATGGACTTCAAACAAGCTCAGTTTGTAGGCTCTGCAGTGCACTCTTCACGTGCTCTTAGTGGCAACAGTTGATTTTACAAAAGAGTGCATTGTGCGACCTGTTGTCATTCTACCTGTGAAACGTTTCCTTCTTAAGAGCCAACTTGATATGCTAAATCAACATGCAGCCCACAACATTAAAAAGAAGGAGGTGGCAAATTATTCAGGCATCGCAGGTTTTGCTCTTTCTGCATTATGCCTTTTATGAACAATTAACATTTTAACGTTTGTCCTCTCGCTGCAAGTCCAGTGTAATTGTGTGTCAATGGTTAAGGTTAACCTCGCATTAGGAATTTAATCAGACGTCACTTGCTTTGTATATTTTGACATCTTAGCATAGACTATTTAGCTTTTTTGTAGTTGTATATTGTTCTCCCCGGCAAGAAAGTCCATTGAAAAACCTCAGTGTGCATTCTCTGAGTGGGGTTATAAGCTGTTTTGATGGTGCCTCATGGAAAGCTTGTCTACAGGCACACATTAGGGGTGAGCAGCACTGTGTGCGTGCCGGTATCCTCCGCTCCGCCGGTGGCCTGCTTGGAGTGCGGAGTGCCAAAAACTCTGCGACCTCCAGTGGTGAAGCAGAGCCTGCGGCCCACCCCTGGTAAGCACTGAGAGAGTGCAGCCCTCCCTCTCACTCAACTCTAGGACGGTTACCAAACAATTATTGTCCCAAGGCAACCGATCCAACACTTCCTTGTGTGTCAGCCTCAAGGCTTGGCCACTCGGAAAAGTTGGGTATCCACTGACAACAGTAGTCCACCATTCCAAAAAGCATCCTGGCATCTTTCTGGGTGATTGGCAGTTTCATTTGCAAAATCGCAGACATTCTCTCCTGTGACACTTTTCTGACTCCTTTCTCAATGTGATGACCAAGATACAAGACTTCTTTCAAACAGTACTGCAACTTGGTGGGGGACA
Source organism: Triturus cristatus (assembly GCF_964204655.1). Lineage (NCBI taxonomy): Eukaryota > Metazoa > Chordata > Amphibia > Caudata > Salamandridae > Triturus > Triturus cristatus. The sequence continues at coordinate 856,522,057 of NC_140581.1, read as the reverse complement.
CTTTATGTCTATTCTCAGCCAAATGGTTCAACAGTGCAATAGTGCCCGTTTTTCAAGCCTCTAGAGTATTTGACACATCCAGAAGGTCATCAATATACTGTACCAGGACAAAATTACAAGACATAACCAAAGACTCCAAATTCTTTTTGAAGATCTGACTAAAAATGGAGAGACTCTCCATATACTCTTATGGGACTCTGTACCATGCCAATACATGGTTGCCTAGCCTAAGTGCAAAGAGGACTGACTGTCCTTATGCAAAGGTATTGAGAAGAAAACCTGGCGCACATCGATATCAGAGAACCACTCAGCCTCACATGGAATTTGAAACAATATCACAGCAGGATTCGGTACCACGGAACAACAAGGAATCACTATATTGTTTATCTTGCAAAGGTCCTATACCATACGGTACTTCTCGCTAGACTTCTGCAGGCCCATTATGGGTGAGTTACATGAACTCCATGTAATCTCTTTCAAAATGCCTCATTGGATCATTGCTTCAGTTACTGGAATTATTCCAGTAATCATTTCAGAGGACAGATTATACTATGGTGTCCTGGGATATTCTGCATTCGGCTTTATCTGTATATGGACAAACTCAGCACTTTTAAATGCACCGAGAATAAGAATTACACTGGTCCCAAGCATCCTGACGCTTCTGCGCAGGCTTCATCACCATGGAAATACTTGGAAGAGTGTGTTATCCAGCACGCTCATCACTTCCGGCCATGGTTGACAATTGTGTCATCCGGACACAGGTGTTTTTTCTAAAATATACTAAGTGCTACTGTACAAGAGGGAGGTGGTGCATGACTTGGTGCTGAGGAGAGCTGCTCCTTCCAATTATTTTCCAGCTTCCAGGCCTGGGAGGCAAGGGGAGGTGGTAGGCTGAGCTGATAAAGATTATGGGAGGAGTTAAGGAGAGAGGGAAAGAGTTTAAATTGTCCTTACTGGCACACCCCAGCAGAAAGCAGTTGAACTTGTAGTTAGGAAAGAGATCTGTCTAAAAGGATTCTTCATGTCCCTTGCAATCTCAGACGCCCAGAAGTGAAAGGAGCAGCATCGATTGAAAATATTATTGCCCTCTCTGGACTAAGATACCAGCCTTCAGCCCATAGTGACCAGCCTGCGGTCCTCAGTGACCACTCTGCGGCTTTCATTGATCTCCTTGCAGTGTGCAGGCTTCAGGAAACCCAGCACTTGGTGTTCCCACCCGAGCGCCTCCTCAGCCCACAGTGTCTTCCCTGTTCTCTTGAGGCACAGCCGAGTTGGGCCTAACCATGCTCCCTCAGGAGCTGAGTCTTCCAATGGGCTTCCCACAGACCTTCGCTTCCCCAGTGGCTCCTCAGTCCTCACCAGCCCAGACCACTGCCAGGCCGGGGGGGCCCACTGGAGAGGCACCTCAAGTGTGTGCTACTGGAGGACTGGGTGGTGGGCAAGACGAGCCTTTAGGGAAAGAGTTGTTGTTATTAGAGATAACTATAACTGGTGAATTTCAGTGGTTTTGTTAGTTGAACAAGGTATGTTTAAACTGTCATTGTCACCTAACCATAACGTCACATTAACCTTTGATTTACAGAAAATCTATCTATCTATCTATCTATCTATCTATCTATCTATCTATCTATCTATCTATCTATCTATCTATCTAGATAGATAGATAGATAGATAGATAGATAGATAGATAGATAGATAGATAGATAGATAGATAGATAGATAGATAGATAGATAGATAGATAGATAGATAGATAGATAGATAGATAGATAGATAGATAGATAGATAGATAGATAGATAGATAGATAGATAGATAGATAGATAGATAGATAGATTTATTTCTATATTTATATGGATTTATTTCAGGTTCTGTTTATCATGTTACCAATAGAAGATACGTATTTCAGATACCTTCATGAAAGCCTGCAAATTAGTGATTTTGTTGTCTTTTTGTCCAAGGCAGAATATTTTAAATTGGGTTTTGGCTATGATGTGTAGCCAACAGAGATCTTTGTGTGATGGAATAATGTGATTGACTTCTGTTACAAAGTGCCCTTTTTGCCATGGTCACCACCCACATTTTGCTCTAGTTGCTGTCTTTTAAGGTCTGAAGAGGACTGGGAGATTTTGAGAGGAAACATCATTCAGGTTTAGGAGGTTTACAGGAAGGACGTTCACTCTCATCAACATTTCTATTTGGGATAGGCAGTTTCTTTGTATGGCGTTTTTGTCAATTTATGAGGATCTTGGGTAAATATGTGTTTCATCAGCATATTGTAGCAGAGTAGCGCCTGAGTTATGCAGAATCCCACTTAGAGGGCTGATTACTTTGTCGAGCGGAAAAACCTCCCCCCGACAGTCGAAACATCCTAGACCGTGTCGGAACCCTTCCGACCGACTTGGGGGCATATTATCAAGAAACGCGATAAAATTATCGCTGCTTTAGTGGCAGAAAACTGCCACTAAAACGGCGATAATGGGCTTGATAATATGCTCTATGGGATTCCAATTGAAGCCCATGTTAGATGTGAAGGACATCTAACCTGAGCTTCAATTGGAATTCCATAGAGCATATTATCAAGCCCATTATCGCCGTTTTAGCGGCAGTTTTCTGCCGCTAAAGCGGTGATAATTTTATCGCCTGTCTTGATAATATGCCCCTTGGTCGGTTTACAATCGATGTTTGAGTTTGGTTTTTACACGACACGGTCTTTCCAAATCGGTTCCAACCGGCTCTCGGAGAATTTGTGTCAGTCGGACCCTCAGCCGACAGCTCTATGGACTGCGTTTCCGACCGAGCGATTACAATGTCGGTTTCCAATGGCCTTTCCGAGTTGGCTTGTTCGACACGAAAAGGCTGTGGGAAAGTAACTTTTGGGGCCTCTAGCAGGGCCCCCTTCATTCTGCAGCCGCCAGTCGAAGGCGAAGGGGGTACCTAAGGGACCCCCTGTAAAACCCTGCAGTGTGTGGCAGGCACCATGGGGTGCCTGCAACAGGGTGCAGAGTTTACGCACCCCCCCCCCCCCCACCCCCCCATTTCCCCATAGGAGCCTGTGTTGTCTGGCGGAACACAGGCTCCCGTAGGAGTTAATGGGAGTCTGAGCAAACAGTGTTCGGTCACATTGTAATCGGTCAGGAGGAACCACCGACCGCGAGTCAGTCGGTCCTGATGCCGAGTCGTTGTCGGGAGGAGAAAACTCCGCCCGACATCGTAATAGGGCCCTTAATGTCTCTATGTAAAGACTGATTAATATTGGCGCTAGAAATGAACCCAGGAAAACAATGAATACCATAGGCTACAAGTCAAACAATCATTATTGCCCAGGTACAAGAAAGGCCCTTCCTTCGACACAGGACTTATCACACACTCCAACATAAGTCCAAGATCCCATAATGTTGATTTTATTAGATTTCCAACAGCACATTCCTTTCAACAACATCATCACATCCCATTTTCCAGACTAGAGACACCCTCAGACAACACAGAAAAGACATAACCCTTACACTCTCATTGGCCCAATGTGCCATCACATCTATTTAGTAAGTGCTGTCAATCCAACATTACTGTCATGCACCACACCAACATTCACTTTAGAATCACTGAGATAAATCCAAAATAATCCTACTACACTCTCCTCACACAACATTGAATCATACTTACCTAGATTTACTGTGACCCAGAGATAGAGAAGACTTTACTACAATGGAAAAATTGACTAATGCTCACCCTGTACACATAAGAAATTATAAAGATCTTTCCAAATCAGAGCACAATATACAGTTACACTAATGTTCACAAACGATTTTGAGGCTAATACTGATTTAACCATCCCATAACATTGGAAATCAGCACTCTATAGTCACGAATATCATGATATAAAATATTGTGAAGATTTAGAGCCAGACAATAATATTTATTTTTAACGTAACATAACTTTTTCAATAAACAGTAGATTAATACATGACGTATTTATCTTGTCCAGAAGAAACCTCTGCCTCCTACATATTGTGATATTGTACATGTGAGGCGCTCTGGTGCCGTATCCTAATGTATGAAACTGCGTTTGGGGTCATATATGTTGTCCTAGCCCTAGGTTCCCTCACTAATGACCAGTCATCCTCTAGTGTCCTAGGCCTAACTGAATAAACACGTGTCAAAGCTGCCTCTCAAATTAGTTCAACAATATTTAATATAGCATTAAAGGTTTCAGTCTTCGATTAATTTGTGTCTCCCACTTCATTTCCGTCACTGTAGATGCATCAGTTCATGAGATAAATATTAATTCTTGCCATGATACAGGCATAGCCCATTCCTTTATGCCCCTTTACTAGTTATTGTATTTGGGAGTGCGCATCTGCACCTTGTATCTAGTCACCATTTATCTTCGTAGATTTTCTATCAATTTAGGCATCTCGGCGGTGTACGATTTCACCTTTTAGGCTATGTGCCTCTGTCCTGTTTTTACTATTCACAGTGGTTCCAAACTTTGTAAAATATTCATGTGTGCCCATGGCAGTTAACATATTTAGGTGCCCAAAGGCATTATCCTTTTTTTCAGATGACAGGTGAAATCTGAGTTGTTTACCCTATTTTGTTTAGCACTCTAGCATCCAAGAGCGTCACTCTCCCCGTCTGTATTTTTCTTCACAACAACACACGGCTCTTGTCAGACGAGCAGGCTTCAGAATTCCAGATCCGCACATGAAGCCAATATATCATGTTCAGTGCAGCAGGCTGTCCGCGTTTATCATTCCCTTCTAAAGCCATGTGGAATACTCATCTTCGGTAATGCTTGTCTATAGTATTTCCAAAGTATTTTATAGCCTTAGAGTAACTGGCTTTAATGCTTTGCAGCAGCTGAGCTGGTAGCACACATGATATGTTAAATGTAACAATCAAAGAGGCATGCACGATTTCGGTATTTCCGCTGGCCTGCAGATGTGTGGTGCCCAGGTCCAAAAACGGCACTGTCAGGTTTAAACAAAAGAAGTTTAGAGCTGAATAACATCTTACTGCCATATGGCAACAGGGGCTGGCCTTCGGAGGTGGGGGCATCGGGTCTGGTAGGGAAATCAGGAGTTTTATGTATCGCCAGCTGACCCTTAGATTAGCTTGGCCTTTTTTTTCCTTTTGAAACAGGACTACTTATGATTTATGTAATGGGGTTTATTGTTTCATTAATGCAGCCCAGGTGGCGTTTTCCAGGTGCTAAGCTTTTATCTCTTCACCCTTGCTGCAGACAATGAATCTCACCGACGAACAAGCATGTTAGTGGCAATAAGGAACATGCTCCGCTTCTCCTCTTTATTATGGAGAAAGATAGATTGTTGACGAGTGGAAAACGCATGAAGAAAGCAAATAATTAATTAAAATGACGCATCTCGCAGTCGTGCCAGGGTAAAGTGGGCCCTGGCCGGGGAACATGCGAGTAAAATATGAATCCCATCTTCCATCTGGGCAGGATTCCCGCCTTTCTAGAGTTCTGGTCAGGGCGCTGAGAATGGCAATATGGCTGCCAAATGAGAAGGACCAGGCCACAGGTCTTGGCAACAGCGAGGAAGAGAGGAATCCTCCAATCAATGTCTCACTTTTCTTGTGAACCCCCTTTAAAGCTATCACCTGGTTAAACCCCCTACCACTGACAGCGAGAGACTGGGCATGATACCAACTGCATCCCAGTGCCCTTCGTGAACACCCAGGTCGATTAGGAGTGCGGATCAAGCATGTAAGTGGGAAGGCCAGTTAGCGAGTTCATGTGAAAACTGTACAGAAAACAGCATAAATGAAGGCCTAAACCTAATGCTCATAAGTATCCACCTCAACTCCAGGGATAACTATAAGAAGCAACGCTGTACCACTCAAAACACTGTTGTGGTGCCACATGAAAAACAGATGCCCACAAGTCATACCGATGACATTGCAATACAGTTTCAGTCAACTCACGACCTTGGGGGAACGTGACTATCACCAGGGGGGGAAGGGTTCACTCTGAATATTCAGAGCTGGTGTCATCCTTGAGCACAATCACATTGGGTCTCCATTACAAGAAGTATTTGACACAACAGCAGAAATAATAGGTTTGGGATGAGTCAAAGAGTGGAGGTAAAGGACATATTGAGAAAGGTATGGGGTGAGATATAGGGTAGTGCAGTGGAAATGCTGAAATAGGAGTAAAGTAATAAATATAAATCTACATAAGTACATGGAAGGTATATATGTATAAGGAAGGTTATATTTCTAGATTCAAGTTGTATTTAATAAATTTAGACTTTCCAATGTTGCTGTACCTTAAGCTAATTCATTTTGTTTTATATTTGCATTTCCTTTTAATAATTCAATAGTGAAGCAATTGTAGATACATATTTATGATACAAATGTACTTGTTCATTCAGTGACCTATATACAAGTTAAACAAGGAATAATATAACCATAGGTGTGAGAAGTTGGCCTGGTATATGCTGTCCAATAGTTATAGTGGGCACCCTGTACCAGTCAAAACAACCCCTTATTGATGATGGGTTAAAGGCAACCTTTATTGAAAGCTATCCTAGTGGTAGCTATGGAGAGCAGCCTTCAGGCTAAGTCTTGAAGGAATGTAAAGCAGCTTGTTTTACCTAAGTCTATAATCTCTTGAATGACCAAATGAAAGGGAACCACACAGGTATCTATTTAAAATATATGTATTTATTTCTAAACACACCCTACTAGTCTCTTTATGAGACTAGAGGTCAAAACACATAAGTTACGCTTCAAATATTACAGTAAAATAGCACAAATACACGTCAGGCCCTAGGGGCGAACCAAACCATATACTAAAATAGTGGTATAAGAACCACGACTTAACTAGACACAAGGCCTAGAGCCTCTAGAATCGCTGGTACCCCAAGGAACCACCCAAGGTAGTGATACAGGGGACCCACGGGGGCCGTGTGCAGTGTGAGAACACAGCCGCGAGCTCCCGTTAGCTTCTATGGGGAAAGTCGCGGTTCGATTGTTAAATATTATGGACACTTAGAGATGAGCTAGGACCAAACCCTTTTGGACCTCAGATGTTCTAGGGTCAACACCCACGGGAGCACTGGAGTACTCGAGTTACCTCACACAGGGAAGCCAGGTGCATAGGTGTCAAATGGTGTCGGGTCGCGTCGTCATTTTCAATGGGAGCTGGCAAAGAAGTGCTGCTGCCGGGTAGATGCAAAGTGTCCGAAGAAATCCAAGCCTTGATCGAAGTCGAGAAGGGGACAGAGTCTGGGTCACTAAGACAGTGACCAGGGGCACGATAGATGAATGCCCATCGATGTCCGGTGTTTCAGGTGAAGAAGGTGAAGCTTGACTCTTCAGCCACGAGGACCAGGAGGCGTTGAGGACAACCAGGAGCTGGATTCAAGCTGTTCCATAAAGGATGTCGAGTGCTGCTGTGTCGGTGCCGGGATTGGATACAACAAGCCTTGGCAACTGCAACCCACGCAGAAAGGAGAAAAATGCTTCGGTGCCGAACAGCAAGGTCCGAGGGACTCCACCAGCAAGGAGGAGTGGGAGCACATCTGAGGCAACCAGGGAAGCCCAAATAAAGTCAGAGAGACCTTCACAGGGACCCACCAGTTGACAGACCAGGGATTGCAAATGGACCTCAAGAGGAATCACAATATGGTGGCCCACGGGTCACTCGGGGTGACTAGGCCAACAATCTTCAGTGGATTCTCTAATCGGGGTATGGGCTACAAGTAATCCAAAGCATGACTTCAAGAGATGTCGAGAAGTCAATACACTTGCAAATGTGCACTATGACCAGGAGTTCCGGTTCGAAGTTACTCACGAGGGCTGCGGGTATCAGCTTTGCTGGGGACTTGAGTCGGCCTCTGAGAAGTCTGGAAATCCTCTTCTTGGGCTGCAGATACTTTGGAGTCCATCTGGAGCTTCGGAGATGCAGACCGGCAATTGCTTTGTTGGTGCCTGCCAAGCAGGGGAGTCACTCCTTGACCCCAAGGGAGATTTCTTCAGTCCTCTAATCTTGAGTAGAGCGTCGAAGTTCCAGGATTCAGTAGCAGAGTTTCATCCAGGGATATCTAAAGTCCTGTTGCCAGGGGTTCCTTACTTATACCTAAGAAAGGGGTTGGACTAACTCAGGGGACCCGCCTCTGGGAGGGTTTGGAAAGAGGGGTGGCTACACCCATTTCCTTTGTCCAGTTTCACGTCAGAGCAGGGGCTGGAAGCTCCTGAACCAGTTTGAGATGGACTATGCACAGGGACACCAAATGTGCCCCCAGTGCAGGACTTCAAAGCACTCTCAGAGTGCTCCCACCCAGCCCCAATACACATCAGCCTGTCTGGGAGGTGGTTACACCTCCCTGTGACAGGAAACCTATTGTCCAGGCCTCCCCTGCCTGAGTTTCGGTCAGCAGCAGGAGGCCAGACCTGTGTCTGTGGCTGCAGCATCCATTTTGTGATGCCAGGGCTCTTTTCAGTTGGTACCGGGTATAGCAGTGCTGTCATGTCTCTCCCTCTAGAATGGTGGGATCATACTCCCACACCAGTTATTGATGTGGGGGTATGATTCCAAGGTGTTTGACACAAACATGACATGTTTCCGTGCAGCCAGTCCAAAGTTAGCATTAACCGTTTTAGTTATAATGCACTTAAGAGTATATGGTCAGGCTGCACAACTGACAACCCCGGAGGATAGATTCCGAAGGCTGCAGAGGAGCTCAGCTCATGCCTGGGCACCCTCTCACATATAACCAAGCACCCTGCCTTCAGGATTGATAAGACCTGCCATGGGGTGACTGATAGGTTTCTATGTGCAGCTATAGGTGAGATCTAGTGAACCTATATATCTGTAAGGGGTGCATGCACCACCTTACCCAGGCTGCAGTAGCAGACCTGCGGTGTCATTTTGGAGGGTTTGCCAGGGGTGGCATAATACATGCTTCAGCACCTGGTAGGCCTCTGAGGTACCCATGCCATGGGTACATAGTATACCATATACTGGGGACTTATAAGCACAACTCAGAATCCAATCTGTGATGTACCTAAGGTACATGGAATCAATTTAGAGAGGAAGCAGATAATCTGGGGACCTGAATAGCAGGTTCCCAGCCAAACTAAGTCAAAAACCATAAAAACACCAGGAATAAAGAGGGGGCAACCATGTAGTCAGATTCCACCTTCCTACAATAGGTAATATGTGCATTTGTTAGGCAGACCTAACAAATATCTATATATTTATAAATATAATTATTATACACATTTATACACAGGAATGCACATATCTAGATTCAAACATATAATCCAAATAAAAGCTTATATACACAGGGCTATGCTGTACAGTTATGTTTGAGTATGGTGGTTATGTGGGGAAGAGCCAACTCTTCAATAGTTTTCTGAAGATAAGATAGCTATCCGTAGATCTTATGTTTGGGGGTAAAGAGTTCCATAGATTGGCTGCTTCAACAGAGAAGGATGTGCCACCTATGATTTTTTTCTTGTATGGTGGAATTTTGAAGCGAGGTGCAAATCTAGAGCAGAGGTTCCTTTGTTAAAAATATTTGATGATTTTTTTCCTGATAAAGTACCATCCTGTTCCATGTAGCACTTTGTGGGTGATACAAAGCAGCTTGAATGTGGGTTTTATGGCAACTGGTAATCAATGTATGGCCTTCAAGGTAGGGAAGATTTTGGCTAGTGGATTTACATGCAGGAGTAGTCTGGAAGCAGAGTTCTGAATCCGTTGTGGTCTTTTCATTGTTGTTAAAGATGATCCTTGGTAGAGACTATTGACGTAATCGAGTTTAGACAGTATAAGAGCGATAGTAGCCTGGACAGGGCTGGACTGGGAACAGCAACCTGCCCTTGGAGATCACTGCTTGTTTGACCGGCTGTGGAAATATGGATTTTTCCGATCAGTTATGTCCCCTATCTTGGACCCCAACGGTTCTATGTGCATGTCACAAGTACATGTATGTTCCCTCCAGTTCCAGTTATGAAGACGCAAATACATGTGCGTCCACCGTTAACATGTCCTCTGTTGATCCGCCATGAATGGGCCGGATATTCCATTCCTAAATATGAAAGGCCACCGGCTTTATATGGTTCACTTATGCCATTTTACAGTCCAAGCAAGTAGGCCCTGATTCTGTCATCAAACTCCTCTTGCTTTCCGCCTCTGAAAACTCCAGTTCGAGCCTGCATCTGTGACCATGAACTTTGTCTCATTCTCTGCGCAGCTCACGAAGCCTGACATCAGCCTATTCTCTGCCAAGAACTGTATTTCGCCTTCGAGTTATCTGCTTCCCCCTCAGCCGATGCATTCCTGTCTAGTAGTTTAAGTAAACATTCTTCCAGCTACCGAGCAAAAGGCTCGACTTCTCTGTCCTCATGCAAGTAATTCATAGCCCTGTTACCATGGAATATTCCTACCCCCTCGCTTTTTGTGTAGACATTTAGACGCTTGTACACGCACGCACAGTCAGTATAGAATAGATTCTGTCCGAGAGTCCTTCCTTTATGGATAACATGGTTCTTTAAACATAGGATGTTAGATATGATTTGGGATTAGGTTGACTTGACCCCCCAGACTTTTTGTCCCCACATGTAGAGCTAAATGTCAAGTCCCCTTCACCCCCTAGTTGCACGTCAATCACACGTCATACTGCTGCGCGCGCATCTATGCCAAGTATTATCTTATAGATCCGCCTATAGGTAACATCATAACCAATTATGTTCATTTTTACGCCTTATTACACCCATTTTTGGTTACGCAGACAAATCGTCATTTTCCTTATCAATTGTTACGCCTATTGCATTCGCTTCATTGTAATGTATGTACTATAAAGGTTACTTCTTGTCAATAAAGTATGTACTTCACTTCCTGAACCCCCGTGGTGATGGAACTTGGAGCAACCGATTATAATCGATTATTGGAATAAAGCCCATTCCGAACCTCTAATACCACGGATTCTGCCTCTCATTTTACTGAGCTATTTAATTATGTTTCTGTATCAAATTATGTCCAGGTAAAGGAGAATTATTTACCACATGAATGGCGCCCGAACAGGGACACTTTCTCATCTCACGCGCCGGCGGTGCGTTGCAGGCCCGGTCTCCTGCCACAGCTGGACGGACAATAACGCGTACCAGCAGGATTTCCTGTATCTCCCTCCGGTCAAGCGGGGGCGACTGAGACTGCGATCAACACCCAGACGAGGCGGTGAGAAGTGCGAAGTATCCCGACCAGAGCCTAGCTGAGAGAGCAAGATCCGAGGTATACAGAGACCCACCAGTTCGAAGTCAAGCCCAGTGTCCGACGAGTCGAGTCGAGTCCAGTCCGGTTCAAGTTCAAGTTACCGAGGCCTTCCGTTTCCGAAGCTACCCGGTGAGTACCATTACTGGGGAGGCATTTCTGACGTGCACATAGGTTGTGCCGGTCAAGACGGGTTTGGGTACACAAATCCGGTCTGCACTGTTTTAGCAGTGTATCTGTACTGTTTAGCAGTATATCAAGTATTCCGAAGTATCTAGTTATTGTCAAGAATTAAGCTTGGTGATTAGTTATGCAGACGATCATCATTGTTGGTTATTTTAAAGGTTAAAAATGTTTAAATGTTTAATGTTTAATGTGTTAAACGTCCTGCATATTGTGGTATGAATGGTTGTTCATTATTGTGCTTTCTGTATTAAGTGTGTTCAAGATTAAGTATCGGATCAGTTGTCAATATGCCGCTCTTTTCGAAATTAAGACAGATCACTACTAGAAAAGGGGTTCTCGAAGAAGCCGTCCCTATTCCTCCTAGGGACACTCCAGGGCACTTCATGTATCACAAACATGGCTTAGATGCTATATTATTTCTTGATTTATGGGTAGACTACACCAAGGGATTACCAGAAAGTCAGAGGTGGCCCGCAGCGGGAACCTGGGATGCAGAGTGCATCATGAAAGTAGAGGAAGAGTTATGGAAAAGGAAAGTCAGACAGTCACAGAAAGACGCCGTTGAGTTATGGCGTAAAGAATCTCATAGACGCACAGAAAAAGCACGGAGGCAGGAAGAAAGGAATAAAGAAAGTTCAAATAAAGTTCGAGAAAATCTATTAATTGAGGAAGGTATCCGAGTGAAATCAGAACAAGTAGACAGACAAAGAAACGCCCTTATGAATGGTATGTATCCCCTTCTAGCCGAAGGATTACCTAAGGCTACTCCAGAAATACCGAAAGACTTGCCACCCCCATTGTTCCCAATAAAGGTACATCCTAAGGGGCATCCTAGAACCGCAGAAGATGTTTTTCTTTCCTCATATTTAGATGACGCAGCTCCCGAATATGCAAATTCCGCTCCGCATAGACCGCATACCGGGGAGGTCCAACGCCAAGATCCAGCACCCGTATCCCTACAGCAACCAATCGAGTCACAAGTTCTGGCAAGCACATCTGTTTCTGCATCCGCTCCTACAGCTACTTCTATAGCTGTGTCCACACCTATAGTTGCTGTGTCACGTTCGACGAATCCTTTCACACCCAACACCCCAGATGGGGCCACGGGAGGTGCTACCAATATCTTTTCTACGCCACCCAGAATAAATAAACTTACTTTTCAAGAGTCAGCACATTCACGTACACCCAAACTCATAAGTGCCCGTACGCTGAAGGAACTTCTTATAGATTGCCGATATGATCCTGTGCCCGGTAAAGAGGACGAAATGACCCTGGCCTCATTGCGTATCAGACGAGCCGCCGTGTATTTAGGAAAGTTACCAGGAATGACTGAGCATCTAGATAAAATATATCATTTTGTCCAAACAGGGCGAGATCCAGAATGTATTAACAGAGCTATGGAATACCAGAAAGTAGAGATACAGGGGGAACTGTTACGTTTCCTCATAAACTGTGTGATCAGAAATCAAGACCGACCGGGGGTAGACCCGGAAGCAATGCGAGTTCTTACAAGATGGAGCCAGAATATATCAGAAGGGAGACATGATAAACAAAATTGTATAATAGCCATGTGCCGAAAGATCCGTAAAGAAATAGAACGCCTACACGAAGAGAGATTAGAGGTAGACGAGTTCGAACAAAGCGAGGAAGAAGGGTCAGGACTGCCCACAGGACAGTCAGACACCATAGCCTATGTAGGTAGAGGAGGATCTTGTAATAATAATAGACGTCTTACTGACTCGATACGTCCGATATGTCCAGATAATAACAGGAATTTCCAAATACCTATAATTAATATAAGGTCTAACGAGCATTCGTTCCAAACCGCCGACAAACTACTCCGAGAACGAAGGGGTTATCATTTTCTCGATTCTATGGATGAACAAGATTTAGCCAGGGCAGCTGTCCATTGGGTGGACAGTCCCGGAAAATATAGTGATGATACAGTAGTACGCACATTTTTGAATCTTACCCCAGATGAACAGAGGTTAGCTGGGATTTATATGATTCAACAACTCATTATACTATATCGAAGTCAGCATTCGGACCCTGGTCCCTTACCTGACATACTGACTGAATTGCTTATGAATAAATGGAGAGGTGCAGGTACTAAATTAATTAAAGAAATTCTAGAATCAAGAAAGCAGTATATTCTTTTTGTATGCGCAGAGCATGTCTCATTGCCCGTCAAGGAAAGAACCACGTATCACATGGATAGACAGAATCCCTTACGAGAAGTGCACCCAATAAAAGGCGAGGACAACGAGTTCAAGCGCGTATTTGTATATACGCCCATATCGAAAATAGAATTGTTACAAATGAAGAAAGTGGTACCCAGTCATGACAAAGATCCAGCGGGTTTTCACCGAGAAATTAAAGACATGTTACTCATGGGAGAGTATACCTATCCCGACATTATGACAATATTAAAGGTATTGATGCCTGCTGGTATTTATGAGAAACTCAAGGAAAAAGAGTGGGAGGTAGGAGACCAAAAGATAGAATGGTCAGTGTTAGAAGCGGAAGAAAAGGCCCGAACTGCAGGAGCAGGACTTGGGGATAAAACTAAAGCACTGCCAGGTTTATTAGTACAGGTACTGCCACGTTTATTAACTACGAAAAAGGAAGATTGGGGCACAATTTCAGCCTGTAAACAGAAGCAAGATGAAGACACTAGTGATTACTATGCCCGATTTGAGAAATGTTTTGGTATAAATAGTGGCATAAAAGCAAGTAGCGAATCATACCCACATCTGTTTGTAACAAAATTAGTAGAAAATGCCCTGCCACCAGTAAAGAATAGAGTATTAAAATTCGAGAGTACCTGGCAAGGTAACACTCCATCACAAATGTTACAAATGTTACAGTACCATCACAATAGAATTAGAGAGGAACAAGAACATGAACACAGACGCATGAAAGACACGAAAATGAAAATGTTAGTTTCCCAGACAGTTCCAGCTGAAGGACATAAAAAGGGTATGACACATTCCGATTCAGCAGGACCTGTAAAAGGGACATGCAATTATTGTAAAAAGCCAGGTCATTATGTACACGATTGTCCAGTTTTAAAACATAATATCGCCATAGGTAAAACACAAGAAAGACCACGGCCATTTAGACAAGAGCAGAATGAACAAGGAGCTCTGCAGCATGCCCAGGCCATGCCAGACCGCACAACAGCCAATACAGTTTGTGCCAGCTGCACCACCGTTGCCTGTTGCTGCTACACAGACAACAACACGACAAATGTATCAGACCGCACAGTATGAATATCCTGAGTATCAGCGTTACGCATGAACTAGCCTAGAGAGGGAAGTTGATTTACCCCTTATCGAGATTCCTGTAGATCAAGAAGGACCTTATGTACATAGTGAATTATTAGGCCAAGATAGGAAATTTTTACTCGATACAGGGGCAAGTCGAACAACTATAAAACGTAGTGAAGTTCCAGGGGCACCCCTCTCAGGCTCACAGAATATTTCCCTTGGTTTTTCAGGAAAACCTATTGTTAATGAAGTGTCACAACCTCTGCCACTTACGATAGGACCTCTGACCCGAACTACAGATTTATTGCTTACTAAATCATGTCCAGAAAACTTGCTGGGAATAAAAACATTGAAAGCTCTAGGAGCCATAATATGTTGTTCTCCGGAAGGAGTAAGGTTGTTTTTACGAGATTTTAAAGGTCACTATGTGTCTAGAGACATGGATCCCCGACTGCAGACTTTACCTACAGGTCTATGGGCGCAAGGCCCTACTGATGTTGGTTGCATGAATATTACACCATATAGAGTCACATTAAAGGCAGGAGTGGTGCTACTACGAATGCGACAATACAAGTTACCACCAGATGCTGTAGTGGCTTTACTACAAATCATTGACGAACTCATTGCCCAAGGAGTAGTTGTAGAAACAGACTCCAATGTATGTAATTCACCGATAATTCCGATTCTTAAACGAACAGATCCTAAGGCCCCGCCAGTATATCGATTGATTATTGATCTGCGCGAGTTAAACAAATGCATTGTGCCACAATTCCCTGTGGTTCCAGATATCTCGTCATTACTGACAGCTATTGATTCCGAAGCAACATTCTTTACTGTAATCGATCTCAAGAATGCCTTTTTCAGCGTCCCAATAGATCCGGAAAGCCAATATTTGTTCGGATTTAGTTTAAATGGACGTAGTTTTAAATTCTCACGCGCACCTCAAGGATTTACAGAAAGCCCCAGCATCTATAGCCAAGCACTGAAACGAGAACTCGATAGTATCCACATGCCAGTTAACACTGCTCTGCTTCAATACGTCGATGATCTGCTGATCACCGCGAGAAGCGAACCGGAATGTGAAAAAGCATCACTGACAGTTTTACAATTTCTAGCCGAAAGAGGGCACAAGGTGTCCCCTTCTAAGCTGCAATTCTGTGTCCAGCGAGTTGTTTATCTTGGACACTCGCTGTCCAAGGAGGGAAGGCAGCTTACACCCGACCGCATTCAGTTAATAGCTAACATGCCAATACCCAAGACACAAAAGGAGGTACGGGCTTTCATAGGCCTCACTTCATATTGTAGGCAGTGGATCCCTCAGTATGCATTTCTAGCAAAACCACTCATTCAGTTGACAACACAGGAGGCAGCCACATCGACTGTTCTCCCTTGGACTCAAGAACATACACAAGCTTTTGAAAGCCTAAAGAAAGCTTTATGTCAAGCACCTGTTTTAGCAACACCATGTTACAGAAAACAGTTTACACTTTTTGTTACAGAACGCGAAGGTACTGCCTTGTCAGTACTCACACAGGAACAAGCAGGAGCACACAAACCATGTGCTTATTTTTCTAGTACATTAGATCCAGTAGCTCAGGCTTTGCCTGCATGCCTGAAATCAGTAGCAGCGACAGCTTTAGCAATCAGACAAAGCGATGCCATAGTGTTAGGACATCCATTGACAGTTCAAGTACCACACACAGTAGAGGTCCTTGTAAATAGAACGCAAACACAACACTTGACTATAGCGCGACTTACAGGGTATGAACTTACATTGTTTCAGCCACATATAGAAATCAGACGCTGTAACACATTGAATCCTGCCACACTTTTGCCAGTAACCGGAACAGACCCACTAGCTCATGACTGTATTGAAGTTATTACTATAACGACAAAACCCAGACAAGACTTGACAGATGTCCCATTGTCAGATCCAGACCTGACGTTGTATGTAGATGGTTCATGTATGAGAACAAGTACAGGAGAGTTAGTGGCTGCTTACGCAGTCACCACAGATACTGAAGTCATTGAAACTAATCGTATAAATACTTTGTCAGCTCAAGCCGCAGAGCTCATCGCTCTGACACAAGCCTGTATTCAAGCCACAAATAAAAAAGTCAACATATACACTGATTCACGTTATGCATTCGGAGTTGTACATGACTTCGGCGTGCTGTGGCGAGAGAGAGGTTATTTAACTTCCCACGGTGCCCACATTCAGCACGGACCCCTCATTCATGCCTTATTAGATGCAATACATCTACCCACTGCAATATCAATTATGAAATGTAAGGCTTATACGAAGATTACTGATATCATTTCCCAAGGCAATGATCTAGCCGACAGAACAGCTAAACAGACTGCTCAAACTCAAACCCCCGACATGACAAAGACAATAGTCCCGATACCGACACATTGTATGACAGTTAAAGATCCTACCCTTGACGTAATTGACATACAGACACATGCTACACCAGACGAAATAAAGAAATGGACTGAATTAGGAGGGATCCAAACGGACCAAGGATGGATGATGAAGGAAAGGTCTGTATGGTTCCTCCCTGATTCAATGGTCCAAGTTATAATTAACACTATACATAGTCCAGCGCATCTAGGAGAAAAAGCTATGCTAGACAGCATTCAACACATCTGGTTCAATAGACATTTACGAGCAGCAGCCAAACAAAAGGTCCGTACCTGTATGATCTGTTGCCAGTTCAACCCAGGAAAAAGCGTTCCCGTAGAACAGGGTGGATTTCATCCTCCTGACCACCCTTTTGAAGTCCTCCAGATGGATTATATCCAGATGGAACGATGTCGAGGATTCAAATATGTTCTCGTAGTTGTCTGCGCTCTGTCCCGTTGGACGGAGGCATACCCAGTTTCAGATTACACTGCCCCGACTACTGCCAAACAGTTGGTTCGAGAATTCTTCCCACGATACGGTTTACCACGTGTTGTCTACTCAGATAACGGCCAGCCGTTCTCATCCGAATTAATGAAACATGTTTCACTTCTGCTAGGATATCAGTGGAAATTCCACTGTGTTCGACACCCCGAGGCAGCAGGTCTCGTAGAAAGACATAATCAGATACTGAAAATCAGACTGTCCAAAATATGCAGAGAGAAAGGTGTCGACTGGATAGTAGCATTACCAGTTGCACTCTTTTACATGAGAATGGTAGCACACTCTCGAACAGGGCTATCCCCGTATGAGGTGATCTTCGGCAGACCACCAAATATGTGGGGGACGCCCATACCACGCAAAATAACTGATATTGACTGTAATATGCTGACAGATTACTTGGCTTCCTTGATGTCTGCACTACAATCTTGTCGTTCACAGGTTGCTGCAGCATTTCCCGACAACACTGAGGTGAAACCCCATGGCGTAGTTCCGGGTGATTTCGTGTTTGTGAAAAATTTCGACCGAAAGACTCAGCTGGAGCCCAGGTGGAAGACACCCAAGTTGGTTCTGCTAACCACAAGAACAGCCGTGAAGATCGAAGGCCGCAAGGGCTGGATTCATTCAAGTCATATCAAGAAATTTCATGGACAATCCTCGGATATAGACATTGTGCCCTGCACTCCCTCACAGACTGATTCAAAACTTCCTTTGGTTGAAAAGACTGAAACTGAACTTTATAAAATTAAATTGAGGCCTAGAACGTCAGACGATTTGATTGTTTAAGTCCTCTCCTAGGTGAAGCGGTTGAATCTGTCTCTGACATGTATCCTCTAGACCTGAATCATGGACAGTCGCGAAAAATGATGAAACGACAGGCGTATTGTAAATCACTGCGTAGCCATTGCATAGTGACATTAATAATCTTGTTTTTCTTGAGTCTTTTAATAATTACTGCAAGCATATTGTTGCACATATATTACCCTATTTCTAGACATGTTTATAATGTTACTGCTGAACATTCTTTTAGTGACTTACCTCCGCATGAATTGTCTTATAGACTTGCGCTGCGCAATAACACTTTCATTAGTATGTTACATCATTCCCATCAGACTAGTAATGCCACTAACTGCTGGGTGTGTGGCCGACTCCCTCCCTATCAGAATTATGAAGGAGTCCTGCCTTTCTTTCCACATCCGTTTACACATAATGGATCCTGTGGAGCATGGTTTAGTTTAATCAATTCCATAGACTCAGACACAGCAGTTTACCAAGATCATTGGGTATGGGGAAATCTGAACCTAGTTTTACTCAAGGTCTGCTACCCTGACAAGGAGGGTCGCCCCAAGAGAACAGGAACTGATCTAGAAAATGAAGTATATGGATTAGGTAATTTTACACCTAATCTCATGATTCTGAATGTCGTATCCAAAGTTGAACTAGTCTTGCCCACCATGTCAGTATTCCCAGCGAAGGGAGAATTATGTGTAAGAAAGGTTGGTTCCATACATATGGGCCATAGTAAATGCACTACTACAGTAGAATTCAGTGATCGAGGCAAATCTTCATTTAGAGCTTATCGCCACTCCTACTTTATATGTGGTCAGACCGCATATATGCGTCTACCTCTAGACTGGGATGGTACCTGCTACATTGCATTCCTTTTGCCACCTGTTTTCCTAGCTCCTCCTGATTATTACAGAAATATTCATTTAGTACACAACAGAGAGCGGAGAGATCTCCCAATTGTCGATTACACTGAAACAGCATGGGAAAAATACACAGATTTCAATAAAGGCATCTTTCCTTATATAGGTACTGTTACTAATAGTAAACTGATACGTAGATTAACTAGAACCCTTGAAGCAGTAGTGAATGAGACTATTTCCGCCTTAGGCAATTTAACGGAAGAGCAGTCTGCTATGCGGATTGTTGTGCTTCAAAATCGTCTTGTCCTTGACGTCATCCTGGCTGATAGGGGCGGAGCTTGTAGGGTCATCGGATCAAGCTGCTGCGTATTCATACCAGAAAATTCACCATCTGTATATAAAGCCATCACTCGCCTTCATAAGATTGTAAACCAGATACACCAGAACCCAGGCACTTGGACTTGGTCCAGTTGGTTTTGGAGTGTGATATCGGCCTGGGGATGGAGAGTTTTATCCTTCCTAGGTATTGGCCTTCTCGTACTATTCAGTTGCTGTCTATGTCTGCAATGTGGACCAGCGATTTGTGGTCTGTGTACCACATCGTGTATTCCACCACCAAGATTTCGTTCGTCCCGGAAGAAGAAAGAAGAACAAATGATGTTATATTAACAGATCAATGGATTGATGAAGATTGATATCTCTTGACGGGCAAGTAGGGGACAAGGAGGGAATGTGGAAATATGGATTTTTCCGATCAGTTATGTCCCCTATCTTGGACCCCAACGGTTCTATGTGCATGTCACAAGTACATGTATGTTCCCTCCAGTTCCAGTTATGAAGACGCAAATACATGTGCGTCCACCGTTAACATGTCCTCTGTTGATCCGCCATGAATGGGCCGGATATTCCATTCCTAAATATGAAAGGCCACCGGCTTTATATGGTTCACTTATGCCATTTTACAGTCCAAGCAAGTAGGCCCTGATTCTGTCATCAAACTCCTCTTGCTTTCCGCCTCTGAAAACTCCAGTTCGAGCCTGCATCTGTGACCATGAACTTTGTCTCATTCTCTGCGCGGCTCACGAAGCCTGACATCAGCCTATTCTCTGCCAAGAACTGTATTTCGCCTTCGAGTTATCTGCTTCCCCCTCAGCCGATGCATTCCTGTCTAGTAGTTTAAGTAAACATTCTTCCAGCTACCGAGCAAAAGGCTCGACTTCTCTGTCCTCATGCAAGTAATTCATAGCCCTGTTACCATGGAATATTCCTACCCCCTCGCTTTTTGTGTAGACATTTAGACGCTTGTACACGCACGCACAGTCAGTATAGAATAGATTCTGTCCGAGAGTCCTTCCTTTATGGATAACATAGTTCTTTAAACATAGGATGTTAGATATGATTTGGGATTAGGTTGACTTGACCCCCCAGACTTTTTGTCCCCACATGTAGAGCTAAATGTCAAGTCCCCTTCACCCCCTAGTTGCACGTCAATCACACGTCATACTGCTGCGCGCGCATCTATGCCAAGTATTATCTTATAGATCCGCCTATAGGTAACATCATAACCAATTATGTTCATTTTTACGCCTTATTACACCCATTTTTGGTTACGCAGACAAATCGTCATTTTCCTTATCAATTGTTACGCCTATTGCATTCGCTTCATTGTAATGTATGTACTATAAAGGTTACTTCTTGTCAATAAAGTATGTACTTCACTTCCTGAACCCCCGTGGTGATGGAACTTGGAGCAACCGATTATAATCGATTATTGGAATAAAGCCCATTCCGAACCTCTAATACCACGGATTCTGCCTCTCATTTTACTGAGCTATTTAATTATGTTTCTGTATCAAATTATGTCCAGGTAAAGGAGAATTATTTTACCACGGAGGGGAGTGGTAGTAAGAAGCATCGCTCCCGGTTTTGTTACAGGGTGCCGATATTGCAGCATTGCTGCAAAACTGCTCCCCACGTCCACAACACCAGCATCCACCCTTTTGTCCCACCGTGGAAATGCCTGGTGCCCGCTACAGCCAGTCCAACCCTGAACCTTGACCTTGTGTGGAAATCCCAAGAGTGGGAAGATGTATTGCAGAGTTTTTATAGAAATGAAGCTTGATCTTGTTGGTTTGTCCACTTGGGCACTTATTAATAGCTTGGAGTCTATGGTAATTCTGAGGTTTCTTACTTCTTTAGATGCTTTAGGCAGTGTTTGTCAGGACAGGCGGTGAGTTGGTCATACATTTTCCTATCACCCTATGTGAGTATTTCCGTTTTGGCAGCATTCAATTTGAGATGGCTCCATGTCATCCATTGTTCAACAGCTCTGCGGCAACTGAAAATTTGTGAGCTTCCAATGTCTTTGAGGCGTTGAAGGTTAAGAAATATTTGTGTGTCATCTACATAGTTATAGCATGTGAGGTGTAATTCATCAATCAGTGCTTCATATAGATGTTGAAAATCATGGGTGAGTTGCTAGAGCCTTGAGGGACCTCTGATTTTGTGAAGTACGGTTTGGATGAGAAAGGGGGAGTATGGATGACAATTGTTCTGTTTTGAAGGTAGGATGTGGTCCAGTCAAGAGGAGTCCTCCATTGATTTTTTGTATTAGAGTGTCATGGTCAACATTTTCAAATGCAGCTAAGAGAAATAGCGCAGCAACCTCGTTCTGATCAACTGTGTTCTTAAACTCATCCCAGATGGCAATGGGGGCAGATTCTGTGCCTTTTTTTCCGGGACGGAATCCTGTTTGGAAGTCTGAAAGTATGGAATTTACTTCAATGAACAGTGACATCTGGGTGAATGCTGCTCTTTCTATCAGTTTGCCCAGGAAAGGTCCCAAGCAGGCCTTTCTAAACCCTTCCCTCATGTATCTCTCATAGACTCATCCGATACCTCATCTTTCTCCCTAACTCAATTCTAGAGACTCTTCCCACTCCCCATCCCTCCTTTACTCATCCCAACCCTCCTCCTACTGCTATGATCTACAAATAAACACTTTCTAGACCCTTCCAGCTTCTATCTCTCCACTATCCTTTTCAATCCAACAAAAAGACTCACATGCACACCACTCAAATTCATTTCATATTTCCCTTTACTATTTCACCACTAATCCGTTTTGGCTCCTGGAGTAGTGTGCTACTCGCCGAAAACCGCTTCTATACCTCATCAGGGGTAGTAAGCCCTAAATAAATGCAATTACAATTACAATAACACTTTTCACGGCACATGATTAGAGGTGAAAATACTAATTGGACTCAGCTTATTGAAAGACACGCATGCAGCTGGCATTTGCAAACATCACAAGAGTCAGGAAGTGCTCAAACACCCGGGCCCCAATTTATTTAGTATTTGTGTTGGTGTATAAACACAAAATTTCATCTTAACTTTTTATAGTGTTCTACTGATATGATTCGATTTGTACAGCCCCATATTGCGTGCTGTTGGTTTCTAAAGCTCCATTTCTTTTGGCCATCAGGTATGGGGGGGATCATATATGTGTGAATATGGCTGCACACAACATGTAACAGATCTCTGACCACTTTCTGTGTTACAAGCAATGCTGCATACAATTTGACTCTTAGTAGCATCAGCATATTTTGTGCCTCAAACACTTGTTGTGTAAAAACTTTCAATTAAGTTCCATGTAAATTGTCCAGGTCTTTAGTGAGTGCAAAAATATGATGGCCTAGAATGCAGCCCACAGTTTTAAAAAGTGTTAGAGAATAAGCAAAGCTTTCCATCAATCCATCCATCCATCACTTTTTGTTCTTCCCAGTGTATCATTGATTCATAGTTTGTGATTCAACCCTTACAGATGTTATGTCTGAGCATTTTTCATCTTTAGCCAGCGTCTTTTTCCAGTTTCTATTTTTTAAAATATTGTTTCTTAATTGTACTGTACCATGAGCTGATGGTCTCCTAGATTGTAGAAGCTTGGTGGCCTGTAGACCAGATGGCCTTAGTTCGCACAATCTCACATAGTGCTTCTATTTTTTAAACACCGCTCTGCATATGCTCAATCCAGCCCCGCCCTGCTAAGCCATAAAACAGAAGTATCACTCACTGTAAAAGTTGGAATGCAGTGACAAAAGAAATAAGCATTGGCAAAGTCATTAGCTCTTGCCTATGCGAGAGCTATTGTTTTTGTCAACGTGTTTAGACTTGTTGTGTAAGTAGAGCAGCTACTGTGCAGTATGGCTTATAGTTAGGAAACAAAACGCTATAACGCAGATAGCGCTGGCCATGCCATAGGTTTTTTTTCTGGTGGCAGGGGCGGTGGAAGGGGCAAGCAAGACTAGGGGAAGGGTACAAGGCAAGCAGGAGTATAGGGGAATGAACAGTGGGGGTGGGAATGTGTCAAGCAACAACGAGGGAGGGGACGAGGCAATCAATGATGATGGGGCAACAATGCAGGAGGGTAGAGGGAGACTGGGCAAGCAACAATGGGAGTGGAGGCGAGGCGGTGTGGCAAGCAATGATGCAGGGAATTGGAAGAGAGAAAGGTTCAAAAACAATGCAAGAGGAGGGAGGTCAATGGGGCAAGCAACTACGATAGAGAAAAAACTTGGGAGGGAAAATGGTTGGGGAATATGCCAAGCTATGACATGGAGTGGGAATAGGAGGAGGGGAGACGGCCTGCAAATGGGAAACAGCGGTTACAACGCGGGTGTTACCATGCAGGTAGGTAACAACGCGGTCATTACAATGACCGCGTTGTTACCACGCGTGGCTTTACATTGCAAGTCGTTTCTACGACTTGCGCTAGGTGACGTGCAACACCAGGGAATGTGTTGGATTTTAAATTCAGCACATTCCCTGCTGTTGTGCTAACTGGAGTAGGAATAGTAATTTATACTATTCCTAAGTCCAGCGCACCATCTAGCGCAAGTCGTAGAAACGTCTTGCGATGTAAAGCCATGCGTGGTAACAACGCGGTCGTTGTAACGACCGTGTTGTTACCTACCGCGTGGTAACACCACGCGTTGTATCGTCACATATTCCCTGCAAACACATGCACTCTCAGTGGGAATTGCACACAGAATAAAAGGTACCAGCACCAGAAAGCGTGAGCAGTCGAAGGACAGTCACAAAGAAAAGAAGCATTACTTGGACCATGCTCCAGGGGAGAGAGAAACATATGAAGAGGATGGGCAGCTGGCACACCCCGACCAAACAAGAGCCTGCCAATAAGAGCCATGATGAAGCCAACCAATGGTAAGCAATGGGTAGGCTCCAGGCCCCCTTTAACCTAGTAAAATGTCTCACAAGTGACAATGCATGCACTGTCTCAGGTGAGACCTAAAATGTGGTGGATGGAAATGCGTAAATTAATCTAGACCAATCGTCATTACTCTAGGTGAATTTGATTCCATCTAGCTTGATTCTGACTTTATAAGCAGTGGCCAACCCTAAGCAAATTCGTTTTTTGCCCTGCCCAATGGGAAGTTAACTTTGCAGCTGGAACACAAGCAATCCCCTACCAGTTTCTGTCTAGCTGGACTTCACCAGAGAGATGCAGCTTGGGTCCAATGGCATGGTAAATGTGGGACTCAGGCAACAAAACATGTGAGCTATGAAAATAAATGCTTGAATTAATCTGAACCACTGGTGAGATATCTAGGTGCGTTCCATTCCATTATTTTAAGTTCATGCCATTACAGACAGTGAACAGCAATATGCAAATCAGTATTGGTCCAGCCCCAAAATTAGTGGCTGATATTATTTGAAGCATTTTAGCCATCACATTTTGGTGGTTGTATTAAGGATCTAATTAGTGAGAGCCCCTAGAGACTAATTGGGGGCTGCTGTAAGTTACACCAGAAAGCCCTAGTACTGAGCACCCCCAACTATGTGTGTATTTTTGAGATGCTGTACTACATACACTTGATTCCTTCATCACCTACGAACAGAAGTATCAGAAATATGGCACAGTGAGTAATGACTCTGTGTGAATTTCACGGACAGTGCAACTAGTGTGTGTCATTGGGTCATTTGTTTGGGTGAGCATATCAATAGGACTTGAGACAATGCTATTCATGCCATTTAATTGAGTATTATATGGAACACAGTTTTCTAAGTGATGATCATGCTTTGTTCTACTCAGGCTAGCAAGAAATTATGGAAATAGACACTAGCTCGACACATCTCTCTGATGAAAAAGGCAACACCAAAACACTTTCATCAAGTATTGACAAAACCTTTAGGTTTAGACAGCATTGTGAAGACTCTTAGCACGATTTATCTTTTCTCCCTACGGGATCAATAGCATCTTGTTGTAGTAGCAACCATTTCCACCACACTGGATTTTGGAAGTTTTTGTAGCTAGGTTTCCTAAGTCTATAATAAGCAGTTACAAATAGCACAAAACATGGCAGCCTGCTGTCTTTTGAGAAAGATCTGGCTTTGTTAGCATCAGCTAGTCAATATCCACTTGCTCTCTACATCCATTAGACTCTCTTTAAAGTATTATGCCTTGTGTATAAAGCTGTTCATAATAACAGTCCAAGATCCCTCTGCAATAAATGTCTTCCTTATAGTCTGACTCTTCATGTGAGGTTTTTTTCAAAGCCCACCACGCTGAAAGTCTCACACTTTAAGTATACTTGATTGAGAGACTGCTCCTTCATTGACTGTGAAGCAATCCTATTGAACTCGTGTTCCTTGTCTCTTTGTTTCACTCCAGATCTTCCCAAAACACATTAAAAAAAACCCAAAAGAACACAATTTTATCATTAAGAAACATACAATTTTAAAGAGACGAGGTTTATATCGCTGGTCTAATTGTACTGAGCAAGGAAGCGGAGTGGGTATGCCCAAATGCCTCCATTACGTTTCAAATTTGAGGAGCTTATATCACTAGTATATCACTAGTCCTAATTGCAATGAACAAAAGAAAAGAAAAGGCATGCCCAAATGTTTGTGCCACTTTTCAAACTAATGGGTCTTGAATCACTGGCCATATTTTACTGAGAATAGAAGCAAAGTGGTAAGTCTACATGCTAGGCAGATATTCTAATAAAATATCGAAATAAAATGCTTCCAGGAGTTGAATTTCATTGCTGCCAATAGAAGCATAACACTCTTCAGAAGAAGAATAAACAAATCAAGGGGAGTGAAAAATTGGGCTGGGCGCAGTTCACGGAGTCGTGCTTCGCAAAACTCATTGAAGTGACCTAAAAACTCCACGACCCTATGCAGAGTTCCACGAGCAGGCGGAGTATGGTCTCTGTTGTAACCTGCAATGTATTTATCTGGTTACTTTCTCCCTAGCTGCTCAGCCAGTGTGAATGTGATGCATGGAATGTTGGTGTGAGAGTCTTGAATAGAATGTTTGGGTCCCTGGATGCTTGAGTGTGTCAGTTGGAGTATTAGCTAAGCAGCAGGCAGACTGCTCCTGGTGGGGCTGTATCTCTACAATTCAACTACCTGTAACTGAACTCAATAAATCTACTTAAAACTATATCCTGGCTGTGGGCTTCATCACTACAGTTTTTTGGTGACGATTCTTGAAACGAAACTATGCGTGTTTTAAAAGGTCTTACTGAAACAAGAAATCTCTAAAGGAAAGCTACATAAACTAAGAAGAAACCTGCAGTCTGAAGTACAAGGCATGCCAGCCCCACCAGTGTCTCTTTCATCAGACAGCCCCAATCTGCTTGTACTTTATTGGGTTATACATTTGGACTATCTGCTACTGTGACATCCTGTGTGATCCTGAGCACTTCACAAATGTCCTTCACTTTGGCGGATGGATTTATTACAACATGCAGATGGATTTTTTATCTCGCTGTGTCTATATTAAAGTACTGTCACCGTCTGTTGCCAAATCCTGGCAGCGGCATTTTGGAGTCAATCTGGACTGAACTTGCATTACTGACAGTGTGGGGAACTGCCATCTTCAATGTCTTCAATTGTAACAAGAGCATGCCTACATACTGACACAGGACCGACAGCTAGTTGGGGATGAGTCCTGGCATGTCTGTAGCATTTTTGTGTTCGCTAAACATAGTACACACTGTTTTGCAGGAACCAGCTATGAGTGAACTGTGAGTACTCCATATTTTAAATGGAATTCGACTCCATGTGGCAATCTACATAAACGGGTGGAATTTTAAAAGTAATGTTTAATGATCTGAGGATTTTTACATGCACGCAACTCTTGCCATCGACATTGCCAGCATAACATTCACTCGATCTCGCACAGTACATTTTAGGAATTTGGAGTCAGTACCGGCGAACGCATTGGGCTATTTAAATCTTTGCTGTTGTATGCAGTGGTTAGTTTCCCCTATTACAAAGTATTCCCTACTACAAGGCCGCAAGTTTGGTTGAACTGCTACACTGTGGTTTACATTTGTAATAGTGCATGTGCATTTTATCTTACCATGTTACTTTGTTTCTACACAGCTTAGGGCTGCTGAGGGACGCCCTGCTGCACAGACGTGCGGTGAACTATCCTGCGCAGCGTCATATGTGTGCCGCCATTTTGTGGTTAGAGGCAGTACACAACCCACGGAGTACCCTGTACTCTCCAAACAGTGTTGGATTTCCTTCTGCCAACTGTGAGCTGGGCCACGGAGTATCTGATGTCGCCAAACAGTCTTGTGTTCCTTCTGCCAACCGCGTGCTCAGTTGCTAGATCCCAGTGTACTTGTGATCCATCCTTCATTTTGTAGAAAAGGAACTTTTGTGGTAATGTACCAGTGCATGACATTCCTTTTATTTTGGATATTTGACTTCTCAGTAACTTACATGTACCAGTACCTGAGAGTGGATGTAATGTGGATTCAGACACTTCAGTTACATGCATGTGAGGCGGCGTGTGGGACAAGATTGCTGTGACAGGCACACTTTGAACATTGATTGCTGTTTTTTCTTCAAGAATTATTCACTCTCAATGCTATTGGTTATTGGTCTATGATTAATGTGCTGTTTCTAAATGTGTGTTTTGGGATTTTCACACAGGTTTCAGCGATATTCACTCTTCAACTTTCTTGCACAATTTCCAAGACTAGTACATCTTACATTGTTTATTTTTATTGACATTACACATGGCATTACATTTGATTGTCGTGGCAGTGTTCACATATCGTCTTTGTTTCGTTTGGCTCCATTGTTTTTCTAGGCTCGACATTTCTAGAGTGTGGTCAGAGTACCTGTACTCGGGTGAAAGGTTGCTCACCGGCGAAGTATTTTGCTGTTTGTGGTCTTTTGTTTTCATTTGGCCATGTTCTTCATATTATTCCCGCCTCTAGCTTTTTATGTTTGCCCAGATGTTATTCTTACAGTTTTTACATGTTGTTGGGTGTGTAGTCCCATTCAACATTGTTGATCGGCTTTAGTCCCTTTCAACGTAGTCTTCACAGTTCGTGGTGTAGTCACCTGGTGCTTCACAGTTTGTGTGCAGTAGTGGGTGTTAGTCCTATCTGCGCAGTTCTATGGGTATGAATCCCATGTTTTTTATTGTTCTGTTAACATTTCTAACCTTCACATAGAGATTCTAATGGGTACGAGTCCCATGTGTTCTGCTGTTCTGTTCATGCTTCTAGCCTCCACATAGGGGTTCTAATGGGTACGAGTCTCATCTGTTCTATTGTTCTGTTTACATTTCTAACCTTCACATAGAGGTTCTAATGGGTACGAGTCCCATGTATTCTGCTGTTCTGTTCATGCTACTAACCTCTATTTAGGGGTTCTAATGGGTACGAGTCCCAAGTGCATCATTATTTGTGCGCACTACTGTGCACACTCGTGGTTGTCTGTCATTAGGCCTTTTGGCTGCATGGTCAGCAGTCAACCTTCTTTTCTTTCTTTCCCTTCTATTTTCTTCGGTTTATGTCGGTGTAGATGTCTCATGTTGTTTATGGTCCATTTATTCACCTATATTTTGCGGAAAGTCAGTTCTGGTGTCTGTCACCCATTTCCTTATGTTTCTTTAAAAAGATTACAGGAGGATGATCGGTGGGTAATATATATTTTATGTATATTTATCTTTGCAGCTCCTCTACACTGTTTCTTTTTCTTGCATATACTTATTGTACATCTCTTGTATATTTTCTCTGAATTTACTTACCTTTTCTCTTGTACTTCGATCTTAACCTTTCATTTTATTTTCTCTTGTACTTACTCTTCCATATCTCCATTGTATTTTCTTCCATGATCACTCTTGATTTTTCTTGGCATGTTTGCTTTGATCCCTTCACGCTTGGGTTCACTTTCTTTTTGTTTTTTCTCCACTTTTCCAAATTTTTGTATTTCTTGGGGTTCTCCTTGTTTGAACTTTTTTCTTCTTTGTGGTTTCCATTTTTGTTTTGGGGAAGAAGGGAAGGTATGTTGTAACCTGTATTGTATTTATCTGGTTACTTTCTCCCTAGCTGCTCAGCCAGTGTGAATGTGATGCATGGAATGTTGGTGTGAGAGTCTTGAATAGAATGTTTGGTTGCCTGGATGCTTGAGAGTGTCAGTTGGAGTATGGGCTGAGCAGCAGGCAGACTGCTTCTGGTGGGGCTGCATCTCTACAACTCAACTATCTGTAACTGAAATCAATAAATCTACTTCAAACTACATTGTGGCTGTGAACTTCATCACTACAGTCTCACACTTACTAATGTGATTGTGTGCACTCACTGTAGCCTCCACCAGC
Source organism: Triturus cristatus (assembly GCF_964204655.1). NCBI lineage: Eukaryota > Metazoa > Chordata > Amphibia > Caudata > Salamandridae > Triturus > Triturus cristatus. The sequence goes on along the minus strand of NC_140581.1, from coordinate 856,492,162 downwards.
CGGAGCTGCCCTCCTCCATCTCCACACAGCCTTATACTCCTCATTTGCAGGCTCCGAGTCCGTTCTGATGGCAGTCTCTCTCAGCACTAGCACTGAAATCAACATCAGGAAGTGACGCACTCCTCCTGAGTCATGATGACTCATATTCACGCAATGTGGGGGCGGATGGCTCTCGTCCGGGGAGGGAGGGCACTGTAGCAGTAGGAAACATATGGAGCCTGCCAGCGAGAGTCCCCATCAACTGCTAACATGAATGTTCAAGGACAACTGGCTCTTCGCAACACTGCAGCAACCATCCATGATGCTTGACATTCTCTTCGGATTGACAATGACCACCTTGTGGTCCCACCAATGTGAAACTCCACCTGCAGCTCCTCGCATGGATTTGGACTTGAAAAGGTAAGTTTTTCAGTGGACAAACCTGGCCGTTGTATCTGACCCGTGCTCTATTGTGGTTGGTCTAAAAGTTTGACTGTACCCCTGTCCAGTGAGACCAGTTAAACTCAAGTGGCACTTTCAATCAATCAATCAATCAAAGACATTTATAGAGCGCACTACATACCCGTAGGGTCTCAAGGCGCTGGGGGTGGGGGGGTGCCGCTACTGCTCGAACAGCCAGGTCTTCAGCTTCTTCCTGAAGGAGAGGTGGTCTTGGGTCAGGCGCAGGTCGGTCGGGAGGGAGTTCCAGGTCTTGGCGGCCAGGTAGGAGAAGGACCTTCCTCCTGTAGTCGCTCTTCGGATGCGGGGGACGGCGGCGAGGGCGTGGTTGGCTGATCGGAGGTGGCGTTTGGGAGCGTAGAAGTTGATTCGGCTGTTGAGGTAGCTCGGGCCTTGGTCGTGTAGTGCTTTGTGTGCGTGGGTGAGGAGGCGGAAGGTGATTCTTTTGTTGACGGGGAGCCAGTGTAGGTCTCTCAGATGTCCGGAGATGTGGCTGGTTCGTGGGATGTCGAGGATGAGTCTGGCTGAGGCGTTCTGGATCCGCTGGAGTCTCTTCTGGAGCTTGGCGGTGGTACCGGCGTAGAGGGCGTTGCCGTAGTCCAGTCGACTGGTGACGAGGGCCTGGGTGACGGTCTTCCTGGTCTCGGTGGGGATCCACCAGAAGATCTTCCGTAGCATGCGTAGGATGTTGAAGCACGCCGAGGAGACGTTGTTGACTTGCCTGGTCATGGAGAGGGAGGAGTCCAGGATGAAGCCCAGGTTGCGTGCATGGTCTGTCGGTTTGGGTGCGGTGCCCAGGGCGGGAGGCCACCAGGAGTCGTCCCAGGCGGAGGGTGAAGAGCCCAGGATGAGGACCTCCGTCTTGTCTGAGTTCAGTTTCAGGCGGCTGGTCGTCATCCACTCGGCTACCTCTTTCATCCCTTCGTGCAGGTTGGCTCTGGCGGCGGCGGGGTCGTTGGTCAGGGAGAGGATCAGCTGGGTGTCGTCGGCGTAGGAGATTATGCTGAGGTTGTGTTGGCGTGCGATGGCCGCGAGGGGGCTCATGTAGACGTTGAAGAGAGTAGGGCTCAGCGAGGATCCTTGAGGGACGCCGCAGATGACTTCGGTGGCCTCTGACTTGTACGGAGGTAGGCGGACTCTCTGTGTTCTTCCGTCGAGGAAGGAGATGATCCATTCCAGAGCCTTGTCCTGGATTCCGATGTTGCTGAGGCGCTGTACTAGGGTGCGGTGGCAGACAGTGTCGAATGCCGCGGAGAGGTCTAGGAGGATGAGGGCCGCTGTTTCTCCGTTGTCCATCAGGGCTCGGATGTCATCGGTGGCGGCGATGAGGGCGGTCTCGGTGCTGTGGTTGGCTCGGAAGCCAGACTGTGAGGGGTCGAGGGATCCATTTGTCTCGAGGAAGGCGGCCATCTGCTTGTTGACGGTCTTTTCGATGACTTTGGCTGGAAACGGGAGGAGCGAGATGGGGCAGTAATTCTTGAGTTCGGTGGGGTCCGCTGTGGGTTTCTTGAGTAGAGCGCTGAGTTCGGCGTGCTTCCAGCTCTCAGGGAAGGTGGCGGTGTCGAAGGATGTGTTGATGATGTCTCGTAGGTGGGGTGCGATGACAGCGTCGGCCTTGTTGAAGACGTGGTGAGGGCAGGGGTCGGTCGGCGATCCGGAGTGGATGGAGTTCATCGTGCGGATGGTGTCTTCGGTGCTGATCGGGGTCCAGGCGTGGAGGGTGGTGGTGGGGGGTGGTTGTTCGGTCGTGGTGTGCGTTGGTTGGTTGTTGAAGCTGTTGTGTATGTCCGCGATCTTGTTGTGGAAGTATGAGGCGAGGGAGTTGCAGAGGTCTTGCGATGGGGTGATGTCGTTGTTTCCTGCGCTGGGGTTGGATAGCTCTTTCACGATGTTGAAGAGTTCCTTGCAGTTGTGTGCGTTGTTGTCCAGCCGGTCCTTGAATGCAGTTTTCTTGGCGGCGCGGATCAGCTGGTGGTGCTTCCGGGTGGCCAGCTTGAAGGTGGTCCTGTTGTCCGGTGTAGGTTCCCTTCTCCAGACTTTCTCGAGGGCTCGGCAGTTCTTCTTGGAGCTCCTGAGTTCGTCGGTGAACCATGGGGCTTTCTTGCTGCCGGGTCTGCTGGGCGGGGTCCTCAGCTGGGCGAGCTCGTCCGCGCAGTTGCTGATCCACTTCGTGAGGTTGTCGGCGGCCTGGTTGGGGTTCGCTGAGCTGGCAGGAGGGTGCTGGCTCAAGGAGGTGGCGAGCTGGTCTGCTGTGATCTTGTTCCAGCTTCTGCGGGCAGCCTGTTGTTGGTGGTGGTGGGTCGTCGTTCTTTTGAAGGTGAAGTGGACGCAGCTGTGGTCCGTCCATTGAAGCTCTGTGGCGTGGCTGAAGTCGATGTCTGTGCTGGATGAGAAGACTGCGTCGAGTGTGTGTCCGGCGAGGTGGGTGGGGGTGGACACCAGTTGCTTGAGTCCAAGGTTGGCGAGGTTGTCGAGCAGGGTGCTGGTGTTGCGGTCGTTGTTGTTCTCCAGGTGGAAGTTGAGGTCCCCCAAGAGGATGTAGTCAGCGGAGGGGAGGGCATGCGGGCTGACGAAGTCGGCGATGTCCTCGCTGAATTGTGTGCGTGGTCCCGGGGGTCGGTAGATCAGGGTGCCTCTGAGGGTGGTGTTCGGGTCGGTGTGGATCTGGAAATGCAGGTGTTCGGCGGTGGTCAGGGTGTTGTCGGTGCTGGTCGTGAGACGGATGGTGTTCCTGTGGACGATGGCGATGCCTCCTCCCATCTGGTTGGCGGTGCGATCCCTCCGGGTGATCTTGTAGCCCTCTGGGATGGCAATGGCGATGTCGGGAGCTGAAGAGGCGTTCATCCAGGTCTCCGTGAGGAAGGCAACGTCAGGGGCTGTGGCGTCTAGGAGGTTCCAGAGTTCGATGGCGTGTCTGTGGACGGAGCGGGTGTTGAGCAGGATGCACTTGAGGTGGTTGCTGCTGGTGTTCGGCTTGGCGGGTGCTGGTGCGGGGCAGGTCCAGATGCAGGTGAACTTGCAGGCGAGGCAGCTGAAGGGTCCGTGGGTGCGTCGTGGTGTGGCTTGGTGGCATCCTGGGAGTCGGCCGGTGTTGAGTGCGATGAGGGTGGCGGCGGAGTACGTCAGGCGGGTCGGTCGGGGTCTTCGTGGGCCAGGGGTCCTGGCGCTGGTCGCGATCCGGTTGCGGACGGGCGCAGACGGGCTTACCTTTGGCGCGCCTTCGGCGCACAATCGGCGCGCCCGCTGCGCGTGACCGCTGCGCGTTCGCACGGTCGCCATATAAGGCGAAGTGCGCGGGTGGGCGGAGCAGCTGGGAGGCGGGAGCGGGGAGGGAACAGAAGGAAAAAGGGGCGGGGTCTGCGGTGGAGGCGGGAAGCGGGGAGCGGGGAGGGCGTCAACAGGCGGGAAAAAAGACAGTCGATACGGCGGAACAGCAACAATGATCACAAAAAACACAAAAAAAACAGGTCAACAGGCAATACGGCGGACAAACAATTATAAGCACAGAAGAGCACTAGAACGAGTCTGCACAGTGCCCCGGGGGCACAGGGAGAGGAGCGCTGAGCACGGACCACGCCGCTCGAAGGAGGGGGCGTGGTCACGAGCCGGCAGTCGGGCAGCGAGGCACAAGGAAGGAAGGGGGCACACGCAGCAGCTGGTGGCCGTGCGGCGCGGGGGTGTCCCAAAACTAGGGCACTTTCTGCTTTTAGGTGCAATTTTCACCTGAAAATATTAAAAATCATAACTCTGTTTTTACTGATTGGTTTTTTGTTGAATTGGTGTTATTTTATTTATTACATTTTACTTTCTTTTTTCAAATTGGGTTGGGATTTTTCTTGTGTTGTGTTTTCACTTTATTACTGTTTAAGTGCTGCATAAGTACATTAGAAATTGCATCTAAGTTAACCCTGCTTTTGTGCCAAGCTACCAGAGTATTAAGCACATATTGAATTAGTCACTTTTGTGGTTTGCCCTGACAAGGATTGTGTTGATTATTTGAGTGGGTCTTCCATTCTTCAAAGCCTAACACTACTCCATTTGTGTGTTCGTCATAGATACATTCTCTTTATTTAATATGTATCGAAAATCTTATTTACCATGTCCCGTGTGATTTATTCCTTTGCTTGAATGGGTCCAAAATATCTACTTCTTGATTAGAAAGGTTTTAATGGTTCTTAAACTGTGCTTTCCTGATTGAACCTGTGTGAGCAGAGTTGTGGAACTTAGAGAGCAAGTCCAGCGATTCAACAGTATAGTCAAATAACGAAATTCACAGTTTCATAGAAGTAAATAGTTATTTGTTTTCCTTGGATACCAAAGCAGGTTTAGATGTAACTCCTAGTGGCTGATTCTAGGTAGCTGATTGACTATTGACACACTTTTAGCTGTTGAGATCCACAATGAATGCACCCTCATGTGTGTTTTAATGTTTAGTGCCATTTTGTGGTGATAGTTCATAAGGACTATAATTGTCCCCAATTAAAAAATATCAGCATCAGATTATACTCCAATTAATATTTTCTCTCATTCAAAATTTTGATCTAAGTACCAATTAGAAATAACAGATAACTGTGAGTTAACTTCTCCTGATCCTCCTTTTGGCCACCAGGATAAACACCCAAGTGAGCGTTTTAGGTCTTGCCTGACACAGCACATGCAGCAAAAGTCAGCTCTTCCATCTGGCTAAAGTTGTCACTGCCACTGGTTTAAAAGGCTTCTGCAAAGTGATTAAAAGTTGACCCAAGGGTCCAAATGAAACTCTGCAGTACATGCTTTATATGCTTTGAAACATTGGACAATGAACACTTTTGGTTTACTCAGAAAAGCCAGGTAAGAAATGGACCTGGAATTCAACCTTGTTCATCTAGAAATGGAAAAAGAAACACCTTCTGAATATAATACCCTAATAATAAGATCCAGAGTTTGGGCTTCCGAAAATCATTTGCAGGAAATAAAGCAGAACAGCATGGTTAGTCTTGCAGAATGTTGCTTGTGTGAAAGATAATTATTATCTGGCCAATTGTCAAGTAAATTGACATCCCATAACACTGAATATTGTGGTTGCGGAAGTTTAGACATTCTAACACTCTGAATGAGTTTGCATACCACAGTTGAGAATGGACCTATATGTCAAGCCTGAGGTTGCCAAAGAGGATAAGAAATTGATCACCAGGAAACAATCTGCCCTCACTGGATCAGCACTCTGTTTGTTGCATCAACCGCACCATCTTCTCCATGACGAAGAGTAGGCTTGTGGGTGCTAGCAGACCAGGCTTGTCTGATATAAGAAGCAGCAATCTGCAAAGTGCCTGACATACTCGATCTCTCCCTGAAACCCTCCATGCCAGAAGGGACGTAGTTATAACAAGGCTTACGGGTGAGGATTCCCCACTGGGTCCAGTAAGAGGTTCTGATATGGAACAAGATCTGCACCAGAGTAGCACACAACATTTCGGGAACCACTGGGAACCATATTTAGGGTCCTCTGCAGCCTAGGTACATGCAAAGGATCACACCACACAGCTTTGTATTGCACGTCTTTATCCCTCAGCGTGTAACTGTTAACTATATCATGAATTCTATCACCCATACCGACGCACCTGTATCACAGTTCTATGGGGTCTGTCAGAAACCAAAAGGTTCCCATCATCTCTGACTGTCAAGACACTACACCATAGTTGAGCTTTCCACAATGGAATCACTAAAATGAGCTCCACTTTCTGATGTCGCATTTTAGACAGAACTCTGGGGATCATTAGGAATGAAGGGAATACGTTCTAGAGGAATTGAGACCAATCCTGGAGAAAGGCATAAGTTGCATGTGCATCTGGGTTTGGGCGCCAGCTGAAAAACTGTGGGATCTGATAATTGAGGCAAGAGGCAGACAGTTCCGCCTAGCATGGTTTCTGTTGCAGTAACCCCCCACTTTTTGCCAGATTTCTGATCCACTTTGACTTGATGTGCCTTGGGGCCTTGCCAATGTCCCAGGGCCTGTGATCTTTCCCAAAACTGTACATTTGTACCCACAATTGGCACCATTCTGGCCACAAGTAAGTCCAGTGTAAAAGGAACAATGGGTACCAGCATGTATTGGGTCACCCCTAGAGGTCATGTACTTTCCCACACACACTGCCATTCCAGGCTGCATGTTTTGGTGCAGAGAAAAGTGAAGCATCAACATGGCACACATACCTGTGTGCCATGCCTGCAACCCACTGCCTATGGATGGGGTAAGTCATCCCTCTAGCTGGGTGCACTATACCACTGGTGAGGGTACAGTTGCATGATCACTGTACCCCTACAGTGTCCAAGTCCATTCTTAGACATTGTAAGTGCAGTAAAGCCATAAAGAGTATATGGTTTGGGAGTTTGTCATTACGAACACTAAAGCACCATAATGGCTTTACTGAATTCTGGGAAGGTTGGTAGCAAACCTCTCAGCATAATAAACCAACACTAATGCCAGTGTGGGATGTATGATACAATGCACTCAGAGGGCATCTTAGAGATGCCCCCTTAAAAACACCAGCATGCCAACACGAGACAAGTTTCTGGACCCCTGGAGTGGGAGCTTTTACTCGCTTGGCCCCAAAACAAAGCCTTTCCTGGGCGGTGGTGTTCACACCTACCTCAGGTCAGCTAGAGCCATCTGTGGCAGGGGAGCTTCAAAGGCCTTACCACCTTTGCAATGCGACCCCCAGCCTCTACTACTATCAGGAGAAGGCCCCCTTCCTGTCTCACCCTCTTTCCGGCGGGAAGAAAGGCGGGAACAATTAGAACAGCCCAGAAGGTGTGGTCACCTCTGCCAATCCCAACCCTCAGGTGGTGGAGGCGAGGTGAAGCCAAATCTTCAGTGCCCGCCATCTTGCAGATGACAGGCATTCTCCAATCAGGATTAGGGATTGTGCCCACTCCCCCACATGGGGTGAGCACACCAAGGGTGTCGTCACCTCAAGGTCAGTAACCCATTGGCTACTACCTTTGAGACCCCTAAAATGCCCTCTAAATACAGCATTTAGGGGTCAGCCCTTAACCCAGAACGGAGATTCCTGCAACCTACGAAGCAGAGGGACAGAAGACGTTGCGCAGCAGAGGAGACTACAGAGAAGTTCTGACTTGGCCCCAGCTCTACAGGCCCATCTGCAGTTTTCCGGAGATCCTGCGCCAAAAGTCGACATGTCCTGCAGCCAGAGACCTCCAAAACCCCTGGGAGGATGGACTGCCTTCAACAAAGAACTGATCTCCTGCAAACAGCAGCTCTGTTCCAAAGAAACTCCAAAAGACAGACTCTGAGCCTACTGAGGACGATGAAACTCGACGCCTGGAACCACCACTGCACCCGTCACCTATGGCCCAAGTCCAAGTGGCCCACCAGCATGCCAGAGTCTGAGTACACTGTGGGCTGACCTCTCTAGTACTCTCTGACATCGCCTGCAGCCACTGCATGGAGACACCCCCAACCGCGAGTGGCCTGGTAAGGTGAAGTCTGATCTCAAAAAACACCTCTGCATCCGGCCACCCTGTGCCCTGGAGAAGAGGACCTAAGGTGCACCTACGTCCCCGAGCCCTCCAACCTACCTACCTTGCTTTTGATTCCTCCCGTAAGATTTCTCGGACCGAGCCTGCAGCCAATATCCAAAACCCACAGCCTCCATAGGATTACATTGGGCTCCTGACCCCTCCTAAGCACTCTGCATGTGGCCGCCCCTGTGCTGCTGGTGGTGTGGACTTGGTGATGACTTGGGACCCTTTTCCCTGACCTTAATCATAGGGGCCTAGCTCCCGAGACCAAGTGACCTGCCCGTGAGCAGCCCCCAACTGAGGTGCCCCCTAGCCCCATTGGCTAACATTGGCATCCTTCATTCTGCACCAGGCGCCCTAGTGCTGCTGGTGGAGCAATTTGAGTGCCCGCCAGGACCTTGGTCCTAACCCCCAAAACTCCCACTTGTAAGACGTTTACTTACCTGTGACACCGATAACCATTTTTCTCCCATAGGAACCCATGTGGTAAGATTTTGGGTGTGAAAATGTTCTAAGTGTTGAACTGTTATTTCGTATGGGAAAAAAGTAACTGTAACTCAAGTCAAGAAAAGTGTTACTTACCTTGCGAGATCCTTATGCATGGTATCTAGGCATACCACACCAGGACTCAAAGTAATCTAAAAGTAACTGAAAAGTGTTCTAAAATTAATTATTGTGTAATATAAACTGCTTTTTGAATCAACTCCACCCTGTAACTATTGCAAATTCAACCGCAACTGCACTTCCTTATGAAGTCCTGCATTTGAGAGTATATTTTACTTACTCGTGCCAAGTACTGCTTGGTTCTAAAAATAAAACGTAAGTATACCTTTTTTTATACTTACTCAATTGGTCTGGATTCAGTCTCTGAGTGTGTGCCTTCAGTCTTGATTGAGTAAATACAATAAATATTAATCACACCCTCTGGATAAACCTGACAGCTTGCCCATACTACCACAAAGAGAGTAACCTAATTTTGCTTCTGCTATACCTCTGGGGATTCCCTGGACTCTGTGCACACTATACCTTACTTTGGTATAGTTTATAATGCAGAGTCATCTTCCTACAGGAATAATTCTCACCTGCAATTCCACAGTCTTGGATGGCTCCTTGTCTCCCTCTTCGGAAGTGATTCCTGCTGCTTTGGGATCAAGAGGGAAGGAACATAGTGCCGGAGGCAGGGTTCTACCATCCTTCTCGACCATGTGGAGAAAAGTCTCGCTGGGAGCTTTTCGTAGAAGCCACGGCCTGACGAATGCCTCCTGAATCATCTGGCTCTGCCAAAAAAAGTTTGCCTAAAGATCTTTTTAAAGGACAACTGTGCTTTATCCAACATGCTGTTGGTGGAGACAACTTTGGCAAATGTCCTCCACAACAGGTCCTCTGAAGAGGAGCCCCTGGGCCACTGGACTGGCTTCTGAAGTGGCCAGAGTATTCAATTTACAATTAAGCTGCATCAAAATGAATCATCTGCATTCTGTTGGGATAGCACAGTTTACTTTTCCTAGCTGACAAACAGCATGTTGGGCCCCACCTATCAGAATGTCAGGGTATTTGGGGGTATCAGAATCATTAGCCTGATAGTCAAACCCAACAATCTTAGTCAGGGGGCCCGACAGTTACGCCAAGCTCCGGCCATACTCTTTGGGGCCTTGGAGTACTTTTTCATAAAAGGACCATCGTAGGGTCTAGTTCTGTGGTCACTGTTACTTTACCAGGGAGGTCGGGTCTGGAGTATGCAGACCAAAACTGGACTTTCACGTCCTTTTCGAAGCTCTATCTGATATGTGGCTGTACGCAGTCTGTCGCCTCTTGCGGGGAAACCCAACTAAATGACCTGGGATGGACAACCTCACTCTGTTCAAAATCTAGTACATTAAGGGTTTTAGAGACAATTGCGGGAGCGTCTCGTTGGTCAGACATTTCCTTTTTGATTGGCCCAGGCTCATCTTCTTGGGCACTATCTCTGGATTGAGGAGAGCCTGATTCTGTATCCAGAAAGGAATCAGTCTTGTTGTGAAGATCAGAAGAGGGAAAAAACTCAATGGCGTGGCACAGTAGCCATGTTCCCCAACCATTATGCCCGATAACTTCTCAGAATGAGGCCATCTGGTGGACTTACATTTGGACTTGCCTGATTTAGAAGGAGGAGCAGCTTAATCATCCTGGGATTGAGGGTCCCAACAATGTTGCTTAGCATAGCCCTGGGTGAAAGGTCTTAAGGCCCGGGCCAGGGCTCTGCTAACAGACTGTTGCATGCTACAACCCAAGGCCTCCACCAGTTCTTGTTCCATAATACCCTCTGTTCGTCCTAGTAGAGATCAAAATCGGAAACAAGAGGGTCATATTGTGCCATCTTAAATATTTTAAAGGTGTGAAATCATCTCTCCCAAAAGGGGGAGTGTAAGACCCCAAACAGGCGAGTTTCAAAATTAGAGTTTGGAGAGAGCTGCCTGGAAACACTCTAGGTGATGCCTCAATAAACTTCACAGGCAGGGTCTGCTAAAACCCTGGGCAGGCTCTCCAGAGTCAGGGAATTACTAGGGATCAAAAACTGACTGAAAATGAAGAGTGCATCACAACTGCATGTCTTGAAAAAAACTCAGCTCTCAACTGAGCCAGTAGAGCGCTCATGCGCATGCGGGCAAAAGCCCAAAAAATAGAAATGGGATTACGCCCGCCGAGCAGGATTGGCGCGTCCCACTCTCACTCCACTTTGGGGCACATGGTGTCGGACTCCGACCGCTGATGCACAGGAGGCGAGGTGCACTCTCCCGAAAGAAAAAGTAAATCATCTTTACACAGCAGACCTGCTATGAGTATTTTGTACTGGGGCCTCTATAGGCTCCTGTACTTCTACAGCTCATGGGATGTAAGGAGGGGTTGGACTATTCAGTGGTCGCCAATAGATTCTAGCTGGGCCTGGAGTTGGTCATCGTGCTTGCCTTTCGACTACTTGGGGGGAACAAAAGCTTTTATTGAACTTGATCTTGATATCAGTTTGCATAGATGGCTGTCTAGTGGTCCGACATGTACTGTAATTTTGCTATTGGTCTGCCTGGGTGGGGGTTTGGGAAGGGGGGGGGAGTTGCAGGTTTGAAGAAAAGATCTGTTTGTATGGAATGACTCTCATTTTTGTTTGTCAACCTTGGTTTAAAATCAATAAAATAAATAAAAATAAAAAATAAAAAAAACTTTACACAGCAAATTTTTGCACATCAGTGACGCCCGAGTGTCGGGCTACAAAATGTTCAGTGAAATGTTAGCGACGAGGACCCAAAAGGAGTTCCCATTAGCAGAAAACGGCCCCAGATAACATATAGATAAACATTATAACCGCTGCAAAATGTACTTAACTGGCTGCACAGCAGCAAAGTGAGAGGTTCTAAAAATAGGGGTTCTGACTCTAAAAGGGCTAGCTTCATGGTGAATGGAGCATGTGATGTCGTTATGATTATATTGTTCATGGGAAATGTAATTGAAAGTTTTCTTGATTTTAATTCGCTACTGTAAAAAATATGCAGTAAAGAGAGAAAAGCATAATTGGAGCCTCCGGTCCTGACATAGAATCAAAGAAGCACTATTCACTTTGTGTCGACCCCTGTGGGACGTTGGTTGAACACTGCAGAATCAGTTAAACATATATTTGGAGCATTTATGGTGCGATGCATGCACAAGAGTGTTGTACTTTTAACTGAAAACACGAGTGAATATATATTTTTAGGGATTTGTGTAGCCCTAGTAGGTTGCCTTATAGCTAGGTATTTTTCAATTGCTTGGTGTATAATATTTTAGCAATAGGTTACATCATTTGCCAACATGTAATTAATATATAGAAATCATATAAGCTCCGATACTGTTCCTGAGTGTACATTAAAATGCTTAGATTTGAGGAAGTTAATAGAGGAAAGGTTTACATTTCCATTTTACAGATGAAGGTCCAATCTGTACTTATTGCGGTTCTTATGTCCTTCATTTCTGTGACCTATTGTGGCTTTGTTGATTGTGATCCTTTCGTCAAAGGAGGGGCATTCTCTTGTACAAAGCTCCTTTTAGCTAAAGAATTGTCTGAGGAAGTTGGTTTCCAGAAGCATCCTGAAGGGTTTGTAGTTAGATTCTCTTCACAAGGTTATATTTGAAACACTCAATAGCCTTGGGTTTTATACTCTAAGGGGCTAGATTAATTTATCATGTGTTACTGTTCGGCTATGTCCACGGTGCTGGACCATCTAAATGTTATTGACATCTTTTGTTCCTCAGCAGCTTAATTTAGGTGTCATTCAGGTGAAGAAAACTGTCCTTCATCAGACGTTGGTGCAATGTCAACACATAGCTATGCTTACCTAATTACTATTCTGGCAGTGGTGAAGCCGAGCGTCCTCAGCTTTCCTGTGGAATTGCACTTGGATTTGTAAGGTCTTGCCTGAGACAGCGCATGCTGTCTCTTCGAGACATTTAGTAAGTGGCTTTTAAAAGCGCCACCAGAGGCTTTTGGTGGCCTAAAGCTTGAGTGCACGTGAGCATGCACGCCCGCAGCCGCCATCTGCCTTTCTGTCATGGCTCATTAAGCCTCCTCCACCCCCTTGCTGTCTGCTCTCACTACCTCCTTCCCTTCTCCCCCCTCCCTCCTCGTTAGCTTGTTTGCTCATTGGCACCCACACTTGCTTGCTCTTCTCCGTAATCTGAACAGCTGCTCTTCATATCTCGCTCCCCACCTTGTTTCTTTTAACTTTCAGCGCATGGCGCATGCGCTTGTTCCTGCTTGCTTGCATTCTCTCTTTCCTTCCTTCTTCAATTTTCTATAATTGCTGCAGTATCACCTTTGTTTTAGATTTGGCCTTCTCCCTGCTTACTTTAGTTTTTCAAAATGTACAGATCCAGAGTCTAATTCCCCAAGCTGCCCATAGCAGGGACGTACACAGTTCATGGACTTCTGGCTCCTACTCCAGCATTATATAGCGGAAGAAAGAGGGGTGTGCATGCTATAGTATTAGAGGCCCGCACGCTTATATTCAGACACACAGCAGCCATTCTACAGGGCTGTGGACAGCTCTAACCCCGCAACACAAATGGCGGTGCCGCTCAAAATGCATCACGATTGCATCAGAGCTACAGGCACGCGCTCTTCTAGCAGTTAAAGCAAACGCGCATAGCGGAAATCAATGAGATGGCACTTCCTCTTGCCATTCAAAGTAATAAGTAGACCAAATGCAACTAATTATGCCCGATTAGTATTAGTAATTATCCTGTTGTGATGAAAAAAAAAATCTTTCCTATACCATCAGGGGAGGATCTCTAACACGGGAAGAGAAGTGGCGGCAACTTGACTGCCAACGGAGCTCGACTGGGTGTAAACGCTGCTTCTCTGTCAGATCACTTTAGCTGTAGAAATGTAACATGGACTCTCACAGCTAAAAACACAGAGCTTTCGCTCTAACAGAGGATCTTATTCTTGGGAAAGGATGCTCAGTCTTTTAATTTTGAATTAGCCAAGACCTTTTGATTTTACAAAGCAGTATACCATACTGTGTTCCTAGACTCCCTTTCACCAATGGTTTTTTGATAAACTTTATCCAAGAAAAAAACAACTTTACAGTGTTTAATTTGCAGCACACTTGTAAGTTTTGTGTAAACATAGGTGTGGTGTAATTTGGGTTTTAGTATCATATATTTGACATTGTAAACCCTATTTTCTTCCTTCTTTCTGTCTTCTGTCTTTCCTTTTTGTCGTCTTTTTTCCATTTTCCTTTTTCCTTCTTCCTTCTTCCATTCTTTCTTTCTTGCCTTTTCTTTTTTCTTTCCTTTTTCTCTTTGTTGCCATCTTCTGTTTTTCTTTGCTTCTTTCTGTTTACCTTCTTTCTTTTTTGCCTTTTACATTGTTTCCTCATTTCCTCTTTCCTCAATCCTTAATGACGTCTTTCGGTCTTTCTTTCTTCATTCTTTTTCATTTTCTGTTGCTTAGCCTACTTTTGTATCTTGCTGCTCTATTTGCATCTCATCCCCCTTCATTTCTCTTCCATTTACTTCACCTTCCTCTTAATTTCATATCTCTTTATCTTACCCTTTTTATAATTTTTGCCATCCATACCTTACCTTTCTCTACCTCTCGCATGCCTCTTTCTACCTCACCATTCTCTGTTTAATTTCTCTCTCTGCCTCACAACTCACTGCCTCATCTCTCTCTTCCCCATCTCTCATACACTATCTAGCCTCTCAATTTACCTCACCTATTGGCCTTCTATGTCTCTTTTTATTGATGTCCTCTTTCCCTCACCTTTCCCATTATTTTCTTTATTTCTCTCCACAATGCTCTCTCTACCTCTTCCACTCTATCACTCCCTCTGCTTTCATCTCTCTTTCTATTTCCTTCACTGTCTCCATTCACTCTCTCTGCTTCCAATGTCTCGCTTGTTTAATACATCTGTCTTACCTCTGTCTCTCTCTCCCTATTTCACCATGCTCTACTTCTCCCTTGCCCTCCCTCTGTATTAGCCTCATCTCTTCCTCATCTGCACCTCTTTTCTCTCTACTTCTCATATCTTTCTATTTTTCATCCCACCGGCTCTACCTGCCTCTCTGCCTCGCTACTTTGTTTACCTGACCTGTCATTCTGTGCTTCACCTTTCGATTTGTGCTATCTCATTATAACTCACCTCTCTTCCTATCTTATTTCTCTCTAGACCTTGCCCCTCGAGTTGGCACCTTTCTTACCAGCCTACATTTAAAACTACATGCCAGGCCTCTAAAAATAAGCATTGGCATAGCCAATAGGTCTCGCCTTTGGGACCTTTTAAGTTTTTAGCCATGCAATAGTTGATGTTATTGCACCAAGGATATTGTGCTGCATAACTAAATACTTATAAGGTCCCAAAAGCGAGACCTATTGGCTATGCCAATGCTTGTTTTTAAAGTCTGCTAACGGAAGCATGTACATAATAAATACAAATGGTGAGTTGCAGAATCCCTATAGTTCAATGAATAATGCAACCGATCAAATTCTTATTTGGACGTTGCTGGTTTGGTTGAGCACCTGGATTCATGTAATGATGGATCTTAATAGTCCCATTGACAATTTCAGCCTTTTCAGTAAATTGTTTTAGGTTGTAGAAAGATCAAGGAGTGCAAATAACACTTTGGTATTTTTAGCTAGAGCTATGACTGGATCCTCCATGATGTGCCCTAGCCCTACGTCTGTCATTACTGGCAATCTAAAACATGACTGGCATGTCAAAAGGAAAAGATGGCCACAAAGCTCTTGTGTGAGCTTTCAGAGATATGCTTGTACATTGCTCAATTCTTCAGGTGATTGATCCATCCAGCTTTAAGACAGTATACAGGCTCCAAATCCACCCCATGTGGAAGGTAAGACATCAGCATCTACACCATTTCTCCCCAGGTGAAGTCTTACCCACTCCTTCCCTTTTCCATTGTAGCAAAAGTTCTGATTCAAACTGCCTAACTAAACAGGATACCTAAGCACTCCCAGCATCATAAATAAAATGTAATTAGGGCTAAGAACTCACCTCAATTATTATTATTATTACACATGATTTATAAAGTGCGTGGCTACCTTAAAAGAATTCCTAGCACTAGGCTCATCTACTGAAAGATTGCAAACCTGCCTGTCTTCGAGGATAATGATATTAAAAGGGGTTTAAAATGCTGAAAACGGCATGTTTTTAAAGATTCACGAAACACAGAGAGTTTCTGACACACTCTTAATCTGGGAGGGAGCACATTCCACTATATCGTACCAAGAAAGGAAAAAGCATGTCCCCCTTAGCAAGATTTCCCAATTGTGGGAATCACAGCCAACTTGGTATCATTCGATTGCAAAGAGTGAGCCTGAGTGTACGAAGCCAATGCTCTAATGTAGGACGGTCCTGAGTTTGCCAGGCATTTGTGCATATAACATAGAGCCTTCAAATGCACCCAACGCTCAATGGGTAACTAGTGAAGCTTCCAAACCATAGTGGCTGTAGAGGTCAATTCTGGAAAGCAGAGCAGAAGCCTGGCAGCAGCATTTCAAACAGTCTGGAGGCGTTTTAAGAAAGTTTTTGCAGCCCCTAGATACAGCACATTGCCGTAGTCCAGTCTGGAAGTCACCAAGACCTGGACTACCGTTCTCTTAGCAGCAAGGGGGAGACAATATAACATCTTTCTGAGCCATTTTGTAATGCTAAAACAGTTAGCAGTGACCATATTGGCTTGGTGGGTCATAGTGAGTTTATTATCGAGCCACATTCATAGGTTTTTTTACGACCGGCACTAAACGAGGAGGACTGCCCACAGATGATGGCCACAGCTGGGAGTCCCAAGGATTTCCCACCAATACTACTTCATATTTGTCCCCAATAAGTTGTAGGGAGGTGGCACCCATCGATGCTGACAACTGATTGAGGTAAGAATTGAAAGTATGTACATTGTGGCTGTCCTTGACTGACAATGATACAACAATGTATGTGTCATCCACATAGGAGAAAAGAGTCCATATTTCTCAACTATATGTATCAAAGGCCTGACATACAAATTGAAAAGCAGTGGACTTAGAGTTGACCCCTGGGGCACGCCTGAGCTGAGCGGGAATGATTCTGATAGGTGCCGATTGGTATGAACCTGAACATTGCAGTCCTGCAAAAAAAGATCTAAACCATGCAAGGGCAATATCCTGTATTCCCATGCCTTCTATTCTTTGCAAGAGCATACTATGATTCACCGTGTCAAATGCTGCACTGAAATCTAAAAGAATCATTACAGCAGCTCCACCATTGAAGTCTGTGAAACCGAGAAGGGCTGATTCCTTGCTATGATCTGAACGGAACCTAGCTTGTGAGGGATGAAGAAGACTATTCCATGTGAGTTCAGTAAGCTGTTGATTCAGGTTTCTCTAACACCTTAGAGAAGGTAGGTAGAAGGGGGATAGGCTAATAGTTGGACCACTTATGAGGGTCCAGATCAAGTCTTTTATCAGAGAATCATTCGATCCTAAGGACGCTTCAGTTTAGAATCCAGAGCTCACAATTTAATTGAGAGTATAAGGATCTGTAGCAGAAGTGGAAGTGAAGAAGAAATCTGCAGCTCCTGACAAATATGTACAAATGAGAAATTCTGCGCTCAGAACATCATAAGGAATGGCTCATCTTTGCAAGATCTCCATCACCTATTATGTTGGATGATTGTCTTGAGTAGTCCCGATAGGGACATACATGGTGAAGGATTCTTGAGCTTAAGCTGGTACACTTAGACATGTTTCAGTTTGCCAACATAACCAACCAATCATTTAGACACCACATAAGAGAGCTACTGTTATGACAAATGGCAGGGTTACAAAGTATTTTGGCCTGATAAAGACCCTTCACACTAAGGAATCCCCATGCATCCAAGTACCAGCCTAGATGAATTTGAACCACTCTCATGCAAGCCTAAATGCTAAATACTAGAAGCACAGTGATTATAGAAGTTAGGAGGCAACAAGTGCTCTTTCCACAATGCTTCCTTAAAATGGTTAGATTATGCTGGTTTTTATTTTACTGTTTGCTGATAATGAGATACTGATGGCTCCTACTGAGAATGGTCTATATATATTGCTATTAGAATTTCATAAATATTGATGAAGACAAAAAGGCTCCCAATTAATTCCACCAAAAGTAAGGTGATGGTGCCGGTTATCAATGTAATTCAAATATAGACTTTCAGTTTGAACTAAAATATTTGTAACTTGTCTCCTCCTTTAATTGTTTTATTATGGTTAGTATCTTCTGGATCCAGGCTTTCTTTGCTGAAAAAGAGAGATTACTAAGACTCGATCATTGGGTAGCATTCTGAAATGTAAGCAGTATTTTGGAAGTCACCCCATTTCTAGCACCCTGTCTTTTCATCTAGCTAAACGAGTTGCTGCTACTTTCAATTGAATAAAATTATGGATTTCAAGAGGAAGAAGTGTTTTGTTAAAGTGGAGAATAGTTTCCTGGGAGCATTATTCCAGTTATCTCAAGTATCTCCATTATTACCTTTAAAAATTGACCTTTCTATTAACATTATTGGATATTTAGCTGATCTCAAGGTTCTCTTGTTTTGCCTAAATGTGTGGGTGAACCCTTTAGCTGGAAACCATAATTTATAACTGCCCTGATTTTACTGCTCAGTGCTATTGGCCTCTTATGGTTTAAAGTGCAAGATCTTGACTTGAGCCCTATGTAGGTCACTTGATAACACATAGTCAGTAATCATATGCAAAAGTAAAAATGACATAGTGGGTTTTAGACAATCGTCTTATCAGATAGCCTGTTCATTTTATTTGTCCCAAGCATACTGTCTAATTTGTCAATATCATGGGTACACAAATGTGCGAGTACAGCGGTGAGGGAAAACAGAGAAGCAAACTGCCCCAACAACTGGCGACAGTCCCTCTGCTGCTCTGGAATCAGGGTAGGAAAGAGATTGAAACCTAGCACTGACCCATCGGCTTTTTGGAAGATAGGAAGTTGGTAGAGGTTCACTCTCGTCTTCCACCCCATCATCTGTCAGTAGGAGCATAGTGACTTCAGACCTCTGAAAATGGGGCTTGAGGCGATTGACATAGAGTACCTTTAAGGGGATTCTGGGGGTTTTGAGCTCCACCAAGAAGGTCCCGTGCTCTCCATGGCACTGTAATCAAGCTAGCCTGGCTGATGAGGGGTGAAACCCTGAAACCGGTCCCAGGATGCTTGTTTCCGTCCAGGGAGGATCTGGCCTGGCAGTTCGGGCTGGACTGTTCCCATGGGGAGCAGGGTCAAGAGTCAAGACTGATTTGCATATGGCTGGATTCAAACTGAAATGGCATGGGGAGCAAAAAAAGATGGATTTAGGCCCAGATCTCTATACTGAGGTGAAGGTTTGACATTGTTCAACATTCTGTCGATCAACTGTTCTTTTTGCATTTGTTACCCCGAGTGGGACGGGTATGCTCAGACGTGGGTCCCGTGCTCTCCATGCCACTGAAATCAAGTGGGCTTGGCTGATGAGAGGTGGAACCCTGAAACAGGTGCCAGGATGCTTGTTTCCGGTCCAGGGAGGACCTACCTGGCAGTTCAGGCTGGACTGTTCCCATGGGGGGCAGGGTCAAGACTGACTTGAATATGGCTGGGTTCAAACGGGAATGGCATTGGGAGCAAAAACAAAACAGTGGACCTAGTCCCAGATCTCTGTACTGGGGTGAATGTTTGGCATTGTTCAACATTCTGTCCATCAATTATTCTTTTTGAACTTGTCACTATATAGGAGGTCATTCTCCCAATAGATCAGGTGATCTCCAGAGGTGTCACACTAGCTGACTAGGCCTCAGCTTGCAGGCTCAAGCCCTCTAGAGTTGAACACTCCTCACTGGTGCCTCCCTCAACTTGCAATCCAGCAATCTCAGGCAGGTCTCCCCGGGATGCAATATCCTCCCAGTTAGGCTCAAGGGCAGCCTCCTCAGGTGCCCCCACAACCTGGACCGCTGGTGTTTCAGGGGCTAGTTTCCCATGCCCCCCTGTTCTTCCTCTTTTTGGCAGCTGCCTAGGATATTTTTCCAAGCTCCAGGTCTCCCTGATTCCCCTCTCAGAATGCCATTGACCTTGTGGTCAGGCACACCCACTCAGGCAACCCTGGCATATGCAAGTGTAACCTAAGGTCCACTACCATATTGACAGTATGCTGTTGGTCATTCCCCAGCAGACAATCAACAAGCATGGCAGGACTCACAGCTACATGCCAGAGAACCGAACTCGCCCCTCTACTCAAATTGATCCAGAGCCACTGGGTAGTGCCCCTTAAGGCTGTCTGCTCCACATCCTGGTGGACTTTGTTGGGGATTACCTGCTCTGTGGTCACCAGATGATACCTCACAGTTGTAATGCTGGCTCCTGTGTTCCTCAGAGCCTCCACCCTCTGCCCATTGATGGTGACCCACTGCTTATACTTGGAAGTATTAGTAGGTATGTGGGCTTTGAGCACCATCTCTGTGTCACTCAGGCACACTAGGGTAACCTCGGCTTTCTACCCCACAGAAACATGAGCAATCCTCCCCCAATGCGTGGGTCTGCCCTCTTGGGACACTGGGCACCCCCTTTCACATGCCCATACTTGTAATTCTATAAAACTTGGGCACATACTTGGTTCTATCATGGAGGCAAACGTACTACACGCAATTTATGGTAGCACACATAAGTTAGACAAAATAATTGGCTAGATCATGGCTTAGCCAGAAAAGGGTTGATCACTTCATCCCTGTTCTCATAGAAATTCACTGGTTCCCATTGGCCCAAAGATTAACGTTCAAAATACTCAGAATGACTTTCAGAGCACAGGATAGATTTTCAGCCTAATTATCCACAAGGAGTAAAATCAATCTGGGGAGAGGAGTTGGCCTAACTGCTAGGGCGGTCGATCTCGAATCTGGGGAGCCGGGTTCGAGTCTCGGCAATGACACTGAACATCCTGTGATTCTGGGCAAATCACTTAATCTCCCCGTGCCTAACAAAAATGAATGTGTCCTCATGTAATGCAACTGGTGCTATGTAAAGCGCTCTGATACCCGTTACCGGGTCAAGTTTGCACGATATAAAACTCCGTAAAAAAAAAAAAAATATCTACATTCCCAATCTCAGCCTGAGTTCAACCAAAGAAAGTCTGCTTGCATCAATTAGAATTACATTAATTAAAAGTGAACAAAAAATCACTGTAACAGGTGCCCATTTATCAAACTCTCAAAGCCTCTGCATGAGAAACCAACCAGTCATACTTTAAAATAAGTTATCAAACAAGCCTGCTTTAGCTTTTTGCCACTGGCATATCACCTCCCTCTGACAGATGTAAGGCTCCACAAAGAACAGTGCTCTCTACTGTGAAGCACAGTCATAAGTACATACCAGAGTGACCTCCTCACCTGTTGTATGATCGACAACTGATGACTCAAACTGAATATTGATTTATGAAGTCAATAACAGATGCAACTGAATGTATATTACTTAATTTCTGGATGCTTTCTTTAATTAAATCAATCCATGTGATCAATAGCTTAGGCATGTGTTAATAGGAGATTGACTATATCAGTGATTCCTAACCTTCTGACTTCTGCAGACTCTCACTCAATTATTACATGAATCCGGGAACCCCCACTGAATCATTATTGGAATCCAGGGACCCCCACTGAGTCATTATTGGAGCATGAGGACCCTGACCTAAGCAATTTCGATGATTTAAACCACAATCAATATAACAAATACGAAACAGGCATTCATCAAACAAATATACAAATGCTGAAATATTTTATTTTATTCACAAACAAATCTAACAAAATCAAATTTTTTATTTTAATTGGAAATTTGGTGCCTTTTATAATTTGTTTGAAGTCACCCATCCCCCATACTATAGTGTTAGCGCTTGCACTGCTCCTACAAATCAATCTGAGGTTCAACTTAATTTTTACCCTCCAATGTCAAAGTCCTTCACATTGGCTGAAGGTTTAAAATGTTCAATTCTCATCTCTGGTTCTTTATTTATATACACAGTGCTAATCTGTTAATTTTATTACATTTTCGACGCAGTTGTGGATCCCCTGAGTAGATGCCATGGTCCTCTAGGGGTCCTGGAACCACAGATTAAGAACCGCTGGATCATATCATTCACCAATGGCCCAATATGTAAATGTGGGACAGGAAGAGAGAAGAGGCAGCTATAATGGGTGAGTTTGCTTCGAATTAAGGTTCTACTGGCATGCCCTGAGAGAGCAGTCTCTGTGTGAAATGCTGACTACTTTCAGTCTGCAACCTAGGGATAATGGACACCATGATAAGCCCCTTCCGTCTCCATATGGTTGCTATGGTACTTTATTTCATTTTCCCTGAATATGACAGAACTTCAATGCATTGGGACTCCTCGACCGCCACTGGTTCTAACATTGAACAGGTGTACGACTGCGCGCCAGGTGTTAAGGTAATGCAAGCTCAGAAAATATGAGCTGTATTTTTTATTACAAAAACAATAAAACATTTTAAAGGAAGTGGTTATTTGAAAATTTGCAAACAAAGGAGAGAGCCTAAACTATAAAACACACATTTATCTCAAAGCACATGTTCACGATGACTGCTATTTTCAAACAGATAATTAAAAACAGCAGACTGTAAGTCAAATCTAAACATAAAAATGATAGGACAAGTTCTCGGGAAATATTTTTGCACATGAGTTAGAACATAACATTTTCAACAAATATGATCACCTAATATTGTGATAAGAGACAAAATTATTAGAATAATTGTGCAAAAAAAAACCCAGACCATCCAAGCGTTATGAACCGTGTTTCACTAAATACAAAACATTTCACTTTACCAACCAAAAACAAATCCCCAAATGAAATCTTTAGCAAACTCCTTTGAGATAAGAATATTTACATTTATTCAAACCGCTGAAAGATGTTAATTGCTTTGTAATATGAAGAATTATGCAGGAAGTCTGTGTGACAGAATCTTTACAATTTCTCAACACTGATCTATTTCTGTTGTTAAGGTGAGCATGGGCCCAGTCATAGTCCAACCATAGCCTAAAACAATCGAGCAGCATTATCCATGAAGTTACTGTGATCTATACACACTGGCTATCAGAACTCTTAAATAAGCTTCCCAGTGCTCATATACAGCACAGCATTAATCATTCTCTATGTTCTTATGGTTAAAGTGGCTGTCTGCTGGATTAAGGTGAAACGGTCTAAATAAAAGTGTCCTAACATAATAGCAAGAGGTAGATTCAAGGTGGTCTGTTATTGGGCCACGATTCATCCTCTCTCAACATGACAAACGGGGGAAGTACAGTCTTCAAGTTCCCTGAAAGTATACATTACACCATCGTACCTGCCAGTAAAACAAAGATTCCCTTGATTCCACTCAGTCGCAGCTCCTTCTCAACACTGATTATGCCTTTGTTGATGCTGCACGTTTACTTGTTTCCAAGATTTTCCTTTCGAAAGAAGTCATGAAAGTAGCCAGCATGCACTGAACTGATTTGTGGAGTATGCAGTGGTGACCATGAATTAACTAAAACAAGCCTGAAAAATACAAAATGTGTAAATCATTCAAATGGTTACTGGCTTAAGTAGAGCACCTCCAGATTGCTCATCAATCTGGATTAGGCAGAATCACATTAATCGACAAGGGCAAGTAAGGTGACTCAGCTTAGAGGGTTATAATTTCAAGATTAACTTTTTTCTAGGGAACAGGAATTCTGTCGCAGACTGCCTTTCTCGGTTACTGAGTGCAATGGAGAGTGGTAGTGGTATGGATGAGGATAGTACGGATGAACCTATCCTGACTGTGACCAGCCCTGGCATCTCCAGGGAGGAGTGGATTGAGTGTTCAGAAAATGTTGCAATCCTTTCCACTTTAAGGGACAAGATTGTCCAAGGGCGCCCACCTAAAGCCTAATGGTTTACATGAGGATATCTGTAGTTGTTGGGAGGTGAGACATGAATTGTATATTAAAAAGAACATGATTATGAGGGGTGAGAAGATTGTTCCTCCAGGAGATCTCTGGGCGAGAATTGTGGACCTGGCACATGAAGGGCATTTAAGGCACATTATTACCACATCCAAGGTCAGGGCTATATACTGGTTCCCTGGTATGGACAGTCTCGTAGAGGACAGGTTCAAGGATTGCCTGACATGCTCCATGAGCGAGAAAAGCAAGTATATAAGGAAGGTCCACCTGTCCCCGGTGGAAATACCATCTAAACCATGGGACAAATTAGGAATAGACATCATGGGTCCTCTCAATGGTTCAAAGTGGTCTGGAAAGTTCATTATTGTTATACTGGTTTACTATTATCACTGGATTGTTGTTAGGGTGGTCAATCATATTACTACCTGTGACATTATTGGTTATTTGTCAGACACTTTCATGATTGAAGGTATACCCAGTTCCCTCATCATAGATAATGGGGTTCAATGCACCTCTATTGAGGTGAATGATTTTATAAAACATATCTATTGTACACCTTAAAACTGCTCTATACTGTCCTAAAGCAAACGGGCTGGTGCAGAGAGTGAACCGTATGTTAAAGGAGTGTATTCAATCAGCTCAAATCTCTGGGGTATCGGTAAATATTGCAAAAGTCTAGAACGGGTAATGGACCCAGTATTTTTCCAAACCTGTCAATGAGGAAGTTTGTAGAAGTTCATTATGAACAAAATTCCATATCTAGTTTAGTACTTGCTGAGAAATGAAGTTGGAAACTCGTATCTTCTCTCGGTTTCTCCAAACTTTATATGAGGTCATTAATGAGCATGGTAAAGAAACTTTTGTGAGGCACAGCCAACACATGTTTCACCCCCTGTAGCCCGTAAGCCGGGGCTTTCTTAATGCGTTGGGTCGACAAGGTGAGAGAATGTCGAAGGTTTTCACACTTCCAATGAGAGATCAGTTGCGTTCTATTATCAAAAAAGTGTGGCTCGCGTAGGCCGGCTAGTTACAAATGAGGATAGCGGTCAATTAATGTAAGATTCAAAGGGTGTCCTTGTCCATGTCTATCGGCACTAGTGCCGATAGACATGTGTGGTGCCCCCATATCAGAGTTAAAACCTTGTGCTGAAATACCAGTGTCTACCTTCAAGGAGCAGCCTGAATGCTCAAGTAGTCCACGTTGTCTTCAAGCTCCAGGGTGGCACAACAATTATGTTTTCCAGTGAATGTTTTTTACAATAATTGAGAACAGTTTTATATATTGTGTAGGATTTTTATGTATACCCCTTCATTCTTCTGTTTGGAAAAAAATGTATAGGAAGGAGATGTGTTGTAATCTCTATTCTACTCATATTCGTTCAAGTGTTACTTTCCTTATATGCTTATGCCCTCTTTATACTTGCATTGTTTATTGCTATTTACCCTTGGTCTCCCCCATGTTCCCCTTCCCCATGCTTTTGGACACCTTCTTTGTTCTGGTCCTGTGGGCTGACAGTTTAACGGTCACTGCAAGTTGAGGTTGTGCTTGATGAACTGAATAAAGATTCCCTCCGTTATTTTTTGCCTCTTTGAACTTTTTAACAGTGACTGTGACCACTATTTACAAAAGATGGGTGCCAAACCAGTGAGTGTTTTTTCTGTACACTAACTGATTTGAGATCTGGCCTAAGCTTTATACCCAAACTGAAGTATAGATCAGTCACAATGCAAAACCACTATTTAAATTCACTCTATTCACAGGGAGTGTCAAACGCCCCTGCCTCCTTTATATGAATAAGGTAGGAGTCGTTTTTGTGACTCTGTGAATGGCTGACAAGCATGGATGAATGAGGTAGGAGTGCTTTTAGTGACTCCCTGTGAAATGGTTGAATAAAATGGATGGGGGCCCGTAAAGGATACCATATCTCATCCCAGCATTTGCAATCAATGAACACTATGAGCCGCATGTACCAACATTTGTAATAGCGATGACCTAATTGCGATTTTCTGTGAATCGCAATGAGGCAATAGCTATTACAAATGTTTGAACCTCATTAGTTTCATCTGATACAGTTTGATGTTGAAGAAATTGAAGTGAAAAATGACAAGTATCCAAACTGAGTGAAAGAAGGATTCACTTGGATCAAGTGAATAAGGAGGTCATTTGGATAAACTGAAAGCTGAAGAGTTGCAGAAGAATTGAAGAAGTTCAAACAGTAGTGGAGTAGTAGAAGCTAAACTAAAATGGCTAACATAGAGGAGAATAGAAATAGATGTGCCTTTTTAAAAAGGTGGTGCAAAATGTGCTGCTGTTGTACTGGTTTATTAATGCTTCTATGGGGTGTTTTAATTTTATTAGTTACTTTTAGAGTAGAATTTGGAATGGATATAGCAAATGTGACTAATGAAGAGAAGAATTCACAAAAAATAGTTCCAATTAGAAGTAGTGGTTACATACACAAGGATAGGTCAATTAATAATTTTTCGAGTAATGTTTTTTCTAAACTGTTATATGAATATGTGAAGACAATGGAAGTGAGGGATTGCTATGTCTGCATGCAGTTACCTGCATCCGTTTCAGAGGGTGTTACTTATCACCATTTACCAGCTACATATGGTATTTCTTGTAGTATTTTGAGTAGTGTTTTTTATTTGTTAGGGAAAATAGATTATAAAATGTCTAACAGAGATAGTATTTTTGGGCACTTGCCAATGAACGAAGAGCTGAATCCAGCTAAAGAAGCTAACACTTTTGGTGAGATTTTTATTGAAGAAAAAGGACTAACATTAGATTACATTTTTAAGAATAATTTAACTTGCAATTTGAAAGGAGAGGAGAAAGCTTTCCTGGATATGGTTGAGGAAAGGAGAATGAACATGCATGAGAAAGGGGGAAAATATGAAGTGAGTGAGACAATTTGGGACATTGAAATGGGAAAGGAGTTGAGGAATGGGGCTAGTCCAACTTTGGCTCTAGATGCACCGCAGAAGGGTAAACTATGCATTACCAGAAGGAAATCCCAATATGATACATATTTTATGGGAACTAGTGAGTGCCATGATACATACTTCATTGCGACAGGTTGGGGTTTCAGAGGTGGAGAGGATACGATTTTTCCAGGAGTGTACTATGTGTGTGGGAACAAGGCTTATTACAAGTTGCCTGACCATTGGTATGGCACATGTTATGTGGGCCTGGTTTTCCCTAAGATTTTTCATACGGATAAAGTAAAAGATGTAGAAGACATTAACCTTTTAACACGGTTTAAGAGAGAAACCTGGTCTGAAATTGTGGGTGACATTTTTGGGGTTTTAATTCCAGCAGTGGGAATTTCTTTAAATGCTTATGGAATCCGGAAACTGTCCACAGTGGTTGATCGCTTATCGACAAATACCGCAGGAGGGTTTCTTTTGGTGAATACGGAATTAAGTGCCGTACGTGCCATGTCCATGCAAAATCGACTTGCCCTTGATATTCTTTTGGCTAAGGAGGGTGGAGTTTGTGGAATTTTGAAAGTCCAACATTGTTGCACTTACATTCCTGATGAAAGTAGAGACCTGAAGGTCTGTATCAAAAATATTACTGATTTGCATGAAGATTTAGTACCACTTGAGACTGGGAGTTTATGGACTAAACTAGCTAATAAAATGATAGCTGTTAAGGATTTTATTGCAAAAATAGGTAGTACTATTATAGGTAGAATATTGTTTCCTTTGTCTTGTATAATTGTTGCGTTACTGATACTAAGATTGGTGTGTGTGTGTTGTAAAAACAGGAGAGGGAAAGAGAAATTGAAAAATGAAAAGAAAAATAAGAATTTGAAACTTTCAAAGAGAGAACCAGAAGAGATTGAACTAGAAGAATTAAGGGAGAGTGTTTATTTAGAGACAAAGAGAGATGATGAAAGAGTGACTGGTGTTTAAATGTTGTCTAAAGGGAAGAGACATTTCTGATTTCCTAAAATGGGACTAAAATTTTCACTAATTTTTTTTTTTTTGGGGGTTTATTTGGTGATAAAATCACCAAAGGGGGGATTGCTGGAGCAGAGTTTTCTTTTAGAAAATTCTGGGCTTTTGAAGCTCTGGCATGTCTATGCGTTTTATTAATTTTATTAATAATTAACAATTAATTATTTGTCTTGTGAAGGTATGTTTCAATAATCAACTCGTTTGTTCTAACATAAGAGAAAGTTACATGAGGGTTAGCTTAGGTGTGCTGTTCATGTATTTACAATAACGTGCAAGTTTTCATGTTTAAACGTTGCTGTGTGCTATTTATTTTGAGCACAAAACGCTGTCAGAATTAATGCTTTTTATGTCGCAAAGCTAGATAAATGCATACACATAAGGGTATTAGTGGGGTTAACACTGTTTAATCATTATGTTGTATTAACGTTGTTTTTATTTCTTTTAAATTGAGATGGTCTATTGTGGCCTATGGAGGCCTAATTCTTGTTGGCTGATTTGAGAGCCTGGCCTCGAGTGAATATTTCTGTGATGTGGCAAGAGAGACCCCTGCTGGAAATCGGTTGAAGACAACTGACCGTAGTCCTTCTATAAAACTTTCCATGAGGACATCAGCAGTTTGGAGGATCTCCAAAAGAAATGATTTGTCCTTGGTGCACAAAGGAGCTTCTGAAATGAACAATGTGCTGAAGCCGGGTTGCCGAGGGAAATGAACGAGATGGATACCTTAATAGTTTCTGTTTCTTGGTTCCTGTTCCGTGGTTTACGTATTGTGACTTTTCCTGAGCGGAGATTTCAAGATGTTGCAAAGTTACATCTCTTCCTTCTCGATCTGCTCAGTGATACAGTTTTATTTGCCAATTTTATGTGAGTTTCCATTGTATTTTTCATTATAAAAACTGTTAGCTTAGGGAGGGCTCCCCCCACTCTTTCGTCGCCTTTGCCGCGTGAACTTGCGTTGCTGAGGCCTGATGCTGAGGACTGTCCTGAGAGACTTTACCGAGAGACTGGTTCTGACCCGTTCTGACACTTAGTTAGAATAGGTAACTATGAGAAATGATTTATTCTGATTGATTTACTTTGACTAATTTTAGATAAAGCAATATAACTTTTAAACATGGTGTTGAATATTCTTTCTTGTCAATTATTGGGTACATTTTGATTATTGTTGTATAGTTCGTATAGAGTATGATTAAGGATAACCACTATAATCAGATCCTATCGTCCTAGATATAGATGCAGGGTTTTTCTTCCCACAGGTCTTATGCTGGTAGAGTATTTGAGCGTATGTTAGTGAAATGGGCCCTAGCGTATGAAGAATGTATGTGCGTGTAACTGTGAGATTACTCTATCTGTGGTAGTGGGCATATTTTTGATACCCTGATCTCTATCAATTTCTCTGGTAGCAGAGGATGGTTGTAGATGGTTGTCTTGATCTGATAAGATAAGATTGCTTGTAAATCAGCTTATTGATTATTGATTTATTTTGATGTTGTTGGTATTCGCACTAATATTATATGTTGGAGTCGTAATGTTGAGTTATATGTAGTGCTTCTGGAATTTGGAAGCTGGAAACAGTTCCGTAGTAGGGCAGAGGAAAGTGTATATGCTGCTCTCGGGAAAGACGGGATTGTAAGGAATTACGTGTGACAATTGAAGTTGCGCGTTCACATTGTCTGGGTTCGGAATCAGTGACATCGTCGTATGTTACTATTAGACATTTCTGGTATATAAGGAGTGTGAATCGTAGTGAAGGTTATCTGTGAAACTCTGGTCTTAAGTCCCAGGGATCCGTAAGGATTTCCGTTAAAGCTTATCGCGGGAGGAGTAATAGGTATTCTCTGAGCTTGTTTGAGGAACTGGGCAGAGGTAAGCTGCTTAGTTGTTGAGTTATAATTCTGTATAGAGACAGGTTGTGCTGTTCTCGAGAAGCAGGATTCTGTGTGCATGTACTATATTTTTCTCGTATGAATGTGCGTGAATGCATATACATTTATTGACTGTAAGACTCTTTGGATAAGTCCTAGAGAAAACAGTTATGCGATGTATGAAAGTTGTTGATTCTTGAGAAATAGACTCTCTTTTACTATTCTGTGGTTAGCGAAGCAGACAATGGAGATGTTTTTATGTTGTAACTAATAGATTTTGTAGAAATGTTGACACACGAAGTCTACTGAGAGTTTTGTAAAGGAGGGGTAGACGAGTGACAGAGACAGGAGACAGAGACTGCAGCGACTGTTGACGTCAGAAGGTCCGCGCACTGATTGGATAGTGAATCAGAATAGGGTTCGCGCTGGGATTGGTGCGTTAGTGTGAGTCGCGCAGGGATTGGAAAAGCTGTCTAGTGACGTAGACGCTCCAGGATTGGTGCGTTAGTGTGAGTCGCGCTGCTATTGGTTGAGAAACTCGTATTGTATATTTATAATACGGAGAGGGTAGAGAGTTTGATAAGCGCTTGCAAAAATGTATTACCAAGAAGAGAAAAAGAAAAAGACGTTCTTTGGAAAAGTTAAAAAGTGGTTTAGCAAGGATAAAGAGGTTAAAACAAGAGAGGGTGAGTTGTTACCTCCAGCGAAAACGCCTGCATCCTTCATGGCTGTGAAATATGGATTGCATACCTGTATATGGTTGCAGAATTGGGTTAAGTATACTAAAGAAGATGGTGTTCTAGCATTTCCAGAACATGGTTCATTTAATTTGGCCGTGTTGAGAAACTTACGGGAAAAGATGTTATGTCTTGACCCGAAGCCGAGACCTACACAGTTCGAGGCTTTAGTGGAATGGGAAGAAGAAGTTCATGACCGAGAAAAACAAAGGTCTGGAGGGTATTATAGGTACATGTTTGGGAGGAGACATGATCGGGAAACACATCAAGATCGAATGAAAAGATGGCGAGATGCTTGTATGTCAGAGGGATTATATCCAATGAGAACAGTTGAAGCTTCTGCTCCTTCGACAGAAAGAGCTTCTGAGTCAGACATCAGAAGGTATGGAGAATATGAGGATGAGGTCTTAAATGACATGATTTACAAGAGACCACCTCCATATAGAACAGAACCAGATGAGAGTACACCAGTTGTTTCTCCGATAAGAGATACAGTTGAGAAAGAAAAAATGACACCTGAATCAAGAGGTAGTAGTTCCTTCAGGGAGAGGGAGAATGGAGGTAGTGAGGAAAATGCTAGAAAATTAGCAAAAACAACAACAGAATTAGCTGAGAAGATTAGAGAGTTAACGAAGAATCTGGAAGCTGTTACGGTACCTGTAACTATAGGTCCAGTTATGCCTGTGTTTGACAAACAGAGAGCAGGTGAGAATGGACTGGTAATTCCATATATTGCAAATGAATCGACAAATTCAGTTGGTCCTTCAGGAGATTCAGAGAAAAGGACAGGGAGAAGTGACCTGAGACAAACCAGACATGAAACATGTAGTGAACTATTGGATGTCAGTGAACCTAGTTGTTCAGGGATGCCGATTTTGGAACCGCAGAAAAAAGTGGTTCCAGTAAGAAAAACTGCAGAAATAACAGTGGACGATTTAAATGATTGGATGAAAGTTCTTCAGAAAAAGGATAAAGATTCACAAGTTATTGATGTGGTTAAGTTAAGAATAGAATTAGAAGAGCTTGTGACAGGAACAGTTCCAACAGAAATCCTGAAGAGTCATCATGATGGTGAATTAATGTTTATGTGCAAGAGCATAACATGGAGAGCAAGAAATACTCATGATAGACTAAGAGCGATAGCAAATGAGCAAGGAGTTGACATTGATAGAGTAAAGGCTTTGCAGAAAACGTACAGGATGGATTTCACTGAGAAAGACATTGAAAATTTGAATACTTCTGGTAGAACAGGACAGATTAAAGAAATGGTGGCATTATTGCGAAGATGGGGTGATGTAGAAAAGTGGAAGGATAGGTGGTATAAGAAAAGAGAGGAATCTGAAGATAGAACAACTTATTCAGCATTTCCGGTAAGAGAAAAAGAGAAACCGGTGGAGAATTATCCCATGAGAGAAATACCTGGAGGAGGATATGTACATGTTCCATGGACCAGACAGGATATTTTATCATTTACGAATGATTTCCCTCGATTGAGAGAAAAGCCCGTCGAGTGGTATAGGCAGGTAGATAGGTTTGTGAAATTGTCAAAAGTGCTGTGGGTTGACCTGAATAGTCTGTTTGATATAATTGTTCCAGCAGACTTGTGGACTGAGTGTAAAATAGTTGTGAGTTGGCCTACTGAGGAATATCCAAGAGATTCAAGAACAGGGGCACCAGATCCAGAAGTGATGAGGAAGTATGATCAGGTGATGGTATACCTGAAGAGTAAAGTTCCTCCAAAAGAGACAGACTGGGTTAAAATAGATCGAACACAACAGGAAGCAAAAGAATCAGTTCATGCTTTTTACGAAAGGCTGATACTGGCATTTAAACAATTCAGTGGAGATGAACACCTGGGTGACAAGGATTTGAGTCATTTTCTATACAGGTTTGTATATGGTCTTAGACCTGAAATTGGTGAGAGAATTCGTGAACACACAGTGGATTGGCAGAGTAAAAAAGTAGATGAGATTTTGAGACATGCAAAATATTTCAGTGATGAAATTGAAGCAAAACAGAGAAAGCTGAAAGAAAAAGCAATGTGGGCACAAGTGAAAGTTGCAGAAAGACAGGAAGCACAGTTAGTGGAACAGGCAAATAATCCAGGAAATAATGGAGGAAATAGATCGAGATTTGCAGGAAAAGGAAGGGGAAGTCTTGAAGAGGCCAAAAAGAAGTTCCCTTGTCACAACTGTGGCCAACTGGGACATTGGAGATCTGAATGTCCTAATCCACCATTAGTGAATAATGAGGGTAAATCCTTAAATCAACAGGTGCAGAATGATGGGAATAACCAGCAGCAACAACAGCAGAAAGTGGTGAGACAGCAGCAGAGTCAAGAGCCAAAACCGCCCTTACCGCAGAATAGAGGGGTACAAAAATACAATCAGGACTCAGGATTCTTCAATGATGAGCAGGTAAACAAACCGAAACGTACTAACAAAGTACAGCAGTACTTGTTAAAGAGTGAAGGGAGTGAGTCTGAGGGTGATTATTGACGGTGCCGAGGAGAGGAAGAAGAGTGCATACTTGGTGCAACTCTAGAAATAGACCAGGCAGGACCATTTGTGGATGGGAAAATAAATGAAGAAGGTGTTACTTTTTTGGTAGACACAGGTGCGACAAGATCAACTGTCATGTCAACAGATGTTAAAAATCTTCCTCTCTCGGATGAAGCAATCCAAGTAGTTGGTGTAGCCAATACACAGATCAGAACACGTCTTACTGAGCCAGTAAGAGTACAGATAGGGAAATTTTCAGACATGCACAGATTTATTGTCTGTGACACGAGTCCAGTGAACCTGTTAGGTAGGGACCTATTGTGTAAAATGAATTGTACAATTTTTTGTACACCAGATGGAATAGCTTTTGAGACACCGGATGATGATGTTTTCTACCGAATGACTCTAGAGAATAGAGAAAATGAGTTAATTGGTGCATTTCCAGTGTTCAATCCGGAGGATTTGCCTCAAGTGCTGAGAGACACAGTGAAAAGAGCAGTTTGGGATTTTACAGGAGAGGATGTGGGATTGATGAATAATGTAGATCCAGTGAAAATTGCAGTGAAAGAGGGAATTACATATCCTTACATTCCTCAGTACAAAATGACACCAGAAATAATTGAAGGGATAACTCCTATAATTGAGAAAATGATTCAGCAGGGAGTTCTGAGAGAACTACTGAGTAGTCCGTGTAATTCACCGATAATGGGACTGAAAAAGCCCAATGGCAAGTTTAGGATCGTGCAAGATCTGAGAAAAGTTAATCAAATTGTGGTGGCATGTTGTCCCATTGTGCCAAATCCATCAGTGATTCTGTATCAAATTCCACATGATGCTGAGTGGTATACAGTGATTGATTTGTGTCATGCGTTCTTTTCAATTCCATTGCATCATGACAGCCAGCCGATTTTTGCATTTAGGTTTGGCCAGCGTATTTTAGCATGGTGTCGTATCCCACAGGGGTATACGGAGAGTCCTTCGATATTTAATCAGTTATTGAAGAAATCGTTGGAAAGTTTGATCATGCCTGAGAGCTCAGTGCTAGTACAATATATTGATGACCTACTTGTGGCATCAAAGACACGTGAAGCTTGTGAAGTGGATACCATAGCTTTACTGAATCATCTGGCAGATGGAGGGTTAAAGGTATCTCCAGCCAAATTG
This sequence comes from Triturus cristatus, assembly GCF_964204655.1. Lineage (NCBI taxonomy): Eukaryota > Metazoa > Chordata > Amphibia > Caudata > Salamandridae > Triturus > Triturus cristatus. The sequence goes on along the minus strand of NC_140581.1, from coordinate 856,458,520 downwards.
CAATTTTGCAAGAAAGAGGTGCATTATCTTGGACATAATATTGAAAAAGGTCTGAGAAAAGTGACTACTGACAGGATCAGAATAATCAGAGAAATGAAAGCCCCGAAAACCCAGAGAGAAGTGAGGATGTTCCTGGGAATGGTGGGATATTGTCGTCAGTGGATAATTAATTTTTCCCTGATAGCAAAGCCACTGATTAAGCTGACAAAAAGTGAAATGACAGATCCATTAGATCTGGATGCAGAACAACTGGCAGCATTTGAGGAGCTCAAAACTAAAATGTGTGAGGCTCCAGCTTTGGGTATGCCAGATTATGAAAAAGAATTCGAACTGTACTGCAGTGAGAGGAATGGATGTGCACTTTCAGTGTTAATCCAGAAACATGGGCAATTGAGAAGGCCTACTGCATACTTTTCATCGACACTTGACACTGTAGCCGTGGGGTTACCAGGTTGTCTGAAGGCTGTAGCTGCGACATGCAGAAGCTTGGAACAGAGTGAGGGAATCATAATGGGGTATCCTGTAAGGGTATTCGTACCTCACAATGTGGCAATTCTTTTGACAAGAAGCAGAACTCAGCATATGTCACATAGTCGGCTGACTAAATATGAAAAAGTGATTCTGGGAGCATCAAATGTGACTCTTGAGAGATGTGTGAATGTGAATCCAGCGACACTCTTGCCGGATATTGAAAATGTGGGTATAAAGATGGAAGATGATCATGATTGTTTGGATGTGCTTGAGTACTGTACAAAACCGAGACCAGACATAAGGGATATTCCCTTATCTGAGAATGACCATGTGTTGTTTGTGGATGGATCATGCCTGAGAAATGATAATGGTGTGCTATGTGCAGCATATGCAGTGTGCAAAGTTTCAGAGATCATGGAAGCATCACCATTGAAAGGAGTGAAATCTGCGCAAGTTGCTGAATTAGTGGCATTGACAAGAGCTTGTGAGATTGGGAAGGACATGAGAACAACCGTGTTGACTGATAGTCAGTATGGATTTGGAGTGGTGCATGACTTTGGCCAACTGTGGCTACAAAGAGGTTTCTTGACATCGGGTGGAACCCCGATAAAGAATGCTGAGTTGATTGGAAAATTGCTTGAGGCAATACAGCTGCCTAAGGAGTTAGCGGTTGTAAAATGTGCCGCACATGTTACAGGGAATGATTTTATCACTGTTGGTAACAGGTTTGCCAACGATGTGGCGCAGTATTGCGCTAAGACCAACCAATCTATTAACCGGAGTAGGATGGAGGAAATGTCTCTCCTTTCTGTGATGTTTACTAATGTCCTAGAAACGTGGGATGAAGTAAAGCAGTTACAAGATGAGGCAGGAGAGGAAGAGAAACAAGATTGGGTTAAAGCAGGATGTGCTCCAAGAGAAACAGACCATGTTTGGGTCTACAGAGATGGCAGACCAGTAATGCCAAACTCAATTTTGTCGTCAATGGCAAGGATGTATCATGGCCAGGGACATCTGGGGAGGGACGCAATGGTAAGGTCCTTTAAACAAACCTGGTACAATGCAAAGTTTAGAACAATTGCGGAGAGCATTTGTCAAAGATGTTTGATTTGTCAGCAATTTAACACTGGGAAAAAGACAGTGGTGAGTTTGGGGACAATAGGCAGAGAGGGAGGTCCTTTTACAAGAATGCAGATTGATTTCATTGAAATGCCCCAAGTGAACAGACTAAGGTATGTTCTAGTGGTAGTCTGTTTGTTTTCAAGGTGGGTGGAAGCTTACCCGACTAAAATAAATGATGGATTAACAGTGGCAAAGTTACTGTTAAGGGAGTTGATTCCTAGGTACGGGTTTCCAGTTACAGTTGAGTCTGACAGAGGTAGACACTTTCAAAATGAACTCATTGGTTTGATTTGTGAAGCATTGAAAATACAGCAGAAGTTACATTGTGCATACCGACCAGAGGCTTCTGGTGTGGTTGAGCAGATCAATGGCACAATCAAGAATAGGATTGGAAAAATGTGTCTAGCCACTGGTATGAAATGGCCGGATGTATTACCTCTTGTCCTGATGACAATGAGATCTACTCCAGATAGAACTACTGGTTTGAGCCCGCATGAAATAATCATGGGACGTGCTATGCGCCATGCATTCGTGCCTGTGAATAAATTAGTGTCAATAACTGATGACATGATTTTGGATTACTGTAAAGGCCTGGCTGACGCAGTTCATTCTGTGTTTCACCAGATTGGAGAAGAAGCTACCACACTTGAGAAGAAGCAAGCCCATGATCTGAGTCCAGGTGACTGGGTAAGGATTAAGGTGCACAGAAGAAGAAATTGCTTGATTCCAAGGTGGGGAAGGCCGAGACAAGTCATTCTGACTACAACGACTGCAGTAAAGTGTGCTGGAGTGAAGCACTGGGTACATGCAAGTCATACTCTGAGAGTTCCAAGCCCGAGAGAGGGAACTGGTGAAGAGTATTATGAAGAGTCAGATTCCAGTGATGGTGAAGATCCTGAAGATACAGAATCAGTGAGAAAAGAAGCGGAGAGAGCTTCAAGAGATTCACTGCGAGTATCAGGGGGAGAATCTAATTCTGTTATAGAGCCTGAAGTTTCAAGTAGCAGTGGGAGTAAAAGAAAAGAAAAGAGGAAACACATTGAGCCCACTCCTGAATCAGAAGAGGAGGAGATTGAAGAACCACTTGAGATTATCGTAGAAGAAACAGGGTCAGAAGAAGATAGAGAGGGACAGATTGCGGAAGACCCCCGAGGAGGTATAGGGAACATTGATGAGGAGCTAGGTGAAGGGACAAGTAGACAGCAAGAAGATTGCGTGTCGGAGACCCGAGGAGGGACAGAAGTAGGGAAGTCTCAAACAGTGGTGGAAAAATCTGTGGAGAAAAGGAAAGCTACTGGGAAACGGAAACAAGAGGCACTTGAAACAGATGATGAAGATGAACAAACAGAAGGTCGAGTTCTGAGAAAGAGAACTTCGATTGGAGAAAAGAGTGTTAAACAATTGAAGCCGAAAAAGGTTGTGAAAGGAGATCGTTGGCCTAACAACCGAGTAAAGAGGGTGAGATACAGAATAATAAGAGCAAATTCATCAAAAGCTGAACAAGTGAATGAAGTATCAAGTCAAACTTCAAGAACTGAAGAAAAAGAATCAAAGAAATCAAAAGAACCAGTAGAAATAAGAAGAGTTAAAAGACCCAACCAAAAGTACAGATCACCGGAATGGTCTTATGTGACACTGTCTGAAGAAGGAAAAGAAGAAACAGTGACTCGAGATAATCCGGAAGTGGTCTTGAGAAAAGTGGTTGAGGAAGATACTGGTGAAATTCTGAAAGTACTCTTGACTGACATTGGAGAAGAGTCGAGTACTGAGGATTCCGACGTTGGAGATCTGATACAGTTTGATGTTGAAGAAATTGAAGTGAAAAATGACAAGTATCCAAACTGAGTGAAAGAAGGATTCACTTGGATCAAGTGAATAAGGAGGTCATTTGGATAAACTGAAAGCTGAAGAGTTGCAGAAGAATTGAAGAAGTTCAAACAGTAGTGGAGTAGTAGAAGCTAAACTAAAATGGCTAACATAGAGGAGAATAGAAATAGATGTGCCTTTTTAAAAAGGTGGTGCAAAATGTGCTGCTGTTGTACTGGTTTATTAATGCTTCTATGGGGTGTTTTAATTTTATTAGTTACTTTTAGAGTAGAATTTGGAATGGATATAGCAAATGTGACTAATGAAGAGAAGAATTCACAAAAAATAGTTCCAATTAGAAGTAGTGGTTACATACACAAGGATAGGTCAATTAATAATTTTTCGAGTAATGTTTTTTCTAAACTGTTATATGAATATGTGAAGACAATGGAAGTGAGGGATTGCTATGTCTGCATGCAGTTACCTGCATCCGTTTCAGAGGGTGTTACTTATCACCATTTACCAGCTACATATGGTATTTCTTGTAGTATTTTGAGTAGTGTTTTTTATTTGTTAGGGAAAATAGATTATAAAATGTCTAACAGAGATAGTATTTTTGGGCACTTGCCAATGAATGAAGAGCTGAATCCAGCTAAAGAAGCTAACACTTTTGGTGAGATTTTTATTGAAGAAAAAGGACTAACATTAGATTACATTTTTAAGAATAATTTAACTTGCAATTTGAAAGGAGAGGAGAAAGCTTTCCTGGATATGGTTGAGGAAAGGAGAATGAACATGCATGAGAAAGGGGGAAAATATGAAGTGAGTGAGACAATTTGGGACATTGAAATGGGAAAGGAGTTGAGGAATGGGGCTAGTCCAACTTTGGCTCTAGATGCACCGCAGAAGGGTAAACTATGCATTACCAGAAGGAAATCCCAATATGATACATATTTTGTGGGAACTAGTGAGTGCCATGATACATACTTCATTGCGACAGGTTGGGGTTTCAGAGGTGGAGAGGATACGATTTTTCCAGGAGTGTACTATGTGTGTGGGAACAAGGCTTATTACAAGTTGCCTGACCATTGGTATGGCACATGTTATGTGGGCCTGGTTTTCCCTAAGATTTTTCATACGGATAAAGTAAAAGATGTAGAAGACATTAACCTTTTAACACGCTTTAAGAGAGAAACCTGGTCTGAAATTGTGGGTGACATTTTTGGGGTTTTAATTCCAGCAGTGGGAATTTCTTTAAATGCTTATGGAATCCGGAAACTGTCCACAGTGGTTGATCGCTTATCGACAAATACCGCAGGAGGGTTTCTTTTGGTGAATACGGAATTAAGTGCCGTACGTGCCATGTCCATGCAAAATCGACTTGCCCTTGATATTCTTTTGGCTAAGGAGGGTGGAGTTTGTGGAATTTTGAAAGTCCAACATTGTTGCACTTACATTCCTGATGAAAGTAGAGACCTGAAGGTCTGTATCAAAAATATTACTGATTTGCATGAAGATTTAGTACCACTTGAGACTGGGAGTTTATGGACTAAACTAGCTAATAAAATGATAGCTGTTAAGGATTTTATTGCAAAAATAGGTAGTACTATTATAGGTAGAATATTGTTTCCTTTGTCTTGTATAATTGTTGCGTTACTGATACTAAGATTGGTGTGTGTGTGTTGTAAAAACAGGAGAGGGAAAGAGAAATTGAAAAATGAAAAGAAAAATAAGAATTTGAAACTTTCAAAGAGAGAACCAGAAGAGATTGAACTAGAAGAATTAAGGGAGAGTGTTTATTTAGAGACAAAGAGAGATGATGAAAGAGTGACTGGTGTTTAAATGTTGTCTAAAGGGAAGAGACATTTCTGATTTCCTAAAATGGGACTAAAATTTTCACTAATTTTTTTTTTTTTTTGGGTTTATTTGGTGATAAAATCACCAAAGGGGGGATTGCTGGAGCAGAGTTTTCTTTTAGAAAATTCTGGGCTTTTGAAGCTCTGGCATGTCTATGCGTTTTATTAATTTTATTAATAATTAACAATTAATTATTTGTCTTGTGAAGGTATGTTTCAATAATCAACTCGTTTGTTCTAACATAAGAGAAAGTTACATGAGGGTTAGCTTAGGTGTGCTGTTCATGTATTTACAATAACGTGCAAGTTTTCATGTTTAAACGTTGCTGTGTGCTATTTATTTTGAGCACAAAACGCTGTCAGAATTAATGCTTTTTATGTCGCAAAGCTAGATAAATGCATACACATAAGGGTATTAGTGGGGTTAACACTGTTTAATCATTATGTTGTATTAACGTTGTTTTTATTTCTTTTAAATTGAGATGGTCTATTGTGGCCTATGGAGGCCTAATTCTTGTTGGCTGATTTGAGAGCCTGGCCTCGAGTGAATATTTCTGTGATGTGGCAAGAGAGACCCCTGCTGGAAATCGGTTGAAGACAACTGACCGTAGTCCTTCTATAAAACTTTCCATGAGGACATCAGCAGTTTGGAGGATCTCCAAAAGAAATGATTTGTCCTTGGTGCACAAAGGAGCTTCTGAAATGAACAATGTGCTGAAGCCGGGTTGCCGAGGGAAATGAACGAGATGGATACTTTAATAGTTTCTGTTTCTTGGTTCCTGTTCCGTGGTTTACGTATTGTGACTTTTCCTGAGCGGAGATTTCAAGATGTTGCAAAGTTACATCTCTTCCTTCTCGTTCTGCTCAGTGATACAGTTTTATTTGCCAATTTTATGTGAGTTTCCATTGTATTTTTCATTATAAAAACTGTTAGCTTAGGGAGGGCTCCCCCCACTCTTTCGTCGCCTTTGCCGCGTGAACTTGCGTTGCTGAGGCCTGATGCTGAGGACTGTCCTGAGAGACTTTACCGAGAGACTGGTTCTGACCCGTTCTGACACTTAGTTAGAATAGGTAACTATGAGAAATGATTTATTCTGATTGATTTACTTTGACTAATTTTAGATAAAGCAATATAACTTTTAAACATGGTGTTGAATATTCTTTCTTGTCAATTATTGGGTACATTTTGATTATTGTTGTATAGTTCGTATAGAGTATGATTAAGGATAACCACTATAATCAGATCCTATCGTCCTAGATATAGATGCAGGGTTTTTCTTCCCACAGGTCTTATGCTGGTAGAGTATTTGAGCGTATGTTAGTGAAATGGGCCCTAGCGTATGAAGAATGTATGTGCGTGTAACTGTGAGATTACTCTATCTGTGGTAGTGGGCATATTTTTGATACCCTGATCTCTATCACAATCATTTTTTTCAAACAGCAGCCCGTTTTCCTTAAAGGAAAACAGGTTGCATTCAAAAGAAAAAAAGTGAAAAGTTTTCTTTTAATTTTTTAAGAGCAGGCAGTGGTCTGTGCCACCATACCCAAAGACGAAGGGGTCCTTTGTGGACTTCTTTCCCTTTGCGAATTGGTTACCACCAACTTGAAGTTGGTGTTAAAATGCTAGTGTTTTGCCACTGCATTCACAGTCATAGAACATTCATACATACCGCTGTGACTCGCTATTTGGAAGGGATGCCGTAAACAAGCCCCTTCCAAATACCGAATCGCAAAATAGGGTTTTATACATGGGAAAAGCCTTTTTTTGTGTTTGCAAACGGGCTAATTCTACAAATCTGCCTGTTTGCTAATACAAAACAGCTACATACATGTGGCCCTATATTTTTTTAAGCAGCCCTGTCGTCTTAAGAGGCAGGGATGCTTTGAAAAGCTAAAACTGGCTCTGCTCCAATTCCTAAAAGCCATGATCATAATATAAGGTGGAAGCTGTGCCACAGAGAAAGCTCTAGGAAGGAATGCCATCCTCTTTTGATTGCTGATATGTGTTCAATTGTTTGCGATTACAAAGGAGAGTGGGGAGCCCCTTTTTCCTTCGTGATATGTTACAGGTTGCAAAATGCAGACTGTTCACCACTCACGTTGTGATTTTTGTGCATTACAATGTGCTTTTTCAGTGAATTTGTGAATTTCAGGCTTTACTGCTGCAAACAACTTAATACATTGTGCCATTATGTCCCTACTTGTGTGAAGTGGGAAAATTTAGTTTGCTTAATGAGAACTTTTGAAGGTAATAATCAACCATTGCTAGCGTGTAGCTTGAGACCAAAGTCTATAACTCACACAATATTAAGGGCGGATGATGAGCCTTGATCGCTGAGAATAAAATATTTATAATGGGCACCATTATTTAACCAATTATGAAAGTCAAGGTGCGCAGTTACAATGAGAAAATCGATGCAATTGTGTTCTTGAGATTAGGTAAACTGAGGTTAAAGATCAGGCTTATAATATGAATTGTACATTTGGATGGACTTATATTGAGGTCTTTCAATATGTTACATTACAATGCTTGCATTTTCCAGTCTTTAGCTTAATATTATTGAAAAAAACAGACTGTGCCATAAATGAGCGATCGACTACAGATACTATGGGGTATATTTACAGTGAAGTGACTGAGCGCTGTGTTAGGAATATGCCAGGTTGCAACGCATGCGATACATCGCATACCATTACAAAGCGATCGTTGTAACGACCGTGTTATTACATCGCATACCATTACAACGCAATTCGTTATAACGACTTACTGTAGGGGGCGCTGGATGTTGGAATAGTATAATTTACTATTCCAACTCCAGTCTGTGCAACAGCAGGAAAGGTGTTGTATTTTAAATCCAACACCGTCTGCCCCCTACAGTAAGTTTATGTAACGACTTGCATTGTAATGGTTTGTGATGTAACAATGGGATCGTTGTAACGACCGCGTTATAATGGCGTGCGATGTATCGCATGCGATGTAAACGATGTTTCCCTTGCTTTAGCCTTGTTGCCTTAATGTTGTGCTCTGCCACTTCTGAAACGCGGGGCTGCACCTTAATTACAAGAATACGTGCAGCTCACTGTTTCTCCCTGCGCTGGCGCTACATTTAGCAGCCTAGTGCCAACGCAGGCACCTTTGCACATTAGTCCGAGGGTCCCGGCGTTGAGGGGAAGAATTGTTTATGTGCAGGAAGGTGCCCCTTCCTGCACATAAACAATCTGAAATGGCGTTTTTTGTAACTTCTATGTGTGCTGCTTTGTGCAGTACACATATAAGTTGCAACTCTGCATTTTTTATAATTACTGTTTTTGTGCAGGAAGGGACAAGGAAGGAACAATCATCCTGCATATAAACAATCAATGGCAATTTGCTATTTCTATGTGTGCTGCACAAAACAGCACATATAGAAACATCAAAAACGAGGAGAAATAAAGCGTTTCTCCTAGTTTTACCAGGGTAAGACCAGGATTTATCTGGTCTTAATTTTGGCGCAGCCCCATTATTACACCACCCTTGTAAATGTGGGGCAGCTTAAAAATCAATGGCTGTTGCGGCGGAACAGCCACCACAACAACCATTGACTGCGTGAAAGGGTGCCTTATTTACAAGAGCAGCGTTATGCCACTTTAAGTGGCTTAACACTGCCTTGTAAATAAGGCGAAGGCCATATCGCCGCAGGAACATCACTAAAAGTGACATTCCTGTGGCGATGGGGGTTGTGAATATACGCCCCTATGTACCCTGATTCATTATTGTAAGCGCAATATGATGGCAACATGAGTGTTTTTTCTGATTATTTTCTATCACGTGTTAGTAGTCCTATTCATATTTATCCTGTATACATGCATTGGGTTGGTATCAATTATGAATAATGCTATGTCAAATTAAAATAAAATATTCATTTTGAATTAATATTTTACAGAATTTCACACACAGCTCTTCCTCCTTTTAGGAAAAGAAGACCAATTAGGTTTGATGAAAAGCAAAGTAATCTCAAAACACAACCTCCTTATTTGGTACAGGACCATATTTATAATAGCTGTCCTGCAAAGTGGATGTTGCTTTCACCATCAGTGATCTTTGAGGGATTGTGATAACTGTTAATGAGAAACACTGAAAATGACGTTATGTGCCCCATCTAAATGAGGCACTACAAAGAGTGTTATGCCAGTGATTAGCACCATCTTTGTCAATGCCACAGTGTAAATGGTTCCTTCCATCCAAGGATACTGGTTAGTCAGAGCTTAATTTGTGCAAATTCTAAGCACTGGTCTTTAGGAGTTAGATAGTTAGATAGATAGTAGTAGATAGTTCACCACATGGTGGAATGCTCTATTTTTTAGCAGAGTTGATCAATTGTCAAGTACTGAATATACATAAATAATGTAAACCAGCGTCTCTAGGCCATCCTTACAGCCCAAGTTGCCCTATAATGCGTTAAGTCAGGATTCCAAACATAGTATGGTGAATTCACAGTATTATTCTGAAAGTTAAACTCTGACACTAGCTGCACAACTTCTCCCTCCAACTGTCACCACCATGCACTACTTACTAAACACATTCCAGAGCTCCTACTTATTGAACATTCTAGGCATAATAATGTTCCGCATCAACCTCTCACCCTGCATGCCAACCCTGCGTGCTGCAGTAACACTACACATTTTCTCCCCTTAAGCTTCAAAACAATATTTACCTAAAGGTAAAACTACAATATCTACCAACTATGAAGGAACACTATACGTATAACGTAATGACTGGAATACCAATGAAAAATACTAAAACACACTATTTTCCAGTACAAACTGTCAAAAAATCATCAAAGTGTTTAGATTTCACAATTGATATAGCAATTCTAGACATTCTATGTTCTGTATCAGGCATTTCCTCTCCCTGGATTTCCCTAGCCTACCCATATCAATGACATGTCACTCCTACACTACACCTTGTCCTGTCTGATGTAACATTTCCTAGACACTGATTTACACACATATGATTGTCTCTGTGCAATGTTTGTGTGATGCAAAGTGCTCTGACACCTTACACTGGTATGAGTGGTGCTATAAAACTAAATGAATCTAAGAGACAGTGGTTATGGAGACTTGAGGGGCAATGTTAAAGGGTGCTAGTGAGGGAATCTGTGGCAGAGGTGGCCATGGGGGGGGGGGAGGGCGCCAACAAACATTGTTCCACAGGGCTCCACCAGTGTTACAGCCGGCCCTGCCAACAACTCACAGACCAGGCAGTGCAGTGCTCATGGACCTCATTTAGTGGCCGAAATGGTCGCTTTCCCCTTGCAACTCTTGGCACCACCCTTGCGACCCCTGTCCTAGAAGACTGCTAAAGTAGTGTCAGAAATGCTAAACTGGGCTTTCATGAGCTTTTTTCTTTTAACTCACACCCAACATTAACATGTCGTCTGCACTAAAAAAAAATCATTCACCAGTGAAAGTACACTGCTTTGAAATAAAATGTTATGATTTGTGGCCTGTAGTTCATGGGTTGAGCTGCTTTTGCTGGGTGCATCTCCAGCAAGAACCTAGCACAGTGGTAAACTGAAAATAACAGATCTTTGCAACATAATTTATTGTTGCTGATTTAGAAGGCCTGGCAATAGGCGCCTCCATGTCTCTTGCTCTCTATGGACATGTCAGGGGAGAGGGGAAATACAGCAGATAATAGAGAGAAATAAGGGTTAAGAGAGGAACAAGGAAGCAGTTGAGGGACCAGAAGAGAGGAAGAAGACACAACAAATAGGCGAGATACAGAAAAAGAAGAAAAAATCGAGAAAGTTGGAAAGATAAAGATATATATATTTAGAGAAGGAGGCAGACAAGTATGAGAGAGCGAGACAAGAGAGAAGTTTAAGACAGACAGGCAAAAAAGAGACAGCGGATAGAGGGAAAATTAGAGATGTGACAGATGAGAAATATACAATATAGACAAAGAGATCAGTGTTGGAGAGATAGAGACAGACAGGTGTGAGAGAAAGAGATACAAGAGAAAGGTTTCAGACAAAGTGGCGGAAAAGAGACAGCTGGCAGACAGTGGGAAAGCAGAGATATAACAGGCATATAAATAAGAGATGTGCAATAGAGTTATATAGAAGGGAGACAGGTGTGAGATAAGGGCTAAAAAAGAAACAGGCCAGAAAAACACTGCAGAGAGGGGACAGTGTGAAAAAGACGCATCTAAGAGATAGGTGACCAGGAGGCAGTTTGAAGAGACGGAGAGTAGAAGAAAGGTCTAAGAAAGGTGATATAGAAAGACTGGTGTGAGAGAGCTCAGAGAGAAAGAGGTGAGCGAGAGGGAATAGAAAGAACTGAGCAGAGAGGGAATCGGTGGTAAGAAACAATTCCTAAAGAGACCCTTGCGAGAGGGCGGAAATAATCTAGAGAGATAACAGGCATATGATACAGAGAGGTGAGTAAACGAACTGGGGCAAGGTAGATGATATAGAGAGAGTGAAAGAGGTGGGTGAGAAGTGTGAGAAAGGTGGGAGATGTAGTAAGGATTCAGGTGAGAGAGACAGAAAAAGACAATTCAGAGAATGAGTAAAAGGGGAGAGATAAGTGGGGCATACTTTGTTAAGAGAGATAGTATGAGATAGGTGAAGGGGAACAGAGAAACTGATGCTATACCTTAGAGAGAGGGAGACAGATGAGAGAGTGAGGGGTGATAAAGAGATACCAGCTTAGATACAAATAGCTGAGGGAGATGGGGAGGATTGACAGGTGAGGTGTAGATGACAGACAGCTGCAAGAGAGGAGAGAGCAGAAACAGAAATATAACAAGTTGAGAGATAGCTGAGAGGAAGATGTGGGTGCTTTGATAAAGGTGGTGAGAAAGAAACAGCTGGATGAGAGAGAGGGAAGAGGTAAGAGGGAGATCATAAAGATATTACCTAACCTCTTTATCAGCTCTGCACTTAATGCATGATTTGTAACTGCAGTGATGTTCCTTCTCATGGTGTCATCAGAGTAAAATTTCATGTGACATCGCTTCCTGGGATGATATTAGGTGAAAGTTCACATGATGTCACTTCCTGTGATGTACTTGGGGGTGGTCAAAGGGCAAAGCTTGTCACATCCGCTACCCCTGGGATCTTGGTGAATTGGTGTCCATGGCTGTGCTTAAGTTTTGTGCTCTTTCAGCATTGTGTCCTGTTCTGAACTGGGATGGCAGAGTATTTTAACTATTCTCGCCTGGTGGGATTTCTGAAGGTCACTCCCAATGGCTTTAAGGAAGCTCCCCAAGATATTTCCTTCATCTGTTTCCTTACTTATTTATCCGCTTTAGTTTTCACAAACATTTTTAACCCGCCTTTATTATGATATCAAGTCTGGAAAGAGCATGCATAACAGGTACAGCTAACTCGGAGTAATCCTACCAACAGCAGGTGTCCCTGCAGTATTAGCTGCTGCCTTGTGTGTTGTTTGCCGGAGCGCAGATTTGCCGCCTCGCTAAGTAGCGAACAGACAAAGAGGCAGATCACTAGACCTGATAACCATTGTTAATGGAATAAAGACTTTTATTTTAGGCTCAAGTGCAAGAACGTTGTCTGTCTCCCATGTCCTTGTAGCACTAGACCAGGTACAATTGGGCTTCTCAGATTTCCACGTATTTTTCAACCTGTTCTTAAAATGATGACATGCGGATATCGGTTTATGCTGTAGTAGCAGTTTACACAGTAGGTGTTTACACTTTCATCCCACCCCGCATATCGCCCGCTGGCCTTGACTGCAAAGTTCCCCTACATGAGATAAGAAGTGTATCTTTAATTACAATGTGCACACGCGGAGAACAGGAGACCCATTTTTCAAGATTGAACATTAGTTTAGACATTCTCAAGGAACTCTGGGGCATAGTATCAATAAAAGGCGTTTAATTTATCGCCGCTTTAGCTGCAAAAAGCTGCCGCTAAAGCGGCGATAATGGGCTTGATAATATGCCGCAGAGAATTCCCATAGAAGCCCATGTTCTGGTGTTAACATGGGCTTCTATTGGAATTCTCTGAGGCATATCATCAAGCCCATCAAGCGATAATTTTAACGCCGTGCTTGATAATATGCCCCTTTAAGTCATAAGAGTGCCCAGAGAGCATCGCCTATTTTTACTCAAAATCGTCTTGGATGAAGGCTCCTTCCTCCAAAGTCTTTGAGTTTGCTTGACTCATTTCAACCTGCTAACCAATTATGGGGCAGATTATCAAGCACGGCGTTAAAATTATCGCCGCTTTAGCGGCAGGAAACAGCCGCTAAAGCGTCGATAATGGGCTTGATAATATGCCGCAGAGAATTCCAATAGAAGCCCATGTTCTGGTGTGAACCTGGACTTCTATTGGAATTCTCTGCGGCATATTATCATGCCCATTATCGCCGCTTTAGCTGCAGTTTCCTGCCGCTAAAGCGGCGATAATTTTAACGCCATCCTTGATAATATGCCCCAGTATTGGGTGAGCTTCCACAGCATTTACCGTATTTGTACACCGTTTTGCAAAGATGGTACTTCATAGTTTCAAAGACCTTGTCCTCTCTGCACGGGGTAGATCCAGCAACCAGGTACAGTATTAACAGCACTTTAAATTAACAAGCATTGCCAGAGCCAATGGGTCTTGCCTCGGCAATGCCTGATTGCTGTCAATAATAGGTTTGCCAGTCATAGCAGAATTTCAACACTGGTGTTGGTGAAGCCAATAGCAACAACGTAATGCGATCTTAGGGCATCTTGCAGATGTATAACAGCAACTATACAAAATAACATTGTTATATTGTTACCACGTTGTGTGCATCTTGGCAGTATAGAAGACATCTTTCTAAGATGGCTACCTGGCTCTTTTAGGTTAGTCAGTACAAGCAACGTCAAGTCCACTACTAAAAGTGGCTGGCTGCAGACTGAGCCTTGATTGGGCAATAGCATCCTGATGGAGGGTGAGAGACAATGGGCCATATGTAGGTAGCTAAATACCGGTAGGTAACAGCCGAAAATCGGTAATTTTCCCATTACCAACCGGTATTTAGCCCTTTCTAATGTAGGAGGCAGGTGTTAAGGATTCGGTAATTTACCGATTCCTTATTTTAAGGAATCGGTAAAATACCGAATCCTTAAAGGCTATGTAGGAGGCACTCAAGTGAGTGCATTTTTGCATTCAGGATTCGTTATTTACCACCAACTACAAGTTGGTGGTAAATACCGAATACCTTTAAAAAAGCAATAATTAGCTTTTTTCAAGGTGCCATGTGGCAGACATACATGCCCTTAGGGCATGTATGTGCGCCACATGTGCACACATGCACGATTTAGGGGTGCAACAGGGTGTCAATGTGACACCCTGCCACCCTTAAATATGCTCACCCTATTACCGATTCGGTATTTACCGAATCGGTAATAGTGAATGGCTTCCCATTCATTCCTATGGGCCTCCAGGCCCATAGGAATGAATGGGAAGGTGATTCCTTATTACCAAATCGGTATTACCGATTCGGTAATAACGAATATTACCGATTCGGTATTTTATACCGAATTTTTAGCTACATATGAAATACCGATCCCTAAATACCAAATCGGTAAAATTCGGTATTTAGGAATCGGTATTTCATATTTACCTACATTGGGCCCAAAGAGCGTTCAGTTCATTGTCTGTAATGCCAGGCCTTGACTTTCTTTTGGTTTTAGTGACAGGTATTCAGCATTTAATGGAAGGGAGAATAGTCGGTCAGGGTCTGAAATCTGAGATCCTTAGTAGAGATGGACAAGTCAGCAAATTCCTATGGAACGCTGAGCCAGGGGTTTAATGAGACAAATCGAGTTGCCAGTAGCACTTTATTTTAATGCAAGACGTGTTAGTCAAATGTGTTTCACTTGTTCTCTCGTAGAAACATTATTCATTTAAATATTTTGCATTGAAAAATAAATGGCCATGGATGCAAATATACCAAACTGGTGTTTTAATTAATCAGCAATGAAATTCATCCTGAAAATAAAATTATTCATTGATGTAGGCTATAAATATCTTTGTGATCTAATCGTTGAGCATGCTCGCTAAGAAATAGCCTTTTACATTTTATTGCCTTTTATTCAAATTCTTATTCGAAATTTGCAGTAAAATGCCATAAATGGTTAATTATTTAGCATTTCAGTGCACAATTATATCAGTATTAACAATATTGGCAAGCTGTTAGATGTTGAGTCACGATTTAGGATGAAAATACCACGTTTAAATGAACATCTTTTTGTCACATAATTAAAGTGAGCAAGGTAACAACTTAAAGGAATCCTGTGTCCACAACTAATCTGGATGGTGAAATAAATTCTGTCCAGCCGGAAAAGTATGTTGCCCTTTAATTGTTTTGAGGAGTTTTCATAGAATTGGATGGAGACACGCTTGCCAGTTGTTCTTTGACCTTGGGACCCAAGACAAAGCTACATAACCTAATGGAAGCATGCTAAAGCAGTCATCGGTTGTATTATATCATACTCTGCAGTTCGTAAAATTGGTTTTCTGTACATTAGAATGGTCTTTAACATACTTCCAAATGGGATTAAACATTATATGATATGTGACTACCGTGATATCAGTCAAGACGTTGACATACACACAGTTTTAAGGGTAACATGTCTGGCATTGAAGTTCCAGTTCTGTTAGCTGGACGCCATATTTATTTTTAGTAACATAACCTAAGTGATACTCATAGGAGATCTAGTGCGGGTGCCAAGCTGATCAGGTTCCATCATTCATCCTATTCCTTTAGACAAAGTGAATTATAACACTCTATGGAGAGCTGTAGAGATGGCATAACTGCTGTGCCAGGGCAATGAGTTCCCTTCTTCATCAGTTAAAAGCAATTGAATAAAAAGAATCACCACAGGAGCAGGCCCTGTAAGCCAAGGCTTTGATTCAAAGTACACAGACGTCTGTGATGGTCATCTGCATCGAAAATCAAGAGGGACCAGCAGGCAGACGTCATCCTGAGTTAGTATGCCATGAGCATCATTCAGAATTCTTAAAGGGACCATTCAGTACAAAAGTAGGTTAATCTTCTGCCCGAAATTTCACTACGTGTGCCTTCAATCAGGATTCCGTAATGTCCCTTTGTTTAATGATGTCTGGTTGGGTTGTAAAACTTACTGTATTGTTCACTACATGGCCTCTTTTATTGTGAATGCCTCCATGCTACTGCCAGTGAGAACTCCTGACTGCTGGTCCACAAAAAGGTGATTAAGTTAATACAGTTGTATGATGGTACAAAGCATGCCTGTACCACGCTGTCTCAACCACAACGCATCTTTACCACGCTTGCCTTTACCATGCAATTTTGTGGTAAAGACATGATAGGTAAAGAGACATGTGTGCTAAAGATCATGTCCCTGCCCTGTAAACTGTTCCTTTTCCCCCTTCCCTGCGCCCTAAAAATTAACCCTATGCCCCAAAAACGACCCCGACCTCAGCCTTCCTGCCCTGAGCATTAAAAACTGCCCATACGTCCCTAAAGTACTCCTGACCCAGACCCCCCCCACCCTGAGGCCTAAAACTGTCCTCTGCCCAGTAAACTGCCTCTTTTCCACCGCTTACCTCACCGCGTTCTCTCCCAAACCTTACTCTTCCTGTGCCTGACCAGCCGCTCTGCAACTAGACCATGCATTGCCTTAACCACGCATATGCGTAGTTAAGGCATATGCGTGGTTAAGGAATGAGTGGTTCGGCTTGCGAGAAAATGGTATGCGTGGCTGAGCCAGCGTTGTTACAGCCGTTTCCCAGTTAATGAACTTGTTAGTTTTTTCGATGAATGGTTCACAAATCCATTTCCATAGCCAAGATAGGTTGAAGACTGGTATGAAATAAGCAAAAACATCTGTCCATTTCTTTTCAAGATAGGATTGAACTGACTCATTTTTTGATGATTCCGTTGGTAAATGAAGGGTTGATCAGAGAGCATCTTGTTTGTTTGAAAAGAAATTTTGATTCATCCCGGGCATGCCATATTGGTACACACAATCTGCGTTTTAGTAGAGTTTAATTTATAGCCTGAAACCGCCCCAAATTTTTCAGCCTATCTTTCTATCTCAATTATTGCTTGTGCTGCGTCTGACGAGGCCACTGCAATATCATCTGCATAAGCTAAGATTCGCACCTGATATTGCCCACAACTCATAGACCGAATACGTTCACTTTGTTCCAACATAACCAAAAAGGGATTAAAGTATATATAGCGAACAACAACGGAGAACAAGGACATCCCTGTCTGGTCCCCCTGCTAATATGAACTTGCTCTGATTCCCTTCCCATTACACAGATCCTAGTGCATGCCGATTCATACATACTTTGAATGGACCTAATATAACCCTGTCCAAACCCCATCTTCCGCATAATGGTCCATAAGAATGACCAGGAAACGCGATCAAACGCTTTTTCCGCATCAAGAAAGATCAGCCCAAACCTGCTCTGATATACATTAGCATAACCTATAAAAGTAACCACTCTGTTTATATGGTTTACCGTGCTCCTGCCCAGTATGAATCCATGTTGGTATAAAGATACCAAAGGCATAATTACTTGTGCCAACCTGGTGGCAAGTACGTTCGCATATATTTTACCATCTGCATTTAACAGGGAGATTGGTCTATATGCTCCTGGCAGATTCAAGGGCTTATCCTTCTTTTTGAACACTGCTATATTAGCCTCATCCCAAGATAGAGGCGAATTTACAGCTTGAGCCTCTTGAAAAGTATTGAACATATTTGTTTTCAATACTTGAAAAAGCGACCCATACAGCTCTAGTGGTAGTTTATCGGGTCCTGCCACTTTCCTATTCGCCAATGACCCCATTGCATCATCCAGCTCCTCCATAGTTATTATTGCATCTAATATCCCCTGCTCTTCTTGACTTAGCCTGGTCAATTGCTGGCAAAAACTCTCTATCTCCTGCTCATCCGAATCACCCTGCATATATAACTCTTGATAGAAGTCATAAAACACCCCCAGCATTCCCTGCACAGTTTCGACCGTATCCCCAGCTGCATCCAACATAGCCATTATTTTCTGTGACAATTGCCTTACTCTTAACCTCTGTGCCAGACATCGACCCGTAGCTTCCCCATATTCATATCTATCCTGTTTATACATTTTTTATTGATGAGAAATTTCCATACACCATATCGCATTTATTTTCGCTTTACAACATGCCATTTTAGTTTGTATTTCCACACCTTCTAGTCCCTGCCTAAGAGCCTGTATCTACTCCTGCTCCGCATTCCTTAGATTCCCCAGAAGTCGCTGTATCAGAATTTGTCCTTGCTTCTGTTTAACCAATCCATAATTAATTGCTTCTGCACGTATTCCCGCTTTGAGAGTATCCCATACTATAGGTCTAGAGGAGGTTCCCCTATTAACCTCCAAAAATTGACTAACCTAGATAAGCATATGATCAATAAATGCCTGATCCATTAACAGTTTCCTATTAAAAGTGAACGCCCTTCCAACGCTCTCCTGACTGAAACTATACAAATCTAACAATAATGGACCATGATAGGCATGAATACATAATCGAGTCTCACCAGTTTATGATGGGGATGTGAATAGAAAGTATAACCTGGATCAGGATCGTTTAAAGTCGTCCATACATCTACTAATCCATGATCCTTTAATAACTGCTTTAAAGCTCTAAAAACCTTGGGTTTTCGACCCATATATTTATCGTTAATATCGTCTAAGACATGCCCATCTACATGGATATTGAAGTCCACTCACAAGATCAAGGGGGTAGACCAAAGAGCCAATTCTACATTTAAGGTCTCCAAAATAGCAGCTTCATCAAAATTTGACCCATATACTGTACACATTGTCACCTTAGTACCATCCATGATACATTCAGCAATCGCCCATCTGCCATAGTTGTCTGTCATTATCCTTCCAATTCCGCAAATCCCACCTCGTGCTAGAAAAGCAACCCTCCTGCTAGTAATAGTCTGCCGGGTCGCAACCAGAAGCGTATATCCCAACTCTTCTAACACCCTACGCTTAGCCCAAGGTATGTGCATCTCTTGAATACACAAGATATCTGGCTTCATTAAACGCAAATCTGCAGCTACCCTTCACCTCTTATTGTTATTATTTAAGCCACATACATTAAATGAACTTATTTTGCCCAGTATATCTAACCTGGTTTGACTGGCTCCCTTCTGATCTTGGCTTCACAGAATTGTATATAGTTCATATTGGCTAGTATTCTGGGTAACTGACAAAGCCAGCTATTTAGGTATCAAAATTAGAATATCCCTGCAGGATTTTAAAGAGGTAAATTGGGTGAGTATAGTCTCGGGGATTAAGCAGCAGCTTGATTGGTTGGAGTGTTTGCACCTCATGTTGGTGGGGAGATGCAATGTGCTCAAGATTATTGTCCTTCCTAAAATTTTGTATTACTTCAGTGCGGTACCGCTTGAATTAACTAAAATACAACTGCAGAGGGTACAATCTATCTGTGATAGGTTCATGGGGGACAAAGAAAAACTAGGCAAGCGTTTAAATTTATGATGCTACCTGGTCGGTTCCTAATTTCACTTTTTATTATTATGTATATATACTTCAAAATCTACGAACCGTGTTGACTGGGGAAGATATGGTGATCGCAAAAGCACCCTCTATATATCGGATGTTGCTAGGGGCAGAAGCCAGAAATTCTTTAGTAAAATGTTATGAACCAAGTCATTTAAAAAAAAACACGATTTGAGGTAGTGCTTGCAGCGTACAAGGTTTGGAAATTGGTACGGAAAAAGTTAGACATTCCACAAATTAGGTATTATACACCGTTAAATTCGACATCTAAATATCCCCCCTATATTTTGGGATTATAGGATGGTTTGCTGGAGGGCTAAGGGGATCAAACAGTTAGGAGACTTATTGGGGGGAGGAGTATTAACCTCATTTACATGGCTAGCTGATAGATATGGACTTCAGCAAAAATAATTCTTTAAACACCTGCAAATTCGGGATTTTTTATTTAAACATCATATGGAGGAGGGGATAACTATGGTTCCGTTAGTTGAGGCAAATAGAAAAAGGGAAAGGATAGGGGCACTATATGCCATATTAATTGAGGCACAACCGGACGATCTGGCTGCTCAAGATGGTAAATGAGGTCAACGACTTGGGCAGGAAGACGAGTATATGCAGCGATCAATTGACACTGCAGGAACATTTTTGATGTCAGCAAATCTGAAAGCCCAACACTTCAAGACTATATTTGACTTGTATCATACACCAGAGAAAATGATGAGGCGGGGGGGCGCTAATAATGGGAAGTGCTTTAGATGTAATATGGAGAGAGCTGACATCGTGCATGTGTTTTATGACTGCATCTCGCTTTTGCAATTTAAGTTACAAATAGATATGTTTTTGTCTGAAATCACAGGGACTCAAATTCACATGACAAAGGAAGTAATGTTATTGGGGATAGGGGGAAATCTACAAATCGTCAACCGGCACATAAGTTTAGATATGTGATATTTATCGCAGCTGCGGTTGCACGGTTATGTGTAGCGTCATTTTGGCTACAGAGGCCACTTCGTTTGAGATGTGGCGGGCCAAGTTTTATAATATTTTCAATCTGGAATACAGTCTTTTTTGTCTGAAGTCAATGATACGGAAAAATGTGGGCATACAGATATGGGGCCCAATGATAGAACATATGAGCTAACTGTTTGACCTTGGCAAATATGTGTTTAGGCGTTTTCGTCAACATGTTTATTTGAAGAAATATTTGCGTTATGACTGTGTATAATTGCTCATTTAAATACTTTACATTATAAGCTATGGATTGAACAATAAATAAAACAATTTTAAAAAATTGATTCATCATCATGATTATGATGGAAAGTGTCCGTTAAATAATATAGAAGGCATTAATAGCTTCATCGGTTTGGATAGGTCTAGAAATGGTCATAAAATTAATCCATGTGATCTTTGTTTTGAAAGTGTAAGTGTTGAATTATTTTTTTGGCATGATGAGGATTCTAAAGGAGAAGACTTAATTGGACTCCGTTCCCTTTGTCTGTTGAAGCTTTGTGTAGTGTGCCTGTCAGGGGTACAGAGTTGTCGTGAATAAACCTGAATGGGGTAATGCACAGAATAGAGGACATGATGTACAAAGCAATTTTACAGTTGCAAAGGTCAAATCAGAGCCTTTGTGACCGCAAAATGGCATTGTTGAATTTACAAAACCCAAATTTCGATTCAGTAGCATGCTACTGAATCGTAATTTCAGTTTTCAGTAAACACGAAATCGGTATTTGGAAGGGCGTGTTAAGGGTTTGTCTTCCAAATACTGATTCCTTAAGTTATGCAAAAATGTTTTGAGATCGAAATTCGGTCGGAATTAATCTCAACATCATCTCATCATCACTCTAAAGGTTAATCCAACAGCCACTTATCTTTCATACTCATCAATTCTAGATCACTAAAAAAAAAACTGAAGATACATTTATGACCTGTTAACTGATCTCAGCCCGGCTCTAGACTTCATCACTGAAACATGACTGAGAGATGAGGTTACATCAATACCACACAAGGCAATGCTTGGTGGATTCCTAAACCTCGTCAGAAAATACTTGAATAAGAAAAGCAGCTGCATCAAAAACACTTTGCTGGCTTCCATAATGAAAAAATACTTAGTCTCATAATATGATTCATTACAGGTTTGCTACTCATCTTCCTCAGCATCTTAAGCCTTCATTCTTGTCATCTATCACAGCCAAGGTACCTGAAATCATTATCAGACATTGCAATTTACCATTCAGATCTCTGTATCTAGGGAAATCTAAACACCCTGTTGAAGAAGCTGGCCCTTCTCCAGACCTCAAGCCTTCTCATTAGCTTTAAAATCTCATGCCTTCCATTAACAAGTCAGTAATTTCACCCATGTGGCAGGCCACACTTTGATGCTATCTGTGCCCCCAGAATTCTAATCTCAGTACAGGAATCAACCCCACTATCTGGAGTGATGGACACATTATCAATTACGTCAGCTTCCTGAAGACACCTCTGATACCAGTTCATCCTTTCACACCTACATTTACTAGATCCTGAGAATACTTTGACCTATATGCCTTTTAAGCTAAGGGCGCTGTTACTCTGCCCCTCGATTTATTGAAGCAATACTCTGAAAGATGTTCGATCTGTTATGAAAAGAGGCTTTCAATAATACATTGTGGTATCTCTTAGAGCAATATGTCAACATCAACACCTTCATAAGGTGGGTTTGTTCATAACGCTCTTCCAACAATGACAAAAGGAAGCTTTTTAGTGGTTCCTCTGAAAACAACAAAGCACTGGCCACGCTGTCGTGAGGCATTTTTGTTTAATTTGGATGTAGAATTGCCAAGAACTGAAACCAGATATCTTGAAAATCAATGGAGAAAAATAAACAACCACAATGATAAAAAGTGATTTCATTTCCAGTACAGAATCTATGAACCACACATCAAAAATGGTAAATTTCTCTGCATTTACTACATATCTGAGGCTACCTGCCCACATAAAGAGCTTTTCAAACTAGACTCCTCATTCCATAACTGAATGTGCACTTTAACCACCATGAAACTCATTCGGGAACTCTGCAACCTTGAATCATACTTTCTTCTTACCGAGCAACAGGTACTTTCTTCTAAAGTAGGCAGTAACAGTCTCCCATTGCCAGGGTCACCAAAGCGCTTAGCTGTGTGTCACTTTTAGTTTCCCTTTACTACTAAAATTATCAGACGAAAGACACATGAGATTTTTTCAGTGAAGTCTGGGGATATGGTGCACGCTCTTTGCTTGATTATTTTTAATGGTCTCACCACACAACCGAAAAACTATCAATCGCATATTGTTTCATACAATCGTGTTGGCTCCTACATTTAGGGTGTCAGAATCTCAGTGTTTATACATTAATGCATCTGGAAAAGTCTACATGATGGAAAGGGAGCAACGGAAAGCAAAAGGCAATTATATGCATTACTTCAGAATTGAAAACAAATCTAACTTTTAAATTCCAATGATTAATAAATTCCCAAACCTTCATATAAATCATATAAATCCTATATCTTGATCAAAAACAAAAATAAAATAAACACAGAGGCAGCTAAACTATTGTTCAAGTATTGAGAGACAATTCAGTTTGATGGCTATAACTGACAAAATGTAATTGTTACCATTGTTATACATGGGTCTCATAGAGATCCATTAGCATGAATGACTGGATTCTGAATCCAGTAATTCATTGATATGATATAGCAATTGCGAGTAGCTGAACTTGTTAACCACTGTTGCTAGAGACTGAGCCACGCTGACATGCATGGAACACAGTGCCAGAAGAGGAAGAAAATAAGGCACATTTTCTGGTGGGTGTGGGTTGCAAGATTTCCCATCACCCATCAGCACAGGAAATGACATCAAAGCACCCTGGACTCCTCCTCCCTCCCTACTACCTACTTATGACATCAGCGCCTGTCTGCTCTTGGACCGCACCCAGCACCAAGAACCCTGGCCCAATCACTGCCCAGCGATACTCTGCAGCACTCCTTAGGTCACTAGATCTCAGATGCTGTTTCCCGCACTGCTGCCGTTCCTCATACCACGGTAGGAGTTTTCACCTGTACCCACTGCCAGTTCTCCAGCAGCCATCCACCCACACCCCCCACATAAATGCTAACAATGCTCTCAACACCCCCTCCCAATACACACTACACAAACACCAACAGTGCCTATACTCCCACTCTACACCACGCTATAGCAAACCCACATGTCAACTCCAACTCGCATACACGCTACTCAATAGACGAACATTCCGCAAATACACAACAAAAATATCGGACCGTCTGAGCAGTGATGCACCTGACATCTTCTTCATCACAGAGTCCTGGCTCAACCTCTCATCGGCTCCCGACATCGCAACAACAATCCAAGCGGGCTACAAGATTGATTGACAGGACCTCCTTCACAAGCCAGGATGAGGACTTGCTATCATCTACAAGGAATCCATCCAATGCACAACATCCATAGCGAACGCCACCCCATTCATGGAAAACCTGCACTTAAAGCTGCAAATCTCTGAAAATTCACCCTGAACGGATCCCTCACCTATCAAACATCAGGACCCTGAGCCAGCATTACCAACCTCATCACCGACTTTGTTACTCTACTTACCATTGACTCTAGAGCCTACAGTCTCCTTGGTGATCTCAACTTTCACCTGTAAGACCTTAAGGACTCCTGCTCCACAGTACTCCTCGAAAGCTTGAGTAACATTGGACTCACCTAGCTTGTCACAGAACCAGCACACACCATAGGACACGCACTGGATCCCATCTTCCCCACATGCAACAGCACCAAATGCAACAACACCACAACACGGATCGACCACTCCATCATCCACTTTCAGAACAACACACCTGAAGTCAACACCCTTGCCAGGTTCAGCACTCCAAGCCGTGACTGGAGCACAATCACAGAAGCAGACTGACTCAGCGCCCTCAGCATTGATCAGCCTAGCCCCAAAGACAGCCTTGACAAGGATATCAACAACTTCAACAACAGGATCAAGAACTGCGTGGACTCATTCACATCAATTAAACCTAACAAGCATGATAGATCAAATAAGCAGGTAAGCTGGTACACAGAAGACCTTAAATGAACCACCAAACTGCACTATAAACAGCTAGAAAAGAAATGGAGATCCAGCCACAATGCACTCAGGCCCTATCACCAGCAAATTAGAGACACCGAGAAAGAAGCCTTAGTGGTGGACCGCATCGAAAGAAGGTCCAACAGCCGCAATGAAATCTTCTCAAGGATTTCACCTCACTCTCAGCTACTGTCACATTACTGTCTCCTAGCAACTCTGCGACAACCTATCAAACTTCTTACACAGCAAAAAACTACAGCAACTTCGCACACCAACCCAACCCCAAAGAATGAATTGCTAATGCTACCCAACCCCAACCAAGATGGCCACCTAACTGAATAGATGACCCTCACCAGAAATGACACAGCAGCAATCATGCGGACCATCCACTCAGGGGTCCTAGTGGACCCATGCCCCTACCATATCTACAACCTGGGAACATCACCAATCAGCACCACCCTGACCCACATCATCAACACCTCCATCACATCCACCGCTTATCCAGACAAATGGAAACTTGCAGAAATCAACACCCTCCTCAAGAAGCCCACAGCTGACCGGAATCAACTGAACAACTTCTGACTCATCTCTCCTATCCAGCCAAGGTGATTGAGAAGGCCATTAACAAGCAACTCAAAACCCACCTCGACAGCACACAATAGGGATTCAGAAAGAACCATAGCACCAAAACAGCACTTGTTGGGGTCATCAACAACATTCAAAACATCCTAGACTGAGGAGAAACAGGGGCCCTCATCCTGCTCAACCTCTCCCACTGTGTCCCACAGTATCCTCACCAGAAGACTCCATGAGACTAATATACAACGATCCTCTCTCAAATGGATCTGTTCCTTCCTCATGGGAAGAATCAAAAAGGTTAGGCTGCCACCCTTCACATTAGAGTCCAAGAAATTAATATGTGGTGTTCACAGGTATCGTCCATCAGCCCTATTCTTTTGAACAATTACATAACACTGCTCACCAACATCATCCGATCACAAGACATCACCGTCATCTCCTATGCCTATGACACCCAACTCATCCTCTCCCTGATCGAAAGAGAGACAAATAGCAGAATCAATTTCACCAACTTAAGACCATGGTAGCAGGCTGGATGAGAACCAACTGCCTGTAGCTCAACTCCACCAAGATGGAAGTTCTGGTCTTTCCCAACAAGTTCTCCCCATGGGATTCCACTTAGTGGCCGTTGGAGCTAGGACCAACACCCATAGATCATGTAAGAAATCTAGAGATCATCCTAGATGAGAAGCTCAACACGACGGCTCAAGTGAACACAGTGTGCACCTCCTGCTTTCACATCCTACTCATGATGTGAAAGATCTTCAAATGGTTGCCTCAGAACACCAGACGAACTGTCAAGCAAGCACTCATCACCAGCAGGCTGGACTACAGCAACACTCTCCAAACACCTCCTACACAGCCTCCAGACCATCCAAAACACAGCCGCAAGTATCATACTCCACCTCAAATGCCAAACCAACATCACAATGCACCTCAGGAAGCTTCACTGGTCCCCATTCACAGGCGCAGCCAATTCAAACTTCTCACGCTCACATGCAAAGCCCTACAAAACACAGGACCAAAAGAACAGTCACAAAAACTTTCATCAACCCACCAGACACCTATGCTCTGCCTCAGTCTCACTCAGACACATACCTCGCATCTGCAAAAGCAAAACTGAGGGTCAGTCATTCTCCTACATTGCACCCAAAACATAGAATGACTTCCCTCAACACACCAGAGCCTCCTACTCACTTACTGAGTTCTGCAAGATGTTGAAGACCCTGCTCTTCATATAAGCACTTTGAGACCATACACCTACACACCTTGCCCAAGCGACTGGATACCCTATTGGGTTATTAGTGTGCTATAAAAATCAACATAACAGAACAAACAGGAGGGCGTGTATTTTTAAAAAAACAAATTGGACAAGGAGGAGAGGTCTTGTTAGGTATGGCCCCCCCATTTCTCCTTTGCCACTGTATAGCATTTGAAAGCAGGGGCAGATGATTTCAGGGGACATACCTAACATAAAATTAAACCTCTGTAAAAAATTAATTAAGGAGATGATTTTCACCTTGGTGTTCTGAGTGACATCATAAACAATTTGAGCTTCGCTCTCATCTATTTGATGTCACTCGGAACCCCATGTGTAATAAGCAGAACTCTAATTCTCAGTTACCCGTTGTGAGAACTAGGGTTGTTGGTTGAAAGAGGTGTGGCATGGCAAACCACAAACGTGACTGAATTAACATGTGCTTTACACTAGGTAGCTTGGAACAAAAAGCAGTCAGGCTTAACTTAAGGCAATATGTAAAGTATTTATGAATCGCACAAACAGCAATAAAGTGAAAATACAACACAAGAAATACACCATACAAAATTAGAAAAATAGAGTCAAGTTTAATAAATTATTTGACACCCAAATAAAAAAAATCCAATCAGTTAAAGCAGATTGGTGAATTTTGGAAGTTTTTAGTAAAAACTAGCACCTAAAAGTTCAAAGCGCCAACTGCGGATATCTAGTTGTGCGAGGCTGGGTAATAGTAAAAAAATATGGCTGACTGTGATGGAGCATAAGTCGTATATAAGAAGTGGATTGGACCCGGTTGGTGCTTACCATCAAACTTATACAAAAGTTTGAAGAAAAAGTTCTGAGGAGGTAAAGTTCAGAGCGGCAAGACTGCAAACGGTGTCTGAGGAGGGAGCGTTGTCATCGTCGGGGAACAACTGGACGAAGTTGTGGTGAAGATTTCTGCGTTCAGCCTCAGTCACTTTTTTGGAAGTCAAAAATCTCAAGTGGGACGAGAGTTCCAGAATGTGGCATACCCCTTTGGTGAAGGAATAGGATTTGCTGATGCGGAGAAGAACGCAGAGGGATTAGCCATGAAGTCCGGCTGACCGGCGATGCACCTTAGGCGGACAGATGAGCAGATGGGTCCCGGTCTTCTCTCTGTTCTCAGAGCAGTTTTTAGCCCAAAATTCCCAAGTTTCAAATTTTGCCTCTCTGGGCACCATTAGCAGCACCACCAAGAGTCCAGGACTGGAGGGGACCTCACTCAGGCTGGTCCAGGTGGAGGTTCAAGATGGTGGGAGCCTGTTATGTCCCTTTGGCTCTGGACAGGAGGCCAGAAAAATAGCCCTTGGAGTCTCAGTGTTAATCCTAGGTTCAGATGAAGGAGCAGGGCTCAAACAGGAGGACAGGCCTCTGAGGGTTCAAGGCAGTCTTGAGGCAGCAACGCAGTCCTTCCAAGTTTAGCAAAGCAGTCTTGTGGAGTACACAACAGGCCACAGGAGCAGGCAGTTCTCTGAGAGTCCTTCCACAGGTCCAGAAATTGAACTGAAAAGTGGGTCTGAGTGACCTAATTTTATACCTTGTACATTCTCTGAAGGAGAAGAAGGTTCTAGAGGTTTCTCTTTGTGGTGCTTGGAATTTCCTGCCTTCCCTGCTGTGACTCCAGGCTGGCTACAGGGACAATGCAGTGGTGACAAGGACTTTGTGGAAAGGCAAAGCACAGCCTATTCAGTTGCAAGTAGGACTGTGCTCAGCTCTGCCCCCCATCCTGCCAGCAGATGTAAACTTCAGGCACACCTAATCCCTCTATTTTGTGATTGTCTGGAAGGAAGCCACAAAGTCTGGCTGCCAATTACACCCAGCCATGTGACCCAATTCAAGCTACAGGCACCAAATGACAGAAATAGGCCAACTTTTTAAAACCGGCATTTTAAAAATTGTAATTTACCATTAAAGATAATTTTTCATTACTATTTCATAGCTAAAAAAACATGATATACTTACTTGACCCCAATAAAAAGTTAGCACTTACTAAATGTAAGATACCAGTCAAAATCATAATCAATTATTTTTTAGCAACAGGAACGCCTACCTTGCATATTTTAATACTTATGTGACACAGCAGAATCTCGCTCAACTCCATTCCGTCGCATCTCCTTTTACATGACTCATCTCCATAGATGCGTCACCTTGTAAATTTTGCGTTAAAAAAAAACACCGATACGTCACGAAAAGTGACGCTCCGGTGGTGCAAGGTGCTTGTGAATCTGCCCCCTGGTTTGCTAATTATTTATTGACGGGCAAAAATTACCATGATTGTTCTTTGAAGATGGTGCCTGCCTGTTATGTTTAGTCTTGTTTAAAAAGATTTCAGGTATTAAAGCCCTTCATATCTCTACGGTGCAATTTCCCCTGAAAGAGTATATCGCACCATTTCATGACATACTAAAAATTGTTTGTTTTTTGTTGAGTATCTCTATTTTTCTTTACATATGAAGTTTTGTCTTGTTTTCTGTATCAGCAGTAGGTTGATTAAACAGTAACCCTAAGAAGGACTTCCCTTCAACTTCTGATATCTTTCCAGAGCCTTAAGCTCTGACGTTCCCCACCTACTTAGGCACATTAATTAAATTTATAATGCCCCTAGTGGATTGGATACTCATTCTGTGGAGCACAGTCCGGATTTTATTAAAGACAAAGCGCAAATGTTATCCCTTCATTATATATCATATGTAATTATTGACTACCCACCCACTAGTGGTACTGATTTTGTCTCATACTCCTGTTTCTGCTTCTTTTAGTCCAGTTCGCCATGGCTCTATCTGCTTCCTGAGAAGCAGTCGAATCAGTTAGGAACAATATCCACATTTTAGATCTACTGAATGGGCACAGAAGAATGATATTTTTTCATTTAGTTAATGCTGCATGAGTTTCTGTGCATTATGAAAAGAGGCTTGGAATGGTGAAGGATGTGAAGGCTTTTAAGGTTATTTTCTTCCCCTGCTTGGAAGTAGGAGGACTGATGAGAAATGTAGTTTGCTTTCAACCTTCTGTGCTTACTGTTCGGTAAAGCAGTGACAAAAGAACGCATAATATTCACCTCCATGTCTTTAATAAAATCCGGGCTTTCTGTCATTATATAGGTAGGAAAATCTGCATAAAGTTTCTAGGTTTTCACCAAGCACTTCTTTGGTGGT
The DNA here is from genome assembly GCF_964204655.1 of Triturus cristatus. NCBI lineage: Eukaryota > Metazoa > Chordata > Amphibia > Caudata > Salamandridae > Triturus > Triturus cristatus. The sequence continues at coordinate 856,428,599 of NC_140581.1, read as the reverse complement.
GCACTTGAAACACCTTTACATTTTGCACCTTGTGATTCTGATGTTGTTTATGTTTGAGTCTTTCTATATGTGTGCTTACACTGCACATGCACTTTGTGAACTCAGGTGTATTTTTGGCAACTGCAGAAATATATTGCACAGTAGCAAAATCAACCATTTCATGAACTATTACTAACTTGTTTTCCTGAATGTATGAGGCCAAAATTTGTAAAATTAAACAATTTTTTGGGCACCGCTTTGCTATTACTGAGAGGAGAAAACTAGAGTTGCGGCGTAGACAATATTACATAAAGGTTTTTGCACTGCGGTTGAAACGGAATAAAGGTATTTTTAGGGCATTTTTGAACCTCTGTTAAAATATAAGAAACTGAGGGGCATATTATCAAGAAACGGCGTTAAAATGGGCTTGATAATATGCCGCAGAGAATTCCAATAGAAGCCCATGATAAGGTGTCAACATGGGCTTCTATTGTAATTCTCTGCGGCATATTATCAAGCTCATTATTGCCACTTTAGCGGCAGTTTTCTGCCGCTAAAGCGGCGATAATTTTAACGCCATGCTTGATAATATGCCCCATAATTTGTTTATGCATATTGTCGCAGTTCAGTTTTCCACAAAGCAAGCGCCCCATCCATTAATCATCTTAGTTGGAAAAATGGAGCAAACTGTGCTCTTTATGCTGCTTTCAGGTCAAGATACAGAAGAAGCTGATTTTGTCTCAAATTACATTTGTCTTCTGAAAAAAATCCATTTGTTCCATTTCTAATTATGAAGACTTGGTAATACCACGATTTAGTCATCATACTCCACTCACCCTGGTGTAAAAAGCGTCATCCAAATACAGACTGGGCCAAACCACACAAGCAACAGAAACGGTGCAAAACATAGGGGCATATCAACAACAACCGGCGATAATTATCGTTAAGCGCACTTAGCGCTAGGATAATTATCGCCGGCTAGCGTGGAGTTTTATCGCTGAGATAGCGTGCTATTAGCTACGCTTATCTCAAAAGCGATAAAAATCCTAGCGCTAACTGCCTAACGTGAGATTATCGCTGGAAACCCAGCGATAATATCACGAAATGTGCCGTTAGCTTGTTCGGGGCCTCTCAAACTTAGCCATGATATCCACCCTCCATAGGGTATCATGGCTAAGTCAGTCCTGAAGCAGGCGTAAGGAAAGTAGCGATAACAGGGGTTATCGCTACTTTTCTTGCCGCTATGCTTCATAGTGTGGGGCTTGATGATGGGAGAAATGTCGCTTAGCGACATTTCTCCTGTCATGTTAGGTCAGGAACGCCCACTTTGCATCTCATTAGAGATGCAAAGCTGGGCGTTAAGATTTCGTGCGCTAAAGCAAGGTTTCACACGTAAGCGTGACCTTGCTAATTAGGCGATAAAATTATCACCGCTTTTCGGCCGTAAACGGCCGCAAAAACCGGCGATAATTTTCTATTGCCTCGTTGCTGATATGCCCCATAATGTTTTCTTTTTTGCACTTTACATTATCTGGCCGTGAATGGATTTCTCTGTAAAATAGAAAATGATCTGAACATGAAAGCTGAAAACCAGATACGATTTACTGAAATCTGTCTTCAGCATTCTGATCATGGCCCTTCAAATACCCTCGGGAAATAATGTCGGATGGCAAGTATCTCTTTTCGTTCTCTTTTGGTCTGGTGGGTCTTGGAGCTGGCAACTGCAACCCTGAGCCAACCTGTCCTGTCTGACTTATCGTCGACTTCTGGGATGGAAACATTTTTAACTCTAGACAGCAGAGCCTCTCACGAACTACTAACAGTGGTTGCTATCAACTGAAACAATCATTTTGTTATTTATGGAAACGTAGCCGTTTACCATATGCTATGTTGCATTTTTTAAACAGGAAATTCATTTTCTGTATCCTCTTCGTCCCCAATGAAAAAAGAAAAACAAGTCAGAAGAACTTGGAGGGATTTCGGAAAGCCTCCATAGTTTAAAAAAAATTAAATAGATGCTCCGAGATTGCCCGTTAATTAGAGCCATGGGTGTCCGAGTTACAAATTGTGTATAGCGCATAATTCGCTGAAGCAAGAGATGAAATAGGTTGTGTTGAATTACTAAGGTGCCGATTCCGATCCTGTAAAACCCGGGTACAAATGGTCGTAAGGAGCGTTTTCTCCGTCCGACTAGTACCCGGGAAAAACACCTTACAAACTCGCAAGTACGATTCGCACAGAAATACCATTTCCGTACGAGTCGTAAAAAACACCGACCGGCAAAAAAATACATACAAATGTGATTCTGGACGGCGCATACGCGACGTCCGGACGGAGTCAGGCAGCGTTTCACGGACCAGCAAGTATGATTCGTGCCGACGTCACTCCGCGCGTAGCATTTTTTACGGGAGCCAAAAACTGCCAGGAAATTGAGGACGACGCGAACAAGGAGCACCGGTACGCGACGGACAGCCATGGATCCCAACCTACGCGTCATCCCGGCCCTCATAGCCTACCACCTCATGTTCCAAAACCGACGCAGATGCCGCAGAAGGTCAGAACAACACCCAGGGTCAAAGGGGGGGGGGTGTGTGCAAGGGGCAGGAAACACAACCCACACCCCACGAAAAACAAAGATATCCTGCACAACAATCACCTCCATGGTCTGGTCACTTCGGGGGGCGTGTCCACCAATCCCACGTCCCGCCACAACGGAAGTGGACGTGGACGCGTACCCGTCACCACCACTATGGTGGTACGGGACCGCCCCACTGCCCCTCAGAGCGTGGGTACGGGCTGTACCACGCCTACCCCTACGTCACACCAACAATGGTGGTACGGCCTGTACCCACGTCCCAAAGGCATGGATACGGCCCGCACCCCCAAAGTTGGGGTGCCGTAGGGGTACGGGCCGTACCCAGGCCTACAGCGCGTGGGTACGGCACATACCACGCCTACCCCTACGTCACACCAACAATGGCGGTACGGCCTGTACCCATGTCCCAAAGGCATGGGTACGGCCCGCACCCCCAAAGTTGGGGTGCCGTAGGGGTACGGGCCGTACCCAGGCCATCAGCGCATGGGTACGACTCGTACCACGACAGTGGACAGATACATAGGGGTGTGTGCCTATCACTCCCAGCAGTGCCCAGACAAATGAGGGGTGGGTGCCTATCACTCCCAGCAGTGCCCAGACAAATGAGGGGTGGGTGCCCATCATGACCAGCAGTGCCCAGACAAATGAGGGGTGGGTGTAGAGGACCCCCAGCAGTGGACAGACATATGGGGGTGGGTGCAGAGGACCCCCAGCAGTGGACAGAGACATGGGTGTGTGTACATCACCCTCCGATGAGCAAAACTCCATGGGTGCATGAAGGCATCCACAATGTGAGACAATGTTGAGAGTGCCATGACAACACATCACTGACAGCAGTGTCCCACTCCCATGAGGATGGATGTCCTTCCCCCACTGCATGACACACCACATGTGGGTGTGATGACAAATTACACATGCATACCCACCCCTGGTGGAGGCAGCACAATACACACACTGAGATCATGCAATAAGACTGTATCCTCATGTTAAACACCACTAAACTAAGAGAGCCTAAGGGAACACACACTGTCACCCACATTCCAGGACTGATAGGAATGTACAGGTGCCGGGGCAGCCAACAAGTTGTTGCCTCCCATGGAAGGAAAAGGGTGGAGTACACACAGATACAATGCCCACAATTGTCAGTCAGGTGCCCAAAGACCCTGCAGAACACGTAACACATGTGTGTGAGGCAGGGAGTACACACATGCATAGTGCGTAAAAGGGAAAATGTCCACATGAAGTCATGTCAATATACTCCATACACAAGTACAGTGTCCAGTAAGGATGCCACAAACGATGCAGGTGGAGACATTGCAGAGCATGCATGGCCAAAGTTGAAGGGATGTGTCACACACCGAGGAAATGTTGACACAGCTCAGCACAACAATTGGGAAACACCCTGCAGGAAAGATGTCAGGTGCCACTGAGGAAGGAACACACATTGGGACAATGTCACCATGCAGTAAGAGCTAACATGACCTAAGAATATATGCAGACACCTTGTGATGGCATGCAGATACCAGGGTCCACCCCATGAGCAGCACACTACAACATTTCCCAGACACCCAACACATTATCACCACCCCAACTCAGGGAGCAGCAGCACCAACAGCAAAACCAGAAAAGCAATAGTGTGCAAACGAAAAGCAAAAAACCACATTCAGCATTTCGAAGAAAATTAGCTACAGCTATTCACCAAGCCCATAGGCCACGTCAGATGCGAAGTCCTGGGGGGGGACACGTTGGGACGCGTCTCCCCTATCTTGCCTGCACAGTTCACTGTACCATATCATCCACAGAAGGGGGTGCATCATGTGGGGGGGAAGAACCAGGCACCGCAGGGACAGGAGGGGCACGGGTAGGTGTCGTGGGTGCAGGGACGGACGACTCCACCACAGGGGGTGGGGCAGCACCAAAGGAGGAGGTCAGTATGGCGCTGCACATGCCCGCAAGCTCTTCCAGTGTCTCCCCTGCACCCGAAGGAACCACAGGCCCCAAGGAGGGGGGGGTCGGAGGGATGGGTTGCAGCGCAACTGGGGGAGGTTGTGGACAGAGGGGGGGACTCAACTACCCTGCCCGGGGAATCCCTCAAACGCTTACGGGGTGGTGTCACACTGGGGCTGAGGGATAGACCGGCCATGAAGGACTCTTTGTCCGACTGTAGGGCAGGAGAGCCAAGGGGAGTGGTTTTGGAGGTAGTGGGTCGTGAGGACTGCGGACTCCTACTGTGACAGCGTGGCTGCTGTTTGCCCCCCGACCCAGTGGCTGTGCCTTCTCCCCCCTGTGTGTGCGTGACAGGAGGTGTGCGCTTGGCCCTCCCTGGTGGTGTGCTGCCTGTGTCTGGTGGGGTGCGTGCATGGGGACGTCTGGGTGTGTATGGGACAGGCATGGGAGTGGGAAGTGCGGATGGTGCCGGGGTAGGGGGGGGACGGAGCGCTGCAGGAGACCCACTGCTGCCGTCAGTGACGAGTCCATGGACCTCAGCAACATCCATTGATCAGACATCGCTGATGACATGCCCTCCATGTACGACACCATCCGTATCAGCAGTCTGGTGTGGCCATGGAGGACACGCAGCAGCGATGTCTGACCAACCTGCAACTGGCGCTGAATGTCCACAGACTCTGCATTGACGGCAGCAGGGGAGACAGGGGCAGGGGGTGCGGTGCCTGGCACGAAGGAGACATGTTTGGTGTACCACAAACTCCCCTCAGAACCCAGAACCCCTTATCCGACTAGCTTAGTGTCCCATTCGTTATGCGAGGTTGAGCTCGGCGGTCCCAATGTATAGACAACCCAGAACAAGCGACTTACAATATTCTCAGGAATGGTGGGAATCTGAAATATCTGTTCGTCATTATTCTCAGATCAGTCCACAACAGAATAGACAAAGACACAGTAAAGTTGAAAGAGTTCATTCAATGAACCTCGCGTACTAAGATGCAGTACTGTAGCTAACATAAGCAGACAAATGGTTAAGTTCAGAATCATCAGCATTGTTACAATATCATAGACAATGAAAGGAGCAATCATAAGAAAGTGACAGTGGAAACAGCAACCTTCCTGTCGCCAGTAAACTAATAGTAATATCATTAGACTAATAGAAGGTCTCTAGGCTTGAATGGGGGACCCCCCACCGTACAGATCAGCTCAGTGGAATCACATCACAGGATCAGCTAGTCTCTTCTCCTGCGAAATTTCTCCATCACAATGAAACTAAAACGTGCTGCACTGCAATATGAAAAGCACTCGTCTATCAGGTATCTGCAGCTGCGTGCATGTAATGGCTAAATAGTGGGACGATCAACCTGCACACAACAACATGCACCGTCTAGTCACCCAGACTGTTTGTGTACACAATGTACAGTACAAGCTCGCTGCTCACTGTGAAGGATGTCAAACAACAGACAATTCTCATGTGAAGCAAACTCGAGTAGGCATTTTTCAATTAATAACACGCAACTACAGTGTCGCGTGCAAAAGCAGCAAAATTGGCAAGATGGCTTTCTAACAACTAACACGGTGGTGCTAACTTAGCATTGTACATAGGGAGATAGTAATCATCACTACACCCCCCCTTGTTCGTACCACTAACCACTAGGGGCGCAAATTCAAGAACGCAGAGTTCAAGTTTGATAGAACGGAACCAAGGGCATGAACTGGAAGTCCATAGAAGGGAAGCGAAAAAGTCAGAAAATAAATTTCAATTATGAACAATGTTGCAGGGAAATTAACCATGTAAAAGGGGGAAAAATATAACATCGATGGATGCACCATGAAATGAGCAGGGCTAAAGTCAATCCATCAAGGTATAAGCACAATAAGTTGCAACAGCTTCCAAGAGGAAATCATTTGAACGTTCCGCAAAATTATCTGCCATCCAGTTCAGCAGGGGGAAAGAACACACGTGTTCCTCAACAATCGGGGCATCCAGCACCATTTGTGGACAACAGGTGGGGACATCAAGATAACTTCTGGATAAGAATTCAGTTGCAGCCGTACCGATGTCCCAATTCCCTAGGACTCCATGTGCTGCAGCACAGGCCATGATCCTGACGCCAGAACAGTCCAACTCATGAGCCACTAAGGGGCTCATCAGTCGATCATAATCCGGGGCAGGAGACACCGAGTTAGACAGGCACAAATCCAGAGCCCATTCGAATGGACAATCTAGGCAATGAAAGACAGGTTGCACGCAGGTAAAGAAGGGAAACCGGAAGGACAATCCATAGGCAATTCTTAAGGTCGCCAGCGGCAGAGTGCCGTAGAATTCAAGCATCTGTTTCCGAAGATGGAGCAGCCGGGGCATGCTGTCTTGTAGTGCAAGTTGTGCAGCCATAGCGTAGCACGCAGATCAATAATAGCACCCCAGCTACGAGGGCGAGAAGCAAAGGGAGACCTCCGAAGACGCTAGAAAAAATCGAATGATTAAATGCGGGGATCACACCAAACATAGTTTGGAAGGAGGTCACGAGGCCGGAGCCCACAATTTAGAAAAGATCAGCCAGGCCACTTGTTGACAAGGCATGAAAGATAGTCTGAATCAGAGTCCAAAAATGTAGTGGGAGATCAGTGTTCAAAAGCGCTTGCACCTCTGTGCGCGTGTTAGCTACGTGAAGGACAAATGTGTCTCGGGATGAAGTCAACGCGACTTGTTTTTGAGACAATAGAGCCCTTATTCTGCTCATCTTGTTGAACTCTGCTTTCAAGGTTGGAATGGAAGGTCAGATGGATACATCGAGCCGGCCATGCGGGACTGGGAAAAGGACGTTATTACAGAAAACCACTCGTAATGATACAGTCACGATGTGAGGAATTCCCACCAGCATCCCACAGAAAGCTTCATCATTGAATAGCACATAACTACCGTTAGCAAGCAGCGTACAAGACGGTGTCATAACTGGCACACGAATCCCTTTCCGAATACAAGCTAAATTTTGAGCGTGTATATTACAAGCACCATGCAATTGAATGTGCCTACACACCACAGAATGATCCGGAGTGGAAGTGCACCCTTCACCTTTTAAATACACCTCCTTGCCGTCTCTCACGCACCTGTTGTCGCCTAGCACGGACACAAGGGACCCGAGCAAGTGGGAGGGCGGTGATGGGAATGGAGGGTGCGGCGAGAGATGGAGTGCTGCTTTCAGCTCTTGGAGCAGTCTCCGTCCCCTCTGGGAGCTCTGCCTCGGACCCGGCAGCATCAAAGTTGGTGTTGGGACTGGACAGGTCCTCCGCCTGACTCCCCTCGGCCTCCGTGCCACTTGCTGCACCAGACTCCCCAGCACTGGTGGCCCCGGTGCTGGATCCCTCGCCCACGTCCGTGCCAGTGTCTCCCTCGGTTTCCCCCTACGATGCTGTGGGCAAGGTGAAGAGACAGGAAATGATCAGACACCTGCATACATATGACACATGAGTCCAAACTACATAGGTCACAGTGCATAGCATGAACAGCAACATGAGTAACATCTACAATACTACAAACATATGTAGGCCCTGCACCACACAGTTGCTTTACCCACCATGCCACTGGGAAACAATGGGGAGAATGACACAACAGCAAATTACTTGATATCAATTGATACAGAGGAGCTAGTCTCTGGGGACAGTCGAGCACTGCATCACTGGCATGGCACAGTCACCTACACCAGCAACTGTCCCCTGATGCCAGGTACACGGATAATGACACCTGACATGTAACTACCGGCGTTGCACGATGTGACTATGTCATGTGTGTGTCATGTGTTCCCATGAGCTTGCTGTAGTTGTTCCGTGACATGCATCTGCAGTTGCTGCATCCAACATGTGTCTGCGTGTTGATGGGCATGGCACACTATTACGCACACCAGGCCACATGTGGAATCAGACGTAACGGGTGTATGTATGCATCGCACATGGACTTGCGAGACAAGGACATATCTGCGGAGTCTCAATGTATGTGTGATCAGTCTTGACATGTACCCCTTCATGGCAAGGTGTGTGGACTGTCCTATTTCAAGGACATGTGACCTGTGCCTCTAGTGTTCCGCAACCTGTCTGTATGATAAAACATCCTTCTTCTGCACATATGTGGATGTCTGTCACTCCTGTAATGCGTCTGCCTGTTCACTTACACTGGCCCACAGCTAGTTTCATGGCATGTCATGTTGACCTTGAGCACCCACGTGTGTAGCTGACTCTTGGTAGGAGTATCACCTGGCTGGCATACGTGTCCTGGATGCCTTGCACAGAACAGACTCTGTATGTAGCATATGTGTATTAGCTGTTGAACATGTGCTCAGTTCATTGACATTGGTGTAGTGCTGCAATCTTCATTATTCCTTCCAAATTTCTGCAGGGCACCGCCTCTCCCCCGACCAATGCCAGACTTGGCTGCCATGAGGGAACGTGACTGTATACGCCGCTAAGGCTTCTCCCAACCGTTGATTGACAACTTGACCGCAAGGCTGGCACCACACCTCCAACCACTACACAGGTATCCTACTGCACTGACACTAGGGGTGGGCGGAATTTGCGTAATCGCGTTACGCAAATCTCCGCGAAATGGTAAAAAATCTCCGTGAACACGCAGAAATTCCGTGAACACGCGGAATTGCTTGTTCGCGATACTTTTTTCCTGTTCGCGATCGCTGTTTGCGTGCTCGGGGTGAAATATCTCGCGAACACGCATATTGAGAACGCGAACAAGCAAAAAATTTCGCGAAGTCGCGGAACGCAGATTTTTGGGCAATTTCGCGTTCTCCGCGGAACGCGAAATTGCCCAAATTCCGCAAATTCCGCGAACGGAACGGAATTTACCGCCCAGGCCTAACTGACACCCAAGATGAAGGTGATGGCAGCCCTACATTTCTTTGCCACGGGTACGTTTCAATTGACTATAGCTGATGTAGGTGACATGTCCCAGACCATGTTCAGCCGTGTCCTGCATGATGTGTTAGAGGCCATGTTGGTACACCTGGATGAATTTATACATTTTCCAACTCGTGAGCAGTTGACAGGTGTCAAGGGTGAGTTCTATGCCCTGGGAGGGATGCCCCATGTCATTGGGGCCATTGATGGGACACATGTGGCTTTGGTACCACCACAGGCACAGGAGGTAGCCTTTCGTAACCGCAAACATTACCACTCCATCAATGCCCTTGTGGTATGTCTTGCTAACATGCTGATATCCCATGTCTGTGCCCGTTTTCCAGGATCAGCACACGATGCCTACATCATGGGGCGTAGCAGGGTGCCTGAAATGATGCTGCAGCTGCGCAACAAACGTGCATGTCTTGTTGGTGGGTATACTCTGTTAGTCCTGTATTTTGCGGTATCTTAATATCTTACTGCTTCTCCTGACACACTTCTGTCCATGATGTTTCCATGTAGGGGACTCTGGCTATCCCAACATGCCATGGCTGATGACGCCTCTCCGCAACCCCAGAACAGCCACAGAACACCGGTACAACGACACCCATGGGCAGACGAGGCGCGTGATTGAGAGGATGTTTGGACTCCTGAAGAGCAGATTCCGGTGCCTCCACAAGACCGGCGGCGCCCTTCCATATGCCCTGGTCTGAAGGTCTGCAAAATCTTCCTTGTGTGCTGCATGCTGCACAACATGGCAATGGAGAAGGCCGTGCCACTCATCCTGGATCCCGATGAGCAAGATCATCCACCCGTGGAGGATGAAGGGCTTGGGCATGGGGCAAGTGAGGATGAGGAGGAGGATGAGGATGAGGACATCCGGAGTCAGCTTATCCGCAACTTCTTCTCATGATGGTGAGTCCCTGTGTCTGAGTGTGCACGCTTAGAGCCTTGTGTGGCATGTGTTGCAATGTGTGTGTCGAGCTGACTGTGTGCTAAGTGACTTGGAGGTGTGTTCTGATGTGTCATTCAAGTGATGATGTCATTCCACAAATTTTTGCGGGAACACAAAATTCCTTAATAGCATGATGACAACATTATTCCTGTAGAGTACATGTACATGTCTGCGGATTACTAGCTCTTCACTGACTTGTTGTGTGTCTGTCCACCCCAGATTCCTGCGGCCGTCGTCTGCTCATGTCATCATTGCCCTCCTGCTATTCCTCATGAATATTGCAACGTGTGCTGGATCAGAGTTACATGCACAGACATGGTGAAAAGTCATTTTGGGTAAGGAGTGCAGCAAGGCTTTTTGTGGGTGGTACATGTTTGTGATATGTGGGGACTGCTCCTGTGCATGTTGTGTTACCATGCATACATGTCGACTCACCATGGGCCACATGACGTGTTGCATGGCTCCCATGAATTGATAGTCACCCTTCCTGACAGTCATCTGTCATGGATTGTGGATTCTGATGAAGGCATCAATGTGTGTATAACGTCCCTCAGGAACATACGGGATGCCAATGGTGGACATGGTGTGGGACATCCCCATGACAGCCTCAATGGGGAATTGCAGCCTCTTGGTGTGCAGCAAAGGGTGTGAGGCTCAACCCCTTCACTTGTGTGCCAGCTCAGTAGGATTTACCACATCTGTGTGTTGAAGGGGGTGTCCAGTGTAGGTCACACATGTTCAGCCAAATGACCTGTGAGTCTGTTCCAATGGATGCATTTCCATTAGTGTGAGGCTGAGTAATAAAGGTGTTTGTCACACTCCAAGGTGCCTCATCTCTGTCAATGCAGGTCTCTTGCCACTTTGCATGCGGCATCTCTGGCATACTTGCTGTAGATAATGCATAGGAGTCCATGTGTAGTTTAGCGACATGCATGCAGTTGCTCATGGATTAGGCTCCCTATTGGGCATGAAGTACATGGTCGTGTATGTTTTTTAGCAAGGTCGACCACACAATGGGCCATCAACAGCTGCTGAGGGTGTGTCTCCTGTGCGCAGGTCGCCCTTCAGTTTCCTGATCCGGTGTAATGGCTCTTTGGTGGTTGTGCATGCATTGTCTCTGGGAGTGCCATGTGACACTGGACACTCCTTACTTTACACACGCGCCTGTTGCAGTTGTCCTTCTGACATCCTAGTCTTTGTGTGCAAAATTAGGCATTTTGCAGGGGAGATGGCGCCTGCTGCTGCGGGTCCTGCACAAGCACCCAGTGGCCACACACACAAGATGGTGTGCATCATGTTTGGCTCGCTCACATATGCCATGCTAGTCCACAGCATCTGTACCTCTTGCTGCAACGCCCTCTGCATTATGCACATGATCCACAGATAGATCCCCTCCAAGTAAAGACAGACCATCCCCCAGGTCCATGACAACATCCGTCTCATATACTGCCCTGCCCTCTACGGAGCAAGTACATCCAAACTCCAAGGAAACTGGTACACTTCCAGGGGGCATCTGCACACCTCAGCTTCAACACCCTGCGCCCCAGCCACCTCACCGTCCAGCACAGATAGCTGCAATGGATCACTGTCTGCTGCAGGATGACCTCCACACTCCCCACCCACACTCAGGAGGCAGTCCACAAACCCGACCCCACACCAACCTTGTACGTCTGTCATCCTAGAACCCGTTGGTCCATCTCCGTGCATCCAACCTTGCCCTGGCCACCGTTCTTCACATCCACCGTACTCCAGCATACAGGACATTGTTCTCCCACCTGGCCACACATACCTGGGACTTCCTCCCCGGGTACCTCCACATGAGCCATGACCTCTACGCCTTGATGATAATCTCCCAAATAGGTCTGTCCGCACAGTTTAGCAAGCACCCCCTCAGCAGCCAGAGGCCATCACAGGTGAATGTTGTGCTCCATGCCTACATTGAATGATACCTTGTGACCCATGTGTGTCCTGTACCAGACTCTGATCCCAGGGTATGGATGGCTGGAGTTAGTTCAACACTCAGGCATAGTTAGACATTTCCACACACATATGTCGTTGAATAATGCCAAATGACAGCAACATCTCATGTGCAGAACAATGAGAATTTATTTTTGGTGGGGTGAGTCTTTTGGTAGATGTGCTAAGGTGCTCTACCGGGTGCATAGAATCCAAAGTTCACAGGGGGAGATGGCATCCTTGTCAGTTGGAGTCATCAGAGTCCAGACCACAGTGTTGGTCATCATTGGTCAGACTGTGACCAGCAAGTCCATGTGGCAGAGAATGTCATTGGATGAGGTGGTGCTGTTGCGCCAGAGGGCCTGGTGCCAGGCCAGGTGACCTGGAAGATGGGGATGGTCCGCTGACTCTCACGGTCTTTTCCGTGGACGACCCACCTTCCTCCGGGGATCCTCAGATGCAGGCCTTGACGATGCTGGGGACGCTCTGTCAGATGAATCCTCCTCCTCCTCCCTCCCTGTGTCTGGTGCTGGTCTACGCCTGGTGGTACAGGGAGGGTTTGCCAGGCTTTGGGCGATCTGACGGAGTGATTGGCTCACGTCCCTGTGCACCGCCAGGAGCTCAGCCAGTCTTGCCTCCATCCGTCCTTGGTGTTGTTGATGACTGGCATGATGCTCGACCTGCAGGTCCTTAATCTCATCGAGGGTCCCCTGCATCTCGGAAAGTCTGGACACGACCTGGTCGATGTCTCTGGTGTCACGCCGGTATGAGTCCAGGATGTTGCGTATGTGTGACATACCAGGGTCCTGAGCTGGCTGGTCAGGTTCGCGCCTCCGCCTGCCTCCACTCCCACCACCCCTGCCCACACGAGCCTGGCCTGCCGTTCTGGGCACATCGGGTCTACAGGACCCCTGAGGGATGGCATTTGCGGGGTTGTCTGCCTCCTCCTGGGTGCCCGGAGAACCTTGTCCCTCCTGGTCAGACTGGCTCTGTTGTTCAGTGCGAGCAGGGCTCCTGGGTGTCTCCTGGGATGTGGCAGGAATGGGGGTTGGCACAGATGTACCTGACGCAGGTGCTGCAGGGGCTTGGGCACCAGAGCGGCCAGGTTGGTCGGGGTCATCCACGGAGCGGTGAGAGTCGTCGCTGCCGGTGGGATCATCTTCACGCTGAGCCTGGGACTGGGATTGTTCCCCCCCATTGGGAGGTCGATGACGTTGCCCTGTGTGTGAGAGAGAGACAATGTTAATGCTGTTTCATGCCACATCCATGTTTCATACATATTCAAGTTGACACAGTTCCTCCAGGTAGTTGGATGTCCCTAGCATTCCTCTCAGTGTCCACTTGGGGATGGGTATGTTGCGGGGGACAGATTGGGATGTTCTTCTGAGTGTTTGACCTGTAGATTGTTGGCTCTGATGCTTATTTGGCTCTGGTTTGGTCTTGTTGTGTCACATGTCCATTGTGGGAGTGTGTGAATCCGTTGCCTGCCCCGGGGGTGTGTGCTTGTGTTGGGGGGGTGTGTGTGACCGGGCGTGCTGTTGTGTGTAGTGTGAGTTGTCATTGGGTCTCCCAGGTGATGTGTCTGTCCCCTCATGGTGCATGCTGGCATGACAGTGAGTGTGAGTTCCTGTGCTAGATACCTGTGCTTGTGGAGTTGGTGTTTGAGTGTACAGTGGTCCCAGGAGGGCCTTGTGCTGCATACAGCAGGGCCCAGTGTCAGCTACCTTGTCAGTAGTTTGCCAGTCCCTGTGCATTGTGCATGGGTATGCACCCATGCCATATGAGCTGAGGGCATTATTGTCTGCGTCTCATTTCCACAATGTGTTGTGTGGGGCCCAGCCTCCTGGACATCCAGTCTTGTGTTTGTGGTTGTTGTAGCCTTGGACATGGCCTTGCCTTGATTTGTGAAGGGTGCATGGAGACGTTAGTGGCATGGGCGTGGTTTTTGAGTGTGGTTGTGTGTGGTGAGTGCTTGGGGGTAGGTGCGTGCATTTGTTGTAGTTGGGGTGTGGATGCCATTCCCCCCATGTTACGTGAGTTGTTTGTGTACTCACCAGGCTCTGCGACTCCTTGGACTCCGTGTATTCCCACCGGCGGTAGCATGGCCATCACCTTCTCCTCCCAGGGATGGTAGTGTACGGGTCTGCGGGGCGGCCCACCTCCAGTGATGTTAGTCTGGGCATATTCTTCATTCATTTTCCTCTTGACCGCCCTGCGCAGATCGTACCACCTGGCTTGGCATTCATGCCTGGTCCTTCGGATGGGCGCAACAGCATTCACCTTATCGACAATCCTCTGCCACATGGCAGATTTTTGAGCTATGCTGGTCTGTCTGACCAATGTTCCAAACAGCTGTTGCTCGACTCTGATGACTTCGTTGACAAGGAGGTCCAGCTCCGCCGTACTGAACTTTGAATTCTTGTCTGTGGGCATGGTGTGGGGTGTGGGTGTGGGTGTGGATGGTTGTGGGTGTGTGGGTGTGAATGTCAGTGTGTGTGTGTGTGTGTGAATGTGAAGAGGGGGATGTTTGTGGAGGAGGTTGTGTGAAGGTGTGTGAGTGAAGGTGTAGCGAAGGTATGAGTAATGTGGGGTTGTTTGTGTGTGGGCTCTGTCAGCAGTGGGTCTGTTGCAAAGGCTCATGGTTTGTGTGTGTGGGCCCTTTTTATTGGTCAATTTTTGGGTGTGGCTGTGTTTGAATTTTGGTGGGTGTGTTATAAGAGGTGGTTGTGTTTGGGGCCTCTGTTGGCCGTTTGGATGTGGCAGGTCAGTCATTGAGATGTATTTTGTCGTGTAGACGTGTTTTGTGTTGTTGTGCGAGTCGATTTGACCCTCCTTGTGCTGTTTTACAGTGTCCTGGTTCTGTATGAGTCTTTTTTGCGTAGGTACGATCCGTACATACGTGATGCTGGGTGAGGGTGCTGGGGTACGGTGTTGGTGTGCGGCGCGTACATGTGGTGGGGGTACGGTGCGTACATGGGGGGTGCGGTACGTACATGCGGTGCTGGGGTACGGTGCGTACATGCGGTGGGGGGGCTGGGGGTACAGTGCATACATGCGGTGGGGGTGCGGTGCGTACATGCGGTGCTGGGGTACGGTGAGTACATGCAGTGGGGGGACTGGGGGTACAGTGCGTACATGCGGTGGGGGTACGGTGCGTACATGTGGTGGGGGGGCTGGGGGTACAGTGTGTACATGCGGTGGGGGTACGGTGCATACATGCGGTGGGGGTGCGGTGCATACATGTGGTGGGGGGCTGGGGGTACAGTGTGTACATGCAGTGGGGGTACGGTGCGTACACGTGCGGCCCTGGGGAACGGCGCGTACATGCGGAGGTACGGCACGTACATGAGGGGGTGCTGAGCGTACATGGGGGGTACGGCGCGTACAGTTGCGGGGCTGGGGTGCAGTGCGGACAGGGTGGTGTACGGTGCTGACATATTTGGGGGTGGGGGGCTGTACGGCTCGTACACGGGCATTAGTTTACCCGTGTACATGTGTGCTACTGCGTTGGCTCCGTACGGGCCTTTTTACGTGCGATTGTGTATTCAGACGGACGGTCGGGATCGTACTTGCGCGCTCGGACTTGTGTTTTACGATTTGCACGTGAAACTGTCCGGATCACTTTCGTACACTTTTCCCGACGATATTCGGACGTGAACACTTTCCGATGCAGTCTCGTAGACTTTTCCCGACGCTATTCGTAGTTATTTTTCATGGACGAATCGTACTTGCCAGTTTGTACGGTACTTGTACGACTCGTACGTAAAAAAATACGGATACGGGTCGTACGCAAATTATTTTTACCGGATCGGAATCGGCACCTAAATGTTTTACAGATGAAAAGGCTACGATTTCAATGAATCTCAACAATTTTTAGAATTGCACCAAGTAAAAATTATGGGTGGAAAGGCACAAGTTTAACATGAGCAACAGAACGAACATAAACATAATAACAATATTAATAATAATGAATCGTCATTGTTTTTCTGCTGCTCATGCTCTCTGTTCATGTCATTTCCCCACTTCTTCATTACCCTCCAGCACCCAGCACGCATGCTCTGTGTTCTGTCTCCTAATGCCCTTGGTACTGCTGATTGTCATTGCTCCCCCACCGCTCCCCTTCCCACTCCTCAATCCATTTTTTAATTTAAATAATTTTTGTGTGGTCCTCAAGCTGCTTGTTTCTGTTGGTGCTTTTACATATATTTACAAGTACTTTAGGGAAATTAACCATCCCCAATATTTGTTAACCCATTTGGCAACCGGAAATTAAATTTACTCCTTGGAGTAAGTCTGAAATGAGATGGAATTAGGCCACTAATGTATCCAGATTTTCTGAGGGCGTACTGGAAGTGTAGGAGAACGGGTGTCTCCACATTGAAATATATTTTCCATGTGGAAAATGTGCAAATAAAGTTCAGTCGCACATGATCATGCTGCTGGTGTGACTGCCTCTGACTCATCTTTGGGAGTAAATGTAGGATGTTAAGAATATGCATGGAAATTAAGATGGTAATGGACTTGAGGCTGATAGAGTGATACGCTTTGTGCAAAGCTCCTGCGCCGAGAAGGAAAAGGCCACATTGATATTCCAAAATGTTGAGAAACTAAGCTGACCAAATCATTAAATCCAAGCACCTTTTAGCAGCCCCCAGATGCAGGGATGCTTCCTGATGGGAATCAAATTAAAGGAAGATGAAGTAAAGGCACGAGAGAATTATAGACATTTATATTGTAGCAGAAAAGCCCCCTGTTATGCAGGGAAGAAGAAAATGGGCCACGTGGAGAGAAACCATAGAAATATAAACAATCTTCCAGGCATCAGACCACTGAGCGACTTTGCCTATAAGCTATATTTGGTTCTGTAAGCCCACGATTTCCAGGCAAAGAGTTGGACAATTCTTCTAATTTCCTGAATTGAACCAAGTTAGAAATAGCAGTTGGCACCAGGGGGCAAGGTCCCTGACTCTCACTTGAAGATCCCAAAGTTGTTCAAAACAATTGAAACAGGCAAAGATAGTCTATCTAACCTCCAAGGAAAGTTCAGTGCTAAGTCTGAGAAGTCCAGACTGGGGTACAGAAGATTAGATATCTGTGACACCAATAGACATGAATCATAACTCAATGGTTTTTGCCACTGGGGTTGCATTCGGATAGGTAGTGTGTCCACCTCTGAGGCTCCCATAGCCTTTTAGTAACAGCACTGAGTAATGCCTTTCAGGCTCTCGGCACACGGTGCTGTAACAATCGTAGATGAATGATCCTCAAGTACAGGGCCAGGCCTTTGACCACCAAGTGCATCTAGTCATCTGGGTGTTACAACATTCTGGGTATGGTGTCTTTGGAAGCATGGCATAGAAATAAATTGTTGTGTAAAACAGCAATTTGTCATAACAATATTTGTACTAAGTAAGGATTACTTCCAAGTATTGTGCTTAATCAGGGTGCGGAAATGTAGAAGTTGCAATGGGTAGTGAAGTTCCACACTTGGAGGGCTCTATCCACTGGCATTTGGACCTTCTCCCTACGGCTGTCAAGGTGCTGGTGTTGGAAATCACATTGAAATCTTTAATCTTACTTCTGGATATCAAGGCTTATCTTGAGCTGTGTAGAGCAGCAGCAGCCGGTGTAGGTAAGTGTAGTGGGACGGTGGGGCGAGGTTAAAACGACAGAAGACGCAATAGGATTTATTTAACTTTACCTATTCCGTCTGTCGACTTACACCCTCCCGCCCCACCCTGCCCCACCGCGCTTACCTGCACCAGCTGCTGTTGGTGTAGGGGCAGCTGAATATCTTCAACCTTAAAAGTTTATCACTGCAACACCACTGTGAACCATTTACTTGAATGCTCACACTCTTCAGCACCCAAGGGATTAGCTATACATTAATGTTTAGCCTGGCAGTCTTGAGGGATGTAGCTGACTTAGGGCCATATGTATGAAAATACATTTTTGCAATTCTCAAATTGCGATTTTCTGTGCATCGCAATTTGAGAATCTCAAAATGCAATGTATGTGGGATTTCCTA
The DNA here is from genome assembly GCF_964204655.1 of Triturus cristatus. Taxonomy (NCBI): domain Eukaryota; kingdom Metazoa; phylum Chordata; class Amphibia; order Caudata; family Salamandridae; genus Triturus; species Triturus cristatus. The sequence continues at coordinate 856,410,233 of NC_140581.1, read as the reverse complement.
ATAATTTAGTGAATCCCATATATTCCTTATTTGCGAATCGCAAATTGAGATTCTCAAATAAGGAATACCTTCCCATTCATTCCTATGGGCTAGGAGGCCCATAGGAATGAACGGAAAGGCATTCTCAATTTGCGATTAGCAATTAGAGAATCGCAAACTGAGAATGCTATTTCAAGTGTGCCAGGGTGTCAAAAGGACACCCTGTTGCACCCCTGAAATGTGCATGTGTGCACATGTTGCACACATACATGCCCTGAGGGCTTGTGTGTGTGCCACATGGCACTTTAAAAAATGCAAAATAGTGCATTTTTAAGTGAAATCGCAATTTACCACCAACTCGAAGTTAGTGTTAAATTGCGATTCCTTAAGGCCAAATCTCTCTTTATTTTGTGCTTATATATTGCATTTAAGGAATCGCAATTTGCGATTCCTTAAATGCAATTGCAAAATCAGAAATGGCAAAATTTGCAATTCCTTATTTTGCGAGGGGGTTTTTGTGTGCTACATTGCACACTGCTAATTTGCGATCGCAAACGCTGAAATACTGCGAATTTCAGCATTTGCGATCGCAAATTGTCTTCATACATATGGCCCCAAGTGTGTGGTTATGGAGGAGCATGTATCATCAGCAGGGCTGGATGGTTTCTTGACCCTTGATAACAGTTCCCTTGCTCCATCCTGGTGACATTAGCTGCAAATAGAAAGAACAAAGGATTGTTACTCTTCATTAGTAGCATCTTGCATTTCAAGCAAATCTCTGACTATACTAGGGAATACAAGCAGGAGAAAGGTGGTAGCTTGTGAATGTAGACAGTTTCCTTGCACTGTGACTGAATTTGCACGTGAATGGTGAAATGGGCAACTCTATTCACAGTAGTAGGGAGATTTGTAATTTGGTAGAGCATGAGGAAATAATTCTGCCCAGTTGTGAAACATGATTGTAGTGGCCAAATCTAAGCGGTTTCTTTTGTCACCGAAAAAACAGTGGCCTTGCTGCCAAGCTTTGTTAAATGTTTAGTGTGGAGCAAGACAGGAGTTTTATATGCAGGTGTGTTTTTACTTTACTCTATACTTTACCATAAGAAGACTCTACATTTGGAGTGGAAATCTTCTAATGCTAAAATAAAGAGAACATTTAAAAGAAGTTTATTAAACTATGCAAAAAATTTGTAAAAATAGTTTTCGGTTAAATATCAATGTAAATACATTTATATATTAATTTTAAAATAGATGCAAATTAAAAACTTAATATTGAATTCAATATTCAACTAATTTAAATATAATAAATTAAATAATAATTGTTTTTCTGAAGTTTAACTTGAAAAAATAAATGCCCACCTAAAGTAAAATTTTCATTATGCATTAATAATTATGAAAAGTGATCAACTGTATTAACTAAACATTGTTTAAATATACTGTAATTACAATTAATGTTACATTACTTTATAAATTCAAAAAGGTTGTCATAGTATGTTATACATAATTAATAAGTGTTTTTATGTTTAGATATTTTTAACATTAAAATATATTTGTTCACAATTTTCACTATTTTAAATAATTAAGTTTAATTTCTTATTTTGTCCTAAGGGGTTTCATTTTATTCCTTACCTGGATCATTTTCTATTCTATGGGGTGTTGCAATATTAGTGGATGGTCATGTGCAGTGCTGGACTGTGAGTCTACGCTTTTGAGTAACTTTACACTCGGATTTTGTGAATATGCAAAAGTGATAAGGTTACTCAATAGTGTAAGAGTAAATTCTATATATAAATTACTCACAAGTTCAAGTTACCTTTGTGACTAGCCCCAAGAGTCTGTAAGGTGACCAACTACATGTTTTTGTATTTCATCACATAAGGATAGAATTAAAAGTGGTTGATGTCTAGCTGTTATTTGAATTTTATGGTGTATATTTGTCTTAGATTTCGAGACTTTTTCCCCCTCATGTGCCATTAGGCATTTCTTTCCAGAGGGTGTCCTCTCTGTTATCCATGTTATACCTGAGCCTGACAATGTGACTTCTGTAAGGAATTCATTTTTATCCAGAGTCTCCTAAGAAAGAGTTAGGGCCTGGCCCCAATGTCCAGCCCTTTGCACAACCATATATCAATGTAGAGTCTTTGCAGAGCACAATCTCTATTCATGTTGTTACTCACTGACATCAGAGCTCTTCCATATAAGACAACAAGATTAAATTGTACATATCACCATATCTAAAACAAAGGATAAAAACAAAACAAAGAAAACAATGCTTCCGTTGTGAAAATGCCCCTCACTGTATCAAGCCTGATGTTTACAGAGAGATCCAGCTGCTCATGAGGGTCAAGGTTTTCTCCAAAATTCAAGACTCTGATATGGCCATTAATAATGGTACCTAGAGCACTTAATGATTTTCATGTAGTGCCGAAGTTTATGCTGAGTTGCTCTATCAAGGGGAAGATAGGTTTCTGTCAACATTGTTTTAGAATGGCCTATAGCCTTGATTAACCTTGAAGATGGTGATGCTTGTGTATGAGAAAGAAAGGTTGGCTACTATTGATTTCCATAGACTCACTCTTACAAAGAGCATCTGCGTTAGATAAAAAAGTCCAGTAGTTGGGTGGGGGAATCAAGACTCAAATGCAAAAATATAATTGGGCCAATGATTTAATCAATGTGCTTATGTCCTTTAGATGGAACAGGAGCTGCTATATTGAGCCTGGGCAACAGCCACTAATTAAAGAAGGTCATATATATCCTGAAGCTGATACTGTTGGATATATGGGTAGAAAACAACCATGTGTTAACATTTAAACAGAGCTGTATAAAGGCATAAGCCAACTTTTAACTTTAAAAGGTTGATACCTGCAGCAACTGTTATGGGATTTCGACCAATTTTGGAATTAGACAGGAAATAATTCATGTGATATGCAAACATAATTTCAGCAGTAAGGAAAGCATGGAAAGTATTTCCTGAAAAGAAAGAAATTACGGTGGCAATGCAATACCTTGGCCATTGCGGGAAGAAAACTGAAACCACTTAACAAAGTCTGTTTGGATCTGAGAGGGCACAGCGAACTGTGGTACGACAGCGAAGTCATGAAGGGCTGCCGATATGCACGCTGTAAGATGCCAACTGGTGCACTGCTCTCAACTGCTGGAAAAGCCTGAGTGGTGGTCTGCAGCGGCACGTGTGGGCTGTGATCTGGTGACTCACCGGCCAGAGCGGAGGTCCTGTGGAGCCACGGCAGAGGCCCCTGAGTCTGCTAGGGGGAAGCAGAGATACGCAGTGAAATGGGGCCCACTGAAACAGCAAGAGGTGTCGGTGTATAAAGCCTAAAGCGGCGTCTGGCCTTGTGGTGAGCGGCTCAGTGGGGACATGGAGCTAAGCTGGGAAGTGTCCTGGGCCCTGAAGCCCATGAGAACAGGGGTGAGATCCCGGGGGCGGGGGTCTCCTTGGGACACTAACGAAGGCAGGAGCAGGTCCACAAGATGGAGGCCCTGCTGGAACTGTGAAAGACATCAGACCTTGTGGGTCAGATTGAGGTCTATTCCTGGAGGTGGCGTGACCCTGTAGAGTGCCGGGTAACCCAGGAAGGCATGGAAACAGGGACGGGGCCCCATTGAAGATCGCGTGAGAGAACTGTGGGGCGCATGGTCCCCCTGTGATGTGTTACCACCCCAGTGGAGTAAGGGGCCAGAGGGCATGGGAAACTGTAGCAGGGTCCCCGCAGCATTGGTGAATAGTATACAGTGGCATGTGCAGGCCCTGAGCTGGGGACGGAGAGAGCAGTTAACCCAGAGTCCTGGTTTGAAGTGGGAGATAGAGTGACACCAGAATCGTCTCGCCATTGAGGGGGAAAGCTGCTGCGGGGATGGCATGGAGCCCTGCATGCCACATTGGAGGATACTGGACTGTAAGAGCAGACAGTGAATACATAGAAGGGTATTGCCCCTCTGAGAACAGATGCCAGTGAAGGGGTGCTCACTCTGAAGAGCTGACTATGCTGTAATGTGAGCACGCTGACTTTGTGGAGGTGAAGTGCTAGAGAGAGGCAGCCTGAGGCTGGAGTTACAGAGACCAAACACAGGTGGGGAACGCACTTGGCCTCGACCCGCGGGGACCACACATTCCTGCACTGTGGAGAGTTGGTGTGGACACTGCAGATTAGTGGAGGGGTTTCCTGAGCCTGAGTGCAGCTCACGCATTAGACTTGGGAGTCGATAACGGCAGCTGCAATTACAACATAATGGGCAAACCAAAGGCTAAACAAATGACATCACAGACCGGCATGGAAGAACCCTCCCTGCCTGTGGTCGAGGTGGCGGGTGGCCATGACAACCTGGAACCATCTATGCACTCACACTTCAATAGAGTATTGCCTCCTATCGCAGATACCAAGCTCAGGCTTCAGCAGGAAATCAGTACAGTGTCAGTGTTTTTGAGACTTCTGTGTGCGGAACACCGCAAACTGGCTTACCGGGTGGAGGAGGTTGAAATCTCCCTGAATGAGATGCACCCAGAACAAAAGACCCTGGTCCGCAAGGTGGAAGACCTATCAGACAGAGTGAGCGCCCTAGAATGGCGTGCAGAAGATGCTGAGGGCCAAAAGTGGCACAATAATATAGAGTGGTGGGGCTCCCCGAAGGAGCAGTGGGCTCAGACATGGTTTCCTACTTGCAAAATTGGCTGCGGATGGAGGTAGCTCAGAACCACCTGCCCCCCTTCTTCACTCTGGAAAGAGTGCACAAAGTGCCTGCACGCCCATTGGCATCTGGAAATCCCCGCACCCTGTGGTTGCAAGATTACTTACTTTTAAAGACAGAGACACTATTACTACAAAGGGCTAGGTCAGAAGGCCCCTTTGTGGTTGAAAATGCCAAAGTATCAATATTACCAGATTTTGCAGCTCGGGTGCAGGCACAGCATGCATCCTTTTTGGAAGTTAAAAGAGCTCTTCGTGAGGACGGATTGCAGTATTCTTTGATGTTCCCTGTCAGGCTTCAGATTATCCTAGACAGGAAAACCTAATTCTGTGATGTACCGGATGCAGGCTGGGCTTAGTTGGAGGCATTTTCAGCGGTTACAGCCCTTCCAAGATCCAGACCTAGGGCTTCAGCAACTGGGCCAAGGGCCAGGAAGAACTTCAGGAAGTCTTCTCATGGTTGGTCCCTGAATAAAACAGACCCCATCTCAGACTAAGCAATGATGAGCAGTGGCATTATTAGCCGTGGCAGAAACGGTAACAACACATACACAGCGAGAGGAACCTGGGTCTCCATCTGGGAATGACTCTCTGACGTCTGACTCTGAGGCCTCCATTAGTAATAATGAAGCCCTACCCCAGGTGACTCCACAGATTGCATAAGAAATGATCTGATGGAAACAGAAGTTGGGATGTAGCTGATGTCATTTTACTTTTTGTTTGAGCTCATATTGGGATATGGGGAATCTCTGTACCTTGGATGGGGTAGAGGGCATACCATGATATTTCCTATCATTACAGACCACTTGATACATTGACTATGATAGAATAACCCAGTTTAAGATATACACTTTTTAAGTATTTGGTGGCTGCTGTCCGTACCAGCGTTACAACAAACAAATGATGGACGGAATGCTGACAATGCAGACATTCTCCCCCAGTCAAGAGATCTGGGTTAAATCCATCGTTCTTTTGCCCACTACGCCACCCCAGTTCAGACATGGCCATATGCAAATCAGTCTTGAACCTGTACCTCATGGGAACAGTCCAGCCCGAACTGCCAAGCCATGTCTTTCCTGGACCGGAATCAAGCAACCTAGGACCGGTTTCTGGCTATCAGCCGTCATCAGCCAGGATAGCTTGACTCCAGTGGCGTAGTGAGCACAGGTCCCACGTCTGGGAATACCCATCCCACTTAGGGCGAAAAGCGTTACAACAAACAAATGATGGACGGAATGCTGACAATGCAGACATTCTCCCCCAGTCAAGAGATCTGGGTTAAATCCATTGTTCTTTTGCCCACTACTCCACCCCAGTTCAGACATGACCATATGCAAATCAGTCTTGACCCTGTGCCTCATGGGAACAGTCCAGCCCGAACTGCCAAGCCATGTCTTTCCTGGACCGGAATCAAGCATCCTAGGACCGGTTTCTGGCTATCAGCCGTCATCTCCAGGATAGCTTGACTCCAGTGGCGTAGTGAGCACGGGTCCCACGTCTGGGAATACCCATCCCACTTAGGGCGAAAAGCGTTACAACAAACAAATGATGGACGGAATGCTGACAATGCAGACATTCTCCCCCAGTCAAGAGATCTGGGTTAAATCCATCGTTCTTTTGCCCACTACGCCACCCCAGTTCAGACATGGCCATATGCAAATCAGTCTTGACCCTGTGCCTCATGGGAACAGTCCAGCCCGAACTGCCAAGCCATGTCTTTCCTGGACCGGAATCAAGCATCCTAGGACCGGTTTCTGGCTATCAGCCATCATCAGCCAGGATAGCTTGACTCCAGTGGCGTAGTGAGCACGGGTCCAACGTCTGGGAATACCCATCCCACTTAGGGCGAAAAGCGTTACAACAAACAAATGATGGACGGAATGCTGACAATGCAGACATTCTCCCCCAGTCAAGAGATCTGGGTTAAATCCATCGTTCTTTTGCCCACTACGCCACCCCAGTTCAGACATGGCCATATGCAAATCAGTCTTGACCCTGTGCCTCATGGGAACAGTCCAGCCCGAACTGCCAAGCCATGTCTTTCCTGGACCGGAATCAAGCATCCTAGGACCGGTTTCTGGCTATCAGCCGTCATCAGCCAGGATAGCTTGACTCCAGTGGCGTAGTGAGCACGGGTCCCACGTCTGGGAATATCCATCCCACTTAGGGCGAAAAGCGTTACAACAAACAAATGATGGACGGAATGGTGACAATGCAGACATTCTCCCCCAGTCAAGAGATCTGGGTTAAATCCATCGTTCTTTTGCCCACTACGCCACCCCAGTTCAGACATGGCCATATGCAAATCAGTCTTGACCCTGTGCCTCATGGGAACAGTCCAGCCCGAACTGCCAAGCCATGTCTTTCCTGGACCGGAATCAAGCATCCTAGGACCGGTTTCTGGCTATCAGCCGTCATCAGCCAGGATAGCTTGACTCCAGTGGCGTAGTGAGCACGGGTCCCACGTCTGGGAATACCCATCCCACTTAGGGCGAAAAGCGTTACAACAAACAAATGATGGACGGAATGCTGACAATGCAGATATTCTCCCCCAGTCAAGAGATCTGGGTTAAATCCATCGTTCTTTTGCCCACTACGCCACCCCAGTTCAGACATGGCCATATGCAAATCAGTCTTGACCCTGTGCCTCATGGGAACAGTCCAGCCCGAACTGCCAAGCCATGTCTTTCCTGGACCGGAATCAAGCATCCTAGGACCGGTTTCTGGCTATCAGCCGTCATCAGCCAGGATAGCTTGACTCCAGTGGCGTAGTGAGCACGGGTCCCACGTCTGGGAATACCCATCCCACTTAGGGCGAAAAGCGTTACAACAAACAAATGATGGACGGAATGCTGACAATGCAGACATTCTCCCCCAGTCAAGAGATCTGGGTTAAATCCATCGTTCTTTTGCCCACTACGCCACCCCAGTTCAGACATGGCCATATGCAAATCAGTCTTGACCCTGTGCCTCATGGGAACAGTCCAGCCCGAACTGCCAAGCCATGTCTTTCCTGGACCGGAATCAAGCATCCTAGGACCGGTTTCTGGCTATCAGCCGTCATCAGCCAGGATAGCTTGACTCCAGTGGCGTAGTGAGCACGGGTCCCACGTCTGGGAATACCCATCCCACTTAGGGCGAAAAGCGTTACAACAAACAAATGATGGACGGAATGCTGACAATGCAGACATTCTCCCCCAGTCAAGAGATCTGGGTTAAATCCATCGTTCTTTTGCCCACTACGCCACCCCAGTTCAGACATGGCCATATGCAAATCAGTCTTGACCCTGTGCCTCATGGGAACAGTCCAGCCCGAACTGCCAAGCCATGTCTTTCCTGGACCGGAATCAGGCATCCTAGGACCGGTTTCTGGCTATCAGCCATCATCAGCCAGGATAGCTTGACTCCAGTGGCGTAGTGAGCACGGGTCCCACGTCTGGGAATACCCATCCCACTTAGGGCGAAAAGCGTTACAACAAACAAATGATGGACGGAATGCTGACAATGCAGACATTCTCCCCCAGTCAAGAGATCTGGGTTAAATCCATCGTTCTTTTGCCCACTACGCCACCCCAGTTCAGACATGGCCATATGCAAATCAGTCTTGACCCTGTGCCTCATGGGAACAGTCCAGCCCGAACTGCCAAGCCATGTCTTTCCTGGACCGGAATCAAGCATCCTAGGACCGGTTTCTGGCTATCAGCCGTCATCAGCCAGGATAGCTTGACTCCAGTGGCGTAGTGAGCACGGGTCCCACGTCTGGGAATACCCATCCCACTTAGGGCGAAAAGCGTTACAACAAACAAATGATGGACGGAATGCTGACAATGCAGACATTCTCCCCCAGTCAAGAGATCTGGGTTAAATCCATCGTTCTTTTGCCCACTACGCCACCCCAGTTCAGACATGGCCATATGCAAATCAGTCTTGACCCTGTGCCTCATGGGAACAGTTCAGCCCGAACTGCCAAGCCATGTCTTTCCTGGACCGGAATCAAGCATCCTAGGACCGGTTTCTGGCTATCAGCCGTCATCAGCCAGGATAGCTTGACTCCAGTGGCGTAGTGAGCACGGGTCCCACGTCTGGGAATACCCATCCCACTTAGGGCAAAAAGCGTTACAACAAACAAATGATGGACGGAATACTGACAATGCAGACATTCTCCCCCAGTCAAGAGATCTGGGTTAAATCCATCGTTCTTTTGCCCACTACGCCACCCCAGTTCAGACATGGCCATATGCAAATCAGTCTTGACCCTGTGCCTCATGGGAACAGTCCAGCCCGAACTGCCAAGCCATGTCTTTCCTGGACCGGAATCAAGCATCCTAGGACCGGTTTCTGGCTATCAGCCGTCATCAGCCAGGATAGCTTGACTCCAGTGGCGTAGTGAGCACGGGTCCCACGTCTGGGAATACCCATCCCACTTAGGGCGAAAAGCGTTACAACAAACAAATGATGGACGGAATGCTGACAATGCAGACATTCTCCCCCAGTCAAGAGATCTGGGTTAAATCCATCGTTCTTTTGCCCACTACGCCACCCCAGTTCAGACATGGCCATATGCAAATCAGTCTTGACCCTGTGCCTCATGGGAACAGTCCAGCCCGAACTGCCAAGCCATGTCTTTCCTGGACCGGAATCAAGCATCCTAGGACCGGTTTCTGGCTATCAGCCGTCATCAGCCAGGATAGCTTGACTCCAGTGGCGTAGTGAGCACGGGTCCCACGTCTGGGAATACCCATCCCACTTAGGGCGAAAAGCGTTACAACAAACAAATGATGGACGGAATGCTGACAATGCAGACATTCTCCCCCAGTCAAGAGATCTGGGTTAAATCCATCGTTCTTTTACCCACTACGCCACCCCAGTTAAGACATGGCCATATGCAAATCAGTCTTGACCCTGTGCCTCATGGGAACAGTCCAGCCCGAACTGCCAAGCCATGTCTTTCCTGGACCGGAATCAAGCATCCTAGGACCGGTTTCTGGCTATCAGCCGTCATCAGCCAGGATAGCTTGACTCCAGTGGCGTAGTGAGCACGGGTCCCACGTCTGGGAATACCCATCCCACTTAGGGCGAAAAGCGTTACAACAAACAACCAGGGCACATACATATATTTATGTATGTATGTATGCATATATATGAATATATATATGTAATTATATATATATGTATATAATCATATATATATTAACTGAAAATCCATAGGTTTCAGGAACGTTATAGTTAGTTGGACATTTCACTCGTACAAAACCATAGAAATTCCGGCCTGTAGTTAGTTCAGCTAACTATAACTCCCACCCCCACAATGCACTGTTGATGACGTCACATATTACATCATTCATGACATGGTTAGTGACATCACTGATGACATCTCAAATGACATCACTGATGACATCATCCAGTGACTGTGTGTTTCTGTAAAGTTTAATTTTGTTTTATATATATGCCAAGCTGTATTGAGGAATGAGTGGGTGTAAAAGTGTCTGTATGGAGGATTTAGTAGGTACGCGACTGACTGTATAAGTGAGTGATTAAATGTGTCTTACTGAATGCATGGGTTAGTGACTAAACTGTATGAAAGTCTGTATCAGTCTATCTGTTGTTGTGTAAGCTGCTGCATGGTTTGGTGAGTAGCTGCATGAGAGTCTATATGGGTTATTTATTGTTTGCCTGAGTATTTGTATGGCTGCCTGAGTGTGTTTGTAGGTGGGTGGGAGGTGTGTGACTCTGTGCATAGATGTGTGAGTGGTTGATTCACTGGGTGTATTGGTTCAAGAGTACATGTGGATGCAGCTGTATGGGTGGGTGAGTGTGTGTATGGGTGTGTTGCTGAGTGAATGGATGTCTCAGTGGTATATGTGCAAGTAACTACATATGTAAAAGGCAGTATATGTGAGTGGTGGTGTATATAAATAACTATATGTGAGAGTCAGTAATTATGAGATTGGCTGCATGGATGAGTGTGTATTTGTATCATTCTATAAGAGAGTAATTATGTGTTAGTATCTGTATGAATAAGTGAGGTTGTGTCTGTATAACTGCATAGGTGAGTAAATGGAAGTATGATTGACTCTTTGCATGACTGACTAAGTGTGTGAGTAACTGTGGATATGTGGCAGTGTGTGAGAGTCTGTATGAGTGCATATGATATTGTTGTATTGATGAGTGACTGCATGTATGAGTGACTGTATGGGTGAATGAGTGGATGTGTGTGTAGACCTAGGAATCAGTCAGTGCGTATTTAGTAACTGGTATTGATGTGTCTATTTTTTCAAAAATGGTAGTCAGTATTTTAAAGTGGATGTATCAAAGGTTATATTCAGGTGTGAGGAGGTGGATCAGATTTTCACGTGTATGATGTCATCAGTGATCATTTGAGATGTCATCAGTGATGTGATCAGTGATGTCACTGACCATGTCATGAATGATGTAATATGTGACGTCATCAGCAGTGCATTGCGGGGACGCTAGTTATAGTTAGCTGAACTAACTATAACGCCGGAATTTCTATGGTTTTGTATGGGTGAAATGTCCAACTAACTATAACGTTCCTGAAACCTATGGTTTTTTCAGTTAATTTCTATGTTTTTTTAAATGCTGATTTCTAACTATAACGTGCCTGAAACCTATGGTTTTTCCAGAGAATTTTAAAGGTTTTTTAAATGAAAATGTGTAAGTCTAATGTACCTCAATCCTATGTTTTTATATATATATATATATTCACTGAAAAAACCATAGGTTTCACACATGTTATAGTTAGCTGGACATTTTACTGATAAAAAACCAATGAAATTCCCCCGTTATAGTTAGTGCAGGCAACTATAACTCACGCGACCGCAATCCTCTGCTGATGACATATGTGTCTTTATGAAAAAAAAATATTTGTAATATATGTATAGCTAAAATTTAATGAAAGAAGACATGGGCAAATAAGTGTCTAAATACAGTATTAGCATCAGCAGAGTTATAGTTGCCTGCACTAACTATAACGGGGGAATTTCATTGGTTTTTTATCAGTAAAATGTCCAGCTAACTATAACATGTGTGAAACCTATGGTTTTTTCACTGAATATATATATGTATATAATCATATTATCTACTGGCGGTCGCCAGTAGATAGTTATAGTTAGGACCATGTTTCCATAGGAAATCCGCAACATTCTATTTGGAATAACTTTGGCGCTGGTTGACAAATCCTCGCGAAATTTTCAAAATAGGTGGGGCGCTCCGCTCCGCTCCGCTCCGCTCCGCTCCGCTCTGCTCCTACCCTGAAAGTCTCGGGGGGATTCGTCAAGGGGGGGCTGAGAAAAAAGGGGGGTCCTAAAACGTGTTTTCCCCATGCAATTTTCCATAGGAACCTTTAGTCCAAGGTACAGCCCGAACGGCTGAACAGAATTACTTGAAATTTGGCAGAGAGGTAGTCCTCAGGTCAGGGATGTGCCTTTGCAGGTCTGGTGTCAATCTGTTCAGTAGTTCCTGAGAAAATCAAAAGTAAAATCATATATATGTGGGCGGAGCCTAACCACACATCTCATCCTGAGATCTGATTGGCTGTCAGCACTTCATCCAAGAAGTGTTGGCAGCCATCTTGGGACCAATATACCTGATAGCACCTCATTAAAAAGCATTGCAGTTAATAGAAGGTTTTAAGACTTTATTTACATTATAAATCATTTGTTGATGGTACCATACTCATTTTAGGAATTGTGGTATGTTCTAAGGGGATTTCACCCTGTGAAAAAGCGTTCTGCTGGGAAAAATGTTTTCTCATGCTTTTCCCACAGAGGTTTGGAAGGTGATCTATAAGCTAAACTGAGAGCTTATTTTCTGTAAATTCACATTATCTTTCTCAGTCATGTGAGAATGAAGTCTGACATTCTCAGTAAAACATGTACATCCAACAAGGGCAGAGACTGTCAGTTGATTCCTTTGTGTTCTACTGCAGCTTCCCAGAGTGTTCCAAAGAACAACTAGAGCGCTAACAGTCCTACTTATGATAAACGTATGGCACACCTGAAGCCATCTTGCTTGGATTAAAGTGGTAACTCTTAAAACATTTAATTTAAAAAGGAACAAAATGAGGGGGTTCATTTTTCCATAAAAAGTATGATTAGTGCTGCAGAAAGAAAAATTAGGGCACATTTTGAGTGACTTCTCAAATCCTCTTCTATTTCATTAAAAAATTCTGACATGCAGACTGAAACATGCACTTTCAATACCAGCAGCAGTTTTCCCTGGTGAGCAGTAGCTTTACTACAGTGATCTAATGAGCGAAAAGAGTGCTAACATTCTGAATTTATGGCAAATGTGTGACACATCTGAATGCCTTCTTGATGGAATCAAAGTAAAAAACTGAAAGTATTTCCTACTGAGGAGACTGCAGTAAATGAGGAAATTAGGAAACTTCATAACAAATAAGTCTCCCAAGATGGCCACCAGAGACAAAAGAGCCCAAATGCAGCCCAAATATCACCCAGATGTAGCCCAAGTATAGCCCAATGACAGAATGTCCCAGAGTGTTCTTAAAAACCACTAGAGCGCTTACTGTCTTCATTATGACAAAAGTATGGCACACCTGAAGCCATCTTGATTGGAATAAACTGGTAACACTTAAAACATTTCATTTAAAAAGGAACACAATGAGGGGGTTCATTTTGCCATAGAAATTATGATTAATGCTGAAGAAAGAAAATGAGGGCACATTTTGAGTGACTTCTCAAATCCTCTTCTATTTCATTAAAAAATTCTGACATGCAGACTGAAACATGCACTTTTAATACCAGGAGCAGACTTCCATGGTGAACAGTAGTTTTACTACAGTGATCTAATGAGCAACTAGAGTGCTAACATTCAGAATTTATGGCAAATGTGTGACATATCCGAATACCTTCATGATGGAATCAAAGTAAAAACCTGAAAGCATTTCCTACTGAGGAGACTGCAGTACATGAGGAAATTAGGAAACTTCATAACAAATAAATCTCCCAAGATGGCCACCGGAGACAAAAGAGCCCAAATGTAGCCCAAAATCACCCAGATGTAGCCCAAATATAGCCCAATGACAGAAGTGTGCAAAACACTTATTATTTTGTGTTTTTGCAGTGTTATATAGTGCAGACTTGTCAGGTATTGGAGTGCTTTACATGAGCATTGGTTACATCACACAAGAACAAATTCATTTTGGTTGTAGACATGGGGAGACTAATTGATTTGACCAGAATCACAGAATGTCCAGCTGAATCAGAAACTCCAACCTGGTTCCCCAGTTGCAAAGTCTGCAGTTCTGGAAGTAACACCACATCCTCTCCCCTAAGTGCAACATTTAATCAAGTTGTCAACTGGATAAAAAAACATAAAGGTAACAAATAATTTAAAAGTGCTTTGTCGCTATTTGAAAACTCAGAAAATATGTCCTTATTTTAGTCTTTTAGAGCACTAACCATAATTTTGATGCCAATAAGACCCTCTCATATATGTAATTTCTAAAGGAAATGCTCTAGGTATTACAGTTTTGATTACATCAAGATGACGTCAGGCGTTCCACACTTTTGTAATAAATAGAGAATGTTAGCAATCTAGTTGTTCATTAGGATACTGTTGAGAGGCAGAGGCCAGGGGCACGGACTCTGAAACTTGAAGGCAGGTAGGAGGGTGCAAAGGCATCAATTTAACCACACTGAGCAGGCAGGAAGGGCCGTGGCAGCACAACAGACTATGGAGGACAGTGGAAAGGGGAGCAGGGGCAACAAACCGACAATACAGGACTTGCAAGAGAGGCTGTGGCAATGTAATAGACCATTGTGGGCAGAAGGAAGATGCAATGGTAGTACAACCATACATGCCAACAGACCCGATTCAGCCAGGAAACGTCCAATGTTTTTAAGCTCAAATGGGCTTTATTTGATCTGTCTCCTGTCTACAATCTCCTCTTTTTCAATGTAACTCAAAGGGGAAAATCAATACCCCAGTTTTTTTTCAAAATCTCCCTCTTACCAAGTTCAAAATGTTCGCAAGTATGGTACATTGGATCATGGAAGGAAATGGGGTAGGGACATGGACTTGGATAACAGAGGACAGGAGGGACATGGAGAGGTGCACCAAACTGACCCTGCAGGGCAGGCATCAGGGTTTGCAGCAGCACAATACACCACACAGGGCATGCGGGACGGGAGTGCAGCACAACAATCCATAGAAAGCAAGAGGGAGGGGACAGGACCATGCACATGGACAACAGAGAACAGAGGGGCAAGAGGCAATGGTAGCTAGCTGACCATAATGGACAGACAGGAGAGAAAGCTGCAGCATAACAGACCATAAAGGGCAGGAGGGACGGATCAGGGGCATTACAATGGAACAGACAAGCCAGGAGGGAGGGAGTAGGGGTCTGCACATGTAAACAGAGGGCTGGGGGCAAGGGGGCAGGGCAGGAGCAGCAAGATAGCCATGGAGGTCAGGCAGGATGGGCACTAGAAGCAAGACACACCATGAAGAGCAACAGTGAGACTGTGATGGCATACACACAGACCATGGAGGGAAGGTGGGAGGGGTTCAGGGGCAGCTAACTGACCACACAGGGAAGGTGGGAGGGGCCATGGCAGCACAGAAGACCATGCATGGCAAGTGGGAGGGTTAGTGGCAGCACAATTCCTATGATGGGCAAGAAGGAGGGTGCAGGGGCATGCACAAAGGACGATGGAGGATAGAAGGGAGGGTCAGGACCTGTGCACAGACAAGAAAGTTCAGGGGAAGGGGCCTCACAACAGACCGCACGGGGCAGGCAGGAGGAGCAGTTGCAGCACAACAGACCAGGGAGGGCAGAAGGGTGTGGCAATACAATGGACCATGTAGGACAGGAGGAAGACGATAGGGGCATGGCATGTGGACAGGCAGGGTGGAGGTGGCAGGGACAGGTTACAGTCATCTGACAATGCTAGGCAGGTGGGAGGGGAGTGGCAGCTCAACAGAACACTCAGAGTAGATAGGAGTGGCAGGTCCATGGAACATGGTGGGCAAAAAGGATGGAGCAGGGGCATGCACAAAGACATCGGAGGGCAGGGGGAAGGAGAATAGGGGCAGCAAGCTAAGCACAGAGTTTAAGCAGGAGGTCAATGATGGGGCATAGAATTGGGCAATGGAGGGCAGGAGGAGTGGACTGGTACATCATACTAAATTGAGGGCAGTGGCAGAACATCAGACCATAATTTCTAATTTCTAATTTAAAACATTTATAAAGCGCAACGTGCACCGAACGGTTTCTTGGCGCTAGTGGAGGGTATTGGCTACAGAGGCAAAGGTGAGAACCGGTGGTAGAGCCGGGAAGGGAGGATTACACAGGGAATGCCTGTTTAAAAAGGAACGTTTTTAGTTCCCTGTGGAAGGATACATAATGGGTGGCCGCGCGTAGATGGTCAGGGAGGGAGTTCCAGAACGTGGGGGCCAAGGTGGAAAAATTGGACCCACCCCACTTTTAACGCCTGAAGCGTGGAATTTGAAGGAGGGATTTGGTGGAGGAACGGAGTGCTCTGGAGGGAACGTATTCATTTATTAATGAGGAAATGAAGGCGGGGGCGGTGCCTTGACGAGCCTGGAAAACCATGCAGGCGGTTTTGAACAGAGAGCGTTCCTTAACGGGGAGCCAATGGAGCTCCCTAAGGAGTGGTGTGGAGTGATGATAGCGTGGGAAGCCAAAAACCAGCCGGGCAGCTTGGTTTTGGACCAATTGTAGCCTCCTTAGACTGTATGCTGGTATGCCATTGTAGAGAGCATTGGCATAATCCAGTCGTGATATCACTAGAGCGGCCATGATCATTTTGAGTGCCTGGGAGGAGAAGAAACGAGCGACAGTGCGGATAGTACGGAGGGTGAGGAAGCAGGAGGAAACCACCGAGCTGATTTGAGAGTGAAGGGTGAGCTGGTTATTCATTTTAACCCCCAGTGTTTTGACCGTGATAGAAGGAGTGGGGGGGGGACCAAGAGCAGGGGGCCAGAAGAGAGAGTTCCAGGGACTGGAGGAACCTCCGGTAAGAACCAACTCGGTTTTGTCCGGGTTTAACTTGAGATGGTTGTGATTCATCCAGTCCCTGATGAATGTCATGGTGTGGTGGAAGCTGGAGACAGAAAGAGGAGAGGAGGATAGATCAAATATGAGCTGGAGGTCATCTGCGTAATTATACACGGTGACCTCCAGCTGCTGGAGAGCGAAGATGAGGGGAAAGATATAAAGATTAAATAGTAGGGGGGACAAAGAAGAACCCTGGGGGACACCACAGGTGACGGGGAGTGGGGTGGTTGTGAAATCTCCTAGCCGGACCGCCTGGGTGCGGTCCCTCAGGAAGGAGGAAAGCCACACCAGGGCTGATCCCTCAATTCCGGCCGCCTTGACACGGGACAGTAAGATGGTATGGTCTACCGTGTCAAATGCGGCGGAGAGATCGAGGAGTACCAGCGCCTGGTGTTTGTTGTGATCCATGCCCTTCCTGAGGTTGTCCAGTACTGATACCACGACTGATTCAGTCGAGTGCCTAGGTCGGAAGCCAGCCTGGCGGGAAGCCAGTCCCCCATTGGCCTCTACGTGGGTGCTGAATACCGCGGTGACATAGCGCTCCAGCACCTTGCCCAGGTAGGGCAGCAGGGAAATGGGGCGGTAGTTGGCTGAGATGGAAGGGTCAGCGCCGGACTTCTTTAGAATGGGCACTATGGTGGCTGATTTGAGCGTAGGGGTCACTACTCCCTGTGCTAGGGAGTTGTTGAGGAAGGCAATGGGAGGTTCAGGACAAGAGGAGTAGATTTGTTGGAGGGTTCGCGCCGGACAGATGTCTGCCGGAGAACCTGGGCCCGATTCACAGAACTAACTTAAGACAAAATCCTAAACTTACTACTTTTGGTATTCACAGAAGTTAGGATTTAGTCTTAAGTTTGTCTTAAGACAAACTTAAGACAGACTTAAGACAGACTTAAGACAAACTTAAGTTTGTCTTAAGTCTGTCTTAAGTCTGTCTTAAGTTTGTCTTAAGTTTGTCTTAAGACAAACTTAAGACTAAATCCTAACTTCTGTGAATACCAAAAGTAGTAAGTTTAGGATTTTGTCTTAAGTTAATTCTGTGAATCGGCCCCCCTGATTTTACTTTGGGGAGTATCTCCAGAAATACCTCTTCGGTGAGGGGAGGGATGGAGGTGAGAAGGTTTTGAATAGTAGGAGGGGAAGGATCAACAAAGGCAGACGAGGGGGGGGATGTTGGCCTTGATGGTGGCGATCTTGTCAAGGAAGTAGGTGTTTAGTTGTTTGCATAGAGGCTGGGATGGGGGGATTTGAGGTGAAGCCCTATCAGAGTAGGCCAGGTCCTGCACTATGCCGAAGATCTCCCTAGGTTTGTTTTCAGCAGACATTATTTTGGTAGAGAAATAAGAGGTTTTGGCGGCAAGGATTGCGGTCTTGTAGTCGGCGAGTGATGTCAGATAGAGGGTTTTAAGTGAGGGCCAATCATTTTTCCTCCAGTGTCTTTCTGCCTGTCGAACGGACAGTTTTAGTTCTTTTAGGTGGTCATTAAACCACCTATTAGACTCCTTAGGTCGCCGAACGGAGATGCGACGCAGGGGAGCCACTGAGTCACAGCCTCTAGCCAACCAGGTGTTAATGGACTTGGCTTGAGAATTGGACGGCAAACCAGAGAGGGACGGGATAGAATTCAGAAGGTGGGACGTCAGAGTGGGAAGGTCAACTCTGTTCCAATTCCGCGCCCAGGTATTTTTGGCGTGGAGGACTTTGGGTACCGGATTGGGAGGGATGGAAAAAGAAATAAGGGCATGGTCGGACCAAGGACAGGGGGAAACCATCACTGGGGAGACTGGAAGATTGAGGGACCAGACCTGGTCGAGTATGTGACCATGAGAGTGAGTGGGGACAGAGATGTGTGACATAAAATTTAAGGATGTGAGAGACTCAGTAAATTCTTTCGAGGCTGAGCACTCAGAAGGGTCCAAGGGCCAGTGATTGAAATCCCCTAGAACCAATACCGATGCATAGTTGACCACCATGTTGGCCAGCAGGTCTTGGAAAGCCGGCAAGAACTGAGGCGAAGACTGGGGAGGACGGTACATTAGAAGACAGGTGATGTGGGGGGAGAAGGCGAGAGAGCGAACTATAAGGAATTCAGTGGGAGGAATGGGGGGAGAGGAGATGGTTTGAAGGTTCAGTTCCGACCGAGCGATTATCGCCACACCACCACCAACCCTACCTGCCGGACGGTCAGCGCGTAGGGCCACGTAGGAGGAGGGGAGGGTAGCCAAGAGAACGGGAAGGGAAGAATCGCAAAACCAGGTTTCGGTCAAAAGCAGTAAGTCAGGCTTCTCGGAATCGAGCAAGACAAAGAGCTCATGATGGTGCTTGACCGCTGACCTGGTGTTAAGTAAGAGAATGGATAGTGACAGAGTAGGAGGAAGAGGGTCAGGTGGGAGAGGGCATTGTGGAGAAGAGGCGGGTGGGGAGAGCGGCAGAGTAGGAGTGGAAGAAGGTACAAGCCCTAGTGATGTTATGTGCCTACGGACAGAGTCCGAAAGTTGCCAATGGCCATGGAGGGTAGTAAGCTCCTGAGAGGAGTACGAGATGAAATTGGCATGGAGTCGTGCCCCTATCCCCGTCCGGCCACGGACGGGCGCTAGCCTCCTCCCTCCTGCCATGCATGGCAGGAGGGAGGAGGCTAGTCCATGGATTCACACAACAGAGGATAGGGAGGAGGGGGATGGGGCAGCAAGCTGACTGTTCAGAGAAGGCGAATATTAGGAACTTTATTGTTTTTAAAACGTGTGTCTGTGTGAACTACTTAAAATATGAACAAGTATGCAGCATAATCTCACTTTTATTCAGGAAGAAGAGGACGTTTGTGACTGTGACTCCGGGCTCACTTGGCAGAAACACCCCCTGACCCTCCACCCCCTATCGCAAAATGTAATGCCCGTGAAAAGGGTAGGTGAACACAGTGTTATATAGAACATAGACCTGAGAGCACGAATGAAAATGAAAACTAGATAGAATGTATGGTATAAACTATGCACCAAAAACTGTGATATAAGATGAACCGGGCGTGAAATATAATATGCAATACATTGTGCGCAATGACAGATTCATTGGAGAGCCCGAGATAGCACAGGCACTAGCACGTGCTATGCGATATGCGCCTTGGAGTGTAATATGCACAGGGCAGTGTTGTGTAACCTAACTAGTCTCTAAAGTTGTAATATAAAATATGTGCTGGGGAGTGTAACGTTGCATATGCACTGTGACAAAGATATGGATCCCAGATTGTAATATGTATGGCATAACACTGTGCGTTATAACATAGGCATCGAGGAAGGCATGTTAGATGGGGCAATATAACCCGTGCAAAGACAATTGTGGCATGACATATTCACGGGGTGGTGTTACAGTGCACATAGGCTAGAGAGTGTCATAGCATACGCACTAGCTAGTGGAATACAACACAGAGGTGTGTGGCACTCAGCAGGCAATGGTGGGTGTAACACAGCATTGGGCTCTGCCAGGAGCGCGCTGTGACTCTCAAGTGATGTCGTCCCCTTTCCAGAGAGTAAAATAAAAAGTATTACACATCCGGCAGTGGATGTGTGTTTTATTAACCGTGAGGGGGATTTCTTGCATAGTTTTGGTCGAATTTTTGTTGAATCCCCTTTGAATGGCTGGGTGTGCATGTGTATTAAATGTGCCCGTCAATAGCTACCCATGTTTGTATAAATAAACGACAAGGGTGTCTACCGGGATTAGGCACGGTAGGGCATCAGACATGTCAGAGCTTCACTAGTGGTGTAAATACATTCCACGTGGATTCATTGTATGCATAGTCGCCTTTTAATGAATATCACGCAAATCGTCATGGTGATAGGTACGTACGGTTTGTCCAGCATGTCCTAGGTGTGTCTATAAATATATATTTTTTTAAAATAATAAAAAACAGTGGCCGGCCCTGGGGATTGGGGTAAAAAAAAATATAATTAGGAGACAGGCCCTGGGGGATGGGGTCATCAGGGCCAATAAATTAGAATAAGAAGGGGAACCACACAGCCCCCCTTCTTAAAAAATTAAAATAAATAAAAGACTGGCATCGTGCCGGAGGCCACGCCCCCTCCTTGCAGCACTCTGCAAACGCGCCCCCTGGCGAGTTGTAAATTGGGGAATTAATTCCTCTTCAATACTGAGGATCCCTGAGGGCCAACTAGCCCAACAAGCATCTCCAGTATGCGCCAGGGAGCTGCGCTGCAGACAGGTGTTCTGAGGCCAAGCCCCTTTTTACACCTCTCTGCAACGCAGCTCTGTGGCGCTTACTGGAGGGACCTAGTGGTCTAGTTTGACCCTAGGGACCCTTAGGATTCAAGGGGACTTAATCTCTCAACTTAGAACAGCCACAGGGCACGTTTACACAGTGGTGAAGGGAGGGGACGGGGCCTGAGGTGACGTGTGCAAAAACGCACTATGGCACGTTTTAAATTGGGGATATAATTTTCCTTCAATACTGAGGGCCCCTGGGGGCTAACTAGCCCACCAAGTGCTTCCAGTAAGCGCCACTGAGCTGCATTGCAGAGAGGTGGTCCAGGCTGTGCCACTTTTTACACCTCTCTGCAACGCAGCTCTGTGGCACTTACTGGAGGTACCTAGTGGGCTAGTTGGACCCTAGGGACCCTCAGGATTCAAATGAACTTAATCTCCCAACTAAAAACAGACACAGGGCGTGTTTACACAATGGTGAAGGGAGGAGACAGGGCCTGAGTTAACATGTGCAAAAACGCCCTGTGGCCTGTTTTAAGAGGTAGTTTTAATCTCCCTGCCCTATTATATACTTGGGGCTTACAGAGGAGGTCATGCTAATCACAGGGGGACCCCAACGCATAATGTTCCCTAGTGTATGTGGGTGTTTTCACTGTATTCTAAGTGTCTTTTAGCACTGGCTCTAGGACTGGTTAGTCAGACTCAGTTAACACCAGTATCCGTCTGAAAAAGTTGAGGGTACAGGATGATTTTGCAACAAGGCTTCTTTCTGCTCTTCTTTTTGTTCTTTCTGCACGTTATCCTTCTTCCTGCACTTTTCTTCGTCTTTGAGGACTTCTGTTGCTTCTTTCTGCACTTCTTTTTTTTCTTTCTGTGCATTTTTTCTTCTTTCTTCACATGTCCTATCTCTGTAGGCATAGTTAGAAATTAGCATTTAAAAACCCTTTGAAATTCACAGAAAAAAACATAGGTTTCAGGCACGTTATAGTTAGGAATTAGCATTTAAAAAACCTCAGAAATTCACTGAAAAAACCATAGGTTTCAGGGGTGTTATAGTTAGCTGGACTTTTCACTTGTACAAAACCATTGAAATTCCCCCGTTATAGTTAGTTCAGCTAACTATAACTCGCGCGCCCGCAATGCACTGCTGATGACGTCACATATTACATCACTCATGACATGGTCAGTGACATCACTCATGACATCACTGATAACATCTCAAATGACATCACTGATGACATCATCCTTGTGATAGAGTGGCAGACCTCCTATCACCCTAATATAACCTTTGATACACACATTCAAAAATAGAGACTAAACTTTTCAAAACAATGGACATACCAATACCAGTTACAACAACCTCTTCAGTAATTCTAAGATCCACATACACATCCACTCATTCACCAACAGTGCTATACAGTCACTCATACATGTACTCACTCATCATATGTACTGATACACCTATACATCCTGTTACACAATGCCACTCATCCATAGAGTTACTCACACACGTAGTCACTCATGCTAATAAAGAATCAAACATACATTTACTTGCATATACAGTTATAAACACACCACCACACTTACTTCTACGGAAACTTACACATACTTAGTCTTTTAAACAATCACTTATAGAAACACATACTTATTCATACAGGAACTCTTTCAATCTCTCACTCTCACATATACTCACTTATATACACCAATAGTCACATATACTAGTTTAAAACATATGTAGTTACTCATAAAGACACTATTGAGACAGTCATTCACTCACTAACACACCCATATACACACTCATCCACCCATACAGTCCTTCACACATGCTGTCTTCAACACATACACAGAGTGAGTCACTCATTCATGCACCTATGCACTGCATAATACCCCCACCGAACTATGCAGACACTCAGACTGATACTCAAAAAACCAACTAATAACCTAAATAGACACCCATGTAGCTACTCACCGACCCATGCAGCCACTTATACACAAAGTGAGAGACTGATACAGATATTTACATATTTAAACATTACTCACTAAGCCATGTATTCACTATGATACACTTAATCAGTCAGTTACACAATCAATTTTTCAAAAACAAATCACCCATTCAGACACTTATCTACCCATTTATTCTTCCATCGACCTTGAGATATACACATATAAAACATATTTAATTTTCAGAAAAACACACATTCACTGGATGATGTCATCAGTGATGTCATTTGAGATGTCATCAGTGATGTCATGAGTGATGTCACTGACCATGTCATGAGTGATGTAATATGTGACGTCATCAGCAGTGCATTGCGGGCGCGCGAGTTATAGTTAGCTGAACTAACTATAACGGGGGAATTTCAATGGTTTTGTACAAGTGAAAAGTCCAGCTAACTATAACACCCCTGAAACCTATGGTTTTTTCAGTGAATATATATATATATATATATATATATATATATATATATATATATATATATATATAATATATATATATATATATATATATTATCTACTGGCGGTCGCCAGTAGATAGTTATAGTTAGGACCGTGTTTCCATAGGAAATCCGCAACATTCTATTTGGAATAACTTTGGCGCCGATTGACGAATCCTCGCGAAATTCTCAAAATAGGTGGGGCGCTCCGCTCCGCTCCTTCCCTGAAAGTCTCGGGGGGATTCGTCAAGCGGGGGCTGAGAAAAAGGGGGGGTCCCAAAACGCGTTTTCCCCATGCATTTTTCCATAGGACCTTTAATCCGAGCTACAGATTGAACGGCTGAACAGAATTACTTGAAATTTGGCAGAGAGGTAGCCCTCAGGTCAGGGATGTGCCTTTTGAAGGTCTCGTGTAAATCTGTTCAGTATTTCCTGAGAAAATAGCATTTAAATCAATATATATATCTATAGGCGCACTCCGAGCGCGTACCGTAAGCTTACCGTACGCGCACGCCGCCGTGCGCGAGCACGATTCTGATTGGTTGTTAGATCTTAGTAAACATTCGAATCGGTCGAAACCAGGAAGTGTCGGCCGCCATTTTGTCTCTCGCACTCTGAGGGGGTGAAAAACAAAGGTGGAGAACGTGAAAAGGGGGCAGGGTGGACAGTTCCTGACCCCCTAGCCTTTGTCAGGGGGTCCCAGAAGGACCCTCAAGGGCAAAAATTAATTGTAATTTTTTTTCGAAAGATCGCGGAATGCGCGTAGCGTGTGCGCACGGCGTAAACGGAAAAATTCTGCGAACTTCGCGTAACGATTCCGCGACTACACGTACCGTACGCGCACGGCAATTTTTTTTTTTCAAAAAGGAGAGATTAAAAAAAAATAAAAAAAATTGTGAGGTAAGGTTGGCTCTTAAAAGTGTTAATACAGGGATAGAGGAAAGAAAGAATGGGAATATTATGAACGTCTACAAACGTGCTGGTCTATCTTATTGTTAATAAGGGAATCACTGGTCTCCCCAAAAACAATAAGACCACAACACGTTGTACACCTCATTGAAACCCTCCGAAATCGAGGGTTAATGTCCAGAGGAGCTGAAGAAGGTGATGCTCCCACCTCAGAGGAAGGGCTCAGCTGAGCTGCCGATGATGTACTCGGCTGAGCTTCTGAGGTTGGGCTCCGGTGACTTACTGAAGAGTTTTCTTCAGTATGTCGCGCAAAGGTCCTGGGATGTTTATCCCTAATGTGTCTCATCATAGAGTGATTTCCAAAGGAATACTTCTTCCTTGGATTTCCTCTATATAAAACACGGTCACAAAGTGTGCAAGTGACCAATGGAGCATTCACCTTTTTCTGCCCCTCTGGAAAAGTAAAATTCTCCCACACAAAAGAATCCTTTTGTTTCCTCCTTCTCTGTCTGATGATGGTGCTGCTAGGCTCACTATCAGAAGAGGACTGCTGCTCTGCCATTGTATCTCAATGTCAATTCAGCTCCTTCTCCTAGGGGATCTCAAGCAGTAATGAGGGGAATGGGTGTGGTGTTGGAAGTTTCTGGAACTGAAAGTAGTTTAAACCAATGAAAAGTGTTCTTTGTGGATCACATGACCTACCGTGCGCGCTCCGTAAGCTTACGCTACGTGCTTGTAAACAAGTACGCATGCGCAAACGTGACGTAAACATGCGCTTACGGAGCGCTTACGGAGCGCTTACGGAGCGCGTACGTAGGACGCACTTGCGCATGCGCATTACACGCACCCGCGTAACCGCGATGTTGGTTCTGTGAAGGGGGCCTAGCTGCTGGATTTACATTGGCGAGCTTGGAAGCGGGCCCTTTCATTTCGTGTGCCCACTTGGGTAAGACATTTTTAGTGAACTCTTCAATTTGCAAAGTGGTACCCAACCGGGTTTTGGATGGAACTGTGTCAGCTACTATGGGCGCGACTACATTGACCAGCATGCCCTGTTCTGCTACGCCCACATGGGCGGGACTATGAATTTGAATAAATTAGTGTTCCACTTTAAACCGCTTTGTATATTTCATTTGATGAGAGCCAGTGAACAAGAGCATCACATGCTCAAAACGCGTTTGGCAGTCACGCTACAGGAATTGGAGGGCTGGATGAAGGGTCTGCTACCGGATGCTCTGCGCTCAACCCCCTCATAGTGTGATATCCTCAATTGGGGCAACCTGTATTTTTTGAGTAGAGCGGCAGCCTTGCCGCGAGGATGTCCCGCCGCCATCTCTGCGGATCCAAGGCGTTCAATATGCCGAGCGCTGATAGGAGTGAAGGGGGCCTAGCTGCTGGATTTACATTGGTGAG
Source organism: Triturus cristatus (assembly GCF_964204655.1). Lineage (NCBI taxonomy): Eukaryota > Metazoa > Chordata > Amphibia > Caudata > Salamandridae > Triturus > Triturus cristatus. The sequence continues at coordinate 856,384,515 of NC_140581.1, read as the reverse complement.
CTTGGAAGCGGCCCTTTCATTTTGTGTGCCCACTTGGGTAAGACATTTTTAGTGAACTCTTCAATTTGCAAAGTGGTACCCAACCAGGTTTTGGATGGAACTGTGTCAGCTACTATGGGCGCGACTACCTTGACCAGCATGCCCTGTTCTGCTATGCCCAAATGGGCGGGACTATGAATTTGAATAAATTAGTGTTCCACTTTAAACCGCTTTGTATATTTTATTTGATGAGAGCCAGTGAACAAGAGCATTACATGCTCGAAACGCGTTTGGCAGTCACGCCACAGGAATTGGAGGGCTGGCTGAAGGGTCTGCTACCAGTGGCTGTGTGCGCAACCCCCTCATAGTGTGATATCCTCAATTGGGGCAACCTGTGGTTTTTATATATATATACCTATTATCCATAGGAAATTCGTAACATTCTATTCCCAATAACTTTGGCGCTGGTTGACGAATCTTCACAACATTTTCAAAACCAATGGCCCGTTCCGGTCAGCTCCTATCCTGAAAGTTTGGGGGTGATTCGTCAATCAGGGGCCGAGAAAAAAGGGGGTCCCCAAACGCGTTTTTAAATGTTATTACCCATAATAAATTTTAGAAACGGCTACAGCCCGAACTGCTGAACGAAATTACACCAAATTTAGCAAAAGGGTAGCCCTTGGTTGAGAAAGCGCCCTTTTTTTCAAATGGTGTAAATCCGTTCAGTAGTTTTTGAGAAATTAAGAAATAAAGATAGTGATATCTAGGGGCACAGGGGATCCGCGCACCCTCCTGATCATGAGCTTCATGCTAATTGGCTGTCAACACTCCAAACCAGGAAAGGCTGGCAGCCATCTTGTGAACCGAGGCACAAGAAAAGAGAAACACAAACGCGCAAAACACGAAAAAGGGGGCAGGGTAGAAACAACCTGACTCCCTAGGCCTGCTTAGGGGGTCCCACAATGATCACGGGATGCGGCAGTAAATTTTTTTTAAAAACAAAAGCAGGGTCCCGCGCTTCATTTAAATAAAGCCCCCGGGTGGGCCAGACCCGGGGCAGAAAAAAAAGTGTGGGGGGCCTCAATCCCTCCCACACTGCCCGGGGGACCACCACCACCCAGGGCTTTGCTCAATGATTTGCGGGGGCACACGGCCCCCCTGCAGCCCCGGGGACCGCCACCCCCTGTGCTTTGATTTTTAACATGGGGGCATCCAAGCCCCCCAAGCCCCAGGGACCGCCACCCCCGAGGCTTGTTAAATAAATGGTTGGGGGGGCTCAAAGGCCCCCCAAGCCCGGGGGACCGCCATCCCCGGGGCTTGTTCGGAAAAAATAAATAAACTACCTGTGTGTGGGGGCTTGAACCCCCCCACACGTCCGGGGTCCACCATCTCCCCGGGGCTCTAAATATGCACATTTGGGGGTCTGCTACGGACCCCCGAGTCCCGGGGACCACCACCTCCTATGGGGCTTTAACAATGTTGGGAGGGGGGCCGCGCGGACCCCCTCCTGGAGCCCTGTGATGGCCCTGGGGACTGCTACCCCCAGGGCCGGCTCCTGCAGTGTACCGGGGTGCCCACCCCCGGGACACTGCTGTTTGCTATGGCAGGACGGGAGCCTCGCAGCTCCTGCCCTGCCATAGCAAAATGTGCTTTGGTTTTTGGAAGAGAGAGCAGGGAAACCTG